>NC_050612.1:6250000-7500000 GCF_014743375.2 Drosophila subpulchrella | reverse complement strand
GCATTTGTATTAGTAATGGACGTAATAAGGCAAATACTAATCAGTTGTTGACACTCTGGAGTAGACTGTGAAATACTGTGGATTAGGTGCAGGAATAGGTGGGTTGTAGGATGTAGTAACCACATAACCTTCTTCAGATATATACAATTATTTTGTATGCTATGAAAAGATGGTAACACTTTAAAAAAACTTTTACAATGCGGGACTAAGCTTTCAAATCATTTTAGTTTTTATTTAAATATATTAAAGCTATAAGAAGATAAATGCTTTAAAAAGAATATACAAGTAGATCCTTGCTGTAAGCACATAGAAATATTTTTATAGAAGAACTTTATAGAATCAGGACTCACACTAATTTGCATTTCCCTCTTCGGAAAACAGATTTCTCCGTCAATCAATCATCCCCCAAATAAACACGCATACCCCAATTACCCTTTAATTGCCTTAAATGAATGGCCGCAGAAAACAAAATCCCCGATCCGATGGCCTATTCCCGGTTCCATTCGCTCGACCGCAGGGTTCGAACCAATCGACATGATGCTTCAGTTTATAAGCCACAAAACGTGTTGGATTTGTTTCAATGGCGCTAATTGCTTAATTGAAACTGTTTTTGCATTGGCAAGCAGCAATAGTGGGCTAACTGTAAAGCTATATACATGTGTTTCGGCCCCATTATGCCACCACCCCCCCTTTTCTCTCTCTGTAGGCGGCATAGCGAAATGTCAATTAGTGTTTGGTTGCTAAAAGCCAAAAAGGCAGCGGCAGCAGTAACACCAATACCGAATCCAATAACAACAAATACCCACTAGCAGAATTAGCTTGAACCCTCTCACATGTCAAGCTGTCGTATACGTAATATACACTTTGATTAGCGTTACGTATACGCCGCGATGAGCATTCGATTCTGCATTATTCGGCTAGGGAATCAGATGTATGTATGTGCAATATTTTAATTGCAAATTTCCTCCGACTGCTTCATAATTGGGCAGCATATTTCAATAATTGAAGCGCGCTATATTTTTAATTAGTTAAATGCGCGTTTAATTAGCTTTATAAATTATGCACATTCAGCGGTTAGTTGCAGTCGCTGACCCTCTCGCTCCCTCAATTTGGGCCCATCTTCCTCGCACTCCATTGAAGACCTGCGGGAGCTGACTTTGAGCTTTTTTACATTTATGAATATTTGTTTGTTCGACAGAGCGACAGGCCGCATTGTTGTTTCCCCGCTGCTCTGATTTATTTATGCATTTGGCTATATTTTTTTCGCCTTTATTTCCATTTTTAACGCTTTCGACTTTGTTTGTTTGTTTATGTGCCATTTCACTGTCGACGGGAAATGAACTCGAATGCATTTTTTATTTATTAACGATTGCATGATTTATGGATAAATAATTTTTAATGCATTTCATGTGGATGAGGCTTGTCAGCAGGACTTATGAATAAAAATGGTCGCTAGCGCCGGCAATATCGCGTGGTAAATGTGCAAATCAATTGAGCCAATCGAAGAAAGTCGCATTCCTGGTGTCGTAAAATATTTATCCAGTCAATTATATGGCGCATAGAACATATAATTTACAGTTAATTTGATTTTGCGGTTCTCTGCGCTTTAATCACATTAATTCAGTTCTATTGATAAAAACGGCATTAATTCATTCGGATATTAATGCAGGAATCTAAATTATAAAATCCTTTATCAATTGCATTTCCGATTAAATTGAATAAAAACAAATTTAAAGCACTTAGAAATTTCAAATTAATCTGGTACCCTTTCATTTATTTCGATGACTATATTCCCGATTCAAATTGTTTGTAAATCTACTGCTTTAATTCTCAATAACCATTAAGTACTTGTTCAACATGCTATGATAAAAAAATTGATTTACAAAAATCCTAAGCTATGAATTATTTACAAACTTTCCTTACAGTTAACAATATGAATATAACGAAAAGTTATTAGTTGCGCCTTACTTTATACGACTGTGGCCATTTATCATGCATACGCACCGTTGGCAATTTAAAATCTTCAAATGCCGCGCGTTCACTTGAGTGTTGGTAAACTTGTCAATTCTCTCCCATTTGCCGTACGCACACAAGCGCAGGATGCGATGGCGAAGCGGCTCACACACAAAGCAATGAGAGCTGCGCAAACAAATCAACAAAGCCGAACAACAACACAAACACAGCCGCATTTCGAGAGCGCAGAACTTAGAACATCGAGCGGAAACAAACAAAAGAAACGAGAGAGCGGAGCGGCTAATATCAACAACAATAAAAACACGTTCAGTTGCAAGTTAACGACCGCAAAAAGAATGCAGAAGAGCAGAAGAAACGCAGCGACAGCAGAGAGACTTAACAAACAAAACACAAACGGGGGGAGAGAGAGTGAAATGAAAGAGAGTCCACACACAGAAAAAAATTCACTTAGTGTTAAAGATCATTTTAAAAAAAGCATGTTAAAGTATAATGGGGCTTAAATTGTTACCGAAAAGATATGCTCAACATTTACGTAATTTTAAAGCATTAGGTTAATTGAGATGTTCCTATACATTTTTTTTAAGTTGGGGTATAAATTGTTTTTTATTGTTTTTTAACTATACCTAAATTTAAATACAAATTTTAGTCTTTATCCTGTCTTACAAGTCTAAACACTTATATTTATTACAAAAAAACATTTAAGTAAAATACGATGATAGTCAAAGCTTATTTTGATTAAAATAGCAATTTCCATGTTATTATTTTTTGTAATAATTGCAGATTTGTACAGTGATGCAGTGGCTAGTATTTTAGTAAAAAACACTTTTCACAGTACTCACATTAATTTTTTAGCAGTGCACATCCAGAATAAATTCGATGGCAGGACGTAATTGTGTTAGTGGCAAAAGCCGCTGTCGCTGTCGCTGCCTCCGCCGACGTCGCCGTCGGCGCAGCGTGTGGCTTTTATGGGTAGTTTTAAAATTAACCACACCATAGCCAAAGAAACAGCAGAAACAACAGAAGTCAAAGTCTGAGACTGGAGCGAAATTCAATTAAAAGCCAGCAACATAAAAGTGTAAAAATGCTGACGAGTCGGGTCAGAAACAAAACAAAACAAAAGAGAGGGTGGTGGGGGGGGCTGGAGAGCTGGCTTGATCGGCGCACAAGCACAAGCACACACGCACAACACACCGACTGACTGACTGTACAACGGGGCGTATACTCGTTTTTTTCGGCGCTTTACTTTCCACAATCGCCAGCCAAAATAATGTGTATACGTACAGTTTTCGCTCGCTTTTTACGCTTTCTACGCCAAAAAACGGCGAGAACAAAAGTCGCCACACTTAATTTGCATATTTTCTCACACACCAACATGCACAACTTCCGTGCACAAGTGTGTGCGCCGTGTCACGTTGACTATCTGCTTGTTTCCCATTTTTTTTTTGTATTTTGGCACAATCTCACAAACAAAGCACGCGGTACCACGCTTCGTATGCGTAATATTGCATTGCAGGCGAGCATGCAGCGAGCTAAATTCTTTTTCCCCTCATATTTGGCCTCTGTTGTTCGCTGATTTTAGCATTTTTCTTTGGCTTCGCTTTTGTTTGAAAGCCAGAACTAAATAAATTGTCATTGCTGCGACCAGATGATAAGCATATGGCCGAAACATGCGAAAAGAAATTGGTTTTTGTTTAGACATGAATGCCGGGCGGAATGAAAATGTCACTCACAAAGGGAGCACAAAAACGTATCAGTTTCGTACTTTTATGTTGATTATTCTCCTTTTTCTGCAGCTCTATTGTATTTATTTAGTCAAAAATCCTTTAGTGAATGTGGGCACTAGCAGTTTTGGTTAGAAAATTTTAAAAGTTTAAATGTAGTGGGTATAAACGGAAAATTATCTACACCCAACAACAAATTTAGGCTAGTTAAGTGGTCCCAAGCCGACGAACTGCCAATTCGACCAACAAAATAGTTACTTTCCCAACGACGAAACACACACAACTTACCATTTATGGTAGTTTTACTATTAAATATATATAAATTCTATTTTTAATAGTTGTTTATCCGTATTGGTAAATTTTCCCCTAAATTAAATTGCTTGTATCTTTTGAAAATATTATGCTTATGCCTGAAAGCTTAAAAATATCACATCAAAATTTAACAATAATATTTGCCGAACTAAAAAATATAATTATTATTAAATACCAAAATTTGGTATGTGGTAATACATTTCATGACAAATAAGGACATGGAAAATGAAATATTATTGATCCCTAGAGTTCAACGATCTCTTTTCCACCTGGATCGAGGCATAAATCACTCCCGCCGGCTCTCTTGCAGCCCCATTTGTCCCGCTTTATTTATCTCTCTCACACATCAACCCCTTGGCACTCCGAAATGAACCGTGTGCAACCCCATTACAAATGACAAACTGCCGCTCGACATTTACTCTCCGGTCGCTCGGACTCTCCGTGGTCCTTGGTCCACCCCAATCCCAATCCCAAACCCAAAACCAATCCTCTCAAGTAATAGTTAGTGCTGAAAAATTGACAAAGGCTGCAGCAGCAGCAGCAGCTGCTTCTAGTTGTCCTATGCCATAAACATAAAGCATAAAACTCGCACACCCCCATTTCGAATAATTGCAATTTCGGGGGTTGAAGTACCGCCCCGGGCGCAACAATTTGCAAGTGCCATCAAATTAACAACGACAAATGTGAAATTATAAAGTAACGTATATTCATTGGACTCTCTTAGATGCTACAGAATGAGAGAAGCTGCCACAAATTCAATTTACAAGAAATGCGTTCAGTGTATGCAGGAAAAAAACGTTGCTGACTTTTTGCAGTGTCTTTTCACTACGCTTACGATTCGAATAATTAAGTAAATATGTTAAAGTAAATGCGTAAAGTACATAAAATAAATATAGTAAGCAGTGTGCTGAGATAGTGCATAATGCATTCCAAGGGAAAATATAAAACTTTTCCCGAGAGCAATTCGAATGCTTGTACATTATAAAGTTAAATCGTATTCATTAAATTATATTTGTTTTGGAATTTGGAGTATATGTTGGAGATTTCGTATAAATTGCATACTAAATGACTTGCAATTGATTTCATGTGTGCTGTGAAATTAAATGAAATTGTGAAATATTCTTCAGTTTGTTCGGTTTATAAATGCTGGGAATGGAGAGGAAATGTTTGCAAATCAAATTCGAATCGTTGTGCGCATTTGTTTATAAATATCAAATTTTGCTGATACTGAAGCTCGATAAAATTGAATTGGCCGAGCGTTTGTTTACAAATTATTCATAAAAAACGTTGATTTGGACTTCAATTCGGTTTAAAAGAAATTCGAGATGCAGCATTTAAATTTCAAGATATTTCAGTGGCTTAAAGGTTGCAAACATTTCCCTTACTAACTTACTCACTAGTTTATTGGTATTTTTTACATAGTTTAACTTATTTTGTTCACAAAAGTTGCTCTGTCTATAGAAAAATATATATATTTATGGTATTAAACTCTTTGCAGTCTCTTGCTTGATTTTTTTCACATCAAATATCAATATTTCTTTTAAAAAGTAGTCTTTTCTTGTTCTTGTTGGTTATATGTCCTTCACAACATTAAATATGTCTCCGTATAACCTCAAAATTGATTCGTAAATATATAAATAGAATATATAGAAAATACTTGATCCCTGCTGCAAGATTGCATTTTAAATCCAAAAGTGTAAAATTGCGAGGTGTACGCTACGCTAGGGAAATGTCTCCGTCATTTCCAAGTACGAGTGGCATCTTAAAAGTAATGAGTAAGAAGTGTTGCTGACCCTGAACTTAAGTCTTTAGATTTCCGCCTGCTGACCCACCACAGTGAAGTAGCTGGTGATCTTGCGGTTTGCCTTTGCCTTGCCATCGGCAGTCGTCGAGCTGGACAAGGCATTCTCCTTCTCCGGCGTGGTCTCCTCATCGTCGTCGGGATTGCGTGCCGGTTCCATTTGCATGGACACTGTGACTTGCACTTGGGCACGCCCTGCTCCCGCATCCGCTGGTAGTTCCTGGCCAGCTACATCGAGTTTGGCTTGTGATGACTCCTCTGGAATTTCTGGCAGAGAACTCAAGCTGCGTTTCAGGTCGTGCAGAAGTTTCTCCTGGGCTGCAATCTTCTGTTGCAACTTCTCGCGTCGCGGACGTCGTGGTGCTGCTTTGGCTTTGGGTTCTTTTTCTTGCTGCTTTGTCGGCTCCGGGCTCTTTTTGCCCGCCTTTGCAGCTCCAGAGGCCTTCTCCTCTTTGCCATGCTCACGCTCCTGGTGCCGCAACAGATTCACTCGGGAGGAGTATCCGCGCTGACAGGCATCGCAGTTGTACGGCTTTTCACCTGTGTGCCTGCGCATGTGCACCCGCATGTCGATCTTGCGGGCGAAGCGCTTGTCGCACAACTCACACTGAATGGGTTTATCGCCGAGATGAGTGCGTCGATGGACCACGAGATTTTGACGAGCACGGAACGCCTTGCCGCAAAGATCACAGCTGTAGGGCTTTTCGCCGGTGTGAATCCGCACGTGGATGGACAAATCTGAGCTGCGTACGAATCCCTTGTTGCACTTGTCACACTTGTAGCGGCGATCGTTCTTGTGGTGACGCATGTGCAGCGATAAATCCTGCTTGGTGGCCAGTGGCATTGAACAGATCTCGCATTTGTAAGCCTTCTCGGCGCGATGACGCAGTTGGTGCTCGACCATACGCATCTTCAAGCGGAAAGCCCTGCCACACTGTCCACATACGTATGGTTTTTCTCCGGTATGCAAACGCAGGTGGTCTTGCATTCTCGAGAAACGCTTGAAGGTTTTGCCACAGAAATTACAGGTGTGTATTGCACCGCTTCCATTGCGCTGCGACTCCTCGGATGACTCACGTTTGATTGAAGTGAAGCTCTCGTCCGTTGAGCTGTTGTGGGGCGAAATTGTGGCCGAGGAGTCATCGTCCACCTCCTCCTCGTCGTTCTCCTCTTCCTCTTCATCCTTGACTTCCACCACATAGTCCACTTGGTGGCGGCTCTTACGCATGCGTCGCTCGGGGGGCTCTGGCTCCTCCTTTATTTCTTTTTCTTCTAGCGGAATGGGTACGGGAGTGGGGGACTTGCGCTCTTTGCGGCCGCGCTTGCGCTTTGTGGGGATGACAGGTTCCTGTAATAAAAGAGTGTTAATTGGGAGTTCGTTAGGTCAATTTGAGTTAAATCTTACTTCAGCTTGATGCTGCTTATCCTTCTCCGATTTGTCAGACTTTTGCTGTTGCTCTTTCTCTGCCTTTTTCGATTTGGTGGCTTCCACCGGTTGGGACTGACCTTGTACTGGAGTTTTCAACTGCTGCTGATGCTCTTTGTCATCTTTTTGAAGTTTACTTTCATCCGTAGCCCGTTGAATATCTTCATTAGGAATGACAAGCTTGTGTGTCTCCGTGTCATCTTTTTCTTCCCGCTCGGGCTCTTGTGAGTCTTTCTGCAGCGGCTGATTCTCCTTGACAGCTTCATCCACCAATTGCTTTTCCTTGCCAAACTTCTCCAGTGACTGCTGCTCCTTCAAAACTTTCTCAAGCGATTGCTGATCCGTTCGAGACCTCTCTAGTGACTTATCATTTTCTTTTGTCACCGACTGCTGCTCCATTGAATCTTTCTCCGGCGACTGCCCTTCGCTAACAGGCTTCTCGAGGGCCTGCTCCTCAGGTTTCTCTGGGAACTGTGTATCTGCTACAGCTTCTTTAGGCAACTGATGACTTTCTTTCTCTGATTCCTCCGGTTTCGGTTGGTCATTTTCAACTTTATCCGGCTGTGACTGCTCAATACCAATCGTCACCGGCTGCTGCAACCCGTTTTCAGTTTTTTCCTTCTGCTGTTTCGCCTCATCATTCGGTTTGCTCGGCTCCGAATCCAACAGCTTTTCCTCCTTTTTGTCCAATTTTTTCTTCTTCTCCGGCTTCTCCTGCTTCCTCTCCCTGCTCTTCTCCGACTTGACCTTTCCGTCCCTGATTTTCTCTGGCTTGGTTCGCTTTCTGCCCCTTTTGTTGGTCGTGGGCAGCTTGATGATCATCTTGCTGACCTTGGGACTGCTGGTTTTCTTCACCCGCTCAGCGGCAATTTCCGCCACCATGGCGTTGATCATCTCCAGATCCTCCTTGTCGTTGGACACGGTACTTGGTGGGGTTTCCTTGGCATCCTGCTCGGGTGGGGGAGTTTCCGGTGCTGGAATGGGCAGCTGGAGCTGGGAATTGCCTTTGACCAGAGCCCCCGGAATGGTGACCATGGCCTGCGGGGGGAGATCGCTGGGTTCCTCCTTGGGCACCAGCAGCTTGAAGTAACCATGCTGCTGGCTGAGATGCTCCTGAAAGCGTACTTCGTCCACAAACTGCGAGTTGCAGGCGAGGCACAGCTGCAGCAGGGACTCCCCCTGGACGAGCAACTGGGCACAGGGCTTGAGGTGGCCTATTTCCAGCAGGTCAAGGTTCAGGGAAGGAGTAACCAGTGTTTCTTCAAGGGAAGCCTTGGCCTTACCGCGCTTCCTCTTCGGCTTCTCGGCATGCTGCTGCTGGAAGTGTCTGGAGAGGATCAGGCTGTCGGCGTAGTGGTGAGTGCAGCTCGAACAGCTGTAGATGAAGCGGCGTGACTTTTCATCCGCCAGAACTTCGGCGGCCACCAGGGATCCGCTGGAAACCAGGGAAGCGATGGACGCACTGGAAGCCTGCGAACTAGTGGAAGCCCTGCGCTTGGGCCTTCCACGTTTGTTTTTGTTTTTGGATTTTCCAGTTTCCCCCAGCTGCTCTGCTTTACCGTTACTGACCTGCGCTTGCTGTGGTTCTTGTTGTTGCTGCTCCTGCTCTTTCTCTGCCTTTTTTGTTGTCTTTGCTGCTTCCTCTTCCACTAGGCGGATGCGCTGCGCTTCCAGCTCCGCCTCGTCCTCGCTGTCGATTTGGAGCACCACATCGTCCGGCAGATCGTCCTCGTCCTCCTCCTCCTCCTCGTCTTCCTCTCCCTCCTCCTCTTCCATTTCAGACTCATCGGACTCGCCGTCGTCGCCGTTTGTTTTCTTCATTGTTTGCAGCGGATTGGGATTTGCAACATTTGCCATTTTCAGCATGTCTGACATGGAACGCTTGCTTTTCTTTTAACAAATCGGAGTGGAATAAAACAGGCAAAAACTCAAAACTGCGGCGCAGCGTTGAGAACACAACCAAATCCACCGACGCCGCTGGAAATTTTTATTTTTCTGCCTCTCTTTTGCTCTCCGCGCTCTCTTTCGCGTTCTTACCCTTGTCTGTGCTTGTGTGCGATGCGAGCGTGCAAAAACCGACTGTCGTTGTATGTGTGCGAGCGTGATCGTTTGCAACACTGTTTGAGCGGGACAGTGCTGGAAAGCGTCTCTCGTAGGGGTAGTGCTGCAGGTCGAGGGTGCCGCTGGGCGCTAAAATTCAAATAAAAATGGTCGTTAAATGTGAAATGTTCGAAAAAGCGCAGCTGTTGCCACTAATGCCGTTTTGATAGATATTTGACTTTTGGCGCAGAAGCCGCCAACTACTACTTATTTGTGTATTCCGTTCACGCGCTCAATTGGCACGTTTTGCCTTGGCACTCGTTTTTTGTACTTTTCGCCCTCTTTTTTCACTATTTTGCGGCTGACATAACAGCCAAAGTTCATGGGAGAGCAGACAATTTAGAGTTTTTAAATGTTTTCGATTTTAATTATAATTTATAACAATATTATAATAATAATTTTTAATAAAACATTGCATACAAGTCTATAAAAACAAATAATTATTAAAAGATTAGTTAAGTCCAATTATTCTATATACTTCATGTCAAAATAATTTTATTATATTTTATTCAAAATCAATTGAAGTGGGGGTTTGATTGGGAACAAAAAATGTAATTAATTATTTCAGTGCACTTACGCTTAATACTGTTGGAAGAGATTTCTCTGCTCTAATCCTTTTAAAAAAATAAACATTGTAAAAATGCACTTCATAAAATGATGTGCAAAGTCTTAAAGGAGAAACTTTCTTGATTTTAAGCTCCTCTTAAGCTCTTACCATAATCCCCTTTGAAGAATCTTCGGCTTTTCTTTTAGAATCTTGGCAGCACTGATTCGCACAGACCCAGACAGTTGAAGCCTATTGTGGCATGCTTTTTTCTGTTGTTAGTGGAGCATACTTTGGCTACATTGTTTGCCCGCATTTTCGCTACGGCGGCAACATGTGCAAAAGTCAATTTGAAAATTGCCGCAACTGCCGCACAACCGCCCAATAGGCAGGAAAAGTGGTACTTTGTGGTTTAAGGCTTGTTTTCCATGGCCCCTCACACTGGTGTCCATAAACAACCGACCCAGAACAACCCACCGGGAAGTTGTTTATATTGTTTTTAATAACATTCAGCTCTTCGCACAGGCAGAGGCCAAAGGCACCATGTGTGGCTTGCATTTTATAAATTACACTAACTTTTTTCCCTCTGCCTACGCACGCCGTTTGCATTTTATGTATTAGTTGAACTTTCAGCAAGTTCAATGTGCATAAATCAAATGGTTGAGCAGCAGTTACTCAAATTAAATAAAAGAACTCACATTTTTCGCTGAAATGTTCAGTATTAAATTTCAAACTACCCAAAAGCAGATGAAATTTAATGTATCAAGCAAAAAAGGAAACCACAGATGAGTATAGATGGAAAACAAATTTAATTAATAGAAAATTATCATATTTATTTTTTGTTGAATTTTCTCATTCGTTTTTAAAACACTTTTTCATATAACAAGATACAAATGTATTTAAAAATGTCCTATTTTTATACCCTTGCAGAGGGTATATTGATTTCAGTCAGAAGTTTGCAACGCAGTGAAGGAGACGTTTCCGACCCCATAAAGTATATATATTCTTGATCAGCATGACTAGACGAGTCGATCTAGCCATGTCCGTCTGTACGTCTGTCCGTCCGTTTCTACGCAAACTAGTCTCTCAGTTTTAAAGCTATCGGACTGAAACTTTCCCAAAAGTCTTATCTGTTGCAGGTAGTATATAAGTCGGAACCAGCCGGATCGGACAACTATATCTTATAGCTCCCATAGGAATAATCGGACAAAAAAATGAAAAAAAATTATATCTTTGGTATTTTTTAGCATATAAACTCCTAAGCTTGGAAATAACAATTTTTAAATAATTTTGAATTTTTAATTAAATTTTATCGAAATCGGACGACTATATCATATAGCTGCCGTAGGAACGATCGGAAAATTTGTGGAAAAATAATATGAAAAAAATTATAGCTTCGGTGTTTTTCAACATATAACCTCCAACGCTTGGAAATAACATTTTTTAATTAGTTCTGAATTTCGAATTTAATTTTATCAAAATCGGACGACTATGTCATATAGCTGCCATAGGAACGATCGGAAAATTGGTAGGAAAATAATATGAAACAAATTATAGCTTCGGTGTTTTTTAACATATAACCTCCTTCGGTGTTTTTTGACATATTATCTTATACTATTGGGAATATCATTTTTTGTGTTTTTAAATTTAATAATTATAGCTGCAAGGGTATATAAGCTTCGGCTTGTTGAAGCTAACTTCCTTTCTTGTTTAATCTGGAGATTTTTGACCTTTTTGAAAAACAAAACATTAAAATAAAATTTTTTTTTTTTTCTATTGACAAATTTACGATTACAATATTTGGCAGCGTTTTTCTAAAAACAACCACTTTTAGATATGAAAACTATTAGCATAGATACATTTCGCAAGGTTTTATCGCTAAACCCGGTCTTAAGTAATGTTTTGCCAGTTCAAATTGAATTTGTTGGCCAAAACATAAACAGGGGCTAAATTTGATATACGGTTATATAATTTAGTTTTGGGAAATGCGACTTTCGTGACAGTACCCCGGCTTTTCCCTTTTTCCAACCGAGGCTGCTGTGGGCGGACGCAAAGAGATAGGAAGTAAACGGTACGGGAAATGAAATATTCGCAAACAAATAGACACACTTATTACTTTTTCGTCCTGGATGCGGGATGTTGGATGTTGGATGCTCCTGGCGCGTGTTTCGTTTACTCCGCCGGAAGATGCTGAAGACGTCTTCATGTTGTCGGTTTTGTCCTTTTTATTGTTGTTCTGCCTTCCACTGACAAGCCGCAATTTTTCTTCATTTCTGTTTTCGTGTGCAAGGACCCTCCGAGGACCTTCCCCGAGATGGATGGGTTGTCTTGCTAATAATTTAGCAGTTAGTTTTAATGCGCTACAGTTCCTGACGATGGGACATTTGTCCCGGAAACGCACAAGACGCACGAACATAAAGCGACAAATTTACCGTCGAGCCTATCTGATCCCAACAAATACAACGATGGGTCGGCAAAATGTGGGAAATTGGAGAAAACCTGCTTTGTAATTTTAGGATAGTTAACTTCCAGAATATAACAACGTTTAGTATATAAAAATCTTATTAGAAATTACCTATTTTGGTAAAACAATGTAGTTTAGAACA
This sequence comes from Drosophila subpulchrella, assembly GCF_014743375.2. Classification (NCBI taxonomy): domain Eukaryota; kingdom Metazoa; phylum Arthropoda; class Insecta; order Diptera; family Drosophilidae; genus Drosophila; species Drosophila subpulchrella. The sequence continues at coordinate 7,487,516 of NC_050612.1, read as the reverse complement.
TATAAAATTTGTTTAAAAAACTTGTCATAATTAAATTTAAAAGCTTCGAATTTTAATAAATTTAGAAGTCTTCTTATAAAACTTAAACCTAATATGACTTTTTTTAAATTATTGATATGAAACTTAATTAAATTTTGTGGCTTGAAAGTTTTTATTTTGGATAAAAAATAGGTTAATATATTAAAAATAAAAATCATGGAAATACGATACTAAAACATAAGTTTTCAAAAGTTATTTCCAAATGGTAGGCCATTCGAAAGCCTTTGAGCTCGAACTAATGCCATCTTGTCCAGATCCTGGCCCTGGGCAACATCATTTTTCTTGTCTCCGGCTCAAAGAAAACAATGCAATTCTGACATGCGTTTAGTTTAGGGCCTAAAACATTATTTTCCATTGTTTTCCTTCTTTTACATGCCAGGCCGACACGTGTTTTTGCGATGAAGGCCAAAGGTATTTGCATGCTCGCTGCTACAAGAGTTTAATTAGTTTAACAAAGAACAGAGGCTGCAGCAGACGGGGCCATAAGTTAGCCGAGTAACCCCTGGCAGACCCAGACCCTGACCCTTGACATGGATCAGACGCCCAGGATCCACGAGTCCTGTGGGAGGCATAGGTAGCGTTTAACGCCTGTCTCAACGGTTCCCCGGGATCTTTGTCTGTTTTTTGCCAGCAGCCACAACTTCAAATATAAAGTTGGTGGGGGCTTGGAGCCCCCGAGGCATGGAACTTGGGGTCTCTGGATCTTGGGGCAGGCCTAACAGGTGGGGAAAACGGGGCGTCACAGTCATAATAATGTTTCAAGGCCGCTTTGGCCCCAGGCGTAGACATTGGGGAGAAATTTAAACGGCAATTTGGTGCCGTGTTTACCAACCCCAAGGACATGGAGAGCCAGGACGAGGAAGGACGGCGAAGGCAGCCTCCAAAAATGTGGGCTGAACTTTTATTTTTGGCTCTCTTTGGTGGGGGGCATAAACTGCTTACGTGCCTGGCAAGCCTTCGAGCTGGCTCCTGTCTGCCAGCCGTCCTGCACTGCCAAAAAATCCTTACGTATCACTTTTAAAACTAAGTTACTTTCTCAAAAAATGTATTTTTGATATGGTTCTTTAAATAATACCAAATACTTATGTATTAATAAATAAATAAATAAATAATATTTATATTTTATTTTAACTTAACACTAGGAAACTAAAGCCAAAAGAGTTTCAAAGTAATTTTTAAAAACTTGTAATATTTTCACTGTATAAAATGTTTATTTTATATAACAACTGGTATGGCTTTCATATAATACATTTCAATGAACTAATCATAAGGTCATTCTTGAAAATTGCTTTTATAATTTCATTGTAAATTTTTTAGGATTTCAAATTTTTTTAAAAGAACCTTACATGATATACAACTTTCCTGAACTTTTTAAGAAATTTCGTTTTTTTATTGTTTTAAGCTGAGGTAAATGTCTATCTTGATGTATTTTATATAAATCTTAAGAGTACCTTATTATAAAAGCACATTAGATAATTAAGAGAATGGTGCTTTTTTAAAAAATAAAAGTATTCTTCTTATTCCCAAAAATCTGTTTAATATTTGTGTGTTTTCGGTAAGCTTTTCTGCCAGTGCTTGACACCCAAGAAGAGCATTTCCCCTTCCCATTCCTCCCATTTTTTCGGTCTGCTGGCAGGCATGTCGCCATCGCCACCGCCATCGCCATAGCCACTTCCATCGTCCTCTTCCTGGGCACGTCACTTTTGGTTGCTTGAGCTGTGTGTCGTTTGTTTTCTTTTTCTGCTTTGGTGGTTTGGCGCACAAATCCACAAAACGCACAGCGCCCACTCACCCACATCCGCATCCCAGTCCCATCCGCCTCCATTGGAGACCCCAAAACTCGAACACGAAGCCCCAACATAAAGTGTGTTTAACTTTTTTTGCCATTGTGAGAACGCCCAAATATCTCTGCCTTGCCTTAGGTAAAGATGCTCTGTACTTACACAAAGAAAAATGGAATATAGGGGAATATAAACTTTATATTATGAAGAAAATGTTTTTGAAAAATATAGTAAAATTTTGATCTCTTCTTTCGGATCTAAACAAAAAACTATATATAAATATTAAACATGTACATTAAGGCGGTCCACTTTTGTAAAAAATTTTTAAGGTCCTATTCTGATCCGCCTATAAGGTGCGCATTGAGGAATTTAAGGTATACCGAACGAAATTTTAAAAAACGCCTTACAGGGCCTGCGAATTGTTTCAAAGTTTATAACTTAGAGCTTATAAGTTATTAGTATTAGTTGAGGTTGATCAAAAATATTATTTTCATATAGGTCGTCCTGGCTTTTTCTGAACACTATTTTTGCACACTTTAACCAACCATGTTAAGGGGTGAGAACAAGATTTCATTTTTTGGACCGCCCCATCGATCCTATTTCAGAACCTTTTGAATCTTTGTAAAAATGTTGTTAATATCCAATTGATTTAGTGAGTGGCCTACTTTATTTCCAGTGTAGTGGTAGTTCCACTCCCCATGCCAAACAAGTTTTTGTTGTGGACGCTTTGGAGCTTTCACGACCTTTGGCATATTGACTAGTTGGAAATTTCGGCCTCCATTTTGCTGCTGGCTTATAACTTGTGGCGAATATTTTATGCACAACGCACTTACACTTTGGGCTTTGTTTATTTTCGTTTCATCTGGCGAGCGGCTTTCGTTTTTTTATGCGCTGCACTTCATTTTATTGTCGTGCTAAGCTGCGTTTGGGGAATTGAATGCGTATGTCCCGGGGCTCAGGATTATGGGCCCAGACCCAGACAGTTCATCAAGCCGAGTAGTTGTTGGCATGCCCAAAAATGGTCCTTTTCGGTTGGGGATGACCAGTTTACGAGGGAGTGTGGGCTGGCCACTCGAACTGGAGGAGGTTCTTCTTAAGGCAAAAGTAAAAGTCACTTGTTATAAAGTTTGCTTTCCAAATGGCTGACACTTAATTTTCACTTAAAACAAAGTTAATAACCTAAACAAAATGTATAACTTATGAAACGTATTAAAAACAGGCATTTCTTGGTGTCGTAAGGGCCACTTATTTGTACTGATCATAGTGCATCAACCTCAAAAAAAGTTATTTATAAATTTTTACTTGAATTAATTTTTTTTTGGAAATTTTGTATGTGTTTTGATTTATTTTGACATCCTTTTACAATATTTATTTGCATCAATAATTGTTCTTATAACAACAACTAATAATCTTACATATAAATATAGTTAACATAAATATTATGGAATAAACATTTAAAAGGTCTTAAGCTCTAGATTATTAATGCAAAATGTTTAACTTTTCGAATAGGAATAAATAAATTCTAAGAAAATATTTACTAATATTTTAAGAAGGCTAAAATAATGGTGTTTTAAAGTAAATTCCCAAAATATATTTTACTTTTAGTATACCAATTTTTTTTAGTATTCGTTTTCCCTTTAGTGTTGATATTTAAATGAGTTCAAAATAATCCCCCTGAGTAGTATTAACCGCAACTTAAATAATGATTTTACAAGTGCTGTCGACCTGTCGCAAAATCAAAAGTGTATCCAGACGACTAAAAACAAGCGTCACGCCCTTGGAGCCATACGTTAAGCTCGTTGTAAGCCGGCCCATAATTAACTAAAGTCAATTGAAAATTACAAAAAGGCTTAGGCACGTTGAGCTGTTGTGGGAGGAATGGAGCCAAGGGGCTGACAGCTCCCCGGGGTGGTCCATATGGCCGGAAAACCCCACCCCAAAGTGAGTTTTCACTTTCTTCTATCGGGCATCATCAATTTAATTTCGTAAGCTCACAAAGCGTTGCATATAAAATGAACGTCCCTTCATGTGGGTGTGAAATGTCGGAAAATGTCGACCCGCAGGCTTTAAATCCCGGGAAGGTATCCAAAAAAGGGTGTGAACCGAAGCGTGTGCCATTTTCAATATTTGCCAGAGCCACCCAGCATGCGGCTAATCTTGAAAATCTTGTACCACGTCACGGGGAAAACGCTTGCCGCCTCAACAGTTCCATGTACTCCATCACGGAGCTGCTGACTCACCTTTTCTGGGGGAAGATCCGAGGTCGTGGTCCCATCCCGGGAGCCACATTTATTTGCACCCTTCTGCCGGACAATTGCAATAAATGTTTCTGTTGCCTGCTTTTGAGGGTGGGAGTTGGTAGCAGCCTGCAGTTGGTAGCCCTCAGGGCTTTTTACTAGCTTTTAAACGAACAAGCAATCGGTATAAAAATTTCATTTAGATCCGCAGCAGCATCCCCAAAAACTAAAGGTAGCTTTTTCGGGGGTTGGGAGCTGTTTAAGTGCCACTGCTGCCGCTGAAAGTCCCAAAGGGCAGCAAAGGGGAATTGATTTGATAATTCTGATTGTTCTTTTTCCTCCGCTCGAGTGCCGGAAGTAGCGAGCAGGAACCTTGGGAAATAAAACAAAGGAATGAGTCCGAATAAAACACATAAAAAATGCATTATACATTATTAAGCTAAGGATTCCTATAGAAATAACTATCGGTCGAACAGTATTTGATGTGATATTCTATTGTAAACTATGTATTTTACTTTAAAATATGTTATATTATTAAGGAAGAATTGGTTTGTCATTTTAATATTATTTATTTAAGTGAACAACAGTAAGGGCGGGTTAAATATCATTATTCACTTTAGAATTAATTGATATACAAATTTTTTTTTTTGGGAAATATAAATATTTTTTTTTAAAAGGAAAGCGATTTGTTGGAATTTTAAAATGATTTATTAATTTTTATACAGTTCGTTTAAATAAAATTGTAAACAACGAGTTGATAAAACATAGAACTAAAATAAAAATAATCTGAAAACCGAAAAAATATATAAATATATTTTCAACAAAATAGTTTAAGAAAATGCATATTATTATCCAGTTGATAAAAAATACACTTATTAAAGGAAGGAACTATTTTACAATTATTTCTTAAGCACCCAAATAATATATTTCGACTAAAATAGATGGAACCCTCTTAAATACTACATCTTATACACCTGCAGACTGAACTTTTTCGCCCTTTACTAATCGGATTATCTGGTTTTCCCTTACTTTTCTTTGCAGACCGTGCCAATCACAGTGATCCGACGATTGAGATCTGTCGTCGCTGCCCGCCGGACTACGAGGCGGAGTCGCTGCCCTCCTACACGATTGTGTCCGGACTGCCCACCTACGACGATGCCCTGGAGGAGTTCCGCAAGGCGGGCATCATCCTGACCCCCGCCGTGGTGCCCATCATCAAGATATTCGAGTGCAACGAGACTGGCAAGGAGCAGGCCGTGGGCTACAGCCTGGTGGAGACGAACGCACCGGGTGGGGGCGATGGTGGGGCGGACAACGTGTCGATAGCCTCCACCACCTGCAACTGCGGCAACTCCTCGCCCACCTCGTCGCTGCCCAGCTACAGTGCCGCCACGGCGGCTGCCATGGCAGTGGCGGCAGCTGCTCCTCCCCAGGTGATCGAACTGTCGCCGGAACACCTGGCCTCCCTGTCCCAGAAGCGACTCTCCCTGCAGATCTCATTCAACAACTCGGTGCGCCGGCAGTCGCCGCTCAGGAACCATCTACTCAGATCCCGGGCGGTGGGAAATTCCGCCGGAATCGTGCCATCGGAGGGGCAGACTGCCGTTCACGGGTCAGGAGGTCACGGCGGCCATTGCGGAGGCGTCACCTTCCTGCCCGCCCTGCATCGATCCACTTCCACCATTTCTCTGTCCAACGAACGCCAGTTGCTGGATCAACGTCTCAGGCATTTGCATCATCGCGGTTCCCTCTACTGAGAACCGCATCGAGCATCCCAACTGCCTGACTATTCCTTCCTAAAGGGTATTCCCTACGTTATTCATATCCCAAGAGTTGTTAGTTTTAAGACAAAGACACAATAAAAACACGCTATTTTATGATGGACTTTGTTTCTTACTTGAATTAAAATTGAGTTTTAACAGTATTGGGGGTTAGTTGAACATTGCCTGGAGAATGTTAGGACATTAGATGACCAAATATTTCAACATAGAAACTTTAAGGAATGGCAACATTACAGAATAAAACAGTTACCCAATCCTGAAGCACCAGTTTACAGAACGTACCATCTTGGTAGACGAATGCTTTTCTCAAAAATGGATAGGATTCGGCCAATTTAATCTTGGGCGACGGAAAAAATTTCGTAAATATTGAGTCCAAAACAAAATTTTGTTTGATTTCCACTTTGCGCCCAATCTACAGGAAGAAGCAACAGGAGTGCAATGTTTGGTATCGTAAGATTCATGGTAAAAATAGTGGGTTGAAACGTTTATGGTATTGATTAAACTAAACCTTACTCTGGGTTCCAAATATTACGATGGTTTAACTTTGATCGAGATCTAACCAAACATTTCCGCCTTTTTCAACCCTACATAACTCTTTTTGAGTTCCTAATGGATCCTTCCAGTGAAAGTTGAAAAAGGTTTTTTTTTGCCTTCTGAAAGGCAAACCAAAATAATATGAAATTGATCTCTTGAACGGTTTAAATTAATTTACATTTTTTATTTTAAGATAGTTTTTAATAAAATGTTTATTTGTTGGTATAGAATCTGTTAAAAATCAATACAAGCATGTAAACACATTGGCATTTCTGCTGATAACTATGGAAACCGAAGAAGTTGTTTATGGATATAAAACCCGGCTTTGGTTGGTTTGTTTAATTCTCAGGGTTTATTTTACTAGCAGCAATGAGCGCCACAACACGAACTGGATTAGTTCCCACGCCCAAGAGGCATGTCAAGTACCTTAAAAAGGTAAGTGATAAAAATTTAAAGAACCATTACCTATATTTGTATTAAGTATAAAACTATCCTTGGTGCAAATGTCTTTTAAAGTTTTACATTTTGTTGGGCCTAAGGCTTTTAAAATTAAACATTTATCAGTATGTAATTCTTTTACACGTTTTTCGTATTTCTAAACACTGTAAATTTAAAAAAAACTAATTATGGATGCTTTTAAAGTTACAATATTAATTTTAGAAAAATACATTATTTGTTTAACATTTCAAAGCCTTTTTTCTCGTCTGCTTATTAAACCAAAAAAAAGGTTTTTATAGCTAGAAAAAAATTGTTTTGAGCTTTTCAAAATTAAGATTTTGGTTAGTTGTCATAAACAATTAAATATAAAGACTCCAATTTGGGGACAAATCCCTTTTTATTTATAGCGAAAAAATCAGCATGGAGATTTTTCGCGAATGCCACTCAAGTTCGAGGCTACGCCCATGCCGCTTTCGCTACGCCCCTTTGGAGGGCTCTTTAACCCCTTTGCCAAGGGATGCTCGGTGCTGTGCAACCATCCAGCTCCCTCTGGGGTTAAGGATGTTATCAATCAGCTGAAGACAACGCTGGCGATCGAGGGCAAAAGTCAGCAGCACGGAAAACAGGACAAAATTCTCGAAGAGGCGGAACAGCAGCCTCATGAGGACAATATTCCAGAGGATCTGTTCCGGCGATATGCGGAAACGGACTCGCGACCGATGACCCCAACTCCCACGGTGACAAGCATCCACACCAGAACCAGTGCCAGTGCCGGATCCTTCTACCGACGATGCATAACCCCGGAATGGGGAAAACACGAGAACATTAAGAGGAAGAAGATCATATTGGACCTGCGAAGGTCCCACTCCCAGGAGACTCTCTACTGGAAGCCCAGTTCGGACCTGACACAAAGCGGCTTGGATGAGGACAAGAAACCCAAGAGCGCGGGGGCCAACGAGGACAAGAAGCCCAAGAGGCAGCCCTCCAACGAGCAGAGGCCCAAATCATCGCTGGCCACTGCCAATTCGGCTCCAGGAGGAGATGCCACCAGTGATCTGGAGGCCAAGCCCAAGGGCTGCATCAACGAACACGAACTTAGCGACGAGGATGTGCGCAGGGGCAAGAAACGCAAGAAGCTGAAGCCAGCTCAAGGTGGGTAGCCATAAAAAGAAAGTTTATCACGGATGGCATTCCGAAATATAATAATAGGAAAACAAACTTAAAACAATTTTATTTTCTCTGCAATCTACTATTTAAAAAAAGGGTCCCATAAATAATACATAAACACAAATTGGAATACAAAAAAATTAACATCTTCATATTGAATTTAAAATTTCTTATTAAATATTTTAATTGAACACAACAACATTAATACAAGTTCAATACAAAACATAATAAATTGGATGATTCAATTATTAAATATGAATATTTAACTGAGGGAACACAATGTTAGATATGATACGTTATGTTTACGTTATTAACAAAAATCGAAATCAAAATTAAAATTATAAAGTTAATGCTTCCACATTTAAAATTAATAAAATCAGCAATAGAGGTAAAATATGGCGAAAATGTTCAAGTTATATATAAAATCTTTGGATATACCATTTACTTTTATCAGTTTGTATCCTAATGGCTTAAACGACATTTGTAGAGATTTTTAAAAACCATACTACAAATTTTTGTTGCCGAAGTTTTAAGCAAAGATTATTACTGATTTTTTTCTGATACAAGTATTCTGTGTATTTCTAATTCTCTACCATTTCTATGTAAAGCCACCACCACCTTCCATCTGAGTGAGGATCCAGAGACCCAGGTGGCTGCTCTGGGCCCCGATTCACTCAATCCCAGTACCAGACCTAGTTTAATCCCAAATTCCCTCACCTTGCTGCCCAAGGATAAAAGGGAGGCTGAACGAGAACCGATCCTTTTGAAGGGAAGTTTTCTCACCGATGAAGCCTTTCAGGCCCTGAAAACCGATTTGGATGTGGATCTAATAGAAAACACATTTGGAAGATATGTAAGCGGGTCTTAACATATTTTATCATTAAATATTTTCTAATTATAAATATTTTTAAATTATTAACTAAAGCTCAATCGTGCTCTTAGAGAAGCCATTAAGTACATGCCACCCAAACCCAAAACGGTGCCTAAACCCGTTGAAGATAAAGTTCCTCCAGAAACCACGTCCAAGATGCCGCGAAAGTTCTCCAAATCAGCGACGAGATTCGATGTGCCCATGGATCTTTCTATGCTAAAAAGTCGGTAAATCTAAAACCATTTGAATACATAACTTTTATCTAATTACACCAATAGATATGACCCCGTGGGACTATTTGAGCAAGTGCGTCTGGGTGTCGCAGCAGAGAAAGCAGCTATATAAAAGAGTATTTTTAAAGTATTTGAGTCGAATCGAGGAGCCGGAAAGTGAGTTGGCGGCCATGGGAAACGACGAACTGCCGGAATACAAATATAGGGAAAGAACCCTCGTCTGGCAGAGTCTCCCGCAAGCTCTAGAGGATGTCCTCGAGTTCCATGGCACCGAGAAAAATGTGAAAGGCACTCTCAGAATGTTGGGTTACGAGCCTCAAGGATCTGGTGACCTAGACTTTCGAGCCTGGTGCGGAATCGTCTCATTCGCAGAGAGATTGGCACTCGCTGATGAGTCAGGATCTGATGATTCATGCGACGAGTTGGAAAAGGCCGACTTTAATAGCATGGAGCAAATAATGCCAGAGTTTGCTGTGCCCGAAAAGCTTAAGGAAATTTTCAACATAATTCGCAAGACGCATAAAACTAAATATTGAAATAAGGGATTGGAAAAACAAATGTTCAACAACCTTTTGTAATTGCAAGCGATAAAAAATATATGTATTGCGTGAAGAATTCATAAATGTTCTTTTTTTTAAGTATTTTTAACTATTTAACTTACTATTTTGAAGTATTTTTGCTAGATTTGATAAACAATTGAGGGATAGCTTAAGAAAACGGTTTGAAGTTCGCGGTCATGGAAAATACTTTCTGATAAAATGTTATTTAATACCAACAAAATACTAATAAAATGCGATTATACTATTTACGGTGTGGCCAGTCATAGTTCACTATCGAAACCAAAACATCGGTAGTGAGTGGCATTAATTACAATCGAGTCATCGATAACTGGTTAATGGTTAATCAGTCTAATTAAATTGTAAATTAAAAGTAAAAACTCGGTAATTACTAATCATGGCCACTTTGGAAGACAAATTGCTGGGTGAGAAACTGGAGTACTACTGCAGCAGCAGCGAGGGCGAGGACAATGGCGACGAGGGTGACGATTCCAAGGGCGCATCCGGGAAATCCCGATCCTCCGGCCTGACCATTGACACAAATCCGGATGCGGCTCCGGCCGGGGGATTCCGGCAGCAGGGCTCCACGAACACGGGACCCAAAGGCGTGGTCAAGGACTGGCAGAGATTCAAGCAACTGGAAGCGGAGCGCCGGGATGAAACGGAGCGCCAAAGGCTGGCATTGGCCAAGAAGCTCACTATTACCACGGCTACATCGGCGGAGGATGAGGAGCGCAAGCGGCAGGAGGAGCTGGACTCCGAGCTGGATGAGCTGATGAGCGAGGAATTCCTGCAGCAGTACCAGAAGCAGCGGATGGCCGAGATGCTACGCCAGACAGGACACCACCAGCAGTTTGGCCAGGTGCAGCAGTTGACCAGCCACGGGGAATTCCTCGAGTGCGTGGAGCAGGAGAACAAGCACACCACCATCATTATCCACATCTACGAACGCCAGTTGGCCGCATGTACTACCCTGAACAAGTGCCTGGACAGTCTGGCCAGCGATTATCCGTCCATCAAGTTCGCCAAGATCTGCAGTTCCGTGGCCGGAATGAGTCGGGATTTCCGCACCAAAGGATTGCCAGCCCTGCTGGTTTATAAGGCCCAAGCGGTCATCGGGAACTTTGTGCGGCTAACAGACGACCTCAGCGACGACTTCTTTGCCTCCGATGTCGAGAGTTTTCTCATCGAGCATGGCATCTTAGTGGACCGAGCTTTGTACAATTAAGTTGTTGGCTAAAGTCCTAAGATTATGAACTGACAAGTAACATAAAACCCATAGTTTTAGATTTCAAAATTATAAAGAGTATAAATATTTGCAAATTTTGTAATGCATGTATAAGACCTTTTATTAAATTCAGAAAATAGACTTGAAATTCCTGAAGGTCGTTTTTGAACTAAAAGTATATATTTTTGGAATCTACAAGTTACTTGTCAGTTCAATTTGAGGCTTACACGCTCCCACAACATCTGACCAAATGTGTTCGTAAGACTAGCATTTAAGAGAACTTAAGCCAGGCCCGCCCTTTTTACTTTTTCAATTTAATTATTTATTTTTTCCATTCAGTAATTAGTTACATTATATGTATGATTCTTTTCTCTTCTTTTGTTTTGTATACAGAACTTCTCGAAGTGCAACTTTCACAAAATGGAAAATGTCTCAGAAACGGGGTAAATCAAAGAAATAATAAAATTCGATTAAAAATATTTGAAAAATGTATTCGAAATGCATTTTACACTTGAAATTGTATGGAACAGATCCTGCTCACTAAATATAGCGTACATCTATAACCTTTCCGTCATCATTTACAATACGAATTATATTTATGTAATAGTATTTAGTGGCTAATGAATGTACTTCACTCGAACTCGTACTCTGTAAGATTTATACACTTATATATTTTATAGCTTATAGCCTATCATATACAGCAATAAAAATGATGTCGATACAATAAAGTATTTTTTTTTGCTAATCAACAAATTGGTGTTTCTTGCATTTTCATTCCCATGGTTGTGGGCAACATTCTGAGCGTTATGTACTAATTTTTAATATTAATGGATGCGATTCATACTACGTATGAAATGGCCAGAGTGGTTTTCTTTTACGCTCTTTTTGTTTCCTTAGCTAACATTCAGATTATTTATGTAAATTCAATTTAACAAACACACCAAATGATGCAATACACAGCGAGGAAATTGTTTCGTTCTCTAACTTCGCAAAGAATTTTTCAATGTAAGCTGAAAAATCTCCAAGTCTGAATGAAGGGGAAACAGAACTCATTTTAGTGGCGGGGCAGTGGAATTCGATCTAAAGAGGGGGCACAATGGGCCCTCTCCAGATCTTATACTTGGATTGGAACTATCAAAAGCTAGTCGTGTGGATTCGCTAAATATATTTTTATATAAAATGGAATTATCTCGTTTGTTTAGCTGTCGTTTGGTAGTCCTGATTCCCCGCGAGAAGGGCTGTTTTAGCGTATTGTGTAGTAAATATACATATTAGATATATCTTGGACACACAGACATACACGTATATATGTACACATAGCACTTTTAACGATAACATCATTGAAATAACATCCGATTTACAAATTAATTTCCGTTCGCAATTACAAGTATAATTTGAAAACGCTTAACTATATATTAAATGCTAGCTTGTGTTGTTTGTATCTTTTTAAGAATAATGTAGAATTTATTTTAAATATTTTCGATTGGTTTCCGTCTAGTTTTGCTTTTGTACTTGACTGTATCAAAAATGAATGTATATCTGTAATTGGGTCTATGATTGCATTTAAAGAGCTCCATTCACGTGATAAGTATAAATTTGAATAGCTTAGAAGTAACATTTATAATGGTTCTTATAAAGACAGAGAGTCGGCCTCGAAATCGATTGGTTGGATTGTTCAGATGCTACACAGTTAAGAAATTCTTCTGCTTTTGTATCGTTGTTTCGGTTTGCAATCAGGTGAAAATTTCGTTTATTTTTATCTTGACACTGTTCAAGTTTAAGAGATTCTTGGCTAAAACGTAAACTAAAATCAACCTAAATCACACAACGAAATGAATGCTGAATAAAATTTGGCAATTTGTTGCATTATATAGTTAGTTTCAGTTGTAAATTTTTCTTTTCATTCGTTCGTTTTTTCTTGGTTTTTGTTTTGTTGGTTTAACTAAAGAAAATCAGCCTTTTCTTGCTATACACATTAAATACATATATCGTTTACCATAACCTAATATATGATGTTATTTGAGGTCTCACGGAAATCTCTAGAGATTTAACTCTGTTTTCAATTATGAAGAATAATAGAACAATAAATTGGTTGTAAAAGGTGCAGAAACTGCACAAATATGAAAAAAAATTCAGCATTGAGAGTGCCAGATTTATAAGGCAGTTGCTGCACCGTTTACATACAGCTTCGTTCTTATTTTAATTGGTGTATTCAAATCTCCAGAAATGTCCTCGATACTCCCGTTTTTTGTGTGTTTGTGTTGGAAGTATACATATTAAAAATGGTATTCATTTAAAAATGGTTAGATCTTAACATAGTTCTATGCGGATGTGTCCTGGTTGTCCTCAGTGTTCGATTAAATGGGCCGTTGTCCTTGTTACAGCCGCGGCGGCTTGAAGCTCAGCGTGGTGCTGCACTCCACGCCCACGTCCATGGCATCCGGCGTCGAGATGCCGCACTCGGCAATGGAATTCCTCACCGACGGTGGCTGCTCGGCACCCGGCAGGAGGCCCACCATCAGCAGGGGTTTGTTTAGCACCGAAACGCCGCCGGCCGATCCTCCAACTGCTCCAGGATTGCCGGTTAACTGATCACTGCCCAGGCTATTGCTACTGTTGCTCTGACTATTGCCGCCGATCTGCTTCTCCTTGTTCCGCCGCAGCGAGGATCGATACTGCCGGGGTACGTTGATGAGCAGCCGCCGGGTGGTGGGATTGTGGGTGGTGCTGGTGACGCCTCCGAGGCCGGCATTGAGGCCCAGACTGGCGACCGGTCGTCGGGCTGCGTACTGAATGGACTCGGCGCTGTTACTCAAACGGATGTTGCCAACTAAAATCGGGTTCGGACATACAGTTCGGGACAAAGAAAAAAGAGGAGAAATAATATTGCTGATGAGTTACTTGGTTTCAATTGGAGGTCTCGGTCTTGGAGTGGCAAATAAATGTTGGTGTTGGTTTATGGTTGAGGCGCTTTCTTGGTGTGTTATATGGCTTACTACTGTTGTATGCTGTGGTTGTTGCTGCTGCTGACCGTCTCTGTGGGCGTTCCGACGACAACAACTCACAATAACGTTAACAAATAAATGTACAAAATGTGGACAAAACACACAAAACTCGGGGTTAGTACGCAAAATCAAACAACAACAAGTACAACACATGTAATTATGCATGTATCCCATGTCTGGGTGTATATCGAGTGTAAACACACAAAAAACAACACAAAAAGCTTTCAACATCTTTCGATTTCGGTTATACACAGTATAAATAAATAATAAAGTTTATTATTACAAAGCAAAATAATAAATGGGTAAATGAGAGCAAAGTACACAATACAAATAAATAATTAAATTATTCGATGGCTAAATCAAAATAATACAAATTATAGGGTAAGTTTAACAAAATTCCGATGGGCTGGTGGTGGCAACAAAGAAATCTTGGCCTATCATGCTCGGTTAGGGGAATTAAAATTAATGGGCATTCCCATTATATTCCATCTTAATACTTAGGCATGATAAACACTTTCGAGTCCTTTTGACAAAACAAAAATAAATTAAAACCTTAACAGTAAGTATGTTTAGCATTAGTTGGACATAAGCAAAATTCATGAATGGATGCAATTGGTAGCTACAAAACACAAGACATTTCATTCCGATTCTCAGCTCGCTTTAGCCGCTTTGTTCTCTTTTTTGTTTATCAAAATAAAAAGTCCAAAACATTGAAAATGACTGTGGCAAAGTTGTTGTTGTTGTGGTGGTTATTGTTGCTATTGCTGTGGCCGCTCCTGTTGTCGTTGTCTTGGGGCAGATTGGTGGTGGAGGTCACCTCAAAGGATTGGTACAAGGACGGGGCGTTGCTGCTGCTGCGATGTTGCTGCCGTGGCGTTGAGTGGCGCAGCAGCAACATAGCCGCCTGCCTGGGCTCCACGTGGTGTTGCAGCTCGTGGGCCTGCAGAGTGTGCAGGCCACCGCCGTCCAGGGAATCGCCATCGCTGTCGGTGACCTCCGCCAGCTGCTCCTCCCGCACAACGACAACAGGTTGCAGCCGGTTCAAGCATTGACTGGAGTAGTAGCATGAGTTGCCGAGCGGTTCGTGTAGATAGTTGGCCAGATCGTCGCCGAAATTAGTGTTGTTGGTGGTGAGCGTAGTAGTTAGTCCGGCATTATAACTACCCGAATTGACGTCCAGCAGCAGGCGACGTTGCTGCTGTTGCTGTTGGTGTTGCATGGGCGGTGGTCTCAAGAGACCCTTGGAATGTATCTGTTGCTGTTGCTGCTCCTGCTGCTGCTGCTGTTGCTCCTTCTGCTGTCCGTAGCTGTCCTCGGTGTCCATCATGTCGTCAAAGTGCTGCTCCTGCTGCTCCTGTTGCTGCTGCTGCTGTTGCCTGCGGTAAAAGTGATAGAGCAACGCCGCCTGACTCCGTTCGCCCTCCGTTTGCGCCTGCCGCATGTCCCTGGTGCTGCCGCCTCCCAAGTATCCGGCGGCAGCGGCCAGGCAGCAACTGCTGCACGTGTCCGCCGGCAGCTGCAACGTGACCACCGCATCCCGGGGACCCAGGAACCATTCGGAGCGAGTGCGCATGCGTGCGGTTTGGCGTTCATGGACCTAACACATTTTTCCATTTCGTACATTTCGTTGTTTTCAGCATTGCAAATATATATTTGTTGTTTGTTGGTTGGTTGTTATTGTTGTTGTCGTGTAGTTGTTGTTGTTGGTGGTGGAAAGACGGGGGATTCAAAATTTTCGCATTAGAGTTTTTGGCAATTGAAATTTTCGATTTAGCTAGCTGTAATTTTTGCTTGATTCACTTAATTAAAAAATGTAAAAGGCAAAATCAAAATCTTGAAACAAACAAAAGTTCACAAAATAAGGTGGGTTAACAATTTCATGTTTTAGTGATTATAAAATGCAGCAAAATCAGCGCAGTGGAAAAAGTGCAAGATTATACAAAATGATGAAGAGAACATTATGGGGTATTCACCATAAAATTAGAGATAAAGAAAGAAGATCCTTAATCCAGCTTAATTTCACCATGAATACCCCTTGAATATTCGAAACAAGCACATTATAATTAGGTAGAAACATTCAGTGAAAACACCGCCAACAAGCGCTTTGATTGCTTATCTCGAGGTGGAAACAACATTCAAAAGAATTAAATCCGCCAAAAATAAGATTAATTACAAATGCAATTCTGGGGTTTTCGGCTCGTGTTTTGTAGTACTTGGATGATTATGTTCTCGTATTTTTGTGTTTACTCGTTTTGCTTATCGACTAAATGTTATTTGGTTAGCTACATACAATTATGAGAAGTGCAGCAAACAACTTAAAGACAAGACAGGCAAGACAAAGGCAGGCTTCTAATCTACATAGACAAGACACACAAGCGACAATAAATCAAAATGGTGCACAGTGGTATCTTAAGTGTCTAATAATACTGTATTTTACAAAGTAACGATTACAACAAAATCAAAGGAAATCATATCATATCGGTGGCTTATCATACATAATGTTCTAGTTATTTCTGATATGTCACTTTTTTACAGCAAACGATAAGACTGGGAACGATAAATAAATAATAACTAAGGTGTACATGGTGTTCTATTTCTAAAGATAACTACATTTATAAACGGTGTCAAGAGTTTTGAAAAGGTTTGTATACTTCTGCGATACTTGATCCAAGTTTTTGTTGGTCCACAAAGGTTTGATCAGGAAATGAACCCTCCGATCCGCAAAATAATCATTCTTATTAATTTTCCTAACTGATGAAAGTCCAAATATTTGAATTGTTTAACGAAAAGTACCTTGTAAACTTTTGAGTGAATATTTAAAAAACTTTCAAATGTCTTCCGTCTTTTTTCACACAAAATAACTAAACCAAAAATCATTATCTTCCCCCGATCTCGTAAGAACTTCAGTAATTCTAGTTAGTATGTATGTACAATTCCAATATTTTCTAATTCAAACTTATATCCAATTGATACAAATTTCTCTCATTGCTCATATTTGTCACTCCCAATTATTTTTATTATTAAATACGCAATTTGGTGTTTAGTTTTAGCTTGTTGCAACATTATATAGCACTCGTTTTTTATTTTGTGAAAATAGGTCTTTGGGCATAGAAAATGTATTTATAAAAGGTTTTTATGTTTTTGTTGTTGGTTTAACATTTTGTTGTTCTCGTTTTAAATGTTTTTGTTTGGTTTTTTTGTAAGTATGAAAAGTTTAAACAAAAATAAAGAAAATTGAATTAAATTATAAACATAAAATGTTAAATAAAAAATATGCATTAAATTTTTTCTCCGTTTTTAGTCCTTTTTGTACAGAGTTTTGGTGAAGTATGTTGATTTTTTTTGTACTTTTTGTACAGTTTTTGGGGATGTAAAGGGTGTGAGGGCGTAGATTCTTCAATTTCTTTGTCTTACAATTATATAAAATGTGTTGTTGATTGTTGTTGTTGTTGTGTAAGTAGTAGTTCTTTGTTTTTCGTTGGCAGGCGCAAATTGTTTGGTTAGATTATGAAAATATTAGAAAAAACTAGGCAAACATTTCCAAAAATGAAACAATTTTGAGCAATTTGCTAAGTGATTCGAGTTAGAAGAGAGTCAAAGTAGGAGTGAGTGATAGAGAGATTAGAGGGGTAACATTTCCAATTGACAAAACTCAAACACAAGAAACGAAAGAAATTAAATTAAGTTATTACATAAGGTTCAAATACAATAAATCAAAAATTCGCAACAGAAAATGGAAGAAATCAAAAGAGGTAACTTAAAAACTAATATATTCTTGGTTCTTGATTCTTTTTCATTTCCTGGAAAAAAGAAACCAGAACTTAAAATAAATTCGAGCATTTTTAAAGGGGGGTTAGGCCTAGGATCTATATAGATGGTACGTTCTACACAACGGTCGCAAGATCTCAAACGGAAATGCGTGAGCCCAGCAAGAACTTGTCCCTCACCTGTGGCAGATACGAGAGGCTCTTGGTGCTCTCCGCATATCGGTTGACGGCCCTCAGCTCCTCCATGGTCATGCCGCCCTCGGCTCCTCCTCCGTTTCCGGTTCCCGTCCCTCCACTGCCTCCTCCTCCGCAGTTTGAGCCAGCCGCTCCGGCCGAATTGGAGCTGCAGGAGCTGCTGTGTCGAATGCCCCGATTGCAGCGACTGCAGGTTCGCTGCTTGAGCTTCGGGGGCGTGGGATTGCCAGCTGCTGCTCCTGGAGCAGCACCCCCTGATCCTCCTGCTGCTCCCGATCCCGATCCCGCACGCCTTTCTCCTCCGCCATCGAGGCTCTTGGTGCCCGTGCGCAATCGCCTCTGATGATGACTGCTACTCGGCGCAGCGGGCTTCTTCTTGTTCTGGCGATAGCGTCGCTTCACAAAGGTCATCTCATCCTCATCCTCGTCGTCGTCATCGTCGTAGTCCCGCTGGTGCTGGGGCTGCACCTGCTGCGGCTGCTGCTGTTGGTAGTGAAGTGGCTGCTGGGCACGCTGCTTGTGGCGATAGAGGCCGCGACTTCCCTGCGGCGGCGCTATGCTGCTAATCTCCAGCTCGGCACCAAAGTCATGGACACCGTCCAGCTCATCGTTATCCTCGTCGTCGTCGGCATAGTCATCGTAGTCGTAGTCCGTGGCATTGCCGTTGCCGTTGCCATTCCCATTCCTCTTCGCCGGCAACGGGGACGAGGTCATGGCATAGATGCCGGGTCCCTCCAGCGAAACCGAGAGACGGGCACAGCTCTCGATGAACGAGTGCTCCGGGGAGACGCCCAGCGACAGGACGCTGTTCTCCAACGCCGAACTGGAGCTGGTCAGCAGGGCGGGCGTCGAGCGGGACTCCTCCTGGGCCACTAAATCAGGTCGGCAGTGGGTTATAACAAATGCATTGGATGACTCGTCAAAATGAGGGGGTACAAACAACTACGGGGCATGCAGCGAAAAGCTAGAGAATGGGGTGGTGCAGTGCGGGTGGGGGTGGGGCTAAGAGCTTATCTTCTCGGGACACCAGATGACCAAAGATGAGCTTATCAGATATCGGATACATGTTTATTGATCGCATTCCCCCACACACACACAGAGAGAAGTTAGATCGGACAGTGTGGAGTAAATAGAGGTGGAGATTTCCAGAAGCAAAGCACAATAGAGTATGATTCTAGCTATATCTACGGATAGGTAAACACTTCTCAGGTACTCACGTAAGCCCCAACGCTCGCATTGGCACTGCAGCCAGGTCTTCTCCGCCTCCAAAGAATGTTGCACTGCGGGGAAAGCGATAAAAAGTTATTAGCCAGAGGAATTTCGATTGCTTCAAATTCTATACCGAGGACAGGGTTTGGACAATTATTTAACCAATCAATATATCGATTAAGGACAAGCTAGGCAGAATGAGTCAACTTCTTAATGATTCATGAACAAGTCAGTTCGTTAAGTGCAGTATAATTAAGTGTGAGCTCTATTTTTCCTGAACTTATTTTGTTTAATGTATTTTAACTGCTTTACCTATACTGTAATTAAACCAAAAGGTTTTTTTCTTTTTAACCTAACAAGTTCTAGAAGTTAAAGTATGTTTTGAAATATTATTTTTTTATAGCTTCTGTATAATTTATGGTACATATATATATATTTTTAAATCGATTTGAATTGTTTTTAAGTCTCCAAACATATCCTTTAATGTAATGTTGAAGACTTTTATCATCTTGCACCACTCACATGCGTATTTCTGTTGAGCCAACTTGCCACGCGGCGGTGGTGGATACTGGAAGCTGCATATCCACTCGTCCTGCACCTTAAGAATGCGTCCTGTGACGCGGGCGTAGTACTCGTAATTGTCGCGCCCAAAGATGTCGTGTGTGGCAAACTTATCGATTATATTCTGCATGATCTTCGTAGAGACCTGAAAGTCAAATACATATAAAAATCCATTCTTTAATACAAAAGTGACATCCGAACCCACCTTGAACTTGAGCACATCCTCCATGCGAGCGGTCTTGCCATCGCTCACGCAGGACTGAAAGAAACTGGGGGCCACGGACACGCCCAGCGCCTCGCTGGTCATTCCGGTGGAGGCGTGGGCCGCATTGCTCGCGATGACCCGGAATGTGCCGAACAGTAAAACTAATAGATGCTGTGTGTATTTCGGCAGCGAACCGAAGAGTCTGCAAGGGGGAAAAGAGAAAGGTTCTTTAAAAGAATGTCGGTACATAAAGTTTAGAGATACAAAATGAACACTCTAAAAAAAGTTGACAACATATCTGGATTTACTTTAAACATCCCATAAGTTATTATATGAATATTAGCATTTCTTTTAAGAAAGGTTTTTTAAAAGAATGTCGGTACATAAAGTTTAAAGATACAAAATGAACACTCTAAAAAAAGTTGACAACATATCTGGATTTACTTTAAACATCCCATAAAATATTTTCTGAATATTAAAATTCTTTTACAAATTAAAAACTATTTAAAGTAAAACCCGTTTTTTTTTTACCTTGATCTCCTATTTTAATGGATACGTTTTTAAAATAAGATGTGGTAAGACTTAAATATTTCATAAACGTCAAGTAATTTAAATTTTTATGAAATTTCTTTCATATATCTAGAACAAACAAACATTTTATAATTTCTCTGAAGTTTCTTTCCCAGGCTTAGAACATAATAAGATTTTTTAAAGTGCATCTGATGGCCCATGTTGATTGTAGATCTGATAAATATTTGTTAAGATCTGTTATCACAGCGAATGAATGGCTTGTGCTAGTTGAGCTGGCAGGGCAATTGTTAGTCATGCGTTTTGTTTTTATTGCCATTACAGAAGTGCACTGACTCATTCTCGGTGAACTACTGCTGGCCGCTCGTTACCCATCAAAATCCAAACTCATCGCCTGGCCGGGCCGGCAAAGAAAGTCAGAGCAGCTCCTCTGTTCACACTTTCATTTTGGCGTGCCTAATGATTTTTCGAAACAAATGGTTAAGCCAAGTCGGCGGGGCCCCAGCTGCAGCCGGGTGACTTTGGCCGGAGAAGAGGAAAAACTGGTTGGCAACCTCCTAAGCGTCCACATTACACAACTTGATAGAGGTAGCAAACCAAAACCGAAAAAAAGCACCAAACCAAAGAGCCAACACAAGACAAGCCAAGCAAGGCAGGCTATACGAAAAACAGAAAAAATAAAACCCAACTCAATCAATTAATGCTTTTAAAGCAACACTCTCCTCGCAACATCTCTCCGAAGCTGGCGCTTAAAAAGTGAAAACTTCAAGATCCAACAATAAATGCTGGAGGAGATGGCGGGGTGGGGGCCAAATCGCTTGACAATGAACTATACTATAATGCGATGGCTGTCTGGCTCTATTTTCATTTTCAGATGTGGTGTGAATTGCCCGCGAAGCAAGAAAAACAGACTAACGAGAGAAACGACAGCTTAGCCCGATAAGTGTTGCATTTAGAATGAATATCTCTGTTCGACAAGGGAGTGCAACGATAGGGTTTTAAAAAAGAAATGGAAAAAGTCGGGAACTCTCGGGTCTCGGTTAATTGAAATGAAGAAATAAGCCAACACAATTTATACGATGATGGAACCCGCATGAAATGTCACAAACGAAGAAATCCAGTGTGGTAAAGTGAGAGGTGGGAACCTTAAATGCCGTAAATTACCCACACAAGACATTAATCTATAACATGTTGGAGAAAACAGCAGATCTTTCGTGGAATACCTAATGGTGCCTTAGGCATAAAAATAGATTCAAGTTCTGGGGAAATAGAAAAGACATTAAATATTGGCTATAAAGTATTCACCTTACACGAGGTTCATATGCATCCACTTAAGTGTTTTCTGTGTTTTTAATAATATATCTTATAGATTCTTAGTTACATTTCATATCTTAAGCATTCCAAACCGATTTAAATGATCTTGTTCTGGCAACTCTCTCCATTTTCATCTAATTTTTATGTGTTAAGGTCTAGTAGACACCATTTTTAATGTTTTGTAGTCCCAAACATCTCCCATTAAATTTTTCTTATCGATTACACTCCCATTTGCAGTCACATCTGAACCCTAGAAAGGTCATCGTTGGTCAAGGTTTCGCCGAGTTCCCAGGTTCATTAGTCCATTGATATCTCCCAATTTGTTTGCTCGAAACTACAAGCGAGTCAATAAGGCAATGTGAACAACCGAAGCAATGCCACTAGACCCAACCCAAGCCAAACAAACTCTATGGTAAACCCTTTGCAAACGACCCCTAATCAAACAACCGTTGCATTGCAAATAGAAACTGGGAAAACGTGCCGCTAAAAGTTATCCCGAAATAAAAGAGCAGGAGTTCCTATCTTATCTATACGAATTTGAGCTACACATGTTGCGGCTTCTTCATGGGGAACATTTGAACTCCCTGGAGGCCAAATTGATAGTGGGGCCAAAGCTAACGATCACCTCGAACTCTGGGCTAAAAGTCGCCTGATAACGACGATTATCAATTAGTAGTCATTTAGATTTTGCTTGTTTTGGCGTCGGGTAACGCCCATAAAGCGGAATGCGTACAAATCGTTTATTAATTACAATAATTACGTGGAATGCTGTTAAAAAAATATAAACAAAAGCCACAGAAACCGCAGCGACTGAAAGCGGAACAAGTGTTTACGTCTGTTGATATTGTGGAGATAAGCAATATCATTGAGCCAAACTTTATTTCCGAACCCTACAATCCAACAAAAAAAGTACCTTAATGGCATGAGTAATAGTGGTGTATTGTTTACTTTATCATTTGATGATTTCTACGTATTTTACCTTTTCTTCGTGATTGATGGACGCGTTTGGAATCGACGCTCCATTAGGGTCTGTGGATTACCTTATATAATCGCGTTGCGCATGCGCCGTATCAGTCTGTTTTTATTCCATTCATTTGCATAATCAATAGGCCAAACAAACACAGGCTCAAATAAAGACAATAAAAAACCGGCAAAAGCATTAGCATATATATAATTCCCCGAATCGGTGCTAAATAGTTTTCGATTTTTCTTAAATTTAGTATTTGCCAAGCGTAGCTTCTGCGTATTGTTCATTGACAGAGTCAAACAAACTCGTCATATTATTTAGATGAATCATATTCTTTTTTTTTGTTAACGTTGTTTATTTGCCCTGCCGTTGACTGACTTCTTTTTTTCATTCATAAAACTGAAATATGTCGGACAATTTTTTATTCGCCTCTTTTTTGCCCGTTTTGTTTGTATTTTGCCGCATTTGATTTGCTTTTGTAACAGTATTTTATCACAATATTATATGTGCCTGCAGATATGTGCGATTTGTTTTCAGTTCGTTACGTATGAGAAGTCTCGGAAGACGCGATGCTGTGCCCTACAGAGAAACCAGTTCCCCGAAGTTCCCACAAACTCAACTCTTTTGTGACACTTTCGAGAGGAGATCTCCATCTCCGGCGAGGTTTCAGTTTGGATTCGTATTCGGATTCGGATTTGGATTCGGATCGGAGTGAGTGAGTCAAGTGAGTGAATTATGCCGACTGTCGAGGTCTGTGTAAGTGATAAGTGAAATATCATACACAAGATAATTGAGTTTCCTTGCGGCGCATATATGTGCCCACTTCAATGGTTTACATTAATAAAGAAATGCATAATACACTTTATGGAATTCAGCTGACTGATAGCTTATAAATACTGCATTATTCAAAGCCTTTTCAGGAAAATAAACAGGGAAGCACTGAAATCGTATTTCATAAAATTTGTTTACATTTAATTTTGGTCCTTATATTAACTCCAGTATTTCAGCAATAAAGTAAGTCCGGGGTATCCCATATATCAACTAAGAAAAGTGATATATGTACGAATATGTATTTTAATAAGCGGGAAGCAACTGTTACCAAGTAAATATATCTGCCTTATTAAAACATCAAAACGTTTTGAATTTATTTATAAAACTGTTATCACATAAGATTTTGTGGATTATGTAATTCCTGCTTAAGTGGGGTACCAATAAGTTGTGACATATGTACAAATCGGGGCGAATAAACCCAGTTCAAGAGGCCAGTTACATAATTATTCAAATATCGCATCTATTAAAAACCCAGAACTAAAGAATACTCCTTTCCACTATCAACAAACGGATGTCTCATATGAAACCAATTTCCCAAGCCTTCTTATAACCAACAGATAAATATTGGTCATTTTTACATGCAATGCTATCGGATGAATGGGCCTATAAAAATAACAATATGTGGATCAATTGATGTGGTCGCCGTTGTTAATGAATCATTTACATTAGGTCATAAACAAATGAGTTTATGCTAGTCTGTTGAGAGAATTACGCATCACTTGAGGAAACAAAGGGCATTAAGTGTCTAGGAGTATTAAATGAAAAGTGTGTGTGTATCTCTGGATCGCTTATCGGATCGGCAACATTTTTTGCCTACTAAGCAGGCCGGATCGGTCAGCATTATAATTATGCTGCCCATATCGCTTATATCTTTAGGCTCCCCTCTGTTTTTTCTGTCTTTCTGCATCAGCATCAATATTCATTGCGGCAAGCTCAATCTGCATCTTGTGCTCACTTCCACGCCCAAGTTTCGAGACTTGAGAGCCAAGTACACAGAGAGAATAAGTTTATTCTGATGGTATTCAAAAATAAATGATATAATCAAGTGTTGTGTATGTTTTCAAACATTTCCCATAAGAAATAGACATTATTATTGACCTGTTTCATTCTTAAATGAAGACATCGCCTTTAGATCTTTCTGTATAAATGTTCTCTGTACAAGTTGCAGATTCAGATGGATAAAGTGGCAGCCAGAGCCATTGTGTTCGTTTAACAGATGCGAAAACATAACCGCAGCGGCAGCAAGTTTTTATGTCGGTTTTTGTAGTTGGTCTGTCGGCACAATACAAAAGACAATACGTCATAATAATGAACCAAGCAAAAGCAATACTCGCATCAACAGCACCGAATGCACGATAATAAAAAGCAGTTTTCAACATACATATACTAAGTGCAAACATCACGATATGCGATGGATGACGACTATGACCCACCGACCAAGCTAACGACAATGCCCTGATTACACTGAACAACCGATTGTTTGTTTGTTGATATCTTGGTGATCAATCATGAACATCAGATAATACATTTCCCTTTTCCGTTGTAAGAACTCAGCAGTACAACGCTCTTAAACATAATAATTTTGTAATTGTTGTATAAAGTAACATGGAAATTTTCCATGTATTTCACTACATTCGTGCAATCATACAATTATTATTTATTATTGTGTTGCTCTTAAAACTGGTTATTACTCTGCTTATCTAAGAAAACAACTGAATAACGTCATCGACATATTTCTAAAAAGAAAGCTAAAGTCAAGAATACAGACCATTAAATATGCAGCCCGAAGTTAATGATTCGATATGAAATTTGGGTCGTGGTTGGGAATTGAGAAATGAATTTTTTTAACCCTGTGTCAACTATATTGCAAACTGTGACAGATAAAGATAAAATTCTGAAATCACTCCAGAGACCAATATAACCTTAGCCAAACAAAAATACCGCCAAACAAAATTAGGAAAAAAAACACAGCTCAATTCATTATAAACTAGGCATAATATTTTCGGATAAGAGCAGTTCCGCGACCTTTAAGGAACCCAATTCCCCGATGGGCAGTGTATAACCGCCATATGTTTTTAGTGGCTGCGTCTGCAGTGTTCGCTTGTTCGGTTGTTCAGCGTTCAACGTTCAGGGCGATTCACTGAGGGAAAAGTGCGAACCCAAGAGAACCCTTGAAGAAAAGAAATACAGACGGTCCGGTCCACTGACGTAAATTTCCACGCTTTCCGTATGTTTATAAGTACATTTTTTTGCGCTCGCTTTATTTAACATTTATTGGTTTTGTTTGGCATTGTTGTTTATACACGTCGGCGGCAGTTTCGAGTTTATATTTATGCAAAGTCAAAGTCGAATGGATACTCCTGAGGTGGCAGTCGATAAAACAAAGAAAGATTAGCAAGCCCATAAAGTTTCACGGGGTTCTACCTGAAATTCGACCACACCAAGCATTACATCTCAGGGAGCACTTTTCAAGTATTTTGAAGAGTGTGTTATTAATGGCTTTTATTTGTTTACCCATGTTCCCACTTAAACATTTAGTTATTACAAAAAAAATAGCAATCAAAATGTTTCTCCATTTACGTAAGTTTTACAGAAGTTTTAGGATTTGTACCTGTATCAAAGACATTTCATCAGGGTCTTCTCTAGCACAACAATCTTAGCTTAGCACAAGCAGAAAACCAATTACTACCGAAAAAGCAATTACAAATGTTGAAATGAAACCTCTTTTTAATGTGAAAAAAGGTTTATTATGTTTTAATCATTAATATAAAAGTGCTAAAAAATTGTCCCCTGAATAAATATTAAATATTTAGGCTGTACTTTCCCATCTGCCCTTAGAATTCTATAAGGGCTAATCAATAAAAAAATGTATTAAACAATTTGCAAAAAAAGCACCTATTGTGAATACTAAAGAATAGCTTCTAAAGAAATTTCAAATTGCAAAGAATTAGTTTCGCTTGGGTTCTGGTAGGTGTATCTGTGTATCCGCATTACTTTTGTTTTAAGCAACCCCGACCGAAAAACCGATAAATTAAAAGAGAAAACAATGCAGTGCTTGTGAAGAACCTCATATAATAATAATCAGGAAGCGAAACCTCAGAATGTCTGGAAGTGGGCTGGAAGGGGGAGGGGCGGGGCCCTTCCAGACGTCGGATGACGATGACGGGCTTATCGACTTATAGACAAGAACGTTGTTGTTGCTGTTGTTGCTGGTAATGCCATTTGGGACAATGCGGCTTTGTCGTTTTTGCACTGCAGTTTCTGCCATTTGTTTGTCTAGACCAACAAAGCGGGCAGAAATTTTCATTCCTCTGCTCCTCGCTCTTTTCTGCACTTATCAGTATTCGCAGCAGTCAGTTTTCCCTGTGCCATCGACAATTGTCCAGCAGGCAATTGTCCAAATAGCCTATTAACTAAGGGCCACGATATAGAGAAGCAGAAGTGTACATAATTGAAGAAAGGTAAAAAGAAAGCAGAATATAGGCACAAGGAACGAAAGGGAGAAAGAGCAGATGGGGATACGACAGCTGGTCGGGTGGAAAATGTGATTTAGGATCATATCCAGAAAGATGTAGGCCGTGCTTAGCATAACTAAAACCAAGATAATACATTCTAGGTCCCACAAATATTTTTTAAATCTGTTTTTTCTAAGAACATATTTGTAAAAATCCAGCAAAGAAATAAATCTTTGTCTTTACAGATCGAACTACTTATTACAAAAAAAAGGTCTACTCTTAGCATTTTACATAAAATACTAAAACTTTATCAAAATATTTTAAGGATGTTTGGTTTAATAAACGTATTTAATCCTGCAATAATCATATATCATCATATCATCATCATATCCAAAGTTAGTTTTCTGTACAGCCGCATCTCGAAAGATGAGTTGGGTTCATATCTTTCTTAAAAAGCGTCTGGCTTGTTAAATATTGAGGTTTTTCTACCGAACTTTATAAAATAACAACTAAATAGACTGTAGACTGTACAATCGAGCAACAGTAAACATTATTAATATTACAACACTTAAAGGTCTTAATTTTATTTTCCTAAGAACATACATACATAAATCATTTAAAATAAATGGGTAGACTCTTCTACTTCAATTGCTATGTAGGTCAAAGTTGTATCTTTTTCAGAACTTGAAAGTCAGGAGTTGGAGAGATGCGACTGTACAAATAGGAGTAAAACAAAAAGCAACAGGCGTTGGAAAAAGCTTGCGAAAGCTCTTTTTCAGCCAGGCAACAAGTTGCGAATAACAGGACTAACGAAAGAGTGTGAAATTGGAAGAGAGTGGGGGGAGAGTGGGAAAGCACTAACCGCACTCTCTTCCAGCAGCTGCTTTCTTCGTTTTTCTTTACGCCTTTCTGCTGTGTTTGTAATTTACACAAAACAAAACGGCAAAGGAAAACAATACACAATTGATTTAAACATATGCATGTACGTATGTACGTGGGTATATATTTTTGGACTATTGCAAAAACGTGCAACAATGACGTCGATGCGCTGCAATAACAACAAACACGAAAAAAGGCCAGCAGCTGGAAAGTACACAAACAAAAAATTATGTGCCAACTGATGGAATTGAGCACTATCTCTCTCTCTTCCTCTCTCTTTTTTTGCGTTTACTTTTAATTGATACAAAGCTTCCAACGCGTGTCTATTTATAAAGGTGTAGTTGTTGTTTCCTTTGGCGAAGGCGCTATTTTCGCGCATTTTGTTTGATTTGATTCGATTGTGATTGCCTAATGTTTTTTTTGTTGCTCCTGTAGTTGTTGTAGTTGTTGTAGCTGTTGCTGGTGCGCCTGCCCCCAAAAAGCAAATAAACAAAAGTAGCCAACACAGCGCGGCAGCAACAATTACAATAAATGTGTATATAATTGTACAGGTTTGAAAAGTTTACACACACACACAGTGGCGGTCAGGAAAATAGTCCCAAGCGGCATTTCATACAATTTTTATATCTATTTCATAGCAATACAATTGTATTTATTGTGTTTTTTTAAAGAAACCTTTGTATAAAATACATTTTTGAAACTTGGAAAAAAATAAGTTGGATTTCATATTTAATATTTATAATATTGATTTTTTTTTATTTAATTTTACCTTCTTTTATTGCAATTAAATTTTACTACTAGCATTTAACTTTACTACCTTAAAACATTTTTGAAACTTTGAATAAAATAAGTTGTTTTTAATATTTATTATTTAGAATATAGAAAAATACAATTCACCGAGAAATAATATTGACTTCATATTATTTATTTAATTTTTCCTTCTTTTATTGCAATCAAACTTTACTACTAGCATTTTACCTTACTAGCAGGGACCTTCAATTGAAGTTATTTGTGATTTTTTAAGCGAAAATGTATGCATTTTATAATCAAGCGTTGTCTGTAGACAATTTTTTGACGTTTCAAATTAAAATTCGCACTGAGCCTTTAAAAAAAAACCAAAAGCAATTTCAATTATTAAATCAACAATATATTATTTCAAATTAATTAAATTTTTTTAAAAACTAAATTCAAAATTAATTCAATAAATCATTATATATATTTTTCTTTTACGGAGGTCGTGGACAAAACCTATATTTTTTTATTTTTAAATATCACCATTTTTAGCAAACACTGCTAGGATCCTGTCCACTGGTGTGCTCAAACGCACAGGTTGCCAAACTGAAAATTTACGTTTTCCAAACACCTCTTTTTCCCCCGAAGAGCTCTGCGCGAAATGAAAATAATTTGGCGGTCGATTTCTACGCATGCAGAAGATTTAAATTTATGTTTTATCGCTGACGTTATTTGTTTACACGCACATTCGGCGTTTAGCGATCGGTGTTTAGTGCTCGGCAATTAATGTAACCAATGGATCTGATCTGATCTGATCCGCTGACGCAGAAGCATCTCCTAACCCATATCCATCTCAATCAGGCGATTGTTTGGCAAATTAACCAACCGCCAGAGGAAGCCCAAACAGACAAATCATTTCTGCCTGTCAATTGCAATCGATCGGCTCTAACTGTTCGATTTCTTAATTACTGCAGGCCTCTCACTTTGCGAATACAAAATAAGTGAAGAAAAAAGAAGAACGGGCTGTAAACAATCGCAAGTTGCAGCAGTCAAATACCTCGTTTACTTTTAATTGAGCCTGCGTTCGTGGGTTTCTTTGTGCTATGTTGGCCCACGCTTTATGCTCTAATTCAGATGGTTAGAAATCGATTGAAACAAAAGAAAAACAAACAAACAAACAGCAACAGACGAGAGTTAGCCAAAAGCGAGTCAAAATCCAAGCTTAACCCTTTCGGCGGCTTCTGTTTACACTTCCAAGTTTCTTGAAACCCATACAAGGCTGATCAGTGATTCAGCGAAAATCGGAATAAATTATAAACAGTCGCAATTCTATAAGATTACTTTGGTGGGTTTTCTATAGATCATGAAGTGTGTACCACAGTTTGAAGATAAATGAGTCATGCTATTAAATTTCTTCAAACTTCTGTAAATTTCCTGATTTTTGGAACAAAACTTACACCTTTTTCAACTAATATATATTTATAGTTCCCACAATATATATATTTGCTCTTAAAAATTCTTATTCCAAGTGGAAAATCATAACCTCTAACGTTTACATTAATTTCTTTATTATCTCGGATTCCAAAATCTATTAATTACCTTATTAAAATATTGAAAACCTTGCACTCAAACATTTCTAAGCACCATATGTTGGTCCACTATTTGCAGGCAATACTGTTTATTATAAAACCAAACATTTGCTGCTTGCTTTTTCTGCTGCCGCACAAATTATGTAAATTGCCTGGCACATCTAAGGGTTAAGCGAACGCTTAACGCTCAAGTGAAAATTGGTGAAAATCCACACAAATGTGTCAACAAGTGCCGAGAAACAACAAGAACGAAAACAACAACAGCGACTTAGCAACAACAAGTGCGGAGGCAATGAAAACAACAAGAGGCTGGCTTTCCAGTGAATTAACTCCCCCTGAAGATTCTTGGGCTGCAACCGAATCTACATCTACATCTATATACATCTAAAGATCCGGTTCAGCAAGTTTACCGCAAGCTAGTTACAATACAACAAAATACAAAAATCTGTGTGTGCCGCACACCTGCGGTTAAAATAATAGTAGCTATAGTACCCTTGCAGTTAGAAGTAATATGAAACAAAGATTATATTCACTTGTTTGGGATATAGTTCCAATTTCAGCCATTTCTTCTCCAGAACTAGCTACAGTATACATAGCTCTTAACCTGTGAGATACAGATTTAGAATCTATTACCTCTACACATGATTGTAACGTATAAATTCTGGTTGTCTCGCACACGATCTGAATACTAATGCTTTTCTGGTAATACCATCCCGTATAAGGAGTCAAAGCACTTACTTGTCTACTACTAATTTATGATATTGTCGAACACTTGATGTTTGGTGAAAATATATTAAAATGCCTTTAAAGAATTTATGGCAAGTGAAATGTTCTCCACCAAGGCACTAATAAAATGTCTAAATTTACTCATTCTCAAGATGTTGCCAAATTTATTATGACTTCCAGAAGATTTACTTGCGGTAAAATTGATAAAAAAATATTTGGAAATCTAGTCATTATATAATTAAATCTATTATTTTCTGTATATTTTACAGTGCTGAATATTGATTGCTGCCTGATCAAATTAGTTTATAGATTTACATTGAAGTGCAATTTAAACTAATTGTATAATTTTAAGTATTTAAATATTTTTCAGTTGATTGTTTGTTTTTTATTTTTTTTTTATATATTTTTGTTTTACGTCAATGGACTTCTCATATGGACTGATTGCCTGATTAAGCTCTTAATGATTATTCTTTAAATTAATGTTGATGCAAACATTTTTATGAATTCCAAAGTAACTTAATCATTGACAAGTCATCTTTAAATTTACTTAATTCTTGCTAAGTCTTCCCTGAATCAAATTCTGAAAAGGAGTAATTTGGGTTTCCTTAATCCTTTTTATTTTCGTTATAAAAACAATTGACGCGCAAAATTTAAATGAGTCTTTTTTTATTAATCGCTCAAAAAAATGTTGGTTTTTAATTCCATTTTCCTTATCAAGGGAAAACCCAAAGTTTTTGAGTCATTTATATAGCTCTTTTCAATTTTGCTGTATTCTTTGGTTGGAGATGTAATACTGTTTCATTCAATAGTTAAAGGAAATAGATGAAAATATCTTTAAACTCAATTCATGCTAAGTAAAATTAGTAGATTAGTTTGTAGGGGTTCTTAATATTAGGAAAACCTAATCATGTTTGGACCCTAAATTTCTGATTCTATTTCCCTCCTACTCTATGAGATATAGTTACAATGTCTTCAAGGTCGATTACTTTTTGAAGATACCCTTTTCAGAATGATTAAGGGGCTTAAAAGCTATATAAACGCCCTTTTTATCTGTGTGAAAAATGACTGAATCATCGCTTAGTGCATTCCACATTTCTTCTGAAATATCTTAGGCTTTGAACCCTGAGCCACCAAAGGAAAATATTTAATTCTTTTTCTATATACAGAGTGATATAACAATGTTTATCAAGCCAAAAAAAACCCTCTGTATTCAATTTCGTTCGCTTTCAAGTTAGCTAACTCTGCGCTGCTACTTTTGCGACCCCCATCGTTCGGGCTGCCCCACCTTCTTGCCACTCACCTGTGCAGCCGCTCCGTTTGCTCGGATTCGTTTTGCAGATCGTTGATGGCGAACAGCTCCATCTCGCCGCTG
The DNA here is from genome assembly GCF_014743375.2 of Drosophila subpulchrella. Lineage (NCBI taxonomy): Eukaryota > Metazoa > Arthropoda > Insecta > Diptera > Drosophilidae > Drosophila > Drosophila subpulchrella. Next base: position 7,455,315 of record NC_050612.1, on the reverse strand, counting down.
CGCCCGAATATCCCGTTGGGTATCTTGCGCAGGAACTTCTTCAAGACACTGGCGATGGTGAACACCGAGTAGTTGTCCACGTTGACCAGGCGGCCCGCCTGCAGGAAGTGGATCAGCTTCTTCATGGCCCCCTGGTGGCCGGGGGCGCGGAACACATCCCGCCGGTTCGGCGACTCCTTGTTCAGCTTGAGGATCAGGACGAGCAGTGGCCCGGGAATGTTGTTGTTGTGCTTGCACACCTCCTCCAGGGGCACCCCGAATTTCACCTTTTCCAGGCGGTACGGATAGGAGGGGGCCGTGGCGGGGTGGCCGCAGGAGGTCACCACGTTGCCCAGATCCGCGGCGCGCCTATGGACGCGTTCTGCCCAGCTGGACATGATTTTTCACGCGATTTTCCTGCCTGCCTGCGTGTGCGTACGTGTGTATGCTTGTGTGTGTGTGTGTGTATGCGAGTTTTTCACGAGCGGGGGAAAATGTGCTCGGCAGATTTTATGGTCTTATGCTGGCCACAAACATGTTCACTTAACTGGAATGCTAGTTCGTTCGCTCGCCCACCACTGTACAGGAACACATATATTGAATCTCTTTTTTGTTTTCTATTTTCGAGTCCCGTTTGAATTTGGCTTGGAAAACACTGGCTTTGCTGCTTTGATTAAAAAATCGCCACCACTCCTGCTGTATGCATTTTTTTCTCTCTCTTCTTCTTTCGCGTCTCTCTTTTCAACTGCGTTTCTCCGTTTCTTTTTCGCTTTTCTTCTTTTTGGCCAACGCCTCGGAGCTTTGCTTGCTTTTAGCCTCGCTGCTTGCTGAATTAAACGCCCGCTTACTGCATTTCGTTTGGTTTTATTGAAAACGCGGCGATCGGCGCCCACTTTCGGTTAGTTAGCACGGTTTTTTAGTTGTGTTATTCGGGGAGTGTTTAATTATTTTGTGCGCTGCCCGCACGACGCACGACTTTTTTCGAGGAGTGTGGATGTGAAAATATACCTAAATATCAGTGTAGCGAGATTTTTGAATAAAAATAAATATAGTATTTTTTCACCACGAAGTGACAGAAAACGTAAGTGCCAGCAAGTGAAAGAGACATGTGAAAAATATACCAAAATACCAATATATCGATATTTTTGAATAAAAATAAATATCGTGATATCGCCACTATCGTTTGTCAGCAAACAATTATTTGAAATTTTTTACGTAACATGTTTGCGCATCATTTTTATGGTAAGTGTATTCATTTTTTTGTTTAAGCAACAAATGTTCACCATTTGGCGAAAAAATGTGGAACGTAATTTTTAAAATTCAAGTAAATTGGTAACGTCATTAATAATGGCATAATAAGCAAATCAAAAGGATTAAATCCGAAAAAAAGATAAAAAAAAGGGAAAAGTTGAAGGTAAAAATAAAAAACAATTGTATATTAAAATTGAAAATGTTTTTTTGTCCTTTTTGGAGCAAATTTTTTTAGGAGCAATAAAATAATAGGAAAATAGATAAACATTTAAAAAACGTTAAAAAATTGTAGAATTTTTTTCGCATTAAAACCAAAAAGCAAAGGCAAAAAAAAACAACCGAAGAAGGAAAAACAAAAACAAATTGATTTTCAAATATAAAGATACGCGCTATTATTATTATTCTTGTTTATTATTTATTATTATTATTCCTATTTCTAAACTTGTTATTCTTAATATTTCAAAAACTCATTATCATTATTTGAATTGGTTTTCCGTTTTGTTTTCCCACCACAAATATTTTGTTCAATTTTGTTGAAAATAATCTGGAAGGCAAACATGTCGTATAAGTATTTTCTATAAAAAAAATGTTTGTTTTGAATACGAAACTTTTATCATTTTTTATGGAAACATACATATATGTATGTTAATGTATATATAAAATATGACTAACTGACAAAGAAAATTTTTGTGTGCTGGTAAACTTTAGTAAAGTTAAATGTTTTGAACAAATATGGCTTGGGATTTATTCTTAACAAAGGACAATTTTAAAAATATTCCTATTTTGAGAATTCACATAGAAATCAAACTGAAAATGATTGATTTGTCGACGATCGGTATCGATCTATACAGCTGCGGCAACAAAAATAGCACCAATGTGTAGGCAATTCTTCTTTGTGCTACTAAATGGTCATTTTTTGCAATATTTTTATTCTGTTTGTAAGGGTAAGTAGGGTTACATATCTACTAACTAAAACAAAAGTGGTTACGCCCACAATGCGGACGGTTTTTAAAACTTCGATACATTTATCATAAAAGTAGCAAAATTATGCGGCAACAAAAATAGCACCACTTAAAGAAAAGGCTTAAAAAACTTAAAAATAACCGCGATTTGAAAATTTTTTTTGATTGAAATGTATGATTTTATACATCTTAAGGTAAAAAAAATATTGTTCTAAAGCTTGGGCTTCAACAACAACAACAACAACGACCGACCTGACGTCACTAGACACCAGAACCTCTCCTTGGCAAAATTGTTGTTTGACTCTTTCAAAATAGCTCCAGGGCAGAATTTTTTCTTCAGTTTTGCATTAAAAACATAGTTTTTTAACATTTCTGCAAAGATTTTCGATTTATTTTAGTTCTGGGGCTTAAAAGGTCCCCATTATACCATTTAGCTTAAGGGTTTTGATACTTTAGACGACTCTCTATCAGATTTTTTTTTGTTTATAATCGTGGTAAAGCTTCCAAAATAAAATAATTTTATATTACGAATATAATTGCATCATAATTTCTGAGCTATCAAAGTTTACATGTTGATCCTGTATGGGCTTACATTATGACATGGTACCATGGTACCATGGTACATTATTATAGTACGAGTATATGCCCATACCATGCTATTTGCTTCACCATTATTATTCTTTGCAAATGTGAATTGGGAACTCAATTTTTGATTTGTAGGTTATCTGAGGTGTATTTTAAGCCTTTTTCATCTAAACATAAGCAATTTTCCGCCGCCAGACCATAAAAGAGTTTCCCTTTAATTGTGGGCCTTATTTAAGACTCGTACTTCAAATTCACCCATGCTCTGCAGTCTAGGGAGATTTTTTTTTTGGACGTCAAGCGCATCATTTTTGTTTATGTACATTATATCCAACTTTTTATGTACTTACAAATAATAAAAAAAAAAAATGCAACTTCATAGGCGGCTTAAACGGGTCCTACTTGCATTCATGCGCATGACTTTTTTACAGTTATGGGGTCATTGCGGCTTTCGCACTGCGTGCTATTCTTTTGTGTTCTTGTTTTAGGTAACTACAAATCATTATTTTAAAGAATTCGACGATTCAACTAAACTTATCTTTTGCATTGCCTTTATAAATTGGCTTTTTGAATGTCCTTCTATTTGTACCATTACAGTGCGCTTAATCACCCATTGGGAACACTATTTTATTCATTATTTTACCAATTCACTTAGTAGTACTTATTCTTAATATAACAAAACGAAAAACATCCAAAAAATCTGAGCAAATGAAGTTTTAAGACGAAAACCGTTAATAGTGCTATTTTTGTTGCCGCATAATTTTGCTACTTTTATGATAAATGTATCGAAGTTTTAAAAACCATCCGCATTGTGGGCGTAACCACTTTTGTTTTAGTTAGTAGATATGTAACCCTACTTACCCTTACAAACAGAATAAAAATATTGCAAAAAATGACCATTTAGTAGCTCAAAGAAGAATTGCCTACACATTGGTGCTATTATTGTTGCCGCAACTGTATGTATGCATCCCTACGCCTCCGCCTCACTCTTCATCTTATCGATTTTAACGTTAAAAAAGCGTGGTTTTGATTTTGAATGACTAAGGCACCCAGGCTTTAAATGCCTCCTGCACACACGATCATTAATAGATACATGTTGTAATTTTAAATTTGATTTCCACTCCATTCTTAATCGAAGTGAAATGCGAATGACCTGATCATGGCCCTTGCAACTTTTTTTACAGTATAATAAAAAATTAAAAAAATATAAATATATTAGCTGAACCGGTTCTCTTTTTCGAATAATTTAATCGAGTTCGAAGTAAATTCTCGAGAAATGAGAATAAGAACTGGCCTGCTTGTGTTATAAACTTAAACCTTAAAATTTAAAAAAATTAGATTTAAATTTAAAAGATAATTAACTTTAAATTGTAGTTTATAATATATGCTAATAATCATCCACGATGAAATGGTCTTCTAAGATGGACATTCAACGACGACGACCCCATGGCCGAAATGATTTAGTTGGATAACTTCCGGGCCTCCTTCTCAGTCTTATAGATGCCATGATGAAAAGTTGGATATTACACATAAATAGAAATAGGTGCTTGTAGTGCAAAAAATATCTCCCTAGACTAAGAATCATGGGTCAAATGGAAGGACGCGTCTGCGCCGCTGCAAACATCAATAGAATTAGCCATGGATCGACTATAGGGGCATCCACATCACTAATGTTTCTTACAGTTGCATTGCTGCTAATAAAAAATATATTAATTTGACTTCTTTTTTGGAATTAAATAATTTGCAAGGCTTTAATACCTTTAAATTATTGTAAAACTTATGAGTACCTTGTACTCTGCCCGAATCCAGCGTCTTAGAAATCTTTTTTTATGTAGTTCTTAATCTGCCAATTGGGCAACGCCGTACAATGCAATTAGGTGAAGAAAAAGAACAACAAGCAAACCGAATTCGCGCTAAAAAGTAGTTAAACTTATCTTTGTCAGCGCCAAAGAATATTGCATGAAGAGGCAGAACGTCTATGGTAATATCTATTGTTATACGTTAAAAGTTAAAAAAATAATAATATTTTTATTTTTTTATGTATGTAAGTGAACCTCCGATCAAAAGGGACCGAGTGGATTTCATTGGAATAGTCACGAAGGAAAATTTAGTATTAAAAGAATGCGGTGGAAATGTTACAGGAGCGAAGGAAATCAAATTTATTCTTTGAAAAATAATTTTAGCTATTAAGAAAAAAATTTAAATAATAAAATAATTGTATACGGGCATTTCCAGGGGTCGCGAACGTACGTTCGTACGCAATTAGTGCAAATAAAAAATAGAAAATAAACGTTTTCTGAATTTTTTTTGCTATTCGATAGGACTTTGTTAGCTCTAAGCTTAGTGTAAATAATGGGATTTATTGAGCTATCATTTTCATAATATTGGCAAAAACATGCGGTCCCGAACGTACACAAAATGGAAGTCGACTTTGGCTTAATCTAGTAAAATGCAAATATATGCGAATTGGGACGGAATATTCTAAAGCAATAACTTTACTTTTAAAATGGATTCATGTACCTTTACTTCGAGTCTCTTCTTCTTCTTTTATTAACAGTTAATTGAACATTTTTTTGCCCTCATTGGATTTTTATCTTCTTATTTTGCAATAAAGAGATTTGGTAGAAAAAGTTCAAACAAATCATATGTTTTCCTTGCGAAATAATTAATCATAAAAATGCCTTTAAAAGTAGCTAAAAATGAAAAAAGGGAATTTTTCAGTTTTCAGGGAAATTTCTTCAACAAAACAAATGAAATATGCTTTGGTTCCACTGTATTATGAAAATATGGCCATTGATTTGTAAAAATACGCAAAAAAATTGTATGATTTTGAAGACTTTTTTGTTTTGGTCCTGGTTGACCATTTTTCGGATTTGCCCATATAACAATTTATTTTCTTGTGTGAATCTGGCTGCGTAGCGATTTCCAATTTATTTTAAATCAAATGGTTATTTTGCAACATCTGATTGTTGCTTGACTCCTTATTTAAAAAAGTATTCTTTAAATTTAATAATTTTATTTATCATAAATATAAGAATTTGACATTAAAAACAATGAGATATTTCAAAACAGGAGAGCAGCCTAAACCAAAAAGGCAATATTGAAAAATTTCCTGAACTATGTGGGTCTTCTGCATGTTAAAAGATAATTTTTAGACAAAATAAGCTTACATTGGAATTGGCAATATCATTACCAAGCTTTAGAAAGATGAATACGCAAATTTATATAATAACATAATTTTAAATATTCGAAATCACTCTTTGCAACATGCAGGAACCAGAAGGTGGTACAGCAAAACCTTACAGAATCAGCAAGAAAAACACACAAAACAGAAGAAAGTAAAAGATAAACAGCTTGAATTAAAAAAAGGTAATTCCTTCTGGAAAACTTGATAATTCAAGTAAATCAAGAAATCTTATGTTTAGTTACCAACATTTAAAATATACCCCTTGAAATCTGCCGTTCGTGACGTCACACTCGCTCGCTTTGCTGCCCCTCAGAGAACATGCGCGTCACCTTCTCAGCGGCAGACTCCGCTGCAGACGTTGCCACCCCTGGTTCAGATAATGCCACCCTGGTTTTTGTTTTGTAAAGTGAAATTGTTGCAAGTCAAACAACAATAACAAAAAGCATAAAAAACGCATTAAAATCGTCAAAAACTCTTGGCTAAACAAGTAGGTATAGTCCCAAAGTCGACCCTGGGATGTAGATAACCCTTTTCCACACACATTTCCGCTGGCAATCGGTAATTGGTTCTGTGTTGTCTGCTGCGAAAGTAACAACAACAAAATCAGGAGTAACGTCAAGAGCAAAAATAGTTTTTCCATTTTGAAAACGTCAAATATAGAAGTTTTTTTTTGTACCACACACAACTTGACCAGAAATTGGACGAAATTTTGCAGTTTCCCCCAGTATCCAAAGCAGTCGAACAGTCATCGCTTTTGTGACGTGCTCACCTTGAATTCATCAGCAGGCAGCAAGATATTGACCCTGCACATAGACACACTCGCGGGCACAGAAATAGCAGCCATTCTTGCAGCCACACATACATATTAACCCCCCCGGAACACAAGCACACAAAATACTGACATGTTTCGACGTTCGGAAAACTTTTTCACCAACAGAGCACGGCGACAACTGCAAGTGGGTGAACAAATGACCACCGCCGCCTCCACATCGCAGCATGCGACATCGTCCTCCACAATGATGGCGGGCTCAGGATCCCTGTCTACCAGCGGAGCCACCCCCACGACCACGCCCAGCAGCTCGGCGGTCCGGGCCCTGGCCATGGAGTACAAGTCGTTGCAAGAGGAGCCGGTGGAGGGATTCCGCGTCAAGCTGATCAACGACGACAATCTGTTCGAATGGGAGGTGGCCATCTTCGGGCCACCGGACACCCTCTATCAGGGCGGCTACTTCAAGGCGCACATGAAGTTCCCGCACGACTACCCGTACTCACCGCCATCCATACGCTTCCTGACCAAGGTCTGGCATCCGAATGTCTACGAGAACGGGGATCTGTGCATATCCATACTGCATCCGCCGGTGGACGATCCGCAGAGCGGGGAGCTGCCCTGCGAGCGCTGGAATCCCACGCAGAACGTGCGCACCATCCTGCTGTCGGTCATCTCGCTGCTCAACGAGCCCAACACATTCTCGCCGGCGAATGTGGACGCCTCGGTCATGTACCGCCGATGGCGGGACTCACAGGTGAGACTGGCTCTTCTGGTCGAAGTAAATGCCTAGTATGCGGACTTGCAATCATGAAAGCGACCTTAAATTAAAGCAATTGATTAAACTTGAAATCCCTTTGTTAAGAAACAACAGTCCAATACATACGCCTCGCTGAAAGTCCGCATACTAGGCATTTACCCCGCTAATTTGCTCTTTAATAAGGACATACTAATTTCAGGGTAAGGACAATGAGTATCCTAACATCATACGCAAACAGGCCTTGGCGGCCAATGCCGAGGCCAAGCGGGAGGGCATTGTGGTGCCGATGACGCTGGAGGACTATTGCCTGAAGCCCACGCGCAAGCCCACAACGGAATCTGGCCTGGATGCCAATTTCTACGATGATGACTTCGATCTGGAGACGGAGGACGATCTGCCCTCTGATGATGACTTCGATGAGGACGACGACGATGAGGATGAGGACGAGGATGAGGACAGTGCCACGGCGTCGATTAGCAAAAATAATGGCGGCAGCAGCAAGTGCAAGAACAACGGGCTGGGCAGGGAGGCGGCCGCCGCCGGTGCGGACGATGCCGAGTCCGCCGACGACAGCGGCAAGGGCGAGACCACATAATGCAGCCAGGCCGGGGTCGCGTCATCTCTTCCTCCCACTCCTGCCCTAGGCGGCGAGCCACCGCCTTTTCATTTCTCCAACATTATTACTATGATTAATGCTAATTATAAACGTTTCAAAACTAAACCGAACAACTGAGAACACAATTATTTACCTAGTTTATACGAGGGTAGTTGAAACCATGGTCCTAAGCTGATTTTACCTACTCGATTTTACTTTGATAACTAAGATGATTCGTATAAGCTATTGGTATAGAAGGGCTAACTCAATTTCCAGCCTGTGGAATGCAATTAATATAGTTCAGGGACTTCTCCAAATCCTTTTATGCAGCTAATAACACAGAAACAACATGATTCAAACCGAACACACATGAAACTCAACCAGAAACTGATTATCAATATACACGATATATACAGCATATGTACTAGGAATAAATTAATGTTTAAAAATATACATACACACATTTTTATGAACGAAAACGAACAACAAATGTCCCAACTCGAGACACGACATCCTATCGTACACACTGACACAGAGCATCAAGGCGAACAACCGCATAACATACACATAGTGAACAATCAATGGATTTCAAGAATAAAAGCAAATATGGAACCTAGCGATTAAGCCATTTTTAAGTGCAAAATTGACAGAGTAAGTTATAAACCAACAATTGCAATATAGAAACGGAGAACCGCATTGTATAAACAGTAACATAATTGCAACAAAGATAAATAAGCCAAATAAAATTACCGAAAAAAGCAATGGTCTTTAAAAATGCTGGGATTGTGAAAAATTAACTGGTGGATGAAAAGTAGATCGATTAAATATAAAACATCCAATCCATTAGATTTATTTGTATAATTTATTTGTTCGCCTTTGTCGTTTAAGGTTTTTAAATTTGAGCCACGAGCTTCGCCCGTTTTCGCCAAGCCAAAAGCGCTGGCGTCAGGTCCTTATCGGTTACTCCGGGCATTCGTATCAGTGAGCTGTAGACACCGATATCGGCCACCGACATCTGGGAGCCGCCGAAATACTGCTGCTGCTGCAGCCGCTTGTCCAGCAGGCGCACCATGGCCACCTGCGTTTTGTGGGTGTTGCAGCGCAGCAGTTGGTAGCAAATGTCCAGGACGAGGTCGATCTCATTGCACAGGGGCGAGCCCTCGTATCGGTATTCGGCGGGACCCACTCGACCCAGGTACCTGATGATGTTCACCTCTCCGTAGATGGGTACGTACATCGTGGGCGAGCTGATCATTTCGGTGTGTTCGCCTGTGGAGTGTTGCATAATCGTTATTATTTTGATGCAGAGGTTAGGAAGATATTTAATTATTAAATTATTATTGTTATTAATAATAATGTATTTAAAAATATTTAGATTTTGTTAGAAACCATTATAAAAAACGTTTAAATGAAATGAAATCTGATCAAATACTTACAGTTCTTCCAAATGAGCGTAACATTGATCTTCGGCAGAGCCGGGTTAACTGGAACTTTAGCCAAGTTAGCTTCGAATTCCCGAGCGGCTGGTCCAATATCGGCCATAGTGGAGTGCGTGAAGGTCTTGACATCAATCGTGTACAGATCCCTCCAAGCGTTTTTCAAGGCCAACAAGGCATAGGGGATGAAGTTGGGATGTCCATTGATAACAACATCTTGCAGGGGAACCTAATTGGATAAACATTTTAGATGATACAATTTGTATTTGATCTGTGCAATTTTTTAAAGGAGGTATTTAACAATTTTTGGAGATACTAAATACATTTTTAGGAAGTATAATTTATTAATTGATTAATTTTTAAACGTTAAGACTCTGCTTTTCAGGGTTTGGGATTTCGCAATCGTTATAAAACTGTTATTTTCGAACTACGATATGAGAAATGATATGACCAAATTGCATCATCTTCTTAATATTTAATTAAGCTGCATTTAAATTGTAATGAATAATTTTCTTTAAGGGCAGGTCGTACCTCCTTTAAGCCTCCATTCTGGAAGGCAGTCGTGTGCTGGAAGGTCTTGCCACAAACTCCGAGTCCGGCCCGGATCTGTCCCAGTTGCGCCTTGAGGTCCTCCAGCTGCTTGAGCACCTTCTCTTGGCGGGCAGCCACCGAAGCCGTGTCGTCCTACAAGATAAGATGATAAAAAAGGATATGTTTAGAGGACACACCACCACAATCCATTGGCCAAGGCCACAAGAACAGAGAGCAAGCAACGGAAAACGGAGCGTGGATGCATTATACATATTTCTGTTTTTTTGTTTCTTTGGTTAGTCGGTGGTTTATAAATAGAATTTCGTATTTTAGTTTGGTGGTCTTAACCTTTAGCAGTTGCTGTATTTGTCGGCCTAAAGAGTCCAAATCAAGTGCACATGTGGCTGCGTTTCGGCTTGTTTTGCTGATCCCGCTGGCCTCCGATTTCTGGCAGGGATCACACATGCGGGAATGGAATGGATGTGGCGTTGTTGACATACGTTTTCTTTAACTGTCCTTGCGATCCCGACCAACTTCTCACTGGCCTGGCAATCAACTTACGCATGATGATGTGGACGCGGGTGTGGATGTGGAGGAGCCACTGGCCAGGGAATCCGCCGCCAGGCTCACATTCTTCAGGGGATACATGCAGGTGGGCAGCTTGATGTCGAATTGCGGCAGCAGGGTCTTTAGTTCGTACATTTCCCCGGCGAAAACGTTGGAAAATCACAATAATTTAATGGAAAACTAATCAAATGCAAAATGTGCTTGCTAGAGATGGCCGTTTTGTAGCTAGATATGCAACTGTGGAAGACAAGAACCAGCTGTTCTCATTATAAACATATCGGTTGACTCATCTCTAGGGCTCAGTCGACACCGAACTGTTCCCACTTTCAAAAATGTAACGTTTTCTTTTAAGATGCCTTTGATTAAAAGAAAAATGATTTAAAATATATAATTTAATTCGATTTAAGGATATGTGTACAATTTTTAGAACAAATCTCTAAAAATGGGCCTATACAGCTTTACAACGAACTGATTATTGTATAATTCGTCAGTAGACCGTCTTTATCCTTCGGTTCCTTTTTGCGAACTTGTTGAGCCAGCAGTGCTGAAACTTTCTCCTCCTAAGGTTGGGGCAGTAAACTTATTGGCCCATTTGCCACGTCTGGCACCTTTTCCTGCCACCACAATTTTAGTATACATTTTTGGATATAATGCGACACATGACTTGAGGGTTTTTGAAAAAACTCTTTTGGAAATAAAACCTTATCGGATTGCATACAAATTCTCCTGGGCTTTAAATGCCCCAAGCATATGGTCCCCCATGAGTAATACAAATACATGTTCCGCAGTGGCGGGTTCAGAATTTGTTTGTGGGGGGGGGTATAAATCAAATTTATTGAGTAGACATCAAAAAATTGGAAAAAAATACATATTACATATACATTATAACCCGAGTGGGAGGGGATCTATCCCCAATATCCTCGTGACTCGTGACTCGTGGACTCGTGATATTTTGAACCACTCCCATCTCTTAGAAAATCTTCCGTGCCGGTCTTATAAATTCGATATTAATTCCACTGGTAGGTCAGTGCTTTTCGGACCGCCGACAACGTCGCTTGTGAATTCTTTCGCGCTTTTTGTATTTTTTTGTATTATACATTCATAAATTAAATTTTGTTTAATAAATGTTATATAAAAAATTTTTTGTATTGGAATATTAGTGACTTTGATTTAAAATTAAACTTATATTTTGTGAAAATGGGAAAAGTTAACAGTGAGTTTATTTAAACGTCCAGTGTCGGAACATGCACTTAAATATTATATTTGTTTTTGAATTTCCCCAATACCATCCTAGAATACAAGGCAAAGGAGGAAAAAGCTGCGGATTCCACGCCCTTACCAGGAAAGTGATAGTGATCTATAAGTGCACAATGACATTTAACAAAATATTTTGTGACTACGTTTTGGAGCTCAACTCAGGGACAGATGAATAAAATATATTCTCTTTTTAATGCCAACATAATTTTAATGAAACATGCACCCAGTTCTTATCAGTTAATTATGGTTCTCTCTGGCGGTAAAAACAAAAAATCGTAAACTTTTTCGATAACCAATCTGTTCTGGTAGTTTACGAAACTTTAGCAAAAATGTAAGCTATTTATTTATTTTGAATCTTTATTTGGGGATGTATGGTTGTTTGGTCTGTATATAAAAGACATTTAGAATATTGTATAATATTACCTATCAATTGAATACCATTTGATACATTTTAAAACTTTTCTCAAGGTATGTATACAATAAGATCAGATATTTACACGACCACAAACAATTTCGAAAATATAAATATAGTACAAAGATTTGTTAAAAATCACTTTAAAATCGTAATGGTAGTAAAGGAGAAGACGTCCTAGAACCTTGTGAGTTGACGAAATTTTTTCTGCGAAATTCCCAGACTGCAGAGACATACATATATAAATTATTATTCTTGTTTGTTTAACTTTTGGTTTAATTACAGCTGGTCCATCGAGCACCTCTATTTCTTCTGGAGGGTCTTATAGTGGGCATGGAATCTGTACCAAGCGAGGAACCATTGGTGAAAGCGGCCAAGTAGCCGTTAACTATCTAAAAGTCGACATGACGAAAATGCCGAAGAAAGCTTACCACTATGACGTCAAGATCCTGCCAGAGTGCCCAAAGAAGTTCTACAGACATGCATTCGAGCAGTTCCGTGTGGATCAACTGGGCGGTGCCATTGCCGCCTTTGATGGCAGAGCATCCTGCTATTCGGTGGACAAGCTGAAAACGGACTCTGAAAATTCGGAAGTCTCTGTAAGTAAGGAGTGGTAAAGAAATTATGAGCAGCAGTTTTGGATATCTAATGGGTTCGGTATAAATGTTAAAAATGTTAAGTTAAGATATGTTTCCGAGATCTTTGTTCAAAATCAGTTCGTTTTTATTCGATTCGCCTTTTTGTTCTCCATTGGGACTAAATGACCCACTTTAATATAGGGATCAAAACTCATAGAGTTTTGATTTTTTAGAACATATATTATATTTTTATAAAATTGAATTTTAAATAAAGTTGTTCTGATCTCAAGAAAAAAAACATGTACATAAAGAGTACGATTGTTCCAGGTGAAAGACGGTCAAGGTCGTGTCTTGACCTATACGGTGGAAATCAAGGAGACTGGGGACTTGGAAGTGGATCTTAGCTCGCTGAATAAGTAAGAATTGTTATGAAATCACAACCTATGTAATTTGGACACAAAACTTTGCAGCTATATGACGACGAGGATCTTCGACAAGCCCATGCGGGCGATGCAATGTCTGGAGGTTGTGATGGCGGCTCCTTGCCACAACAAGGCAGTTCGGGCCGGTCGGTCCTTCTTCAAGACCTCCGAGCCCGGTGAGCGCCGGGAATTGGAAGGTGGCTACGAGGTCCTGGTCGGTCTATATCAGGCCGTAGTACTGGGTGATCATCCCTTTCTGAATGCAGATATATCGCACAAGTCATTTCCAATTGCCATGCCGATGATCGAATATGTGGAGCGATTCGTCCTAAAGTCGAAAGTCAACACAACAACTAGCCTGGAAAACTCCAGGCGGTTGATGGAGTCGTTCCTAAAAGGTATCGATGTGATTTACACACCCCCCAAATCCTTCGCTGCCAACTCGAGGGTGTACAAAGTGAATGGACTTTCTCGAAGTCCGGCCACCAACCAGACCTTCGAGCACGAGGGCACAACCATCACGGTGGCGGATTATTTCGGGAGTCGCAACTTCAAGTTGCAGTATCCCCAACTCCACTGCCTGCACGTTGGATCCCCGACCAAGCAAATATACCTGCCCATCGAGCTTTGCCAAATCGACGGAGGTCAGGCTCTAAATGTAAGTTTGATTCTAAATTGTACCATTTTTTTAGTCCTAAAAAATACAAATAATTCCGATAATTAAAAAACAATTTAAAAAAATTATCACATGTATTAACTAACAAATATCGGCATATTCAAGTAAATTCAGATGCTCTTAATTAGAACATATAAATTGCGAGATAGAAAATATAAGTTCCGATACTAGAAATATTTATTTTAGGCACTTTATAAAATTACTCGGGATGACACAGAAATCTACTCGGTCCAAATTCATTGTAAATTTGTATTGATAGACATGCGTAAAATCTGACACCTAATGCCTCTCGAAATTAGGTTCTGAATCACCGCCGAAAGTAAAAAAGGAGCAATTTTTATATTTATCATCTTATGTTATATAGCGTTAAAGTATTATATTGGGAGTTAGCGGATCTAAAAAAGATTGGTTTTGTTTTTCAAAAATACGAAACCAAAATTAAAAGTAAAACACAAATTTGCATGATAACATTTTTGAAATCCAAATTATTATAATCATATTTTTGTAGCGCAAGGATGGAGCGACTCAGGTGGCTAACATGATAAAGTTTGCAGCCACATCGACGAACGTCCGAAGGGCCAAGATCATGACACTGCTTAAGTTCTTCCAGCACAATAACGATCCGACCATCAGCAGGTTTGGCATCAAGATAGCTGCCGATTTCATGATGGTGGACACGAGGACCCTCCGCGCACCAGAGGTGGAGTACCAGGGCAAACAAACGTGCAAGCCGAGGAACGGATCGTGGCGCATGGACACCATGAAGTTCCTGAAGGCCGAGCCCAAGGCCCACAAATGGGCGATCGTGTACCATGATCCGCCGCAAGGTCGCAAGATGCCCTACAACCAGGTGAGCGAATTCGAACGTCAGATGTTTACCCAAAGCAAGTCGGTAAGCATAAACTTGGAAGCCAAGGCGGAGATAAGGACCTTCAAGGACGACCGCTCCCTGGACGATTGCTTCGGGGATCTGAAGCGTAAGCAATGCGATCTGGCGTTTGTGATCATCCCCACCTTCGGTGCTTCCTACGACGTCATCAAGCAGAAGGCCGAGCTGCAGCACGGCATCTTGACGCAGTGCATCAAGCAGTTTACCGTCGAGCGAAAGCTCAATTCCCAGACCATTGCCAATGTCCTACTCAAGGTGAACTCAAAGTTAAATGGCATTAATCACAAGCTCAAGGACGAACCGCGGATAAAGAACGCGATGTTCTTGGGAGCCGATGTGACCCACCCCTCGCCCGATCAGCGCGAGATTCCCAGTGTGGTGGGCGTGGCAGCCTCACACGATCCTTACGGAGCCGCCTACAACATGCAATATCGGCTGCAGCGACCGGCTCTGGAGGAGATCGAGGACATGGAGTCGATAACGATGGAGCACCTGCGTGTATATCGCCAGTACAGGAAGGCCTATCCCGATCACATTCTCTATTACCGCGACGGTGTGAGCGACGGCCAGTTTCCAAAGATCAAGAACGAGGAGCTGAAGGGCATTTATGCAGCCTGTTCCAGGGTGAGTTTTGATTTACGAAACGGATCATTACTCACATTATAATTTCCAGGTCGGCATCAAGCCCAAGATTTGCTGTGTGATCGTGGTAAAACGTCACCACACTCGCTTTTTCCCCAACGGGGAGCCCTCGCAGTACAACAAGTTCAACAACGTGGACCCCGGAACCGTGGTCGATCGCACCATCGTGCATCCCAACGAGATGCAGTTCTTCATGGTCAGCCACCAGTCCATCCAGGGCACGGCCAAGCCGACGCGCTACAATGTGATTGAGAACACGGGAAATTTGGACATCGACCTGTTGCAGCAGTTGACCTACAATCTGTGCCACATGTTCCCCCGTTGCAATCGCTCGGTTTCGTATCCCGCTCCTGCCTACTTGGCCCACTTGGTGGCAGCACGCGGTCGCGTTTACCTCACTGGGTACGTCAATGTTTTCTCTTAAAGTTCCTCGCTCTTGATCGTTTTTTGTGACAGATCCACCAGGTTCCTGGATCTGAAGGCGGAGTACGAAAAGCGCAAGATAGTTCCTGAATTTATGAAGACAAACCCCATGTACTTTGTCTAAACTCTGAATCGAAATCTTAATATGGACTCAAGATAATATGGCTTTTAAGCTTATATATATACATATTGTTTTAACATCTCAATGCGAAAGCGTTTCTAAATACACTCATTTCTAAATTTGTAAAACATGGCACTCACCAAAAAAATCCTACGAGAGTGCTCTTCATTTGTTTTAATTTGTATCCAATTTATTTGTAAATCTAGTCCTAACATTAAGCTATTTTCGCCTTGGGGGGAACCTTCGGTATGCGTTTTATTCTCCTGTCCACAATGTGACGCAGACGCCTGTCTGGCTTGACCAGCTCGCTCTCCGTCATGGGCTCGATGACCTGGCCCTTGCGCGTGATGACCGACGGGCGGGTCAGCATCCGGAAGGCCGTCTCCGGCACGAAGTTCCGCCCAATTGGAGCCCGGATGCTGGCCTCGTAGTCGGCGAGGGATCGAAAGGGGAACGGGAGGCTGGAGACCATGTGCTCGCGCGCTGCTTTGCTGGCCGACTCGTTAAGGTATAGGTTATCCTTGTTCTCGTCCCGTCGCTTCTCCGGAGCAGCTAGCTTCAGAAGGAGTCGCTTGTTACGCCGCTCCATCACAGCCTGGGAAATGCCGGCACCAGCCCAGGAACCCCATCCAGGCAGGGCCAGCTGAAGCTCCGTGTTCTTCAGCTCAGAATCCTTGGTCTTGTCCCGGTTGAAATCAGCAATTATATCGTCGTCCTCGAAGGCCTGACTAATGGTCAACTGGCGTTCAGTTGCCGCGTCTTCTTCATCGTATTCTGCCTCCTCATCGTCTATCAGAGCATCATTGATGCCACCCGAGATGGTCTTCTTTTGGGTAACCACCAGAGTTGTCACCTTGTTTGGATCTATAGTATCCACAGCAGGCGTCGCCTTGGTTTCTGGAATATCCTCCGATTGGTCTGGGATGTTCTTCTGCAGATCCACATTCTCCTCATAATTTAGGGGCTCGTCAATCTCCACCTGCTGATTTGCTTTTTTTAGGGCCAGACTTTTAAGGTTCTGCAGAGCGTCCTTCTTTTTCGCCTTCTTCCCTTTGACGGGGGCTGCTTTGAGTTTGTTTACGCGTTCCTTCAATGTTTCCATCTTCTTGCTAACCTTGGCTCTCACTTGGTCCTCGTGCTCCTCAAAAATATCATCAATGGACTTGGTGTTCGATTTTCCTTTGAGTTTTTTAGGTTCAGTTCGCTCAACTTCTTCTACTTCCCAGCCATTCTCTATTTTAACTTTGGATTTTTTAACGCTTTTCTTGGCAGGTTTCGCTTTGCTTGATGGCTCTGGAGTTTCATCCTCCTCCACCACCTGGTCTTCATCATGCTGCACTTCCTCTTCCATTTCCCTGCGATGCTCCTCTAAAAGCTTTTCGTTTCTGTTCCGCTTCGTCCAATATTGTCGCCAATTGGAATCCTCATTTTCGCCTTTGCCGTTTTCAGCTTCCTCCGCTGTTTTTCGTTTTGTCCAAGGATTGAAAGGATCGTAGTCATTATCTTCCTCCTCAGGAGCCGCTCTTTTCCTGCTTGTTTCATCCTCGCTGTCGGACTCCTGCTTTTTCTGGGTCAGCTCCCTGCTAACAGCCAATTGCTCGGCCAGGTCCTTTCTCACATCCTTGTCGTATTTGGCACGAACTTGCAGATTCTTAGCCCAAGTGCCTGTGTTCTTGTGTCGCAGGCTGGCGCGCTCCTGCACTCGGCTTTTCTCCAAAGCGTTGAGCTTCTCCAGCGCCGCCTCCGGGTTGGTTTTCTGCAGCAGCTCAAACTCCTTCATCTGCTCTAACATCTTTTGGCGCTTCTGCAGCTTGTGGAACTTTTTGGACTTGATTTTGTTTTGCATGCGCGCTTTAGCTGATTTCTGGGACTCGCGCATCTTCAAGTAGGCCAACTCCTTGCGACGGGCGAAGAGCTCATCGCGGGTGAGCTTCTTTTGGTGGAGAAGGCGCTCCTGTTTGGCCAGCTCCTTCTCATCCGTGGTGTCGCCAATTTGCGCCTTGCGCAGCTCACGTAGTTTACGGTTGCTGGCCTCGAGTTCCCTGGCTAGATTGGACTTAATCCGTGTGTTTAGGGGACGGGCACTCGCCGAGGTGTTCACGTAAATCGTCTCAGAGGGCAAGGGAAAGATCTGAGGGGAGATTTTTGGTAAGATAAGCTGCTGGAGATACTAAACATATATGGCATGGACTCACCTGCGTCTCTGCCGACCGCTGTTGGGCTACCACTGCGTCCCAACGACCCAGCTTCTTGGTCACCCCCTCATAGCCAATGGTCCGCTTGATGCGATCCGCTGCCGGTTTCTCCAGAGGCTTCTTCAACACCTTCTTGCTGCCCTGGACGTTCTTAAGCTTTTTTCCCGTCTGGCTGTGCTTGGAAGAGGTGCGCAGGATATCCACCAGGTCATTCAGGCCCACCGCCCTAGGTGCACGCTCCGATTCCGCCGACGACACGCTCTTGACCAGCTGGAACTCATCCTGACGCGACTGGCGCTCATCGCGGGTGGACTTCTGGATGTGCTGCACCTTGCCCAGACTGCCAATGGCCTGCAGCAGCTTCTTGTGCGCCCTCGGTTCGTAGTGCTCCTCGTCGTCACTCATTTTTGGTCCGAAAATAGGCAAAAATCAAATAGCAATAGAGAATACTTCTCAGCGCACGTGTGCAGGGCAACAGCTGAAGAGTTATCGATAACAAAAGAGGTCCATCTCTATTTGTACCATGAGGACATAGAAGTAGAAAAGGGGGTTATACTACAAAATGTATTCTTTATCCAACGGTAAATTTTTCTTTTGTTTTACTAAATGATTTAATTTATAGCTTGTTATTTTGGATATTTTAAAAGGGTATTGATAGAATCACTTTGATACTGTGTAATATTTTCTTGAATATTTTGTTATTGAGAACAAATTTATTTTACCAAATATGATTACCGGCAATTAATGTGTCTGGGAATTATTACTAAAAAAAATTTAAAACAATATTAACTTTACTGAACATCATATAATATAGTGGTTATTAAAGACTTGGGTGCCAAAGGACCGGTGTTCCGGTAAAACCCCTTTCGCTACGCCCTTGGCAACTACAACCGATTGTTGACAGGCAAAAGGCCGGCTATCGATGCCAATCCCGGTCCCTTTTGTTTACCATTACGACATTCGCATCGACATGGCCGACACGAAATCCGGGTCCGGACGGTACTCGGCAGCCGGTGGAAGTGGCACCAGTGGCCTGTCGCCCCTGGTGCAGGGTCCTGCGAACCTGGAGTGCAAGGACTTCCAAGAGTACCTGCGCACTCGCCAAACGCCGGAGTCGCTGGAGAAGCTCTACAACTATCCACCCATTTGCTTGGCTGTGTTCCGGGAGCTGCCCGAAATAGCCAGGCAGTTCATCATAAGGATTCTGTTCGTGGATCAACCGGTACCACAAGCGGTGGTCACCTCATGGGGGGCCCAACGTTGTGCCAAGTGAGATTAACCCAAATTAGCTGCGTAAATCCACTATAATTCTATAATCATTCATCCAGGGAGCAAACGGAGGCCACCAGCTGCCTGACTGCGTTGAATGTCTGGCGTGTTACTGCCATTCCTGGTGGCCTGTCTGCCTGGGAACTTTCGCCCACCTTTAAGAAGAGCGTGCGCCAGGTGCTGCTGGGCGGCGGAAAGCCTTGGCCCATGACCAACACCCTGGAGAAGGACTCAAAGCCCAGGGACATCGCCTTCCTCGACACATACGCCATGTCACGATGGCGTTGCGTGCTGCACTACATGGTTGGCACTGGAAATCGCAATGGCACCGATGCGGAGGCCATAAGTCCGGATGCCGTGAGGATTCTGCTCCACGCCAATCTCATGAAACGAGATGAGCGCGATGGCATCACAATAACCCGACAGGGCTTCCAGTTCCTACTGCTAGACACGCGAGCTCAGGTGTGGCACTTTATGCTCCAGTACCTAGACACGTGCGAGGAGCGAGGGATTTGCCTGCCGGAATGCCTGTCTATGCTGTTTCAGCTCAGCTTTTCCACGCTGGGCAGGGACTACAGTTCGGAGGGGATGAATAACCAAATGCTCACCTTCCTGCAGCATCTGCGGGAGTTCGGATTGGTCTTCCAGCGAAAGCGCAAGGAGGGGCGCTTCTATCCCACCCGTTTGGCTCTGAATGTGACCAGCAAAGAGGCTGCGGCGACCGCCTCTGTGGCAATGGATGAGGAGGTGACCCAGGATTGTGGCTATATCGTGGTGGAGACGAACTACCGCGTGTATGCCTACACCGACTCGCCGCTCCAGGTGGCCGTGCTGGGTCTGTTTACAGAGCTGCTCTACCGCTTTCCCAATCTCGTTGTGGGCGTGCTCACCCGGGATTCAGTGCGCCAGGCGCTGCGGGGCGGAATTACGGCGGAGCAGATTGTCTCATATCTGGAACAGTATGCGCATCCCAACATGCGTTTGGTGGAGTCTGCCATTCAGTCGAAATCCTGCCTGCCACCGACGGTCGTCGATCAAATTAAACTCTGGGAACTGGAGCGAAATCGCTTCACCTACACGGAGGGCGTGGTGTACAATCAGTTCCTCTCCCAAGTTGATTTCGTAACGCTGAGGGACTACGCTCAGTCGATCCACATGCTGGTGTGGCAAAATGAACGAACTCGCACCATGGTGGTCCAGAAGAATGGTCACGATGATGTCAAGCGTTACTGGAAGAAGTACTCTAAGAGTGGTGTTTAACCCGGGACTACTTCCCATTAAGAAGTTTACTCAAGGGTCACATCTGTCTCCATTTCGTTTCTAAGCTACAATTTTAATATATCGTTTAATAAGTGAGTGGGAGATATAGCGTCGACATATAAAGTACAAGAAGAATACAATTAAAGTACACAGGTATCATATACAAGAAATTATTACACAGAAAACCACGTTAAAGCTTGACCTTAGATGGTACTTTAGGGTGGGTCGACTTGGAAGATTGCCAAACACAGAACTGACACAATTAAAGAGCCATAAGTAATCTTTGCTAAAAATATGTAATTTTCATGAAGTAATATCTTAATTGGTTTTCAATTGGGCGAAATAAAGACCTAATGCAGATATCTTTATAAAAAAGTTTTTGTTATTACCTATTTTTAATACAATTTACAAAAAAGGGTAAATAATCAAAATGTAAAGCAAAGGAAATATGTTTTGGACTAATAATAAAACATGAAATCGACCCACCCTAGGGTATCTAAATGCATATGGAAATGGATCTAATACAAAATCGGGCGCTGGGGCATGCAGAGGTTATAGTAACTGCCTTTAGTCCAGAAGTCCATGCCCTTCCAACCGCACCAGCCTTTAATTTGAATGGTGGCCAGTTCATCGGCACCTGTGTAATGTGGATCCAAGATAAGGAACTTCACCTGACCCGTCTGCACGCAGTAGTCCACTCCGATAATAGTGTGGGCTAGCACACCACCGCCAATCATCACCGGTGTTCCTTGCGTCTGGAAGTGCATGGCCAGTTCGGAGGCAACAGTGGCCAACTCGCCTCCAGAGGCCACGTGTAGAATCTTCGAGTCAACGTTGAGGAATCCCTGCAGGCACATGCTTATTTCCGTGGAACCTATCCACTGGGAGGATCCCACGAAAGCAGCCGGCTTGTCGTTGATCTTGTGCAGGTATTCCTGTACTTCCAAGTGTGTGGGAATCGGGGCGTTCGTGTAACCCTGCAACACGAACCAGGAGCAGATCGTCTGTAGCGAGCGGTAGGCACAGCCCCATCCCTTGTCCTGCACCTGCTGTTGCAGGTAGTGGTAGTAATGGTAGTTTCCGTTCACTAAGTACTCCTTGCCGTCGGTAACTCCACTGGGCCGGACTCCAATGTGCGTGTTCAGCAGAGGAGTCCACGGGGCATCCTCCGTTTCGCCCAGGAAACGCACCTGATTGGCTCTGCGGAAATAGGGACGACTGACGGGCAAAGCGAACTGTCGATGGAGTCGCTTGCGTCTCTCCTGCATGTGCGGCTCATCGTCGCCCAGATCCTCCAGGTAAGCGCAGCTCACGAAGTGCCCAAACTCCTGGGGATAGAAGTGATAGCTAGCGGGCACCAGCAGCTTGCCGCTCTCCGATTCTGTGAGGTGCTCAATCAGGCTCAGCTCGAATAATCTAAGGGCACGGCAGATGCTCTCAATGAGGACGTCGTACAGCCGCAGAAGCTTGGTCTTCCGGCAAAGGATAGCCATGGCCTCTATCTCTAATGGAACCTGGACTCGGGTCTGCTCCTCTGTGGTTACGGCAATGCTGAGCGCCGGATGAGGCGGTGAGTCCCTGGCAACAGGATCACGACTGCGAGATCGTAACACATCGATGGGGATCACCTCATAGTCGCAGCCAGTGGGAGCCAATCTCCTCACTGGCGTATTTTGGGCCTTCGCCTTCTTCTTGTCTCCACCTGCAGACTCCTTGTCATGTCCTGGGCTGGGGATCACATCCAGTAGATCCTGAATCTGGGAGTCACTGGTAAAGCGTTTGTCCAGCGGCCCGCAGCTGTTGATGAAGATCTTCGTCTGCGGTACATTGAACACCAGATTGCCGTCGGCTACCCGCTTGCGCAGAACATGCATTTCCCGGGCCACGGACTCCGGCGTGGCTGCCGTTTGCAGGAAGAACCCGCACTGCAGCCGGGTGAAGCAGAAGTCGTTGTACAGCTGCTCCGCCTCCATCACCTCGTAGGGCACGTCCTCCAGCTTTCCGTGGACAAAGAACGAGGCCCGCAGGCCCACCAAGGTTCCCAATTCGCAGTGCAACAGGATGGGATTGTCGGTGATGTCCACCGACTTGATGACCTCATTAAGGTGTGCCTCGCCATCGGTGCAGTCGCCGAACTTGACTAATCCGCAGAGATCCAGTTCGGCGGGGAATCTGTGCTGGATCTGCTCGTAGTTCAGCTGCCCCAAACTGGACTCAATGTTGAAGCTCAGGAGGAGCAGGGTTCCCTCTCCGTAGAAAACTCCGTATAAACAACCACTGCATTGCTGCTTTGTTCGCTCCAGGCGCTGCAATCGGAAGTTCCAGCATTACAAATTATTGTTAATGGCACTAATAAGTCTTACTTTTAACAGGAATGCAGATATTTTCAGTTTCGGCAGCATATTTGCGCTAAATATATTATGGAAAATGAAGTAATTCGGCCACAAGTGCAGTTCTTGCACAGCTGGCAGATTTCTATCGATAACAGCGTCCCGACGGCCATAGATCTATCGACATGGGCTCAGAAAAGGGGATGATTAATAAAGATTCAATTTAATCAGATTTGGTATATTTAAAAGTAATTTATCATAAGAAATGGCATAAAATAGCGATGCTTACACTTTAAATTTAGAATATCTCATTGAAAACGAAAATATAATTTAATTTTAAGGAGAAAGAAATTTACTTATAGGATTGGGTTGAAAAGGTTATTTTTTCAATTATTAAAACTGTAAACTTTAAAATAATGAGATTTTGATCTTTAAAAAATTCAAATAAATACATTTTAAAAATTAGCAAAATAAATAATTAAATGGTTAACAGAAAGCTAAAGGGAAATAGCTGAAGAAATAATTGTTAGTTATTTAAAAAAATCCATCAAAACAGCAAACTTAATAAAATAAATTAGTCCTTTCTTTTCTCGAAAAAACTGCAATATCAATTTCATGACTCAGCCTCACCTCTTTTTCTCCAAAGAATTTCAAAAAGTCGCTTTACACACACATATAACATTTATTTAATATATAGTTTATATTGAATTCGGCATAGTGTATAGATTCGCAAAAATGTTATAAACGCAGCCCAAACACCGCGTATTCCGCTCCATGACTCTCCATTCGACTCACCATCCGTAGTCCACAATTCGTTAATTCTATCAATGTTACACATTTATATACAGTACATAATTGCGTGGTGCCTCTTAGTTTTGTTTTAACTGGAATATCGTGCTTTTCTCGATTTGCTTTCGTGCCTACTAATTTACATTAAGAGTTTTCAAGCGGTATTCTTTTTGTTTTTCTTTAGTTACGACATCTACAAACTACTAGGTTTCAGAATTTTCTAATTAATTTCATTGCTAAATTTTATGATTTGCGCAAAAACACAAGCTTACTTCGAAAAAAGGTTTAAAACGCAATCAATCGCTATAAATATATATTGAATTCCTGCGGCTTCCATTTCCATTTCCTGCCCTCCAACCACACTCTTCCTCCTCTTTTCCTCATCTTAGATAAACGTTTAAACGCGAAATTTAAAACACAAGCATCCATATCCACCGCGGCTGCTCTGGCGCTACTTCCTCTGCTTGGCAGCAGAAGTGCCTGCATTTCCTCCAGTTGCAGTGGTTCCTCCTGCTGTCGTAGCCGTTGAGTCCTTGCGTGGTCCTGTGGTGATGGTCACGCTCGGACTGGCGGGCTTTGTCGTTGTCATCGAAGTTTTACAGCCACTGTTTTGGGACTTGGATTTGGGTGCTGATGGGGCTATGGTTTTACCTAAAAAACAAAATGGTTTTTTATTGATGATACAACACAACAATTAAGAGGTAATTAATTATATTTTTAGTGAAAGAAGAATAAACTCAAATATTATTGATTTCGATATACTAATTCATCAAGATTTTTTCTGCGGGAACCTTAGGATATAACCCTAAATATAATTTAATTTAAATGGTCTCTCGGGGATCTACAAAATATAAATATTATCAATTTTAAATGTCCCCCGTGAGAGCTTTGAAATATACCCACTAGTAAAATTTAAATAGTCCAATGGGAATCATAAAAAAACATTTTTTTCTAATCTTTAAATGTCAAATAATCTAAACTATTTGTGTTATATGCCACAATCGTGCTAGTCAACTCACCCTGGTCTACCTTCTTGGTCTTGCCAGCAGGCTCCATTTCTGGCTGCTCGGTGGCCTTGACCTTAGTGGGCTTCTCGAGGGTTTGAGTGGGCGAGGACGAGGACTCCCCCTCACCATACTCCTCGATGGCGGGCATGAATCCCTCGGACACACTGCTGCTGTCCTGGGTGCTGGTGGGCGAATCCTTCTCCTCGGCAATGCGGGGCAGAGGCTCGGAGTTGGCCAGGGTAACCACAGCGGTGGCACCTGGCTCCGTACCGGACGTGGATGTGGGAACCACTGAAGCCACAGCGGTTTGTCTTTGAGATTCCTCAGGGGCGGCCATCACCATCTGCTGAGTTTGTGCTGCAGGAGCACCTGAAACTGCTCCTCCAGATCCCGCTGCATTGCCGCCTGGCGTCGACCTCCAGGTGGTGGTCACAACTCGCTGGTGCGTGGGCTGCTTGATGGGCGGCGAGCAGCACAGTGGCGATATCTTCGTTTCAGCGCTACGAGGATGCAAACGGTCCGGGGACAAGGCCCGTCTTAGCAGCGGAGAACTCGGCTCCGCTGACTTGGTGCGCGCAAATCCTGCCTTCTTGGTGTTGGCATTCACTGCCGTCTGCAATGTGGGCAGCGTGCTCCCAGGACTGTAAGACTGTGTGGTGTTGGAGGCACCTGGTTGATGGCCAACCAGTGGAAAGGCCAATGGGGAAGGAGATCGTGTGGGCGACGATGGCAGCGGCGATGGGGAAGGAGTCCGCGCCAACGGAGACAGCGGAATGTGTCCCACAGACTTCCGGCGATTCGGCAGCGAATTGTTGCTCGTGGTGTGGAGGGTCTTCAGTCCTCCGGCGGGATTGCTGGCATTGCCTCCGCCCGCTATTACGGAGGTGGCCGCGTGCAGCTTGTGCTTGAGACCATGTAGAGTGGATGGACGCTGATACAGCTGCGGAACGACGCCAGTGGGAGACACTATAAAAGTGAAGCAGGAAATATTGATTAACCGGCAAGGTTCGTATGCCTTAAATCCACTTACCTGGTACATTTCCCACAGAGGTGGGACTACTGCCGACGACGGCTCCGACATGGGGCAAGAGCACCAGCTGCGTGGGTGGCGGGGCAGCGGGCAATTGCACACTGAGGGCCGAGGGAGCAACTGGAGCGGATCCTGCGTTGCCACCGTGATTGGAGCCACTCGAACCGGTGGGTGTGTTGGGCGATGAGGAAGAGGGCGAGGTGGACTGCGATGAGGAGTTGGCTGCCGACTGGCAGCAACTGCTGTGGTACGAAGAATCCAACGGTGACAGATTTCTTGCCGATGGTGTGGTGGGTGAACTTGTGCCAGCAGAGTACTACAAGCAAAGTAAAGATATAAATTAGATTATAAGCATTATAAGCATTGAGCAAATGCGATCTCACCTGCTGCATCTCCGCATTGGCGCGCTTGCTGCTTATGCGGCGGAACAGCGAAGTCTTACGCTTCTTGTCGTGCTCCCGCTTGGTCTGCTTCTTCTGGCGGTTCACACCCTTTTTGGCCAGCTTGCTGTGCATGAGATCGCGCTTGCGGCCACCGCTCTGGATGCTGGTGTGTTCGAGGGGCGTGGCCCGCAGGGTAACATGCTCGCCGCCGCTCAGAAGCAGCTGCAGCACCTGTGTGTGGAACAAACCCTGCACAGCCTCACCATTGACATGGGTAATGAGATCCGCCGGTCGCAGTCCAGCCTCAAAAGCCGGACTGCCCTCGTCTACGGCCATGACCAAATGGTGCATCGTATAAAAGTCCGTGTCGCCATAGTACACCCGGATGGTGTGGACAGTAAAACCAAATCCACGCGGCCCACGTCGAATGATGATCGGTGGCTTCAGATTTGTAACCAATGGCGAGAGCTCTCGGCAAGGCGACGTATCCCTGGAGCTGGCCGTGCTGGAGCCGTTGCCTCCGCCGCCCGGCGATTGAATGCCGCACAACTGCGCGGCCAATTGACTGTTGTCCAGTGATGTCATCAGCGACAAGCCCAAAGCGGATGCTGACTTTACAATCGACCTGGAACGATGGTGCTTCATGCTGGTGCCACTGCTGCTGCCGTCCATGGATTTCGGTTGATGCTGCAACGCCAGCGGCGATTGTTCCCTGGGCAAGTTCATGTTCTCCGTGGATGAGCTGCCCGCGGAAATGGTTTCGTCCTCTATCGAGATGGAGAAACGTGGCAAAATGTCCCTGGCACAGACGCCCTTTCGTTTTCGGTTGATCTGCGGCGAGAAGTCATCACTGTCCGTTTGCGAACTCTCCGGCGTGCTGCGTGAAAAGCTGCCCACCGTGGCTGTTGGCGGAGTGGCCGCCATTGCCGCCTGAGTTTGAGTTGGTGGCGGAGTGGCCGGCGTGCTGATGATGGTCGTCGTGTTTGGCGGCATGCTATGACGCTGCTGCATGCGCTGAGTTTGCCCGGAAACCGGTTGCTGAAGATAGTGCTTCAACATCCGCAGCTCCGCGTCGTTTCCAATCGTGACATTGTGCAGCAACTCGGGCAAATAGTCGGCATCTGGGGTGGACGGCACCTTCAGGCAGCTGGACGAGAGCTGCAAGAAATATTTAATAAGATATTATAAAATAGATATTACAAAATATAATGTTTGTCCAGAGTCAAGTAATAAGAAAACTTAGAGGTATCACAAAGAGTTTGATGATTTAAAATCTCCCATAATTAACACAATTATTTACTTTTGGTATAGACCTTGTTTGCTTTAATGAAAAATATTTGCTTAGCTAATACTCACATCTAGCTTTCGCAGTTGTGGCGTGTTCAAGAACTTGTTGACCACTCCCTCGTTGGAGGCGCTACCCGAACCACTACCGCTTCCACTTCCGCTGCCCATTCCCGTTTTGAGTTTAGGCAGGGCGCCAGTTGATGTGGGACCTGCGGCTGCTACTGGGTTCTCCTGGGCACGCGATGGTAGCGATGTAAGTGGTGGCGGGCCCGTCGGTTTGGCGCCATCGGTGGTCGTGGGCGTGGCATGACGAGACCAACTATAATGCTGCTTTCTATATTGCGGAGTATACGAATTAAAACTGCCAAAAACGGGCGTATCATCTGTGTCGTCCGTATCTTCGCCACCTAGATCATGGTTATAGCGATCCATGCGGGCTAATTAAAGAGCAAGTAAAAATGTTATAATAAATGTAATCAATATTATCTAATAGTATCCAACTTACTGTCAAAATAACTGGTATCATCATCGTGGGACAACTGCGGCACAAACTCTGCCTTTTGTCGCAGCAGGGAATTCCAATCCATGCCCAGAAAATATTCATGCTCCTTCATTTCAAGGGCACCCGTCTGGGTGCCCAAACGATCCCTCGGATTCTGCTGCAGCAACTGCGAAATGATGTCCTTTGCCTCCGATTGCACAGGCCAATCTTCACTGTCCGGCCACTCGATGTCATCGTTGACGGTGTGCGCAAATAATTCCTCCGTGGTCTCGCCAAAAAACGGCACACAACCGATAAGGAATTCGTATAGAATGATGCCCATTGACCACCAATCGACTGGTTTGCCATAACCCTGGCGTAGGATCACTTCGGGGGCAATGTACTCGGGAGTGCCATACACCTGGAATAGAGAAAAAATGTAAACAATGTAATGGTTTCCCCTTCTTAAATGAGGACTTCAAATT
This sequence comes from Drosophila subpulchrella, assembly GCF_014743375.2. Taxonomy (NCBI): domain Eukaryota; kingdom Metazoa; phylum Arthropoda; class Insecta; order Diptera; family Drosophilidae; genus Drosophila; species Drosophila subpulchrella. Next base: position 7,426,763 of record NC_050612.1, on the reverse strand, counting down.
ACAAACCTGTTTGTCGGAAAATTGCCTAGTCTCCGAATCGATATATCCCTCGTACAGATTGGTGGCCAACGACATAAGACCCATCTTGGAGAGCCCAAAGTCCGTCAGCTTGATGTGACCCAGGGCCGTGATCAGAAGATTGTCCGGCTTCAGGTCGCGGTGCACGATGCCGTAGCTGTGCAGATACTCTACGGCTAATACTGTCTCGGCGAAATAGAAGCGGGCCATGTCCGCGGGCAGTGGCCCGATGTTCTTCAGCAGCGTGCCGCAGTCGCCACCCTCCACGTACTCCATTACCAAACACAGGTGTTTCTTGGTCTCGAACGAACAGTACATGCTGACCACAAAGGGATTGTCGGCAAACGAGAGAATGTCACGCTCGGCAAACACCTGCTCCACCTGGTTGCGCAGAATGAGATTATTTTTGTTGATTTTCTTCATGGCGAAGCGCTGACGAGTGGTCTTGTGCTTCACCAGGTAGACGGCTCCGTAAGCACCATTTGAGATCAGCTTGACAATGTCAAAGTCGTTTTCGTGGGGTGAGGGTTGTTGTTGGGCTCCACTGCCTGCTGTTGTTCCTGCAGCTCCTCCAGAAAATCCTCCAGCTCCTGCTCCTGATCCTCCAACTGCACCACCTGCTCCTGATCTTTCCTCATTCATCTGGCTTATAGCCTGTGCAAAAGATGGAGCATTTTCACTCGTAGCTACGGGGGTCTGAGGAGGCTGCTGGGGGGTCGCTGTGCCACTCCCTGAGTCAAAGGCAATGGAATCCAAAGCCAGGCTGCTCAACTGTTTGGCTGCACTGGTAAGGGGCGAATTTAGGAGCAAACTGCCATTCGGTTGCAGAGGATCCGCGTCCACGGTAACCTGCTCCGAGCACATCTGCTGTGTCTCCCGCAACTCTTGCTGAAGTTCTGCGATTGGATCACGGTTCAGGCCCAGCTTGTGGATTATGTATTGCGGAATGTCCGCCTTGATAACGGGCATGGCCTTGGCGTGTCCCTCGGCTGCCTCCAATAGCTCGTAGAACTCCTGCGGATCGAATTCCAGGCATTCCAGCAATCGAGCTGGGCGCGAAATAATCAGAAGAAGCTTTTTAATCACACCATTTAGCTCAGCGGCCGCCTCCGGCGACTTCTCCTTGGTCTCGACCAGCAAACGCTCCAGATTCTCACTTAGCTCATAGAAATATTGCGAGGTTATCAACTTGGCCTCCGATTTGTGCAAGCAGTCCCTTGCCATTTCCAACACCTGATGATGCACAAAGCTGTGGAAGAGAATTAGTTTCAGTTATTCACTTTCTTATTCATATAGAATTTCGTATTTTTATTAAATTTCGTTAATGATTTAGTCTCACCGCACTATCGGCTGCGAGTCCCTGAAGCTGTTGCAAGCAGCACTCTTGTTTTCGTTGATGAAGTGCTTTAGACGCTCCTCCATTTGCTGGGTGGCTTTGGGGAAACGCTCCTTATATAGAGTGTTCATCACGGCAATCTCATTGTCCACGATAGGTGAACGCGATGGGCTGGAGAGCGATCGGGAGCGTGGACGAAAGTAGGGCGACATTCGACCCCCAACCTGCACAGCACTCGATGCAGAGGTATTGGCCGATGGGCCACCATTACCGCCAGCCTGCTGACCTCCGCAGGCCAAGCTCAGTTCGGCACAGCAATTATTACAAGGCGCTGTTATCAGTTTCTGGGGATGCAGCTGGGATGGCTTCGGCGGTTGGGGCGTCAGTTGCTTCTGGGAAACGGCCAGCAACAGAGCGCAGTGCTTGGGACAATGCTGCTTGAGGTGCTCGGCACAGCAGGCACCGGCGGCCACGGCAGCGGCATCCGCCTCCTGGACTCCGGGCGGAATGTTGTGCGGCAACTGGTTGAGCCCCTCCTGACTGGAGCACTGAGACTGTGAAATAGGAAACATTTAAAATAAAGATGCTGGTTGGGCCGATTGTCTCAAAAAACTCACTGATAAATTGGAGCTGCCCGGGGTGGTGCCGTATCCAGAGGAGGGAAGCGAGGCCACGGACCAGCGACGTCCGTCCACAACGCCACGGCACGAGGCGATCCTTTTGATCGGAGCAAATGCAAATGGCATGGGTGAATTGAGGCGCGGACTATCCACGGGACTGGCCGAGTACGGAGAATGGGCCCGAGATCCGCCAGCCGCTGCCACGGCAGCAGCATTGGTGACCAAGCTGAGGCGATGATGAGCCACTCCACTCGAGGAGCCGCCCGCTGAGCCAGTGCCTCCACCAGCCGATCCTCGCATCACAACGCCGTGCAAATGATGGTGATGGTGGTGCTTTACCATGCCAATCCCGGCACAACTGCCCGACCTTGAGATGTTGTGGCCGCCCGAAGGAGAAGCCCCAAAGCCGGGAGCCTGAATCGGTGGCGGAGCAGCCAGCTCGTGGCGGAAATAGTTGCCCGTGAGGCAGGGAGCCGATTTTCCCAGCGAGGAGTGACGCATGCGCAACAGATTGGACGCTTCTGTGGAGGATAAATAATAATTAAGATATTGATTAAGACAAATCTTATCACAAAGTTTTAAAGCATTATGTAGCTAATCTCACTATGGATTGCAAACAATCATAATTTAATAGTATATACAATTTTTTCTTTTTAATATTGAAAACATTAATTTTGAGGGATGGTTTGGGTACAAGATTGCCCTTAAAAGATGATAGTATTTATATTATTAAATTACCAAAAATATGATATTTGCCTCATTTGACTGTAATAAATATAAAAAAAATTATACCAATTTAATCGAGTTGTCTGGTTTTAAAAGTTTACAAGGACAGCCAGACAAACATGATTAATTCTATAATATAGGTGTCAATCTGTAGGTGCTAATTACGTCAGAATTCACATCTTACTGTAATGATAAAAATAGCTTGTAAACATGCGTTATTCGCAATGAAAGCTAATCTTATCATTGGTTTAGAAGTAAGGAAACAAATTGAGACCTTAATTCAATCTTTAAATCTTTCCATAACAATATCAGAGCTTCAATCATTCATTAGTACTTAAGTGGATTGATTGGGATCTTACCGCTGCTGACTGCACGCAACGAATTGGTGTGTTGCTGGTAGGAAATCTTCCGGAGAAGGGCCGTGTATCCCCTCGAATGCAAAGAGCTGGAACTTCCGGACAAACCGCCGGAAGAGCTCTTGGTCAGATTTAGATTGCGCATCATCGAGGAGCCGTTGGTGCTATCGTTGCCGATGGAAAGCTTTGCCGGCGAGGTGGGCAGCAGCTCCAATCCGCTGCAGGACTTGACGCTGCTGTTGCACGAGGACGAGGCAGCCGCCAGAGCCGCTGCAGCGGCAGCTGCCTCCTGGTCGGAGTCGTCAAAGATGAGGACACGTGCGGAGTAGCTCGACTGCGGACGAATCCGCGACAGATTGGCTGTGCTCAGGTGCCGCTTGGGCACCGGACTGCCGCTCATGGTGGCGCCCGCCGTTGTGCCACTGCTGCTGTCCGCAGATACGGAGCCCGAAATGGACATGGCCTCGATCTCGCTGGCCACGCTCTGGTTGATAAACTCCTGCTCCTGCTGCTCATCGTTTTTCTGCGGCGTCGAGGTGGATATCTTGCTGCCCAGGACAGCACTCACTGAGTGGGTGGACGATGTCGATGAGGATGACGATGTAACTGGGCCGGCCGCTCCCTCGGCTGGACGGGATGCAGCTCCCTCCTGGCGACTCATGATCGGGCTGGGTTCGCGTTCACTCTGATCTTAGCAGGATCGCATGTTGTTGTTAGTCTCCAAGGCGTTGTTGCTTCTGCTCTTGGTCATGGCGTCGGCGGCTGCAATTTGAAACGATTAATTAGCATACGACTGGCAGAGCGTTTCCCAGTTCCCAGTTCACTTCCCATCCCATCCCCAATACCCAGACGCTGGCAATTGCTTTCACACACAAACCTCCGGCTAATTAATCTCGTTGAGTTGTCACTTTGCACGAGCTAAGCAGCAAAATAATAATATAAATATATAAAGCAGTTAAAAATGGGATCGAATTGTTTTAATATGTATTACATATTGTACATATTCGTATATGGGAAGCGATCGCCCACTTGGTTTTGGGTGATAGCCCAGAAATTCCACAATGAGCAAGTGACGGGCAGGCTGAATCACAATGTCGTGCAGTAACAAGGGTGTCACGGAAATTTCTTCCAACCGAAAGTCAAAATCCCGTGATTCAGAAATCTATTTTTGTTAAAAACCATTGTTTTGTGTCAAGAAGCTTAAGTGTATTCTGCATAGAAACTTAATAGAGACCACTATTATTCACGTAACTTTACGTCCAAAGAAATGTACGAAATATATATTCGTAAAATGTATATACTTCAATTTTCGACCATGACGTCTTGGATACCAGGTTCAAAGTTGTTGTAATATAATATTATTCTTATATTTCGCTGATATACTACAATATTTAAAGTTAAAAAATTATATTTGTGTAAATATGTAGAGTTCTGGTACAAATTTAATAACTAATTTAATGTTTCTTTAGAGATTAACGTCGCTATTAAAAAGATATATAAACTCTTGTATAAAAAATTACATTCCAAAACTGTTGATATTTTCTCAAGATTACATACAAATTTATAAAATTTGATAAATCCTAAAGATAAATCCGAATTTGTTCAATCAACAAGGTCGGATGCTCAACATCGTTTGTAGGATTACACACTTCTCTGGGATCGTGGTCTTGAGAATACACAATATTCTTAATTTCATACAGTTTTAATATTGTAAATTGTAATCTTATACTTATGAAAATTATTCCTATAAAAAAATATTGCAAAGTTAGATCCCTAACAGACTATTTAAAATTTTTTTATCACTTTTTTAAGATGTTTTAGACTTTGAAGGAAATATTTTATTGCAACAAATCAACTGTTCCACGTTCCAAATTCTTAAAACTTACCCGTTTTGGGTATCTATCTACTTAAAGTGCAAAGGCAGAAACCCAGTTTGCGTTCCATTGTTTACCCTTTTCTCTGGCCTTAAAGGGGCCACTAAATTATCGGATTATCTGCAGGTGAGGATCGGATCGGATCTCGCGATGGAAGGGGGCTTCAGCTATATAGGCTATACGGCACTATATGGCACGGTCGTAAATGGTGCTCCGAGGTCTCGTAGACGTTGTCGTAGTCCGACTTCTGCGGTTATCAGTTTGTTTTCGTTTCGTTTATTTTTGTGTGTTTAGTGGCATTTACCCACACACTATGTACACTATATACGCACACACGGGCAACAGGGCGTATATTTGTTTAAATTTCGCCCACTCGAGGCGAGACGCGCGAGTTATTCACATGATAATTGGATTCGCAAATGCGACCGCCGCTGTTTGCACAGATTTGATTATATTGTACGGAACCCCAAGAACCCCGACCAAAAAAAAACAGAAAGAAGAATAACCAAGGGCAAAGGATTTTCGAGTCCAAATTAATTATGGCCAAGAGAAACAGCAACAACAACAACAGCGAGTGGGGCTTTGCATGGGTATGGGTAATGGAACGGCTGTCTGTGTGTGGGGCTCCTTCGCCGCCCACACACACACACACAGAGACTATCCCCCACAGACGTTGCGATTACGGGGTTTTTGTTACAATCAATTGCCCATTTTTCACTTCTACAGCACTCAATATTCGATTTGGAACTTTACTTTTTGTACGCAGCATTGACGTTGGGGCTGACACACACACTCGCGTGCCTAGCACGCGATTTAAGGGGTATTATTAAATATTTTTAACAGCGAAAAAATCGTTGTAACAATATCAATCAGCCGAACGGTCACACCACTAGCGATGACAGCCGATGCTGTGCAAGTTATCGAAGGTCACGGCAGTGATGACACATAAATCTCCAGATTGATATGATTGATCGGCGGGTGTTTTGAAAATTAATTAGGCGGCATTACATCCGGAAAAATGTAGCAAAAACAGCTCTTACAAAATTATGTCTTAACTTGACTAATTCGTTTGCCGGAAAATATATATAAATGACAATAGTCTGCGTGAAAAATTATTAAAATTCTATTTTAAAAAGGTATTTAGGTCGAATCCAGTTTAAAATTGTATATTTGGGAAGTATTTTTATAAAATAAAAAAAATTTTAATGGAAACCAAAGAAATCTAGCTTCCTCAACCGCTTAAAAAGTATTTCTCTTTAATACACATCATAATGTTAAGCTACCTTAAGCAAATACAAATAAAACTTTAAAAAAGTATATACTCTTTGAATTTAATAAGTACTTAACTTAAGTAACTCTTTTAAAACTTAAAAATTTATATCATGAAAAATCATAAGATAATGAAAATAAATTAAATAAAAATGTTTGTGGTCTTCTTTAAAAACATTCTTTATTAATACAATTGAGAAAATAATTTAAAATTCTCAATTTTAGAAATCATTTAATCATAAAAATATAAATTCTTAAAACAATACCAGAGAGATGACAGTTTTTATGGTCTCTAAATTCAATGATAAAATATTTCAATTATTAATGGTTGAATCAGAAAGTGACTTAGCAAATAATAAACATATATTATTTAACTTTCAATTATTACAACCGTCTTCAAAGTTCTTTACCTATTTTAAAGCCTTTCTCAATAAATAGATCGCCGGGAGTAAGTACATTTACTAACTTTATTTATTTATTACGACGCTTTTATAGAGAAAATGTAAATTTACCGACCTTGCTTAAAATCTCCGTTATTTAGAATAATCAGAATAAAAGCAAATCTATCATTAATGAGAATACAATACAGTGTAACAATTCGTTAGCCATAGTTCATGTTTGTACTGTGCGAGGTCTGGTAGGCGCTGGATATGTTCTTCTGGGAGCTGGAGCTTGCGTTGGACTGCTGCGGGAAGCCGGATCCCGGCGACGAGTCCTCCTTGAGATGATCGTTCTCCTGGCACCACTCCACGAAGTCGTCGATGAGCACCGGCCAGGCGCCCTCCGAATCGTAGTTGCTCATCCTGTCGTCGATGTTGGTGGCAAAGTCCAGCAGCAAGTTCCAGGTGTCCCGCGAGATGGCCCGCTTGTGCTTCTCCTCGAGGAACTGGCACCAGATGTCCAAGAACTTGAAGCGCCCACTAAGGACGATGCACCAGTAGGCGATGGCCATTTCCAGGTCGATGCCCTTCTGCCCCGGATCCTTGGCGTAGTTAAAGGTAAAGTGGTAGAAGTCCTTGAACTTTCCGGCATCGTTCAGCTCCTGCTCGAGGATGGGAAGCTTGGCCTTCAGCTTGTCGATGCTATCGATGCCCAGGTCGCACATCCCGTTTATGAACTCATCCCTTGAGAACTCGCACTGCACCTCGGCGTGGAACTTCCACGCGATGATCAGCACCAGTTTGGAGTCCGGCTTGAGGTCCAGGTCCTCCAGAAAGTGGATAACCCCCTGGGATCCAATCTTTAGGGGGTCGCTGGGGTCGCGATAGCGCACGAACAGCTGCTCGATACGCTTGCGGTCCAGCTCCCTGTAGTAGTACTCCGGATTTTGGAAGTAATTGTCGCTGGCCAGATCAAGTTTCCAGTCGTTCTGTTGCAGACAGAAGATAGCCGTCTGTTCGCCCGTTTGTGTCAGCGATATGAACTTCTTCACCTTCTCGCGGTGCTGGCTGGATTTCAGTTTATTCTGCAAAATCATAACAGGGCATTACTAACAATAGATATCGTTGTTAACTCTCGGAGTAAAACAGGTGTGTTGCATTTATAGAAATCGTATGTGTAAGTGGTATGTTCTTGATTAGCATCAGCGTCGAAATCTCGGGATCTTTAAGAGCGACAGAGCTGGGACTTGGGACCTATACTCTTATGACTTTGCTAACAAGGTTTTAATGAAATTATCCACTCGGACGTCCCAACTTACCAAAATCGAACTACGTTAAGGAAAGTTACCTAGCCTATTGCTTAGGATATGCTCTCAAGGGTAGACTAGGTATTCTGAAGCGGGCCAGTGACTAACGGGTATCGTATCTTATAGCCGGGGGGCAATCGACTATACGAATACAGCGTTCTTTCTTGTTTACTATAGATTTTGCTGCCCAGGCGAATTGCATAAATACAACAACAACAACTAGTGTGCCCAAGCTGGCGCTGCACGAAGAAGAAGACGCAACGGGTGCGAAAACAGAGCTGTTTCTCCACTTTCTCCCGGACTCGAACTTGGCCTAAACTTGGCCCGCACTACGGCTGCAATTCGGAAAGGTACTCACCATTGTTGTGGCAATAATTTGATATTATTTGTTTATTTTACGGGGGATTGGAAAACTGCGGAGTGCAGGTGTTGGAAAACGTCGATTGTTTGCCTCGATAAACTAAACCAATGCAAATCGCGTTGCTCCGTTGGGATTATTTTGCATAACAATCCACAGTATTGGTATTGTTTTGGTGAGACTGTGTTCAATTGTTTAAACTTTTCTCCCTATACATATTTTTGAAAGGGATATTTATTTAGTTTTGTTCACTGAGGTGTGACCTTCACCTGACAGTTGAAATTTACCTCATCAGTATAACCGTACTGACGGTATTTTGTGGACATATATACGATATTTCGAACATGGTCCCACGCGAATGTAAGGAGGGTGTTCTCGCTATAATGTCTCGGTTAACTTAGCGAGTACACCCTCTTAACATTCGCGTGGAACCGTACTTTTGCGCAGATTTGAGCATACTCACCACTGCCGTTAGGCAGAAAGCCTAATTTTAAAATTAACTTCGCGGCCTAACATTTTGCCCAAATGAAAAGCCGCGCGGCAGTTGAGTTTGCGATCGTAAATATACTGCCAGCAACGGCATAATATGTCTTCGAATTCGACCTACTATTTGATTATCTTAATGAGCATCAGCAGATGGGCATACTGAAACTGCAGTCAAAGGGCACTTTCTTCGTGTATCCATTTGGATGCGATAAAAAGCTACCCTCAGCATTGCATACCACTAAGAACCACTCTTTCCTCTCCGTGCTTCGGAATGAAGACGTATGTGTCATTCTTTTTGTCCGCATACCAGTGCTTTTACTGCCCTGCAGTTTATAATAGCCTGGTCAACCTGCAACAACAAATTGATATTGGCATACACAAAAACTGCAAGTTGACGCCATAACGAGCTACATTGCCCATCGGGCTAGGATGCACGATCCTATCAAAATGAGGAAACTATTCTTTTGCTCGATTGCGTTAAGGGTTTTTAAAGATTTTCAATATACATGTATGTTATTAATTATTCTTACTTTCAGAGCTGCAAAAAGGTTATCAAGAGCGCAACCGCGATGCTTAACCACATTCGGAAGTATCATACAATACAGGTAAGAAACCCCAACTTTTAGTAAATAACTTTTTTAAACAGGTTAACATTTTTGTCCAAAAAGGGTATATAAACTTCGGCTTCCTTTCATGATCAGATAGACTTCAGATGTGGTTTAGTGCACATGCCCCCAAAGATCTTTTCACAGGCAGGTTTAAACTCATTGATTTATTAACAAGTCCCAGACCTCCTCCGTCAGCTGATCGGCGTTGATCACTCCAGCTTTTCGGACCGCGTCTACGACCTGAATCTTCCCGGAACCAACGCACGCCAAGGTGCCCACACCACAACCTATTCCAGACTACATCATCAATGCTCTGGGTTACATCTAACGAATCCAGCTGAAGAAGTAGTCTATAAATATAAGATTTATATTAAATAGGTAAACAAAAATGTTGTGTACATAAAAATCTACATTTAAGAATTACAATTGTATGTTAACTTCTATAAATTAACACAAGAGAAAACGCTATAGTTGGCGTCCTCGAATATCAGATACCCGTTATTTAGCTTACAAAAAAGCGACACCTATCGTTCATTCCTATTGGCTGTTTACGAGATTTTACAAACAGTGGACCGATTTGAATAAGTATTGGAATGTAGATAGGTATTGATAATAAGATTAAAAAATCTCACTTAAATCTTTAGAAAATATTAACAAATGTGGGCGCTAGAGGCGTTTTAGTGCTATGGACGATTGTGGGCGTTGGAGTGAAGTGGTGTTTGCTGAAGAAAACTTGCGCTGCGCAGAATCCGAAGAGCCTACATGCCAAATCCCAACATTCCAGCACTAATAGTTTCCAAAATCTCAAGTTTCATACGGACAGACGGAAATGGCTTGATCGACTTGGCTAGTCATCCTGATCAAGAATATATGTACATATATACTTTATGGGGTCGGAAACGACTACGACTGCGTGATGATTGTGTGCCAATCTGCTATCTGGTATATGTCACGCCCCGCTTTACCACGACATTCGCTTAATTGGTCGGTTGTTTTAGGGTCGTAAGCATATCCAGTCTCATCTTCCGTAATCATCAGATTGTCCTAATAGTCAGAGAGAACTGTTTAAGACACATCAGTGCGACGACTTTTTTTCAAGAATTTGAGCGCTTTTGGTTGACAAGTAATTAACAACATGTAATTAACATTCACATAAAAAATAATTAGCGCGGAATAAAAGGCCCGCGAATTTTAACTTAAAAATTCACCTTGCTGCCCACAGTGGTGAATATGCTCAAATTTGCGCAAAAGTAAGGTCTCACGTGAATGTTACATTTTGGTTGGACCGTATTCGCGGAAAGTTTCGATACATACCAAGAAAGATACCGAGCAGAAAGAAGATCTTGCATCTCCCTTTTTTACTGACCTTACGATGGCTTACGTTTTGCCGACACTTACGTCTTACGTTGCTTGTAAACGAATATCGAATATCGAATATAAATAATCGGTTAGCTCCATCTGATTCACTATTGATTTTCTACAACAAAAACAGCAACAACTCACAGTAGACAAAATAACGCAAATTGTGAAAATTCAAAACCCCGGAATGATCCGAACAACCTGGGTTCTGGGGCTGCTGCTGGCCCTGGGAAACCTAATCCACGCCAGCGATATCACGGACAAGGTTTTCGCGGATATTAAGGAGGGCATTGTGGCTGCTTTCGGGGACTTCGACTCCGACGAACTCACGGACGTCTTTGTTATCCGCGACGATCAGAAGACTTTGCAGATTCTCTTTGGTATGTGGTGGGTGCCAGGAAAGTCCCCTCCTAATGGTTCCCCCTCCATATGCACATAGGTCACTACACGGAGCCCCTGCTGAGACTGGGGCCCTACTGCCAGTACGGAGATAAGACCATTGTGAGTGTCATACCCGGGGACTTCGATGGCGACGCCCTGATGGACGTGATGGTTAACCTAAAGACCAGGGACAAGGACGTCTACGAGGTCCATGTCAACTGGGGCAACACTACCGAACTGAAGTGCTCCAAGGAGGCGCTCTTCACCAGCAGAGGAGAGGTGATGGCCCTGGACTTCAATCGCGATATGATTATCGATTTGTACGGCTTGGACTCCGAGGGAATGCGCACCTTCTGGATATTCAACAGCAGTAGGCTCCCTCCAGACCACTTCCACCAGGCAGAGCCCACAGAAGTCAAGGGTAACTCGTTGAGCATCCCCAATGCAAATGCCTATGTGGATATTGACGGGGACTTCCTGGCCGATCTGTTCCTTCAAACGGAGAACTCCTACGAGGTATGGCACGGCATAAATGAGCGGGACAAGAAGGAGAACTTCAGCTACCAGTACCAGATCAGGTTCCAGCCGATCGGAGGCAATGACTACCACATCGGCCAGGCTGTGTTCATGGACTTTGAGCTGAAGGGCGTGCAGAACATTGTGGTGCCCTTTTGCATCCACTCGAACTGCCGGAACTCCTCGATCGTCGTGTACGATGGCACCGATTTCCGGAATCTCCATGTGAACTTCCGCGATCCGCAAGGCATCACCTGGGCCTTTGTGCCGCCCGAGTCGGATGATGTTTACTTGCGGACCATTACGGCGAGGAGCGGGGACTTTAACCTGGATGGCTATCCAGATCTTCTGATCACGCTGCAGCCACTAAATGTGGGCAAGCCGGTGATGCAGACTTTCCTGCTGGAGAATGTGGCCTGCACCACGTGCAACAAGCCGTTGAAGCGCACGTTTGAGGTTCGCTGGAACGCCCTTTCGCCGATGGGCAACAACACGGTGGCCGGCGCATTCTATGACTTCTACCAGGACGGTGTGCTCGATGTGATTCTTATCCGGAAGGATGCCAAAGGGAAGTACCAGCCCCTCGCCTTCCGCAACACCCTCGACTATGATGCGAACTTTGTAAAGGTGATTGTGCTGACTGGCTTGGATAACAAGCAGAATCCAGAGCGACGCACTCCTCTGGGCAGGAAGAAGCGCACGTATGGCACCAACTTGCCAGGACCCCGCATCACCTACACCACCACCACCCAGGATGGGGATCAGCAATTTGGCAGTAGTGTTCAACTGCCGCAGGCCTCGTACTTCGCTCTTCAACTGCCGTACACATGCTTTGGCCTAGGTCGAACGCCGAACTTCGTCGATCAACTGACCGTAGGGCTGGGAAGCAAGCTGCGCAACTGGACGCAGCTCATACCCAATTCACAAATCATTGTGGTGCCGAAACCCCTGAACGACCCGTCCCACTGGAAAGCCCAGCTATTCGTCACCCCCAGCAAACTGATCCTGATGAGCGTTGTGGCACTGGGTGGCACCTGCCTGGTCATCGTCTTCATCATTCTGGTTCTGTACATCAAGGAAAAGCGCGAAGATAAACAGGAGCGCTTGCAGGAGTCCCACAAATTCCATTTCGATGCGATGTAAGGTCGCGAATTAAATATTAACTAAATAACCCTTTTGTTTCAACCAAGTTAGTTGAGTTTATTTTTTATGTTTATTTAACGATTATTAATATGCCCAAAATAAGAAGCGTACCCTGTAATTCCACTATGGGCTTTCCCATCTCACTGATGTCCTGGATTGCCCAAACCAATTGTAAAAAAAAGAATGTAGCTCAATTCAGGACATCACCAAACCAAGCTCATAGTGCAATCGACAGAGTGCTTCCCCTCACATCTGATGTATATGTATATGGTTTAAGAAATGTGATAATTATAAAAATTTAAATGAGTTTTACTCGTTGCTTAGACGAAATACATGGGGTTTGTCTTCATGAACTCGGGCACAATCGTGCGTTTGGCGTATTCCTTCTTTAAATCCAGAAACCTAGTGGAGCTGTCAAACAAAAAGAATTTAGGACGGGAAGCTGCAGAAGGAAACATTGACTTACCCAGTGAGGTAAACGCGACCGCGTGCTGCCACCAAGTGGGCCAAGTAGGCCGGAGCCGGATACGAAACCGAGCGATTGCAACGGGGGAACATGTGGCACAGATTGTAGGTCAACTGCTGCAACAGGTCGATGTCCAAATTGCCCGTGTTCTCGATCACATTGTAGCGCGTCGGCTTGGCCGTGCCCTGGATGGACTGGTGGCTGACCATGAAGAACTGCATCTCGTTGGGATGCACGATGGTGCGATCGACCACGGTTCCGGGGTCCACGTTGTTGAACTTGTTGTACTGCGAGGGCTCCCCGTTGGGGAAAAAGCGAGTGTGGTGACGCTTCACCACGATCACACAGCAAACCTTGGGCTTGATGCCCACCTAGAGGTAAGCAATTAATTACCAATCAGTTCGTGCTTTTAATTGATAGCTTATAAAAATCTTACCTTGGCACAGGCTGCATAAATGCCTCTTAGCTCATCGTTTTTGATCTTTGGAAACTGGCCATCGCTTACACCATCGCGGTAATAAAGAATATGCTCCGGATAGGTCTTCCGGTACTGTTGATAAACACGCAAGTGCTCCAATGTGATCGACTCCATATCCTCGATCTCCTCTAGAGCTGAACGTTGAAGCCGATATTGCATGTTGTAAGCGGCTCCGTAAGGATCGTGTGAGGCTGCCACGCCCACCACACTGGGAATCTCGCGCTGATCGGGCGAGGGGTGGGTCACATCGGCGCCCAAGTACATGGCGTTCTTGAGCATTGGCAGCCTGGGGTCATCCTTGAGCTTGTGGTTGATGCCGTTTAGCTTGGAGTTCACTTTGAGTAGGATATTTACGATGGTCTGCACATTAAGCTTCCGCTCGACGGTAAACTGCTTGATGCACTGCGTCAAGATGCCGTGCTGCAGCTCTGCCTTCTGCTTAATGATGTCATATGATGCCCCGAACTGGGGAATGATCACAAACGCAAGATCGAACTGGCTGCGCTTCAGATCACCGAAAACATCGTCCAGGTTACGCTCGTCCTTGAACGTTCTAAATTCCGCCTTGTCAGCCAGACTCACGTTAACCAACTTGCTTTGGCTAAGCATTTGGCGCTCAAGCTCGCCCACCTGGTTGAAGTGCATTTTGCGACCATGCGGCGGATCGCAGTACACTATCGCCCACTTGTGACATTTCTGCTTGGGCTCCAGGAACCTCATGTTATCCATGCGCCACGATCCGTTCCTAACTGCACACCACTTGTTGCCTTGGTACTCTAGCTGCGGTGGGTTGAGGGTCCGGGTGCTTACCACAATAAAATCGTTGGCGATGCGGATGCCGAAGCGACTGATGGTCGGATCCAAGTTGTGCTGGAAGAATTTCAGCAAATGCATAATCTTTGCCTTTCGCTCGTTTGTCGAGGTGGCAGCAAACTTAATCATGTTGGCCACCTGAGTCGCTCCATCCTTGCGCTGCAAAAATATACATTTTTATGCATTTCAGAAATAGAAAAATATTTTTTTTACTTTTGGTGCGGTATTTCAAAAGGTTTCTCGGGGATTAGAAGTTTTGAAAAAAAATAAGTTTTTGGAGAGGATTTGGAAGAAAATACCAAACCAAAAATGGTATATGATTAATTGGTTGGGCTTGTAACCGAATCTTATTAAAACATTTTTAAAACGCAGTTCTTTTGTCTAGGACAGTTCGATAGTTTTTAAGTTTTGTGGTGGTTACTTTTGAATTTAGCTATTGAAATTTTTTTTACGCATTTACCCATATTTAAAATGTGAAAAAATCGATTAATGGAGAGAGGCTTAAAGTTGTCTTTGAACTTTAGTACAACAAATTAACACTTAAAAGTACAACAAAAAATATTTGGTACTCACATTTAAAGGCTGCCCTGCCTCGATGGCGCATAGTTCGATGGGCAGCAAGATATTCTTCATCGGAGGACCGACGTGCAGGCAATGAAGCTGGGGAAACTGCAGCTTAAAGTTGCGACTCTTGAAATAGTCTACAATTGTGATCATCTTGCCCTCCTGCTCGAAGGTCTGGCTGGCGGCCGGGCTCCGAGAAAGTCCATTTACTTTGTAGACCCTTGGAGCGGTAGCAAAAGACTGAGGTGGTGTGTAAACCACATTTATCCCTTTAAGGTACGGCTCTATGTAGCGCCGTGATTGATCCAGGTTGGTTGTGTTGTTAATCTTCGTCTTTAGGCCATATCGCTCCAAATACTCGATTACTGACATGGCAATAGGAAAGGACTTGTGCGATATGTCTACATTTAGGAATGGCTTGTCGCCCAGCATTACAGCTTGATAAAGACCGACGAGGGCCTCGTAGCCATCATCCAGTTCCCGGCGCTGACCGGGTTCGGCCATCTTAAAATAGGAGCGACCGGCGCGAATGGCCTTGTTGTGGCAGGGTGATGCCATCACCACCTCCATGCACTGCAAGGCTCGCATTGGCTTGTCGAAGATCCGCTCCTTCATATAACTGCAAAGGGCCGTGTTATATAATATTATTTCACAAATCTCGGTGCTTTTTTACTTATTCAGTGACATCAGATCGACTTCCGAATCAGCAGTCTCCTTTACTTCCACCGTGTATTTTAGCGTGCGACCATTGTGATCCGTCACCTGAAAAGTGTTAGGGGAGAGAGCAAAAAAAAAAAAAAATGAAAACATAAATTTATCATAAGTACAGGAAAACTGTATGCTTTTTAGTTTCTTCAAAACTTACAGTGACCTCCGAGCTTTGGGTCTTTAGTGGCAGCTTGTCCACTGCGTAGCAGGAGGCTCTGCCATCAAAGGCGGCTATTGCGCCCTTCAACTGATCGATTCGATACTGTTCGAAGGCCTGTCTGTAGAACTTCTTCGGCCGTTCAGGCATGATTTTCACATCGTAGTGGTAGGCTTTAGGTGGCATTTTTGACATGTCTATGTCCAGATAGTTAACGGCCACCTGGCCGGGTTTGCCCAATGTTCCTCGCTTGATGCTGCCCGCCGGCTGAGGCAACAATTGCTGCTGCTGTTGTGGTGGTCCACGGGCTTGGTATTGTCCCTGCTCCTGCTGGCGGCCACCTTGCTGTCCTTGTTGACGCTGCTGGTAGCCACCTTGTCCTCCCTGTCCCTGTTGTCCTTGCTGGTAGCCACCTTGTCCTTGTTGACGCTGCTGGTAGCCACCTTGGCCTCCTTGTCCTTGCTGACGCTGCTGGTAGCCACCTTGTCCTCCCTGTGCCTGTTGTCCTTGCTGGTAGCCACCTTGTCCTTGTTGACGCTGCTGGTAGCCACCTTGGCCTCCCTGTCCCTGTTGTCCTTGCTGGTAGCCACCTTGTCCTTGTTGACGCTGCTGGTAGCCACCTTGGCCTCCTTGTCCTTGCTGACGCTGCTGGTAGCCACCTTGTCCTCCCTGTGCCTGTTGTCCTTGCTGGTAGCCACCTTGTCCTCCTTGTCCTTGTTGACGCTGCTGGTAGCCACCTTGTCCTCCTTGTCCTTGCTGACGCTGCTGGTAGCCACCTTGTCCTCCCTGTCCCTGTTGTCCTTGCTGGTGGCCACCTTGACCTCCCTGTCCCTGTTGTCCTTGCTGGTTGCCACCTGGAGCCCTCTGTTGCTGAAGTGGCGGACGGGATTGCTGTCCGTGGGATTGCTTTTGCTGACCGCCCCATGATTGGCCTGCCTGTCCTCCTTGTCCGCCTTGCTTCTGCCATCCTCCGCCGCCCTGTTGGCCACCAGAGCTAGATGCTCCTGAACTGGTGGATGCCTGGGGTGCTGCCTGTTGTGCTGCACCTTGGTTTAAAATAGTAGTATGTTTAGAATGTATGTTTAAAAAATAGATGGCCAAATGTTTTCTCTTTGTGTTATAGATCAATTTTAAAGCAAAAGATTTAAAATTTCAAGAAAAACAAGAAAGGTAGCTAACTTTGGCAAGCTGTTGCTATTTTATTAAGCCCGTTACCCTTAAAGTAAAAGGTCATATTGTAGACGGAAGCGATCTCGGAAACTATAAAAGCTGCTGGGTCTAGGCATGCAGATTCTAGAGATTCCTACGCAACGAAAGTTTGTTTCGTAAAAAAATGTTAACTGAAATGTATTAGTCTCGTGAATACCTATTGATAAGACTCTCTGCAATAGAAAAAGGAATTTTTCAAAAATTTCATCCCGATAGCTTTAAAACTAATACTAGTTTGCGTAAAAGCGGACAGACGGACATGGCTAGATCGACTCGTCTAGTGATGCTGATTAAGAATTCATACATTTTATAGGGTCGATGACGTCTCCAAAACTTCAAAATGAAATTAGAATACCCTCTGGAAGGGTATCCAATGATATTGCACTAGTAAATAGTTGATTAACTATCAAATATAGTTATCCTAATGTAAAGTCTTCCACACAAAAGTATGCAACAATAACTTTACAAATTGTCTCAAATGTGTTGTTTATAACTCTCGTACACCTGGACTCCCAAGCAAAACTCTAAAAAGTAAAAACTTTACTTAAAACATATATTCTCTAAAGCCTTCAATATTCCTTCACACTAGCTGGAAGTCACTGTGCAAATTTCGAAGTGTAATTTGAAAATTTTTATTTTTGTTTTGCTTATAAATTACCCTGCTCCAGTGACGTGTCTATGAATCCAATTAACAATTTGATCAATTTTATATGTATATATTTACTGTAAAAAAGAATCACCTAACTATAAGTTATGGGTTAGGTAACCATAAAAACAGATATTTAAATACAATTCATGGACTACAATTTTAAAGCATTTATTCAATAAGACCACTTTACTATAACATTGGTCAATTTAACCAATCGAACTTGCACAACTTTTTATTTTATGACTGATACAATACAAATTTTAAATGGATAGTTCCTGTGCCAAATAAATGTATGGGGAAACTTTCATAAAAAATACGAGTTCGTACCAATTTGACGTTCGTTTCCTTAAGTTGTTAACGATTTAGTTATAATCAAATGGGAGAGTCAAATTGCAGCTTAGAGCTTCCGTCTTGAATAAAAGTCTTTGTTGTTAAAGACCTCCAAAGACTCTTGATTAAAACGATGAAGGATCAAAATGTTTTCTTTAAAATCTCAGAAAATATGAAAAATACAGAATAAATTTGCATTAGTGGTTACACGAGGACTATGATCCAAAACAAATCAGTATGAAAGCCGAGCAAGGGTTCGAAATAATAAGCTAAATTGTATAAAGTGGACCGCACAGACCACAGAAACAAAACTCCTCGAAAATTTTAGATTGTACCTAGATTGTTGAACGATCATCAACGAATTTAAGGTAGAAATTACTACGGTTTGAAATAGTTTTGCTATACTAGTACATTTTTAAAAAATCATCGGGTAATGCGATATGGTAACAGAGGTACAACCGTTTATGTGATGGGAAATAACAAATATTATTTTAAAGATTATTTGTTTCTAAAAACCTAAAAAATAAATACTTTACAGGTCAGGTGCAGTAGTGGAGGTGTAGGTAGTAGAGTCCCTAAACATTTTCTTAAACTTTACTCAACTGTCAGTCACTAAAGATATCAGTCTTGCACCAATACATTCACGGCCACCTAATTTCATCACAGGTGCATTGAATGTGGTGATTCCCCGTAAAATGGAAACCTTCTCGAGCATTCGACCCGATGGACCCTTCGGAAAATCCCCTCGCCCGAAACTACGAGTATGTATACACATATGCATGTTGTATGTATTGCAATTCGAGTATATTCTTTTGCCTACGCTGTCAAATTGCAGTAAAGTGAACTTACTTTGTTGTTGTTGTTGTGCTGGTGCAGGAGCTGCGGTCTTCGGCTCCTCTGCCTTGAACTCTGGGATAGAAATTGGAAGTATAGTTATGATATTTCCTCAGGTCTGCAGGTCGGGGGCACTCACTGTTTTTCTTTCCCATCTTGAGTTTGGAGTTTTTTAAAACTTATTTCTTTCAGAAAATCTCCGGAGCAATTTGCGTTGTTGCACTTCGAATACGGTCTCACTTTTAGTGATGGGTCTAGCTATCGATGGCCGATTAGCTATCGAGCCGCACAGCTGTTATGGAAATGTTGTGTTTTTCCTATCGCTTATCGGACCTGAGCTATCGAGTGGGCGCTTAGTGGAAAAGGTGAAATCATTGATTTGAATAGCTTTTAATGTTTATCTGAAAAAATAAACTGAATATATTGTTAACTGTTCCCTTATGTAACGTTCATCTTTTTCTGTCGTCAAAATGATAATAAACAATAATTATTATTATAACATACGGTTGTGCAACAAACTTTCTAGTATGGTTTTTAAATTCTTAAAAAAGAGAAAGGTTTAATACTGATTGAATAGTTTTCTTATGACTTCTGAGGTAAATACATTTTCAAATTTTATACTCATCGAAGCATTTTCCTAAGGTTACTGATGTTTGTTGTTGAAAATTCCACATAAAATTTCAGCAATTGGGGGAACGACCCTAAATATTTCTAGTTTAATTTTCAGACAGCAGTGACCTGTTCTCAAACTTTCGGAAAGTAATTTTTCTCTGTAAGTTAATGCCAAAAAATATTCATAAGGTAAGAATGACTACAAATAAATAAAGTAAAGTAAAGTAAAGTGAGTAAATACTGCTCTTTGACGATACTAAAATGTTGCCATGGCTTTCTATGAATTAAGGTCTCAACTTGCTAAAGTTTCTAAAATATTTCTTTGTCTAGTAGCTGTTTATCTGCACATCCAAAATTAACCAAAACAAGAGAAAACGCTATAATCGATGGCCTCGACTATTAGATACCCGTTACTCAGCTTAAGGGAGTGCGAGAAAGACGGAGATATGCTCAAAGCAACTTTGCTTTTTTCACTAATACACCTGGCCTATAGCGCCACCTACCTTCTTCTTCTACAACACCACTTGAACTACAGCGCCAACTAGTCTATAGCGCCCCTAGCGGCTTGGCGGCGTATTAGTGCAAACAGCTAATTTGCTGTTGTGGTGTGTAGTCTCGATTGAATTGCAAAATGTTGATTATTATTCCATTATAACTTCTTAATGACTGGTCCGACATCAATAATATTTGGCGTGTAGATAGGTATTGATAGTATAAACAAACTCTCGTTTACATTTTTACAAAATATTAACGGTGTTATAGTCGTTTGTGGGCGTTAGATTGGACTAGGCCCCCTGCTGAAGCAAACTTGCGCTGAGTCTCAAATTTCTATCTTTTATAGTTTCCGAGATCACAGCGTTCATACGGACGGACATACGGACATTTGTAGATAGATCGGCCCGGCTAGTGATCCTGATGAAGAATATATATACGTTATAGGGTCGGAAACGCGTCCTTCTACCCGTTACATACTTTCTGACCAATCTAGTATACCCTTTTACTCTACGAGTAACGGTTATAATTAAACCATTCAGAAGCTCAACAGACTGGGAAATACCCTAGTCGTGTTATTTACACTTAACACTTGGACCATACTAATAATTTACCAATATAGAGTTATAAAAATACTAATTTTAGTGTTCCTGAAAAGAAATTTAACATAAAAAATCAATAAATGAGTTTTTCTAAAAACTAAAATAAAACTTGCGCAGTGCTGCTGTTATGGTTGTATGAATTTTATTTGGAATTGCACTTTTACTTTTGCCAAATTACAGCAACCAATCATAAAAGTTTTACAATTTTTTTGGATTTATTTTCTTGTTTTGTTTTTTCCTTTCAACGTTAAACATACAATATATGCGTTTAAAATGCTATAGCCAAAAAATAGTATATAGTCGTACATTATTCATACTAGCATATATAAATATAATGTATTTTTCATGTTTTCAATTAGCTTGTTTAACGCGTTTTAATAAAAGGTTTTGTCATTGCACGAGCGTTTCGTTTTCAACTTTGATTTTTAATTTTCGTATTTTTACTAAATATCCTTCATGTAAAATTTTACTAACAATTGCACAACTTCGTCCGCTTGATTTATACACACATGCACAGACATACATAAAAATAGCTAAATTATTTTGTATAGTTATTATTGATTTGATAAGAAATCATCGTGTTACGCTTACAATTTTCGTTAAGTAATTTTGTTTATATAAATTCAACTAATTTAAACTAGAATGACTCATTCAGATCGCCGCGGAAAGAATACAAAGATATCGGTATAAATATTTATGCCAAAAAATTGCACTAACACGTAAAACTCAAATGGTAAACATAAAAAACAAAATAATTGCTGCGAATTTTGATTGAATTGGGTTTTGCTCCTTCGGTCGGGGCAGCCGCCGTCTTATAATATAAAACTTAACAAACAATAATTCATTTTCAAAATTGGCTCGGAAATTGTTTAAATCGCCCAGGCAACGCGGCAGGTGGAGAACGGAACCGAATTGGGGATACGGATGCGAATACCCGAAATAAATTCGTATGATTTCCATCTATTGTAACTCCAACTTGACGGCTGCTGGCAAACAGATGGTGAAGAGAAACTTAAATGCTGCATATAGACATAGTTCGTTATATAATCCTTCTAAGTAGCTACATTATGGAATTGTTTAGGTATTTTATATCGTCTCAGCTTTCGTTTTTGTTTTGAGAAATATCGTTTAAAGGAACAAGAGTCATGCCAAAGACAGCACAGAGATTGGGCTCCGGGAGTCTTTCGTTCATTCATTCAATCATTATTAAAACATAATGTACATGTCGCTGCTCTTAGATCGCCTCCAATCTGGATTTGAAGTTTAACTAGAGCCCGTTTTGCGATCAGCTATATTCTTTTCTTTTTTTAAATCTTTTCGTTACTTTGCTGTTTTTTTATGTTTTTGTTTTTGGTCTGTTGATTTCGTTTAATTACAATATTATTATTTAGCTTCTCTTTAGACGCTTTCTGGATTGGCTTCTGCTTTTGAGCTTCTCGATCGTAATTGTAATTGTAATTGTGGTTATTGTAGCAGCTGGTCGTTTGCCTAAGCTCTAGATCAAGTTTATATAACAGGAATGCATGACTAATATACATAGCTATATAATATAGGTCCTACAAGTAGCTAGGATTACATACACATTAATTATACGGTATTAGTTATGGGCATCTAGGCGTCAGGGCCTTGCGGAATATATAGTATATTGGGGGTGCGGTGGAGCAGGAGGGAGGGGAATGTTTACCGCTTTGTGCTAACCAAAAGCCGAACAGAAAATTCATTAAAATTTCATCGTCACATAAATTCTTGAAAAACTCCCAGACTGATTACTGATTAAATCGAAACAAAAAACTGAAGACGTACACATATAGATCTACAATATAACTCGGGAGGGCGGGCAAACAAGAAACGGTTCCGGTTCCAGAAACCCCTGGGACTTCAGGGGCTCTCAAACCGGGGCCTTAGGACTTTTTCACATTGTGCTTGCTAACTAGGGCCTGCAGTTTGTGCAGCTGACTAAGTAGATTGGCATTGGTCTCCTCCAGCCCCTCGAGGCGCTTCTTGTAGTCGTGGTTCTCGGTGACCAGGATCTCGACGCGCCTCTCCAGCTGGTCCATGTACTCCTTCTTCTTCCGGCGGCTTTCCTGAGCAGAGATCTGAAAATAAATCAAATAGGTTAGATTTTTTCCTTAAGCCGGTTGTAAACGATGAAGCCGCTGATGCTGCACCGTTTACGAAATAATGTTCAACCTACTTTATTCTTGATCTTGCGTCGAATCTTCTTGAGCGATTTCTCCTCGGCTTTGGTTAGGGGAAGCTTCTGCGGTATCGGATAGCCTTCGGCCACCAAAGTGCGTTTCTCCTCCTCCGTCAGCAGCAGCGTCCCAGTGGAGCCCTTCTGCAAAATACCAGTGAAAGTCTAATGAGGCAAGAGTCTTGATTAAGTGAGTGATGAAATCGCCCTGCGAAATCGCCCAAATGACTTAGTAATAATTCCCAAAATGTACTCCACATCCTATGAGTAATCGGACGTTTATCACGCATTTAGAATAAATTCGATGTGATAATCTCTCAAATATACATAAGTGCAAAACAAAACCATTAAATACAAGTTTATATTCATATTTCGGTTGATTACTCTTCTTAAGAAGTATGCTCTTAAATTTAAAAACAATTTTCTAAGAAAAGCAATTGGTCGCTTATTTCTCTTTTTGTTTTTAAATATTTTTTTAAAGAATTGGATGGTGTGAGCAATCTGTGGCTTTTATAAAATTTCTGCTTTTATTTTTTTAATATAAGTACAAAACTATTTTATAAAATAAAAGTTTATTTTTATACCCTTGCAGAGGGTATATTGATTTCAGTCAGAAGTTTGCAACGCAGTGAAGGAGACGTTTCCGACCCCATAAAGTATATATATTCTTGATCAGCATGACTAGACGAGTCGATCTAGCCATGTCCGTCTGTCCGTCTGTCCGTCTGTCCGTCTGTCCGTCTGTCCGTCTGTCCGTCTGTCCGTCTGTCCGTCCGTTTCTACGCAAACTAGTCTCTCAGTTTTAAAGCTATCGGGCTGAAACTTTCCCAAAAGTCTTATATCTTTTGCAGGTAGTATATAAGTCGGAACCAGCCGGATCGGACAACTATATCTTATAGCTCCCATAGGAATAATCGGACAAAAAAATGAAAAAAAATTATATCTTTGGTGTTTTTTTAGCATATAAACTCCTAAGCTTGGAAATAACAATTTTTAAATAATTTTGAGTTTTGAATTAAATTTTATCGAAATCGGACGACTATATCATATAGCTGCCATAGGAACGATCGGAAAATTTGTGGAAAAATAATATGAAAAAAATTTTAGCTTCGGTGTTTTTCAACATATAACCTCCAACGCTTGGAAATAACATTTTTTAATTAGTTCTGAATTTCGAATTAAATTTTATCAAAATCGGACGACTATGTCATATAGCTGCCATAGGAACGATCGCAAGATTGGTAGGAAAATAATATGAAACAAATTATAGCTTCGGTGTTTTTTAACATATAACCTCCTACGCTTGGAAATAACATTTTTTAATTAGTTCTGAGTTTCGAATTTAATTTTATCAAAATCGGACGACTATATCATATAGCTGCCATAGGAACGATCGGAAAATTGGTAGGAAAATAATATGAAACAAATTATAGCTTCGGTGTTTTTTGACATATTATCTTATACTATTGGGAATATCATTTTTTGTGTTTTTAAATTTAATAATTATAGCTGCAAGGGTATATAAGCTTCGGCTTGCCGAAGCTAACTTCCTTTCTTGTTATATTTTATTTTAATAATGGTGATTAATCTTTTTAAGAACTGTGCATTAAAATTCAAAAACGTATTTTAAGGAGGGCTTTAAGACGCTAAATTTGTAATACCCTTTATTTTTTAAAGAATTAGGTGGTACAGAATTAAATAGATTGACATGTCCGACGTGTACCTAGTATTTTTAACTTACCGGCTGCGAGCTAATCAGCGGCGTGTGGATCGGCTGCCTTGTCGAGGTGGCCGTTGTGCTGGAACTGGAGCCGGATCCGGATGTGGATCCGGAGGACGATCGCGTGATCCCGGCAGCGGTGCGGCTGACCCGTACGGTTGACTCTCCGCCGGCTGGATTGGCCACGGAGATAGAAACGGAAGCGTTGGGCGACAGGGGCGAAAACAAGTGTTCCGGTGTTAAGTTACCTTCGGAATCGTCGCTGGGCAGGGAGGATGGCGGCGTTAGCGGGATTCCATAGCCATGGGCATGGGTTTTGCCGGAGCCACTGCTGGCGTTCTGTTTCTCGCTCTTGATCGCCATTTTGGCCATCAGCAGATTGTCCTGGACGAGGTTTTGCTGCTGGCGCTGCTGGGACTTGATGAGGCTGTTGTTGCTGTTGATGCTGGTGGCCAGCAGGAGGCCACCGTGCTGGAAAAGAAATCAAGGCGGTCAGTAAAGTAAAGTCAAGAAAATTGGGTTTTACTTGTTAATGCCTAAACTATAGTCCGGAAACCAATAGATTTTTGTTTTATACAAATCGATTCACTAAAGAAATTGCTCAACTCAAACTAAATTAAGTTGGTTAAGTTTTAAAAACAATATATTAGGATATTTCAAATATTTTTCATGGGCATTCCAAACTGTTTTGAAGAAATTCAATGAATCAACCCTAATTTTCTTACAGATGAGTAATGTTACATACTTAACATACACTATACATACTTAAGTATTTTGGGTATTTTTACTGCTTTTGGTATATTTTGCAAATTCTTTAGGAGCTAATTGAAATTCGGCTTAGCGATTGTACATAACTGGTGTATTTTAGATATTTGTACTGCTTTTGGTATATTTAGCAAACTTTTTAGGAGCTTCTTGGAATTCAGCTTAGTGGAATGTACATACTTTGCACATCCTTTTAGTATTTTTGGTATTTTTAGTGATCTTGGTATATTAGCGAATTCTTGAGGAGCTGGTTTAAATTCAACTTAGTGGCCTTACCTTCGGCTCGAATAGCAACTCCGACTGCAGGTGGGCCAGACTAAGGCTGAGCTGGCGCTGCGAGCTGCTCGCTTGCGAAGTGGGACTGGCGGGGCAGCTGGAGTCCGGCGACATGGGCTCATCCTTGATGGCCGACTCGTCGATCTCGATGTCGGAGCAGATGTCCGGCGACATGCTGCCATCCCGCAACGACGACACCGAGGAGCTGCAGTCGTTGTCGTACAGGTGCTGAGGTAGTTGAAAGTGCTCCAGGCTGGCCACCACCACGTGGTTGGACCCGGATCCGTGGTGTGGCTGGTGCGCCTGCAGACCCTGCAGGCCGGAGGATCGTGTCAGATCTGCGACGGAGGTGTTTAGGGCGGGATTGCTGCTCAGCCGGCTGGTGGGCGTGGCATGCGTGGGCGGGGCGTGGAAGGTCAGGCACTTGGGGTCGATGGTCACGCGCCCGCTGGTCGCCGTCTTCGGTGAAATGGCGGGAAAGCACTCGTCGTCCATGTCTGGAGGAGAAAGTGAGATAGAGGTTAGATCCAATTTTTCAATTACTTATTTACACACAATATTATTAATACATCTATTAATTTTTAAAGAACTGTTCTATTTCCAAAAAGTAAACTTTAATTTCTTTGAGGGTTATAAAAACAGTTTCTTTTTAGTCTTATACAAATGCTAATCGACACGTCATCCAAAAAACTACCAACATCTTGTTAAAAAATACATATTTGTTCAGCGGCAGCACTACGTATGAGTGATTGTATTTTTAAGAGAACTAGTTTAAATTTTTATCACTAAACTCATTTCACTCTTAGTTTAGGGCCCACGTTTTTAAGTGCCTAGATCGAACTTCTTAAATGTATGTATTTCATTTAAAGATTACACGAGGGCCATTCGATTTAATTAGATCACTCTTTTTTTAATTACTTCTGATCATTAAGTTCGAAGCCAACAACAAGAGCCTTAAAAACTATTTAATCGGATCACTTTATCTATCATTTGGTTTAATTACTTAGATTTGCTTTACGTCAGCTAAAATCGGTTCCAGTTGGTCTTATTTAATTGTTATTTTTTGACTAAAATAATTAGCTCACAGCCGTATTTGTTCTCGACTCTATTTTTTTGGTAGACAACTACCGGAATCAAATAGAGCAATATGTGCGCAAATATGCTGGCCAAATATTTTCGCGTCTAACCCACATTTGTTATGAAAGAATTGGAGTTCTAGTCTGTAAGTAAGCAAACAACGGATCACTTTCCTTTGCCAGAGCACGCGTCAATTCCCCGAGTTGCACTTGTGTTTGCATTTGATATTCTGTTGTTTCAGTTTTTTATATTTTTCTGGCAAAACTTTGTGCCGTCCCTGCACCACCACCAGCACTCCGGCCCCCACAACTACGAAAAATTTCGTTTTAATTTTATTTACACAGTTGTCGTACAGTTTCCATAAAATTACAAATAATAACAGCTCGAAAAATGGAAAAAAGAGAAGCCCAGAACTCGGGCAGGGTAATTATACACAGTTTGCTGCCGTACATACGAACAACTGATATCGCGTCAAAGTACAAAACTTCATGCACGAGTACTGCGTTAAATTGCTAAATGCTACCGCGACACTAGAAAAAGAACAGAGCGGATCTGAAACTGTTTTTCAACTGTTATTCTTGCCAGCGTTGTTTTCACTATGTACCTGGCCTAAATTAACCAACTGCCAACTGTGTTTGGATTGCCATTTGGGTTTACAGACAGCCCCAAAAAAACTGGGTCTACATACGTCTGGATGCAATGGCCCGAGTTATCTGTAATAGCTCTGTTTAACTCAGAATTCCTTGACTTGTCTAGGTTTACCTCTTGGTATAGTAAATATTTTAACAGATTATATTTCATTTACATTGTATATTACAAGGACAAGTTATCGTTAGTAGCTCAGAAATTGTTTGATTGCTAATGTTCACCCTGCTAGTATATTTTATATTTCATTTATTTATGTTACAATTCTATTACAATAATAACTATAAAGACCCATATGAAAAGATATTAAAACGAAACATTTTGTATAATCTATGATAGTATTTGATCACAATGGTCTTTCACCATACCTATATAGTATCATCGCATACATATCAACATGAGTGGTACCTCCACTTTAAGAGTTTAAATGATCTATCTAAGGGAAAGAAGCTCCTCATTATCTATAATATTTCTTGATCTTTTTTATACGAGCTTGGATGGCATTACGTAACTTTCATTTACATTGTATATTACAAGGACAAGTTATCGTTAGTAGCTTGGTTTTACTCAGAAATCGTTTGATTGCTAATGCTCACCCTGCTAGTATATTTTATAGCTCATTATTTATGTTACAATTCTATTACAATAATAATTATAAAGACCCATATGAAAAGATATTAAAACAATACATTTTTTATAATCTATGATAGTATTTGATCAAAATGGTCTACCATATAATACCATAACTATATAGTGGTACCTACACTTTAAGGAGTTTAAATGATCTGTCTAAGGGAAAGAAGCTCCTCATTATCTATAATATTTCTTGAGCTTTTTTATACGAACTTGGATGGCATTACGCAACTTTCACTGATTTGAAGTACACCTAGATAAGGGATCCAATACCATCCCCCGAGTGACTTACCCTCGATCTTGGCCTGCAGGCTTTTTGGTGAATCGGGCAGGGAGTCAACGTCGCTGCTGAGGCTGTAGGAGTGCTCCGTCTTGATCGGCTGTGTGCCATTGAGCAGGGCATCCGAGATGAGCTTGTCGTTGAGTATGACGGTGGGATCTTTGACGTCGCGATCGAACAGCCAGTCGTCCATATCGTGATCGGGGCTGATTTTCAAGGATTCCTGTAACAGGGCACCGAAATGGAAACAGACAAATGGTTCGCAATTAGTAAATGTACAAAAGTCATTCATAGTCATAGTCGTGTTGCACAGCGATAGCACGGTTATATAATTAAACACAAAAACTGAATGCGAAAAACAAAAGTACAATTGCCATACCTACATATATACGACCTATGGCGAAATCACACGAGAATCGCACACCCAAAACGCAACACGGGCCATGCAGATAGCTCAAAAAGCAAAAAAACTATATATATATGGGTATATATAGAAAACTGATTTGATTTGATTTTAGAAGCACATAGAGCAGATCCCAACTGCCCCATGCATACGGTGGCTATGCAATATATTTCTGTTGTCAATCTTATCAGAAGACATTTTACCATCGCCAACGCTCGGCGTTTCGGACGTACCCTTGAAATAATTGTTGTTGGGCTGGGCAATCAGCAGAGAGAGCCATTTTAGAGCTATCAATATTTCGTATAGTCATTAATTTTTGGGGCCTGCAAATCAGTGGTGGGAATATTTCTCACCTAGGTGGGGTACAGGGTAGGGGCTAAGAAACGCTTCTAGGTTGGGTAATTGGTACTTGAATTATTTTTGGTTGGGGTAAAGGTATTTTTCGATTATTAAGGGTATCATAATGGTAATTTAGTGGGTGCTTCATTTTCTCAGAGGCCGAAAGGTGCTATTATCACTAAAGTTAAGGTTCCATTTATATAGGTTCCTCAGAGTATTGAGGTTTGGACAGAAATTAAATAATTAAACTGGTATACTATGGTTGAACTTTAATTTACTAGGGTTTATTTATAAAGGTCACCCAATGGGATATGTCCTGAAGGACCTATTAAAATCATTTAATGGTCATTGCCCCTGTTTTCATTAAAGTTGTCAATCGAGTTTTAACGAAAGTTGTTGGCAAATGGTTGGCACAAATTTATATTAAAAGTCCCATGGAGAGTGGAGTGGGCAAGATTGTAATTAATTATAATGAACAGGCCCAGTCTTAAGTGTTTCGATGCTGAGATGAGCGCTAAGACCAACCTTGGAAATCACTCACAATCACAATCAAAGTGCAGCACAAATAACTCAAACGAGTTCTATTCCACGAGTGTTATTTGCCGCCAAAAAGCGAAGAGCCGAATGGAATGGTGAAAACAAACAGCTCCAGAATATATTTAATTTGAACGCTAAGCCCGCCCCGATGATGTAATCCCGAATGTGCCAGATTTTTGGACTGGATTCGCTTAATTGTCCCCTGGCAATCTACGGCAATAAATTGCTGACCCATTTAAAGGCGGCTTTCTGTGGCAAATATGCACATGGATATAACTATATATTCGAGTGAGTGACTGTCTGTCTGTCTGTCTGCGATAAAGAAGTGCATGTAATTACGCTTTAAAAACACATTTGTATGTAAAAAGCCAGCCGGGCCCCACCTCTCCAAAGTTCACATTCTAAGCCAAACCAAGTGGAATCCAGTTTTGGCCATAAAAAAAAGGGAACGTCGATGGCGGTATGTAGATATGTAAACAGGTACGATTCTTCCCGATTCTTTGTGGGTCTTTGGTTCTTCGGATTCTTCGGGTTCTTCCACGCAATCCGCCGTACAAGGTACACACCATACCCGTGAGCCTAAACATTGATTACCGTTTGCACCCGAGCATTTATAAACTCTTAATGCGGTACTCGCAATCACAAACGAGGTAAGTTTAATGGGTTTATTCATTGAAGAATAGTAAAGATCACTTTTATCCACTCTCAGAAATACTAGATCTTCTTGATGATATTCGTTGTGAAAATATTTCGGTTTCTAATATGTTTATCACAAATTCAAAATGTATTTTCTCTATAGTCGGCCTACTTTTTAAATTGATTGATTTTCATAAATCATAAACTCTCTAATCTTATTATGTTGACTTGCCATATAAAATCGTAGAAATAAAAGAAAAAGATTAAAAATGGTAAACAAAGACGTAACCAAAAATGATCTCTAAGGCTTTACTTTTAAGACTAAAACGAGTTTTTACTTTTCAAAGTTTCCATTTCAATACGTCAACGCATTACATAAAATGAGCTATAAATTCGCCTTAATTCCAAGCTGAGAACGGTGTTTTTTGCTTTGACTAAGAATTTTAGATTTCCTAGAAGCAATAAAATTAATTTTTCATTTGCATGCCTTTCTTACTCATCTAGTATTATTTTGGATGATTTTGAAATTTCTAAGTTAGATCATGATAAAAATTGAGTTAGTAGTATTAAAATCGATAATTACTGCTTTGTATAAACACCTCAACTTAAATAGTTTTAAGTATCTATTAGGCCATTCGTATATTTATATTTAGTTGTACGTTGTATTTCCATATGACATATAAATTTCCCAACTTTGAATAGAGTTTCTTCAAAAATGAATGGTTTTGTGTTAGTGCAGTAATTAAAAAAATGGCAAATGGCCAAAGAAAGTGCGAAATTAGGCAGCAGTTTCTCTCGACCAAAGCGACTACTGTCATTCGATGTTTACTGTAATTCATAAATTCTGAAAGCCAACGAAAGTATTGAATAGCCGAGAATTAATGATCCGCCCACTATGCTAATACTCGTGGGCCGGCCCTCGCATTTTTTCGTTTCGATGGACAGTGCATTAAAACACAAATACACAAGTGCTTTCTCCGCATTTTAGCCGTCGCCATACATCGGGCCAAGAATCAGCAAGCAGTATGGTATATAGTATACAGTATACTACTTATAACCACCGAGAAGCGTAAATAAAATGAGAGTGTGCGTGCCCAGTGTGTGGTGTGTGTTTATGATGAGTTCAACGAACCTCGGGAATTGTTGAGAATTAGCAATTCTTGAAAAATGCTACCAAAACGGGCAACACAGATACAGGCACACACACTCGGGGATACGGAACACAGATACAGGCAGTCGTACAAACATATACCCATCGGTCTGTATACAAATATGTATGCTGCCTGCCGATGATGAAAGAAAGAAGAAAGCCAGGAGAAAAAAATGAAAAAGACAGCAAAAATGCTCGCAGGCATTTGCTACCTCTTTTGTTAGCTGCTGCGGATCAGGTGGGGGCATCGTGTTCGGGAGGTGGGGCACTACACAGAGGGAAAATCCGCTCAGCAGTTCCATGTTGCAATTCCCTATCCTCATCTTAGTATCTTATCTCAGGCCTCACTGTACCCATTTAAACCCGAATCATATCTTATAATAACAAACCAACGTCCATATCACAGAGCTAAGATAACTATAACTTATTTTAAATTCTATTTATACATCAATCGGGTCGCAAATCTTATCAATTTTAAACTGAAGTTTAACCCAGGGACTTGAACATACTGGAAAATAATAAATGCCAAAACGACCTTGTCAGAAAATTGTGTAAACTACAAGATAAATATGGACATTACGCCTATTAGTTTCTTAGCTCCAATAATGTGTGCAGTGTGCCATTTCCTAAGGTTTGGGTTTTTTGAGAATGCTGAAATAGATTTTTATAGTTCCAACATCCTGTTGAAAGCAAGTTATTTTATATTATTATTTATACTTTGAGGTTCGGATTAAAAGTATTTTAATAGTATTATATTGTAAGCAAAAATCAATACACTTATAATTCCTAAAGTCAAAAGACTAGCTTTTTAACTTTTTTTTTTAACTTTTAACTGTAGGAATATTATACCATTTTATAGATTTGGAATACTTATGTATACGCATTGATAAATCAAAAATGTTTAGGATGGAATTCTTTTAAAAAGAAGGCAATAAGTAATCTAAAACTAATGGCTTATAGAGATTAACACTCTATGGAATTTCGAACGTACTAACTAAATTCCGGTTTGATCTAACGTTAATAACTTTCCTTCTTTACGTGATATTACGAGTTATGGTTATGCAATCACACCGAATAGATGACCATTTGTGGTGAATATTTTTCCGGGTGCACCTGTAGCACCGCTTGTTGCACGTTTCAGGTGGGTTTCGCCTCTCTCCCTGCCACCTCTCCGATTTGTGTGTTCCAATGAAAGCGCGGCACCGGTGAAATGGCTAAGGGCGCCTTCTCAAGTGGAAAGCGGTGCGGTGTGGTGTGGTGCGATGCTCGACTTGGAGTTGAAGTTGGGATTGGAACTGGAGATGGAGATGGAGATGGAGCTGGAGTGCCTCTTGGGCCACAAAAACCGCTTGAACGCGGCTAAGCCCGACTTGACTTGGCTCGGCGATCGATTGCCTAACCATCGGAGCCTGTGAAATGCAATCGTTTGACCCCATTTCGTTGGCGATTCACAGAAACCTGTTGCCCCGTTCGAATGTCACGTGCAGAGAATTGTTCTGCCTTTTCTTCCAGATGCCCCGCACTCGGTACGTCACTTGGGAACCCAATCAACCAGCTACTTTGCAACCGATAAAGGTGGAATAAAACAAAAAGGCAAAAATCAAAATAGCCGCCGGAGGGGTTTTCTTTATCTTACGGCATGAAATTAACATACACATATGGGTGTTGGTGTTGCCGGGTCCCCCGGTCTGCCCATTATACAATTTTATTCAAATTTCCAGTCTTCAGGTCTCTCTTCCCGAAAAATACAAAAAATCGAAACAAGAAAGGGTGAAAAAGAGCCACAAACATACAATTTCATAAAAATAATTAAACTGGTTATAGTTTTTTTCGTTCGGTTTGGTTTCTCTTCTTTCTTCTTTCTTTTAAACCTCTGTATCTCCTTTGGGGTTTTTTGTTTTTTTTTCCTTTTTGACTGTTTTGTCTATACATTTTTTCGATTTTGCTTTTTTTTCGCTTGCTCCACAATTTGGATTGATTAAATAATGTTGCAGCAAGCGAAAACCTTTCACATTTATAAAACTGCAGCCGTGTGCGTGCGGATCATTATGTATGTATCGTTTTCTTTGTGTTGTGCACAGCATTTTTCAGCCGAGTCTTTATTTCTTTCCAATTTTTATGCCCAGGCTGCATCATTCGCCACTGGTGTGTTGGTAAAGTGAAAGGTGCTCCCACAATTCAAAAAGAGCAGAAACCAAAAAAACACAAAAACACAGAAACTGAACTGCCTTTTAACTTGAAAAATTGCTACGGTTTCGTTTTTCGTGAGCGTGGTAAATGGTAATGGGGCTACGATGTAAATGGCCATCGTCAAATGCCTTTGCCTTGAAAAGAAAGTGCGAATTAACCAGAAATCCCCCGCCAGAATGCACTACAAATGGCTTAATCAGAACGTGAAATTAACTGGAATATTACGTATGCGACATGTTGCAGTCGCAAATGCAAATCCTCTGAGAATTCCATGACGTACTGGCCCTGCGTTCGGTATAAATATAACCTAATATGTGTATAAATAGATGGAAAAAAGCGAAAACGGGTGGGCGGAAGGTCCGATGCGGGTTCAGCTTATCGCCAACATATGTTTGTGCGCCTTTTTGCGCGAGGAAAGTACGTAAGCAGCACGTCTGACGTACACACACCAACGATTCGCCAAACGGAAATCATTGTGAAAGTAACCGAAAAATAAAAATAAAAATGAATATAAGCGGGGAATAATGCGAAGAGATGGTGCCCAGGGAGGTTCAAGACACCCCCGATTAAAGCCCCCACAATCTTAAGTCTTCGTTATCCTAATCCCCAGAGATCGTATCTTTTTTGCGGTTTCGGTGTTGAGATAGTCATAGTGGGTGCTCAACAGAGATCCACAATGTTTCAGCTTTTGAGACCGTCTAATGCCTTTCACAAAATCTTCGAAGAGCGGCCAAAAGCCAAAAGCGTACATCTGCATATATGCAAAACAGACATAACCAATTTGGCAATGCGCCGATGAGTCAGAGCTGGTCGACCTTATTGGAAAACCCATAATGAATTCACTTTCAAGGTTTCTCGGAAAGATAATGCTTGAAAAATTTGCTGTCAGCGGGTAATTACGGAATTCTAGGCTTTAACTTATGACTCTCTAATGGATTTTGATGTTTTTAGCGAAGATTTGGAATCTGATTAGAGGACGTTTTGGGGTTACGAAATGCACAATTTTGAAAAACGCATTGCCGTTATTTAAATTTACAACCGAAAGTAAGTACGAAGGCCGTTTACTTATAATATATCACCTGTCACATGAACTGCAAACAGATCTTAAGGTTCAAACACTCTCCCATAACTTTTAAAAAGAGTCCTGAAGGTCCATATGGTGCTTAGAGTTACGATTTCTCAATGTACGGGACCACCCCCTACATCTTTAAAAAGTCGTTAAAGCTTAAAAAGTTCATAGATTCCAAGATGGGTTACCAATATCGTACAAGGTTTAAGGTCATTATAATGTATAATAGTACAGTATCTTCTTTCAAATGTTTTTGGGACCACATTAAAGAATATTAAAAGTTTTTGGGACCACATTAAAGAATATTAAAGGTCGAGTAAATCTATTAAAGTCTTAAGCGAAATATATATTTCTTTTAATATCCTAATCCTATATCATCTTTTGAGTTTTTCCAAATAAATCTTTTAGAAGGGAGTTATTATTTATTTTCCCACATCCCGTGAACCTTAAGGTCTGTAGCGATTAAAGGGGTATCAACTCCAATAACGTGTGACAGCAGTGGGTGGTCGATTCGAAACCCCATCCCTTAGGCAACTTCCTTTCCCATTGTTTCTCCGCCTCCAAAAGGCCTCCAACTGTTGCTTCCCAGTTGCCTGTTGCCTGCTGTTACACTTATCGTATAACACTTCATTAGCACTGGCAATATGTCGCTACGCCCACGCCCACTACCACAAAGACCCCGTTCCTCGATAAGAAGGAAGCTGTAACATATTGTAAACTCAGAGCGGTTCCATGAATAATTCACACTCTTCGGGCCCTGGCCACAACAACTCCTCCGACGTCCTGACATTGACGTCAAAAACAAAACGCGAACAGCTGGCCAAATGGCCGCCCACTCTTTTGGCTAAGAGAGCTGCTCGATATCTGGCCAAAAAGAGTAAGCTAAGAGAGGGTTTTCCGCGTGGACACTACGTATATCTGCGCATCCTGCAACGCGCAGCGCGTGTAAATCCGCATGAATGGCCGACATGAATGGGAAAATATATGTGTATATATATCTATATCTGTATCTAGAGAGCGAGAGGAGCCAGCGAGACTGGCGCACATGTAAACCAATACTATGTGGGGGCACAAATTTAATTATGCGCGCTTTTTCCCCTGCCTTTTTGCTTTTCTGCTGCCTTGCCATATGTTTGGACTTTTGGCATAGAAATTGTGTCGCTGGAGCGGGCTAAATTTGCAATAGTCGCTGGGTTTCTTTGCATTCGCTTTGTGCTTTAACCTGTTTTGCAGATTGCAACGCTTGGCTCATTGGAAATGTCAAAGTTAAGCAATACAACACACCAATACACCAAAAATCGTATATCGTATCGCATAGATATAGATATAGAGACGTTGATAGACCATATTGAAAGTATCGTGCACAGCTCGAACTAGTTATTCAAATATGCTCTCGAGAGTCGATTGTCGAGACTTTTAGCTCCCGAAGTCGAAGTCGCTGTCGCAGTCTGTTGCCAAGCACGTTTTTCTGTTTTCCGTTTCTTGTTGGATAGTAAGTAGTATTCTCGTGTGCATTTTAAATAGCGGGCCTTGCATTCGGCCGTTAGAAAATCTCGGCCCAACCTCAACGAAATGCACATTTGCATTCATCGAGGCAGCAGGGCTGCATGGACCATAGAGGGTATCGAATTGGCCGAAAAGAAATTGCTAATACCATTATGCACGCCCTCTTTGGCCTGTCCATATTCTGCTTATACAAGCGAAAGTTAACCCACAAAAGAACAGCTCCATAAATGTCAAAAATATACAAATTTTTTTTATTCGCTTCTATCTCAATGGAAGCGCGGAAAAGTTGCTGACTTCTTGACTTCTTGTTAATGCTGCAGTTTTCCCCTTTCTTTGGTCTTTAGCTCTCAACCTCTCTCTACGTTTTGTCCAATAAAAGTATTTAGGAAAGTCAACAGGTTTTGACTTTGGTCAGCATTCTTTTGTGAAGGCAAATGCAGTTTATTTTTTTTCGATTTTGCCCAAGGTAATCTTTTCCGGCAGTTTACTGTTACCAGTAGAGTTCGACTCAAGAGTTTCTTCTTCGAGGTCAGATCGGCGACGATCTTGATGACTTTCAGTTCAAAGCCCAGTCTTCGGACCCCCAGATTTCGCTTTCTTTCCACCCCCAACCCTTTCGTATATATTGTACTATATAAGTATTCTACATCTACTTAGCTATTCAGAAGATAAGCTCAGTTTTAAATCTGCTGAATTAGGCATTCTGTTTCCATGTGCTTCTTATCAACGAAATATGAAAATTTCAGCACTCAACAGAAATAAATTTATTATGTATTTTCTTATCAAGGCTGGACCAGAATCGAAAGTCGCTAAGTTGAAACTTTGATATTTCGATTTGCACTGGAAATTGTTTTCTTCATAAAATGTATTCTGGGAAAAATTTATTACCGGATGATTACCGATCAGTATTGTTATTGGGTTTTCCCGCCCATCGATTTTCACAGAATTCCCCCGGTTGTACACGTACATTTGTATTTGTAAAGAGCTTTAGAGATTTCGCTGTGTCAACTCTTCGTCGCTCTGAACTGATAGAGAGGGGAACCACTCCAAGATCTCTGAATGAAAAGGTAGGGGATTTCTTGATAGCGATGATCGGAATCTCGGCAATGCGGAGCACGTGACATTATCGCAGCTCTCTGAAGACCTGCTAACCCCTATGGGGACTTTCCAACTTCATACCCTTAATAGAGCGACTTGCCAGTTTAATAAAACTGATTATCGGCACGGTATGCCAAGTCATTATTTTTAGTTTTTTGTTTTGATTCAGAAAAAAAACCATGGCATTATAATTATTATTTATTTTTTATTTTTGTCACCCATTTATGTGGAAAACGGTCCGCTAAGCTAATCAAAATTGGGCATTTCAGGCCTTATCTGTGAGCCAGTTTTTTTGCTTTATTTTTTGGTTACAAAATACTTTGAGATAAGATTGTTGATATGCCTGAAGAGACTTCAGAATGATAGTTTATATTATTAAAATAATGCCAAAATAGGAAACTGATAGGCTTGAGCTAGCAAAACAAAAGGTAGAGATCTTTCAAGGGAATTTCGTTATCTGGCCCTGGATGATATCTTGACCTGATCTTGATCTTACTTCCCACCAGGCGTTGGAGGGTATAAGCACAGCGACTTGCCGCAGAAACCGATAATTTCTTGTTATGGGCACACATGGGCATTTGAGATACTTATGAGGTAATTGAGCGCACGCCCCGGGTACGGGTACACTGTACCGCTTACGGGGCGGGAAAAAACGCAATACAACAAAACCTATAAAAACTGCACGCGCATTTTCCCGGGCATTGGGCCTATTTCTGTCCCTCCGTCTACATTGTCTACAAGTCGAGTAGTCGCCGGCGCGCATTATTATCTCCTAATAGTAATGACACTGACGAGCCATACTCTATTTGACTAGCTGCAAAGTGCAGCAGCAGCAGCGGCAGGCGAAAAAAGTCATTACTTTGCATTTAGACCAGCTGATAGCGACCCCTTATCAACTCCACATGTGTCCTCCTCCCATGCCGTAATAGATTCTTTTCTTTTGTGCTCGGCCAGCAGAGCTTCCTCTACACGGAAAGAAAAAACATACAAAAATCAAAGGGCAGCTGTGGGATTTGAACTCGGACCTTTGAGTTTACGATCAAGGCTATCAGAATAACTTTCGTTTTAAAACTTAGAATGCACCTGTATTTAACATTATTCACATATCTATAAAAATCTATTAAGTCATTTTGGGACGGAGGTGGGACTTGAACCCGGACCTCTTTTTATACTTATGCTGGTTATCAAATTTAGAATCCATCTTAATTTAACGTAATTCAAATATATAAAAATCTATAAAGATTTCTTGAGGTAGAGGTAGAGTGGGACTTGAACCCGGACCTCTCTGCCAATTCTGAATAATCGTCAAAAAATTTTTTATAGATCTACTTTTCTCTCTGTACAAAAGCAAGAACAAGTGAAACGAACGGACTGGAGCTGGATGGACGGGCGGACGACATGTATTCATTACTGTTTCCGCAGCGATAAGCACTAGACGACGGCATCTACATCTATGAGTACTCCGCAAATGAAGCTCAGCCCCCAGCACACACTCATTTCATTATATTGAAACATTTCACGATTGCCGTATGAGCAGCAGGAGTTGCGGGGGTGATAGAGAAAGAACTTCGAGTACAAAACAACCAAAACAGAAATCGTTCGCTAATGATAAATTTCTTTTAATTTCTTGGAAAACTCCAATTATCATTATCGCTAAACACAAAATAACTTTGTAGGACAGCGAAACTTCTAAGTTATGAACAGAAATGTTTCCTGGCTGCATGATATAGTCGCTGTCTCTTATCAAAAACCATGTAAATTGATATATTCGAACACAAAAAGTCACTAAAAATTGTCTTTTCTCTCAAAACGGGCACGTAGCTGCCAAGATAAAAGCCTTGAGAACCGCCTTTCCTTTTCGGCACCCTGGGATGGGGTTTGTTCGATTCAGCCATATCATATCATTTTGGCAACGTTTTTTTTGGTTGGGTAATGCCAATGGGCTCGGCACTCCAAGAACGTCCTCCACAAACATGAAATCAAAACTGTGATTCTAGGTGTGTTGTATATTACGGGTGTCAGATATGTCTGGTAGCCGGGCAATTCGATTAGATTTTGGTTTCTTTTACACTATACGGTTATTTGTTTCCATTTTGGGTTTTGGTGATTCGGCGAGCGGACAGTTTTATGAGGTTGCTTGGGACAGGTTTGATCGTAGGCCAGTTTCAGTGGTGATCGGCGTTCTCTCGGGTGATCGCATACATATAAATGCGAACTACTTAATATGCAGAGAGAGAAAAGAAAACTAGCTAAGTTCCGTGGGACCCTTTACCCTTAAT
Source organism: Drosophila subpulchrella (assembly GCF_014743375.2). Classification (NCBI taxonomy): domain Eukaryota; kingdom Metazoa; phylum Arthropoda; class Insecta; order Diptera; family Drosophilidae; genus Drosophila; species Drosophila subpulchrella. Next base: position 7,387,315 of record NC_050612.1, on the reverse strand, counting down.
TTGTTTCTTCTTTCCTTTCCAAATCGATCATCATACTTAGAATTCAGCTCATGAATATGTTCACGTTTTCCTACCCAGCTGATAAGCTTAATGTGGGTCATTAAAATGTTTTTCTTTGGATTTTTAAATGCAATTTCGTTTCGTGGAAGCACGACTCTTGCGTGTTTAAAATGTATACCGAAATGACTTAATAATCGTATGTTCAAGATGTCTCTGGTCAAAGACCGGAGTTCGTCAAGTTTAGTCGAATGGCCTAACCTTTGTTGAGAAATGTCCACATTTAATTTCAGTGTGTTATAAACTATAAGAGCTACCTATATCTCGAACATTTTCTTATCGTTTCGTTCAAGTTGTCGGCTTTAACTTTCACATATAGCCCGTATCAAGCATACCTGCTGTAATAAAAGCACTCAAGTATCAATGGTTCTGCCTGATATAAGGTACATGTTGCTATTCGCCTGTTTGCTTTGGAGCGGTAATTTGAACACTTACCGGATCTAAGTCAGAGTCCCATATATCTTTGAGGTCGCCATCGTAGAATTCCATGGTTCTTTGAGGTTGGCGCTTTCAGATGCGCTCTAAGAACTCTTTTAGTTGATCTTGCGGTTCGGGGATGGCTAGGATTTTGGTTTTGGTTAGATTCGGTTCCACTTGGTTGCAGTCACACTAATTTTTGATTTTTTCTATTTCAACCCACTTAAAAACTGTCTTCTTTAGTTTATTCTATTATTTTCATACAATTTTACTGACTGAAAGGTGGCTCTTTCTCCGCTCTTTCTCTTTCTATATACTTTATCTTCTTATTCCTCGTGCTCTCTTTCTACCTCTCTTTCTCTTTTTCTTTACTTTTTTCAAAACGAACAGTTCTGGGTGATGACTGTTGGTTGCTTCTTTATAACACTTATTAGGGGGAAACCTGTTGCTTCCAGAGAATGTTTTCACTTGACATTGTTATAGTCTGCGTGTGTGTGTGATTTTTGCGTTTGTGTGTGTATACCGGGCATTCATTCGTATTGGTAGTGGTATTTGGGGTGTATCTGTGTACGGATCTAACTTGGTTTACAACTGTCGGCTGGATTTAACTTGTTGCATGCGCTTTTTCTCGTCGGATTATATTTGGCGTTAACATTAATTGAATTATTAACTTTAACTTTTTCCCGATTCGGAAACGAAACACTCGATTTTCATAGAAAATAGTTAGTTATTATACATTTAGATTTCAACGTTGATAACCATATAATTTAGTTTATTTGATTTTTCTCTTCGCTGTGTATTTTGGACTTGATTACGATTTCAATTGATTTAATTTAATTTTTTCATGTGTTTTGTGTGTGGATGGGGCAGTAAACCGCTTTTAAAATGGCTTTGCTCGGCCCGTGTATAATAGCATTTAATATGTGTAGTTAATATCGTTAACTATAGCAATAATATTTGTAGGTTTGGATGTATATGGGATGGTAGCACACAATTAGAATAAACTGTCCGTAGTGCGACTGCAGCCAAAAACGGTACTAAACTAAATGTCGGTGAAATTCTTGTGAATGCGAACGAACGAATCGAAGCGTCAACCCTCTGCCGACGTCGCTGCTCGCCGTTTCTCTCTTTCTCCCCATCTCTTTCGCTCACATATACCCCTCTCTTTCTGTCTATCTCTTTTACTCTCTCTGCGTTTATAATGCCGGCAACTCGACTGCGCTCAGAATTCCAGATGGAAAAGCTCGAACAGGTGATACTCCCTCTGGGTTTTAAATATATCTTTCGGATTCCGTTCTCGAAAAGGAACGCAAAATGAAGAACCATGAAATATTCGTTTGTTTTAGATGAATGTTCTAGTGGGCCAAAGTTTTCTTCTTAATATAACAATAAAAATAATTAGTTTTTGGCGGAAAGGTGGAAACTGCCAATATTGCTTGTACTTAACATCTATTTTTACTATATTTGCTTTAGTTGTATAGTTAGTATAGTTACTATATTTGTTTTAGGCCAAAGTATTCTTCTCACTATAACAATAAAAAGTTTAATTTTTAGTTGGAAAGATCAAAACTTTGACAATATTGTTGGTTCTTTAAATCTATTTTTACTACATTTATTTACAAATCTCTCTCTCTAAACGGCTAATCAATGGTGAAATTGCATAAATTTTAAATACTTCTTAGGAATGAAGAAGCAGAACTTATTAACCAATATTTAGTTCATATTTGTCAAGTAAACAAATACTAAGTCATGATAATCGATGCCAAATAGTCCTCTAATCGCTGTTCTTATCCCATTGTTTAATTAAAGTTATTGGTTGCTCGTATTACTAATCATGTATCATCATGTCATATCATGTCATTAATCGCCTAATCGGTTATTAGAAGTTATTGGTTCCGTAAGTTACTATATATGATCGGGGTTGCTGTATCGAACTCCTTATATCTGAGATATTCCCATGGTTCTCAGCCACAGATCTACCCTTGATACTGTGTAACATGCGGGCAGCCGGCTTCGACTTCGATAGTATGCGACTCTCTCCCGAAACCCGAAAACCGTGCTCTTAGTGAAACTTTCACGCTCTTCGGGGCTTTGAGAAGTGAATGTAAGTTGATTGTCGTAAGCCGGCTTTGCATTGACGTCGTCGTGGGTCCGGAGACCAGAGGCCTGAGATTTGAGATTCGAGACCCGGAGCCGCATAGGAAAGGAAAACAAGTTTCTTCCGACGCTCCGAGCTGCGTCGACGTCAGCGTTGCGGCAACATTTGTTAACCTGTTTTTTATTATAGATTTTTTGTTGGTACGAGTATTTGATTTGGAAAAAGGAGGGGGGACTGGACCGCAGAGGGGTTCCCCGCTCTGCAACCAGACCCGACTTAGCTGGCTGCCGCTTGGTAACACTCGCTCCGTTGATCTTGTCAACTTGACCAAGTTATTTGAACTATGCACATGTGCAGACCATAGACCATGCCATACAGAGAGGAGAGTTAAGCCGAGTCGTTTGGCTCTGTCATTTGAAGGCTGTTTGCCGGAGTTTGCAGCTCGGCTCGGATCTTGCAGTGGGGTCTGTGGTCTTGGGGCATGGATATGGATATGGATCTTTGGGGCCTGGCCTGGCCTGGACTTCTGCTGCTGCTGCTGCTGCTGCAACGCAGCGTCAGCGTCGACGGCGCAAAGTGAATGTACTTTCAAACCAAAGATCCGGTTTAAAGCTGCCCGGGCAACAGATACAGCGCAGACGACGATGACAACGGCGATGTTTTCACAAAAACGCTTGTGTAATACGTTTGGAGGGGCCTAGCTATAGCTATATCTATAGCTCCGTGCATGTCATGTATCCCATATCCCACAAAATACACACACCGCTCTCGGCCACTAATTTCTCATTTGTTGCCGTGATTTTATTGTATTCATTAAAAAAAAATTTGAAAATCCCCAATATGGCTTACATAGTCCGCCCGTTCGCTTGATTATCGCATTGAAAATCCCCTTAGACAAGCTCCCGAGACTGAGACTCCCAGATCAATGAGCTCTGATAGCTGCTGGGCCAACAAGACGCCACTGAGAGGGATCAGATCATTGGGTGCCCTTCCTTTTCGGGGTAGGGTACATTGCTTTTTCAAGCCATTTGGTCACAGAGAATTTCTCCGAGTTCTGGCATAGAAATTTGTTCGCTTCGTCTAATAGAGGAAATCAGTTTGTTCGCATTCCCAAACATTTCGTTACACTTTCTAATTGGAAAAAGGTTAAGATGATCTTGTCAAACTTGATCGATTCCATGGCTCCACATCAATTGACTCTCGGTGTCAATTTAAGCGGTTTATGGTAAATTTGCAAGGGTAGCCTTTCCCTTCTTGTTTCAATATTTTATGTATATACTCGTACTCACTTGAATCACAATCCCATCAACAACATCATCAATGTGCATTGTGAGTGTATAAACAGGCACATGAATCGACTAAGTGTATGAGTGTTATTTGTTGTACACGGAAAGAAAAATTTGATGGTCATTTCACACCTCACGTTTGGAACACAAATAAACATGTCAAAATGTTAGATACATTTTTTGAAATATTAAATTAAACATTTAGCCTTGATGATAAAAGTAGCGAGATAACATTTGTTTTACAGAAAAAAACCACGAAAAAATAGGGCAGCGGTGGGAGTTGAACTCTGAAATGTTTGTATTTATCTGTAAAATTTTCCAAATCGATTTTCTGTACCTTTCAACTTGACATTATCAGTTAAAAAACTAATTTTTAATGGTGGTACTTGAACTCAGACCTTTGTTGGTAGGGCAGGTGATAGATATCTTTCGATATAACAATATTAACAAAATAACAATTAGTTATAGGTGTTAACTATTTGTTAAATAATTTAAAATTAACCTTGGGTTTCGAAACCGGTCCTTTTTTACCAGACCTATCGCGCTCTAGCCTAGTATGCAAATATATGAAGAATTGAACTCGATTTCAAATGTCAAAGTGAAATAAAAATCTAGATATTTCTTTGAGCATATTATTTCATTGATTTGATTTCTTTTTATGGCTTTCTACTACTTAAAAGATACTTTTACAAAGGCTTTCTACTACTTATAAGATATTTTTACAAAGGCAACCCCTTTTCTTTCGGTGCACATAAATTTCATTTGCCAGTCGCGAGACTGTGTGTAATAATTCGTCATGCTGGCCGCATTTGAACCCGCATAGCTCGCTGCCGCAGTCTGCGTCTCTGGCGGGCAAAGCCGAGTCGAGCCGGGCCATTCCCAATATTTTTCGTACCCCAACACCGCCCCTAATTTGCGAGGCAGAAAAATAATGCTCACCGATCAGATTCTCTTAGCTCGAGCTCTACGGGGCTACGCCTCTCTTTCTTCTTCTCTTGACTCTATGGATCCGATCGCACTCCACTCTGCTGGCGACGCTTCAAGTGGTTTTTACAGTTATATAGTATATACAGAAAGAGATATATTGTATCTTATGGCTGGCACAAATATTTTTCGCCACTGACGACGCTTGTTCGTATATTTTCCTTTTTCTCTTTTAATATTATATATATTTTATTTGATTTGTGATTCACATCAAAAAAAATTGTTTTCGGTATATGGGTGTGAGTTAGGCTGGGTGTTCACTGGAAAAATAAAGATACAATTCAGTTGATGTTGGGAGATGAAAGACGGACGGTGTATGTATGATGTAGGTGTCTGTTGGTCTGCTACTCTGAACACTCCCGTCAGCTTTACCCCTTCCTGTTTATCTGCAGTAATATTTTAATCTGCACTCCAGATTTCTTTTAGAATATAATTTAGCGTTATGCCAGAGACTTCTGATTAGATTCCCCTGCTGTCATGCCTTTGGGGTTGATAATTTAATAACTTCCCCCATGAATGAATTTTTGTTATTGCGGATTCCTGTTATCATTTCGGAATCGCCCACAACGAACACAAACACTATAAATGTTTGCTACCATGATTTACAAATTCAAAAGTAATAAAAGACTTTATTTTTAACCAAGTTTACAGCATTATGCTTAGTAATGGAATGCTATCTCAAGATAGAATTCTAGTTGATTACTAATGATTTGGGTTTTCTTGGGTATGCTGCAGATAAGGATTTCCATGACAGGACACAAAGGACGGCTTATCATGTTGGTAATATGAGTTATTTCATATCAGCTGTTAGGGTTTCTTTTCACTCCCAGCGGGTCATAATTTTCTTATCGCTAATTTTTTTTAGAATAAACTTAAGTTGTGTGTGCTCTCTTTTGAGAACCAATACAGAAAAAGATATTTATGCGGCCATCGCAAATCCATCCGACTTTAAGTTTGAATTTTATTTCGCGTTGAAGCTGATAAGTTGTATTTATTCTGCACATTAAACAAAATTCTCTTGTTTAATGATATGCTATTATTAGCGACACATATGAAAAAGCAGCTGTGCCTGTGGCTTTTGTGTGTTCCTCGGAAAAGTACTAAGAAAATGCATAAAAACATATGCCAAGGCATCTAAAAATATGTGCTCGTGCTTGCTATTCGAATAAATGATGAGTACAGCACAAAGTATTTAGCAGGACATTGATCTCTTTCAGGAGTTGTTAATTGCACTAGACATTCCTCACTTAGTCAGCTTCCAGTTCCCTTTGTACTATTGAGGAATTATTCTGGCTGAAAGCGACAGCAAAAAAGGCCGAACAATACGTTCTGACCTAGTTTCATCATTATCACTTTGTCAAAAACAGAGTTGAAGATCGCACGTCGCATATCGTACCTGCCTTTTAGAGATGCGATACGCATTTACTTTTGTCTAAAAATAATAAATGATCTCATTGTTATTTTACTTTCTCGTTCTCAGGACATTTTGGGAACGATCGCGTCACCGTCATCATCATATTTCCAGCCACTTGTTTTGGGCCCATGAAAAAGTATCTTTTAAACGGTGGCGAATGATATTAAGACACGATTGTAAATAAATGTACATGTGGATTGTAAATTAAATATACAATTCGTCGATCGGGATGGGGCGTAGGTGTATGTGTACATTTTGTCGTGTAAACATACGCAACGCAGCAGACATTTTGCCGTCGTTGTCTTTACAACTGAATCCACATATCGTCAGCGCATTGAGCAGTCTTTTGTTCCAGCTCGATCGATGTTTCCCGTCATCCGTTCTGTCCATCTGTCAATTGCATTTAAAGCAAATATCGCCCATAAGCAATGGGCTATAATAAAGTACAAATACATGCACCGTGCAACAACAAAAGATTGGTTACGTTTGCACTTGTTTAAACAATTTCATAAAGAACTTCAGCTCACTACCTGGCCGCCCCTGTTGATTTTATTTATATTTTTATATTTTCCCCTCTTACAGGTGCACGACGATACAGTTAGCCAGCATAGACTGGCAGCGCTTATTTCGGTCTTATCGTCATTGGAAATGCTTGACAATAAATTAGATTTTGTGCAAATTCTCCCGTCCGATCGATCCACTCAATGGTGTCCGTCCGCCATGATGGGGCAAATAATGGACGTATTCCCTTCCAGAAGAAATACACCTCGGGCAAATCGCAGGTTCGTGTGATTTATATCATAACAAAAGGTGGAGGGGCGAGAAGAAATGCGAGTTCGAAGATCGGGTACTCTTCATCCACTAAATGAAAATCGATATGCTATGGAGGAATGCTTAATACACTTTAGAACAAAAAATGAAGTAAGCGACAGTAAACGTAGTAGTAGTTAAAATTTCAACAATTTTTAAGTTTAGGTATATTTCCAATAGTTTCGATTGCTCCTTTATCCAGATAGAAAAAATTAGGTAATGAAGAAAATATATTATAAATCTAGACAGAATAAATGAGGAAATTAAGAAAGGTAATAGGAAAATTATAGTGAACATGTTGATATGTTATTACGAAAAAAAATATAACAGGTAATATACCTACAAATACAACTATATAACTACTTTTCTACTTCACACTTATTTGATTAAAATAAAACATTGGGATTAAGAAATTTAATCATGTACTTGAATGAACAGAAAACCAAATAAATAAAAAAATACTTACATTTTAGGAACTAGCCACAACGTAATATAAGAGCAATACAATCAATGATTATATTATTTTCGTTGTTTATTATATGGTTTGCAGATAGTGGATTAACTTAGAAATAATGAAATGAAAAATATTCTCCTTCAAAATATTTTTTTTGTCGTTTACGTGATTTTTTGCTGTTACGACACATTCACACGAGATTACGTTGATCTTAAGATCGTTTAACAGTTACAGGTCCCCTGTTCTGTTGAAAATTGAGATACTTAAAACGAATTGGAGCGTGCTTAGTGATAATTTCGTATCTCTATCGCTGATAAAGCCAGAATCTTCTGAATTTCAAATGATCGTTAATAAAACTTTTTGCGACAGAGTAACTCCCAGTCGCGTCGGCTAATCCCAAGTATTTTTCTGCTTGACGTCTTGGTTTTTAGCTATCCACAAACAAAATACGGCCAATACGGCGTTTGTTGAGGTCAATGATTTCTGTTGCGTTGTCTTTTTCACGCTTTTGACGCTTTTTTGTCCGTTGCCCAGTGTCTGTATGTACATACGTAAGTATGTACGAATGTGCGAGCATATTGAATATTAATTTTTAAGTTTTTCGGCTTGTGTAAACATATTCAGCGAAATAAGTGGAACCATCGACCGCTGTAATGTCGATTCTGCAAGCCAGTGATGACATAATGTAGTAAGATATGTAGTTGAAAAGCCAACTAAAATGCTGGTTGCTGAGGTGATTCACGGGGACCAGAATATTTTGTAATTCAATGAACCTCGTTTAGAGCTATCTCGAAGGCCTTCTCGATAAAGTGATACTCAATTAGACTAAAAAGAAATGCATGTCGGCGGTTATTTCTTGGGGAAAATAAATCGAAAGAGGTCCATAAATATAATGGGGAAACCGATGAGTTCTTTCAGTAGAAGACTCAAGACGAAGCCAATAAAATGTCTAAATACTTGGTGTACCTGTGCCTTGGGCTGCTCTGGAGTTGCCAAATAAATGCAGAAACCTTTGAGGAATGTGAGGGGGCCGAAGACGAGACATTCGTGCAAAGTTGGGAGAGTTGTCAGTCCTATGTGTACTGTCAGGGTGAGGATTCCGTGAAGGGCGAGTGCGGTGAGGGCGAGTACTTTGATGCCGCGACGGGGGAATGCGACGTGGCGGCCAATGTCCAGTGCTTTCTGGACGAGGTCGATGAACCCGCGGACCCGGAACCGGAACCGGAAGCAGAGGAGGAGGAAGAGATAGTGCCCGCCACCCCGAAGCCAACCGATCCACCAACTCTTCCCCCAACCGAAGTGGATATCCTTGACATAGCCCCCGTGGTGAAGCCCAACTGTCCGATCAGCGATGATCCCAGTCAGGTTATCTTAATGGCCAGCAACGAATCGTGCACCAATTACTACCTGTGCTACCATGGACATGCCATGGAAATGCATTGCCCCAATCAGTTGTATTTCAATTCGGTTTCCGGACAGTGCGATTATCCAGAGAAAGTTCAGTGTGCGGTAGGTTTCGACTTTAGATGTTCATCAATCTGTGAATGCTAAATACTAAATCATTTTGCAGCTGGAAGATCCGCGATCTCACAAGTGCCTGCCTCACATGACCGAGTTCTTTCCACATCCGGACAACTGCAATTACTTCTACTACTGCATCAAGGGTTTCCTCACCCTCCAACAGTGCCCCTTCTACTACGGATGGGATATCGAACGCAGGAGTTGTGTGCAGATAAGTGTGGCGAAATGCTACGGAAACTCCCGACGAATATAGGCCGGAAACTTCCCCACACTTCGAAGAAAAACCCAAATACAACTCTTTATATCTGGGTGGAGTTGTCTACCCTTAGCTGATAAGAGCTCTATTTATTGACAAGTTACAAGATTGTGGCAACATGAGCCGTTTAATTAAATATAACTTATTAAGAAAGACCTTGATTTTGATTGCCTCTGGCTGAGCTATAAAAAGCTTAGCACGCCGCTGCGAACACCACAAAGATCGAGAATGCAGCAATCTTTGCGCTTTGAATTCCTATTGATCGTTTACGGCATTATTCTCGTCGTCTGGGGAATTAATGGCCTAAACATTCCAGAGTGCAGTGGTCAAAATGGAGTTATCAACAATACCCGAACGAACTGCAGTTACTCCTTCATCAATTGTTCCGCGGAGGATTCGATGTTTTGCACGGACAACAGGACCTGCAGTGCCAACTTCACCTGCGGCGATTTAAACCATGTGGATAATACGACTGCTTCACCGATCTTAACTACTACGAGTGTTATAACTACACCTTCAACAACCGCCTCACCCTCCGATATTCGACGTCAGTGTCGTCAGGGTGTGACCAAGAGGTTTAGTTATCCCCAGAATTGCAACTATTTCTACTACTGCGTGGATGGCTTTCTACTTGTGGAGCAGTGTCCTATTGGCTATGCCTTCGATTCTCGAACTGGAGCTTGCGGTGGTCTCATAAGAAACTCTGACGATTGTGCGTTGAAGTAAAGTAAAGCCAAAAAAATCACAAACCACTTTTAATTAAGCCTCTTGTCATGTCAAATAAAATCATTAAAGCTAGAAAATAAAATGAATTTAGAGTCTTATCAGACAACAAGCAAACTCAACCGTATTTCCACCTATAAAGAAGGCTCTGATCTATGCGATGAGGCAGTTGAAAGCCTGTTAAATGTGGCAAATGTTGATATTCTTGGCCTGCCTGCTACCTGGCCACCAGGTGCGGGCGGTTTTTCTTGAGGAGTGCAAAGGTGTGATAATTAATAAAGTGACGAATGAGAACCAGGAGTGCAGTGAGTTCGTCCACTGCGATGGAGATGATTCGTACTACTGTAATGGGGATTGTCGAGAGGCCGTCGAGTGTTACAAAGAAGAACTCACTACCAAGGCTCCTGCTCCAGTTACCACCATAAAACCCATAGTAACGACTACTGTGAAGCCCCCTTCCGAAGAACCTCCTTCTCCGGCAAACACAACCTCTACAACAACCTCTACAACGACCTCCACATCTATGGCACCACCCACAACTACCACTTCGGCAACCAATTCCGACGATATCCGCGTGATCTGCAAGACGAGTGGAAAAAATGGGGTATATCCCTACCCGGCAAATAGCAATTACTACTATCAATGTATTTCCGGCTATCTTCTTCTGCAGCAATGCCCCCAGAATTTCCATTTCGAAGCTTCGCAAGGACAGTGTATTTCCACCAAACCATATCGTTCATCGGGTTTACATTTGTAAGATTCATCGCTGAGTCTGTAATAAAGTTATTATCAAACCGTGTTCTTAGGCAAATTACTTTTTGATAAGCGCTTTGGAGTTCGGATCGTAGGAAATGTACAAAAGTCTGCATACGAAATGGATCAGTTTACTTTTCGAAATCAAGCAGAGAAGATGTTTCGAGTTCTTGGATCCATCTGGGTATCGTTATTATTCCTGGGCGTAGGCCGGGCCGACGTTTTCGATGAGTGTAATGATGGAAACAACTTGGCGTTTGTTACCTCACCAAAGAGTTGCGCACATTATATTTTCTGCAACGGCGATGAGTCATACGATGGCGAATGCGAGGAGGGCGAATACTTCAGTTCCGATATGGAAATGTGTGAGCCCATGGGCGATATTGATTGTCGTACGGGATTGGCGGTGCAAACGGAAAGTAATGCCGATAGCTCAACGGAGATAAGCTCGGAAGCATCTGGAGTGGAGGAACCTACTACGAATTCAGCAGATGTAAATACCACATCGAATCCATCGGTGATTGTTACACTACGCCCATCAGTCAATCAAAATGGGAGTACGAGTACCAATCCCACGACCATAACTCCCGGCATAGAGGTTATTGTGACCAACATGTGCCCCCAACTGGATAATCAAAGCCGCATCGCATTGCTGCCAAACCAAAACTCCTGCTCAGATTATTACATTTGCTATCGGGGCCAAGCACTTCCCATGAGCTGCGCCGCCAGTTTGCATTTCAATTCCCGCACAGGCAAATGTGATCATCCGGAAAACGTCAGATGTTTGGTGGGTTAAGTACTACTCATCGAAACGCCTCATAGCTTACTGATGAATTCCTTTCAGACAATGGCTTACAATCCAAGAGAGCAGTGCAAACGACATGTAATCGATGTTTATCCGCATTCCGACAATTGCAATTACTTCTACCAATGTCGTTCTGGTTACTTGATGGTGCAGCAGTGCCCGTTCTTCTACGGATGGGACTACGAAAAGCGATCGTGCGTTGCTCTCAGTCAGGCCAAATGCTATAACAAAAGTCAAATGCAAATGAAACTATAATAAAATCTAATCATTTTTACCTACTATTCTTAAAATTTACTTATTGGAGATTAAAAAACGTGGGATTGGTTAAGTATACACTGAATACAAACGTTTTACTTATGGTCATATGACACATGGGTAAGTGCCCGAAATGGCAGCCTAAGCATTTAATTCATTAGACAGTTGGTAAAAATGTAAGCGAATGTCAATGGTCATTATTATATTTTAAAGCAAAACCTTCGAAGACAATTTTTTTTCCTTCAAAATTAGGTAATGTTTATAATTTTATAGTTCTCTTATTATTTGAGAAAAATATCATAAATTTTGTATTTGTCAAAAAATTGTAGTCCAAAAATGTAAGTATATTTAATTTCATCATTTTATAGATGATGAAAGCAATAGATATCTTCATATAACCTATCATCAAAAACTTTCGACCTTGAATCATTCCTAAATTTATCAGAACTTTCTAGTCATTCTTGACTATTCATATCTTTGCGAAATGTGAACCTTGAAGCAAAACATTGGCTAAAATTGTTGATAGAAATAGGGCAACCTTCTAGGTCGACGGCAAATGTTGCTCATTGACCGATATGATACCATTTTCCTTACAAGGACAACATTTGTCGTGATAACAGTTTACCAATTTCCTCGAAACTGTCACCCGCAATCTATCCGAGCTAATCGGGGCTCCCTTTTCACCGAGTCTTGAAATTGAAAAAATCCAGGTACACAGAGAAAATTCTGACGCTCTCATCTGAGCTAAAAATGTTCTTAACAAGAAAGGAAGTTAGCTTCGGCAAGCCGAAGCTTATATACCCTTGCAGCTATAATTATTAAATTTAAAAACACAGAAAATGATATTCCCAATAGTATAAGATAATATGTCAAAAAACACCGAAGCTATAATTTGTTTCATATTATTTTCCTACCAATTTTTCGATCGTTCCTATGGCAGCATATGATATAGTCGTCCGATTTTGATAAAATTAAATTCGAAATTCAGAACTAATTAAAAAATGTTATTTCCAAGCGTAGGAGGTTATATGTTAAAAAACACCGAAGCTATAATTTGTTTCATATTATTTTCCTACCAATTTTCCGATCGTTCCTATGGCAGCTATATGACATAGTCGTCCGATTTTGATAAAATTAAATTCGAAACTCAGAACTAATTAAAAAATGTTATTTCCAAGCGTTGGAGGTTATATGTTGAAAAACACCGAAGCTATAATTTTTTTCATATTATTTTTCCACAAATTTTCCGATCGTTCCTATGGCAGCTATATGATATAGTCGTCCGATTTCGATAAAATTTAATTCAAAATTCAAAATTATTTAAAAATTGTTATTTCCAAGCTTACGAGGTTATATGCTAAAAAACACCAAAGATATAATTTTTTTTCATTTTTTTGTCCGATTATTCCTATGGGAGCTATAAGATATAGTTGTCCGATCCGGCTGGTTCCGACTTATATACTACCTGCAAAAGATATAAGACTTTTGGGAAAGTTTCAGCCCGATAGCTTTAAAACTGAGAGACTAGTTTGCGTAGAAACGGACGGACAGACGGACAGACGGACATGCCTAGATCGACTCGTCTAGTCATGCTGATCAAGAATATATATACTTTATGGGGTCGGAAACGTCTCCTTCACTGCGTTGCAAACTTCTGACTGAAATCAATATACCCTCTGCAAGGGTATAAAAATAGAACGATATTTTTATGTTGAAAATGTTTTTATTTTGCTCGAATCAAGTTGAATTGGAGGTATTTAAGTACATTGTATGTACAAATATCATAAACTATTAGTTCAGTCAGTGTATACTTATCAAAAAGTTGTTAAATAAACTCAAACTTTTCTCTTCTCACCATTTCGTTCTTATATTCATACCAAAATGTACTTACACGGTTTTTGAGAACGAATGTTCTCAATTCAAGAAAAATGTTCTCAATTCAAGAACAATGTTCTCAATTCAAGAACAATGTTCTTGAATAGTTTTCTCTGTGTAGCATTAAAGATGTATGTATCTTAGTGCCAATTTGCGATATCATATGATATCATTGCAAGGAAAGGGATCCACAGTTTTTGGCAAAGCAAAATAAAAATACTTAAGTGTGGTTGCTACAGCAGCGTTATCAACTCCTTTTACAAGCAATTGAAAATGTTAATTTTCTGATAATGGGGCTGATATTTGCTTTATCTTGGCGCCGTTTGTGTGGCATATATGCCAAGTTCTCGGGACATTACGAAATTAGAATAAAACTGCGCCTTACTGGAGTCTGTCGAAAGAACAAAAGATGATGCTTAATACGGGTTAGTACAATTGATTCGTAAAATTTAAAAAGTAATCAAAATGGTTTTCTTTATAGCAATTTATATGATGATGATCTTCCTGCTTGCCTCGGCTCAGACAAGTTGGAGACCATGGAAGCCCACGAATTCGGTGACCATTCGGCAGAGCGGAGGAAGCTTTTGTACCAATCACTTGGTTGGCGAGTTTGTGGAGCATGCGGAGGATTGTCATATGTTTTACCTTTGCGTGGACAACGGTGATGCTGTCCTGGCCTCATGTCCACCCACCATGCTCTTCAACTCGGAGAGCAAACTTTGCGATGCGGCGGGAAATGTGAAGTGCCGAAATGGCACGGACACCATGGAAATACCTCCCCTTGAAAGTGGTGATGATGATACTAACAACATGGTCACGGATGCAGCCACATATTGTGCCACCGTAATGCAACAGCAGTCCAGCGAAAGAATTGTTTATGTCGGAAGTTCGAGCAGCTGCGGCAAATACTACATCTGCTACTATGGCCAGGCGATATTGCAGGAGTGCAGCTCCCAGTTGCACTGGAATGCCATGACGGGCAAATGCGATGTTCCGGAGAGAGCCCAGTGCACTCTGGGTGGTCAGGAGGAATCGCCGGCGAATGGGAACTCCAATTCTCAGTCGGGTGGATCCATTGCAAGTGATCTTATCCACTGCCCGGCCTACGGACAGCATCTGTATCCCCACATGCAGCGCTGCGAGTTCTTCATCTACTGCGTGAAGGGTCATGCCAGCCTGCAGCAGTGTCCTTTCTACTATTTCTTCGACATTGCCACCAAAAGTTGTCAATGGTCGCGAACGGCCCTTTGCGTGCGCGATTTGAATTTGACACCACAAATAAAATAGAAGCTTTATTAATATCACTATCGACTTCTGAAAATGTCTTTACTGTGGGTTTTCTTTTAATTTCAGTTTTTATTTATTGTTATTTTTCCACCATCTGCATTTTGTAAACAGAAAATCACTGAATTTTTACAATGATTTTATAAATCACTTTTCCCATCCCCTTTTTTTTAGTTGGTACTAGAAACCTAAATAATAGGAAAATATTAGCAATTGTTAGAGGGCACTTTTTGAAATTGGCCGCCGATAACAAAAAAAAACACATCTCATGTGTACACACTGGCCTTGACATGCGGAATCGATATCACATATCGACTGTGCCACTGTTATTTTTCGGCTACCCAGTAACGGTCTTACAAATCCCACTATATAATGTTAAATTAATCATTTTTATACGTATCTAAATATAAGCGATGCGAAATGTTTGATTGTCCCTAGAAGAAAGCAGCGGAGGTGCTTGAAAATGAAACTGAGGAAATGAACAAACGGAGCCTACGAAAAACCTCACAAAACACGAATTTTGCCGTCATCGAACTCGAACTCCCATACTCGGAAAATCAACAACATATATTTGTGTTGTGCAAAAGGCTCATTTCAAGACCCCGGCGGCAGGTAATCTATGCAAATCCAAAACAGAAACCAGAGTTTCTTTTAGAAGACAGCTGGCGAACAAAATCCCGAGAATTGAGCGGAATCTTCTAGAGAAATTGTGGTTCATCCGAAAATGTTCGAGAATTTGCGCGGTATTTTTCGGAAACGTCGTCGCTGTGAGACAGACACGCCCCCGCCAACACCAACGCCCCCGATCGGCAAAATGCCGGAGATAATACCCCGATATCCGGAGGATCTAGACGCCGAGACTCCGGAGTCCAGTGATGGCTTCGAGGTCTCCTGGTCGGAGACTTCTTTTCAATCAGATAGGTAATTGAATTCTTCGCATTCACGCTCCCTCTCTCTCTCTTATTGCAGCTTCAGAAACAAATAAAATTAAGCTAAATAAGCAACAGCATCAAACACTTCGACACCCACTCGTTAAAAGCTTAAGACATTCCAAAAAAGTAGCCACCAAAGCGGCTAAAAGCAACCAAAGTAAAAAAAAAGAAACAGTAGGCAGCCTAACCATCTTGGGTTATAAACACTTGACCGGATTTTTGGAGGGCGGCAGGTTCAAATCAAATCTGGATCAGCCGCAGGATATGGAAGTTGATGCGCCTATAGCGCAGCAAAGCAGCGACAATCATCTCCAGAACCACCAGCATCATCCCCACCATCAGCTGTATCCCCATCTGCAGCAGATCTCGCCCAGCGGCTACCACTCGGAGTCATCCATGAATTTCGATTATTTGCAAGACCTGAGGGCCTCCTCGTCCGCGGCCGCATCCGGAGGAGGTGCCAATAGCGGGAACAGCTCCTATGGACTCGTCGACGACAGTAGAGCCCTGGACAGGTTGTTATTCCATCCTAACTAAAACCAAATCAGACACGAAACAAAAACAAACCGAAAATATTCACACAACCTCGTAGCGAAACAAGACTTTTAAGTTTCTTATCTATTATTTCTTCACACTACCAGCTAGCAGCTTCATTCGATTCTTTTGCTCCATAACAATAATGGTGATAGCTTAAAGTATCTGCTGCGAACGCCCACACAACTCCAAAAAGAGCTTTGTGTGCGAGCGCCTCTTTTGTAGACCTATTCTGGTTATAATTTCATAGCTCTATAAGTGGTCAGTCGATCCGTGGCAGCGATCTAACCGTCTAACGTTGCTTGTCTCTTTTCATGAACTAACCACTGAACCGCAACCACACTTAACCAACATGTGACAGACCATATAACGCCAGCGAGAGGTAAATCTTGAGTTAAGTACCCAAACGGCCGTGACTAATCTTTTAGTGACTTGTAGGTTCGTCAGTATACTGGACCAGCTGGATGCACGTGTGGAGAAGCTGCGCAAGGATGCACTCAACCTGCAGGAGAAAAAAGACTACTTATTGATGTCCATGGATCTAATCAAGAGCAACGAAATGATGCAGAACATGAGCGAGGGTGAGAAGTGCATACTGTTAGTAAACCCTTATAACCCAAAATTTTTTAATAATGCAAGAGATATCACCATCTAAAAATTTGAAAATTGGTAAATAAAGAAGAGTGAAATATGTAGCTATCTATTTTAAAATATGGTCTAGCACTAGTTGTATTACCTTTAATAGAAAGGCTACATGTTTCTTTTCATATCTGACTGAATGCATTATAAACGAAATAATTGTAGCCTGTTACCTACCTTAACTTACCTTTTCAGAGTTAAACATAAACTAACCGTATATAACTCTTTTTAGCTGAACGAGAAGAGATCATGTTGTACATCCAGCGAGTGAGCTCTCGTTTGGGCACTGTGGAGCTAAATGTGCGCACTGTACGCGACAACTCGCAGGAGGATTCCCTCAGCCAGATCAATGTATTGATCGACACCATGATCAAAATGGGTGATCCCGTGATCGCGCGCCAGCGTTGCCAGTTGTACTTGAATGCCTGCTGCAGCAGCTCGATGGATCCATCCGGACACATGGACACCCTGCCCGAGGCAGATGTGGGCCCCGTCGATAAGAAGTTCGAGAGCGTTCTGCTCGGCTGCACTCTGGATGATCAGAAGAACATCAAGAAGCGGCTGCAGGCCTTAATGGGTTATCTGAATAAGCAAACTGTTAGCCATTAAATTAATTGTTTTTGGTCCATTAACCATTCATAGCATTATTAGCATACCAAGCAAGTTACATCACCAAGCCAGACGAAACGAATAATAAACAAAACATACACACAAGGCCTGCGGTTTTTGGAATTATCTTTCATTTAACTTATTTATTTGTAATTCAATTAATCATAAACTAGGAAAGCACATGTCCTTTGCATTCAAGACCCGATCACTTAGCACCCATAAAGCATCATTGGAGGTAAAAAATATCTGCTGTATGTTCTTCGATGTGAGATATATGATTTCATTGCCCTCTGCTGTGACGTTGGCCAGTTTAGCACATCGCACTACTGCTCCGAACTTGGGGATTACGTAATACAAGGTTCCGAAATTATCGGTGATCATGCTGCGACTGCTGCCCAAGAGACTTCCCAGATGGGTGAGTTTAATGCAGTTGCTAGCTGAACTGGTGGCTAACTCTTTCTTTCCATCTACTTCCAGTCTGTCCACGGTGCTGTATAGGTCACCATCCTGATCGGAGAGGATGAGTTCGCCCTGTATACCGAATGCGAAATCCACTGGCGTGATGGGGAACGATTGGTTCATGTTCTCGTACTTGTGACTCTCTAGTGATCTAACGATCCAAGTCTGCTCCAGGATGTCGTAGGCGATAATTTCGGATACCTTGCCCAGGATGAAGTAAACGTGGCGTTCTTGCTCGCAACCCGGACCCTTGGGACCCATTTGCACCACCAGGGATTTGGTGTCGTTGGCTCCTATATGTCGACCACAATCTATTCTCAGTAGCTCCGCATTGTTACGCAGCAGATCGAAGACAAACAATCGGGGCGAGCACCTGCTGCCCGGGAATCCAATGTCCATGACCCACAGTCGACTCAGTGCATCCACCTGGGACCAGTGGGCTTGCTGCAGTAATGAGCAATCGTCGTGGTCTCCCTTCGCATGAACATCGGCGTGGGGGAACACCACAGTGGGCATGGGAAAGTAGGAAACCGGCCATTGGGCTTCGATGAGGGTGGGGAACTCACTACTTTCCACTTTAACGCTTAGGAACACACGCGAGAAATGCATCGACAAGTGACGGACAAGGTAGCTGGATTCGTTTAAGCCAGATTGGGACAACAGCCAGGCTTCTGTGGCCAAAGCCAAGCCAGTTAAGAGAAATCCCAAGTGGACGAGCCCTTCTTGTATGACCATCTTTGAACGCGAAATCGCACTGAGCTTAGAGCTAGAGGTCTGCTTACGTTGTAGGTGCTCAAAGAAGTTCATCAAATTGTCTACATCAGCAGTTGGTATCGGGTGTCGTAAAAAAAGCCGAATATCGGCGACCTGCATTAATGGGGACCAATATTGTGAGTTTTACTCTATTTACATATGGCCCCAAGCGAAAAAATATCAGAAATGTGTTCAATTCATGACTCATTTTATGTTTATTTCTACTTCATTTCAAGTTAAAAAAATTTAATTTATAATTAGTGTTATTTTACATTTTCCCAAAATAATTTGTGTGTCATATTTCTTGTCAATACAATCTGCCTTTGATATATCTTAGTTATTTTTGATACATATCCTACTTTAATAATACCGATAAGGTTCTTTTGATCAGAACCTACCTTAAGTGTTTATTTTAAACGCTTTGTTTTATAAGTGCCTACGACCTTATTTCTTCTCCAAAAACTTCATAAATTCGTATCTGAGCTTTGTGGCTTTCCTGAAGATAAGTATGTATAGCGATTGCTCATTGCTTAGTAATCTTTCTTTGGGTAATGCCAAAAAGCTAGTGTAAACCCCCTAAGAATTTCAGTTCAAGCATTGATTAGCTTTCGATTTTAGGTGCAAGTGCTTAATCTGTTATGACGGTATCATTTTTACCTGTCTATAAACTGACATGTAGGAACGTTGTCTTAGTTTTGTTATTACTTTAAAACATTTTGTTGTGATCGCGCTAATACCTTGTTTAATATCTAGTGTTTGGTTCACCTAACATACAACTTTTTTCAAGAATTAAAAATAATCTTTTATTTAACATTGAGTAAAATCTTTGTCCTCCCTCACAGAGAAACACTGTATAAGCTTTATTTTCTAATAACTACTTATCTTCAGATTGTGTTATGACCGAATCTTTATCAGTTTCTCTCTTTTTTCATCAATATGATGAAAGCTTTCCATTTTTTCGCCCCAGAATGTGGAAAATGGCACTGCATGTGCCAGTTATCCATTTGAGCTGGACAGGAATACGTCGAAATCCGGAAGAACTTTAACCCACGACTCTGATCATCATGTGTAACGCTCTCTGTGAATGCCTTAAATGTCCTGGCAAAGTCCTTTGCTGGTAAGTTACCCTTTAAAGTATTTACTAT
Source organism: Drosophila subpulchrella (assembly GCF_014743375.2). Taxonomy (NCBI): domain Eukaryota; kingdom Metazoa; phylum Arthropoda; class Insecta; order Diptera; family Drosophilidae; genus Drosophila; species Drosophila subpulchrella. The sequence continues at coordinate 7,367,252 of NC_050612.1, read as the reverse complement.
ACAAGAGATTTGATAAAACGAGGCAGCTCTATAATAGTAAGCTGTGTCCGGATTTAATTGTAATAAATATAGGAGGAGTAGGATATACTCATTAAACTTTTATTTTGAAGTAACTTTAAAGTTTTTATTGAAGAATATTACTTAGACAAATATGGTTCAATTGTATAGATAAGGTTTCCTAAAAATTCTCCTATAACGTTAGTTTTCAAGTATTTTGATCGCTCTTCTAGGTATTTGGAGCTTAGTTGACAGCTTTCCTTTATCAGCTAATAGGTCGTTTGGTTGAGATTACTAAATCCTCGAAGCATTTCTTTAGTTTCTCGAATTGAGGAGCAATCCAAATGAGTTTCTGGCATGGACTTTCCATGATAACAGTTATATTACTTCCTGCTCAGTAATAGTTTAAAAATAGCAAGTTGATTTTTGTCTTTCTTTAATCAATCTGAACTTATACTCCATATCAGTTCCCGGTCGAAATCATTTGTCTATGTCACGGACTGTCTGTCCCCTTACTCCAGTTTATTATGATTCGTCTACCTTTGCCACCTTAATCAAATTCTTTGTTTTTGAGAAAAAATTCGTAAATAAAATCGAATGTAGAACAACATGTGCTGGAATCGACGGTTAATTGTGATTATTGTGGTTATCGTCGCGCTTACAATGATATTCTTTGTAGTATTTCACATATATGATAGATATTACCAAACATAAGCCTAACCCGAGACGTGCAATAGAATTCGATTTAAAAATTGATCAAAAACATGTGCCTGAGGCTACGTAATGCTATTCTTTTTTGTGCGTTGATAATGGTTGTAAAATTAATCGTTATCCTTTACTTCGTCCTGAGGCGTCGGGACGGGCAAATTACCAGATCCCCTGGATAATGGATGGATAGTGATACCTCGCTCATGAGGAAAGAGTGTAAGCTCTATTTTTCAATATCTCTCTCCAACTTTTGTTACTGGCGTCGTGTTAATTATAGCCGACTCGTTATCAGTTTATTGTTTTTTTCGCCCGATATGATTAAAGCTTTCAATACCTGACGGCCCAAAATGCGGTCGATGGCGGTTACACCCCGTCAGTTGATAATTTTTGTTGGTCAACAACGCATCGAGAACCGAGGGAAACCTTACCCACTTATTATACATTAACCCACGACTCTCCACCATGTGCAACGCTCTCTGTGAATGCCTCAAATGTCCCGGCAAAGTGGTTTGCTGGTAAGTTTCCATCGGTTCCTGACTCATTGATCAACACAGATATGGATATAAACCTTTTATGGGGTGTATTGACCGGGAGAACACCTGTGATAATGCTTTTTAGGCATAGCTTTATCGTTTTTATAGGTCAATTATGTTTCTTATATTAACATAGCTTGAGTCGTAGTTTTTTAGTCTTTTTTAAACGATCTGATTTGACAAAATGATCAATGATTAAGCTACCTAGGATAAGGATACTTTTGATTTCACCAATTTAAAACTTTTCTAATCCGATCTTTCTATCTTTACAGCTGCTGTTCCTGCGCCTGCAAGATGCTTTTGAGCATCGTGTTTTCTGCGCTTCTCATGGTCGTGGTTATCGGCTTGATTGTCTACTTCACGGTCTTCTATCACAAGGATAAGGATACGGAGGAAGTGCAGAATCAGGTCGCTAAGATGGCTCCCATTGTGAAGCGCAGCATACGCGACTACTTTAATAAGGAATACTGATCTGAGGATATGAAATTATACTATAGGCTATTTTAATAATAACTCCACGAAAACAAAACGAACCAAAAACCAAACCAGTTCAATGCGTCATTTAATCTAATCGAGTCGGATGCTCATAGTGGGATTTTTTCTTATCTATAGATAGTTTGGGTCTCAACTCAATGGGCAATTTTTGCGTTTTTAAAAAGGTTGGGTATTATTTGCCTGTTGATAATATTATTGTGTCGTTAAATGTGATTCACTGTATACTTTTAGGTTATTTTTACGGTTTGACAAATGACTCACGGCACAAAAAATTATCCACATGGAATATACATGCATATGTATAAATAAAAAACCTACTAAATACAATAAAGTTTTAGAGTTGTATAAAGCAAACAAGATTTCCTATATTTGGATAAAGAAAATTGTTTGTAAAATGTATTAGTAAAACTGGAAACTCTAGTCATTACAAATTTAAAAACTCACTAATGAACTTTCGGGCCAGGGCAGTTCAAATGTACCCTGGAAGGTCTTCAGATGAGGGTTTACCAGCAGGGAAACCCCTCATTACCTCGGTCTAATATTTGTCGCCTCTCCAGCTGTTTTCCTAGTTTTGTGTACACCATTGTTTAGGATCAGGTAGCCAGAGACCTCGTCGAGGGTTGAAAAGTGGCCGAGGTCTGGTGGTCCGTGCAAATGCATTTCAAACTCGTCCCCTGACTGGCTTCAATCAATTTTAGGCTCAGTTGCTCGCCAGCATCAGGTTCACAATGACCTCCGATTCCACGCTATACTTCACCGCCGTCGAAGATATGTTCAAGGAAGTGTTAACAATAGAGGACGAGGACGAGGTTCCTGAGAACGAGGAGGCATCCGAAACTCCAAAACGCTATGTGCGCTTGCGGCAGCAAAAGTTATTCGCGAATGACTCCAGTAGTTTTGTAATAAGTCGCCGATCTCCGAAGACTGAATCTAACAGCCTCAAATTGAATATATCGCCTAGAAGGCTCAAGGAGCTCCGCGGTGAGGAGATCCTCCGAATGCGCAAGGATCGGGCGGAAAAGGAACGAATGAAACCCCAGAGACGACTTACCTTGAGGATTTAACTTCACCGATCGACTTTCTTTGTATTTTGTTATCCAATCGAAGTGCTTCCCCGTTGTATGCTTTAAGAGTTATTTTTAAGTTCTACCAAGTATGCTGTGGTTACTTATGACTGGCAGACCGTCGAGATCTATGGTTTTGTGATTTTAGTGTTTCGTATTTTGTGCCATTAATAAAATTCACATTTTTAAAAAACCAACACGCGTTTATTTCCTATATGAACACGGTTCATTAAAAATACTATAAAACAAGAGAAAACGCTATAGTCGACAGCTTCGACTATGAGATACCCGTTACTCAGCTAAAAAAAAAACGCCGCCTATCGTTCATTCCTATCGGCTGTTTATGATAATTCACTAACACGCCGCATACTTTGAAACCTAGGTGGCGCTAGCGAAATTTCGTAAGCAGCCGATTTTAATCATATATCATAATCATATCCAACTGATTATATTTCCATTTTTACTTTATGCACACAGGTGTTACTTTAAGAATTTGTAAATACAAGGGTGGTCAAAAGTATTTTCACAAAAAAAAAGTTAAATATATTCATAATTTGAACTCACATCTTGTTAACTTTGGCATCAATGGAAAGGTAATTTAAATGCCGTTTGAATGATACAATACATTTCTTAACACATTCAGTACTTATTGAAAAGGACGAATTTGTGTGAAAATGTCCTTTTTGAACTTTTTTCCTCGACTTGAAAACTTAAATTTTTTGATGCAAAAAGTTTCTTCAAACAAAAATAATAGTAACTGCAAAAAGAATTTTTCAAAAATCATTTTGCTTATATTTTTTATGATTTTTTGAAAATGCTTAGAAACATGCATTTTAGCCATATTTTTCTCTTTTTTATACAAATTTTTTCCGACAGTGTCACCTTTAAAAAATCATAAAAAATATAAGAAAAATAATTTTTGAAAAATTCTTTTTGCAGTTACTATTATTTTTGTTTGAAGAAACTTTTTGCATCAAAAAATTTAAGTTTTCAAGTCGAGGAAAAAAGTTCAAAAAGGACATTTTCACACAAATTCGTCCTTTTCAATAAGTACTGAATGTGTTAAGAAATGTATTGTATCATTCAAACGGCATTTAAATTACCTTTCCATTGATGCCAAAGTTAACAAGATGTGAGTTCAAATTATGAATATATTTAACTTTTTTTTTGTGAAAATACTTTTGACCACCCTTGTACACACTCTATTCAAAATTGAATTTAAATACTAGTTTTATTTGAAAGCACAATTTGATATGATGATGTAATTCTACTTCACTTTAATTTTTTTCAAATGCTGCAAAAAAAATACTTAGCTGATAAGTCGAAGTTTGTGTACCCTTGCAGGCCGTTCCTATGGGAGCAATAAATATATGCGGGCACTGCTATTCTTAGAAAATAAAAATCGAGTCACAGAAATATTATGGTAATATTCAAATTCAATTTACGAGTGTGTATGTTGTACCAAAAACGAAACATGACTGCTTTTGTATTATTTTGACATTAATTTTCCAATCCTTCCTATGGCAGCTATATGAAACCCCCTACTTTTATTAAATTTAATTCGTAATTCTGAAAATTCAAAAAAAAGAAAGGAGTAATAGTGGTAGTAGAGAGTAGTAGTAGAGAATATGATTAAAAATAGCGAATTCATTAATACATTTCTCATTTACTCACCGATTGTTCTTATGGCAGCAATGAATATGATATAGTCGTTCGATTCCTTTTTAATTTATTTCAAAATAGGCAAAAATAAGGGGTATAAAAATGAAAACTTTCTACTTCCTTTAACATACTTATGATTTTGAAAGTGGCCACTCAAGTTATTAAGAGATCTACTGAGTTCAGAGATTTCAAGTTGCCTATGACAGCCTTAGTCTTATCGGAGTCTCGTTTTTTCGCAGGCTGATGCATTGCAAATTTATGCAATACGGTTTAATCAATCTCATTATGTCATAACTTATAATGTGATTTAAATTGTCAACACACTGAACCAATTCTCCACAAACTGGTAAAATAACTGACCAGTGGGTCATGAGAGAAATTTAATTGAGAAGTTACTAAAAAGTGACTTCTGGACGACAGGCGATAGAAATATCGCCCTTTTGCTTGCAGGGTAAATACCTGTAGAAGAGCCTGTGCTAATCGACATCGATCCATTTACCTTAGATTGATACATATTTGTTTTAAAATATCCATCGGCAAATCTACTAGATTAATTAGCTTTTCCTTGTGAAACGCAATGCTGTGATGTTTTTATTTTGATCGATAATGGAATTTTGCAATATTCTGGAAAAAATATGTTATGTTATGAAGTATATATACACTGGTCGGCATAAGTATTTTCACAAAACAAAAGTTAAATATACTCATAATTTGAACTTCTTGTTAACTCTGGCATTAATGGAAAGGTATTTTAAATGCCGTTTGAATGATACAATACATTTCTTAACCCATTCAGTACTTATTGAAAAGGACGAATTTGTGTATACATCTACTTTTTAAACTTTTTTCCTCGACTTGAAAACTTAAATTTTTTGATGCAAAAAGTTTCTTCAAACAAAAAAATTGGTAACTGCAAAAAGAATTTTTCAAAAATCATTTTGCTTATATTTTTATGATTTTTTGAAACATGAATTTGAGCCATATTTTTCTTTTTTTCATACAAATTTTTTCCGACATTGTCACAAAAAATCATAAGAAATATAAGCAAAATGATTTTTGAAAAATTCTTTTTGCAAATTCGTCGTTTTCAATAAGTACTGAATGTATCATTCAAACGGCATTTAAATTACCTTTCCATTGATGCCAAAGTTAACAAGAAGTAAGTTCAAATTATGAGTTATTTAACTTTAGTTTTGTGAAACTACTTTTGACTTTCCTCATTTGTATAATTTTACTTACCAAAGAAAAACTTGATGATTTTGAATTAAAAATTTAAATTAAACCTATGCTTTTATTTACTGTGAACTTGTTGAAACGAAGTGTACTTTTAAACTGTTTACTATACTTTCGATTCTAAAAGAAAACAAATTGTGTTCCTATAATGGATCTCTCTAGTTTGTTTTAAAACATTTTTAAGTATTTTTTTTTATACATTTTAATTTGTAAGTTTTCACAGGACATTAAAACATACGAGTGTTCTTTAACGTATAAATTCCATAATAATAACGAAAATATATCTACAGCATAATATTAACTAAATGTTTAATTTATTTCTGAGTAAATCCTTCGAAAACGAATTATTTCTGAACCGGAAATACCCTCCAACTGTAAAATAAGGAAAATGCCATAAAAACGACGTTTGTTATGTTGTAAGTACTTACCAAATCTGGAACGTAACTCATTATTGGATCAAGCCGAATTTCAAATGGCTTGTGCCGTGTGACACCATTCTCTTTTAAAATGCCTAGCATTGTTACCAAATTCTCATTATTAATTTGCATTTTGAGATTTTTTATCTCAAGGTAACGTAGATTCTTGCAGCATACTATTATTTCAAAGAACTCATTTCCGGATAACACGTAGCTTATCACCAGTTTTTCCAGGGTCTTTGCGTGCTTTAAAACAAATTGGTGATGTGAACGTACCAATCTGGTATAGCAATCCTTCAAAGTTTTTAGCTGATGAAAAAGGGGCCATTCTGAAGTAGGATCACAATCATTTAATTCAAGCTCCTCCAAGGCAATATTTTCGTTTGGACCATAAATCGATCGCCATTCTTCGAAACCAGCCAGCTGCAAGCGCCGTAGATTTTTCAAGGCAAGGCACCACACCGAAACATCAACGCGTGTTCTGTTTGAACTTATAGAAATGGATAGGGATTCCAAGTCAAGGAAATTGGACACTTCCCATTCTGAAAAACACAATTATTTGCTAAATAATTTGTATGTGCGATATTTACATACTTGCCTTCAGGGCCAACGTAACGAAGAAATTCCAAGCCTTTTAAATATTTTATTTTTCTCAGCACCCTGAAGAGTTTGGGAGTCGCTACACACTCTATCCATAAATTTACTGACCTCAGTGATTTTAGGTTGCTTAAGAAGGCTCTCACCTTGTAGCAGTTGCTCTCGTTTATACCGATACTGATGCTTTGCAAATTTGTACAGTTCTGCTCAATTGTTCTCATCATAGAATCTTCTAAAATGAAAAACTCTTCCGAAATGTGCAAAACAGTTGAGCCACAAATCGCCAAAATGTGCGACCAAGGCTTAAAATGAAGTGAGGGGAAAATGTTGTTATATCGATTTCCGGCTTGATAAATAAATGCCTGCCTAAGATATGGATGAGTAAAGGCTAGTGAGCATTGGTCGTGTACGTGTAGATCGTCGAGTATTATATGTAAAAGTTCCAATGGTAAATCTAAAATATTTCTTGATGCCTCCATTGTTGTGTTTTTCCCAAGCTTAACGATTCGAGCGCGGATCTTGCTTCCTCCAATGCGTCTTTAGAACTGTTGAATGTTTGGCAACGAAGCCTAGAGATTAAATTGTGCAAGAAAGAGAGAGTTCAATTTATACCCCTTGTAGAGTAAAAGAGCATATTGTATTCGATAAAAAGTATTTGACCGCAGAGAGATACTGTTTAAATGTCCGGCTTGTACGTATAAATGTTGTTTTTTCACGCCCATACTTAAAAATCTGCAATTTTAATAGCAATGAGGGCTTGCTAAAAGGATTAAAGGACTTAAAAATAATTATTATTAATAATATTTTTTTGTTTATATTATTTATTACTTTTTATTGTTTTATTAATTAAATATTATTTATTAATTAAAAATGTATTTACGGAGCAACGGGTATCTGATAGTCGCGGCGCTGGAGTCTAAGTTGCGTTCCTACCTTTTTTGTTTACTTCTTAGGAAATCGGCACCCTGATAAGACTTGTTTCACTCAAAGAAATTTATATAGTAATAAAATATACAGAAAAGCTTTCAATTTGGTCATCAAAGCTCTTTTACAAAGAAAATATACTAAAATACCGCTCCAGAAATATTTAGACAGCAATTAAACTAAAAATTGTTGGAACGTTCAATGGATGTTTTTATTTTTGTAAATTAAAAGTTTAAAACTTCTTTCTGGTCCTGTAGAAGCTTCGTCATCTTCTTCTCAACCTTGGCCAGCATCTTCTGTTCGCATGCTGTCCAGCTCTGATTCCCAATATGCCAGCGAGGGCATTGAGGGATTAGGAACTGGGTTGTTCAGATAGTGCTGGAGAAAGTCGCCCAGCATCCTGGCAAAGTCTGGTGATGGCTCCTTCAGCTTTCCCTTTGCGGGCGTCCTTCTTTTCTCCTCCCTATAAAAGAACACATACTAATATTATATAAAAAAAAAATCCAATGGAGCAAATTAGGCAGCGCGTCTTTCAGCTCCGCGTTAACTTCAGCTTCCCAATGGGAAGCTCGTCGGGGACCGGATAACTGTTTGTTTTGCTAAAAAAATTTTTGTATCACCAGAATTTAAAGGCATTAATAAACTTGTATTAGCCAAAATTATGATTATATAACACCACTGAATTTATTTTGAACAAGAAAGGAAGTTAACTTCGGCAAGCCGAAGTTTGTATACCCTTGCAATTTAAATTATTACATTTAATTCGAAGCTCTTAAAAATACAAAAATTGATATTCCCAATAGTATAAGATAATATGTCAAAAAACACCGAAGCTATAATTTGTTTCATATTATTTTCCCACCAATTTTCCGATCGTTCCTATGGCAGCTATATGATATAGTCGTCCGATTTTAATAAAATTAAATTCGAAAATCAGAACTCCAAGCGTAGGATGTTATTTGTTAAAAAACACCAAAGATATAATAAAAAAAAAAAATTTTCGATTATTCCTATGGGAGCTATAAGATATAGATGTCCGATCCCGCTGGTTCCGACTTATATACTACCTACAAAAGAAAGAAGACTTTTGTAAAAGTTTCAGCCCGATAGCTTTAAAACTGAGAGACTAGTTTGCGTAGAAACGGACGGACAGACGGACAGACGGACATGGCTAAATCGACTCGTCTAGTGATGCTGATCAAGAATATATATACTTTATGGGTTCGGAAACGTCTCCTTCACTGCGTTACAAGCTTCTGACTGAAATCATAATACTCTCTGCCAGGGTATAAAACTATAATATTATCACTAGACAATTAGCATAAAAGCTTTGTTGGGGTTGCCCCAATTTCAATACGTATAGCAGCAAATAAAATTGCGATCCAAACACATACTTTACACTTTAAAAAAAAAACAAAATACTTTTTAAGTTAAGCTTATCCGGAGCTGTCCAGTTCATATACCCTACTTGATAAAAATGGAAGTGGAACGACTGGTTTTAAGCCCGTGCTGTTAAGACCCAGGGTAGGCTTTGTGATGTGAGGACATCAAGTTTAAGGAAACTTTTTCCCGTTCTGAGTAATTTGGAAAATCCGCAGCTCCAGCCCCAAGATCAGCTTATCTTCACGCTCCTTCACGGAGCATATCTACGTCCCAAAGGCCGTTGAAGTCTCATCTACCACTCGGAAAAATTGGAAACTGAAACCTAAACACGCAGGAATGTAGTATGCATAAAAATAACTATGGACAATAGAATGTGCGGTAAACAAATATTGGTGTAGGCGTTCTGCAAAATATTTGTTTACAATTTAACTTCTTTAATAAAATATTAAATACAAATTTATCCTTTTTATCAAATTATAAGGATACCTTTCTAATAAATTGTAAAAACATTTTGACACCTAGTGTTATTTTTCAGGATAACAAAATTCAGGATAACAAAATTTGTTAAGTTTTTCGGAATCAGGACCCTAAAAAAACGTCGGTATGGAGACGAATTCGAGGGTGTGATCCTGCCGAACTCCGCCATTAAAGATCCCTGTGTATAAGTTTTTACACCAAAATAAAAAGGGTTCACATTGTACGATCATTGTCTACAAATTATGTGAAAAAGTAGAAGGTAAAATATTTAATTCAATTGCTTTAGCTAATACACAAACCTTTCCTGCATTTAATGTAGATCAAGATTAATCATTGAAGTAATCTACATTTCTTTTGCATAATTTTACAACATTTAATAATATCGGCGATCTCGTTGAGAATTATAGAATGGAAAAAGCAGGGATCAAACATATATCTTTATTTTTGAATACATTCAATTTTTAAATCCGATTTAAAATTTATTTGTACCATTTTTCTTTAAAAAATATGTTTTTAATTTTTCAATATGTATTTTGGCACAATAGAAATGCAAAACAGGTGAGCCTTTTTAAATCTTGTCCAACTTTACCAAGCAGGTTAATGATCCCAAATACCAGAGACAATGTTTGTGCTTTCTTTATGGTTTTTAGTGCTAACGACTTCTTTCAACTTAAAGATTAAGTAAGTTTAGCCTTCAACCCTATCTATATCTATAAAGTTTTACCCTTGGCAGGCTTAACTCGCTTAGCAACGATTAAGCCACTTGAAATTGGTAAATAATCCGAAAAAGGATTACCTAGTGCACTTACAGAGAGAACACTTTATTATGCAATACCTAAGTAGTTAATAAGTTATGTTATTATTATGTAATAGGTAGAAGGCGTTTCCGACCCCATAAAGTATATCGATCTAGCCATGTCCGTCTGTCCGTATGTCTGTCCGACCGTATGAACGCTACGATCTCGGATACTATAGGAGCTAGAATGATGAGACGGGATGCAGATTCTTGGGATTCCAGCGCAGCGCAAGTGTGTTTCAGCAGAGTGTAACGCCCAAAATGAGTGTAACACTAAAATCCGTCTAGCTCCCACATTTTTAAATACTTTTAAATACTTTTAAATCAGATTTTGTTCTCTTAGAACCGCATTAATATTAATATAGTAAGAAGTTCTTGAAAAATCTAAGTTAGATTTGAATTAAGTTAGATTAGACGCGATTTATGTACATTTTCCATTAAGGAGCCAAGGATCTTCAGTATTGATACTTTCTCACTAACTCAGCGGGCTTTATATTTGCATCACTCTATATCCGTAACTCAACTTTTCAAAAACCCTTGAATATTTGTTTCTTCATAAAGTGTCATTCTTCGTATAACAACATTCAACAGTTGAACGTTATCTGAGCCATGACTTGGAATTTGTGAAATCTTCCGAATCACAGTTTAAATTAATTCAGAAAGAAAAAATTAAATATTCCAAACAAAATGATTTGCAAATATTCTGGGCTCTTTTTATACGCATTGAATAGTGCAAATCACAACGACTACATTTAGAGGAAACCAACCCAATGACCTTTCCCCGTGGGATCGCATCGTCTTGTGCAACTATTTTCTTCGACTCATTGATCGATTGGTGCCTCTCGTTCCCTCTTTTCACCCATCCATTAAAATAAACTATTATCAACTCGTGCGACTAATACAAAGAAAGCTAGATCGTCGCCGTCAACAACTTTGGATGATTTGTAGTGGTCGTTGTTGTTGTTGCTATGTCTAGCGCGTCTGTTGAAGGCAGCTCTTCTTCTTCCCGACGCGAACTTATAACGGAAAATCTTGTAAAATTCGCCACATCCAAAGTTCTTAAGATTTTCACTTCAAATTTGGACAGTAGATGGGGATGGGACTAGGCCACATGCATACCAAATATTGTCTTCGAACCCCCCTTAGAAGACCCTTAAATCGACCAAGTTTGTCACTCCTCAGGGAATGCTTCGATTTTTTTGATTTATGAAAAATCAGATACTTAAGCTCGAGGGCTACTAGTGGCCCCAATTTAAGCCCATTTGCTGCACTCTTTCATATAGAAAAGAATTAACAAAAAACAATTTAAATCTTTCATTCGCTGTAAACAAAAAATGCTTCGCTATATTTGCCCGTTTAATTTGACTTATCGCCAAACACGCGGCGAACCGGCTTGCGTTGGAGTGAAAGAGAGGGGCCGAGTGGGGTGGGGCACTGGGGGCCAGCCCGAGAGAGAGAGAGAGGGCGAGTGAGATAATGGCAAGAGAGCCCCATTTGTGTGATGGTTGTTTTTGCTTTGCGGGAGGAAGCGATAGAAAGAGAGAGTGGGGGCAACATGTGCTCTCTCCCAATCGAAAAACAACAAAGAGCGGGCGAATCTGTCGAAATTTGGGTTGAAGGCCTGGATGTATGGTATATATGTATCTTATACCTCACGTAGCTAAGTACGAGGAATATCCCAAAAAAGTATAACCGGTAGAGACAAATCTATTATGTTTTTCAAGACATGATTATTAACTGTTATATTATTCGAATTTACCTCAGGAGGATTTTTGTTACTGTGAAAAGTACAATTCCGGTTTCATAAAGATAGTTCAATCTATCGATTAACATATAGTGGGTGGATAAAATACGGAGTGTATACAGTGGCGGATCCAGAGACGATTCTTGGGGGGGGAAATTGAACTTATTCTTCGATTTGGGGTTCAAACTTATTATTGCGAGAGAAACACAGTACAAATTATAAAACAAAAATTATCCATCCCAATTTTTAGGTAAACAAAGTGGTTATATTTTTTTATTGCAGAGAATATTTTTCTAGCAAACAAGTAAAATTTTCAGGTTCTGTGGTTCCAAGGGGGGGGAAATTTCCCTAATTTCCCCCCCCGTGGATCCGCCACTGGTGTATAACATGTGCACTCGTTTAATAAAAAACCGAGCGGTCAAATCGAATAAATTTTGGATTGAAGGCATTATGTATCTTTTTATACTTATGGATTTACCAGTCTACGAACTTTACAACACTTTCTTTGTATACACTGGGTGAAAGAACTTTAAAGTACCCAACAGTGCCTTCTTTTAATCAAAGATAAATATATATTTGTATCTTACAGATATGATAACATACAAAAGCTTTAACCTTAGGTAGCAATAAATAGTTGGTAGATATAGGAACCTCTTTGTTTTTTATTTTGTTTAAGAACGAAAGTGCCTCTGCTTCTCTATGAAAAAAATATTTTGTTGATGCCTCACACTACATGAGTTTTAATAATTTAAGTTTAATGGTACTGTCTAAGAGGATGTTTCTACTTTTGTCACTGTGTTTCAATATTCATGTGGGTTTAGCATGAATATAAATGAACCACTTTCATTAATCTTAATAAGTAAACACAACTATACAAAACCATTTTTTTTAAATCCTTAAATTTTCTGATTTTATGAAATGAACTATATATAGTATATAGGCCACTTAAGGCAATTCCCCTTATCAGATCTTCGCCTATGACTAGGTGCATTTCTTTCTATTTTCAATCGATTAGTGCTAGTCACTCCCGCCAGTAATTTATAGACCCTATAATTAAGTGTAAACTACCCAACCGTTTAAGATAAAGTTAAGCTACTGATAGTTTTCATAATTTATAGACTCTTCGTCGTTCATTCAGATACTTCTATATTTGTACTTTCTTTGTATAAGTATTTTAAAAGACTTGGGGTCAATCACATTCCTGTCCTTGGATAAAAGATATTATAAGCTTTGCAATTTTTTAGAAGTGGGAACATTCGTCTGCTCAAGAATAGAAAAATAATCTCAAGGTTTATTTTATATTTCCACAACCTATTTGATCTACGTTTGTCTTTAATATACTTTAATACTAATACTTTATAACCGATGGATTCTCTATAATAGACACAAGTATAAATTTACCAGAAATTCGATCAGATCTTGACAGCAATGCCAACTCATTAAAGTTGAATAAACAGATGAGCCAGCAAATTCGTTATCGGGCTGTTTACTTCAGATAAGGCAGGATCCTGGACAGGAACTTAATATGACTTGCAAGCTGTTTATCACCCCAGATTGTTCAGACAGTTATCACAGCTGTTGTTTTCGCACATGACGAGGATCAAGTTGTATAATACTCGTAGGTATTAGCAGGTAAACGCACTTCTGTATGTGCAGAATTTTAATCGTTCAGAGGCGAATTAAACTCCCCGAAAAATAAGTTCATTGCCTTTTTGGTAGATGGTTGGGACACAACCAAGAAAAACTTTCTTAGCAGTCCGTTTAAAAGAAGTTATTTAAGCTCCCAGTACGCCCAATAACAAGTACATAAGCATAAGTTTATAGATATTTTTTATTATTATTATAAAATATACGCTTTTCAAATATATTTTATACTTTCCTAAGTCTACATAATACACAATCTGTTTTGAACAAGCAAACTATTTATAAAATTACCCCCCTAGGTATACGATCTACGCTTAACGTCTATGCACATCCGGCCATGTCAGCAGTAGAGGCCCTGGCCCTCGTTTTGCTCCACGTGGTAGTTGCAGTACTGCCGTTGGGTGGGCGTAAGACCCATGGTCTCCGACTCGGCCCTGAACTGCTCGATGCCGCCGACTCCGGCCAGATAGCCATTCAGCTTGGTGGCCACGTAGCTGGTCTGCAGCAGTTTGGGGGTGAGATTGAGCGAGGAGGCGAGGTCCTTGTGGCCCTGCAATCTGTACTTTTGATGGTACCTATGGGGAAGCAAGGAAATTAACATCAAGATACCAAGACAGCTAAAGCTGAAACGTACGCCTCGGCTGGGAAGAAGTTCTCCTTAGAAGCAATCTCGGTGGTTATAACCTCCGGTGCCCGGCGCTCTTGTTCCTCCAACTTGGAGGCAAGGGCCACCTGCTTCTGCTCCTCGTCGTGGTACAAAATCAAGGAGGCATACTGCCTCTTGATGGGCGTGGTCAGTCCATATTCATGGTTGTTCCAGAACAGCTCCAGCAGTTCCTTGAAGCTAACGACCGTGGGATCGTAGTCAATTTCCAGTACCTCCGTATGATCGCCCCTGTTGAGATTCGTGGGTTAGTACCGGATCCGAAAGGATTAGGGGATGGAACATGTGGGGATGATGAAGGAAAAAATTGGATGATTAATGCTCTCGATCCGCAATCTTACATTTTACGGTACGTTGGCAAGTCCGAGCTGCCGCCAGCATATCCCACGGTGGTTCTCAAGACCCCACGGGTGGCTCCATATAGAGATTCGGCACCCCAGAAACAACCCATGCCAAAAGTGGCCGTGGCTTTGGTAATATTTACATCGTGAACCGGCGAAATGTTCAGTTCCTTTTGTTCATTGCGAACGGTGCTCTGGAAGAAGAAGAAGCGAAAAGGGGAGTATGAGCAACAGTTCACCGGATTTCATTATAAATTTAGGTATATATTCGTTTATGGGGCACACCAGAAACAGAAAGGTGAGCCCATATCCGTAGCCCGGCAAGCAGCGCATTTTATTCACAAAAAATATATTTAAAAAACTTCACAACTCGGCAGATTTTTTGATTTTTAAAGCATTTTTTTTGGGGCTTTGTTCGCGTCTGATGTCGTCAGCAAAGTAATGCGCTTTGCGCTCTTTTTATAACCCTCTCTAAATGGGGTCTTTAGGGGGCTGCTCTCTTCTCTTCGGGCGACTGCAGCTGTCGAACAGCTGATTTAACAGACTCTCTCCCACACTCAGTGCCATTGCAAAATCAATTTCAAAATCAAGGTCAATGGAAAAACTGTTTTAACGAAAGTAAAAGTCGTTGTTTTGACGGGGATTCTACTTGCTTAACTAATACCCAACGAAAGCCACTGATTATATCACTGTTCGAAATATTTAAATACTTTTTTTGCTGTTAAAACTTGCCTTGAAATTACGAAACAGTCGCGAAAACATGATGTAAACTGCTCAACTGTTGGGAAGCAACTAAACCTGGCCAAAACAAATCGAATTCCTCTAGCCAACAAAAAGGTGCTCACATGAGTTTTAATTATGCTGAACATTAGATGACGGAAACTCGCTTTTATGACTGAGCACATCAAAATTGGCCACTCGGCCTTGTAAGGGGTTCAAGAAACTTTAAGCGTTTTGCGTAAATATTAAGTATAATTGTGAGAATCGCTGGGTTCAAGTAATTTTGTTCAAATTTTAATTAGTAAAGTAATAGAGATGTTCTTAGGCAAGCACTTTTTCAAAAATATCAAACAAAATAAGTTCTAGATCTAAACAGAATATTTCAAATTACTTTTCAACGATTATTAAAATTAAGGCACTCTTTAGGGTCAATATTTTCCACACAGGACATAAAAAAAAACACTTGTCACAGGATAAGACACCAATCACAGGTTATCAGATAAATTACTCACCAGATCCTTGAGCTCAGGATGCGAAGCTGTTGGGGTAATAGTCAGAGACATGTTTTCACTAATATTTTTTATTTAATGTGTTGCTTTTAAAATATAAAGCTGAACTGATGCATCTGCAGAAAGGTCGGTCCAATTTATACCGCCGCCGCTCCCGCTTTCTACGCGAAAAGAGAGAGCCACGTTATCTTTATCAATTCTCCCGCTCTTCTGTCTTCTGGCGGCCCCGTCTCTTTCTCCCTCTCACGATTCTTCGCTGATTAAAACTGCGCAGCGCTACAGGTTTCTTGGACCCACAATGGATCGTACAGCTGGGACGTTTGATCAGGGTTAATAATTTAATTGCCTTAAATATTCTAATTTAAACAAGTCAAGTGCAGTCTTTTTTTGGCTCCGGATTGATAATTAGTTGTTATTTGTTGGGCTCGTATTTTAGCCGACTCAGACGCAAAATGAAGTCCAGCAGGAACATTTGTATTTTTATCTCTTTGGGGTTCTCGGTGACATAAAAACCGGGCACGCCGGCCTTTTGGAGTGTGGATTGTTGGTCGGTAACCTGGGGAAACAAACGGTATTGCTTAAATAAAGTAGAACCTTACAAAATCCATATACAGTATGTTAAATAGGTATGTACTTATAAGCACTTCATCTTTATTGATAATTTAGTAATTGTCCCAAGGACAGATTCTAAATAAAAATAAAAAGTCTTTGATGATGGGCCGATCTGAGCACAAACAACTGTAAAGGTGTCATAAAAAATTTATATGATGTCCCTACCATTGTAAACCAATTGAAAGTGCCCGTCTTGTGATATTTATCTAACATAAAAAGTACCCAAAAGTACTTTAATTGGGCCTATCTCCGGATTATGGTTTTCCCACAGGTGGATTATCAGGAATATATAAATCTTAACTGCATATACTTTATGGTTTAACAATTGTCTCAGTTCACGTGATATTTGATGGTGCTTTTGTCCAATTTATCATACTATTTGGAATTTAAAGTTCAAACATCGAAAGCTTAGGATAGACAAAAGTCGAGAACAAGTTTTTACCTTCTGATCTAGTATTTCAATAATCTTCTTGTCCGATTCGAGTAGTTTCTTGGTGTGCTTGATTTTCATTAGGCCCAAAATGTGGTGCAGCTCCTCGGGATCCTTGATTTTGCTCCTCCATTCGGCAACCTCAATTTCGTACTCGTTTTCCGCCTGCATTCGCATTTTAATCAAATGTCTTTCGGTTTCATGTTGCAGTTCCATCAGTGCCTTTACTATGACAAAAATCCCCTCATTCAGGACGCAATTGGCGAGTTCGGTGAGTAAATCGTAGGAAATGCGTGTCTGCAGGTTTCTGTGATGAGTTAAGATCAGTAAATCGTTTATTAAAGTGGTATTTGACTTACTCTGGGAGTTCCGAGTGGTAGGTACGCAATTGGTCCACCAGAAAGTATATTTTTCTTTGTAAAAACTCCGGAGTCGGCTGCTGCTGCTCCACTAGAGCCTCACTACTGTTGGAATTTCCCTCACTGGCTGCCGTAATGTCTGTCATCTTAAATGTGCTGTTTAATTCTATGTATTTACACAAATTTGTGTTATATTCTATTTATTGTGGCTTCTTGTGCATCCGCATTAGAGGTGGGAGTTACATCGATGTTTTCAAAACATCGGTAACGATTATGTTTGGGAATCGAAGAGGAAGAACATTTATACCACTTATACCTGCTGCTAAAACCAATAAATAAACAATGTTAAAAATTCAAAAATGCCCAAACAACCGCGTACCTGGGTTAGAGAGGAGCACCAACTTGTTTTGTGCATCCGCATTCAAAACTCGCGCCTTCACCGCAAGAGCAGCTTATCGCCAGGGTTGCCAGGTGCAGCAACATCAGTGTGACCACAATCACATTGGTGGCCCACATATCAATAGACCAGTAAAAGGCGCGAAACGTATTATATTTTAAATGTATTTATATTTTATTGTATGAGAGCGTAAAAAATGTGACTTGTACGATTTGAAATCTATGCTGATTATGGCTAAGGCGATTACATCGGTTCGTGTTATGATTAGAAATTCAAAGATTTGCGAGCCTTGATGAAGTGCTTGTCCGCCTCGTATGTGTACATTCGATTCATTTTGTTTTTGCGACGTTTCTTGAGTTCAGTTTGAAACTTTCCTGGTCCTCCGCTGCTGGGGGTGGCTGGTACTAAGGAATACTTCTTGCTGTCTAGGGAATAACACTCCCGGCTGACCAATTCGCGTTGCTCCTTGGGAGTTTCCACAATTTTCAGGCTGTTCAGGCGCTGAAGTACTTGGCTGGTTTCGTTGGTCGACATTATCGCTTTTGCTTTGTTGATCAGGAAGTTAATGTGAAGCTTGACGTTGCTGGCTTGCTACTGACTTCCTTTTGCCACCGACCCTCTTTATATCCAGTTGATGTGTGCGCAATTTCAGAACTGTCATAAATATCTGTGCGGAAAATATTCCTTATCCGTTTCCCGCATCTGTCACTTTTATGATACTACCTGCTCGTAATTAAATTTTCCACTGAAAATTCTCGCTAATCCCTTTTTAATGCGTTCGGAATTACGCGCGCAGGTAGCGAACACTTTTACTTTTCGGATATTGTTTAGTCTGCCGCCATAAAATCTTCAAAATATTGGCAGTGAGATAGACTAGGGTTCGGTTTGTAAAAACTCTCTAAGTTAAATAACTGTTTTTTCAGCCGAAGTAAAAATTCGAAAGTATTTGAACTACGTTCGTTTGTATATAGGTGCGTTGTTGAAACGGTGGACTTTCATAACGATTATTTTCGTTTAAATATAAAATGAACTGATAATTGATACTGTGAAATAATGAATACCACAAGTATTCGTTTTTAAATACCTGTGGTATTCATTTTAAATAATTTAAAAAATTAAACGTGATATTGAACGTCAGAACAATTATAATAAATAGGTTAAAGATGAAACCCATTAATAATGCATCGGTTTAATTTGGTTCCCAATCACTTTTAAAAGCCTTCAAAACTTCGCACGCTTCTGGAAATATTAACCGCTGAGTGTGTACACACTGGAGAAACACAGGAATCACCCTGTGTTGCAGTGTCGTTACAACGCCGAAATCACCCTGTGGACAACCTGTTAGGTGGATAGTAAAATAATTCATGTATTTCAAAATCACCGGTAAAAGTGATTGCATTGCAGCAATAGCCAATAAATACGAGTAGAGCCCATAATAAAACCAAAAATACACAATTGGGCTTCATTTTTTGTAATTTTTTCGAATCGCTTGCTTTAAATACTGCCCAAGTACAAGTGCCCAAATACAAAAAAGGAATACGCTATAAACCACAATAAGCTGATGAATATAATTCCAATCAATAGCTCTAATAAATATTGCATATAATTCCAACATAAGCGCTGTTAAATGGTTCAGATTGTGCAAATCTCAATATTTTCCATGGCTTAACTAAATAAATTACAATAATTTGTTACATAAAATAGTACAAAACATACTCCATTTTGCGTTAGCGAATGATTTTCTTATAAATTTTGGCTCTTAATTGTTAATAAATCGTTTGCAAATATTATAAGTTGACGACTCTTTTTTGGGCTTATAACCAAGGTATAAGGTAGCAAAGCAAGTTGGACAAGTCGTTGAACGATCCTTAATTTTTTGCGTTGTAGTCTTTAAAGATCTTCATTACAATTAAAAAAAAATATATATATGTTCAATATTATCACAAAGTGTAATTTTTTGTTTGTCCTTAATATGCAGCTAAATCCACTTTGACCCTCTGGGACTGGGGATATCGGCTACTCCGGGCACGATGCTGTGGAGGATCTGATAGCCGAGTGGTAGTTGGACTCAAGGTACTGCTCAACCTTGGCCTATCCGACAGTGGCGGGACTGCAGCCACAGTTTGGGTCTGTATTCAGCCTGGCCATTTCGACTATTGGGCCATTGATGACCAGTCGGCACACAGGATTTGGGTTAGGATCTGGTCTAGCTTACGCAATACTGGGAGCCCTGGTTGATTTAATATACCTGCCGTTTACTCTGGGATTCATTTCGGCCGCCGCCGTCATCATTGGCACATCTCAGTTAAAGGCTTGTTGGGTCTAAGTGGTGGATCCAGCCCTGATATTATCAGCGGAAATCTCCATGATGTTAATTTTACCCTAGGGACTGGTTTCCATCGTTGTTTAAGAGTACCTAATTCATAATGCTGCTTTCGATAGTTGGTATTTTTGCCACCCCACAAACGGTCATACTCCTTGGCGGCATATCATATGGTGATTATGCACGTGTATCGGTTGTACCGTTTACGCGCTAGTCGATTTCGTGATTTGTGGAGGCTTAGTATCATTAGATGCATAGCATATGAGTAATTTTCTAGAAAAATAAATGGATTTTAACAGGGAAAATTAAAAAAAAAAGAATAGTTGGCAATTAAAAACACCACAGACTATTTCAAGCAAAGAGAATGTGCAAGCTGTTGAACATCGCGTACTTGCGCGCATGAACGCGTTAACATATGGCGCTTAGCGGGTGTTTCTCTTAACATTTCGTTATGCGATTTGAATGGGGCACTTGCATTGGAGCTTCGTCCGCCGAACAGAACGTTATAAAACACACGCCTTTCCAGGAGCGATTGTCGGTGATTTAAATCGAAATTAATTGATACGACGGGCTGTCGAGAAATCAAAGAGCGCGGAATCGGATTCGGAATCATTGCCCCCAACAAAAGTGTATTGTGTAACCTTTCAAGACGATGACAATAGAGCCAAAGGAGCTGGCGCGGGGAAGGGTGGTGTGCCAATAATGATCATATGATTGCACAGAGCGGAAAAAAACGGAAAACATAGCAAACATCGCCAGACATTTCGTTGCCAGAAAGGAAAACAACATTACGAAAATCGGAAGGACAAAGTATATTTTGCCCTGGTACTCTCCATCTCCACCATGTACACTATCAACAAGGGACCCAGCAAAATCGTTGCTAAAACGCGTCGCGGTGAGTCCCAAATAATAATAATAACAATGGTTAATAATGGTACAAAACCCTTTGAAGAGAGCACTTTTCGCCCAGCTGTTATGTCACAACATACTCTTGTTCGTTCTCTCTTCGGCCGCCCCACTCTCCCGCTCTCTATCACTCCCTCTCTTTCTCTGTTAACTTTTTGTTTTGCCGGCGTTTTCCACTGTAAATACATTTTTAATAGCGTTTCATCTTACTTTCATCACAGGCCTGGCACAAAATTTTGAAAAATTCGAAAGCATCAAGGAAAGCGGCCGGAAGAACGCCAGTTTCGACCTGAACAGTCCCGAGGAGCACAAAAAGTAAGAATCTTGAATCTCGGCGGGTGCTTATGCAAACAGGCAGCACATGGTGAAAATGTGGAAAGCGGGAAAGTGAATGGAGGGGCAGGGGGCTCAAGACCCTCGTCTTATCGCTGACATTTTACCGCAAGAATCCGTGGCGACCTAGCACTGTAATGCTAATTGCTCCCAAGCAAATATTCTTATTATATTCTCCCTAGGAGACCGGGGAAACACGTGGGTCAGCCGTCGGTTATCGGCTCCGTTTTAATTTAAATGCCCCGGAGGCATTGACTTTTCCTCGTCCGTTACGTCACGACTTCAACGAAACTTCTCGGGTATTCTCAACTAAAGGGGCTAAGTATTGCTGTTTTATGAATGGTTTTGCATTTAAAAACGGATCATACAAAATATATAATTTTAATTTAAGGACTCTATTCATATGGTCTTAAAAACTGTCCTGTTGTCGGTGCTAATCTAAATTTTTGCTCGAGCGTTACATGACATCTTTTGAAGATGAGTGGATCTTCAGGTCTTCGGTAGGGTATAGATGCATCACTTACAAAAATACTTGCATGGAAGATTAGACGATAAGACTTTCCCGAAAATGTCACATCCAAATTAATAAACTACAAAATTGTTGTCAATCAATAGTTGGGTACTGTTAACTATCTCCCCCTGTAGATACCTTATCAGTTCTCATTACCAACAACCTATAAACAACAGAGCTCTTTACTTATAAAAATCTTTAAAAAACCAATACCTTTTATATTGATACAAATAGAACGATTTCCCCTGACACTTACAGCTATCCTTGTTAATATAGTAACAAAATCTGCCTTCAATAATTTCATTGGTGTACTTGTGTGATTGTTATCTCCCTTTCAATATCCAATGCCAATATGATATAATCTATATTAACATCGATGTGACCTTATTATCTATAGCCGCGTTCTATATAGTGGCATTTGTAATAAAAATAATATTTTAATTATAACAAATAAAAACATTTGTTAACAGGAAAGTGCCCTGTCAAAGCTCAAACAAAGTTAATCAATTTGTAATATATTTCCGCAAGTGTTAAACGCCAAGTAATGCACTGCCACCTTTTTCGAATTTAAATGCATTTAACGTTCCTCGAACTGAGTAACAAGTTGTCGAACCCAGATTCCCCCACCCTCGCCTCACTTTCCTCAAGTGATTTATTTTCAAAGTCCACATGTTGAGGGGACCTGTGTGGTTTGCATAAGTACGCTGTCGTTAAAATTCAGAGGCGTTGTTTCTAAAATCTGATATCCCTTTGTATATTTTTAAAAACAGCATACCGCGTCCGGTGTTTCAACAGAGCTTTGCATCCAAACGGATAACGCCGACCAAACTGATCGAGGATGAGGTGATAACGCCGCAGCATGAGGAAATAATACGTTACATAAATGACTGTAAGTCTGGGCAATATGATTTCGCATCTCTAACTCGAAAGATAAGGGATGTAAATAATAGACAAGTATAGTATAGATCGATTTCTCTGTCTTCAAGTACTGATCAACATTTAAAATTCATAGTTCTATAAATATATAAGCCTAAAGGACTTACAATGAATAATATTTTTGAATAAATTATTCAAAGTACATTTTAGATATGTTATTGCAATTATTATTGCTCTTCAAGCTGAATTTTGGAATAACTTAAAAAAAATATTTTTGATATAGGCAGATACTTTATTAGCACGCCTCACAAGAATGGTTACTTGTTTTCATGTTGGAAAATAAATTCTATCAATTTATATTCAAAGCTTTCTATCGAGTTAGTGATTGTGATTTACAAAATCGTAAGTTTGTGAATTTTCAACAATTCCTATTTTGACAGCGTGGAACATGCTGGTGGCGCAGAATCCCTACGACTCGAGCTCATCCGCAAAGCCCGCCGAGAAACCACTGGCGGATGCCAACAACAACAGCGCCGCCAGTCCAGTGGAGAGCATCATCGCCAACACACCGGTGCCCGCGTCCTCGACAGCCACCGTCTGGGTTGAGCCGCCGAGTCCAGCGCTACAGGACTTCAAGCCCTTCGACCTGGAGTCGTGGTGGGGCCGTCGCCTCTTCCAGAACATTACCAAGAGTCTCTAAGAAGGATCGACTGGACGAGAGAGACAGAGCCTGCTCTTTGGAAATTCCTAATTAGCCAGTGCTTCCATTTGTACTTGCGCGTTCGACTGGACATAGGCAACATCACACTAGAAAGATACATATATCTGTAGACGAGACGAGACACTCGTGTAGTGTTCGGTAGTGGCTGAGTAAACATCACTTTGGACCATAGTGGTTGGGAAGCCTCTGAAGTGGCAAGTCATGGATTAGTTTCTTCTTGTTTCACAAGTGTGTAAATGAAGTAAATTAAGAGTCATCGCCGCAGGCCAATGTAAATACTACGATTTCTAATTTGCTCTTAAGAATGTGTTATAGTGTTATAAGAATGGTATCATCTGGTTTGCTGGCCAGTTTTTAAAATCAACACTCTTGTGAATTGTATAAAACGATAAGGTTCAAATTGACATCAAGTTTAGCAATCTGTTTTGGTTTCACTCATTGTTGTAATTGCTTATTCATTTAAAATAATTGCCTGTATATAAAAAAATTTGGATTTTATTATGTGAACTCTAGTTAAGACCTAGGAATATCCAAAGTAGAAATTGGTTGATCCGATTTCCCGCTAATGGCATTGCTTGTATTTAGTTTCTCACTTTAAATCGTTTTATGTTTAGCATAAATAAAAAATTCAGCATGTTGCGAAATCTTTTGTTTGCAGTTGGGAGTAATACATTTTGTTGCGCGTTGTTTTTTGGTTTCTATTTTAAAATTAAAAGGAGGCAACTAAACTACAAGTAGTTTAATTAGTATTAGATGTTTTGGTAATTGCTTTTGCTTTCGCGGATTGTCGGTTATACAAATGCCTTGTTTTAGTCGTGAAATATTACTCTTATAATGCAGCAGTCATACAAAAATAAAGTTGTTAGTAATAGGATCTGGATCGATAATTAAAATAACTGTTCAGTTTCGGAAAAAAGTCTGCTAGAAACTAAGCTTTTTGTTCTATAAATCTTTGAGAATAAAATGTATTTCAAAATTATTATTAAAATAAAATTATTTAAACTGAGTAATAACATTTTCCCTGTTTATTGTCTAATAATAAGGCTTTTAAATATAAAATGGGCTATATCTCAGATGTGTTTGATTTTATGATACTTTTCTTAAATATTTTAAACGCTATATATATTTTCTAATTGTGGTTTTATATTTTCAAATGTCTCCAAAAACGTATATAAAATTTTAGTATATTTCGGACGGTGGGAGTATATACCGGTCATGATGCGGGCACACTGCCTGCGGTATATTATAACGGTAGAGTTTTGGTCACTCTTCCAATACTGCTAAATTTTCGCCTGAACTTTGTTTTTTTTGTTAAATATAAAATAAAGTGAAATGGCTAGCGATGATGAGGGAATTGGGGATATAGACTCCCGCCTGGAGGATGTGAGCCTGGAGGATATAGGCGCCCGGCACCGACGCGAGCGCAAGGAGCTGCAGGCAAAACTGCAGGCCATGAAGAAGAATGCCCCGAAAAACAATAAAAACAAGAGGAAAGAGTTCCTGGAGGAGATGGCTCGCTTAGAAGGAGAACTGGAGCAGCGCCACAAGAAGGAAATGCAGACGGCCGAAGCCAAGGACTCGCCAGAGGAATCGGATGTCAAGGAGCCTGCGGAAAAGGCGGAAGTTCCAGTGCCAAATAAAGAGGAGCACGAGGAAAAGGAGGAGGAGGATGAGGAGGAGGAGCAGCTGCCCTCCAATCAGCGTGTGTCCAAGGCCCAGAAGCGGCGGGATAAGAAAGCCAAGGAAGCCCGTGAACGAGAGGCTGAGATCAAAACGGAGCTCCAAAATGCTGCCAATCAGCCAACACCCAAATTGATCGAGCTCCAGCAGATCACAGCGAAGCTGTCCCAACGTCAACTATCCCTCCACAATATAGCCTCCGACGGCGATTGTTTGTATCAGTCCATCCGGCACCAACTCCTCGTAAATGCGCTTCCAGGTAACACATGATTAATCCCCGCATAAAGCACACAACCTTATCCCCAACCATCATGTTCCAGGGCACACTGTTCAGGAATTGCGTGAAGAGACCGCCAACTATGTGCGTGCCCACAAGGACTCCCTCATTTGCTACATGGTTCATCCGGAAACGGGGGAGCTCCTTAACGATCAGCAGTTCGAAAAGTACTGCCAGGATATAGCCAAAACACACGCCTGGGGAGGCCACATCGAACTGAAGGCCATATCTTCGCTCCTTCGGGTGCCTATCGAAGTTATCCAAGCGGAGGGAGCACCCACGCTCCTTGGACAAGAGGAATTCGGTGGATCGCCGTTGGTCATCTGCTACCACCGTCACATTTACCAACTTGGAGCCCACTACAACTCCACAGTTCCAGTAGCCTGAAGAGGAAACCCAATGACACCCGAAACTCACTCGATTTTGTAACAGTTTTTTCGTTATTACATATTGTGTTGACTTTATAAATACGTATGCATTTGGAAGATTTGAATTATTGTCAAAAATTGCAAGTATGTAGTAATTATATACAATAATAGTCAATATAATAACAATTCTAGGTTAGCTAGCAACTTAGTTAGCTGGATTTGTTTTAAGAAAATATTTCTTATATAGAAAAATAATTCGTCTAGCTCAAATTTTTGTTTTTTGTGGCGGTTTAGTGTAAATTCAAGCAATAATTTGATTATTCCTCGAGCCTAACTACAAATTACTTGGTAATTTTGTTGCAACAACCCATTATTTGTCCATTTTTCTAGGTAAAGCGATCGATTTCAATTATTTGTCCTTCTTACTGTCCTTCGGCTTCTTTGCAGCTGGCTTGTTGGGATAAATAGCGAACATGGAGAGTTGAATGCCGCCCAAGACCAGCAGCAAAAGATTCTGGAGCTGAAATCGAAGATTCATCGGTTACTGATTGTCTTATCGATCGTTAAGAGAAAAATAAAACCAGGTTATTGTTTTTAACAACTTACCACCATCACAGTATTTTTGATGGAAATAGCGTATAACATCCAGGAAGCGGCCACCAGATTACCAGCGAAGATAATTGGGAATGGCATGCCCTCGGTGCTCTTCTTCTCAATGATTTTCGGCAGATGCAGGAGTGGAGAACCCACTAGCCAAACCAAGATTCCGGTGATCAGCATTCCCAGGCGGAACTCGATCTTGGCGGGGTCCTCAAAGTTGGCATATGCTGTGACGACCAATAGGAACACCGCGGCGTAGCCGACCTGCTTCCAGATCTTGCTCCTGCTTCCGCTCGAGGCATAGTAGTAAAATCCGAAGAGGAAGACGAAGTTGATAACCAGACCAATTAAATTTGTATTGATCATGGCAGCATCGTTCATAATGTTTGCCAGCTTTAAGCTGAGAACGGTCCTGGAATAGGGAAAGGTATATATATATCAATCAATATCAATATCATCAATGTTAATTACACTAAAATATAAGGATGCAAAAAGATTTAAAGAAAGCATGCTACTAACGTTCATACATTTTTGTATTAGTCTTGGCGAAGCTTCCTTAAAAAGAGGAACTAAAAGAAAAACCTTTAATACGCATTATACCATTGCTGAAACTGAAAACTATGTCAAGTTTCTATTCACTTGTAAAATAGAACGCATTTTCATTAGGATTGTATAATTTATTCAAATTACCTAGACAACGAACCAGTTTTCGTCTAACATAGTTCATATGAAAAGAAATGGAACAAGTTTTCATAATAATTGCTCCCCTGACTATATAATGAATACTTATGTTACTTTACCGGGTCATTGGAAAAACCAGTTTTTATTTATTAATTACGTTATCAGTTATAAAGCTACTTAGCTATACATAAATAGATAAAAGTAATAGTGATTTTCAAAACTTGGCACACGTAGCTGTTGATAAGGAGTTAAACTCGCATGAGAAATAATCAGCGCCAATCAACTTATCATAAACCCACTACAATGGTGAAATACATTCGTGTAGTTTGAAATTAAACACAAACTGGCCGCTAAATTGCCCTTGACCTACACCTTGTATGAAATAGAATTCATTTAGCATACAACTGTTGCTTCCCTTGCATGTCTGCCGGTCCTTACACTTGACACAGTCCAAGTTAACACCTTCCGGAAACCACCCCCTGAAGGTCCATCAGTGATGGCAGAGGTACCCTTTCATTCGGCCTGTCACGAAATGAAAAGGGTACATTATTATTTCCTATATTATTTTATATTTTTAGCTTTCTGAGAAAGCAATGGAAACTTTACGCTTTAAACGTATCTACAAGTAAATAGCTAAATGAGTGTCTTTAAAAATAAAAAGCATTAGTGCTGATCTTATGAGATGTAATTCATCTTTGGGAAATACAAAGAAAGGACAAACGACGAAAAAATATTATTTATGAGTAGTGGAAAATTATCATTACCAATATAATGAAAAGCAAGTAGGAATTTCCATTAATATTATTGATAAGGTATGCCTTAATTCAAATGTATACCTCAAAAAGGAATCTATATAAACATTTATACATGTTAGACCGACTCTTGACTGTCAATTTTAATATTCTAAGCCTGTCATTAAAGATAGTAATAGGCAGCTAAAATAAAATAATAGCTGAGAAGATAATAAGGCACAACTACTCAGAATTCCCATCGCTGGAATATGACACCCCCTTTATTCCTAGCACGTGGAGAAGGCAAGTTGCCTATCTTTCGTCTGTCATATAAACTAAGCGGCTCTCCCACGTTTGGACAGATATACTATGCAACACTATACCAGATCAGCATTCTTAATACGAAGCTCTAAAATTATACACTCCAGATAAGAACTACGTGTTTGTCGAGGCTCGCATCGATAAGAAGCCAAAGATTACCGTGACGACAAGGTTAATCAAATCCTTAGTATTTCGAATTGTAACGGCCAAAGAAGATCGAAGTGGGTTTCCTTCTGACCATCGAGTGATGTAACCGATTTTATTGCTATGCTATCTTATTGAATCGAGTGCAAAACCGATTTTTTAGCGGCCTTGAAAAGACCGATTCTGTAGTGTCATGGCGACAGTTCAAAAATTTAATCAATTCCCACACAGATGCGCTGACTTTTGGTTTTTTTCCCTGTTTTGTTTGATGTTGTATGCAGCGGAGCATCACGGAATCCCACTTAATGCGACATCTCCCGAGTAAATTGGGAACTTACAGCACCACTCCGCCGAGAAATGGACCCACGGGGTAGACGTCGCTGCTACCCTTCTTCCGGATGTCGTTCATCAGCGCCACTCCGGACAAGAATTGCAGGGTAGTGATTGTGCCGGCTACCTTGGCGATTAGTTCGCTATGAGGCGCCAATATATCTCCCAGTGCTTCCATGGTTTCTATAGGTCGTGAGTGCCTTTCAAACGAGTTCTGTGGGGACGGGAGGGGCCAGTGCCGCGAGAGTATAAACAAATGAACAACGAAAACAAAAACTAACGACCGACTGGCGGCTGCCGTAACAGCAAACGAACAAATACTGAGCTCCAACGGTGGGGCTGGCAACCTTTTATAATCGAAAATCGCCTAGAAATGGAGACGTCGCTCCGATTTTCCCCATCGTTATCGCTTGGCGGTGCTTATCGGATCCGAATTGTATTTCGAACTAGTGTGAAACCTTACAGCAGACCAAACATTTCTATATATTTGCCTATCAACAAGCAAAACATATTTTAATCATTTCCTAGGGGTTTTTTCTCTTCTAAGATTTGATAAATTCATTTAATCAGTATTTTCAATATTCATTCAACATTTTAACACTCTTATCGTATCTTAAAATGCGGACAATTATCAAAAGCATTTAGTTAACAGAAGGTTATTGCGGCTTCTAAATGTTTTAATTCTACTGTAAATTCAGTAGCTCCTTCCCAAGGTTTTCTATTTTGCGTGCTACACCTCAAAATATCTCTTATTCGAAAATGATGCTTCCAAAATGTATAGTCCAAACGAATTCGCCTTACAAAATCAATTTTATTCAAACTTATCCAACTACAGTCGTAAACAATCGTCCCTAGACCTCCTCCTTCAGCACATGCTTCTTTTTTTCGCTGACAAAAGGCACCTTGCCCTTCTTGGAGTGCTTGCGCACATTGGCCTCCTTGACCTGCTCCTTCTCCTTGACCGTGCGCATCTTTTTCTGTGCATTAAGCACGTGACGCGGCACCTGGCGATGGCGAGCGATTCGCTTGATCTGCGGATGAGCGGCATACTTTTGCTTCAGTGCCTCCTGGTAATTGAAGTTGACCCTCTCGCGCGGACGAATGACGCCCAGTTTTTCGGAAGCATTTGCCTTCCACATGCGCACGTTCATCTCATCGGAGCCGGAGAAGACGTATCGATTATCCAGCGACCAGGCCACACACACAACATGCTGCATACGCTTGGTGTGGTAAATGTCCCGCGAGTGGCTATGGTGGGCATTGTAGAGCCGGATAGTCTTGTCATAGCTTCCTGAGATGAATTCCTTGCCAGTGGGCGAGTAGTCCACGTCAGTGACGGCGGAAACGTGGTCAAAGTGCACCTTCAGGGGCGTTTGCAGCTTGCGGGTGTCAAAGGTGTAAAGGCTAAAAGGATTATAACAAACGTAATTTATTAACAATGAAAAAATGGCTTAACTGTTTACTGAATGTGATATGGAATGTTAGACTAAATAAATTTAAATTAAATTAGAACAGGTACTTCCTTTTGTATTATATATCTACTAGAGCTTAACCCACATACTTAACTTAATTTGACTTTTACTTACTTGCAATCCTCGTTGGCCACTGTGAAGTTAAAGGCCTCCATGGGATTCCAGGCCAGTTTGTTGCTCTTCATGGTAAGGACGACCTTTCTCAATGGCTGCGCCTCTCTTTGATCATAGAGGATAATGCTGCGGTCGCTGGCACAACAGGCCAAGATGCTAGTTTCCACAGGATTGTACGATATTGTGTGCAGGGTATCGACGCCCCACTTCAGGGTCTTCAGGGGATCGTTATGCTTCTCGTCCCAAATGGCGCACACTTCGCCGCAGGTGGCGAACTTGTTCTCCTTGCGATTGTGCGAGATGCCGTGGAGGCCAAATTTACTCAGTATGGTATTCACAGGCACCTCATCCTCGCCCACTTCAGGAGCCTCTGCCTTCCACACCTTGATGGTTTTGTCATCGCCTACGGTGAAGATGCGACCTCCGTCCTGGGTGTAAGTAATGCCCCTGACGAAGCCGTCGTGGGCCACGAAGTTCCGGGAACTGGCACGGTTTGCCAAGTCCCAAATGCGCACTTCGCCGTCGTAGGCGCCGGTGGCCAAACAGGAAAGTTGCTTGGGGTGCTTCCCAAAGCAAGAGACTCCATCGCGATGTCCGCTTAAGTTGCAGACAAAGGGCTTGGCAAACACTCGGTCCAATTTGGTGGCATTCAGGGCACGCACATATTCCCTAGGACCCTCCAAAGGATGCAGCGCAGGATCATAGTTCCGGGGCACTGAAAATAGAGTACCAGTTAAGCCCGCATCTTCCTGCTTATCTCTACTCACTTTTGTGCTGCTGCAGCTTGGTTTCCCGCACATAATTGTCCGGATTGCGACTGATCATTTTCACCTTCATCCTGATAGCATTTATTGGACTTTTCTGCGGCGTAAAGGAAAATGTTTCCGTAAAATTGGAACATAAACAACATGTGCGAGTGGCAGAGTTGCCACACCGAGCTCCCGTCAGCTGATAAGTACAAGTTTTCCATGTGGTCACACTGTTCGAAAACCTTTGGGGCAGCACTGAAATTCAAATTCTTAGAGGCATTAAAAAATGGGCTTTAAATAGGTTATAAAGTTTATAAAAGTAATACCTTATTTATTATGCACATAACAAAAAAGATAATACTGCCTCACAGAATTTTACAATTTTAATGGAAACGTTTTGTAAATAACAGATTCTAGCCTATAGTGCATCTTTGGTAAAGAACGACTTATTTTTACATACAAATCTGCCGTAAAATAAAAAAAGAGTTATATGAGACTACTGATAATAACTAACTGGTATTATTGCAGCCATAACTAAAGGACAATTTATCTTACCTTTTTCATCAGCGACTTGAAACTTTTAGGTTGGCGGGACTTGTGCTCCCTGTGCATCTCCATGGTTTAAATCGAATTCACTACTTTTCCACCTTTTGTGGGAAGACAGCAGTAATCAATGTCGTTCCGAATCGGCCATCCTAAGCTTGGGCACCTGCATCTGGATGGTGGCCTGGACGAAGTGGATCTGTCGCATTTAAACATTGCAAGAATAGTTAACGGAAATAAAATATGAGTTATATGGGTAGTGTGGGTTAAGTCTCAGAAATCTTCCAAATACTTTTTTTATAGATTCGCGAAATATAATAAGTTTTTTGACCTTAGTTTTTCATAAAAAATTACTTAAATTTTGATTGACAAATTTTTAACAATATTTTTTAAAAATATACACTAATTCATTTATGAGTAAAAGTAGCATCCAAATTATTAAAACCAGTCTCAACTTATAAATTTGTTAGTAAAAAACAGAAATGTTTTATATGTTTATTCTGAATGGCAGGAACGAAGCATTCGGAATCCAGACGAATCAGCGAACTCAAATCAATGGGGTAATTTATCTTACCTTTTTCACCAGCGACTGTGTACTCCCATGTTTCCGATCAAATTCACCACTTTAAGCGGCGAGACAGCAGTGATCCATATCGTTCCGAATTGGCCATCCCAGGCTTGGGCATGGTGGCCTGGACAATGAGGATCCGTCGGTCGGCCAGAACCCCAGCTGCCAGGTTACGATGACGATAGTGATAGCTCCTCCGGTGATGAGATTCGTGGTACGTGTCCCCAAGAAATCAGTGATCGAGAGGGCTCCAGTACGTACTAACACCAGATGTCACCCGATGACATCAGATGTCAGTACGTACGGGAGTCCTCACTATCAGTGATTTCTGGGGAAAACACCGGACGACTCTCTTCCTCAGAGGGGCTTTCAATATCATCAGGGAAAACTGGCAGCTGGGTTCCTGGTAGAGCGACGGATCCACCCCGTCCATATTCACTTCGCCCAGAAAGACAGCTGATAGATTGGGTGATGCACTCCCTGCGGCGTTGTTGACTGCGAAGTCTTCCTTTTGGGGGGATTTAACTAGGAGGACTCTTCTGGGGAACGCGCCTTTGGAGCTATGGGCCTTGGACTCGTGCCCATATTGGCCTTGAGCGGTGCCGCAACATCTGATGTTCTGCAAGCTAATTCTCCCGACGATTTGCACCATAAAGCCCGTGGACACGACAATGCACCAGTACTAAAGGTTTCACGAATGGCGGCATGACTTTTAGGTTAATTATTGCGTGTCGGTAATGGGAAAGGAGGCAGCCGTAAGTCTTGATGAAAATTATTTGCTAAGAAGGTCGTTTGTCATATAATGAAAACGAAACGTCTAACTTTACCTGTCAACACCGATATCAAATAATTTTCCTTATCGATAGTGTTAAAAAAGGGTATGCACCATAATAGTTTTGGAAAATTTAGTTTTAGAAAATTTAAAATAAAACTAAAAAATTAAAATATTTTCATTCCTAACATACATACACTGGTCGGCATAAGTATTTTGACAAAACAAAAGTTAAATATACTCATAATTTGAACTTACTTGTAAACTTTTGGCATCAATGGAAAGGTAATTTAAATGCCGTTTAAATGATACAATACATTTCCTAACCCATTCAGTATTTATTGTAAAGGACGAATTTCAGAGAAATTTCTTCAACGAAACTAATATAAAATATGATTTGGTTCCACTGTATTATGAAAATATTATTTATTTATGAAATTACACAACAAAAAATTATGGAGATTTTTTTTTGGTCCTGGTTGACCATTTGTCGCGATATGTACTAGTTATATATTTGAACACGACTTTAAAAAAAATGTGTTTTTGTAACTCAGTCAATCAGAACACTGCACAATTTCTTTATTTATTTACTGATCGATTATTCACATCAATACTGATAACAACCGAAAACGGCAGCAATGCAAATAAAACTACCGCCATCGTAGGTATAGCTCACATAATCATCGGAAAGTTCGTCCCAAATGGCACGAGCTCCGTAGAAACAACCCGCTCCAGTCTGCTGATAGAGCATTACGTTTACCACGTGCTTGAATCTCGGACAGGATCCACGGCCCTTCATCTTAAGGTTTATTTCGTCGGCGACATCGCGGGTCCACTTTAGGGCTTCCGATTGCACATAGTTCTTGTTTCCCAGCTTCTCTCTGACCACTTGGGACATCATAAAGCGAATGTACGGCAATGGGAACTTCTTGCCGAAGGCAGGACCCATATTATAAGAGTTATAGATGGTGACATCTGCCGCTGGTTTGACTTCGTTGCCGGGCTCGAGTTCGTCCTCGGACTCACTATGGGAGAGTCCATCGGATCGGCTATCTGCGCTGACCGCGGATATTCGTTGAGAGTCCTTACCCGTTGACAAGCTTCTTGGTCTTTGTGTCGACATTTTAACGATATTTATGTCTCAGTTTTGCACTTCAACTTAAGATATACGTTAGTGATACAGAGCTAGACCCAAATACAGAATTGGACAGGAAACTTCTGGCCATCTGGTCTTTGAAAACAGGAATTAGGTTCTTTTTGCTTTACGAACAATTCTGTAGTAACTAATACCTCATTTCCTTGATTTAATTCAATATGCTGCGCGTTCTTGAGGCAAGAATAAATCATTCTTAAAACCCGAAAAAGTGTTTGATTCAATAATAATATTTAATTCACCGGACAAAAAAAGTTTGTCCTAAACCTAGTTATAATATATTCCAAGAAATCGATTTTTCTTGGTAAGCACAAACATTCTTAAATTGGTTACTAAAAGTACTAAATTCCAGAAAAAAAATGGTTTCAATATCTTTAAATAAGGAATGCTCTATTCTTATCAGTCGAAGAAATGTTTCGTAAGTATAAAAACACATTTTTATTTACAAATGCTTATACATTTATCAGATACTTAGTGTAAGATTGTCTCGTCAGTGTGCCCAAAACTGTGGCTCCTACAGTTTTAATGCTAGAATTTTAACTGTAATGTATTGTTCTCATCAATACCTATCGATTGACCCATTAAAAAGTTCGCCACACCCACTTTTAAGCCCAAAAACTTTAAAAAATCGTAAGTATGATCGGAATCTACCAAAGCATTGGGATTTCAGCGCAAGTTTGTTACGTATTACGAATATGCTATATATATATGATATATTTTTAAACTAAAAAAAAAGACAGTATTGATTAGTTTTTATATTTGTGGAAACATATTTTTGGTTTTTTTACACTTTTCATTAGCTAAATGAAGCAATTTTCCACGGGATAAAGGATTTCACAATCAACCTAACGTTAAGGAGTAACTTAAAGTTAAGGTTCAACGAGTTGAGTGCCTGTGACGATTTAAGGAATCTTGAACGTAGGTGCCACTACTGGCAGTGGAGGGATCCAATGTCCTGGGGGTGACTATATCAATGATCTGGTCATCTTCCTCCTTTTCTTTCTGCATCTGCTGTTGCTGAATCTGGTGGACTTTTCGTAGGCAGCAGCAATTCCTCAGGGCATCCATGAAGCAGTCCAGATTCCTGTTAAAGTTGTGCAGGTTTTCTGGGGAAATGGGCGGGTTCTCCTGTTTACAACACTCGTCGATGGCCGCTTGGGCGTGGTAGATGCACTCACTGGCATGATTAAGTGTGTTCTTCAGGTTGAAGATTTGCTGCTTTTTCTTCATCTGCATTTGGATATATCGAGCGCACAGCATCTCAAAGCGGCGCTGTTCGCCCCGGTATTCATCGAAGAGCTGATCATATTTCGAGTGCAACTGCTCTGTTTCGCATTTCAAAACCTTGAGAGCCTTATCCTTCTTTGCCAACTGACGGCGACTCTGGCGATGGGAAACCGAGAGCTCATCGTAGCTGCAGGATACATAAGGATTATATTAAAAATACTTTTGTAATAAGTCGAAAGGATGAAATTGTTGACAGAGGTTGACGCATATTATCATATAGGTTTGCATCGAATAGTATATAGGGTTTTAAAAATTCGACACTAGATTGGTTTTTACATTATAAGGAAAAACAATTTTTTATAGGTTTTCTTTTTTATTTTTATTTAATCATATGGAATTTATGCGATATGTAAAATTAATTATTTAAAATTCTACATGTTTAAATATTTTCGTATGATGTTTGAAAATGGAAAGTCGATCTTTAACTTGGAATACATTTTATATGCAACTTGGAAAACTTTTAGATAATATTGTTATATCATCTTGTTGAAATAAGATAGTTAATTTAATACTTTTGGCCAAGAAAAATACTTTTGAACTGGCTAAGTACCAACAGTTTTGCAAATTGAATAAGAGGGAACCGAACCAGGCCTTTTATATTTACTACCCCCGAAACTCACCGTTGTTGCATGAGCAGGGGACTGATGGAATCGCATAGTTCTCTGTACTTCACATGGGATCCGCTTTGCATCCTCTCCTCCGGATCGCTTTCGCCGGAACTAGACGTATCGATTCCCCGGAGCAGCTGCACCAATCGCCCATTTCGTTTCTTCTCCGAATCGAGCGAAAACATTAGTTCCTGAACCCGTTCCGTCTGCCGATCAAGGGCCATTCGTAGCTTGAACTCCTGCTGCTGATCCTCGTGGATTGTGTGCTCCAGTTCGTTCACCAGTCGCAGGATTTGCTGGATGGTCTGTTGGTGGGGATTTTGATTTTTACTTAGGTTTGCAGCAGTCGATGCCAAGCGATTCTCGTCGGGAGTGATGTCCTCTTCGTCCTCCGAGGGAATCAAGAGACTGGAAACAGGATCCAGAGCGGAGTTCTTGGAAGAGGAGCTCGAAGTGGAACCGGAGCGCAAGGTGGGATTGTCATAGGAAGGAGACAACGAACGATCTAAGACCTTTTTCTTTGTGGCGACCACAAAGCCTAGACCGCTGCTCACACTCCTCAGGATGGAACTCAGGTTCATCCTTGGTCCTTTCCCACCTAGTGTCGCTGTCTTCGTTGTCGTCTTTGTCTTGTCACCTGGCTCTGAAAACATTCAGGTGTGTGCAGCGCTGTGTGCTTGGGTTGTTTGTCAGTAATTGACTGCCTACTTGTCACTACACTAAAAAAAGGTGACAAAAATGTTGATGCTAAGATAATTATATAATTACTAAAATTAACATTATATTACTATTACTTTTTTTAAGCTATTTTATGTATAATTATGTAGAGATGTATTTGCAGAACGTTTTCCTTTATATTCCAAAATATTGTGTGCGATTTTTTTAAGTACACACACGGCTATCCAAAAGTTGCTTCCTCCCAGGCTCACTTTCCATATGGTTTCGCACAACTTTTTAAATTGGTTTCAGTTTTAACACCTTTGCCTTCAGTTTCCCCGGCACTCAATCAAAGTTGTCGTTCCTCCGCCTCCGATTTCGTTCCCTCGCATATGGTTTGAAGGCTTTCCCGACTTTTCCCAACACTCTTCCCAGGTTTCCGCTGGTGTTTGTTAGTCGTGCGTGAATTGCCATTAGCCAAAAAGGGTTTCCGAGACTTGATACACTTATTGCATTTTTATGGGCTAAAGTTTTGTTGTTTTTACCCAGCTTTTCTATTTTATGCTGACACAGAAAGTTGCATGTATCCTTGATTAAGCTAGGACTGAAGAGTTTGTATTTTAAATTTGATTGTGGTAATTTCGCAACTGGTAGCAATGGTCTCGGTTTTGTTTCGCTTCTTGATCCGGTGTAAAACGGAAAGAATTTCTTGTAAAGAAATGGAAATGAAAATGGTAAAGAAGCTGTGATTTAACTTATGTATTCCTAACTTTATAAGAACATTTAAAAAGGTTAAAATTTTTTAAACTGCATTTTTATATTGACCACGAAATAAAAAGGAGCCAGACAATTTAGGTGTTCGGGTTACTAAGATGCCTTCTATGCGATGACCAGATTCGGATGCCTCAAACCAGTTCGTAATCATGTGGGTTTCAATGTAGTAATAAACTTATCTGATTTTAACAAATGAAACTGTTGAAATGTTTAGGTTGTTTGCTTTTCCTAAAAAATAAAACGTCGCATTAGGAAAATGATTACCGTATCTATATATATTTGATTACCATCTTTAATGGTTGGCATCACTTCATAAGCTCTAGCGAGAGTAGTAAGGTCCGAGAGTTAAGTGTAATGACAGAACATTTTGCGATTACTAAAGCTAAATCACAAAAGTACCAAGTTAGGTTCTTTTATAGTACTTTGAACTGCACTGTTTTCTTGGATTTGATGGATAAAATTAAAAGGTTGCCTTCTAGAATTTAAATGGTTAGTAGTTATTTAATTTTCCGGTGTTAATTGTAAAATTCTTAGATTCTCTGCCTTTAAATAACCTTGAATATTATTATTAATTTTTTTCAAAAATGTATAGGTTCCTCAATTAGAAAATAATTAAAATTTGTTTCTCAAATTATTTTACTGTAATAAGCATTTATGATTGTTTGTATTATTTAATTAGGTTTTAAAATATTGAGTCGACTATTTGATTTATTCCTAGTTATCATTGTTAGAAGTAAGTCTTATCTGTAGAGCCTGATAAAGGCTGTAGAGATATCGCTCATAAGATAGTTGCATTCTAAAGCTTTAATTAAACAACAATAGCAGTAAATCCACAGATTTTCTCACCGCCTTTGCCTGCAAACCAGAAACGTAAACATTTATATTTTCTCTTTGGCTAGCCTCTTTCTCTTTTTATCTCTGCCCGGCTCTCTGTTGCTCACTGATTGTCTTTTGTAACAGCTGAGCCATAGTTAGAAATTTTTCCTCAGTAAAGCTCCGTCACCGTTGGCGGTTGGCCGCTTCCAAACATTTTTATAAATAAGTTTTTACAATAAAAAGAAGTAATCGAATTTATTTAAATAGAGAAAAATAATGGCTCGATTATTTTCGGGAGTCCGTACTTTATTCCGTCGATATCCAATCGTGACCAATAGCGCCATCTATGGGAGTCTGTATGTGGGCGCCGAGTATTCCCAGCAATTCGTATCCAAACGCTGGCTGGCCGTAAGTTTTACAAATAGTATTGGAGGGGATATGGAAAGGGGATATATCTGAGGGGTATATCTGGCGATTTCTAATGAGATTTATGTGCCTTGTAGCCTGCGGACGAGCGCGGGGATATCGATTATGCAACAATAGGAAGATATGCTGTGATGGGTACCGCAGTATATGCCCCAACACTTTTCTTTTGGTTCGTGCCCTTCACATATATAAATCTGTACATATGTACCTACATATTTACTTTAATTTTTTTATAAAAACAGATGTGGTCAAAATAATAGGTCAGATTTCGAATTTGCTTGTTTGATTTACTCAGTAGATTTAATACTTTCTGTTTTTATTGTTATAATTTTTATTTTAAAATGCTTTCTAATATTACATCTACCAAAAAATGAAAAAACCCCTTGGTAATTTCTAAAAAAAATATATTATTTTCTATTACAATACCTTTACAAATATTACGAGTGATATTTTCACAGATAAAACAAAAAGACATTCGGAGCTAATTTCTTGACCACAGCTGTGTATGCACACTCACATATCGGTGGACCAGTCAATTTACTCACACTTACATGCTCACCATTTAACCATTCTTTTTATTTCCTCAATTTGCTTCGCCGTACGCTTCTGTTGTTGTTTTTGACT
The DNA here is from genome assembly GCF_014743375.2 of Drosophila subpulchrella. Lineage (NCBI taxonomy): Eukaryota > Metazoa > Arthropoda > Insecta > Diptera > Drosophilidae > Drosophila > Drosophila subpulchrella. Next base: position 7,328,182 of record NC_050612.1, on the reverse strand, counting down.
TTTATCAATTTGTTTACGATTCAGTAAAAGCTCCTCGAGCACGTGTCGCAAAGTCAAGAGCATGTCTCCTCGCCACTCACTTTCTCTTCACACTTTCTCTTTAGAAGCACCCACTGCCACCAGAGCACACAGCTTTTCCTCTTCAACTAAGAAAGAGGGAAAAGCTGTCGAGAAAAGCACGCAACGCACTGAGAAATTGAGGCATATGTGCACGACCATAAAAAGTATAATGCAATGTAAGTTAAGAATGATGAAGTATGAAGGATATTTGCTAAAAATCCCAAACACAAACACAAAAAAAAGAAAACTGGAGGAACACAAGGATATATAAACACAAAAACACCGAAAAACACAAACATGGATATACAAATCACCAGGAAAACAAAATAAATATCACACTTAAGCACTTAAACACATTAAAACATACAACATTACTTTTAACACTAACACTCAAGTATAATTCTAACAAAGCACTCTATATATTCTACACATTTTTGATCATCCTGCCTGCTTCTGCATTTTTTTAATAACTCAAAGATTTATATGCAAAAGTAGTACAATAATCTATTTTATCAATTTCCAAGGTACAAATGGTTAGATCGCGTTTTTCCCGGCACTACAAAAATCATAATAGTTAAAAAATTGGTACTGGATCAATTTGTTTTAACGCCTTATCTACTAAGTGTTTTTTATGCAGGTAAGTTTATAACTATTTTTTATGAGATACCATTTTTTAATGTTTATCTTAATATATTTAATGTATTTGAGAAAAGCTTAGGTAATTCTACTTTTATGTTAGTGTATTTATTAAAGGTAAAGGTAATTTGTCTTTCTAGGCATGTCCTTGATGGAGGGTTCTGAGGATACTTTCCTGGAACTTCGCGAGAAGTTCGTGCCGACTTTTATGCGTTCCTGTATTTTCTGGTTGCCAGCCCAGGTTCTGAACTTTTCCCTGGTGGCGCCCCGATTCCGTGTTATCTATATGGGTGTTTGCGGTCTGATTTGGGTGAATATTCTCTGCTGGACCAAGAGGCAGAGTCTTCCAGTGACTGCGAAGGCAAATGCAACGGAAACCACAAAAACTGTAGCTTCCATAAGGAATTCCGAAACATGAGATTTGATTATACCGAATACAATCGTGCACATACTATATACTAGTTATATAGTCTTAGATAGATTTTGACAAATAAAGGCAGTATGAAAAGTACAGCTAGACGGTTGTTTTAGAGTTGTGTATTTATTTAACCTGGTTTCGAGGCGTTGGTATACAGTGCGTATGATTGATGTCCTCATAAACGGAAACTCATCAATTACTACTTTCCCTCTATTCATCTCTATTTGAGTGTGTGTGTGTGTGTCTGCTGTTTATCAGCGTGTGTAAACGTGTTTAATTGTGTGCGTGTGTGCGTAAATGTTTCCATCAATATTTGCTGTACACAAACAACAACAACAATGAAAACCATCTTAGATTCAGATATCCTAGTTCGACAAAATGGCAACTACTATGCCAAATAGATGGGGAAACGGTGGTCCAGCCGTAAAAATGCCTTAATGCATTAGGTCTGTGGATGTATTATCCAGTTTTGGGTGGGCCTTAATGGAACATGGGGAGTGGGATATGATCCAAAGATGGGAGTTGCTAAGGGCTGCCAAAAAGTATGCTGTAGTCTAGGCATACTATTATTAAAATATTTGACTCGAAACATGTTTTGATTGTCACAAATAATAAATGAATTCTAAGATAATCAATTATGATTACAATAAATGAACAATATTCTTAAGAATAACGGATGCTTTCAAGACAAAAATTAGTGGGTGTCGAAAATGATTCAATAATGTATATACAAAAATGTTTATGTTCTTATTAAAAATCGTCTTTAACTTAAGACCAATAAAAAATGTAGCTTAAAAACTAGAAGAGAACGTTTTTACGTTTTTGCTGGATTTTTTAAGGCTAGACTTATAATAGTTTATGGTATCTTTAAGTTAGTTAAGCATTTAGGACTCTAGCCCTGGCTTAAATTATGTTTATTATAATTCACAATGTGTCCTGGACATTGCTCCCTTATTTATGTCGCATGTTTTTGTGGGCCATCCACGGCTAAATGCATTGTAATTCCCCCATCGCATTAGGTTTTTGTCTAATTATTGCTCATCTCTAGCATCTCGGCCGATTGATGCCCCCTGACCTCCCCGAGCACCATGCTAAACTAATTAGACGAGGCGTGTTTTTGGCTGCCTCCCCACAGCCCCATTTCCTCCCAATATCCGCCCAACGTTAATGCGTTGAATGTGTGCGTCTGTTTAACTTATTGCTGTCTATTTAAATTGCAATTTGTCAATATGCGTGTATATGTGTAGCCATACCACACGCCCATCTGTAAGCCACCTCTTTCATCCCCACACAGCATCCTTGTTTTTACCCACAGTATTCCATTTACACTGGAATAAATTTTGCATTTGTATCTTAACTTTAGATATAAGTAAAATAATAATATTTTTGAATCAGAATTTTATGTTACTTAAATGAAACTGATAGGTTTATTTATCAATTAAATAATAAGGGCCAAAGTACGTCAAAAGATTTTAGGAAGCATTATTAATAAATTCTTTGCAATTTTAAATATAATTTACTCATTAGAAAACAATATATTTATTTTTTTTTGAGCAGGACTCAAACTTTAATAGTGTGGGGAGGCACTTCTTGTCCCCTGAGCCAAGTCCGTAAGATTTGGCAAAATGCTTTTGAGAGTTACAACAAAATATTTGTGTACTATATATACTATTTTAAGGCATCCAATTACCCAAAATCTAGTCCAAAAATTGCTTACATTTCGGGGGATTAGTGACTTAAAATTATAGGTCATGGAACCCTAAATTTTAGGTCATTCATGGATTTAGCATCAGATTTAGGCCAATTTTGACTAACTTCTAGGCCATTTTTGGGCATTTTAGGCAATTTATTTTTCTGGGGGTAGCAATAATAATAATAAATCTTAATATAAGCAAAATAAAAAACTTTTGGAAAATGAAAAAACTAAATGCTGTTCTTATTAATTTTTAAATTGAAAATTATAATTTTACAGCCGAAGGTAATTAAAAGATCTTAATTAATTTGAAAAATAATTCTATAAATAATTCTTTTACAATTTTTATTTAAGTAAGCTTGTAAGTTTTTTCGGTGTAGGCAGTAGTACAATTAAAGTTCTTGTACAGTCATTAACAGCACATAACGTTGGGCCAGCCCGAGTCCAGACTGAACTTGCTAAACTTGGCAGACATCGTAGCTCCTGCCTAACCGCCCCTCAGAGTCCTCGTCTCCCCCAGAAGCCCCCCTGCGTCCGCTTCCTTTGGGCCCCCTCGGCAGGACCTTTCCCCCACTCCTTTGACTTTGACGTCGACGTCTTCGCTGGATTCTCTAGGTTGCTGCTGGTTCCTGGCTCATTTTTTGTACTGCTTTTTTTTATTTACATCCGCTTGTTTGTTCAAAGCGGAAAATTAATTCCATCTTGGCTTGTTTCCGTTTATCTTGAAAAAGTATTTCGTCGTCTTTTCGCTTTATACCGTAGTCCACCACACCCCTCAACGCCGTCCCACTTTGTTTTACTTTTATTTTTCGACAGCCTGCTGACCAGCTGAAAATGCTTTTCCTACTTTATATTTGAGTGTGGAGCTGGGGCCAGGGACTATTTACTTCATCTACTGGTCCAGAGCAGATTTTTTTTGGGTGCTGTGATGGTCGTGTTTGATATTGAGGGTATCTGCGGATGGCTATGCGACTGGAGCAGTCATATTTGTAAAATATATTTCAATATTTTTAATCTAAGTCAGGCACACGATTTTAGCAACAACAATAATATTTAAAATAAAATTCTGTTTTTCTACTATTATTCAATAAAAATGTAATAACAAAAATAATAATAATAGTGTTTTAAAACTTGTAATTGTACCAAAAATAATACGTTTTTCTTATAAAAATATTAAAAAAGCATTATACCTTTTGTTTAATAATAACTTATTAATTGGTTTTTAAATCCAAGATCTTTTCCACATACCTATAAAATTTATTTTTAAAAGATGTAGTTGTGCCAAATATAATCAGCTTTACTTACTTTTACTTAACATTTTTAAAAAAGCACTATAAACTTTTTTTTTTAAATTACCTATTGATTGGTTTAAAATCCAAGATTTTATACACCTAACTATAAAATTTATTTTAATCATATTGCAAAAGTAATTTTGATAAAATTATTTATTTTCAAGTTTGACAATTTGTGTTGTTTCGTTTTAGGTTATTAAACATAATACTTATAACATTAAACTGTTTTTCGTTTAAGGTATTTTTTTACAAACTAAACACCTATTTTTTAAACATGAATTGACTTAGGCGTACATTTATATATAATCTTCAATCTTTATAATAATTTCCCAGTTAGAGAATCCAAATTTCCACTCCTAATGCCAATTCGTGTTTGGCTTTCCACTCTTGTTTTGTTTTGCTTCCACTGTTTGCCTTGGCCGGGTGATGGGTGGTGGGCGGTGGGAGTTGGGGGTTGGGGGTTGGGTCCTTGGCCCCGCCCACTTCCTGTCGCCCCAGTCATCGTGGCGTGAAACTAGCGCGTCGCCCACCACACGTACATTAAATTAAAAATTAATTTACAAAAATAAACAGAGTTATGCCAGAGGAAGCATCTCCCGAACGATACCGACCATAAGAAGCTAATACTAATGCTGCTTCATTTGATTCAATTACCGGAAGCAGTCCGTCCGTCCGTCTGGCGGAGCGGAGCGGAACGGAATGTAACGGAACCGCCGGACTCCGCCGCTCCTCGGGAATTTTCGTGTTTGTCTTGGACACGCGGCAGGAAGTTGGCTGGCTATCGGGGTATCTGGGTAGCTGGGTAGCTGGGCATCCATCCTCTTTCAAGGACTTGTCGTAATTACCGCACAAGACAAATAGAGAATGGCGTAAAAACGAGAAATTAATCAACGCTTGGCGCCCGGCCCTTCGCCACTCGATATAGGTATATATATATATTCGTGTTCCATCCATCCAACCAGCCTGATTGCGATTCGATGTGAAGCGTTTGGCAAATATGACAGCGCGCATCATCACTAAACTACTGCCAAGGGACAAAATGTCGACAGAATGGAGATGAGAGCGTGACGTTCACGGCAATGAACCCGGGCTTATTTTAATTACATTGATGGGAAAGTAATCCTGGTTGGGAAAAAATAGTGCAAAAACTATAAAGCCCTGTTCATTTTTCACTTTACATGTATTAACGGTCGAGCAAGATGGTAACATTAATAAAATTTCCAAAAGTAAACTACATCTTTAAGAATATATAAAGTTTAAATAATTTATAAAATTCATATGATTCTTATTTATTATGATATTTGTATTATTTAAAATACATTAATGTTACAATCATGATTAAAATGTGATTGGTATTTGTTTTATTTGTCTAGTATTTCTTGACAAATTAAAACAAACATTAAAATTTGGAGTTCTGATATGATTAAATATGATAATTTGCTATATATAAGTTATTAATTATAATGTTTCCGTGTTTTTTTTTGTATTTTTAGGTTTGTTTGTATATTTTTATATATTTTTAAATAAGTTTAGTTTTGTATATTTTTTTTATACTTCGTTTTGTTTAACCAACTTTTGAAACAGGGCTTAATTTACACTTAAAAGGGTTAATTAGTATTAGACTTTCATTTGGAATGCTGTGATTTCCGGAGCCGGGGGCTCTTCTCCGTTTGCCCAGATTGATGATGGTCCAGCATGATGGCTCTCCCACGCGGAGCGGCATTATAATTTTAAACTACTCCTTTTGGGCAGCCCACTACCCCTTTTTCACCGCTTTTCCTACTGCCCTGCCCTGCCCAGATCCTTTTTTCGGCTGGGGGACATCCTGGTGCGGCACATTTGTTCGCCGGCATGTGAAAATTGATTGCTGTTGTTCATAGCTGCGGGATATGGCCAAAGTTTTTAAGTTCCCATTGCCTGTCCCCCGGTTCTGGAAAACCCCAGACCCAACGCCACGCCCACTTATTTCCCAGCCCCGGCTTTCCGCTTTCGGTTGTTGTTTGGGCGCTGAAAAGCTGAAAACAATGCGAATTTTCCTCGCGGGTCTACCGTCGCCTTGGACCGAGTTTTCTCATCCTTCTGGGCCTTTTTTCCTGCTCGTTGTATTATTAAGAAAGTTTTATATTTTTTTGTCGGTTTGGGGTTGGAGTATATTTACATTTGGCAGTTGGCTGCGTTAAGCGGCTTGCGTTGCTAGGGAAATTCTGGGAAAGCAGGGGAGACGGGGCGGGAAAATATCTCGGACGAGTGGTGGTCAGAAAATTCTGTTGGTGCTGGTGCTGAAATTTTTAATACTCGGTTACCTTGTCGTGCAGACAATTTGATGCCAATGGGAATATGAGTTTTCCCTCAACATCTCCCTTGTTATTTTTTTTGTTTTTTGGCTGTAGTGCTATAAAAACCTATATATATTTATATGTATGGAACGGAGTGTGAGCCGGGTTCGTGTAGCTTTATAATTAAAGAAAGACGAGGCGAAAACAAAGGAATAATAGCCAAATAAGAGCTTGGCAACCGTTGGCAAGAGATTTCACCCATAGAGAGCTTGTTGATATCGCTCACCTTTAAATCTTTCGGGGGTCAAGGACCCAAAATGAGAGACGAGACCAAATCTTTATAGTTGGGAAACTGTTTTAAGATAATACAGGAACTTCAGAACTTTACAAAATGGCTATTTCAAAATGTTTTGCAGCTGCAATTTAAATGTATTTAGACAAATTAAATTAAAACAAAAGGAAAAATAAAAAAAAGTGTAACTGTAACTGGGAATATAAAATTCGAATATATATCACAAAATAAGCAAGATTACTTTTGGTTTTTAAATTTTATTGACTTATCGGTAAATTCATAATATACTTTTTTTAGTTTATCATGACGATATTTTCTGATCTATATATTGGAATCACAAATACTTTTATTTTGTCTTATCAATTCGAACTAATGTAAATATCACTATGGTTTCATGATTACAATAAAGAAATTTATGAACCAATAGTCTTAATTTCATATTACAGTTTTTGATACTATTTTCCCTATAGGTCAGTTTGAGAACCAATAATTTTATTGTATTTACCCAAATTTTCATCTAATGTTGGTACTCAAAAAGCAAATTACACTACACTAATTGCCAAAGAAGTGCACACATTCAATTATAACGTTTAAGCACCCGCATCTTTAGCTGAATATTAAAACTGGCAAATTGAAATTGCAATTATGCATTATCTCCATCGGCCATTCGATAAATTAAAACCGATAGCCCCGACAAAAAGGCTAACCCATTAACCCACTCGGCGAGCAAGGTCAGCTAAGCAATTAAAAGCGAAAACGGGCTGTGCATAAATGTAACAAAAATAACGCACACATTGTGGTTTTTAATGGCCACCTCCCAGCCGCCCCCTTAGTTTGACCCCAGAAAAGGCATAACTTTTATGGCACGCACGCAGTTTTTTTTCACGTCGATCTGCAGCCCGAAATGCCATCAAATGCCTCAACTGCCAGCCGAACACCTGCCGTCAAAGTCAACCATGTAAATATCCGTGTTTAAAAAAATAATAATAATAAAAAAGGTCGAGGTTTGTCCCGTGTTTGACTTCTGCCTTTATGTGCATGCAAACGCATAATCAAGCGTGAGGAACAGACATCCCATCGCCGGTAAAAATTCAGTCCCGGCACGCAGATATATGTCTGCTGTATCCTACGCTCGGGGAGTACGCATCCCATCCCAGACGTACCGCATCTTTATCCTGCTTACATTTAATTTCACCTTCAGCCACCGATTCCGAACCGCCAAGACGTCGCGTCGCCTGCCAACCAACCAGCTATCCGAGCCAGCCAGCCTTTTCCTGCTCTTCCGCCGCTTTATAATGTTCCCTTCCTATCGGGTGGCACACACTCTAAAACAGGGTTTTATTCCTTTTCCCGGAAACTTGCAACAAAAAAGGGTCATATTACAAGTATTTTTTGCTTGTATCTGAAAGGGATCCTTAGATTTCTTGGAATAATTTTAAGTCGAGCACATGTCTTAATTCGAAATAATACAAGGAGGACTTACATTCTTTATGATCTTAAAGTTATTTTAATTATTTAAACAAACCAATCAAATGTTATATTATTTGTTTCCCTTTTGTAAAGACCTATAAATACCTACCTATATAATTTTTTTGTTATTTTTTTAAAGCTTTTGCTTTTTTTAATATAAATCATTGCAATACTTAAAAAGCTTGTAAGAAACATAAAATATGTTCTGTAAGTACTAAGGATCTTTAAGATCTATATGTATTTGTTTTAAACATGCCAGCAATTATATTCACTTTTTCTTGGTTTATTCATTTATTAAAAGAAATACAAATAATAAATATAAATATTATTATTAAAATTGTTCATTAACCAATAAATACAATTTAAAGTCTTAGTAAATGAAAATACCGTAAGAAAAATACATTTATCTCCTTTTTCTTGAAAAAAATCGTAGTGAGAACATAAATATACCTAGCAAGATTTATTGAGACAGTTCTTTTCTTAAAAGTAATTTCAACTATTTTTTCCCTACATTACAATATATGGAAAACACATAGAGACAAGTAAATTAAAAATAAAATGCAGCATTTAGGATTTATGAGGGCCACATGGCCAGCGAGGATATTTAAAATGTCGGCCATCGCAGATAGGACTTCGCTTATGTCCTTTTTTATTTGGGGGTCCTTGTTGTCGTCTGTGCATTTGACAGGAAAAATTAGTTGGCTACGAAAACTTTTGGCCTCGCCGTCGCACATATACAAACGTGACTTGCCTGCGCTGCGTGTGAGTGAGTGTGTGTGTGTGCTCTATCACATCCTTCGTCCTTTTCGTCCTGGCATTTGTAAAATTTCTGCTAACGAAAAACCATAAACAGGTGTTGTTTGTTGTTGACGCTGCATGTGGCCTGCCGCACAATCTGTTCTGTTCCGTTCGCATGTCTGTTTTCTACATAATCCGCTCGCCAAGGCTGATCCTGTTTGGTCCTGCCAAGGAGCAACCCCCCCACCCCCTCCTTTTTCAGCCACCCATTCCCATCGACTGTGCTTCACAACTGTTTCGGGCACTGAAAGTTATTAAACTTAATGCAGTTTAATTGACCTTTTCGGGGGCCAAAGTTTTGCACCGTCTGCTGTTGGCGTTTCCGGACGAAATGGGCAAATGGGCAAAGACGATGGAAATGGCTGTGGCAACGGCAATGGCAAACGGCGAAGGACAAACACTCGGCTTCGCATTATTACTTTTAATTACGGCTTAAACCTATTGACTGGAAATTTTAATATGTTATTTATTTACAATTAACGCCCCAGCAAATGCTTTCGTGTACAACTGGGCGTATGATTTATGGCATTCTCGGCCCCCACAGCAATTGTAACTATTGTTGAATGCAATTTCCTTTTGTTTCTGATTATACATGTATAAGTACATATGTATATATAAAACGGTGCGTGTAACAGTTGCCTCTCGTAAATTACAGGTTTAAGGATTTCGGAGCGAGGGGTTTGCGGCGGGTGTCACTTTTAAAACCCAAAATCTTTGGTCGAAGGGGTTTTGGGGTTGGATTGTGACCGAAATGAAAATGAAATTATTTATGATGCTCATTTGATGCGACAGCTTTTGGCCAACAAGGCCTGTCATGGCCTGAGTATGGGTTCATAGATGGGGCCAAGCGGAAGTCCACAAAGGGTGTTGTTTGGGTGTGTGAATAGAGGCCTTAAATCTGATCAAATTGGAGATATCATTTCGCTATCAACGGGGTTTATTCCTGGCGAAGTGTGCACCACTTTTCCGTGAAGCTTTTCTATAGTGAATAAAATGAGTATTTCAATTGTGCACTCACCAAAACATAAAAACGTGGATATCATTCAGATAGAATATTTTATCATTGTGATAACATTTTTCTTTGACAAAACATTTATAAATTTGGGTATACTCGTACTAAGCCAATAACTGAAATAAATTTTCTCCACTAGTAAACATTTAACAGATGTTTTTTTGTATCCCACAAAAAAGCCTCTTATTTAATGTTCTTATTATGTTTTATCAAATTTAAACTAAACAACTTACAATAAACTTGAACATATTTAACTATATTTTAATTTTTTAAATTGGTTGTCCTAGTTTTTTTTTTAAATTTGTAATATCTAATAGTTTTGCATCTGGCGTTTCAGAAAGCCCTCTTTCTTCCCATAATTTATTGCACTTCCCTAGTGCCTCAAAATGGGTTTATTGTTTGCCCTTTAAATCCTGCAGCATCTTGCAATTTTTTTACTTCAACGAAGCCTTGTATCCATCCGGCCAGACCCACTCACACATTTTAATTTGTTAATTACTTGGCTGCCTTGTTGGTGGATGAGGATGAAGCACTGAATTCATGCACCGAACAGCAGCCCGTGCAAAGTAATCAGCATATAGAGACATAAATATTGCTATATAACCTTGGTAAAGTTAAGTTAAAAGCGGAGTCTTGCCTTCTGGCAAGTCTAACTATAGTTAGACTGTAGTCTCGCTCCCCTCGTCAAATAAGCGAATAGTCCCCCTTTTGGGAGGGCTCAGGATCAGACTAGACCAAAGACATCAGAAACATATTAGCCGGCACTGAAGTTGAAATGAATTCTAGGGCTGTAACAAAAAAAACGCAACCACACGCATTTTTACTTTGAAGAAGGAGCGGTTCAGAACTAGAAGACACACTTAAAAATTACGTAAGTGATATAAAATTTTATTAAACTATAATTTATTATTATTATCGAGGACTACCTACAAAAATGTGGGTAACTGGCACCGCGACTTGATTAGAGCTTGCGGCAATATTCCGATTGTGAAGTGCGACAACAAGGTTGGCATCCGAATTCGCAAGGTTAAGGCCAATTAAATTAGCTTCCACCGAAAGAAGAATCTACGTCGAGACGTCGGCAAAGTCGAACTACAACTTTGAGATACCCTTTGTCCATCTGTTAGGTAAGCTGGTTGGTGATCCCCAGTTGAAATTGGTCAAGTCCCCCGCCCTGCAACCTCCAGAACTGATCTTTACCGACGCAATGCGGAGAAGAGTGGACCTTGACAGGATGGAGGCGGAAGCCTCTCCGCTTTCTGAGGTCGATGGAGACTTATAAATTGCCTGTACTTTTTATGTGCATTCTTGATGAAGAAATTTGGATGAATGGTAGACCGATCTGCAGCAAATGTATACTATAAGGGTTCCTTAAGTTGACCCAAATTCTAAAAAATCACCATTGTGTAAAAAATAAATTTTGGAAATATGAGTTTTCCACGTCAAACGTGATACGAAATTTGGGGTCAAATCTTTGTTAAATTCAATACTACATATTTAAATTATTTATTATATTATTATTTCAAATGCAGCTCTATAGCCCTTTAACTTTTGGGAAAATATACTTCCCAAAGCTGTCCATCTGAAAGACTGTTTGCGTAGAGACGGATATAGACGGATATAGACGGACATAGCTAGACCCACTCGGCTGTTGATGTTGATCGAGAATACAAGGTCGGTTATGAAAAAGTACAGTGGTCGGCATATGTATTTTGACAAAATAAAAGTTAAGTATACTCATAACTTGAATTTACTTCTTGTAAACTATAGGCATCAATGGAAAGGTAATTTCAATGCCGTTTGAATGATACAATACATTTCTTTACCCATTCAGTACTTATTGAAAAGGACGAATTTGTGTAAATCAACTTTTAAATTTTTTTTAAAAACTTTTTTCCTCGTCTTGAAAACTTAAATTTTTTGATGCAAAAAGTTTCTTCAAACAAAAACAATAGTAACTGCAAAAAGAATTTTTCAAAAATCATTTTTCTTATATTTTTTATGATTTTTTGAAGGTGACAATGTCGGAAAAAATTTGTATGAAAAAGACAAAAATATGGCTCAAATGCCTGTTTTTAAGCATTTTCAAAAAATCATAAAAAATATAAGCAAAATGATTTTTGAAAAATTCTTTTTGCAGTTACTATTGTTTTTGTTTGAAGAAACTTTTTGCATCAAAAAATTTAAGTTTTCAAGACGAGGAAAAAAGTTTTTAAAAAAAATTTAAAAGTTGATTTACACAAATTCGTCCTTTTCAATAAGTACTGAATGGGTAAAGAAATGTATTGTATCATTCAAACGGCATTGAAATTACCTTTCCATTGATGCCTATAGTTTACAAGAAGTAAATTCAAGTTATGAGTATACTTAACTTTTATTTTGTCAAAATACATATGCCGACCAGTGTATATGCATAAAAAAACTCATTAAACAAACCAAACTTAAAATACTTTAAAATAAAAAATTTACTTACCATTTGGTATTAATTTTAAAGGTAAGATTTACAAAGTTACAAAACCTTTATTATAATAAAATACATTCTCAACAAAACATGGTTCTGCTATCGAGTTCTAGATAAATCAGTAATTTAACACATTTTGATTTATGTGAACCATTTAAAATTAATCTTAATAAAATATTTTTATATATTCGATAAAATTAAATGGAACATATAGATTTTGAAATATTCTAAATATTATGGTGACAACCCTTTTTAAGGACTATCGATTATGATAGTTTATTTATATCGGGGTTGACAGTTGAAGGTAGTCGTTTCGTTTTCATCATTTGACAAACGACCTTTTTGGCAAATCATTTTCTTTAAGCCTTAAGGCTGTTTTTTTTTTATTGCCAATACGAAATCATTAACTTCAAGATCCAGCCGCCATTCGTGAAAACTTTAGTACCGGTGCATTGTCGTGTCCACGACAGAGAGCTCTTTATGGTGAAATTCGTCGGTGGAATTAGCTTGCAGAACATTAGATGTCGCGGGCCCGCTCAAGGCCAATATGGGTACGAGTCCAAGGCCTATACCTCCATAAGGACCTTCAAGGCGCGTTCCCCAGAAGAGTCCTCCAAGTCAAATCCCCCCAAAAGGAAGTCTTCGCAGTCAACAACGCCGCAGGGAGTGCATCACCCAATCTATCAGCTGTCTTTCTGGGCGAACTGAATATGGACAGGGTGGATCCGTCGCTCTACCAGGAACCCAGCGGCCAGTTTTCCCTGATGATATTGAAAGCCCCTCTGAGGAAGAGAGTCGTCCGGTGTCTTCCCCAGAAATCACTGATAGTGAGGACTCCCGTACGTACTGACATCTGATGTCATCGGGTGGCATCTGGTGTTAGTACGTACTGGAGCCCTCTCGATCACTGATTTCTTGGGGACACGTACCACGAGTCTCATCACCGGAGGAGCTTCACTATCATCATCGTAACCTGGCAGCTGGGGTTCTGGCCGACCGACGGATCCACATTGTCCAGGCCACCATGCCCAAGCCTGGGATGGCCGAAACGATATGGATCACTGCTGTCTCGCCGCTTAAAGTGGTTAATTTGATCGGAACCATGGGAGTGCACAGTCGCTGGTGAAAAAGGTAAGATAAATTACCCCATTGATTTGAGTTCGCAGAATCGTCTGGATTCCGAATGCTTCGTTCCTGCCATTCAGAATAAAGATATAAAACATTTCTGTTTTTTACTAACAAATTTATAAGTTGAGACTGGTTTTAATAATTTGGATGCTACTTTTACTCAAAAATGAATTAGTGTATATCTTTTAAAAAATATGGTTTACAATTTGTCAATCAAAATTTAAGTAATTTTTTATGAAAAACTAAAGTCTAAAAACGAATTATATTTAGCGAATCTATAAAAGAAGTAGTTGGAAGTTTTTTGAGATTTAATCCATATTATCCATATAACTTATGTTTTATTCCCGTTACCTATTCTTGATTAAGTTGGTATATTTATTATTTATTTTTTTTAAAGCATTCACAATTTTAATTTCTTTTTAATGGTTATGGAATTATTTTTAAACTTTGTTCAAAGAAATGTATTTTTAAAAATTGTATTTGTATTGCAAAAGTAAAAAATGTTTTTTAGTAAAATATAACTACAATATAGTTAATTATACTACTTGATAAATTTACTATGAGTGAAAGTCAATTGAGTTAATCTCTAATAAACTTATTGTTTTGCTTATCAAAAAAACCATTTAGTTAAGCCTACATAATTTAAACCTGAAGGATACCAAATAATTTTTATTATTTTTAAAATTAATCAATAATTGCTTCTTTAGGTTCTTCATTCAAGTTCCCGCCACATTCTTCAGCGAATTCCTGGATCCTGGCCAATTTGGGTGCCCAAAAAAAAACAGCTCCATCAGTCGGGTGCCCTATTAAGCCCGTCTCGCTCGCTCCGCTTCCATTTCCCTCGCACCACCCATACCTCTGCACATAAGCGCTTAATGAGTATAAATGAGCTTGATTGCATATTCCAAGGCGCTGGCGTACTTTCCCCATGCGTCTGTGTGTGCGAGCTGTTTTTTAATAGCCTGCATATGGCGTTGTAAAAGTTTTCATTACACAAACAGCAGCAGTGGCAGCAACTACAATTTACCGGCAACAAGAGCAGCAGCAGCAACAGCAGCAGCAACAACAACTTATTGGCCTGACTTTTAAGCGCATTTAACACACGGCGTATGCGTAATGTGCCTGCAGAGCGAGAAAGCGAGAGGCTGGCAGTCAAATTGAATACAGTTGCTCGTAAAATGCTTAAGCACCTGCACACAGCAACAGCAACAACAATTACAGCAACAGCAACTGAAAGGGGGACAGCACAAGGACTTCGGCAAGGACCTTACAGTGAAAAAAATATTTAAAAAATATTAATAAAAAATTTAAAATATAAAAACTTTATTTAAAATTTTATTTTTGTAAAATCATTTATTTTTTAATATTTATATATTTTTGTAATACAAGCAAACTAGTAGAATTGTAGCCTTAAAACGAGCGACTGATATAGAGTGTGTGTTAATTGATATCAACTTTATGTTTATAGTGGGATATTAATACTGAAATATTAATAATATTTATATTTAGCTTAACTTAAATAAATTTTTCAAACCGAAGTATACAACATTTTTTTTAGTTCCACCATAGCAAATAGGAAAGAGAAATACGAAACATAACTTCAAGAATTTTTGTAAGTGTACACTTAACGCTAATTTGGCGTTTTACCGTCGAATGATTTTTGAGCATACGAAAGTTACATGCCCACACACATATACACACACGGTCGGGAAAAATTCTGCTAAAAGTTAAAAAGTTTTTTTTTGGACCATGGATAGCGGATGCTGTTTCTGTGGAATTCTCTGGGCAAAATTTCATCTGCGGTTGATTTTGATTGTGAAAGGATTTGCCAAATTGCTGTTTGCAACGGTGCGGCAAAAAATCAAAGGGATTTTCAATACCAATACATTCATGCGGCAGTAGATCGCTACCCTATGGGCCTGTGAGTGTGTGTGTGGTTCAGTTTGCGGTTCGCACAATGGAACTACCCATCGCCCCACCCACCCACTCACCACCCGCCGCATTTCTTTCACCCACACCCACTGCCAATGCGTTTAAACAACAGTTTAACAGCAGTTTGCCTGCCTTTTGTTATTGGTGAGGCTTTTGCCATTTCTCCTCCGCCGCTCTCTTCTTCTTTAGCTGCATTTCCCGCCCTTGGTGGGTGGAAAATGGAGGAGGGCTGGCTGGGAAATTTGGGAAAGGGGGTGGTTATAGCTGGTGCTCGATTTATGGAAATTGTGTAATATTTTTTTGGGCGGAATAGGATTTTTTCGGGGCCGTTGTAGGGATCCCTGCCTAAAGAAAGGCCTCTAAAATAGGTTTCGTTTTTGTTTTCTGCGTTTCCATTGCTATTTTATGTCTTAGGCCTCGACAATTTTAGGTGTCCCTTTTTTAATAGTGTTCTCAAAAAACTTCGGGATTGTCTTTTTGATAATTATTTTTGTTAGAAATATAAGCAAAAAAAAAAAATATTTGCATAGCATTTGGAAAACAGTGACTTTAGCGGAAAATTGAATATTTGCCTAAGGTATTGTCAAATTATACACTTATCTTATTACTTAAAAGATCCACTACGGGTAATTTTCTTTACGATTGAAATCACTTTGCATTTTTATGTTAGATAAGACTATATTAAGAAGAATACATCAAAATTCCATTTAATAATCGCCTTGTATTTATTTGTATACTTTATTATGGTCAATTTTAGAAATTATGGCTCAATTTTCCTGATCACAAATTTTCTTGATGGAACTTCATGTGCTTAAGATCATAATATTAGTTAGCAAACAATATAATAAGTGATACAATAATACATGAATTAATATTATTGGTTTTGCATATTATAAAAACAAACAGTTTTCTAATGCGGGTCGTTTTAGTATGTCCCGTAGAATGTTGGTTATCCTTACTCCGTAAATATTCAGCCAGATTTCCCATTTAACTTTCTTCCATGCCCTTACCAATTGTCCCTCGTTTTAATATTAAAAACCTTTGACTTTGTACCAACAAAATTTGCTTTTGGTCCTTTTTTCGCATCCACGCCGCTGGCTATGCAAAAATAATGGAGGGGCAAAAAGATGCGGACTCGGAAATCGCTCGGAAAAAGGAATGCAGCCAATAACTTGGCGCTTAATTTTTGCACAATTTTGGCCGCCAAAGGCCAAATAAATAACTTGCTACAGCCAAAAACGGGCAAGAATATTTTAGCTTTTTCTCTGCCCATTCCATGGCGTAATTATGCGAAATGCGGACGCATTAAAAATTAATAACTAAACTGCCTTTGGCAGTATTTGCCATACGGTCGCTCAGTCGCCGCCGCCTCCGCACTTAGCCAAATGGGCGTGGCTGTTGCGAAACTAAAAGCATATTTAATAAACTGCAGCAACAATGAGCGGCATTTGAAACAGACTGGAGCGGATAAAAAGTGGAGGGGGGATAGGGTTGTGGAGACGGCGAAATAAGATGGCGATAGCAAGCTTATTAAGTATACGCCATGCTGGCCGAATAATGGCAGAAAGAGCGCCGAGAATGTGCATTAAAATAATGAGAAATTAAAACGGGGATTATAAAACACAAAAAATAAACAAAAATGTGCGAACCAAATTAATGAAAAATGCTTTTTTAAAAATTCTTTGACATGAAATTAAATCATTTAAAGACGGAATACTAGCTGAATGTTATTTAGTTACCTAAATGGGTTAATAAATATTTAAATGCAGCCAACAAGTAAGTGCATTCAAATAATTATTCATTTTAAAATTATTAGATAACACATATAGTACTACTACTATTTGCATTCATTTGTTAGTTAGTTAGTTAGTTATATGAAAGTGGTTTAAGAAAATGCTAATAAAATCTTTGGCTTAAGTTTGAGCAAGGTATCAAATATATCACATTAATATGAGTGCTTTAAGCATACACATTTTTATGTTATTTATGACTTATTTATATTTTACATATTATTCGCAACTTTATTTCTTAGCCCACAAAATGAATAGCTTACATCTTATGGGCAATTGTTTACATAAATAATTGATGAGCTATTTTTCTCTTCCCTTTTCTGATTAATCTCTAATGTATTGTAAGTACGGTAATCTGTAAATCTAGGAAATAGTTTTTTATTAGTACGACTCCACCAGCTTTTCTTCAATTTGCAATATGAATATTAAACTTTTAACTGATTGCATATCGAATGGTACATTTATTATTCATAAGCTAGTTTGAAACTACAGCACTTACCATAAATTTGTAAGAAATTTGTGCAAGGGTCGCTCTCCATTTTAGCCGGCAGGCAGGAAAAGTCAAAAGGCGTTATTAATAAATACAGAGAGAGTTGTGGACGGGGGCAAAAGCGAGATAGATAGTGTGGCAGCTGGTTTTCATTTAACTTTTTTAAGCCACTTCACAGTCCCCCAGCGACTTGGCCCATTTGGGCCAACTAACGCCATTAGCTGGCCCATTGAGCGCTTTGTTGGCTTTCAATAAAAATTTCCATTAAATTGACCCGCCGCCGCCCCTTTCGGCTTCTTGTGCGGCCCTTTTCCCCCGATTTTCCCCTAGTTTTCCCTCCATTTTCCCCCGCTTCACGTCATTTGCTGCAGTGCATAAAATGCGTATGCATATTGCCGACTTGCAACTGCTACTGTTGCGTTTGGTAACTGGGCAGTAAATTTTAACTACTGCCAGGCCGGGAATCCCTTTACCATCCTCTATACCCCCCACAGAACCCCTCTTTTCTGTTAGACAGATAAATGGCGGCTAGTTTTGCGTTTGCATGGCTAATGGAAATTTGCATCCAGTTGGCGGCTTCCACAAAACGCGCTAAGCGTTTTTTTCCACACCCAACCCAATAAACCCCTTGGTTCTAATGAAACTTTGGCCAAAGTTGCAGCGGTCGGGAAATGAGCTGCATCGTAATCGATTGCTAGAGCAAAATATAATACTTCCAGCGACTCATTATTAATACTCTCGGGAAAATGTCGATATTTTAGTTTTGGAAATGAAAAAAAGCTTCTTAAAAGTGGGTCAGTTATAATCTTGATAAATAAATTTATTGTATTTTGTATTTTATTCATAAAATATTAAAACTAATAATCATAAATCTTCACTGTTTTTCTTTTTTCGTAATTTGTTAGTTTAATTTTGATATTCTAATTAATGTTGTATTTATCTATAAATGCTTAAGAGTTATTGGACATATCTGTTATGTTTTTATTCCCCTTCTGTAGCGTATTGCCTGATCGATGATGCCATCCTTATAATCCCGCCTGGTTTCGAGTGCTTCACTACTACGCTCTTCCTGTGCGAAATCCATTCGATATTGACTGTTGTTCTGTGAGTGCGCTCCTGTTTCTCGGTGTGAGTGTATATAAATCTTAATTATGTACAATGCATATTTTCTAATTGACTGCACACACACACCGCCACGCAGACAGATGGAGGGCTGTGCGCACTTTGCATGTGGGCCTGGCTTTTACCTAGGCAGCTGCATATTACGTATACGTTATGTCAATTATGTAAGAAATTGCCGCTTCGGGCGATGCCGTGCGCCATTTTCTGCCCCTGCACTGAGAAAGAAATAAAACTCCTGACGGAAATATTTTAATTGGATTTAAAAAGTTTCAAGAAGTAATTATATTTAACATTTGTTGACACATTTTTAAGGGTTCCTATTATTTGATTTAAATATTTATTTATTTATTTATTGAGTCCTTAACTGGCTTCTTAAATAGATCTTAACTAATTACTAAAACTAGATATATATATATATGAATATGCCCAACATTACATCAGATAAGATTAAAATCACTAGTCCGTACATACATATTTTTATAAATTCTATTATAATTATAAATACATATATAAAATACACAGTAATAATTATTTATACAATACCATTTGTTGAACTTATGAACCAGGAATTCGTTCTATATTATTAAAATTATATTAAATAATCTATGTATGATATATCAGGATGGATTTCTTGCAAAGATTCATGTATAAGTACTCTACTTTCGTATCACTACTTGTTGTTATATGCATATCAGGGATAGTTCTAGACCTAGGTAGTTTTTCCATACTGTTATTTGTTTTGAAGTGTGCTTTTATTTAATGACTAATTAGTTGGCACCGACATTTTCTTGCAGTGCTTTCTGCGCCGAGAGTGGGTCGCGTAATTTGTTTACCAGGCGACCACTATTGGAGCTCGACGCTTCGCAAAATGCCCAACCAACTGTTAAATTTACTATTATACGGGCTATTATCCTGGCCATGGCACTTACTCCTTCGGATGCAGCGGCTTCTGATGCTGCTGCTGCTGATGCTGCTTTCTCCTTCGCTTTCGGCCCTGTCTGCTCCATTAATGGGCGTTTGGCCATAGGCAAATTTTTTGGCAGACGGCGGAGGCATGGTCGGGCGTAAAGTTTATGCGCACATATGAGCTTTTAATTGCAATTTAATGGCCGGTCATTTATTATCTAGCGGCGACGACAACAACAAGGGGACAACAACGACGGCCAACGGATGGCAACACATCTCATTGTCCATGGGCCTGGAAACTTTTCACTCTTTCGCCTTATGTAAATTTAACGTGTACACTATGGTGTTTGCCGTTCTTCTCCTTTATTTTTTTGGCAACACTGCGTATGCGCTATGTACTTTGGCCTAACTGGAAAAGTTACTAATGGTCTGTGCTTCTGTTATTGTTTGCCATTTTCAACCAATTTCGAAATTTCTATACTCTCTGCTAAATGAATGGAATTTGTTTGTTTGCCCCAAAATGTGTGTGCTGGAAATACATTTCTATTTATTTTTAGGTTAGCCATGCATGCAATTTGTTCTGTTCACTTTTTATTTGATTTTTTATTGTTTTTGCTCAAAGTAAATTCCATTTTTTGTGTGAATGTTCGCTTTAAGTGACGACTAGTCGCTTTCGAATGAAATGAACCAGTCTAAATTGAATAATAAGTGAATAAATACAAGTGCAAAACGTAGGCGTTATAGAATTAATTTAATTGCTCACATTAACAAACACAGTAGTATATTTTCAATATGTATTATCTTCTTCTGAATTTTATAATTACCCAAATAAAATGTTTGACCATAAATGTGTATGGTTAAAAATGATTTTTTGATCAGTTTTATATTATTATATTATTTAAATTACAACTTTTGGCAATGCTATTACTAAAATTAAATTATTTAATTGCAGTAAATATTTTTTGCTAATTTTCTGACAAGTCTGCCTTAATTTGTATGCCCATTAAATTGTAGTTGCCATTCAGACGAAATATTTGACACATTTCAGACAAATACATTGCAGGCACACAGCTGCAGCCAAAACAATTCCAAAAATTGATTTCAAATGCGTTAAATATTTCGGGATTGGGCAGAGGGGCCTTTGGCAATTTAAATTGGCAGAAACCATAACAATTGACAGTCACATGCCACATACAAGCCATAACACACTCGCTGCGAACGCATTATCCAAACTATTTTAGTGAGACAAACTTCAACTGACCACAGTGGAAAACCAAACAAAAACCGTCGGGCAGGCCAGGAACAATGTTTAAGTATTGAATTTTCGCGTTTAGCAGCCAGAAATGATTTATCTACCCCTCCTGCTCTCAATCTGTACATAACTGGCCCTCTTTCGACCAAAAAAGGAGCCTAAAATGAACTTTGTCAATTAATTGCCCTGCAATTTTTCGAATGTCGAATGCAAAATGTTCCTTTACCAAATCCGGAACACAAATGCACTCAGGGAAAAGTCTATAAGCACTAAAATGTAAATAAAATAGTAGTGACTCTTATTGACAAATTTATAAACAGACATTTAAGTAAATTAATGCTGTATTTAATATTAAGTTATTCGTTTTTATTGAGGAAAATTTAAAATGAAGTTAAATTATTTTGAACTTCATAAGGCAAGGATATTATACATTTTAATTTTTTTTGCTTTTTTTTGATGCAGCATACAGATGTTTTCAAAATTAAACCCTATTTTAACTCATTAAACCAATTTTAAGATATGCATCCCCATAAGCTATTTATTTTGTACACTTCGATTTCTGAATTTCAGTGCCATTTAAATCCTGTGTCTACAATTGCATTGTCTGTGGACTCGTGTGTGTAAATTAGCAATGTAAATATAGCAATTTAAAATGCTGTACAATAAATATGAATGCAAAAGCGGCGAACAAAAAACAAACGACGATATCAGCGGCAAATAATTGAATTTACCCACAGCAAGTGGAATCCAGGGATCGGGTAGGTTTACGGAATTGGAAGGGTATGGGGGACCTTTGTTGGCCAAGGGCAGAGTACAACCCGCATTCCACACACACAGACACAGGCACACACCGACAGACAGACATATTGTATGCCTTTGTACGAATCTAATAAACCGAATCATGTATACATATATGCAAAAATTACTTCAACTCGACGTGTGCCTGTGTGCCAGTGCTGTTGCGTTTGTGGTTGTGTATTTGCATATGTGTGTGTCTGGCTCATCGAGTACACTAAGCTGCAAATTATATTTGGGTAAAATTTTCTAAGTGAGCATGTGAAGGAATACACTTCTTTAAACGAGGCTATCTTTTAGAGATTGCTTTTAACTTTGGTGTTAACATTTTTTATTAAAATTTTTTTTTTTGCTTTTGCTAAGAATTTTTTTTCTTTGCTTTAAGTTCTTATTCGCGGTTTTGAAAGTAATCCTTGAATAAAAGGTGAAATGTCTGAGGTTGTCCGTCTTATACAAATTTTAATGAGACCAATCGAACTTTCTTGTCCATTTTTATGTCATTTAATATATATTTAATTTTTTATACAAACAATATTAAAAACATGTTTTTCCCAAAATTTCCTTCACGGGTTAATTAGTAAATAAACGAAAAATTATTTTACGATTTGTTCGAAAGAAATGTGTTAACAATACTTATTATATATTAACATTAATCACAGAAATTTTGCTAATGTTTTAATTAATTTTGGAATGTTCTATACAACAATACCCTGTTCGGTTAACTCGTTCGTAACTTGTTTCTTGAAGATTTTTTTCTTAAAACTTTAACTATTTTAGGGTTGCACCCTACTTACGACAACTTTCAAATCACTTCCTTTGCGTTTGTTTTAGTGTAAGTCAAAACAAACATAAAAAGTGTGATTTGTCAAAAATATATCACAAAATGTAAGTTTACTTACTTATAATATTATGGCGTAAGACTTACATTTTTCGTAATACTTTCCTTTATATTTTATATTCTGTTGCCTAGTTTAAAATGCCAATGAGGCTGGTTTGGCTTGATTATGGCGGCCAATACTCATGAAATATTGAAAAGAGCCCGTCACAGAGACTTGGCTGATCTAGTGATGGGGGGATGGGGAGGAGCAGACATTGTGTCACGCATATCCCACACCTCTCCCTTCTCCCCTTTCCCCATCCCCACCAGATTGATGAAATATGCATGAAGTTGACTTTTGTGCCAGGCCAAAATCACAGCAAAGTGGAGCCTCCATCCACCTTAGCGAATCTGCATCCGCATGCCGAGCCCACAAAGGTTGCCATTGTTTGATGTTGGGGTTATGTAACTTTAATTGAAATGTAAACTGCAGACCGCACGCGGATCAAACGATGTAAAGCGATGTTTTAATGTGCCGAACAACGTGAGCCATTCCCCCGATACAATATAATTTCCGCGCTTCGCCCGTTTTAATTGCGCCAAAAAGTCAAAATCATTTCCCAAAGGTTGCTCACTTTTAGCAGCTGCGTACTGGTTTTGGGCGAATCAATTTATTCTAGCGTTTATTGTTGTGTTTTTGGCCACTTTTATCATGCATATCAAATGAGCAGGTGGCAAGTTGGCCTAAAATGTATTCCACACATTGAATGATTGAATGAGCCGCCAAAGCCGCACGGAAAAGTATGCAAACATGGGTTTTTGTCTCACCTGACGTATAAATATTTGCCAGATTGGCCGAATATTATTGTAGGAAGGTGTTAATTGTGTGAGCCTCAAAAGCTGCAAGCAAATAATTTAAAATTATCATCTTGTTTGTTCGATTTTGTTGTATAGTTCTTGAAAGTACTATCTGTTGGAAATTTTGTGGAGAATAGTCAGGATAAACCATTTAATAACTTAAATGAACCGTACACTTAATTAAAATTTAATGGAAATCAATTATCTTTTTAATTTCTTTGGGGCTATAATAATTTCTTTGCCATTGAATCTTAATTTAATTACTGATTTTGAAATATCATTGTTTTTTTTGAAAACTTCGTAGTATTACCATTGTTAATGATAATCTTAAATGAAAAGTCCATTAAGTGTGTAACGTTATTTGTTTCTCTATAAGAACTTATGGTTTCCAAGCTGAGCTGTTTCGCCTGATGTATAAATATTTATCGGAACGGCCGAATATTATTGTAGAAATATTTTTTTAATGTGTTAGCCTCAGAAGCTGCAAACAAATAATTTAAAATAAGCATCTTGATTATTTGATTTTAAAGTTCTTGAAAGTAGTATCTGTTGCATATTTTGTGGAGAATAATCAGGACAAGCAGTACTTGTACTTTAATATTTTAAATGGAAAATCGTTTATCTCTGTAATATCTTTGGGGCTATAAGACTTTTATGTCACAAAATCTTAATTTTATTACTGGTTTTAAAATATCAATGTTTTTCCTTCAAAAAATTCGTAAAATTACCGTTATATATGATAATCTTAAATCAAAAGCCCCATAAAGTATGCAACGTTTTTTTGTTGCTCTATAAGAATTTATGGTTTTCGAGCTGAGACTGCCACTTGCCATGCAAAGTTTCCATTTTCTTTATCTATAAATTATCCGGACATGCAGCTCATACCATCCCCTACCTCGTTACCAACTTATCGGGGCTTATCTTCCGGGACTTGAAAATGTTTTTATAGTCATCGTCTGCTTTGTGTCGTTGCCGTTGTGTCTGTGTCACGTTAATTACCCAATAATTTTGCACATGACGCGACTTTTTTACGATGAAATTTTCATAATCATTTTTGTTCCATTATTTTTTGTACTGCGAAAAACTCCTCCCCAGACATTTTGGCGCTCCTCGAGGAGGGCGTTTCCTCCCCACTAATGACAGCTTCGCCCCATGAAGTTGTTACTTTGTTTAATGTCTAAGGAATTCCCCGGTTCTCACATGCAAAAAGCCAGGCCAAGGGGACAAAGGGACTTTCCCTTGGCTTACCATTTTTTGCCTCAATGAGCGGATCAATCAACGTGTCAAATCGTCTTGAAACGATGTGGATGCGCACGTGATATCCGCTGGAAAACCGCTTTAACAAATTACCACAGCAGGCATTTTGGTTAGTTAAATTTTGGGTTCCTTTTTTCGGGAATCGAAAGAGCAGGTATGTCAGAATTCTTTGGGCAATCACGAACGACTTAAGCGCCGTTGATTGACGTTTGATTGAGAATTACCTTAGCCATTGTGTCAATCAAGGTGTGTTGTGGGAAATCGAATTTGTCTTGGCACATATCAAAATATGCCTAAGACCAGGCCGGAAAAAATTCAATTGAGGTGTCAGCGGGGAAATTTAATTTGCTTGTCGCCTCTCGTTTGGCGAATTTTCATTCCCTTCATCTTCTCGCCGCCTGGCAAATTTTAAAACGTTAATCGCCGAAGTTTTTGTATTTTTTTCACTGTTTTCTTTCGGGGACATTGATGAATGGGACATGGACAGTGGCTGCTGGTGCGGCGGGGTGCGGGCCCAGATTGGAAAATAAATTGAAAAGTTGCTACGTTAACGTTATTTTGTACTATTTATATACACGCCCGTATAAATAAAAGAGAAGATGGCGTCTGCCGAGTGTTTGCCAAAGCGTAATTGAACGGCTCTGAAAGTGAGTTTAGCTCGGGCTTACAGCTTTAATTAAAGCCGGATCGGGCTCATTGGTATTGGGTTTTTAGGTAAATTCACGAGGATCGAAACCAGACCACCGATTTCCTCAAAGAGATTTTTGAACAACTATAATTTCCTTTGTGGATTTTGGTCAACGCATCTGGGTACTGTGTAAAACAAGAAGACTTTATATTCTAACAAACATAGAAAATATGATAAAAAATCGGATAAGTTAATACAAAACTTAAAACTAATTAGTTTTGTTGGTTAGGGACTTATATATTTAATTCATTCATATATTCGTTATGTTTCTTATTGCTATAAAAACCAAAGAAATATATTTTAAAAGCATTATATTTAATTATAGGCTTTAAAACGAAATTGGACATTTCCAGTTTATTTATTTAGTAGTTTTTGATTCTTCGTTTTTTCTTATTTTCAATAAAAGCTATTATTGAAATAGGTATAGTATGCTTTAAGTTTTTTGCCCCTAAGAATTAGATATTATTTGTCAGTTTTAGGGTACCATATTATTAAGTATTTTTTCGCAAAACCTGGATTGCCTTAATTTTTGCAGTTTTATTTCCACAACGCACATTTTGCAAAAAACAATAAAATTAACGAACCAAACACGAATGAGAAAATCGCGATGCGAAACTCCCGCTTTGTCCCCAAAGAAATGCAAAGATATAGCCAGTCGAATGGGAGGATAAGGCGTGCAGCGGGTTGTTAAGAGGGATTGGTAGGAGGTGCGGAGGGAAAAACAGGCGTCGCACAAAGAAAAAATGTTCAAAAAAGCGTAAAATCAAAGCGCCCTGCAAACGCGCACAGATGGTTCCATAATTAAATAAGCATCGACTGGCTGTAGATTGAGGATACGGGGGGTAGCTTCGGGGCAGCTGAAATGGCGGCAATACCGACACCATTTTTGAAGTCATCCAGCTGCGGGTCTAATGTTCATGCTACTATCTAAAGGCACACTGAAAAATATTCACCTACGTATTAAATCAGTTTTAATACTTAAAAATAATTATGTCTTGTTTCAGAAATCTTCTATGCCTTAAATATTATAAATACGAACGGTTATATATATATAGATGTTTGTCAGGATGCCGTATTACATTTTAAAAATAAATATAGGATGACATACTTTAAACACATTCACATATTATTATTATCATTACATTATTGTGATAATAATTATTCTCAAGATAATACATAATAAATAATTCTTTTTAAATTAAAGCTTTTGAAAATATAACATATAGAACCTTATATATAATATATTAATCTTAGATTTTTGTCCAAGTGGACTGGCTGTTCCTGTTCCTTTTCCTCGAGGTCCTTCTACCGCTTCAGGACTTTCCCCTGACCTTCAGCTGGTCTCAAATTTCCCTCGCTTTCCCTCCGACACTCACTCATTTTGCCATTTTACCTAATTGGTAATTTTTACTCCCCCGTTCGGCTGCCCCGCCCATCGAATACTCGTGCCGCCCCAGCCCCCAGATACTCAAACACTTGCCAGCGTTCAGATATTCCGGCTATAGCTCCTTTAGCCCGTCCGTCCGCAATTGATTTCGGTTCGGTGTGCGAGTCGGCAAAGGACGATTGACAAGTCGCCTGGAGGACACTTCAGCGCGACACTTCAGGTATGTCCTGGCTGCTTTTCACGTGCTCTTTAGCCTATTTCCCGTTTCCTGCCCCGAATCCCAATCTGAATCCGAGTCCTTTCTGGCCACTGGCCTGGTTGTTGTTGTCGTTCGTTAGCGAAGGGAGGTCCTGGACCACCGAAGGACCTTTTTGGGGCTGCGGCATGCGCATGCTAATAAGTAAATCCAGCGATCCAATCCAGAGAATAAATATTTGACAAACGTACGCAGGGCGGAAAACTTGGAATGTAAGTATAATAAATGCGATTTTGAATTTGAGTCCTGGCGTTCGTTGTTTTCGTGGGGTGGTTGCTTGGATGGCGGTCCTGAAAGCAGGACTCCGTGCTACGTGCCACTTGTTTTAAAATTCAGCGTCAAAATCGTTTTATTTGCCAATATTTCACTGTGCGCTCGAGTCCTTCGTCCTTCGTCCTTCTGCCTCCGCCGCTGTCCCGTCGCTCAGTTTATTAATGGTGTTGGTTTTCGGATTATTTAACGGTGTATTATTTTATTATTTATTTTTGCATTAATTTTTGATGTCCTATCCGAATTACTTTGCCCATCATCAGCAGATCCCGCAAACCTCTCTAATGGGTTAAGCTTGGGCTTTTTCCTCTCCGGATCCGGCTCCGTTAGCGTTAACCCTTCAATTACATACTTTATTGGTCTAAAGTTTTGCATCGATTTTCGGTTTGATTTCTCTTATTCGGCGGACAGCTGTCCGGTAATTATTTATGCATTTTGACGGTGGACGGAGTTAAATGTGGTTGGGACTGGCTGCTTTTGTTTCGATGGGAAATTTCGTAACAGCCTGTGCCGGGCTTTTTAATTGTGTCTCTGGGTTGATAGGAAAAAATTTGGCTTTATTAGCTATTCAGCTCAATTGATGAGTGGAATAAGTGGCGAGGTTAACCCATTGAAAAAGGTGAATTTTTGCACATGTTCGTGAATTTCTAACAGGTAAATTATTCATGAATATTTACTGAATGTGTAAGGACTAGGTTTTTTACTTGTTCTCTTCCCCAACAAACCAAATATTTTTATGAACCACAATCTTGCTGACTTTACCATTTTTTTTAAAACTTTTTAGTGAGCCCATTGAGTCTTATTACAATAATAAATTGAAATTTAAAATGTAAGTTGTCACATCACAATTTTCGATTAATTTAGCTTTTCTTTGTGCTATAGACTTTTTATGAATTATTATTATTAAGAGGAAATGGGAACGCCTTATCAAACTGTTGTTTTCAAGGAATGTCTCAAGTTGAAACAATAATAATATTTATTCTTATAAAAAATGTTATAAGTGCAGCCATTACTTTTTATAAGCATATGACAATAAAAGTATATACAATAAATATAAATAAGTTGAATTTTGGTTGAAATTGATAAAAATATACCAATCTAATCAAATATGATTTCGTTATAACTTAAGGCCGGTATAGTCCCTTTTAAAAAATCTATATGTAGTCATGCTCCTTGTAATTGCATTATTCTTCCGCAGGAATTTCCTCCCCTTACCAGCCCTTCGATTGGCCAAGTTCAGTGCCAAGTGCCAAAAGCCGGGTGGCAGTTTGTCAAAGTGCTGGCTCATTAGCGGGGCCAATGTCAAAGGCTACGTGTCGCAGACACATATAACTCGAAGGCCCCGCACTGCCCCTCCGTTGCCGGCACGTCTAAATTTTTATTTAGTCCTCTTGGGGCGAAGCTGAAAATTTTACAGGTGCCGCTCTCCATCGCCCTATTTATCCCGCCTGTGTTTGCCAACTGTCTGTCCCAAAAAGTACACCAAAAAAAGAAAAATGTTAAAAAATGAGCTCCCATATTTTTTTTACGTTTCGCACTTGCCTTCTTCATGGTCCTGTCATCTTATCATTTTTCTCGCAGACAGCGCAAAATTTCGCTTCTCTCGGCAGGAAGGGAAATCTTCTGCCATGTAGGGGTTAAAAATTTTGGAACCAAGTTCAAAGGCAAACGCAAATTGGCTTGGTGCAAATTACGACATGTGAGCAGTGAAAAAATATGAGATGGCTGATGGTGCTGGCTGAAAATGTGAGAAGGAGGCCTCGGGGATTCTATGTCTGCTCGCATATGTCTGCCAATTTGGGAACACTTTTTGCCAAATTTGATTAAAACGTTCGCCAGGTCTTGTTTTATTTTTTCTTAAAAGAACAAATTTTATTTCTAATTTGTGCAAACTTTGGCACGGGTTGGAAAAAATATGAACAGAATGTGAGATCTAGAAGAGTTTTTTTTCGGTTAGCAGTTTAAATACTCTTGGAGTTACTTTAACAACACCTAGGGGCTGTCCATATATCGGCATAACTATGATTACGAAACTTATGGATAGCACCTTATCGGGAATAATACTCTTTAAATAGTTATAATTTTAATAAATATGGTTCTAATGTAATAGATGGTTTTGCTTGCTTAGTGAATAAATCTATCATAAGCAAGTCAACGTAGTACTATAAAATATGCTCTATTTATTTATGTTTGTACTCCGCATTGCCATACATAGTTTACTTAATTTATTCATTGGCCTAGAGAGCTGACGTAAGACTTTCTTTTTAAATTAACTTTTCAGACCGAACTATATTATTTACAAAATCACTAAGCCAATCCCCTGAAAGAAACTTCGTTCGTTACCAACTCGCTAACAAAACTTTCGTACCCCGAGCCGGAAAAACATCCTGAAGCACCTATAAAAATATCTTATTTGCTGCCAACTTAATTTGTCACAAAACGCAGAAGTCATCGCCAGAGTCGGAGCCTGAGAGCCAAGCCGTGCAGGGAAAGAAAACAATTCATGCTAAATAAATTGCACAACGAAAAGCCAGCGAGCAATATAAAATGAAAATATTTCGCAACGCAAATACGTATGCAAAATATATAGCCTCTTCGGTTCTTGGCCGTAAGTTGCTGGCTCAGTTTGCCACTTAAACTCCGCTGCACGACTTCTTTTGCGCCGAGAAGGAGTCGAGGAAGTTGGCATTTTACTTTTCTACTTTGTGGCTTACTTTGCCTTTTAGCTTTTAGCCATTCGGTTGACTGTTTCTATTTTCTCCCCTCAGCCACGTTTTTAATAAAAATGTGTATACAAAAAAAGTCCAGGGGTATAGTTATAAATTTGTTGCAAGGGCGCAGCCAAAGCGCATTGTTCCTTCAATGAGATGGAATCGGGGGCGGGGGCCTTGGGTAGATATAAGGGCTCTATAGTGGGCGGGATCTGCACGCAACTTAACCATAAACAAGTTGTCTAGACTGTGGGAATGTTGAATGCTCTTTCGCCACCTCTTCTTCGTCGTTTTCTTGGCGAAAAAAGGCAACTTTTGAGGCAAACATAATAAACATAATTCAAAATTATGTCCAGGTGGTTGGGGCTTAAAAGGATCGCTTCTGTTTTTGTTTTGCCGACTGCCGAGGATGGACAACTTTTGTAATGTATTTTTGATTGAGATCTTGTGATTCAGACTGGCAGAGGAAGTCTAAGGGTTTATAATTGGTAAACAAATTAAAAAGTAATTATATAAGTGATTGTCTAATTTTTTGGGTCTATAAATTTATCTGATTTGAGACGATTTACATTTTTAGTTCATTAAAATGTTTGAATAATTTCATTTTTAGAGGCTGATTTTTATGATACCTCTGACTTTTTAAACCAAAATAATAATAGTTCTTCTGGTGCTATATTCCAAATTATATATTCTGTGTCGTGATCAAATTAAATTGGTAAAATAGTTTCAATATAATATCAAATGTTAAATAATACAATAACACTCCTTTAATAAATTGTAAATAAATTCTAGTTCAGGCTTGAAATTTAAGCATGCAAAATGTAAAATTAAATTGCCATAGCAAACAAAAATGCAAACCACCCCACGCAAAAAATAATCCCAAAATATAATTTGGGGTTGAACGAATATGTTAGAGAAATCTGATCCATAATTATGTATGTAATGCCAATCAAAAGCCGGGCAAAATGAAAAAGAAATCCATTCAATTTGTGCAAAATTTCCGGGTAATGCAGAAAACCAAAAAAGAGAGGAACAAAAATTATTCAATTTGTAACTTTATTCCGCCGGAGTCTTGACAAGCCACAAAGCAAAATGGAGTGTACACGAAAAGCAAATAAAAACACACACATGGGAAGAAACTTTAAATTAGCTGATTAACTAAGTAGTAAAACAAAACCATAAGCCAGAGGCACAGGGTCGGAGCAACTGAGCCAAAAGATTGTCATGTCCAATGTCTACATAGGATTTGTGTCTGCCAGGATAAAATGGGGCGAAATGGAAGTGGTTTGGGTGGCAGGAGCAACATGAACAACGGACGGGGGCAATCACAAAATACCGAAAATAATATTTTCTCTACTTCTAGTACTGGGTACTTGGCGGCCCTAATGGTATATGGTGATCGAGGATTTTTTGTAAGTGCTTCCTTGCTTTACTTATACTGTTGGTAAGCATCAGATAATTTTTATAGACTTGGTGTATAAACAAGGAAATTTAATATAAATGAGTTGTAAAATTCAAGTTATACTTGTTTTTAAAAACATTTTCGGTAACTCTATTTTACGATTTAAGGTCAACCATATGTGTCATACTTATTTATCATTAATTACCGGGTATCTTATAGCCGGTACTTTGGATTATAGCATTCTATTGGGCTGCTTTTGTTTTAGTGCGCTCGGCTGCAGAAAATAAGAAAAAAATCAGGCGGGTGAGCGAAACACAGCCGGGCTAAAAAATCAACACAGCCAGCGCCAAAATCAAGCCAACCGAAATTGGAAGGAAGGGAAAATGTGGGGAAAAGTTAGGAGCTGCAGCGAAATGAAAAACGTATTTTATCTTTCCACTGGCGAGAGGCGAGCGCGAAAAGCGAACCAAAGCTCAGGAGCAACATGATAAAAGAGCACACCATTTATCAAAAAAGCAACAAAACCAACAGACACACACGTATGTATATACATTTATATCCAAAAAATATAGCCAGCCCGACACGACCGATAAATATATGGCGCACAGTGGGAAAAGCGAAGGCAAAGGATTCATCCCAACAAATGAGGCTTTTAGGTCGGCAACTTATTTCACAAAATTTTGACGGTACCTGGTACAGTTGCGGCCCTGTTGCTAATTTATTTTCGGGTGCAACTCTGTGTGCGACAGGGTTGTCCCGCTAATTGGCCCCAGGCTTGATTGTTGGCCCGACCACTGTGGCAACTCTGGCAGAGCGGCTGTTGGCTGTCGGTGCCCTTTAGTTTTGACTTTTATGTTTTCGCCGCTTACACATGAGTTTTAAAATGTGCACAGTCACGCACACAGATATACACACGCTTCTCTTTTGGAAAATACTCTTTTTGAAAGGGTTTTTGTTTGGGATAAAATTTTTTTCAGACTTATTCCAGATCTTAAACAAAATGGGTAAACTAAATCTATAAGAAAAATAGTAAATACCAGCTCAAAATTATATTTATAGAATGTCTTATAATTTAAGGAACAAATAAAATTGTCAATCATTTATTAAGTTTATAAAGTTCCACAAAAATGTTTAAATGTATGTAAGTATCCTAAGATTTATTATTATTTTAAGTTATAAAATTGTTTTACAAATGTGTTTATAAGTTGCTTAGTTTAAGAATAGGTTAGTTTTATGAAAAGCATAAGAATTTTAAGGATGAAGTTATTGCATCCGAAGACTTAGCAGTAGCAAACCTAATACTTAAAAAAATTTAATGATACAGAGCATTTCGTATTTCATTAAAAAATATTCTAGCTGATAACTTTTCCTTGGTGTAACATGTTTTTATTCTTTTTTTGCCTTCCTGTCGAGCCAAAAATATTTTGTACGCTAGCAAAAATAACACTAAATGTGGCTTACTAACATTTTCGCTGGTAAGAAATGAGAACGCACCGTGAGGTTGGCGAAACGGCCAACGGGATATGTTGTAAAATAAAGCCAAATATGAAATGAATGAATTTTTGTTACCCACTGACACGATTTATTTACGAGTGTCCCGTTGCCATTGTGTGTGACCCCACCCCCTTTCTATTCCCTAACCCTCTGACCCGCAGCCCTCTACCACCCAATCCCCACCCCCTCGCCCAGCCACAAGAATAACAACAATAAGAGTCTGAAAAGAACAACAATTTTTATTATCCAATGCTGGATGGCCGTGCTGTGTACATCATTATACAACAATTGAAATGTTATTTGGCGTCGCGTTGGCGGTAACGAACAGATGAGATGAGAGTAAACAGCTGTGGACAAAAAAATAGTTGCAGTTTTTTTCCGGCTTAGCTAAGGCTTAGAAATATATAGCAATAAATGTTAAACAAAATATTATTTAAACACATTTACACATACATACAAACCACGACAGTAAATTAAGTCTTATAAAATCACTAAGCCTTGAAGAAAGATTTAAGTTTTGTAACTATTTTAAATATAAATAACCCCTTAATATTTTTAAATTTTTTTTATAAGCAAATATTGGTTTTTCCCTTAATTTTACTTGATACTTTATCTAGAAAATAAAATAGTTTATTCGAATATTTGCCCTTTTTATTTAATCTTAACTGTTGAAATGTGTATTGTATTGGGTTGATGGAGGTTTTCCAACCTCGTCCTCGGACTTTGGCGACGAGAGGGCCGAAAGGGAGGCCAGACTGGAAAATCACTGCCAACTTTTTGGCAATTGCTAAGACGAGTGGAGGGGACCTTGGCACCAAAACAAAATAAAACACAGGCCGATTTTTTTCAATTACCAGACATAATATATGGGTCCTATGTGCTGTCATGACCTTTGCACGAAATTAGATGTCTTTTTGGGGGGAGGCGAAGACTTTTGGAGTTAGGTGATACATACAACAAAATTTATGTTGCCATGTTCTCTAATATGATTTGCGAATTTTTTTGTTAGCGAGCCAAGTTATCTCGGCGATTGTAATAAATTTGTTAGCCCCAAAAATAGAGTCAACATTATATTTACATGCTGTGAACTACAAAAAATGTGGTGCTTTGATTATTGTGAAAATGTATTTCCAATATAAACTCAAATTGCTTAGAACATTCAATCTAAAATAGTTTATTTAAAGAATTGAATCTCAGTGTTTTGATTGAAGTTGGAATCACGCTGAGCTTTGAAGTTTGGTTGTTTACTTGAAAGAAAACAGGTGTCTTTCATTTCCATTTCATATTTCAATATACAAATTTGAAACCTTTAAGCTTCTAAGGTCTGTTGATATCTTACGGAATTGTGCCTAAGCTAATAAAATTTCAACCCCATCTCACACAACCATCAAGATTCCAGAGACCGAATCCTTTATGTTAGAGGGACCCGCTGTCTTTCATTTAAATTCATACAGAATGCGAAATATGAAAAGTTAATTTAAGTTTCACTTACAAATGGAAATGAAACAGAATGAAATGAAATCCATCTGTGCTCCCACGCCGGTTGCCCGAGAACAGCAAAAAAGGCCGGCAAAACATCATCCGCTGTCTGGGAACCCCCGGACTCAGGACTCCGGTCTCCGGGCTCCGTTCTCCGTACTTTTGCCCGGACTCTTCACCCGAAGCCGTGGCCAAAATGCCGGATCCGTGGCGAGCGCTGAAAAGGGTTGCTCTTTGCTAATAGATTTCGCATAAATTTATGCGCCCCTTTTTCTGAAATATGAGCTCCACGACGTCGAGTTCACGACATTTGTTTAGACAGCTGAAGGGGGCGGGGGCGTAAAATAGGGAAATGGGTGGCGAATGTTTTTCTCTCTATTTGCACAAAATTAAACGCATTGCCAACTCTGCGAGCCAACAATTATCCCTGGTACAAATTCATTTGCCGCACTATTGTCCCATGCAATTAACAACAACGAACGACGAGCGACTAACGACGATTTTTGATAAATGCTCCTAGATAAGCAGTGAAAAGCTGGCTAAATGAGAAGAAACTCAAACTCCCGCCGTACTTGTAGTCTGTCGTAACTTTTGGTAGCCGGATTCTGGTAGCTTTACGGGTTTCTCGCATAATTGCTCTGTCATTGTCGAGTTGGTTCGAAGACGTTTCGAGGCAGCCGGCGAGCATAAGCATCCCAAGGATGCTGAAGCCCAAATGCGAATTTAGTTATAAAAAGCAAATTGCGCTGGCAAATTAGTTGCCATTTAAGAAGGCATCGAGCCAGCGTTGTCATGGCAGCAACCATAAACCTAAGGAGTAAAATAGGGGTGATCACATTTGACTTAAGCTGACTTTGGAGCTACCCTGCCTGTATATGTATCTACAAGGAAAAGATTATAATCCGAAAGAAAGAATGATTTATACAAATCCATCAATAAATATCAATTAAAATTGCCCAATAAGATTTTTATGTCAAAAATATGATATATGTATGTTTTGGGCTTCATTGTGTATTTTACTATATCTAAAAATATAGAACATCGTTTTGATAACGTTATATATAACGTTTACTTATTATACTTACACTTATAGATAACTATTTTAGTTCCATATATCCAAAATGTATATTCAACTCCTTTTACTTGATATTATCTTTTTTAATCCTGTTGTTAACCTGTAGTCGGGCAAACAGGACTTTTAATACCCTTCCTGGCCAGTTAATGCCATAAAAACAGCACTCGAGACAGTCGGATTTCTTTCTTGGCCTTTGCGTCCTTGGCAACATTGTGATAAAACCATAAAATTTTTGATTTGACAAAATGCATGTTTGAGAGCACGCGGAAATCTCAACGCAACTCATCTCCGAGTGGAGGAAAGAGAGAGAGATCATGGCTGGAAAGCCCTACCTGAGTTCTCCACTTTTTTCGAGTTGTTAACAAAGTTTGTCGCTAACAGGGAAAATGAGAAAAAGCGAAGGGAAACTGGGGAACAGGAGAAAAAGTTAGCAGTTAATGCGACAAAAGGGATTTACGTAGACAAAGTTGGGCCGCATTGCAGTCATCGCTGGCTTCACTCGGTCCTTGGGTATATTAGCTCACAGAAAAGTGCACATGATGAGTGGGAAACTCTGGGCTCGGCGGTCCGGGAAGGGCAGGGGAAAAGCTGACGGGGAAGCCCCTTGAAACATAATAAAGAGAGCGCACGCACATCACGCCGTCAGCATTGGCGCACTTCAAGGCCTCGAGCCGTTCTCTGCGACGAAGGAAGAAGGACCCAGGATGAGCTCATAGGCTTGAAGGTGGAGATTATGCACGGAGAGAAAAGGGGTACAAATTGAAACACAACTTTTCTTAACCCATTGCAAATTTAGGATTTTCGAGAATTCCTACTTTTGTAACTTTTTTTTCATGACGTTTAAAAAAAGATTGTTTTCATGCAAAAACGTTCTCCAAACAAAAGTTATTGTGATGAAAAAAAATTTCATAGAAACCCTTCGCATGTATTTCTTATGATTTTTAAGAACTGTAATTTATACAAAATGATTTTAGATACAAAGTTTTTGGTTGACTTTTTAACAGGTTTTTAACAGTGTTACTTACCAAATATATTTATAATTAGTTGATAGTTGTTTTTAGTTAACAGGCTCTTAAAAGTGTTAGTTGCCGAATTTGTATTTATTATTGGGAAATAATTGTTTTCTAATTTTAAAAAAAATGTATCCTGCTACAAAAACAATTAAAATGTCATACTTACAGAAAAAAAATGTAGTAGGTATGTGATATTTTCTCTCTGTGCACGTACCTCCTTTGTTGGCTTTGGGATTTCCCCCCTCTCATTTGCAGCTTGTGGTTTGCGGCAACATTTTACAAAAGGCGGCCATTGTGTTGCTTTAATGAAATGAATTGCTCGGGGGGATGGGGCACGGGGTGCCCGAAGAGTTGCGAGATGGTCCTCGATGTGCTATGCAAAATTTAAAGCTCCTGAAAGATGCAGCAAACCACGAAAAAGTCCTGGGCCACCATGCACACATGACCCACAATCAATCAAAGGAGACAATGGCGAAACCGTTGGGCAAAGATTCTCAAGGTTTCGGTAGCAGCCAGGCTTCTGCGAAACTTACTGAGGTTCCTTAAACAAGATTGGGTCGAGATATCGGCAAGTAAAATAAAGTACATTGAATTTTAAGACACCAATGGTTACAAAATTACAAAATATTTTTTTAAAAATATCTGTTAAAACAGAAATAATTTATAACAAAAAAATATTTAAATGGTTCATAATTTTTTTGAAATGTTATTTCTTATTTGGTCGACTTAACATTTAAAAAAAATTAGATCTTACGTTTTTTAGTGCATACAGACTCGAACCTAACTGAGCTAACCAAAGAACCACTCATATGCGTATTCGTTTCCGCTTTTGGCAACTTCTTCCATTCGCAGTCGAAACAAAAGCCACAAAATAATGTGCCATGAAATAGAAATTGTTTGCCTCCAAAGCTGCAACTTGGGTTTCATCCCCATCCCCACACCAAACTCTATACGATTCCTTTATATATTTGCGAATTTTCTGCAGCGTAACTTTTGGAGAAGGCTCCCCCTTCGGCCTGTCACTCTCACTTTGGACTTGACTTTGGTAGAATTTTTCAATTACACTACATTCAACTGTGCGGGCGCCGCTCTGGAGCGTGACTACAGAGAACTAAATCATTGGCGATTTGTGGTTAAAAAATATCCAGTGACTATATCATTACAAAACCGGTACAATTTTAAGATATTCCCGAGAAAAAAAAGGAACCTATCATTTGTGAGACCTTTATCTTTACAAACATTCAATTTTGGGAAGTGTGAGTACAAAATGTTCCGTTATCATAACTTTATATCATTCAAATGATAAAACAATAAAAAATGGTTATCACCTCTAGCTCTGGATTTTATAACTAATTTATTTTAATCATTCGGTGTGGTATACATCTGTGGTTAATTTTCTATTAGTTTTCATTAACAATCTGAAAACTTGTTCTTTGACCTTTATCAATAAATATTGGTTTACTTTCCCGACAGAATTTTTTTTTGGTGTGGTAAGGATCCTATAGGATGGTGTAAAAAACCGACTGGTAAAGTAACACCAATGTGCCGCAAAGTGGCCCTCCCCTTTGCCCCCCCTTAAGTTCTCAATGTCTGTGCAAGCTGGGAGACATTTTTAAATCTTAAAAATACTTTCGATTGGTGGATACCGGGGGCAAGGAGTCAAAGGAGCGCTGGGGGAACGTGTCAGGATGCGTTGCGTGTTTTTTGTGCCACGCCGCCTTGACTGGAATTTGGTTTCGCATTCGTTTGGAAAATGGCAAAAGGTAGCAGCAGCGCAGACGGACTAGAACGTTATCCAGGAAACTTTAACCAGGGAAGGGTATCTCAAATGGAAATAAAAATTGAACCGGAATTTCGATTTTAAAGGAAACAAAAATGGTATATTTCTTTCAATGATATATATTTATATAGCAGCTACCTGAACTTTGGGCTAATGGGTGAAACTCTACAATACTTGTTACCTAAATATAGGATTTTCAAAGTATATTATACATTTTTATTAAAATTCTTATTGTCAACTAAGCATTCCTTTAAAAAACTGACAAAATGTGTCCAACATTTTATTAAAACGATCCAGGTATTACAAAATGTTCTACGTTTTTAGCATACTTACTATTTAAAACAGTTTTTCGTTCTAACTGGGAATAATATAGGTCTTAAATTGTAAAATGCGTACTTTAGACAGTTCGTTTAAGACTTATTTAGTTCTAAAACTATTATAAATGATATTTATTCATTTGAATAAACTTAGCTAAAAACTATATTATATATCTGTAGAACTATGATCGTCTACCGTGAGAGCAGCTATTTCAGCCCTGGTAGGAACAGCGAACTGCCACTGAACCCGAGTCCCAGACTTTCAGTCTGGAAATTTGTTGCGCAGGCTATAAAGTCAGGTAAGCCGGGGGTGACAGGTGCCCGGGGAGCGGTGGAGGTGGAGTTCAGTGTCGGGTGTTTGGGCGGCCATCTCCCAATTTTGGGGCACGTGATGTTGCGTTTGTCGCCGTTGCCGTGGCGATTTTCATGTTACAAAGTCGCCATCCTCATCGCTATCGCCATTCCCAGTCCCATTCTCATGCTCATCGTCATCGTTGTCTGTCGCCTGTTTTGTGTAAAGAGTTTTGCTCTGCATCGGGTACACGGTGAAAAACTAAATAAAAAGGGGAGCAATCGGGTAGAACTCACATTTTATATTGATTTTTTACAATTAAACCCACTTTTTACCTTTAATTTTAGAAATACGGATTTAAAAAGGACATCCCTACATCTTCAGAATAAGGAAATTGATTAAACAGAAATGTAAGATATAAAATTTTTAGAAATCTCTAATTTCTCTAATATTTTGAACATACCTATTATTTATGTTCCTATATAAAAAAGATATCTATTTTAAAAATAGTGAAAATAAAGTAACTTGAAATACAAAAAAAATCGTTCTTAAAATATAGGGTAGGGTTATGTCACCAATCTAAAATATTGTTTTCTGTGCAAGCATTTTTATTCAGGTTGGCAATTTTTGGTGCAGCCTTTTTGGGAGCTGGTTGGTTGGTAGGCGGGATTTCGCTGCGGTGAGTCATGTGTCTGCCATCCATCTCTATCTCCCGCCCAGTATCTCCGAGTGCCGAGTGCCGTGTTTAGAAATGGTTACAAAATGCGTAATTAGCGTTATGGCAGGGAATTTTCCTGTTTGCCTCTTGGCCCTCCCACAAATACGGGGGCGTGTCTAATGGGCGTTAGCAGAAAATGTGGTGTTGCTAAACATGCGAACTATGGCGCATTAAGGTGGATTGGAGTGCACGAAAGGGGTTTTCGCCAAGGTGAATGTTATGGAAGTGCTATTTAGTGGGAAGTAAGATTTAATTAAAGATATGATTTAGTAATGCTTTAGGGTGTATTTATACATACTCATCCTGCTTAAGAAGTATTCTAAACAAATTTTGAAAAATGGCAGCACGAATAGCTTATATATTTTGATTTAATACTATACAATATTTTTTTTTCATATAATGTTCTAATTTTACATATTCCCACATTTTTTTCGCCGCTTTCTAGGCCTTTGTCATTATTTCTATTGAAAGTGTTAGCCGACATCAACTTTCAACTGCCATATCATTTTATTGCTTTAAGTTTGAAACAAAATTGTTTTTCTTGTCTCTCGATTTCAATCAACTGCTACACCCTACCCCTCGAAGCACATAAAAAACTAATTCAATGTTTCTTCCTTCGCATTCAAATTAAAAATGACCAACACAAGCAGTAAACTATATCCCATGTGTAGATCTCTCTGCCATTCGGGCATTCTTCTACATGTACAAGCATTTCACGCATTTTGTTTGTCTCGATTTCCCAGACCCCAAGTGTCTGCCTTTCAGTTTTTTAATTCGTTTTTTGTTGCTCGCCCTAGGTCGGAAATACAATAGGAGAGCACAAGTGGGGAAAGGTGGAGAAGGGTCTTGGCAATTTCCGTCTCCGTTATCGAAATCGTATAAACAATAAAAAAGTGGAAAAGAAGGAAACTATACACCAGACAGACTGTCGGAACAGCTCCGAGTGTCAACCCTTCAATGGGAGTCCTTAACCATTCTCATACCCATCTCAAAAAACTAATTCAAACCTAGTTGATGTCACCAAAAAAATGGTATGGCCTTTGTTTTCGACTCGAATCTTTAAGTGATAACTTGTGGAAAGGGGGTAAAATCAAAAATAGATTAATATAATCTTTTTAAGTTAAAAACTATAGAATTTTTTCTCTTATTTTATTGGATTATTTATTGTACGAGATTCGAATTTGTTTCGATACTACAAATTTGATTTGCTTGCTAAAAGTAAAACTCCAGTTAAATTAATGACATAAATCACTTTACAATTTTGTGTAAATGCAATGTAAATAAAATATTCATTTTTGCATTTGATCATATATCGCTGTTGTATCAAATATTTCATTCCGTCGTAGTTTTAATGATGAACCTTGATCCAAATGGGTTCAGGCTGTCATAGAAACAATAAATACCGCAGTAAACGGTAAAATGTACATAGTTTCCTCTTTCACAGCATCCCCAACCTTAAGTACAAAGGTTCTTTGGTTCTTCAATTTCATCCTTTTTTGAGCTTTGCGTTTATGTGGAAACTGGCGCCGGATTTAGTAGCAATTTTGTCTGGCGAAACGGGCAATAAAATGTAGAAAAAACCCAATGTAAGGCCATTTGTAACGAATTGAAGAACTTTTATGTCTCACCAGTCAACCCTGAAGAACCTTAGTTTTTTAAACATCCCAAAATAACAAATATTTAAAGGGGAAACAAAAAAAATATGTAAGTAAATATATCAATTTTAATAAATCTACTCAGTTACCAGCTGAAAATAAATATTGTATAAGGGTATTTTTTACTAGGTCACCGTAAAACATCCATTCATATATTATTTGTTATTAGGTGTTCGCGATATTATTTCTGATTGATTTGCATTAATTTCCCGAAGCTTGTCAAACCGTGAACAATTTCGGGAGTGGAGTTTTAATCAGCGGACTTTCGATTTCAGATTGCGGTTAACGGCAATGGGCCCAGCACACATTCGCCATATCCTCTGGGGCCAAATAACCCCCAGTTTTCCATCGAGCAATCGGCAACCCAACGGACATCCGCTTCGTTTGATTTCCGGCATGTGATTGAGTGCACAGCGATTGAGAGCGACGATGGATGGATGCAATGACGTCGCATGATGACGTGAAAATTGTTTGGGTCAGTGTTGCGAAAACAGCGCTTTACTAGCCAGATTTGTTCAAGGGCTGGAAGAAATTCTGGCATCTGCAATAAATTGGTTCCTTTAGAAAAAATAATTTTTTTCAGCTAGTTTAATATATTCTGTTTTACCATGAGTCTGAACTAATATGTTAACTAGAATTTCTTAATAAGAACATTAATTAGTTATAAACTATTAAGATCATTTGCAAAAATTTTATTTGTTAAATAATAATAGATATATAATTTGATGACCTTGTGAGATATTAGATATACGTTTCATTGAAATTCAGCATCCAGCTTTTTTTCTAATGCTTTACATTGATGACAACACTGGTTTGGGGGCTGGTGAACTCAGGGGATGTGGCGTTACTGTGGCCCCTCATCAGTGGCATTCATAAAGCGATTAGTCTTCGAACGTGTGCCGATTAATTTGCTGCATGGTTTTAGATATGCCAGGCACTCACTTCTACGTCAGCAAAAAAAAGTATCAAATTACATTTTTTTGGGCGTGAATGGTTATTCAATGCTCATTCTGGGGGTGTTTGGTCAGTTTAGGAGGTGGCTTTTTTCGGCTGCGGGTAGTTCAAAGGAATCACATCAAACGGATGCAGTGCTAAGCATTAAAATGCGTCAGGGTGAGATATTTATTGAAGTATGAATGGGGGATAGAGATTGCACATTTTCGGGGGTTATTTTAATGTGCAGGAAAATTCATGGTTTTTCCAACCGGGCCTTGATTAAGTATAAGTAAGTAAGAATATCATTATGTGCCGCATTTTTTATGTATATTCTTTCAGAAACAACTTTTCCTTTTTAGTTATTTAGAAAAAGACCCGCATTTATGATAAATCAAAGTATGACCAAATATCATAGATATCATTCTTTCACTCTATAACATTAATTTACTTTCATCGCGTTGTTTAGTTATTTAAAGGTTTCGTTCGCTTTTAAATCTACTGGTAACTATCTTAGTGGGAATTCCTTCTACTTTTTCACTTAGTTTTTCATTCTTATCTGGTTCAGTCTATGCTCATTTGCCATTCATTCTGTATTTTTTAAGAGTCGCGCTGAACGGATTTTCTTGCTCGTTTTCGCTTTCCACTTTTATGGGACTTTTTGCTATGGCTCCTCCTTCCTCCCCGATCATTTTTCATGTTCCTGTGACAATTTCTAGTGTCTTAAGCGACCATCAACAGATTATGCGATAGTTAAAGCCCGCCACTTTTAATTGCCATGGCAATGACATCCCACGCCAAGCTCTCGTCATCCTTTTCGCTCCTTCTGGTCCCCCCGATACTTCTGTTTCTTTTTTGCCACGCTTGATCCGGGCCATCCAAACTATCCTCAAAACTTAGCCACATCATAAAAAGTGCTGGCAGGCCATGTCGTAACCGGGAGCTCCGTTATGATGCCCACACTGCGATAAAAACTCCATAAAACAAGAATATACTTAGCGAAAATCTAATAAAACCGTACATGTCAAATGCAAGGGACTTAATGTTTACTCTTTCTATATTCTTATTTATTTAGTTTTTATGGATCTAAATAAACTATGTTTTGTTGATTATAATTAAACAAAAAAAATACGAAATCTGAACAACTTAAAAAACGTTCACTATTTATAAATTGGGAGTAAAAGAAGATTTAAAATTGTTTCCCATTGTGTATTTGGTAACCAAAAGCCATGTCCCAGCCAGCCCCTTAGCCTCCCAAGCCCCCACTTTAACCCTCTAACCCCATTTGAGCCCCGTACCCTAACTAGCCCGCCTTTAACCCAACACTAACCCCTACTATTCCCGTTTGATATCCTCGCACCGCACTTCATTTGAGACTTTGAACTGCAAATAGACAAACGTGTTTCGCAGCAGATCCACCCGAAAGGGGGCTGGCTGTCCCATCTGCTTTTCACTTTTCACATTTCCATCATCACAACCTTTGCGCCGCCTTTGCTTTCGTTTTTTGCTGTATTTGCATATCAAATTAAAAGCGCCCGAGTAATTTTAGCGCTTTCCACACAGACTCTCAGATGGATAGATGAAAATGGGCGGAGATCTCCTAGGGAAATGGGTGGGGGAACGGAAGTTTGCCAGGGGACTTCCCCTCCATATCCTACACCACAACATGCCGCGTTTTTCCGGCACATTGTCTGATTGTCTGATGAGGGCACAGCCCGTAGCTGTGAAATAAATAAAATACACGTTAGATGGTTCGGCATTTAAAAGCTATAATTAAAAAGCAACCAAAAACACGTATAGAAATGGGGCTAGGGGAGTGCGAGAGGGGTGGCATATAAAGCTAGACAAGCCGGGGATTTGATTTACTCCTGGTCTGAACGGGGATCCCCCGGACTTTGCTTTGTGAAATATTCAAATGGCGCCCGCGATGCGTCGACACACGAAATGGCATTACAATCGTATAAAAGCGACACGGCTCATCGATGCACGGAAAAAAGTTCTGCTTAGTTTTATAAGGTTCTCGAAGATGACAAAAATTATATCAAAATATTTAAGATAAAAATGCATCCTTAACATAATATAAATATAATACAAATTTAATACTGTCATCTAGGTATTTAAAAATAAACATTAAATGGATTTCGTACAGTACGAAAATTGTTTTCAGTGCGGCATGTGTGTTAGTCATTCCTGCTTGTATGTGAGCTATCTCTTTTAGTGTCTGTGCATTTTAAAGCAACTTGTTTGGGCCTCAAAAGCATGTAAAGCACACAAATTGTTACGATTTGTTTATCAACGAGCCAACAAGTGGATTTCTGTAAGGGTGGGCTAATTCAATTATTCAGATTAGTTCATGATAAATTTATTTTAATCAGGCGCTGCCTTACTTTATCTTATTTTATTTTGTTTTTATTTATAT
Source organism: Drosophila subpulchrella (assembly GCF_014743375.2). NCBI lineage: Eukaryota > Metazoa > Arthropoda > Insecta > Diptera > Drosophilidae > Drosophila > Drosophila subpulchrella. The sequence goes on along the minus strand of NC_050612.1, from coordinate 7,283,538 downwards.
CGTCAATAAGAATTCAATACCACTTCTTATAATTCTGATTCTAATTTTAAAAAATTTTTATTTAGGACTTAAACTATATTTATCCCATATTGAGCTACGCGTATTATTATATTTATTAATTTATTGTAAAAAAATCGGTGCTTTGAAATCAAAGAAAATCCACTAATTCCTTTCCACGAAAAAAATTTTGTGGTAATTCCTGGACCCCTTTTACCCATTTGTGTGTGTGTTTAGAAAGTCCCTTCGCGTGCGCACTGCTTAGGTGTGTATGTAGTTGTGGGAGGTCCTTTATTATTCAAGATTATCCTGCGGGTATTGAAGTGCCGTGCGATGTGCTGCTCTGTTGCTCGCTGCCACGAAATCCGTGGAACTCCCCCGACATACTCACATCGATGACATGTTTGCGTCGCCAGCATGTCTGAGATTGGCCCACCATCCCCACTTGTACCCCCACTACCCATGCAGATCCACATCCACCCATCGAAAATCAAGAGCAACTATAATGGTTAAGCTCTTCCATCTACAGAACGCTTAGCTACTCCACGCACCCACATGGCGAAGGTTTCACAAACTTTCACAGAGAAAAAGTAGGTGTAGAGTAAAATTGTTGAAATATTACCTAGAATATTGTAGGAAATATTGATGAGAAATATATAGTCCCTATTATAACACATAAATTTCTTTTTGGTGTTTTTTAGTTACATATAATTTAATGTTGAAATAATATAATATTGAAAATTAATTTTAAAATCTCAATGATAATGATTTTTAAATATTAGTTGGTTTTGTAAATAATTTTTTTTATTGCGTATATTGCGATTTGTAATTATAATATGAAAATAAAAATGTATTTCTGAAACCGTATCATTTTTATACGAATGAATTTAATATATTTAAATTATGTAAATTCAAATTTTACAGATCTAACATTGTCTATCAGTGTTCACCTCCCGTCAGCTGATGGATTCAACTTACATAATTTGATTAGTTTCTGCCAAATTTGAAGCGACAGCAGAAAAAGATTTATTTACTGATTATAGACACATGATTTATGATTGCTGCCTTTGTTACGGCGTCTTGTCAGTCAGTCAGCCATTCAATCAGTGGGCCGTGTGATTAGCCCTGACATGGTATGTCAATTTTCCAAATCATTTTCTCCAGCTAGCCAGAAATCAAACAAAGGAATCGAGCACGGAAGCCAAAGAGAACCGAATAAAAAATCCTTTAAAAACTTGCCCAAACAGCGTTCTTTCATTAGGCAAACAAAAGCGGGACGCGACGCTTGATGGAATTAGTTTTATTTTTTTTTATTTGGTGCTGTGTGCTTGCCCCCGGTTTTCCCCACTTTTCCGGGGACTCGTGCAAACCATTTAAAACGCAGATTGTCATCCATTAAGAGATTAGAAATTTTCAAGGGTGTTTTTTCTACCCAGCGGTGTGTGTGTGTTTGGGAGTTTGGTGTGCTCGTCCTTTGTCTCACTGGCCAAAATGGCATGAGTTTCGCAAACAGGATATAGACAGGACATTCGGAGCGGTCGTAAAAAATATCGACGCCGGATTTCAGGAAGCATCAGCAACTTTCCCATAAAAATCACTTCAAATGTCATATTAGGCTGGGTGGGATGGTTTACGGATTTCGGGCCAATCCCCTTAGCCAAAAGGACAATTGGCAGAAAAGGAGAAAAAGGAAGCGGGCATACAGGCGAATTCGTATCGGCAAATTGAAATCTGTGCGCCCGAGTCAAACGCATAAGTTTGGCCGGAGACGAAAAAGACGGAGATGAAGTTCACTCAGCCATAGAATACATATGCTCGACGTAATCCTTTTTGGCCGGCAGTGTCCTAGCACTTTGTCCTCCGCTTGTTCACAGGATTTTCGACAAATTTCGTCTGTTTTGACTCGGCAACTGCTGCTTTTCTGCTGCTGTTGTCACTCGAAAATCATTTTCAATTGCTTGACCAGAGGAAATGGGTGCTCATATTTTAAGTAGTGGCCGTCTGTGGAGAAACTTGCTTACTGTTACGCTTCAACAAAGATCCTTTAACAGCAGAAAGGAGTTGAATCTGGGGAGGGGTGACAAGTAGTCGAAATATATGTGATTTGCAAGCACGGTTAATATGATAGAAACGACTTGAAACAATATATTAAATTTTTGATATAGACTTATTTGAATAAAAAGTTGATTGTTGTGCTAGATAAATGTTTTTTCATACAATAAAAAAAATATTTAGTTTACCATTTATATTTTAATTTATAAAAAATAAACAAGAATCGGAATCTCTTTCTAAAAATATATTTTAATCCCTTTGAAACTTCAGTTATAACAACCTTTAGATAATTGTTTTTTTTTTGTACAATATACATTTTATAATTAATTAAGTGCAGAATACACTTCCAATTATTTTAACCATCGTTAAATTGTATTTGAAACTTTGTTCAAAACCTCAACCAAAACTAGTTATCGTTAATAAACTGGATTTTGTTTTTATTAACAAAATACTTTTCATACTTCTTCATAATCCCAACACAATTAGAAATAAAAGAGCACTTCTAAGTGCTATTTTTCTGACCGCAACTGTGTGTTTTACAACAAAGAGCTGTGCTTGCGAGTGCGTGTGAGTGCGAATGGAATGCTGCTCTCAAGTTAAAGTGTAATTGCATTAGCAAAGTGGCTGCAAAAATTTAAATTACTCCATATTGTTCAGCTCGCTTTAATGCACATTTCAATTTAAATTTAAATTTCGATTGAAGTTCGATTAGCAGGCGGAGCCAACACAACTGCGATAACATTAGTAATCGATCGCTTGTTAACGTAATCGGTTTTTAATTTTATTTTGCCACGAAATAATTAGTGAACGCTTAGCTCTAAGCCGTGTGTAAAAAGTGCAATCCTATTAATATTGTCATAATGCGCATTTTCTAGTAAACAACAAGAACCAATTAGTTTGTTTTTAATGGTCACTCGTGAAAATTTAGCGCTGCCGGCATCATAAAGCAATTTAACAGTTTGCCAACATATCCTGCGCTTGTAAATTGTTTAAGCACAAAAACGTGATGTTTGGAATGAGAGTAAATTTTTAGTTATTGTTTAACAACTTTTATTTGACTGCAAGCAGCGCTTTTTGTTCTTTAGGGAACAACTAAAACTTTTTGACTAACGTGACAATTCTGCAGACGCTGTGTCCGTTTTCCCTTGAGTTTGTTTTTATTTTCAGTTGGAATTTCAACGTTTTGCATTGTTCTTTCAGTTTTTTGAGGAAAACTAGAGGTCCTCAGGATTTCCTTTTTCAAGCCAATTAGGTTATGTAGAATGTAAGTGTACGCGTCGCTCGGAATTGTTACATTCTATGTAGATACGAGAATAGACGATGTAACAATAAGTTAGGTTCCGGATATTTTACTTTTTTTTTAAATGTTTGCTTTAAAATTTAAGAAAACTTTTACTGAAATGATCTTCTACTTTTAAATCTTTTTTAATGCTAGACTTTTTAGTTTCTAAACAAGAATATTAAAAAACTCAAAAAAAAAATGAAAATTTAATGTAAACACAAAAAGGGTTTTCTATAAATGTTTTCTGAAATATCAAAACTATAAAATAAAGAATATTAAAAAACTTTTTATTTTTTTTATAAACTGGACTTTTATTTTAAAATTTTAAAATAATGTTTTCATGTAAATCTTAAATTAATTTTTTAGTAAAATTTTATTAAAACTTGATCTAGAAATTTATTTAAAGTACTGTTGTTGCCCAAATAATACTTTGTAAATATCATTGTGGTTAAATGAACATGGTTAATGTTATGGTTATGGTTAAGTTAAAACTATGGTAGTCATGAATTTATCTTTGTCTTTTAGTTTGTCCACCTAAATAGAAGATTTATCCGCTGCAAGTTTTTGATATTGCACTTGTGCACTGGCTTTGATTTAATGGCAGTGCCAGCTCCGAGCTGCTCAGTTATCACTTTAATAACTTGTCAATATACATAAAATGTTGGTCGCTGGGGCTCTCGGTTCTAAATGGCGGCAAACTTTCCCCCCTTTCTATGGCTTAACCCATGGCTGCCTGGAACGTAGTCGACTCGCGTCTTCTTTTAGTTTTCATCATGAATTTTCAAAAACTTCACTCGCTAAAATTGCAGCCACGTTGGTAACGGGAAAGTTGTTATCGCTGTCGCCGTCGCATTCGCCGTCTCACTTATCTTGGCATAAAATTTGTTTCCACAACGAGGAGTCAAAGAGGGAGTCACGTGGGAAGGGGCTAGAGTGGTACAGTGATCTCTGGATAAACTGAAAGGTACAATTATATAAGTCTTACAACTAAATAAAATCATTACCATATCATTCCGGCAAAAATACACACACTAGGGAATGCATTTAATGTAGAGGTAGGAAAGTAGAGCCACTTATATAAGTAGCTTACATACTACATTTTGTAGGTCCTATTCTGACTCGCTCGATTTTTTTTATAAACATTTTTAGCTGAAATACATGAGTATGAGTAGTTTTTAAGGAAACTCTCAAACAAATCGTTAAGTCTTACAAATAGTAAAAAAATAGTTTTACTTTTTAGTCTTCCATGTAAAGGGAATTTCATTTTTAGTCTGCCTTAACATTATCACTGTAGGATTACTGACAATATGGAAAAAAATATTCAATTTATTATTTATATTTACTATGGAATTCTTAGAAATATTTCTTAGAATTATTTAATATTAAAATAAGCATTTCGGAAAAAAGGAAAGCCCTATCAAATGTTTTAAAATTGGGTACACCTTAAAAATATCAAAACATTTTTGGTCGTAAAGGTTTATTAAATTTTTTGTAAAATTATTTAAATACTTATTTAAGAGTTTTAAAGATATAGCTTCGATTTAATTAATATTTAGACGATAATAGTTAAAATAAAAGCCTAAAACTTTAAAGCGATCACTGTAGCTGGTTTTTTGTTGGCATTCCCGCACCATTCGCTTCCCATTTTCTTGCCAACTTATTCTTGTTAACGGCTCTTTGCTGCTACCGCTACTTTTAGCCTCTTCGGCTGTTGTTTTTGCTTCTGGTTTGTTGTTTTAGGTGGGGCAAGAATTTTGTGGTAAGAGGGGGCGGCCAAACCGGGGGTGGGGCCGCTTTCTGGAGGTTGGGGCGAAAGGGACCGCCTCTCATTTTAATATGTCCCTAGTCGCGCGAAATTGCTCAAGACATGTTTGTTTTTAAACAGATTACATTATTTTATGAACGCATTTCGGCTGCTGCTGCTGCTGTTGATAATATGCAAAAACTTGGCAAACAATAACACAGAACGCAACCCAGAAAATCGTCAAATTCCACTGAAAAGTTACCCACTCACTCACACACACACAGACTGTTCGCCCCATTTTCCCGCCCACTTTTCCGCTTTCCACCCACACACTCTCAGCTGTAATGCTTGTGCAAACATTTCCTGGGAATATTGCCATAAGTTTCATCGACAAATTAATGATGAAAAACCATAAACATGCATTACATAACAAAACAAAAGCTCTGAGGAGGGAAATTGGCACAAGACTTAGACGAGTTTTTAGGGAGTTTCGCGAAATGCGGGGGCGTGGCAGCAGCGCGCCGCTTTCCTCTTTTGTTATGCTAAATGAAAAGTTCATTTCGCAATAGCACAATTTTCTGAAGGATTGTGAATGGCTAAAAGGGGTTGCAAAGCGGGAAAATTGCATTCGTGGAAAGAGCAATTTCCAAGGCGTCTAAGGGGACTTACGTAATACAAGCTTTAACAGGAACAACGGCGGCTTTATTTTAGGGAAATTCACAAAACTTTAAAAGGTTTGAAAAATAAATAATGCAACAATAATAACACAAATAATAACAAAATGTATTACGAATTATTTTTAAGAACCCTGGGTAATTCCAAAAAAATGTATAAGAGCCTTTCTTTAGTTATATACTTTTTAGAAAAACAAATTTAACATAGTAGGAATAATAACAAATGGTTTTCTAAGGCTGTTGTTGATGAGAAATCCAGTCCGAAGGGAAAACAAAAGGCCCGAGCTATCATCTTAGTGGTGGAAAAAGTTTATATTAATTTTACTTAAACCGCAGTAGATGGTGTCTCAAATGTCTCTCCTTATCCAAAAACCAAACATTTTTTCTTGTCAATTTCAAATTTCCAACTTATCTTTCTTCTCTAATTCCTTTGCCAACTAAACTTTACCTTTACACATTTGAAAAATGTTTACTTTTTACACTTTTCACTTAGCTTTGTGTCGCCCGACGATCGCACACACACTCGCAGAAAGCCTCATTCCCCTTGATTCAATCCCATGCCGACACACTTCAGACGCTTTACACGTGCTCCGTGCCATTCAAGTGCCGGCAAAGGCAGCGGTAAAGGTATAGGAAAAGCCAAGGGTAAGGAGCGGGAAAGGTAAAACGGTAAAGGTAGCGCCACCGACATCGCCGGGCTCCTTGGCATAATCGCTCAACAGCTACAGCCACAACAACAATTGTAACAACAACTGCCGGAAGCTGCACAAGGAAAAATGTGTGCACAGAAAAGTTTAAATAAACTGTAAATCACTTATCCAGCACTTTTAAATATATCCATTTTATAAATATTATAATAATAAAATAATATATTATAATATTAAAAATAAGACTTAAATAGACTTGTAATTATTTATGTTCACGGGTCATCAAATATTTAAAAAAAATTTTAGTTTATAGATTTTAAGCTAAATAACTAAAATACATTAAAAAGAAAGACACTTTGTAATATAATAAAAACAAATAGGGGGCCGAAAAATTTTATTTGTTACTGATAGCGGAAGGGAATAGAATTCATGGGGGAGCCACAGACTTAGGTTCCGTAATCCTTAGTATACTTTTGATAAAACAATAATATTTTTGACAGAACTGGTAGTAAAAGTTCCGTCCATTTCAGTTTTACTTATCCTTTTTTTTAACTATTGAATAGTTTATAAACAAACCATCATATTTTCCTTACGTTAACGTTGGTAACGTTAAATTACAAAATCATAATAATAAAGTAAACTTAAGAACAAATCTTGAATAATTACCGATATTTAATCGATATATTTATTGTACCTGCTATCTAGTTAGCTCCAAGACGCTATTTTGATGGAAAATTTTCAAGCTCAAGTTCAAATTGTTAGTAGATCTTTTTCCTTAGTGTATAAGCTGGTAGCTGGCAAGAGCGTCAAGAGCTAAGACATTTTATCTGCCTTCGCTGGCGCTTGGCATCTCGCATCCTCGCATCCTCGCAGCCTCGCATCTCGGATCTCGACATCGCGTTCCGTTGCGGATGCGGAAGATGCGGAAGCTTGTTGATGCTTTTACCATTTGTTAAGTGCTGCTTGTTGCTCCAGCTGTCGATGCTGAGGTCAACTGAATGCTCCAGGTGATGGAGCAGTGAGCCAGCGAACTGGCGAACCAGCGAACAGGTGGAAATGCCAGTCAGTTGTTGCTTTTGCAGTTGGGTTAGTACTTAGACATGCAGGCAGCACACATACATCAGGCTGGATTTACCCCTCACATTTTCCGCCTTTTCCCCACCCCAAGCCCCCCTTTGAGCCAGGGAATTTCGCCAGTGCTCTGGGAGTTTCCACCTTTACTACGTGCCCTGGCGTTTGCTTTTAGTTGCGCTACACGCTAATGCTAAGTAACTGTTGTTTATAGAGAAGCAGGCAAGCAAAAAACAAAACTAAAAAAAGAAAGGAAGTCAACACACACAAAGATCCCCTGCTATAAGCAATTCAGTCAAAAGTTGCCAACTTTCGAACCAACAAAAAAATAATGTTGCACGCCACTGGGGGCTCGTCTTGGGGTCGTGTTTAATGCCCTTCTATAGGGCCAGAGTGCCCTAACTTTCCTGATTGTTTGACAAGCCGCATATGCTAATCTGCAGACATTTCAGTTTCCGCTTGGTGTATTTTGGTATATGGCTTAAACTATTTCTGAGTATATCATGGCTAAATATTTTAAGCTGACTAAATAAAGTTTATTTTTTTAATGGTTTTTTATATACATTTTTAGTATAATATTTAGGAATACATTGTATATCATATTTGCAGTGTTCAGTATTTCTTTTTAACGTGAATTAATAGTTTCATTATGAAGAATATTAGAATATTTTCTTTAATAATATATAATATTTAATAATACAGTTTTCTTCAGACTAGCGTATTATACTTGCTACTTCCAGTTCCAAGCACTTCCAACCGCTCCAAGCACACCCAAAATATCCTGACAGATTGCATTCAATGACTAGCAGCTCAACTCGGTGTCAAGGGATGTGGGCTGGGATCGAAGGCTGCGAAGGAACTGCGATAGCTTAAAAGTGCATTTCTCAGTTAACGCCAAATGGCAATTTGTGTACACCGTTCGCTTTGCTCCGTCTCGCTCTGCTGCGACTGTTGCCGTCTCTCTCAAATTACGGGTTTATGGGGAGTATCTATATCTCAATTCGCCAATATTAATGCCACGAGCTTGGGACTGTTTGAAAAATGTGCATTGCATGTCAGCGATTTACCTTTTACACTTGCTGATCTTTCTCTCCCGTTGTTTACAGCTTGCATTTCAGCTTTTTACTTGTACTTTTCTTCAGTTATCCAGCGATGTTTCCTCCGGCTTGCCATACAAATTGTCAAGGTGCCAAAGCGTCAAATGCTGTTCGGTTTCCAGATACACTTTTTGGCGAGGGCGTGGCCCCCATATCAATATCCATTTACATGAGTGCAGTTCTGGGATAAAAATACGAGGCGACTTTTTGCGGTTAAGCTGAGTGGGTTTCGAGTAGCTAAATAAATCGCGATATAGGGCTTGAGGTCTTTGTTTTCTACTTACAGGTTGGTGGAGGGATTGATGGATGGCCTTTAAAATGATTGTCTGGGGATGGAAATGACTGTGAAAGTGGTTAGGAAGTACTCGGGGTACTGTTAGGGGTAAATTTATATATGCAGTTCTAGTATAAAGAATGAATTCGTATTTATTTCTATATTTTTTAAGCGGTGGAATAACCAATACAATTTTTTGAAATTATTGATTGATTTTAGGATGGTTGGGTAAAGTATATTAAATTTTTTAAATTGCAAATTTAATTTTAAACTTAACTTTCAGTTATCTAAAAAATAATGATATTAAAAGGAGGTGTATTTTTTTTTAATTTGACTCTTAACTAATTGCCTTCCTAAAATAAATATATTAAAAAAAGAGTTTCATTTGAGGTGTTTCCTTTGTTTCCGTTGAGAATTAATATGCCTGCAAATTAGTATTTAATTAACTCATATATCATATCATACAGCTAAAGCCTTGCATTTTAATTATGATATTAATTGTATTACTAGGATATTTAATTTAGTTATTTAACCCAATTTAACAGGTGCGGCACTTGAAACATAATGTAACTTCCAAAATTATCCCTTTGCCCAACCCAAAGATAGAAGCACCCATAAAATAAAGTTCTTCAATTAGTTTCCGTGCGCTTTACCCCACAGGCAGCTCACTCAATCTCGAACCCTTCCTTCTTAATATTCCTCCCGCTTCCTTATTTATAAATATCAATTAATGGAGCACCTCCTTCAACTGTCTAGCTATTTAATCGCCATTTGTTTTGTTTACATAACGCGGGGATTAGGACTCCTTGGAAAATCCTTTTACAATGCGTTTTCCTCAACCCTTGAGCCAATTACGTTTTTCAGTTTGTGTGTTGTTTACACGATTCGCCCTCAGTTAAATCGGAGTGTTTATGTGCATTCCTGCCGCAGACTTTCAATTAATTTCTATTTGTTTTAATTGAGTTTTCCTTGGCTCAGCACTAGGCAAAACCTTTGATTGATGCAACCGGGGGTAGCGGAGAAAAGTGAAATCTTTCGACCCCGACACATGTTCTTTGCCTTTGCAAGCATGCCGACAAGGTCATAGGATGGGCGGGAAGGTCAGTGGGCGGCAGCGATTGCAGTAAATTTGAGATTTTGGATGCATGCCCGCCGACTGCACTGATAATAAAAGTACTTAAAAAATGGATATCGTTTCCTAAGTCCTTAATATATTTCAGAGAAACTATTTTCCTCGCCTTTTGCCTTTTTGTATATTTGCTGTATATATATATATTGCATATACTTATTGCATATACTTATATGCAAGTCAGGAAACAATTAATATAGTTATTTTATATTTAGAAAAAAAACAAGTCTGAAAAAAAGCTTACAAAAATACATTTTAAACAAATATGTAACATTTCATGATACGAAACAATACTTTATTGAATGAATGAATGTCAAGGTTTATGTTTTTGACTGGATTTTTTATAGAAATAGAAATGACCAACATTTTGTTTGACTTAGTGATTTTTATTTTGAGTGCACGCTGGGTTATCTAATTTCCCTTGGACCTTACTTGAAAAATCGACGCCAGAGAAAAAAGTTGCGAAAATGAGAAAGGCAACAGACTGAAGAAAAAAAACCGGTCCCCGACAACCTTTGAGGGGCGTGTCTGCTCTCACACTCTTCTGCTCTATCTTCATCACTAATAAATTTCAAACAAAAGTCAATAAAATCATTGAATTCATTACATTCTGGGAGAAAACAGGAGTGAGCGGGGTTCGAGTGTGCGGTTTTGGTAATTTAAGACTCTGCTCCAGTTTCTTCTTTCGTGGACACGCCCTTGAGGTTGCCTCCCATCAAGGACAAGATTGTGTGCACTGAGAAGAAATATTTACATAATGGTTGTTTTAAAAACTGACGGCATATTAATGTGATTAAATTAAAATTAAATTTATTTATAATACCAACTATTGGATATAATAAAATAACAATGCAAATTTAGAATAACATAGTATTAGTTATTTGATCATATCATATCAAATCATATTATAACTTAAAACTATTATTTATAGAATACTTTCATTCCGAATGAAATACCTATTTCGATTTTTTAAATATTAGTTTTAAGTATATACCTATTTTTTCCGTGTGCTTTTCTTCCACTAAATAAATTAAATGACTTGCGAAGAGAAATTTACTTAATTTTCTTGCTCAGCATCGAGGCCATTTCCCCAACCGTATTTTCCGAATGTCCATTCATTTGCATTGGCCACACTCCCCGCCCCGAAAGGCCTTCAACCGCCCATCTTTGACACTGTTTTGTCCTCTGTCCGGTGCAAATCGTCAACTAACGATGCGCGTAATTTTATGGCAAAGATACAGGGCCGGACTTAACGCAGACGTGTTCCGGGGGATACAGAAAATTTCTACTTCATTTAAAGTCGAACAGCAGCGTATAAAACCCCAAATGGCTTTTGGCCTTAGATACAGCATACTGTTTAAGCCGAAATCCAGATAGGGTCGCTTTCTACCATCCACCTCCCCTGTTCACACACTTTGGTTCGGTTAGATAATAACTTGTCCGGCTATTTTCTAATAAATTAACTTTGAATGAAAAATAAATCAGCAAGGAGCTTTAGGAGACATGCAAACATCGAAGCGATTGAGGAGGAGGTGAACTTCTAAGTTAGGCCACGGGGACAACAGGAATGAGCTATGATGAACAGAGAATACTACCTCAGAATACTTTATATGGTTATCTGTTACTATTATATAGCTTTTCGGAACTCTAATAAAGACGAAGACTATGCTTCAAATATATACCATTATTGCTGTTCCGCACAGTTTTTAATAAAGAATCCCTATCCACCATTCGCATCTAAAACCAATTAAAGCGTTGTACAACTTCTCCTTGAGCCAGCCGTTGGCGAACTGGAAATATTGAACTTTTGCGAATTTCATGCTACTGGGAAACAATGCACAAAAGTGCCCATACAACGCCTTGAGGGCTGTTCGACTTCCTTTTGGCTTTGGAGTCGGTTTTTGGCAGGCTTTCAGCAAGTGCTCTGTGTGTCTTCCCATCTGGCTGTCCCTCAATCCTTCACTTCATATTGCAACTTTCTCTCTGACGACACGACTTCCGTTCCATGTCATATACCTGCAGGGGATTGCAGAAAGTCCAAAGTTTCATCCGCTCATTCTACACTCGAAATTAAGTCTCTTTTATCCTCTATTTAACAGTGAACCCAACCCAACGGAAAGTTTGAAAATTTTTCGAGTTTCTCGTACCGGAAATTGCTGGGGATTGTTCTTAATTTCCCAGACAACAGAACCTCGGCTTTGTTGTTTGTGCTTGCTGATGACCACATGCTTGAGATGGCATCCTCATCCACATCCACATCCATTTCCATTTCCCCAGCAGTAGCGACACATTTTGAGTGATGCACACGCACAGTTCTCACACTTGGCTGGGATAATTTGTTAGTTGCAGCCCCGAAGGCTTGCTCATCTCCTCCGGAGTTCGTCCTTCGTCCTTCGTCCTTTTGGTCCTGCCAATGTGCGTGTCCCCCTGCTCAACACTTCCCTCTGTCTTGTTCGGTCGGTGCATTGATATAACACTGGTCACAGGGATTTTGCAGAGAATATTGAAATGAGTACAAATCAGTACTATTTCACTTGAGCTGAATTGTATTTAATAATTAAATATATTTTATAAATATTATGCTAGCCTTGAACACAAATAGTGAAAAATAAAGTTAATAGTACAATATAGTTAGATATTTAACGTTTTTAATTTTAATTTTTTTTTTTTTTATTTATTTATTTTGTCTATGTATGTATTTAATGAAACAATTACAATAATCTTAACTATTTTAAACTGTGATTTTAATATGATATTATTATTTACCTATCGTAAAACAATAACTTAAATGTGACTAACATCATAACTAATATTTTATAATTTGATTTAAATATTTTTAAATTTAATAATGCATACTTTTTTTCAATGAACTTTATGTCTGTGTTTAGTTAAAATATGTATTACGAAATTTTGATGAATATGCTGATATTTAATTTTACAATTTCATTTCTAACAAAAGCATTTATATTTGTTTTATTTTTAACAGCTTTGAGTTAGCTACTTAATCAAATTATCGAAATGGTTTCTAGTAAAACCTCATTGCGTAATAACTTTGTAGGCTAGTGTATCAGGTTTACGGATAGTCCCTATAAAAGCCCTATCTTAGTCCAGCAGCCAGCGGCTTCTGTCCAAACGTTTCCAGCTTGATGAGCTAAAAAAGTTACACAGGATTTGCCTTCGCAAGCTTGTAACATTGTTGAGCGATTTCAGGCAATTTGTGCATAGATATTAGATGAATGGTTGACAATGGGTTAACGAAGTTGGAATGCTCTCGGAATATAATTTAATTGTACAATGAAAGGAAATGCATTTAAGTAAGTGAGATATTTCTCATATTTGTCATATTATTTTATTTATAAGATATTAAATTATTTTACTAATTAAATACTATAATAATATATTGTCATATTATTTTATTTATAAGATATTAAAATACCTTCTTATTTGAAATAATATATGTTATAAATCTTAGAAGAAATTTAGTTGATTTTCTTTATAAGACCTTTTGAATTTTTTGTTATACACATTTTTTAATTTTTTATAGATCTTACAACTTGTTTTAATGTTCAGATTTCAACTTGGTCTGGAATTACCTATGTTTGGCTGTAATCGCGCGCATTACAAACCGGCTGATTAACCCATAATACCCCAGAAGCTTTTGTGGCTCTATAACGATTTAATGCGGCCATAGTTTTGTCGACGACTGTCAATGCTCATTAAGTTGCCTGCTTGAGCACCTCGACAAACACTTTTGGCACATTTGCACCTACTGTCTCGCCCCCTGCTCGCCGCCCATGTCCTTTGGCAAATCCCGCTTTGATCCCTTTGTTCGGGGAGCCTTTGGGGAGGGGGAATTTGTCGTCAATGTTGCGTTACATTTAACGCCCCTCCGCTTATTGATGTTCTAATTCGCACTTAATCCAATCTAAGATTCGAATGAGCAATTTCAAATTATGATTATACCTTCGTTAGGTGGGAAAACTTCTCCAGAGACCAGTCAGCCGCAACGATTGTGAAGGGGACAGGCGGAAAGGACATCTAGGACCTCTAAAAAAGGAGGGAAAAAAAACGAAAGCAACAGCACAGAAAGCAGGGCTGGCAAAAAATAAGAAGAAGAAAATTATTTGAAAATATGACGCTAATGAAATTTTATGGGCCATGCGAAGGTTTATTTTTATTTTGTTTTCATCTTTCCCTGTCTCGCTCTTTTTGCATTGTTGCAAAGCTGATGCCCAAATAACGGTAAATTAAGCGAGATAAATCTGTGGGGGTACTCCCCCGAAAAAAACAGAGGCCCGGGAAAGGGGGAATTACCGGGGGCCCAACAAAGTGGAATATTACAGAGTCAAGTGTTTGGCCGGGATTAAAATTTGTTTTTGTTTTTGCCCCAGTTTTTGCTGTCCCATTCCTCCGCTAACATCGCAGCTATTTATTTGTAAACAAGTTGGGGAATTTTAAAAAATTTACATCATTTTTTATGCGCGTTGGCCCTTGGTTCGTTTCGCCCCCATAAAAATAGGTTATAAAAATTGTTTTTAACCGTAAATGAAGTTTGGCATGCATACGTATCTTTTGATGAATCTCTCTTTTTTCGGCAGCTGGGTGTTCTTTTTATGGATGGACTACAACTGTCTTATCTAAGGGGCATGGTATTTATTTATAATTTCATTGGAAAGTTTTTTTTGTCGCTGATTCATCAATGTCATTCCAGTTCAGGGCTCTTAGTTGGTCTTTTGGAACTGTTCCTTCTGGAAATGATTTATTTTTTTGAACACTTTTTTATTGGATTCCAATAAAATATTAATGGGCAGTACTTGTTCTACAGCATATAGCATTGTTTAATAGCCAAATATTAATAGTAAAAATTAATAAATTGATTGTGCAAATAATTTTAGAATTATAACTGATATGCACAGAAATCCCCTCCGTTCTTTAACGACACCATATAACATCATAAGCCCGCAGTGGCCTTCCATATTTGTGGGTTATCAAAATGCAATTTATTCTACCATAATCTCCATTCATTAGCGGCCTTCGGCTTTCAATTCTCCTCTTTTCCCCGACATAAGCTTCCCATTAACCTAATTGATAGTTCTCTAGTGGTGGTTGTACAAAAAAAAAACGGCAACGTGCGAGAATTATTTTCTAGTCATGATTGATTTACAAATGGAAAGATTTATCCCGCTATTAAAATTTCTATCGATGAATATAATTAATCTAAATGTTAAATCGAATTACACTGAGCTTCTGTCTGTGCTCGTCACCCCTTGGCTTTGCCCTTTTATCCTGTTTTTGTTATTTTAAATTAAAATGTAATAGAAAATTCATTGGGTTCACATTAAAAATGCACTTATCGGCTTAACGCCGGCAAATTGCATGGCGGCAAAGCGACACCCGTCCCCACCTCACCACCCCCTTTGTGCCATTTTCCACCTGTGTATCACCCCCTTGGCACCCCTTTCCCCTCCAGCCCCTTTTAACACACACCTGTTTTTTGCAGCCTGCTGTTCTTGTTGTTGCTGGTTGAACAAATTGCATGAAATTAATTAAAAATGCAAGTGTGTATGTGTAAAGGGGGGGAAGGGGGGAGGGGTTGGTGGTGCTTTTGTCAAATGGGCGGCCTAAAGTGCCCCACAGGCTGTTGCAAAGCAAAAGGGGTAGCAGCTTTCGCCTCGGGGGTAAAAACCATACACCCGGTGCCAAAACAATAGTGGCTATCATAATAAATTAACTATAGATATTTAAATAAACCTGCTAATGGTACTTGTTACTTGCTTACGTTACTATATTTATTTTTTAATTTATGATATACTTGTTACTTACAACACACATTAAAACTTTTAGGTAAAATTGACTATTATAAGAGTTAAGAGTTCCCAACCCATCGAGTTGTCAATTCGGCCAACAAAATAGTTACTTTCCCCACAACAAAATAGACACAACTTACCATTTCATGTAAGCTTTACTATTAATAGCAACAACAACATTTTTACATTTGGGTTACTATCCACATTGGTCAAGTTTACCCTGACAATTTTTTTGTGTGTATTAATCTCCGAATATCTTTGCTTAGTTACCATAAAAAATTTTTAATTCGGCCACAACTGTTTGTTGGGGATTTTTCATTCATCGATTTATTAATGTCAGAGGAATGTACAAACATACTTCTTGCCACGCCTATATAATATATATTTTTTGTGTGCCTCTTTGGCAATGTCGCCGCGGAAAGTGGGCGTGAAAAGTTGACTGGGCGCGTGTAGAGATGGAAGTCAGCGGTTGTGGCAGCAGCATTTTTTGACGGCATCCATCAGTTATTTCCAATTTTGCATGTGCAATATTTATGCATGCAACGCGGAGAAAGAGAGAGCAATGCTTTCGGGAAAGAGAAGGCATGAGCATGCAACTGCTGATAAAAATGCAACGAAGCTGCAGCCACACTTCTTTGTTTTTCTTATTTTCCCTCTCAGCTTTTGGTGACGAGGGGGGCAGTGCAGATAAGGGAAGGGGGTGGATAGTAGGGGGCTGGAAAACTCTCGGGGGCGGGATGAAAGCACGGATAAGCCAACGGGAGGCGCAGGAGTGAGTGATAGGACTGCTGAAACTATGGCAGCTTATGCCACAACAAGCGAGGGCGGCCACTAGAGTAGGCAAATCAAAAATGAATATACTTCTAAACTAAAAGTCAAATATTAGTCATTAAAACCACACCCTGAGGCTCTGTATGTTAATTTGTTGTTATTCGTTTTGCTTCTATAACAACCGTTTTAGTTTTGCTGTTATTCATTTTGTTTCTTTTAAAACATTTTGGCTTAACAAGAACAGTTAGGTACAAAATATTTTCCAGTGTTAAGTAAGGAAATAAACAATATATTTCTAGTGTTGGGTAAGTATGATTTTTAGAATATGCATTACCATTAAAGTAACTACTAAAAAAGCTGCAACGAAAAATATCCAACCCTGATAATTTGTACAGAAACCCAATTTAATAAAATAGCAAATTTTTTATTTGTTTTCCAAATACTGAATCAACTCTCTTGCTTCATTTGACTGTGTCACTCGCTCCTTTCTCTCGAATCGCATCAGTGCTTACTTTCTTTTTTTCTGCTCCAGAATTACACTGAACTGCTGTTATTTTAAACGTATTGCTGCCGTTGCCGCTTCTACGGCAAAACCACCTTTCTCCATGCCCTTTCTCCTTTCGTCTTTCACCTCTCTCTTTCACTATCTTTTTTCACCAACAAAAACGAGACAACGGACGCAATTTTTGCATAACGCATTAAATATTCCAGTTTTGTGTTTCATTTTTTGCTCCTGAATTCCGAGTTTCAATTTAAACGGCAAGCGACTGCTGCCTTCCAATCTCCCGGCTTCTGGGAAAACTTCAATTCCATGGGGAAACTTTAGACGGGGTGGCGTGCCTCATTTTCCCCCTGTTTTATTTTCTATCCCCCATTTTAGTTGGGGGCAATGCAATTTTTATGCAGCTTTTACTTTCAGCGGGAGTGGGTTTCGAGGTGGAGCGACGAACTGCTCCACTTTTCAGCAATTGTGTGTTTGCTGGCCTCAGGACAAATCGTCCTCGGTCTCCTGTTGGCTGAAACATTCACACGGGAAAAATATATCACTGTGCTAAATATTATTATACATATATCATATGCGGAATTCCGCTGTACTTTAAATATTATATTTTTTCGTTGAAAGTTAACGGCTCAGAAATATACACTAAAATGCACACTAAATGTAAAAAAAAAGTTAATATTAACTAGTCTTTACTACTCAATTATGCGAGTCGTATTCTCTTTATTTAATGCCCGAAAAAATATTTAAGTGCTTGAATTGCGAAGAGAAATCAATTTGCCAGCCAAAAAATATTTAAAAATAACGAATATATGGTGTTATATTTTTTCTGCCGTGCATATCACTGACTGCAGGATTCGAGAGTTAACAACCGAAATATTTTCATATACCGCCAAGCGGTTTCAATCACTGACTGACTGTCAGATTGTCTGTCACCCGCTCATTCCTGCAACATTTGCATGATAAATAAATTTGTTTTTTACTGGGAACATGGACGAATTTTACACTCTTTGTTTCGCCGAACTGACTCAGGGTTTCCTTTGTTTTTGGCGTCTTTCTGCTGACCAACAATTTGAAGTTGAATGCTTTCAACGGCGACATTTAGATGTTAACGCTAATAGCCGAGGACGACAGCGGAGACGCAATTTATGAAAATTACTGCCCTACAACAACGCTGAAATGCTGAAAAGGGAAGGATAACGTTCGCCACGGACTAGGACACTTAAAAATACAAAGACAAAAAAAGGACACCAGTAAATGGTTTTTATTTTTGTGGTCTGGAGTGTTGTGCCTTCACTTTGGTCATGTGCTGTTGTTTTTCCCCTGATGTTGTGACACCATGTGCGGCTGGAGCTGGAATATTTTTTTAACGCACAAAACTTTACAAACTTTTCGCTTTAAATGGAAATTACACTATTATGAAAAAAAGACGTCAGGAATTTGAATCATATTATTACAGGATTTATTTAATACTAATTTGATTAAATTGAAATACATATTAAATTACAAAAATATTTGGTTGGAATAACTATTTGAACTTTTAATTCTTTTCGGATACCTTGCTGATTCAATCTCATTATTTATTTCTGCCCAGAATATGTAGCATTTAAATTATTATTTCAATTACTCTTCGTTAAGCTTTATTTCATGCTGTATGTCGAATGGATTAGATTTATTTGGTATATTTGCATTACATATTTAGCACTAGCAAAATTGTGTGTTAGTTTCTAATGCTCGTATTGGTTTCCTAGTAAATATTTATTACACTCGCCCAGGGAAGACTCGAACTAGTATTCATACAAATGTGTACCTACTGACCCAAAAGATTTATTTTTAAATTGACAGTTTCTGAATAAAGAATTCCAAAAAGTAGAGTATTTTCCAATGTCGGCGTGTCAGACTTTACTTTCCCTTTTTTATATTTGCCTTTTTGTTGTTTTTTCGATAATATCTTTTTGTTGCCCGCTTCGGTTCATTTAGCAAGCGCCGTCGCCATGCAAAATGTGTCCGAACTAAAAAAAATGTCTGCCAAGAGCGGCACCAAAAAATATACACAAAAAACAACAACTGGAACGGAAAACTTTATACTTTTTTGCTATAACATTGCGTGGCAATTTTCGTCGTCGGGGTCTCCGTTTCCCAGGGATTCTCCTCACGCGGGCTGATAATAATTTTATGCTTACCCAACGAACGTTGCTCCTCTGCGTTTTTTGCGCTCTCTTCTGCAAAGTTTTGCTTAAACGGTCATAACAGTAAAAAAAAACATTTTGCACTTAAAAAATAAAAAAAAAGACCTGCACAAATATTTATGCATAAAAAATCATGGGGTGGCAGCAGCAGCAGCAGCAGGATAGTATGCTATGAAAATTGCATTGTACATTCTTTTTTTTATTTTAATGGCCGCTGCTGAGTTGCGTAAGTGAAAACTTGCCACACATTCGCAGATCGCATGCAAAGCAGGGTCCTAAGTATATGTGGCAGCTTTGTAACTAAGTCGAGATTTTTCTTAGGGTTTTCTCGCAAAGCATATTCCAGGAAAAGTTTGCTTTTCAGCCCACGACCCTCCGTTGCCAAAGTAAGTTAAGGAAGTTAGGAGTTCAGAGGATCTCAATGAAATGGGATTATAATATCCCCTTAAAATAAGGAGTTTTGAGATTAAATATAAGTACTAATGAGTTGGTAAGCTTGGGATTGCCGCCTTTCTTTATTTGCTTTATTGAAATTCACTTTTATGTTTGGTTCGGTATAAAGTATAAAATATTTGTCATAAATCACTAACATTCGTTGGTTGTCGTAAACTTTACGACCACAACTTGTACTTATTGAGTCCAATTAAAGTAAAGTACAAGTGTAAAAGCAAATCAACATTTCCCTTTACCGTATGCCACATTTTCCGCATTCCTCTCATAAGCAGCAGCCACTCTAACCCATTTTTCGAAAATTTTCCTTTACATATATATAATAAAAATTGCGTATACGCCACCGTGTGCTTGGCCACTCAAGTTAATGCAACTTGTGCGAAAAGTTTTACTGTTACGCCATGGATTCCAAACCCATATACCATATTCCATTCCGGGGGGAAAAGGGTGTGTGCTTTTTGAAGTTTTAGCTGCGTGCATTTCGCGTCCATTGCAGCCAACAAAAGCCCCAAAAGCCCCCGCTTACGTATACGTAACCCCCTGCTCTGCAAAATCCGGATGCAAAGCAAAGCCCAAGTTATGCCTGGAAGAGCCGCATTGTACAAATGGGTTTTAATAAATTTAACTTTCTATTTTTTGAAGCCCACACTGCGCCCTCTTCGTTTGTTTAACAACAAAAGGGGCAGCTGCATTTGCATATGCGTTGGCGGAATGGCGGGGCTTCGGGGTTATGGGATTTGTTAGCAGTCTAATTAAACCTTAATGCAATGCAATTCGATTTGGTGAATTAACGCAGCATCGGGGGCTGCCTTTCTAATTAGCATACATTTTCGCTTGCCATTCTGCAATTGAAATTAAAACTAAACTAATTCAAAAGAACCACCCGAGCCGCGGGCTCCTTCTCCCACATTTCGAATTGATCATTAGCAGGGACTTCCTTTTTTCCCAGGGCTTTTTCCTAAACTGCATCTGCTACAAATGTATTGGCAATGTGTTGCCAATGTCAAACTAATGGTTTGCCCCACCCACCGCCTCCATTGTTTGGCAAACGAAAAAGTTCGGCGATGGATGAGAGAGGCGAAAAGTGCACTGAAAAAAAGGATTCGTATTCATTGATTCGTATTCATCAATGCAGGAAATTTACAGATTTGATTCCTAAAGTCTTATTCTTTTTTTGTTTTGATATTTATTCCTAAGATAAGATTGTGACTACATATATTAAGCATATAAACTATGTATCTATGCTATAATGTGGCAATACCTAGAACAGTAGAATTGATAAAATAGTATGGCTATACATTTAACACAATTTAATTGTGGTATAGTTTATGTTGTCTTAGCTGTTATAAACCAAAAGTTTTAAAGGAAATCCCTGGAGAATGCTCGGCAAATCTCATTAAAATCGTTAATACTGTATTCTATTATCCCACAGTGCATTGCAAGAGATGGGGGAGAAAACTGTGCCAAACACGGCATAAAATGACAGGCAAATGTCTTTTAAATGACGCGAGTGAGACACAAAGGGAACGCCCCGCGGGATTTGGCGAGTGGAGTGGGGAGAATTGCGGATGCCGGTGGCCATGCGATGCCATGAAGAATATGCTGGTGGTGGTCCTATAGATGCCATAGATCCTATAGTGGCTGTTGTTGCTGCTCCCGCTGTAGTCAACGTGGCTGACGATGCGCAACTAAGCCCGTAAAAATCTATTTTTCAAACCAGTTGACAAGGCACGGCATCACAGAGCTGATTTCCCCTCGCGGACCCTCTTTTCCAGCCATTTGGGAGTAGTTTCGGAAGCGTGTGAGAATATTTTATGGCAAGCTAAACTGAAAATAAGAGGAAAGGCATAAAGATGAAAAATGATTTTGCGTTGATAATTTTCTGATGGGGGATAAAAATGTTTATATGCCCAAAAGTATTATAAATATGAGATAGGGCTAGATAAGTAGGGGAAATATATTTCTACTTCGGTATATTTATTTGTTGAGAACAATTTCATTTTTATAATTTTGACAATATTTTACTTTACTTAAAATAATTTTGTATACATTTTTACCCATTTCATTTAAACTTTTTGAAATACATTTAAACAACATTTCTCCCTCAGCAACATTAAAAAATTCGGAATTTACCTCCTAAAACTTAACGATTGAAATTTATTTCTAAAAAAGCACCGTAAACCAATTTAAATACATCTTCCCACAAGCTGGCACAGTTCCATAATTGTGCATTACAGAATGTTATAAATAAAACGGGTAGGCGACATTTTATGTTCGGTTTTTCTTTTCACAACATGCCCGTGGGGAGACATTTCAATTATCAGGCCTCAGTGTAAAAACCCAAGACAAAAATACACAACACAGCTCGCCAAGCAGGCAAACATATGCTAGAATATGGAGCACTGTTTGTCCTTTCATTTTTCGCCACATACACGCCCAGCCTAACCCAAACAAATGAAATAAGGGACGTCCAGACATCTGCAGGCTGGGGAAAGAGCAGAAAAGGGTCCAGGTCCTGCTTAAGGACGAAGGACGACGGCCTCGCCCAGACAAACAAACACGGCAATCATGACACTTTTTATGCATTTGCATAAAAAAATGCGCAGCCCGAAAAAACATGGTTGGGCAACCTTCACAATCACCTCCCCCGACGAAAGTTTTTTATTCGGTTTTTTCCGACGTTGGAATTTATGTGCCAAACGCAAAATCGATAAACTGATGAACCGGTTAAGGTTTTAAAATGCTTGGCTATTGCTGGAAACCGTGATTTTAGTTTAAGGTTCATGCTTTTTGAACTGAAAACCAAAATTGTTTTCTGATAAGGGGTATCATAAATAGGTCATTTATATCATATTCATTCCTAGTTATTTTTATCAATGGGCCTATAAATTATTTCTTAAAAAGATTTTCGATTGTGTTGATAAATAATAAACAAATATGTAGTTTAATCTCATACAATATGTTTGTCAATTCTTTAATTCCTAAAAATTAGGTCATATAAAATTGAATATTCTATAGCTAGATATTAATCTGAATTAAGATTAAGTTAATTTAATATACCTAATAAAAATTTAATTTTCTATACAATAGTAAGCCGTGCATTTCTTATGACACCTTATCACATTACAATATCTACATCCAGTTCTTTATAATCACTATCCATAAACCGCCTTTGCATGCCAAATCCTTGGATCCCAACAATCACTGATTGATGACCCTCCCGAAATCTTGGCCGTGACCAATCAGCTGCCAAAAATCTCTGAAAGGGTATCGTAACTTGCCCCCCGATGGAGCATTCAGCCCCCGTAACCCCGCCCCACAAAGAACCTTTCACTTGCCCCCTTATTTCGAGTGTTTTTCGCCTTTGGGCTACTTTGCTTTGGCCTGCTTATCAGTTGACAATAAATTTTTGTTGCCTACGGCACATAAATTGAGGGCACGGCCTTTTGTGTGATGTATTCGCCAGTAATAAATGGGCCGACCGCCAAGCAAAGGAGATGGAAAATCCCCGGCAAGGGAGGTACTCGCACCATAAAAAACGCTGCATACTTTGCGGCATTAAACCTGAGTTTTATGCACAGAAATTTATGGTGATGCAGTTAAAGAGGCAAGGCAAAGCAGATGCCCGGAATCGTCCTCCGGGTGTTTGGTGATTTTTAAGTTTAATTAAGCTGAAAATATATTTGTTGCTTTAAATAATAACAGCTCCGAAGCGAGTGCCATAAAATCTATAACAATAAACCGAACGAAAAACAAGCAAACGGCGAAGGCGATGGCCGTGGCGATGTCGAAATGCAAATCCAAAGCAAAAATGGGCCGCCCGGCTGCCGGAAATAAAATGCTCAGTATAACTGTAAATACAGCGCTGCGTATGCGTAATGTGAGAATTTTATGCAAAAGAGCTTTTCGCTAAGACGAGAGTTTTTGGGACCCAAACAGAGAAGGGGAGGTGCACAACGAACAAAATTGGTGAAACGATTTACATTTGGCAAAATATTTTCGCCATCTTTGCGTATAATTAAAAGAGTTTTATCATCCTTAATCGATTGTTTGAAAACATAAGACTGTTTAAATAAAATGATATTATAAAGTTAAAACAAAATAAGTTGGGTGTTAATAAATAAATTTGTGGTAATGAAAATAGTATGATATGATATATTAAATAATATATATAATAATAAGTAATTATAACTATAATAGAAGTATCAATAAGTAGATGTAAAATTATAAGTATTCAATAATTAATAATTATTTAAACTTTCTTTTGCAATGAAAGGATCTCAAATCCGAGTTATTGAGCTGTTTGCTGTTTCCAAAAACATTTTTCTCAGTGTGACAACTCATCGGCGACGCTTGGGTGCCTTGGCCGGACTATAAAACGGCGCCCAGCGATTCGGCGAGAGTCCTGGCCTGGGCCACCATTTCTGAACATGGTCCTTGTTTGCCTCTTACTGTTACTATTACTGTTACTGCCTTGTTTTTGCTTGGCCCCAAACTCTACTTTTCCGTGTGCCCCCTTCCCGGCATTAAAATTTGAAGCACCAAATTAACTGCAGCTTTTGCAACAAACAAAAAGCGCGAGAGGCCTTATAAATACTCTATAACCCTGCGGAAGAGGTTTTTGCGAGGTATATATGTATAAGCCTTCTGCCTTGTGATGGCATTACATTTAAATTACTTGTTTCTAACTTTTTATAACTTAATAAGGATGAAATACAATGATTCCGAAATTGTTTACCTTCCCGTTTGGCCAGGTGCATGCTTACAATTGAAAAGAATTGCAAAATCTGTTTGACTAGTAATAGTAATAGTAAATAATTCTTTTAACTCTGCTATTATAATGATATTTCGACAAAAAATAAAGCAGACACATATTGTACAACTCGATATAATGTTAATGTTTCTTATAAATTTATTTTACGTTCTTTTGGAATAAATTGTTATCTTTTTTTTTAGAGTAGACCCTGTTCGCATTGTCCTGCAGTAGGGACACTACCCGCTATTTTTATCGTTTTGTATTTTTGAATGCGAGACATTTTCGCTGGCTATTGTTGGTGCTTTCGCCACTGTGCTAGTTTTGGGGCAATGATGATGAAAATTAAAGTAAAATGAAATACACACAGCCGCGGATACGGATACCGAGTGGCAAGGGCAAGGGGAAGTGGAAGTGGAAGTGCCGAGGCCCAAGCTGGAGACACAGTTTTGCGCCATTTCCTGTTTGTTGCGGAGGACTCTGTACACCAGCTGCTATGCTAATCGGAAACGGAAATGGCGCATATTAATACGCAAGCTGCTCGGCAGAGGAAATCGCCAGCGATTCGCCGCTGCTGCCATTTCCATTTCAGGCACTGCAGCAACATTGCCACTGCCGCGAAAATAAGGCAGCGCATGAAAATTTTAAAACCTAATTAAAATGTTGAAATGGAATTTGTTAATTTAAAATTGGGCAATTTGGGCTAAGCGAACTAGAAGATGACTGGAACGACCCACGGGAGCAGAGGCACACCAGCTGGGCCAACGACAGTTAACAACTTTGTTGTAAATTAACTACTCATAATGCCCCAAAATAACGAAGGAGGAGCTCCTCTATTGCTCCTTACTACGCGAAGGAGGCACTTCTGGAGCAGCTCCCAAATTGGCATTCTGCTGCAATTAAATGTTATTTATAACCGTCTAGAAGACCTTCTTTTGGGTTTGCGCTACTCTTTTTTGGGGCAACAATGAGAAAAAAAGTTGGACTTCTCATTGGAAACATATGGATAATCTGAAGGATGGCTTGCATATATTTTAAGGACATGGGTTAACTCAGTCTTATGAAAACATAGTTAAAAAAAATTTGAAAATGTATTATATTTTAGAGAAATACTTCAATTTAATGTATTTAAAACTTTTTTAATTTTATTTCTGCAAAATATTTTATTGACATTTTCGTATTTGTTAAGTCTTAATGATATATTTTCTTTCACTGTGAAAATTTTGTATGCAATTTACTCTGAGTCCCAATTGTTGCTTTATTCTACTGATTAAATAACATAAAAATACAGTATTGTGAATTCATAACCGACTTTAATTATTTTTCCCCATTGTACAATTTTTGGAGGGTGTTAGGTGTCTTGGCAGGGCATTGACTTAACTGTTATTGCATTTTCCACCTCTTTTGTTTTGCTTCCGCTTTTTTCCGCTTTTCCCAGCCATCTCCCTCTTCATTTTTCACGTTTTCGGTATTGCACAGTTTGTCGGCGACGCTTTTGGCATCAACTTCTGGCGTCAATTGACAACTTTTGTTGTCTAACCCCAACTCCGCTCTCTATTTTTTCCGAAGCCATCCTTTTGGTATCTGATTGAGACACCGAAAGTGGGAAAACAGAAAGAAAAAATAGAAACCGAAAATTCTGAAAATGGGTGAGCAGGCGAGGGATAACTTTCGCGGGGGTTTAAACTAACCGGTATCCTGTGGTTTAAGTTCCTCCCAAAACTCCCTTAATTTCCCTGCCTTTCACTTGGCCCATTACGCCCTGGGTGAATCAATGAAGGGGTAATCCAGAGGCATAAAGCCCATTAGCAGCCAGCAAGAAATTGAGATTGTCTAGCGTAGAGATATAAGGTCAGTGGTTATCTATGGCTCCTTTCTTTTCTGCGGGACAAAGGAAACAAGTAAATTTGTCCTCTGTTTCTGGAAAGAGGTGTTAGTTTTTGTTTAGAAATTTAAAGTTACTTCTTGGGTTTAAAAAAAATTAAAGATTTCTTTCACAAGAAAAGGGTTCACAATTAAAAATTATATTAGTTTATTCCACAATTCTAAATACTTTTCTTACTTAAAATGACATATTTTTCTCGCTTAAAAAAATAATGAAATTTGTATTAAATTAAATGATTTTATATGATTACTGTAACGCATAATTTCACATTCATTGCATACATTTTATAACTCCCAATTAAATTGTTTTAAAGACTTTTAAATTCCATAAATTTACATTAAAATATGTCTAAAAATCTTATCAGAAGCACTTTAAAATAATCACTTGCCTCATTCCACCCCTAGTCTATTAATTAGCCAAGTAGCCGTAAAAAATGTTTAAGCTGAAAGCTCCTTACCTTCAATTTCATTCCATCTTTAGCTAATCTGCCCTCTTCTTATCGTCTGCACCTTTGCCACTCCGCCCCGCGATTTTTGCTTGACTTCACATAATTATTTGCCGACTGGCTGGCAGACCTCTCTTCTTCAATGAATTTTGCACTGTGCAAAAACAGATACAATTATATTGATGTAAGCAGGTCTAAGCAATTTAAAAAACCCTGGCCGAAGCTTATTTTATCAAAATATTTAAAAAGACCTGGCTGCAGAGTTCAAAGAAAAAAGTGATTGCATGGATTGTTTTTGAAATTTATTAAGTGCGTAGAGTCACATTTATTGAATATATCAATGGTAAAACAATGATAAAGTATCTAAAATTTGTAAATATTTAAAGGGCTTACAACTTAAAAATAATTTTCTTTTAAGTCTTCCGTCAACCGAAAACTTTATGTATACTATACTATACAAATATATATACATGTCTGAGTGAATTGCACTAAAATGAAGATCTTTGTAATCTAAGTTGGCTCTTTTTCTCAGTGCATGTAGGTCCTGGTCCCTCGTATCGTGTCCTGGCTTCCATGCTGGGCTCCACTCGGAAAACTCCAACTCCATTGCGAGTGGTAGCGCTTTTGTTTTGTTTTACTTTTGCTTCTGCATTTTTTGCCATTGTGCAAAAGCGGGGTTTTCCGCCATGGCTTCTGCTTATACTCTTTGATTTTTTCCGCTGGTCCCTATCCAGATGTATTTAGTTTATCGCTCATATTTTCCTTTCCAACGAAACGGAACTCATTAAAATAATTCACATGCAAGCATATTTTATCGATCGCCGTTTGACGTTGACGAACGTCGTCTGGAAATACACTTTACACTTAGCTCCGCTTTCCATGCATTTTGTATTATTATTTTTTTGTTTTGTTAGCGCAGCGTGAGGCAAATTTTCCGTTTTCCGCTGCCGCTTTTCTTTCACGTGACGTCGTCGTCCAAGCGTCTGAGCAGGAAATTCATTTGGCCCGCGCCATAAATTGTTCAATGCACGGGGCACACACTCGAACATGCGGAGACCATTAAGTATTAATAATATTTTAAAATGATGGCGCTAATGATGCGATGGGGCAGGAACGCCCGAGGATGCCCACGATGATGGGTCTGATGGTGATGGTACGGCAGCGGAGGTGGCGCTGCTGCATCGCACTTTGCGAAAAATCAGCAAACGGCAATTAACCGGCAGACAATGAACGAAAAAGACGGAACGACGGCATTCACTTTGATGTAATAATTGAAAATTATGGCAAGAAATTGCGGCAGATATGACTCAATATTACTGCCCATGGGATACTCTGATATTTATAAAATATGTTTGAGAGTAATTAAGATTTTTAAAGATTTTAACTCAGTTCCGATTTATTCTTTAAGAAAATAAATTTAATTTCTATTTGGCAAGTATTGCATAAAACCTTTTGTATTTTTAGAGTATTTAAAAAATTATAAAATTTAGGTAGCAAATACTGAAAAAAGTGGTGTTAGTCCTTGAATACTTTTTATTTCTTAATGATAATGGTAAACTTTAAAGAAAATATTGAATTCAAATTTAAAATTAGAAATTTAAAATAAACCTTGTACAATTTTCTAAAATATTTGGATTACACGTCGCTTACGAATATTTCCTGAATTCCCATATTGCTAGCGCCAAAATCTAAAAAAGTAAGAACTTCACTGACATATAAGCTGATGGAAAAATTCCATTAACAAATAAGGATCTTTAATGGGAAATCCGAACAACCCACTTTTATAATGCACTAGGCAAATGCACGCCCTGCCAAAAATATCCAAAGCCCCCAACGCACTATGGGGAATTTGACCACTTTTCTTGGCCAAAATCCATTTTTTAAAAGTAGTTAAAATTTGGTTTTTATTATCACAATGTATCAGGATAACATCAATATCTAATGTTACTAACAGAAAAGTTTAACAGTGCGCCCCACTGTTAAGTTATCAGCTGTTAAAGCCTGTTTTTATTTCAACGAGGTGGCAGCGCTGGTAAAACGCCTATTATTCTTAATAGTTTAAATAGTCAAAAAGTGGAAAACTAAACATAGCACTGAAGTTTTTGAAATACCATCCAATCAGAGGGACTTATTTCTTGTGTTTGTGACCTTGATATTGTATTTATTGATTGTGGTGCTCGTATATTCGTGTTCTAGTTCTAACCTAAAAAAAAACAAGATCTTTAAGTTAATTTGTATTTTTAAATGGAGCTACAAAGTGATTCCAGCTGTTTCCCTCTGAAACCTTTTTTATCTTGTAGAGTATTTAATTCTCATTGAGCTCGGTTAGTATAAAAGTGCACTTTTGCGCACTTTCTCTAAAATTTAGCTTTAAAGACCTCTACCTAATATGGTATATTTCTCGCATTTTTGTCTGGTAAATGCCAGTTTCGATGTTATCTTAAGAGAAACAGTGTGCAATTATATTTCTTATTAAATAACGATTATTTTAAAATTATTTTACAACATCATTTCACTTACTAACCGTTGATATAAAGGATTTTAGTATTTTTGTTAAGAATTATAGTGATAACAAAACAAAAAATTACAATTTCGTTAAGAAAATGAAAAATAAAAAACGCCAACATTTTTTTTTTAATTCAGTTTGGTCTTCTATAAAAAAAAAATTAAAAAAAAAAAATTTTTATTTGATTGACAAAAAGAAAAAAAAAATTTTTTTTCTTTTAAAGGCGGGACCACGCCCATATTTCTTAATTTACTTCCTTTGAATTTTATATACTTAATTCAAAAAACAAAACTTTGAAATGTTGCTTCGTTTTTAAGTTATTAATTAATGCCACAAAAAGTGGTCAAATTCCCCATAGTGCAACGTTATTGCAAAAAGTTATAACTTTTGTTTGATTTCTCCTGACCAGGAAAGAAAAGAGATGGGGATAAAAGGGAGGGGAGATGAGAGTTGGAGAAAGCTTTTCCCTGCTGCATACTGATGAAGGTGCGTGTGCAAGTGTGTGGTTGTGAATTGGATAGATTGGCTGTCTCGTATGCCTGAATGGAATTGCATTATCGAACGTCGAGCCCATGGGATTGAAAGTGCTGCACAGAGAAAAAATATAAGATTTCACTGATTGTATGTATCAATACAAAAAAAAAGTCAAAAATTAAAATTTAATTTCATTTATTTATAGACCTATCTATACACTCAAGCTCTTATTCATTTTAATTTTTTTAAGTCATAAAAAACAAAAATATTTAATGTGCTGGAACCCATGATTTTTTAGCGTGTGGGGATTTTAAGAGGTGCGAATGGGACAGGGAAACAGTGAAAAAGTGAGAGCGGGAAAAATTCCCGCATTCCATCGCGAAACGCTTCAAACCAAAAGAAGCCATCTTATTTGTTCATCATCAATTATTGGCGTGCATCAGCAGCATCAGCGTTGATGGAAACAATGGAAACTTCATGTATCGCATTCGAAATATATCGATGGACACAGACGGGCGTACTTTCCTATATACTTACATAAAAACCTTGGTATATGGGGTCCGGAACGAGTGAAAAGTGCATGGGCTAAGGACGTGGAATTTAAAAAATAACAAGACCAAGTGTCTGCAACATCAGCTGATGTGCGGGGAGAACAATGCTCAAGGAGCTTAAAAATAAGATTTCCGATTATAGCTTACCTGCTATTTATTAATTCAGATAATCTTAAAGGATTGATTGAAGGCATTTGAACTCTGCAAAACAAAATAAGGTACTAACATGTCTTAAGTTTTCAAACATTTTTAGTTAACCCTTTAATCATTGGTTAATGTTACTGACAGAGGACATATATACTAAAAATATAATTTAGAGCTATGGACTTCTAAAAATTTCATTAATTTCATCAAAAATGAGTAAAATTAAGTCCCGTCTTTAATATAAAGAATAAAAGTGCCTATCTTTAAAGGTTTTTTATAAAGTATGTCCCAAAATGTTTCTAAACGTGTCCAGATTAGACCTCCTTCTAATGTCTTATGATTTATTGATTCCTTATATTTATTACTAGGACGATTTCATTTTACGCACAATTGGTTGGTATATTACTTGGAATTCCCCACTTATCCTGTAAAACTTCCCCTATATGAACTAAAATGGGACTATGATTGCAAAGTTTTACTTCTGCTGATGACGCTTTCGATTTATGCTGAAAAATGCAACATGGCATAAAGTTTTTTGTCGGGGGGTTTTGCACCCAGGCACCCCTATATAAAGCAATCAGCCCCTGTAACATTTGATGTGGCTTTAATTTGATCCCCCAAATTGGTTTGACTAGCTTGCTGATGGACCTGGACCCCAGTGAACTTTGAGGACCCAACCCCCAAAGAGCAACAGCATTAATGGAGTGTACTTGGAACCCGGCTATCTGAACTGGACCATCTTATAAGCATTGTCCGGCATCAGAAGCCATTTTCCCCCAGCCGGCTACACCTTCAATCTTTTGGCCTCTGTTCTGATTTCCAATCTCGTTAAGCTGATTTCATAACAGGGTAGAGCAGTACCCCGCACAAATGGAAAGGAACTGGTGTGTTTTTCTCCCCACCAAGACCAAGTCCATGTGGCTGATGCTTTAAATCAAACGATACCGCCACCACCGCATTCGTCGCCAGCTCATTTCACACTTGAGATTCAATTTTACACTGATACAAATTGTTAGTATTGATACCAAAGCTACATATATGTTTGTTAAGGCATTAATATATTTCTTAAAGAAAAATAGAGATATTGTGAGATTTTTTCAATGCTATAAAGACGTTGTTAAAAAAGAGTTTTACAAATATTTAAGAACAATGTTTTTTGAAAAAATGTTTTACTTATTTAGATATATAAGTTTATAAAATGAAGAGTTTGAAATTCTGTATAATGTTTTTTTATAATGTATATAATTACATTTTTAGGGATTTTTTCTCTTTGTGCTTTACGTTTCTCCTCGAAACTGAAGCGATCCGAATGTCCCCAAGAGTCTGGTGGCGTTGTCTGGTCAGTTTTCCTGGCATTGGCGCGATATGATTGCCAACCGGAAAATGTCAAGGAAAATTACATTTCCACGCTGTTTGTCGTGGCAGGGGCAAAGGGAGCCACCGCACAACGAGGGTGAACAGCTTCAAAAAAAAAATTATGTACTACCCAAGATGCTGACTTCATTTATTTATTTTCCCGGGCCCTTATCATCTGGGAGTTGTTATTTATAGGTTATACTCCAATGTTGCTCTGGTAGTTGCTGTGTTGTTAACAATTTGTGTTGTTGTTTATCAGCAAAGTGCAGTAAACAGGAGGAGCGGGGGAGGAAATATCTTTAAGTGAAGTGTACCAATCTAAAGTCCCAGTAAATTGATACAAGTTTTTATAGTGGTCCAATTTCTATTTAATTAGGTATATTTTAATTTAATGAAAGTGATGTAAAGAATAAAAAAGAAGTAAACTTTTTGCAAATAAACGAAATTGATAAAGTTTTGGTTGCTGACCGAAAATATTTTAAAATTACAAGCTGTAGCAAAGGGCTATAATTAATTAATTGCTTTAAAATTGAATTGAAAAAAATACTGATCTGTATTTATTTTAATTGTTATTTATTTTTTTAAAAAGGTTTCATTTTTTTTTCATTTTTCATCTATTAGCTGATTAATGGCCAATCAAAGAAATTGTTATATGTATTAGACCCAGAGATATTTCCATTTTAATAATTTACTTGAATACCACGGCCCAAACCAATAATTAACCCATTGCTGACCCTTAACAGTTTTTGCTCCTGCTTTTAATATGCACTTTGTGGCCTACAAATAAATATAAATGTCGGAATATCCATATAAACGAAAGCACAACCCCGACACTAGCTGAAAAAAGCATAAATAAAACTACGCGAGCCAATCAATGTGAGTGCAAAATCGTTTACCACCCGCGGGGTGTGTCCACTGCCCCCTTCTATATCTTTTTGGCCCGATATGGTTGTTGTTCGGGCTCAATAAAAAGCTATTGAGGTGGGGGCAAGGACCCGAGGGGCGGTGGCAGGACTAACGGACGTTCAGCTGTCCTGAGTTGCATGCAAAATTAGCCTAGGCGCGTGTGCGGCGTGAAAATTTTTTGGCCGACCTCGAACAGTGTCGAATAACATAAGGGAGTGGTGGGTAAAAAAGAGCGGTATTTCCAGCAAAAACGGCTTAGAGATGGACCAATACTGCCCAATGAAATTCTTGAAAAATGCTCAAGGGTTGGTTTAACTTTTGGTCAAGGAATATATTCTGTATAAGAACACCAAATGCTCAGACTAGACTTTAATTCTAAAACTCGTACCTCGTACGTTTTCCTCTTTAAATATTGCTTTGTTACTTAAACTCTGACTTACCTTTAAATTTGATTCATGTTCGCTTTAATTGAATTACACAGTTTATAAGTGCTTTTAATGATTGATTGTTTGGTTAACGCGACACTTAATTTGGTTTGAGCTGCATATTTTAGCTTACATTTCCCTGAGGCCTTAAATGAGGTATTGTTTTCTTCAAAAATAATCAATAAAATTGGGCTGAGGTGAACACAGCTTTCAAAAAACATGAATAGCCCTAGAAGCAAAACGTATTTGATATAACTTTAATAATATTAGTTAAATTTACTTTAATAGGTTTGAGATAAAGGTAAACGTTAAACGTTGCTTATAAATATTTACAAAAAGCTTGTTGAATGTTTTTATTTTTATTCTAGCTGATCTTTGTAATTTTTATAAACTTTATTTTTTTGGTTTCCATATCTACAAAAAGCTTGGTTCCCATCTCTAGCTGATAGACGGCCTTTCGAATGGGCGTCAATACAATTTAAGGCCATTAATACTAAAGGCAAAATTGCAAACACTGTAAACGGAAACGGAAGCAAAACTCGCATACATGTCGACTGAAAAGAGAGAGGCGGCCGTTGAGAGGGGCGTAATTGTAGGTAGGCGAAACGCCTCCAATGACTACTTATACAAACCGAAAACTGCACTGGGGACTGGAAAAGAGGAGCCTGCAAGGGGGTGAAAGTTGTCTGGTTGGTCTGGCACGTGGTTTGGTTAGAATCCAGCCTTCAACCCCAACACCCCCTTTTCTAATGTGCTTGTGCAGCGTATATTAAAAAGGGAAATGAAATGATTGCGATTGCCATTGCGGCTGTGTGCGGGGGCATCGATATAAGTGTATACCACCGATTTTCCTGTTGGCCAGTGTTGTCGAGATTCGGTCTTAAAATGTGAAAAATAAAAAAGAACTATTGTGAAAAAAATTAAGCGGAAAATGAAAGGAGCTGAATAAGTGACTTTTTCATTATAATTGTAGATTTTTCAAATAATGGGAAGAAATGGTAAACAATACGAAATATTCTTCGAAAAAGAATGACAATCTTTATTAAATACAGGATCGATTTGGAGGTCTTCAAATCGTGGGGTTAAACTTAAGCAATGGACAATTTTAAGCAATATTGACAAAAAAATACGTTTGACCCTCAATATTTGCAAGATAAAAGTGCTGTATTTTTTATGAAAAATATCTCAGTAGCCCTTTACTTGAAAGATTGGTAAAATACTGTTTTTACGCTAAAAAAAATAGGGAATAAGTGGTGAAGGTTTTTTAATAAAACTTGATCTATCTATTTTTTTTCATTTTTTAATGGCCAGACTTAAAGAGGCCAAAGAGGCATCACTTGAGTCGCTTTTGCTGGAGAACTAGATGACGACTCCAGACTCCAGACTCCGACTCCGACTCCTACTGCGATTCCAGAACAGAACTCGACCAAAAGCAATTGGCACAATGGCCGCAGAAGCATCAGCAGCCACCGAACGAGCATTCAGCTCGAATCGTATCGAATCGAATGGAATGGAAGTGCGCCAGTTGGGCAAACATTGAGAGGCTATCGATGGATGCTATTGCTATTTGAGAAACCCGGGAGCAAACAGGAATCCGATATAAAAGTAATTGCAGCCTACAAGCCAGCCGCCAAATGAGGGGGCAAAAACGCTGGTAGGACGGCCCAGATGCGATATGAATGTGTTTTGGACTGATTTCGATTTGGCGGAAGGAGAACAGATTAAATGAGGCCTATGGAAAGCACTTTTCAAACAGGCAGATGGATGAGGTGGAAAGCGAAAACTGTTATTGCAATGAATTTCCAATTTAAGGATTTTAATTTAATATTCTTCGTACCTATGAACTTTAAATCGCGATTTACTTTTAAGAATCTAGAATCTAAGAATATTCTAATAAAATATATTTTATGAGATAAATTACTATGAACCTATAGTATAATTTTGAAACTATGACATGATAAGACTGTTCTCAATTTGACATTCATGACGCAGACGTGTCTTGAAGAAAACTTCATATTTCCCCACTTGCTAGTTTTTCTACGCAGTGCAATTAGTTTTCATGCCTATCAGTCTTTGGGGACGTACTCGTATTTCACAAACCCATAATAAAACTGCCACTTTTCTTATGCCCATGTGAATTTTCTTTTGACTTATTGAGTCACATGTAACTGGTTGGCATGTCATAAGGACTTCCTAGTTAACTTTCTTTCTACTCGCATTTTTTTGCAATAGTTTGCCAGCAGTTTTTAAGTTGAGCTTGGGGTCCAACGACTTCATACTTCATATATCCGTTGCACACTCCTACTGATTTTCCTGCACCGAGAGAACGCAAATTGGCAATTCCACTTTCTGCCACTTTTGATGCTTTTTTGATGAGTACACAGAGAGAAATATTGACTGGGCTTAGAAGTGGTTTAAAAATGTATATAAATCATTTCAATGGTCGATTTCTCGAGTGCCGGCTAGCATTTCTCGGCCAGATAATATCCTTGCTAAGGAAATTTAGTTTTCTCGAGAGTCAATGTGAGTGCTAGCTCTGACGCAGGACTCATACTCCCTGCTAAGTATTTTTAGGCTCCATAAAATGGCAGCTGATTTTACAAAGACTTAAGGATGAAAATTTTTAATCTCAAACATAAACAAAACCTAAACAGCTGATGCAATAATCAAAGCAAGCCAAGTGATGCCACTTTGAAGCTTAATTTTGTGATAAACAGCACTTTGTCATTGTTTCTCGTTCAGATAAAATAAATTTGCTTTTACTTCAACTCTATCTGGTTTCTAACTTTTTTTGAACAGGGAATCGAGAAACTGGCCCTAAATCAGTAATCTTAAAATCCCTACATATTTTCTCATTCTCCGTCTTATAGACTAAATAAAATATATGTATATGGACAATATATAACTGCGGTTTCGAAATCACTAGTTTAGGTGTCTGAAAGTATGCAGCAATATGTATTAGATTAGGAAGTCCTGGAGGTGCATTCATAGCAACAACGTTTATTTCACTGCTTACATTTGACAGCTCTTAAAATTTTTGTGGCGCGCCTCAATATCTCAATTTAATGGTTATAAATTTTAAGAACTAATCGCTCCTAGCTCGAGAATAATGTTTTTCCCTGTGCACGTGTGCACCTAACCCACTAGGTATGCATAAAGAAAGTCAAATTCCTTTGAACTTGGCAAATTTTTGTCGCTTCACCTTTTTTGCCGCCCTGCTTTTCGGATTAGATGACTCCTTGTGACGAGGGGCAGCACTTAAAGTTCCCACACGTTTGTGTGGGTATTAAATCTGTTCAAATAACCGCACACATTTCGGGAGCGGGGTGCTGATAGGAACAGGTACGTATATATAGCTATATATAGCGCCCGAATCCGACGACAGCGCCTTGTCGAATTCTCGATGCTGATAAATCTTTGAACTCAGCCGCAAACACGTAGAAGCATTCGGTGGTTACGGCAACAATTTTTTCCCACTTTCTCGTTGTCATAAAATGAAAATGTCCTCCACGTCGTCACATTTTTGGGGGGCGGCGAATGCAGAGGGTGTGATTCGGGTGGGTGAGGCTTCTGGATATGTGCGTGTTGCCGATAACACTTAAAGCGCACTGCAGATTTCTCCATACTTATAACGAGGTGAAATGCCCCTCGCCCTAAGCTTTCCCCATGTTGTTCTTTTAATGTGGCAATGGCTCGGCTGGGGGATATCCCCCGGTTACGGGACCCCAGACTCCGGGACTCCCGACATCTCCATCTCGGGGTCCTTGCCATGTGCAGCATTTATGAGTAATGAACTTCTCACTGGAAAATGCCAGACCACACCGCAAGGTGAGCGGCCAGCCCCCAGATCCCCGGTCCCCGCCCCCAAGGAGGAAAAGCCCTTCGACGGGGTGAATTGCGGAATTCCTCGTGGCAACCTTTTGGGTGTCGACTGCAGGCGACGTCGCCTTCCGTTTGTGCACTCACAGAAAATGATGGCCAAGAAGATTGGATATTCAGGAGAACGGTTTTGGACTCTCGATGGGATAAGATTTTAGCAATATGTGATTTTTAATACCTCTTTTAATTCATTAGTTATGGAAAAATAGTGTAAACATGGAGTGCCACAAAAATTACTGAGGTTTTGAAACCAATTTTATATGTAATTTTAGGTGTCTTAAAGTATGCAATAACTTTCTTGAACTCAGAAATAAAATTAATTATTTCAGATAGACGATTATCCTTTTCACTGCATACTTCAAGATACCTAAAATGACACTTATAAGTGACTTGAGAGGGTACATGTTATAAACCCCAATAAAATAAGGATCTAATACTCAAATTCACGTTAAGCATAAAAATTTTAAGAGCTGCTTTAAGTTAAGGCTAAAAATTGTGTAAATTGAATTTAAGTGTGTAATTAGTTTATGAATTAGTTTGTTGCTTAATAACCGATAAGTATTGTTTATTTTTCTTAAAAAATTTTATAATGCTGAAGGATACCAATTTCTTCGGTTTATATGTTGTTTTAAGCTATTTTCTTTTTTATTCCTCATGACAGATATATTATATTACATAATCAAGAATATTTCTAAGTGTAAAGTCTGTAGGTGCGGGAGGCAACGCTCCTGTTGAAAAGTAACAAACTGTGTCAGCTCGACTGGCATTCACAAGACGTGACTATATGACCTCCCCCAACCTGCGACCCCCGTGCTCCTTGCCACGCCCCTTTCCCACACCATCCATCGTGTGTGTGTGTGACATCAAAACGACAATCGCGTGTGAAGCCAAAAAAATTTAATTTATATTTTGACATAAAAATTATAGCAATAAGCGGAGCAGCAGCTCGCAGCTCTGAGCTGTAAAAGATTTTCGCTGGAAAGATAAGAAATTTGTTCGCCGTAAACGAGTTTGCTCGGCGAACGTTTTGTTTGCCTTTCAGGATGCCACTGGCGACATTCGTCTGATTAACGCGAAATTGATTAAGTGACACGGCCAAAACGATGGCCCAAGGAGGAGGGCTGCCATCACCAAGGGGATTGCGAGTGGGGCTGGGATTGGGATTGGGTCGTAAAAGCGCAGCGGAGCTTGCCGGCAAATGATGGATCTGTTTTTGACTCGCCAAGTAAAACGTAATTTAAGCTGATGGGAGGCCAAGATTTTGGTTCTGAGGGAAAGATTAAGAAGTGGTTAAGGGACTCAGAGCTGGTTACTTATAATTGCAAATTTTTAATCTGTTTTTTAAGATATTTTCTTGTACAATTCTACTTTAAAAGCATATATATGTAATATTAAATAGTAAATACTAACATAGATCAAAATCGAATTTAATGAAAGGTAGTTAATAAAAAGTCAAACTCCTTTGACCAAGATTTCTAAAATATGAAACATTTATTTTTTCATAGAAAACATAATTCATATAATAAAAATGGGATATTATTTTATAATTTAATTTATTTATAAATAATAAACACTAAATTATTTTTTTGGTACTATTATTTTTCTCTTAAAGTTTTCATCCCTTAAATCTTTCCATTTCTTCAATTTAAGTTCACTTCATTGAATCATTTCGCTCGTAGTTTCCGTCCAGCGGTGGAGAAAAAAGTCTTAATAAAGTATTTAACATTTGACACTTGTCATGGCAACTTCCGCTGTCTGCCCCGCAGCGTTTCTGCTTTTTGCCGCCTTTGTTGTTTGCAGACCATTGAGACCCCCAATTGTTGTTGCCGCCGTTCATATTGCGCATTTTTCCGTTGCTTTTTTTGCGTCTTGGCACTAAATACGCTCGGGAAATTATACAATACATTCTCAATCAAACGCTCGCTCAATGCTGCGAAAATACTTCTAAGTATCCTCCCCCCATCGAAAACAAACTAGTGCAGTGGGAGAAATACATGGCAGCTTACGATATTTTACCATAATCTGCTGTATTAATTTTAAAGCTCTAATACACAGTTCTTTCAAACTCTTCCCAAAACATATTATATTATATAAATTATAAACAAATTGCAAACATAAATTTTGAAATATTATTATTTTTAAAAAATACATTTTTGAATATCTTGTATTTATTAATGTTTATAATGCGGTTAAGTAATTACAGTAAAAATAATCTAATTATCACAAAATCTGTTAATAAAAAGAGTATACATAAGAGCGATTAGCATTACTTCTAATTTTTGTAAGAGTATTTTATTGAAAAGAGTTTTTAAAGTTATAATACAAATATAAAATAGACCATAAAAACCAATGGGAACAACCTTGTGTATGATTTTGGAACAGAAGGATTTTTATATTACCCAAAAATATTTGTTATTTTCAGTGCACCTGCTGCAGTGCAGTAAGCTATCCTACACCACCCCCAAACCTCCGCTGACTGGCTGCTTTGGCTGGTTCTGGCCGTCTGGGGAAATTTGCCATTTTCTGCACAATAAGATTTACTTGTCTAGCTCGTGCTCTTGGCTGCTTTTGCG
Organism: Drosophila subpulchrella; assembly: GCF_014743375.2. NCBI lineage: Eukaryota > Metazoa > Arthropoda > Insecta > Diptera > Drosophilidae > Drosophila > Drosophila subpulchrella. The sequence continues at coordinate 7,243,958 of NC_050612.1, read as the reverse complement.
GCTGGTGTTGCTGCTGTTGCTGATGTTGCTGCTGCTGATGTTGCTGCTGCAGTTGTTGCTGCTGCAGTTGTTGCCGCTGCTGTTGCGGCTGCTGCATTAAAAACTTTGACAGCTCATTTACTCGTTGTTCGAACTTGAATCTGCCACGTTTTTCCCTTTTATCGAGCTGCTTTCTCCCATTCTGGCCAGTTATGTTCAGGTTTAAAGTGTATAACTGTCCCTAGTTTGCTTTTCCATTCAGACGAAAGGACTTGGGTCGTTGAAATTGCTTAGTGGTTATTCGCTCGTAAGTGCCGAAATAATGAAATCCGCTGTATTATCCGCAACATAAGTTGCTATCGTCCGTGCAGCTTTCCTCCGTAGAAATCTATTTTGCTGCACATTTCTTTGGGCGATAAGTCGCAGACGTGGCAAATGACGCTATTCCTGGTATCCCATAGAAAGCAAGGCAACATTGTACACTGCACAAATTGGTATGCTCGGGTGGGGGTCCGTTGAATCCAAGGAGGATTTCGCCCAGGGGAAGGGTATTAGCTTGTTTTGTGGATATAGAAAACGTTGGAATCAGACAGGGAACAACTGAACCCACTGGGTCTCTCGTGCTTAGGTGATCTCAATGGGAAAGCCAGCTTGGAACTACTAGAAATTACCTTTTAGTTCAAGTGGTCTAAGCATTGACTGAAATTAAAGCTTCAGAACTCAACACAAAATTTAAATTTACACACTTTTTCTGCTGATTAGCTTTTAAATTTCTTCTCCTTGAGTTGTTTTGCCAGCAGTTTTCCGTAATATATCTCTGGTCGCGAATTGATCAACTCAATTTGCCATTGTCGTCTGCTGTAATATTGAAAAATTACCATTGCCGCCTTCTCGGTTCCGTTTTAACTGCAAATACATACAAAACAGATATATTACGCATACGCAGTGTGGCTTTCGCACATCCATCTCCATTAGCGCATACAAAGTTCGCCACTAGCGGCGATGTCTCACCCTTTCTTATCATCTATTCCCCTCGTATAACTCAGAAAAACAAATATAAAGTTAGACAAATTGGTTTCTGAAATGTAAGACGCAAGTACTTAAAAATTAAAAATAATCCTTTAATTTGTAAATAAAATTTCGTTAAGTTATATAATATTATATCATTTTATAGTATTATGATGTATGTTATTTTTGTGCAAAAATTATTTTTTTTTATAAATGTATTTTACATTATTTTACTTTTTCTTAAATATTTAGTTTTATTTGTATATTTTAAAGACTTTGAAGTGCCTACCCATTACTTAAGAATTCATTGTAATTAAGAACACCTATGTAAAAATTGTTATATTCCCTTTTTATTATTTCCTAGTCTATATTTAGCATTTGTTTTTTCCAGTGCATGTGGAGCGACCGCTTCGCTCCTTAAAACTGTTTGCTGTTAAATTCAATTTCAATGCTCGTTTGTTTCCATGCGTTTCGCTGCAAGACTTCTTTGGCTGCTTCTTTGCTTTATTCCTTGCGGTGGTGCAAAGTTTTGTGTAAGTGGCCATCCACCCGCCGAAAACCACCCGCGGAAATTCAGCCACCACCCACCGCCCACCAACCACCGCCCGCCAAGTTGTTGCTGGTTTTCTTGGCTGGCTGGTCGTGCATGAGAATGCAGCAAACGGCTTTTTTATTGTTGGCCATGGCAACGCCAATTTTGAAAGAGCCCAAATGGCCAAGAAGGCGGGAGCAACTGTTGCGGTTTCGCTTTCATATATGGGAGTTCGGTTTTAGTGCGCCCTCTTGAAATTGCCCGCTTAAATGGGGGCGGCGATTACCAGCAGCCGAAGCCGGAGCACCCAGAATTGCAAAAAAGAAAAGCTAATTCTATTTTGAGGCTGCATTAACGTTGAAAATGTTCGCTTATTTTTTTGAAAATTTATACGAGCATTATACGATCTGCACTCGTTGTGCGCGAACCCGAGAGCCCCCTCAGCTTTGTGGCTGTCACATTTGGCAATTTCCATTATTTTATGTCCTCCTCATCTCTTTTTCTTTATCGCTCATCCTTGAAGCCAAAGTAAATTTTATACGCCACTTTTCGCGGCTAAACAAAAATTAAATAAAATTTAGCGGTCTTCTTTGGCCGCCCCAAAAGCCGCGACGCACCCGTCTCCGTCCACCCATCCGAAGAGCCCCGAACCCCCGACCCCGACCTCCGACCCCTGAAACTCCAGAAAATCGCTGGTCCTCTGTTTATGGTCTGTCTAACGATTCCCGTCCAACTTGGCTGGCGTTGATTAGCCCCTGCGCTGAAGCCTGAATTAGGGCCAAAGACAAAAACGTGCCCCAAAAGCGAAACTTGGAGCCAAAGGCGCAGCCGGGACAGTGGAATAATATGTTTTGAATTTGTATTTGAAATGATTTCTTTTCGGAAATAAGGTTTTGTAAACACAAGCTTTAAAGATATCATAGGCAACGGGCGAAGGAATAACAGGAAAATAATAAAAATTCCGTATACCATGTCATACCAATTTCAATAGCTAGTAAACTATAGAATTAAGAAAAGCATATACAAAAAATATGGTTATTAAATTGGTTTTCACAAAATGTTTACCAATGAAAACATTGATTATGAAAATTATTGGGTTTGGAATTACTTAATATTTATTTTCAACCTCGATGGTTTAAACAAAAATATAAAAAAACTAAGAATACTATTTTATATGTATATGCTATTATAATCAAATAAAAACCACAAGCTACGTTTATCAGTGAACAGTTTACTACCTTCATAAGACATTTTTAAACAACTTTTTTTATTTAGAAAGAAAGAAAATAATATTAGTTTGAAATAGTCCATAATATTAAAGCGCTAAAAAAATACTTTGTTAATAATGTCAAAAGCATAACTTTATGCCAAGTCAATGACTTATTCATAAGCTTTCGTAGGGTTTTTTCTGCACTTTAGGCCAGCTATTTAATGTTTAATGTAAAGAGGGTTGCACTGCCCGAATTAAATTTCCCCAACATTAACAAGGAATATTCACGAAAATTGGCGGTTCCTTGGGGATTTGTTTTCCCATTTTCAACCACTGTGGCGCCGTTCGCCGGAATTATTTCCACTGTCACAGACGCAACCACATGGTGACGACTGTGACGTCCTGACGCAGGGACACTGACGGCTGGTCTCATCAGGATATAGGGGGGGGAGGGAGGTGGGCAGCACTGAGCAACATGCAAATGAGGCTGTCCCGTAGTTGGTTTTCCGCCTGGACGCTTCGCTGGCTTCGCTGGCTTCGCTGGCTTCGCTGCTTAGCCATTTTCCCTCGGAAAATGCTCTGGCCTTCGGAACTCAGCCAACTGCCTTCATTCCTGTCATTGTCGTTTTTATGGACGCAGTTGTTAATAGAAAATGAGCTACACGCGGCCAGCCATAGCCAGAGCCAGCCACTCGCCCCGCCATCTTGGCCAAATAATAAAGGCCTGGCCGAGAGCCGCAAAAAACCGAAATGTTTTTATTGATGTAATTTGCATAAATTTACACTTGCCTCGCAATCTGTCAAAATATTTCACTCGCCAAACGCCCCGCCCCCGACCAGTGGGAAAATCACCTCGGAATTTAGAACTCTTCGGGCTGTAGCCCGCCTTTTTAATCGCCGCTTGAAAAGCTTTTGTGGCCATGGCCATCATTAAAATGGACTTAATTAAAAGCACAATGCAGCTGGCAAGTGGAGCACGTTGCGTATACGCAACGTTTGCCAAATGCGCTTAATTACGTCATTAGCAAAGTCAATAGAATTAGTTTTGCTGCCATTGTTGCCGCACGCACACAGGTTCGCCCGTTGCACTTGCCGTGGAGATGGGGAAAAAATGTCAGAATTGCCTGACATTTAATTTCGCACTTAAATCAAAATTAAATTGTTTAAGCACCGCTGCAGCTGCTGCAACAAAGGCAACAAAAATGCACGGATGTAAAGTCGTTGCCATCAAAATGCTGCAGCTGCAACCGCTGCACCATGACTGCCCCCGTCCGGCTGCCCCCCGATGCTCGCCCCTTTTCCCCCAACTGACAATAACAATAGAAACTGAAGTGGCAAAACAATAACTGGCGCGTCGCGTCGGGATTTTCCGGGCATCAACGAGACCGCACACACACAAAAACACACAAATGCCCACAAACACACACAAAATATGATGCCAACTTATGGAAAACATTGTGCTACAGCGAAGGTTGCATAAGCAGTTTAGTTACAGCTTAAAGCAAATAAATTTTAAAACAACATACGTTATTATCTGATCAGTAAAAGTATTCAAGTGCTAGAACGGGCCTAAGTCATAATAAATAACTTAAAAATATAAACACTCTTCCAGATCCTTTTTAATAGTAATTGGGTTAAATTGTTGATTAAAAACTGATTAAGATTGAAATGTATGAAACATATTCATTGTCTTTTCATATAAATAACTATATTTCTATAACTACATGTATAATAAAAGTTGAAATATTTTATTATTGTGAGAATATTGTAATTTTAAAGGAACTTTTTATTTTATTTATTATTACTTTTAATTCTCTACCTAAAGTATTTATATTTCTTGGAACGCATTAAACTATCTTAAGTTTTCTATAACATATCAAACGTACCTCTCTGCTTCGCTGGCCTTTTGTCTATAGGCGCACATTACCATTTCCATTTTGCACTCCCTTTCCATTTTGTGGATTTTTCTTTTTCATTTTGCATTTTCATTTTCATCTTCTTTTGGGCTTTGTTTTCCTTTTTTTGGGGTTTTTCCTGCAGACCTCTTGACAAACTGCAGACATGGCCAATGTGCAATTCGCATCGACGTCCGCATCCGCATCCGCACTCGCATCCGCACCGTGGAATCCCGTGACGGCGTACAGTGGAATTCCTGTGAAGTAATTTTAATGGCCGGCACCTTGCGCATTTCCCCGTCGCAGTGTTGCGAAACCCAATTGCATTTAAATTGCTCGCTAATCAAAGCCTTGGCAAGTCATTTGCATTTTTCGGCCCACCGTACTGCGATGGCGATGATGAGGATGATAATGGCGCCCGGCGATTCCGACGATTCCATTTCGCTCCGTGCCATTGTGCAGGCCTTGCATTGTCCGCTGCCGGTCCTGTTTTGGTCCTGGTCCAAGGACCCTTCTCCGCACAGGAGTCTGCATCTCCATCCAGGATCCCCGTCGACGTCTGGCCGCAAATCGATGCGCAAATTTTTACATTGCTCTGCGGTTAGCAGTCGCTGCCTCGGTTTGTCAACTGGTATATTTTTATTTCAACGAGGTATCTTAGCTAGTGTGCAAAAGCTAAGAGCCCCAATAACAGTAGTAATAAATTGGTTTCAAGAACTAAATAAAATGTTTATATGTTTATAATAATTTAAAAATTTCCTTAATAATAATATCCTTACCAATTATTAATTAAAAGATACAAATATCAGGTTAGCTAACATACATAAAAATTCTTTAACCTATAAAATAAAATTTTGAACAAATACAATTGTTGAACTATGTAATGGAAGTTCATCCTAAATTAACAACATTAATTAGAATTGGAATTGATAAATTCATAAAAATTATTTTAATCACTATAAAAGTACAAGCTTCTAGAAAATGTATAAAAAGAGGAGGTATTTCAATTTCTTGGAGCTGTGCTATTTGGAATTTCATTAATGAAATTAAACTTTGGAGGTATTATAAAATTCCTGGAAAACACCGTGGCAAATAATTTCCTTTTTAAAAATATGAAAACACTAAGAGAATGCGTATTTGTAAATATTTGATTGGCCTTTTTGTGAATTGGGTTTTCAGGGTGTTAAAGCTTTCGTTTTGTAAAGCATTTTCCGACTGTTTCCTTTTCTTGTTTTATAATAAAAAAATGTTTCCCTCGGTCGCTTTTCGTCTGGGATCGAGGGCTCGCCGCTGCCGCCGTTTGCTGCTGCTTGGCCATTCATTTTTAATTTTTATTAAAATATTTATGCAAATATTGAACATATGCCGGATTCGGTGACTGCCTGCTGTGCCCGAGCCCAGCGGCTTTAATATTGAAATTTTATCTGGTGTGCAAAAATCAAAAGCTATTTAATTAGTTGAAAGTGTGATACTCCCCAACTCCACCTCCTCTGATGGGATGTTTTCGGGGCGGTGGCAGTCTCCATCGACACTTGACTGTTAATTAATGCATGAGCTTCGCTCCACGATGCCAGACGACAGTCGATCCCGGTTGTCCAGCTGTCTATCCGTCAGTTTCGCATAGGGATGAATATCGAAGAGAATCTGGCGATATTGCATATCGAAATATACTTCCTTAGGTTAGTAAAAATTTCAATTAATTGTATCGAGAATGAACGGTATAAATTCTTTATAAAATGCCGCATTGTTTTACACCGATAATATAAAAATAATTATACATTTTTGGTTTTTGAAATAAGATATGATATCATATTGTTAATACATGTATACATTTACTTAAGTTAAACTATAAATGGGGAATAAAATATTTTTTACTCTCGTTCGTAATATAGATAAATATTTTTAAAAATAATTTTCGTCATCGATTCGATATATTTTCGAAGTAAAATGCCATCGCTAGTTCCTACTGCCGCTGCTGCATGCGCAATTAATTTCATATAAGTTTATTGTCGCCTCTCGACTGCAACCCCCAACCCCTTAACCCTTACATCACCCCACCCGACAAATGCAATTGCGGGCAGCCCAGGAAGATTTAATGGGGCTGGGAGGCTGGGGGTGGTAACAAATGGACTTAATTACGTGCGCGGAAATCAAGCATTTTCTACAAATTTACGCTCTGCCACGCCCATGACCGGTTGCACAACCACCTCCGTCCGCCCCTCGAATGCGGTTTACAATTCTCTTTTCTCGCCGCTTCGGTTTGTTTGTATTTCAAATTAATCATACGCCCTGGTCCACGCAGCTGACGAGCACGGCACCGGTGTTAAATGCTGCAGAAATAAATCTGATCAGTTCCGAAATTGATTTCCGTTTTTGGAGAAATTTACCAATGTCTTTTAAAATTTATAATTAATTTTAATATAAGTGCATTGTTTTCCTATTCTGCAAATAACATTTTGTTTAGCATTGTCGTGCCATTTATTTATTGTCTATAGGCAATAGGTAATTTACAATTGCCCTTTAACCGAAGAATAAATAAATAAATAGTTTTGTATCTGTTCCTAAAATTTTTCGCCATTCTTGAATAAAATTAATATTTAAATAATTAGTTCACTTCATTTTGCTATATATCTATAAAATATAACAAAGAGAAGGGTTAATGTTTTCGATTTAAAATTTTTTGTGACACTCATAAGGCTTTAAAGTTTTCTTTTTGGGTCTGAAAACATGCTAAATTATGTTTAAAATTCGTCTTAATGATTAAATGCCATTAGTGTCATTCATATATCTCCTAATATATGAATATTTATGTCGAAATTAATGTAACTTCCCAAACTAAAGTATCATTTGTTAATACAATTAGCAGAAAAATCCATTTAAAAGTTTAACAGTGGTATTTGAATCGTTAAATATTAATTTATATTCCTATGAGAATTTACATTTGTGGAACACAATTCCCTGGCAACGCCCCACAAAGCCTCCGTCTCACTTGACCCTTCACAGAGGCCTCTGACTGCTACCATCCCGTCCTCTGGCGTGTGTGTAGAGTTGTAAATGATCCAGACAACTGCCAATTTGCGCATCAATTGTTGAATAAAACATGATAATCATAATAAACCAGAGTGGAATGGGGGGCCCTGGGCAAATAAAAAACACGCGTATATACATATAAAATAAATAAATTGCGAGAAAAATAAAATAGTAGACGATGGTCGGTGGTCTGGTCCTGAGTCCAGTCATCATGCATAAATGAAATGCGAATCAAAGCGATACCCAATTGAAATGGCCAATGACCAAAGCCAATATACTCGTAGGTCTGCTACATGAAATTAAGGATAGGGATGGGTGCGGGTGTCCTTTGAAGGGCTGTGCCCGGTGCGAATAAATAAATGTAATTGAAGGCAATTATAGATGTTCGGCTCGAATTAAAGGTTGGTTTTGCGATGAGGGAGGTGGGTACTGAAGTGTTAAAGCACTTAAGGCATGGCGTCTAATTTGAGGATTGCAATAATTTAATTACACTTCATATATGTACGTACATTAGAGAAAAAGATTAAAATACAGAGATAACATTATTAGTGTTGATGGCGTAGTAAAAATTAAACTTCTGAAATATACAAATTTAACTATACGGCTATTATTATCCAAAACATTATATTTCTGTTTTCCTACCCTTCACAATATTTAACCAATCTAGATGCTCATGATGATAATAATAGTATTGTCATAGAGGAGCCTTAGAAAGTGGGATGCAAATATGTTCAGGGTATCGATTTAATTATGACAGTCACACAGATCTAGTGATACTATTGTACCTTTATGGGTATTTAAGTTGAAAAATACGTAAGCACAGCACTTAAAATCGATAAACCATTTTTTTTACTGGTTATTGCCGCTGAACTTTCAATAAAACCGGAAATAAGATAGACGCAGAACTCATTTTGATAAATAGCTGGAAAAGTGATATACCCAAGGACAACCGTCTACTTATTCAGACACGAACTTAAACACATGCACACACCGACGGGGCAAATGGCCGTATCCCTCGCTGTAAACCTCTCACCTCCCAACTTTCACCCGCTCTGCATCTATAATTTGAAAAGCAAACTCATAAATATTCAAAAAAGAAAAGGCGGCAACGTCCATCGTCGCATTATTGTTGTGTGGTGTGTGTGAGAGTGGGTATCTATGTGTGTTTTATATGATTCGCCCACTACAAGCACGGACATTGGGGGCGGGGAAAACAGCCACGCCCAGCCAAAAATGCGATTTTCTTTTTAATATTACCAAAGATGCCGAAAATGAGGGGATGGAAAGATGGGGCCTTACACAGAAATTAATTTTTGGTATCTGATAAAAAACAATCTGCGTAATTTTCAATCAATCACTACGGTACTAAGAATATTAAACAAATCACTAGTTAAGTAATTTATTAAAAATAATCAAAAAAGTATGTTAGTTCCCTAAAAAAAATTGATCAAGATCAATTAACTGTCTAGTTTTTTTAAGTTTTTATGGTACATCAATTTCAACGGACTTGAATAATAATTGTAGTATTATTTATACCTACTATGAGTCTTAAAATTTTATTTTCTTCACTGTATAAAAGATGACGAGAGTCATTGTCTGTGAGTGTGTGTGTCGGGATGAGTGAGTGTTTATGTGTGTGCATGGCTTTTTGAAAAGTCCGAACCATAAAATTGAATAAACCGCATTGAAGCACATTATTTTTTATTAACTGCAGGGTAACCCTCTGAGCGTGGAGAAGGTCCTGCAGAGTGCTAAACCGAAATCCCGAGCAGGTTGTCCTTACGGTCACCGCCTTTGATCCCCTGCCCCCGATGTCCTGGCACTCAGTCATGTCCTGTGCTTTTGACCGACGTTTGTCAAATAGTCTTTTGCAATTTACACACTCAAAAACTTTTGTGCGACGGAGGCGGGCAATGGGTTATGTTACGTTGCAAGATTCCCACTTGGGGTTACCATTGGAGATGACAGGGGCGCAAGAAGATTCCGTGGAAGAATATAGAATAATACATTATAAAACTAAAGTTGAAAAATTTTGTTGATTTTTAAGATGCTTATAGCAAACGCCTCGAAAACATTACAAAATATTCCGATTTATTGCTTAAATTCTTAATTTTGGTGAGCTACAATGTTTTTGAATTGCAACAATATTTGATTTAAATTTAAATAAGTTTCTTATTTATTTTAACAAAAGGACGATCCTGTTAAAATTTTTAAGAATCAAATTTTATAAGATAAATCTATCAGAATTTAGCAATCTTTCGTGATCTGATTGTCCTGGAAATCAGTCACGCTGCCATCTCCCGTTTTGGGTGCCCACTTTCGGGGATATATCAGCATTGGGTGCAGCGTTTGTTGGTTATGGACCCCAGTCCTATGTATATCCATTGTGTGCGTCTGTGTGAGTGTCCCTCTCGGCGGAGTGTGTCTGTGTGTGTGCACTTGCCTTTCAAGCACCTTATTTATAAGCACTTTTAATGGAGTTGGCTTACGGAAAACGTACGAGTGTGGGTATGCGAGGCCTGGCAGCATATTTCTTGTCTGCGTCCTTCCTTCTCTGTCTGTGTGTGTGCGCTTCAAAATCTGATTACGATTTTTATATGACACTTTGATATGATTTATTTGGTCATTCAGCTTTTCAAAGGCAGGCCTCCAAGCCGAGGCATTGCCTTTAACCCCGCAGTGGCCACGCCTCGCCGAAAGGGTGTCAATGGCTTTTGAAATATCTGCAGAGGATTTCATTTTTGTTTTTACCCCTCGATGAGCCAAAAAAAAATTGGGGATGCTATCTTTGGACGCACGACAATGATATACCCTTAACGTAACGGAATTTCGAGGGTTAGAAATCAATATTTTATTGCCGACAAATGTCATGTAAAGCCAAGTAATAAAACCATTGTTATAAGGTAACATTTGCAGCAAATCTGTATGATGACATACAAATTTAAAAAGAAGTGTTATCGGTTCATTAATATATTAATTATATTATTATATTACAGGGCCAGAGATCTTGTGTTCAAGGTCTTACAACAAAGAGTTAATCTACCCCTTGAAAGGGTATAAAAAGAAATAATAAAAGGGATCCAGACTGGAGGACCAGCTTCCTACTTGTGCTTATGGCCGGATAATGTGAGGCTTCAGCCAAGTTATTTGCAACTGCCTGTTGTTGTTGTCGGCAAGGGTGTGGGGAGTGGGGGTGTTACGGAGAGCAGAGGCTCAGGGGAAGGGGCTGGTGGACCTCCTGTAATTGATGACCTTCGCGATACGTTGTCGTCATCCGTAGATCCTTTTTTGGCTCTTGCCCCGGGCTCCTTTTCGGTTGTTGGTTGTTATTTTTATGGCAGGGCACTAAAAATTTTCTTTTTTAAATTGAATTTAATGAAAGGCGTGAGCAAAGAGGACGGAAGAATGGGAGAAAAAGCCCACGGGCGCACCATATTCAAATGGCATTTTCAAATAAATACGGTCGCGCTGGCCAAAGGGATTCCCCTAATCGTTTTCCATAAAAAATCGCCCATAAATAGGGCAAGTAAATTTACTTTTACGATTCTAGGGTTATTGAATTATTCGTATAAACTTATATAAAACGATCGAAGAAATATGTTAGATTCAAGGAAACGATTTACGACTGAAATATAGAAGAAAAATAATGTAAATAACTATTAAACTATGAATAAATACAGGAATTAAAATAATGTAAATAACTATAAAGCTATGAATAAATACAGGAATTAAAAAAAATGTATTTAATTCAACAAATAAATTTTTCTGATATCAGAAAACTATGAATTAATTTAAAAATGTGTGTTGCAAAACTTCCAAATATTTAAAGAAATTGCAAACGAGAAAGTCCCGCAAAAGTCACATCTTTCCGCAATAAATCCTATTGTGTAAGCGAACAACGGAAAAAAGTAAATGAATAAAAATAAATAAAAAATAAATCGCTCGATGCAAAGTCCAAGTGCTTATCCTGGCCATTTTTATGGGCTCGTTTCAAACTTTGTTTGCTGGCTGCTATATATATTTTTATTGCATAAAAAGATTTGCTCTCTTTTGGTTTTCCCCCTCGGTAAGCCCCTGTCCCTCTCCCAGCATCGTTATAATAATTATTGCAGGTATTAAGTCAAGTAGCCGCAAAGAGCCCTCGTTACCCCCCGGCTAACCCAATCCGTCCCTTTGAAACGCGGCCCCTGTCCATGGGACCTTTTTTTCTGTTTGTGGTCACTTTTTCGTTGCCCTTTTTTCCAGGGCTTTGCATAACAATAATATCGCCGTATCTGTCTCTTTCGCTCTGCTCTACAGTAAGACTTGGATAAATAAACCAGTTTAAGCAATTCACATTACTTGAATAAACACCATCTGATTGCAATGTGGATACAAAGGTGTCCAAAAATATATTTAAAATGTATTGTTTAATATAAAAGAGATAACAAAAGCAAAGCAACTAGTTAACATTTCCCTGTAAACAATTTATTATTATATTAGTACAACAACTAATATAGTACTTTTAATGTCTCTCTTTAGTTAAACTTTTTAATCTTAGCTTTCGAGACTATTCTATTAATTTTACAATAAAAGCAGGTTGTTAACTTATAAAATAAAAAAAAAATATTTAAAATATTTGTAAAAGTATAACAAAAGAATTTAAAAAAACATGAAAACAATATTTTTAGTACAATAGATTTCATATTTGTCGTAGTTATGGAAGCTGTACTGTTCTTGTTCAGATAGTATATGTGGATAGAAACCGCAGAGATTTTCGCGCAACGCGGTTTTTTGCGGCTCACGTTCATCTCCAGGGGACAAAACTAAATTGTGTTTAATTAATTTTTTGTTGCATAATTCGGGGATTTTAGTTTTACGCTGCTGCAAAATGGGAAAAATACCAAACAGTTTGTGGTTGTTGGTGCATCATTGAAAGCAACAAATGTACCGCACACGTGTAGCATTAACAGTCAGTGGAAAATATGTTGAGGAGGGCAGATATCAAAGTATTGGGATTAAAACTATTTATACTTGTATATAAAAAATTAAATTAATTCTTAAACATATTGAATAATTTTTAATAAACAAATTTTCGAATGAAAAGACAATCTTTTCCTGCACAGAACAAACCTATAAGTGTAAACAAATTTTAAGTAAAGTCTATTTGGACCTGTTATGTACAAAGAACCTCTTTGGTCTCAAGGTGCCTATAGGTAAACAGTATCAACTGCGCCTATACTAGATAGCTTAAATATTTAATTGACTACATGAATTTATTCCACTGAAGCAATCGAAGTTAGAAATTCTTCGGCCTCCTGGTCCTTGCACTATATGATGTGGGCAATCAGATCGCAGAACGCAGGCGGGAATATCCCGGTTGATAACATATCCTGGCTTGCAGACACAAGGACCTCCGCATATCAAAAGGCATTTACTCTTGCCCTTGTATTCACATGTCTCTGGACAATATGTGGGGCAGTCGGCTTGGGTTCCATTTTCGGTACAATCGATTTTTTCAACGGTGCAATTTGTCACCGAACAAATGATCAGTCCCACAAGGGCGAAAATTTCCCACTTCCACATGATACTTAGGTTCAGTAAATTATATTTTAAAATGATTTCTTACTTTAACAAAGTTTAACCTGATGAAATGCGAATATACGAATGTTATTACTAATATCAAACTACTTTAGTTCCACAGCTTTAACATTTATACAACTGAGAACCTTGTGCAGCGTAAAATCGTCCATTTGAATCTGCGATAAAACACAGGTTTTTAAAATCTGTACACTCAAAAAAAAAACAGCGTGCGTAAATCAAGTACAAACAGTCTTGATTTATGAACAATTTCATGCTTAACATTTTAAGAACTATCATACTGAAAAGGCAATAAGTTAATCACAATTTGGTTTTAACGATCAACTCTAAAAATCCCCAACTGCTTAATCTGAAAGTTCTCTTTATATAAGTCGCATAAAATACACAGTGTTAATGCCTGTAACCGGCAAGTCGTAAGTACAATCTACTTTTCGTAGGATGCAGTTCACAGGAGTAATCAGGATCAGAATACCCAGAAGAGTTTCTAAAGCTTCACATGTTCCTCAACTGAAATGTATTCAATTTATTTTCTAAGTTGTTTAGTTACCAATTCCAAATTTTATTAGCTACCCTATTTCGTTCCATACCAGTAATTAGTTTGTGTAACTAATTCTGTTAAAGTCAATTTGTATTTCAAATATACAAATGATAAGTATGTATCCATTTACTTTATTAGTCCATTCATTGAATTTTGTTTTCCCACATTTTGCCAAAATTTTATTTTCTCCAAAGACAAATAAATTAAGGCTCAAAAATGTAATATGGATTAATGTTTTTTTCCTAACTTTTAAATAACAGACTTCGGACAACCAGATTGTAAAGCGCAGGAGTAATGAGGATCAGCAGACCCAGAAGAGCAAAGTTTTCAAAGCTCCACGTATTCTTCAACTAAAATTGTATAGAAAAATTAATGTATTTTTTTTTCACAAGAATGACATTAAATCAAAATATTATTAGCTACCCTATTTCGTTTCATACAATTAGTTTGGGAAACTAACATACTTAAAACTTATAGCTGATAGAATACTTAAAATGCGGGCTCTCACTTTATGTTTCAAAAAAGGAAAATGTTTTTTAATATTAAACATTCGCTTATTTTAGGTGTAAATATAAAAAACTGGTTTAAGAATTTCATTTGGGGGAGCCTAAATCAGACCCATAACTCCCTAAACTCAAGCGGCAGAATAAATGTTTATCTACTCACAAATTTTATAAGCGTACCTAATTTCTTGTTGAACGAATTCTTAAAGTGTATACATAAGAATATCCTTGATAAGTGTGGAAAACTTAATATTTATTTTTTAACATTCAAGAAAAAAAATATACACAAAGTTGGATAATAGGTAATTATAAAGTATGTCTGTACCTTTTGGAATTTTTTTTCTAGACAATTCTTTGTTATTCTTTTCGATCCGCCCCCGTTGAAACTTTTATTTATTTCAATGCCTACCGAATGCGACACATTTTTGCCGCTGAAAACTTTACCTCTACTTGGCGTCGTGTGAGTTTTCTTTAATAAAATTTTAGCCAGTCTTTTTAACTCTGCACTCGTTCTGTGGCCATGTGACACGCACACACACTCTGAGGCATAAACCAACACAGATGCGAAACACAGACACACACAAATGCAGACAAATATCTTGCAATGTTGGCGGCTGCAGACTGTCATTTGTTTACTTGTGTAAACTTTAATTAAATTCCAAAAAGACGACGACAGCCGCAGCTGGTGCAGAGGTTTCCTCCTCTTTTCCCCATTAAAACACCATTTCCCCGCCCAGTGTTGCCATTGCACAATTTTAGGCCCACATTGCATTGCAACTCGTTTGCCCATCGCCATAATTATGAGCCCTGTGCTGACCAACTTCGACTCCGTACAGAAAAAAAAATTAGGGACTTGGATAAATATAATAATAAATTTTTACCGAAAACTGAAAATAAATGATGCTGAAAAAAAATCTACAATAATAGGTAATATATTTAGAAAATATTTACAGAAATAAAACCCCGATACTTTAATCCGGAACGATAAAGTTATTTCGCTGCGTCAAATTTCAAATAAAATTGCAGGGATTTTATATTGGCGCGCCACACACTACCGATGCCAGCCACCTAGCGGAGTGTAGCGGTACTACTGGCCATGCCAAAGCCTGCTTAACTTAGTTAGTCCAAACATTTAAAGTAACAACGACATTGTTACGATTATCAGCATTTATAGGGGTATTGATCAATAAAACCCATTTTGTTTTAATCTTAATCAAAATCTTCAGAAATGTGGCGCCAGACAGACTTAAGCGTTATGGGAGTGGAGCTCCGCGGAAACAAACTTGCAAAGCTTAAGAACTTTTAGAATCTGTATGCATAATCACAACTTTCTAGCTTTTATAGTTTCTGAGATCTAAGCGTTCATACGGACAGACAGTCAGACGGATAAACGAATATGGCTACGTCGACTCGGCTATTTTTCTCAGTGCAACTACACGCAAGACTTCGGACTCACTTTAGAATAGAACGGACTCAAAATGCAGGAACGCAGCCACTTAGGCAACATCTGCCACTCCTGACAAACCGATTCCAAATTATTTATACAATTGTCGATGGCAAATGGGAATGTAAAAAAAAAATTATTTCCCTTTCTCTTGCCGGCTGATATATTTTCTCTTAAAGTATACTTTTTTTTTTGCAGCTAGGATTGTGATCTCTAAAAATGTTTTAAAAAATGTTAAAGAAATGTAGTCGGTAACAGCATACAACATTCAGGTAATGTTCAAAACCCTACTGAGTTTTTCAGAGATGTGAAGGTTTATAAAATTGTTATACTCATTCTATACTCGTTTTGGGATCAAATTGTTCTAATAAAAATAATAATAATACAAATTGTAATCAAGTTTAGTATTTCTTTTGGGTACAAATTCACTTCATTTGTAGATACAAATAAATTCTTTCAAATGATTTCATCCTAAATCTAATCTGCCAAATAATGGAATGAATTGATTTTGTTGTCTCTTTAATAAGTAGTTTGGGGCTTGTTTTTTTTTATTTTTTCTAATGTACACAACAAACACTAAATATATTTCGCTTGAATGGGTAAAAGCGTTAATACCGATTTTAGGCCAGCAGATTGGGAGTGTTCGAAAGGAGAGGAAAGACCAAAACTGGAGTACCTGGTGACCAACAAGAAGACTCCCCCGGTCGAATTGTACCTCACAACATTCGCCTCGGTCTGCAGCGCAGAGGTCGTGGGCTATCCTTTCGATGTGTGCAAGACGAGGATGCAGATCCAGGGTGAGAAGGTCAGCAAGACGAGCTTGGATGCCAAGTACCGGGGTCTGCTGGCCACAGCCTTGGGAATCGTCAGGGAGGAGGGTCTTCTGAAGCTCTACGGTGGCATATCCGCCATGATACTCCGCCACTCACTCTTCAGCGGTACCAAAATGCTGACCTACGACTATATGCGCCATAAGATGATCATGCCCGACAAGGACGGTAAGCCCCAGCTCTCGTTCATGGGTTCCTGCATCAGTGGTGTTGCGGCTGGGGCGACCGCCAGCATACTCACCAATCCCACCGAGCTGATCAAGATCCAGATGCAAATGGAGGGCCAGCGGCGCCTTAGGGGCGAGCCCCCACGAATCCACAACGTCTTCCAGGCCCTGACCTCCATTTACAGAAAGGGTGGTGTGGTTGGACTATGGAAAGGAACTGTGCCACACACTTGGCGCTCTGCACTTGTCAGTGTGGGTAAGCTATAAAATCGGGAGTTCTTATATATACATCCAGAATATATTTTCTAAAATGCACGAATCCACAATCATCACAACAGGATCATACTACTTTTATAAACCTTAGACGAGGAATATATTCAGTTAGAGATAGATGCTTTTCATCCTTACCGATAAGGCAGACGGCTCTGCCCCACGATAAAAAAAAACTAAACTAAAAATTTAGTTGCCAATTTTCCTGAATAAAGGGCAATATTCGAAAATTGGTGATCAATATAGTTACACGTGGTAAACAGAATTACTTGCCTTTCACAGCTCTCGAAAAGTAGGCAATGTTTTTTAATAGGGTATTGCCTGGTATTTTATTGCTGTATTAAGAGTATTTTTAGAAAAATATTAAAAATGTAATCCAAAACTTATCATTTATCATTAAGGCGATGTGAGCTGTTACGACTTGTGCAAGAGGTTCCTGATTGCCGAGCTTGATATGGTGGATAACCGAAAGGTCCAGTTCCTGGCCGCCATAACTGCGGGCTTAGCGGACGCCATTTTGAGTTTGCCAGCGGATGTGGTGAAGTCTCGCATCATGAATCAGCCAACTGATGAGAAGGGTCGCGGCATTCATTACAAGGGCTCCCTGGACTGCTTGAAAAGGCTGGTAAGGGAGGAAGGACTCTTGGCCATGTACAAGGGATTTATTCCCTACTGGATGCGTGTCGGACCGGGCTGCATGTTGTTTTGGACAACCTTTGAGCAAATTAGACGTTTCCGAGGCAATGAAGGTTACTAGGTAAATTGTGCTGTTTCAAACAGTACATTTATAAAATTTCAATAAAGAACCACTTTGAATCATTGTTTGTGGGAAGTAAAAATAATTCTCTGCCTTTAGTCCACTGACAACATAAATCTTCCTAAAACGAAGAAATACTTGTACATTTAAGTCAACGTTGAAATGAAATTAATTATTTAAGAAGGTAATCTGGTTCACTACCCGGATGTCGTGTATATTTTAATAAACAATAAACGTTGGGAACCCAATAACTTCAATTTATTAAAACAAAGTAATGTTGAAATCTTTACAAAAACTGTTAAAAAATTCCTCACAGGCGGAAAAAGTCGAGGGGCTTATGAAAATGTTAAATAATCAGTCCTAACCGTGAAACACCTTGCAACCTTTTTTTATTGGTCCACTCAACCTTTAATATATTTTATTCCCTTAACAAATACGACCCATTTGCGCTTAAATATTTATAAACTCTCCGGAACTGCAGCATCATAAAATCCCAATGTAATTACTGCCCTTAAAAATCTCAGCTGAATATGAAACCCTTTTCTAAAGTCCTTTTAAATACATTTTTTTGACGTAGCTGTTGCGTTAATAAAGTGTTGGACAAAGGACAAAAAGTTTGCTTCCTGGCTAGACATAATTTTAGGGCTCTTTGCACTTGTGTGTGGGAAGCCTACCCACACCTTCTGCAAAAAGAGCGGAAGAACGTCCACTGGCAGCTGGTGGCAACCCTGGAAAACATTGTCCAGCACAGCCCAAATGTAATTTGTGCAGAGAGAAGCGGAAAATGCGACAAAGGGCGAAAACTTGTTGGTCTGTGTTGTCCACCGACAGCATTTTGTGACTGGAGGTCATTTTTGTGCATAGTTCATTACGATTGAACGGCCACAAAGGTCCCTTATTCCCCGAACATGTGAGAAAGAAAGGTAGCTCAAACAGAGAAGGACGGGACTAGGGGAGGCAGAAAGAGACCGAGCTTGACAATGCGACTTGGCAATGCGAAAACTTTCCATTTTAGCACACTTTTATTTGGCTTTTTTAAAAGTCATTCTAATTGGGCTGTCGGATGGGCTTGTAAGTCGTTTGTTTCGAATAAAATATTAATTTTGTTCATTTAATTTAGGAGATTGAATAAATAATGCCATTTTGGCTAGTAGCCCTTGAGATTTTAAAAACATTAATTCCTACTTAACTTCAAAGTGGTTGCCAAATTAACTCGAAATATGTAAATAGTAGATTAATCACATAGTTTAGAAAAGTCGTAACTAGTTTTGTTTCCATTAAATCTGATATGGAAAATTCTGAAGCTATCCATTAAATGTACCGTTTAGATCTTCCAAAAATGTTCATACTTAACTGTACTCTATGATAAGACTTAAGAAAGGCTCACCTGTTTCGACTAACTTCAAAGCAAGGTATCCCTTAAATATATTATAAATAAAAGTTTATTTTAAGTAAATAATGTTAGTGTAATCAATTTTTTAAATAAATGAATGGTTTTTCTATAGTGTAAAAGCCTATCAGTACTAACAGTATCCTTTTTAGCTTTGTTGCACGTTTCGTGCACTGGCCAAATGTCATAAAGTAGCATCTTCCACCGGCCACGCCCCCTTTTTACCCCGTCTACCAGCCCCTAAATCCGATGGTCAGTATCCTCTGACAACCTGATTAGTTTGGTTGCCAAATGGGGAGTGTGGGTGGCTGCTGCTCCTGTTGCTTCTGTGATGTCCTCTGTCCTCAACGACTTTTCTTTTGGGCCATAAACTTTAAACTTGGAAATGCTGGCTAAGGTCGACTGAGGGGATTTCACTTCCTGGCAGCCACACAATGCCCACTTTTGTGTGGGGTTCCCCATTGCTGTTGCTGAGACCATTTTGACCGTTAAATGTTGACATTTGTGCATTTCATTGTGTATGACCTTTTGGGCGCACAGCAGCAACAACAGCTGCGGAAATGGTTACACAAAGAGAAATCACTCTTGTGATCAAAAATGTTTTCTTGGCGGCTAGTAAAAACAGCCGATTTGCTGCAAGCATGTCTCCATCCCTCTAGCAATTTTTTAAGTTGAGTAACGGGTATCCAAAAGTCGAGGCCATCGACTTTTTAAAAAATGAATTCAAATATAATCCGACGACTAGTCCCATTTATTCCTTTTTAAAATGTTAGTCAATAAATATAACTATCAGTATAATCGCATTATGTTAAAAAAAATTTCTTTATTGATTTAATTTTTCTCAGTGTGCCAGCAGTAGCTCAGCTGGAGCAGCAGAAGAAGATGCAGAAGGAGCAGATGTGGAGCAAAAGTCTGAAAAGGATGCTTCTTCCCCACTATTGTCGTCGCTTGTCTACTCATAAACTAAATGTAAATTCCACCCCTCGGTGCCAACGTGCCACCACTTTTATTGCAGTGTTTCGCTGTCACAACGGTGGAGATATGCCGCCCCTTAGCCCACTGCTGCCCCGATCCATCCGAACTATATCCTTGGCTCCATGTGTGGCTGCTCGCATTGTTCTCGTTGTTTTTGTCAACAGGCTGCAGTGCAGCAGTGGAAACAGCAGGAGCAACTCGCCTCCTTTGACTTCATTGTCCCTCCGCCTCAATGTCCAACTATCCCACTGTCTGACTGTCTGGTTCGGATGCAGTGGCCATGATATTTGAATTTATAAATCTATAAAACTCCACGGCGGCGGGGGAGTGCCAGGATGTGTGTGCATGGGGCTGAATTAGAAGGAAATGAGAATACGTTTTGTTCAAATGGAACTGGTTCAAAGTGAGGACACCCCAGGGAACTGTTAAACACTTAAAGCGGAACAAAGAGATTCAATCAGTCAGCCAGTTTAGAAGCGGAAAGACCGGGATGCGGGCAAAGACAAATAATATCCATTGAACATAGGTCCTTTTCAATTTTTAAATTGGGTAGATATTGTAGAAAACTAATTAGTAGATAGTAACATTTCTTCTACTTTGATTTACTTAAGACATAAATATGCATATGCTAGAAGACAAAACTCTTTATCTTAGCTTAAAGAACTTAAAATTACATGATATGTATTTATATTGATTTTATTAAGATCTAACAGTTCTTGGTAACAATTTGGTTAATAAGTTACAGAAACCAAATCAAACTACGAGTCGATTACACAGAACCACAAGTTCTGAATTCATAATTTATTGTTTTATCATAAGATACACATATTTCAAGTGTAAGCACATTTGTGAGTATGGTACTGTTTGACTTCATTTCTGTATCAATAAATCCATAAGTCATGGAATAAACATATTCAATTCACTTGCAACATGTCATTATGTCCTATTACCATACATATATTTACTGTATCATTCCCAGGGATTTTCCGCTGCAGTCATTGTCTGTCCACCAACTACTTTACAGCTGTCAGATTACGAGGGGTAGGAGATAAATAGGGCTTTTGGGGGGAGCAAGGACTTTACGCCCCTCGAAGTCCCTGTGGCCGCAACCCTTGAACCTTGTCTATTCACTTTCTAATGGGCCACGTTGACGTTTTTAGACTGCCACAATATATGTGTTTGTTGGAGAGTTTGTGTGGTGCATATGTCTAAGCTCTAAGCTCTTGGCCCGTACACCCCTTAACCCTTGGTCGCCCCTTCTCAATTGTCATCATGCAATTGTGGAAGTGCAGAAGTGAAGTCCTTCAGCCCCCCTCTCCACTTGTGTGCATAAAAATCTGCAACTTGTTACATATTTCTTTCTGTAGTAGATATTCTCGACTAGCCCCCTCTACAGTGTACCAAAAATATAAAATAATTGTAGTTCTTATAACAAAAAAAGGTTAATTTTTTTTACACCAACTTAGATTTATATTTAAGATCAATGTATAACATTGTGGCAGTTATATCAACATTTTTAAAATGGTATAAGTCAGTGGGGATCCAAGATTTGGTTTTGGGGGGGGGCATACAAACAATGTTTGAGTAAAAATATATATATATCCCTGCCGTGGGTCAGCAATTGGTATAAATATATATAAAGTAATTCAGTATTTTTTGCAGTGTTAGGATAATTTTTCAGCCTTCCCTCCACATTGCCATATAATTTGCATTGTCGTGTCCATTTTGAGGCTTAGCATACGTCGCGTATAAATTGCATAATTTATGTGCATTATGCCGCATAACATTGTCCTCGTCAGTTGGCGACCCTTGCCACCTCGTTAACCCTACACAGCCCATCAATGCCGCCGTTGTTTAGCCTTTGGGGTGCAATGAACTTGCAAAGTGGCCTTGTGCAGGACATTGGCATGTCCGCTGTCCCCAGTCTCTGTCCCTGGAACTTAATTGTGACAATTGTCAAAACACTTCCTGGATCCTCCTTCTGCTGGCACAAATCCAATTAGTTGGCTTACTCCGTGACACAATCACTCACTCGCTCTCTCACTCAATAATTTAGCAAGGATTCAAAAAAGGCAAGGACGAGTGGTGGCAACAAGCTCACTTCCACCTTTTTTGCGAGTCATTTGGCGAGCAAAACGATTCGTGTTGTTTCAATCAATGATGCCAATCAAAATGAGACCGATTTTTATGCCACAGAGTTTGAACTCCTAACCGGTGAGATGGAAAAACGGAAAAGCGAGCTGCAAAATGGCAAGCTGTACGTATAACTATATTTATTATTCGTTTACTTCAAAGAGGTGGTTGCCTGTGGCGTATAGAAAATATATGTGAGGGATAACTGTTTGAAAATTGTAAGCACTGAATGTAAAATGTTCTTTAGACGCTTTAGGAAAAATAATACCTATTATTTTTTATATATTAAAAAAGGCTATTTATATGGCCTACGAAATATAAAAATATATATATATTTTTTTTAAATGGAAACTTATTTTTAAAATTATATTGTAGTAGGTGACGTGGTTTTTCCTGTTAATGAAATAATTTGTTTTGTTCGAAAAATGTTGTACATAGGAGAAGGGGTTCAAAAATCGGAAAAACTATGGTTACTTAATATATGGACACGTGGATAGCCCCTTTGTAAAAAGTAGTTTTAGTTTGGTATTTAAGAAAAAAAATTAGTTTCGATGCAACTAACATTTTATCATGACTATCTTTTTCTATGAAATATTTTAAGTTTTCAAAATTTAAATGTTAACAAAATTTAAATTTAAACATAAAATTTTTGTGATTTATAAATTAATTGAAAATATTACAGCAAATTTATGTTCATAATAAATGCTCGCCCAGAAGGCGAACAGCAAAGCTCAATTACTCGGATAACTAACTCTTAATGTTCGTACTACTTAATGTTCCCACTGCAGGCCCTCGAAAGATCAACCTCTATGATTTATATGCAATTTTGTGGCAAATGTTTGGTGTATCCTGGTCCTGGCTAAATCACATTTGCTTGGTTTGGCCTGGAGTTTTCGGGTCTTGCAGTCGGAGTAGTCATTAAGCTAACAACGCTGCGTATGCGTAATAAATAATTGAAATTTCCGCCCAGAGCCAAAGGTTAACCGGTGGGAAAGGGACAGAGGATGCCGGGGAACTGGAGAAATGGAGAAAGCGACTGAGACATTGGGAGAGAGTTGTGTGTTTTTAGCTTTTGGGCAAGTGAGCGCACCAAAGCGAAAATGAAAATAATTTTCATTGCGACTTGGAGAGAGGGAAAAGCTGGGAGTAATGAACACACTTTTCGCATTTAAGCCCGCTGCAGTAGAACGCTAATGGGACAGCAACAACAACAGCAAGGCAAAAAAAAACAAGAAGCATTTCCACCAACAACTACAAGACAGCAACTGTTGCTATTTCAACTTGCTATCCTCACATTTTTAATTCCTTGGCACATTTGTGTAACGTGACATGAAATCCATTTGATGTCGCCGTCATCTTTCTTCCCAGCTCGCTCTACCCATCTCTTTCCTTTCGGCTAGCGCCGTCTCTTTCGCTCCGGCCCTGCACTTGTTAACAAACAAACACGCTTTTCTACTTTTTATTGCTAATTTTTATTTTATTCCCTTTTTTTGTATCTTTGCACTGCAATATAAGAGGGGAATATGGTGGTGGGGGGTAATTACACGCTAAGAAAAACTTCGTAGGACTTAAAAATAAAACTAAATTGATGCATTGTTTATTAACTAAAATTTAAAATAGCTCTATTACATTAAAATTATTTATCCATCTAAAATTTATATATGCCTTAATTTCATCATAATATTATATTAAAGTATTTTAAGTTTATAAAAAAAGTTAATAAACAAATAATGGAGCTCTTTAAATAAATAGTTTTAGTTAATGCATTCATTTCTAAAAAAATATTTATATGTTTTTACAGTACTTATTTTATATCAACAAATCTTAAATGGAGTTATACACATATGTGGTTTATTATTAAGTTTTCATAAATGTTTAACATGTACTTATTAGGATGCCTACTTAAATTTTGTCTCAGTGTCACAGAGAAGATAAAAAACGGTAGCGGGGAAACCCGGGAAAAATACAGTGGGAACAGCGAAGCATTTTAACGCGATAACTCCCCTGGCAGTTGAGCTCATAAATTTATAAATGAGCCAGCGACTGTAAAATGCGAAACGAGCCGCGACGACACTGAAACTCGGTCGGAAAAACCAGTGGAAAATAGGGAAGGGCCGGGGGGAGATTGCCTTGAAAAGCACTCATCATTTTTTTTCATTCATTTTGACAGAAATTTGAGATGAGTGAAGGGTATCAAGACGGTGTCCTGCTGTTTGTTTAGGATGGATATATTGACAAATATCCTCAAAACTTTTCTGATTGCTATTGCTTAATATTATTAAAGCATGTAAGTATTGGGCTTTAAAAGGGTTAAAATGTTATAATTACAATTATTTTATATATTTTTGAGGAATATTGGTTTTTAATGAAACATCAAATATAAATAGCTTGTTAAATTATGTGTAATAATTGCTTTTATAATAAAAAATATGTTTTCAATAAGCATAAAAATTAAGTATCATTCGTACATTAAAATCCTTACATTTAATGCCTTAATTAATTCATTTTTTAAATAACTAGTTGATACTACTTGATACCTTGCAAAGCATATTTTCACTGAAAACCAGTAAACACTTATCTTTTATGCATTAAGTGGAATAAGAAACCAACTATCTTCAAGAGTATTTGCTTGTTTACTTCTGTTAATTTGCAATCATTTCCCTTGTTGCTTTTGCTTTTATTTATTTGTATAACTTTTGTCATTCATAATTATTTGGGCTGTTTGTTTGACTTGTTGTTGTCGTTGGTCCCTGACATCGAAACATCGGAAACGGAAACAAATGAAGTATCAGACGGGGAAATGTGTTTGCTTTACGAAAATTGACTGAATGACTGACTGAGTGCTAAAAAGCATTCGAGCTACTTTTAATATTTCATTCGCAACTCATGAATTTCATTCAAAGAGGGCTAGATGGCGGAAAATTTTAAATATGCATTCAAGCTTTTATGAGCACCACGAAGGGGAGTCAAGTGGGGGTGCCCCCCAATTATTGTCCATTTGGGCATACTACCATTTGTTTATGATTTTCTATGCCATGATTAAATTAAAATTTCTTTATTGGCCCCGATATCCTGCAGCGCTCGGCTGAGCTTTCTTTGTACTGGTTTCGTTGGATATTTTCGGGCCCGGCCGAATGCAATTAGCAAAGTTTAATGTGGAAATATTGCCATGAAGCCAATAAAATTGAGAGTGCGGTCAAGCGGCATGATTGGATTTCCACGAGGTTAGCAGGCAATAGTAGTTAACGTTTTTCCAGCCTTATAACTTGCGTGCGGTTTTCCCCATAATTTTGATAGCCGCCAATGAATGTTATTTATCAATTGGCTAAAGAGTCTTAGTCAATGCACACATTTTATTTGATCGTCTTTTTTGGAGTTTTACGTTCAGTTGTGCTGTAGATGCAACACATAATGCATACTTTTACATCCCAATGGAAAAGTTGGCTACAAATAGCAACACAATAATATTTAATGTACTTCAAACAAACTTTAAAGGAATTTAATTAAAAAATCTTTAAAATTGATTAAAACAAGTCAAAACCAATTTCCCACAGAATTTTTTAGAGCTGAATACTGACGTTTGACTTTTAACCATTTTCTCAAGCCGCAAGTGAACATTTTCTTCCAATTTGTTAAGTATTTGCAAGATTTGCTTGTGGTTTTTGCTATTACAAAAGCCGCAACATAGCTGTTATTTATCAATTTGTTAAGCGTTTCTATTGCCTAAATTTTACCTAATCGACTTAAAAATGCAAGGGTATTGGGTCAATAAATCAATTTATTTAAGCATATTGAATTTTAGAAGCCAACTTGTACCAGGGTGTAAAATGTTTGACAAACTGCAAAACACGAGGCCGGGGACAAAAACATATACCGTAAAGACCCGAAAAACACCATATAAAAGTCTAGACGAATTTAACTTAATAGTAGGGCACTTAACCCAAGTTAACCCCTACATAATTTTGTATGCGAGTTTTGTGCGACCCCAAACGCTGTCTGAATAATTGCCATTTTGACATTTATAAACATATTTTAAATAAACTTCAATCAATGTTCTCAGACTCGGCCACCCAACATGGCCCAAAGCAATGCAAATGATAGACTCGCAAAAAAGCTGGTGAAAATAAGACAAAGCAGAGGCAAGCAAAAATGGGAAAACAAAGAGGAAAAATCACAGGGAAAAAAGGGGGACTGGGGTATGCCTTAAAAGTCAATTTGCCGCAGGCATTGCTAACAAAACATGAAGAGCGACGGCCAACAGACAATGCATATAAAAAAGGTGCCGAAATTTCCACAAACACACGGGCATCATCGAATTTCCATATCCAAAAAAAAAAATGTAAAGGAGGGGACGAAAATTTCACGCAGCTTAAAAACCGCACTCACGCACAAAATATTTTTATTTACCTTTTCGCCGGGGCGACGGGCTGTTTGGCTGGGCAAACAATAAACCACCCGATTCTCCAGTTACGACTACAGTATCTTCCCCGATCCCTTCGCCAGAAGTCGGGCACTAAAAGCGCCTTATTTACGACGTTTACATGCAATATTTACACGAAATCTCTTACAATAACAGTTACGCCTGCCAATGAGCCCCGTACTCCTACTTAGGAACCAACTCCAGTCCTGGACCCTCACAAAAGGCATTCACATCCACTCAATTGTTATTGCTGAGCTCGGTTTACTTTGCATTCCCCAGCCCCATTCCACATTATTAATTTGTCAAAAAAAAAAAGAATATAATACAGACGGAAAACAATCAGGGATGCTAAATTGATAACTTCAGGCGCAATATGCCTAATAATCTAATTCAATTTAAGTGAATGGCAAACGAATATAATGGGTACAACTCATAACCCACTTTTAACCCTCGAAAGTATATCCCAAAGTTTAAAGACACAAGACATAAAGCGTATTTTTTGATATTACACCCCACCAATGATATAAAAAATAATTGTTTCTAGTGGCTTCATTCCACAGGATCTTATAGAAACTCCTCCACTTACTTGTGTCACCAAAAAAGATGCCCCTCCTGATTTAGAGACACTCAAAATCAATCTGCCGTCATCCCTGAAAAAATGTGAGGGGTCTTTGCCAAAAAGCTTTGGTTCCGGCGGGTCCACGTATAATATTTTAGCATTACAACTGATTTTTCAACACGTAGCCGCATAGTAGGCAACTCCGAACAAAAAAATTGCCATCGTCGTCGAGCCGCATTCATATGCAAATACATGAAAGGCGCAGGCTGGGGGGAAAAATAAGTAAGGGGAAAAAGAATAAAGCGTATCCGCAAAAAACGCGTTGCGCAAATAGCGCGCTTCCTGAAATAATAATTCAAATACTGTGATAAAAATCGACTATAAACTCGCATGCTGTGCAGGAAAATCCCCACCCACTCGGGCACCCCTCCAT
Source organism: Drosophila subpulchrella (assembly GCF_014743375.2). Classification (NCBI taxonomy): domain Eukaryota; kingdom Metazoa; phylum Arthropoda; class Insecta; order Diptera; family Drosophilidae; genus Drosophila; species Drosophila subpulchrella. The sequence goes on along the minus strand of NC_050612.1, from coordinate 7,216,305 downwards.
ATATGCAGTCCTACTACCCGATTCTCCCCCGACGCCCCTCGCAGTCCCGTTCGGTGCGTACGTGCGCATATTTCATTCCCTAACGACCCCTTTTAACCGAGAAAATGTGTTTTCGTTACTTTTAGCATCTTTATCAAATAATAATATTACGCCGCACGAACCCAAACGTCGTCGAGGAGACCGCCGTCCCCACTTTCCCCAACTTCCCACCTTTGGACCACCCTGCTTTCCCTCTCGATACCGCCGAAAAAATATTTTTTTTGTTTTTATTCCTTTGCATTCTTTGCCATTTTGCACTCGGAGGTGGGGTGCGGAATGTAAAAAAGTATTATTGAAGAAATTGAAGAGGATGTTTGAAATTGGGGTGGAAGTTGGAATACCCTGGGGAATGTTTTCAAGATTTCACTTAATAAATCTTGGCATAAATAAATAAATCCTGGAACCAAAAGCTTAGGTTAGTTTTTATAATTTAATATTTAACTATTTTTAAGGTTATTAATAAAAAGTTAAGTAAACCCAGCACTTCTCAATATAAATATGAGTCATGACTATTATCCTATTATGTATCTATTAAAATTAAATTATTTTAATAAAATAATTTTAATAAATTTAGAAATAAATAAATTTTAATAAAAATAGATGTAAGGATATTATATTCATAACATTTTTTAAAACTGTAAGCTAAAATCAGGAGAACACATTTCTTAATCATTTTAAAAACTTTAAACATTTGTTCTACTCATTCAATATTGTGTACAAAACGCGTTACTCCTTCACTTTTCAAAAGGGTATCAAATAACCAGAAAAATTCCGACAGCCGGTAAAGACTTGCTAAAATATATTGAACAAAAGTTTACAATGCGATGTTGAGTGCCGCTGCGAGTGGATAGTGCTGAATTGGGGCCATGGCAACAGCTTCGACACTTTTTCAACGATTTTCTGGGCAGCGAGGACCGTCTCTTTTATTTTTCTTTGGACATTTTTGTTTTTACTTGATTTCTTTTGGGCTCAATTGAAAAATTTGCATGCCAAGAATTATGCAAAGCAGGGGGGAAATCGGCGGTAAAGGTCAGCCAAAAACAAAAAGGTTGCTCTTTTCTTTACCTTTAAAAAACCAAACGAAACCCCTTTCGCCGGAGAATATTCCCCGCTTGGGTTTTGTTTCGAGGACAACAAGCAATTGAAACCATCGAAGATCATTTCATTTATTTCATTCTCCTGGCCTTCGCATTGGTTTCCTTCGATTGGGTTTGTTTCCTCTGCTGACTGCAACCATTATTCTTGGCGGTAATTGAACAACGTGGCGCAATGTTCGGGGGCGTAAATAAATGTTGCAAAAAAATACACAAAGACTGAGAATTGCTTAGAACAAATGTCCTTTTTTCGGCGCCACTCCTTTGCCACACGAACGCCCACCAATTGAGGGACGATACAGCTTCATTTTCATTGATGATATTGCCCGTTTACAGAGAAGCGAACAAAAGTAAAATACTTGACAATTTAAGCCGAACTTTAAAAAAATCAGCAGTTTCCCACTTGAAAAAAATTAAAAGGGTTGTCCTATCTCAACTGTACTCAAATAATGTAACCAAAAGTAGCAGTAGAAATCTATTTTTCATATCCTTTTTTAAATTCTATAAATCATCTTCATATAAATATTTTTTCTCAGTCTACTCAGATTTCCATCATTTTGTGTTCGTCCTGATTTGCAAATTTTGAATATGATTATATGCCTTCAACGCTTTCTCTCCACCATTTTAGTGACCTTACAAAAAAGTAGTGGTCACCGAATGCTGATAGAAGGCTTAGGCGCACATTTTTCTCGTTGACCCAAAAACCTTAAAACACTTTTACTAAAATTCACTTAAAACGTGAGCTCCCAAAGGGGAAAACGTCGAATTATGGCACACGTTTCCATGCATAATTAAAGTGTGCATGACCCAAAATGCTGACAGTAAAAAATTCCATTTATAAATTTGAACTAAAGGTCAATGTGCCCTCAACTCCGCTGGTGAAAGGGACCTCCGGAGTAAAGAGCATTTTATGTTGCAGCAATTTATGAGCATTTCAATATTTTATTGTAGACCCCTGGGACCCGGGCTCCACTCGGCAAGTAATTAGTATCATTTCGATTTTGCCGAGCACTTCAAAGTTCAAGAAGTTCCATTTCAATCGCCCCGGCATACATATTGATTTCGTTTTCCAGTCAACGATTTTCGCCGGAATCGCCCCTCCTCCGTCTGCAAAATTTGGGCATTTTGGGCTCGCGGCTGTGTTCGACACGTGTTTAGCAGACACTTTTCTGCCTCGCCCTGCTCCTTTGCCGGTTGTCTTACATATAAAACACGTACTTGCAACATTTATATTGACAATGAAAAGGCGAACGGTGGGGATTCCAGGGGACACCAATGGCAACCCACGCAAATTTGCCATAGATTTTTTTGATGTGGTTAATTAGACTTGGAGAACAACAAAGTGGGAGCACATCCCATGGAGATGAGGGACAAATTGTACAATTGCTGTCTGAACAGTGGGCGAATGGAGATGGCTGTAACTGAATATTTTATGCTTCAGGGAGATTTGACAAAAGGGCCGAAGGAGGTCACTGGATTGACTTAGTCGAATCCTGAATGCTTTCCAAATTGGATTTTTTTTCAGCTGAAATTCTCAGTAAGAGACAAAGTAAACGCAATCCTAAAAGGTTTAAAAATCGTTCATAAATTTATAAGGAATTACAAATATTATAACCAAATATTTACCAACATCAGTTATATTTTCAATATTCCCTTACATCGTACTTTAAAAATTTCTGAAAATAAGATAGAGCAACATTTTTATTTTAGAAGGCTTAAGTTAGAATGTTAGCTTCAAAGCAATTTTTCCTGTTTTCTTTTTATAACCTTAAAATTCTTGCTTTAAAATTATTTAGACGTTTCAAGTAATTGTTTATTTAAAATTTTTATAGTGGTATTAATATTAGCTCAAGTATATAAGAAACTAGAATTTATATTAAATATTTAAGGAACCGTACCCAAAGTCCATCTCCGCGTTCTCAAGACCCAACCTTATAGAGCAAGAAGCAACATGGTAGTTGGCAAATAAAAGTTTTCATTGTTTTTCCCGTTACTGTCTCCGATCTACCACGCCTCCTCTGATACCACCCCCCGCTGGTTGCGCACCATTTAGCAAAGTGAGTCACGTTCAAGACTGCAAATCGTCGTTGGCCCTACGGCAGCCAAAAAGCTAACACCTACACTACCATCACTACTTTGACTGCCACACTCGACTACATGGTTTCGGTTATTGCAGGCGTTGTAATTTTTACAGCTTGTCACTTGTTGTTCAGTCCTGGCTGCCGGTTGTGTTCAACCCCATGCCCCCTGAAAAAGCCGCCGCTGTCATTTCCATTCAGTCAATTTTTGGTTACTAGGCCCCCGAGACGTCTTTAATTGAGACCGGTTTGCTGTTGCTATTGTTGGGTTTATGGCCACCCCCCTGCTGAACAATAAAACTGAAGAGCAGAAACCTTTGACGTCAATAAAAAATACGGGACATTAAAACGAGATCGTGGATGGGAGGCGTTCCGGGGATCTCCCTTTTCGAGGGACTTTTTAAAGTCATTGCAGCCACGCATTTTAAACAGGTTTCGCCCGGCAAAAGGAACCTCGAGCGGAAAACGGCATCCACACCGAGCGAATCAATTTGTAATAGTTGGCATATCTCCAAACCGCATTGCCCGGAGCCACAAAATCTTAAGGCCGTACCCTTGTCATTCCGGTTTTCATTTTTATGTCATATTATAGATTTTTCGCAGTACCCATCGCCCATCCACCTCCAAGCATCCACATTCGGGTTCATTTTTCATTCCTAGCATGGCTCCGATGCCGGAAATGTTACCGAAATGAGCTGATTTACCCGGGGCACACATATCACATATAAACTTGTGGTATTGCGCTCATTCGGGGTTTGATTAAATGTTATTGATAGCCAAATGCACTAGAAATGTTGAGGTTATTTTGGTCTTAAAATAGAAGTATCCTAAGGATGCTTAAATTAGTACATGTAAGAACTGCAAACTTATAGTTGCGGTAAACAAATTTGTGTATTTTTATACCAATTGATTTTGCAATACCCTGACAAACTCTTCCTGCTTCTCTCACTGGATCCAACCGAATCTCTTCTGGCAATAATAAATACAATTATACATTTAATGAGGATGAAAGTTTTGGTTACGTAATCCAATATGTATGGGCAGGTAAAGTGCACACTGACGAGTTATCCTCAACAGTAACGATAAACATATTTAATTGTTCAATTAGTTCGACTGCAATACTATAATGAGATTACGATTCAACTGCTGTGGGAGTTCGTTTGGTGAAGGCAGTCTGCATAGGATATATCAGTGTGTATGCACTGTGCACTTCTGGCAATGTTCCATATAAATTTGAAATGAGAAGATTTCTGTGTAATTCCATACCTGGAAATTACGATTTCAAACGGTCAAGTTCTCAATCATAATTTGCGCTGTTCTTTGATCGGGAAAAATAGGACGTTGCATTCTTTGTTTGCAGTTGTACGTTGGTTGGTAGCATAAAAAAATGGTCAACCATTACCGATTAAAAGTTTTTAAGACTATTATATAAAAATATAATGATATTCGGTTTTATTTTTGTATAAATTATGTAAGAACTCTTTTCGTACTATGACTAAAGTTCCTTTATAATCGTTTCCAATATTATTCGATCCAATTCTAAATCTGCACCATTCTCTGTTACTCAGGGAAGATAAATTCAGAATTTCTTCATTGAATATTCGATCCCCAGATAGCAACCAAAACCAATACAACTTGAATGCTCTGCAGCTGTGGTTGCTGCCCCTCTTTTGAACCCCTCCTAAATGCCTGCAACTGCACAGTGGGCTTTTACCGATTTTTGCGAAAAAGATCACATTATTATCACTTTTTTGATTTATTAAAGTAAAATAGGTACTTAATAAATAAAGAAAACTTATATAATACTAAAATATATTTATTTTATTTGATAATACATATATAAATATATCAAGCTTAGAAACTCTTGAAATTATAAAATTATAAGTATAAATTGCGTGCTGAAATATTTATTATCCTGTTCTGCAGATCTGTGGTTTATGACCGAAAAGCCCAGAATTTCGGACTCCGTGCGCGGAGAACACAGATTGTGCATCCAACATCGCCTCATGCTGGATGCCACGTCTAGTTTTTGTGTGGGCCCCAAAAGGAAACTAAATTCGTGGATTGTTGCGCTCTTTGGCGTTTGGTCCGGGGTTAGCCTTCTACTGACATCCTCGGTTTCGGAGGTTTTTTCCGAGGGGAGTTCCCCTATCGCCCAGAACGAAAACCGTAAAGCGGATGGCATGAATGAGAATTGTCGTCCCGGTCCCCGACATTGCTGTCTCTTTCTCGTCCTCAGCATTGGTCTCTTTCTGTCTGCCTGTCCGCCGTTGTCGCCGTCTCTTTCTGTGTCGCAATGCTGCCATTACTTAAACAGTGCGCTGAAAAATCAAAGCAGCAAAATATCAATATTTTATGATCTACGCTTCCTGTTGCTAGACGACAAGGATTTCCCAGTCATGCGGTGCTCCCCGATACCCTGGAAATGGACTAAGATCAAAGGTATTATGAAATGGAACCTTATTGGTAAATTAAATATTATTTTAGAACTTTTTTAAAATATTTTTATAACATGTGAATACCAAATACCACCCTAATATGTGACACCTATTTATTTCTCAACTTAAAAAAATGGGTTTCTTATGTATCAATTTGAGTTTTAAGATAATCCCCTACATCAATAGAACCCTTTTATAATCCAGGATACCAGCCATCCCAAAGATACCAATCCCTAACCCATTTTATCTCGCACAGCGTGCACTTGTAGCAATAGCTTCGCCATGCACATACATATATTCCTTGGCTGGGCTCGGTGCTTGCCCCCGACCTCTTGAGGTTTTAGTTCAGTGATTTTAGGCAGCGACTTCCTTGGTCCTGTTACGATCCTCTTCTGCGCGTGGAACGGGTGGCTGCAAAAAATTACATTTCCTTCAACTCGAAAAGTTTTTCGGCTTGAGAGTAACGGCATCAGCCAACAAGGACAAAACAGGAAGAGGATGTGTTCGGTTCTGCGTTGTGGTTGTGTAGCTGGTGGTCGGCTCTGCTGCCTGCTTGTGCGAATTTCCAAATCATTTATCATAATTTTGTGGCATAGAGTGTGGCCCCAAGCCCCGGGACCCCTTGGACCCCACCCCTTTATGGTATCGGGCATCTAAATCGTTGATAAAAACGTTGAACCGGGCCTAATTTATGTGTATATTGGCATTAGTTGGGTGTTTGTGTGAAAGTGTGTGTGTGTGCGGGTGTCAGGCGAATTATTAATTTCTAATTTGCATAACCTACAAAAGCTTTGAACTTTAAACTCCCCATTCCTGGGTATCCACATCTGTAAGCTGGCGAGAGTGAGAGCGTGTCTATTATGCAAAAGTTTTCCCCAACAAAAGTTTCCTTTATAATTTTCTCCTTTCGGTTCAGGTTTTTTATTTTTTGAAGCTGTCAGAGCAATAAATCGACTGGAATGAGAAAGTCGGGGCGAGATGTTGGGAATGGGAACGATGATGGCTTAGCTGCCCATAAAGGGAAGCCAAAGTTTGGGGCAAAAGTGCGTGAGAGCTTTTTAATGGTTGCACTGGATCAATTTTAATTATATTTCTGTGCTGCCTGGGCATTCAAAAAGGCGAAACTTCGGTTACGGGTGCTCTGGGAAGTTTTACTTGGCCCTATAACAATAAAACTGTAGGTGAAAATGAGAAAGGATTTTAAGAGCCCAAGCAATTGAATAAAATGCATAACAAATTTTATGCTCCCGAAACTAACTCACTTAAAAATTAAAAGTACCACGACTTAATAATAAAGGTATCAAGTACTTAAGAACCTTAACTGTTACTTTATGTCAGTTGTCTATTTTGTAGGTCATTATCTTTTAGCAGTCAATAATAAAGCTATTTAATTTGTGTTATGACCTAGGATTTTACTACTTACTTTTATGTAACCAAGCAATTATTGTAATGCATTATTTAAACTGATCTTAAGTTGCTCATACTTACATCATTGTTCACTCCTTTTTTGATCAATTTAAATAATTTATTTTACTTAAAACCCATCGAATTTATTTTATTGTTGTTAAAGGAAAAATTTATATTAGTTCTTCAACGAATTCGGTCAGAAATATAGTTAAATTGTGGGGACTTAAAATAAATCCTTTCGGCCAGACATTGTTCTTTCTAGAAATTTGAATTCTGCCAGACGGGTTCTTTATCCTCTTAATCGCATCCACACATTTACCATTAGAATATGCTTCATTTGAGCAAATGCAGCTAACGAAAATCAATTGTCGGATATCTTTTGTGTTTTGCAAACCAATCGACTAAAATCACAATGGCAATAAAAACCATCTCCGGATTAAATTTGGCGCAGCTCCATACCAAAAAATAAACATGAAATAAATAAACAGAGAAGAATATATCTGCTGAAAAATATAAGTATATTGTCGCATTTGAAACTACTATTGCGAACTTTTTGTCCGCATCGAAGTTTTGCAAATTTAGCTTGGCTGCTGCTGCCAATTTGGCCCAATCGATTTTGTGACTAATTCAGAGCATTTTAATTGCGCATGCATTGGCCATGAATAAATAATACGCACATAGAGCTCCATCCTGCCGCAGTTATTATTTTGCAGTGTTGTGTAGTTTATTTCACCAAAGGCATAAACTATCAACTTTTATGAGTGTGCAACACACACTCGGGCCGAAATATGCAAGGAAGTTGCTCTTAATTCCAGTAAATAGTTTACCAACCAGCCCAGACAGACGAAGTAGACGGGACCAGAAGACGTTGGCCAAAGTTTTCGGCAAAGAGCATAAATTTCTACGCTTGGACAACACGCAATGAATCGCCCCTGAAATACGCGTTCTTGCCCCAGGAAAGGGGAAAATGGGGCTTTCCCTACCCTCGTTAAACTTTTTTCTGCCTTTCTGCACATAATCAAGTTTCAATTTCCAGTTGTTGCTTGGAAATTTTTACAGAAACTATGCAAAAGACTGAAAGAAGAGTTTGGGCTGTGGGCTGAAGACTGACCAACAGTTGTCAACGGTGGCGGCTGCCTGGACTTTCCCCTTGAGCAAGTAAGGCTGGGCGTAATTACACTAGACAACAAAAATCGCATCTGAAAAGCCCAAAAAGGTATTTCCCAAAAATTTAAAGACTAGTAAAATTAAAAAAAGAATATGACACCAAATAAAATTTTATTTACAGTTCCTTAAATATTTCCGCTCCATACACTATAATTATATACTATACAAAATTGAAAAGGAGATAAGGGCGTTTGGTGAGACTTTATATTTTAATAGAGAGAATTATTGTGAATTAAGTGCACAATCTGTTATCTTTATTTGCGAAAATTTTGAAATCACACAGTTTCAATAGAAACATAAAATATATAATTATTTAATAACATTGAAGTGGATAATTTCCAAAATAATAAATAGTGCTCGAGAAATGCATTCCGGTACTCATTAAAAACCTAAAATCGGATTGCAAATGGTCTATTCTGAATTTAAATTTTATGAAGTGGTGTTATATGCTGTAAAACATATACATTTGCAAGTAGCTTAGTGTCATCCCCTTAAGATGCATCACTTCCTCCTTTTCGGTGCCCTAACTCTATCTGCTTTCACAAAACCCATTCCAAGCTTTTCCCACATTTTTACCAGCAATTTAGCAAACGTCTTTTGGATTAAATTAAAAAATACAAAAAGGAAATCATAAGGAAAAAACTGTACAAATCAGTTGCACAGATAAAAGACGAAAAACTTTCAGCCCGTCTTGGATTTTTGGTTTTTTTTGTGTGAACCATTTAGGACCTTTTCCTACTTTCTGCACTGATATTTTTTAATGTTTCCTTTTTTGCGCTGCTCGTTTTCTGTTTTTGGCCACCAAAAGACGCTGCTTCCACAAGGATTTCATTTAATTTGCTGCCCCCACCAGACACGCCCCCACTTGCCCAAGCCTTCCGCCCACTTTTGGGGCCAGAGACCCGACTCTAAAGTTCATTTCTACGCTCATTACACTTTTGCTTACGAAAATTGTTTTTCAAGCCGCACCACGAAAAGATAGAGAAAGATAAAAAGGGGCGGCTGGGGAGGGAAAAGATGAAGGAAACTGGGGAGCGGGTTAAGCGACTTTTCCTTTTGGGCTCCCAGCTTAGCTATATGGTTGACTAATTCATTTAATTCAAGAGTTTTAATAAAGTTTGTGCTCGAGCACATTTCCCTGACCCTCTTTATCCCCGACTCCTTCCCGCCGCAGGACCCCGAAATCCGAGATCTGAGACCCCGAGCACTTCCCCTGACCCTTGACCGACACCCACTTGGTCACTTTATTAAGCGCATAGCTGGAAATTTTTGCGCTCTTTTCGGGGGTCGGGCTTCCCATTTCTGGATATAGCCGAAATCCTTTTTGCTCCTGATATAATCAAAAATGTTGCGGCTCCTAAGGGCACTGGGAGAAATTATTGCTAAAATGTAAGAAAAGTGTTGTCAACTATTTTATTAATATCTATCAAATTAAGGATTGACTACTTTTTAAATCACAATAATTTTTTTTCACTTAAAAAAAAGCTCTAAGTACTTACATTGTTAAGCAATTATTAATACAGGTTAATAAAAAAATCTTATAAACGTCAAAAAATATAACCTTAAACTTTTAAATTAGTAATATGTACGAAATATATTTATTTTAACACGATTAATGTTGTGTAACTTTTATTTAATCATTAGTTACTGGTATATAACTGAGATTAAAGGAAATTTTGAATGGATTGCATTTGTGTAATACCTACATTTAATTTTTAAGATTTAAGTCCAATAGGTATTGAATTAAACACAGTTAGAAATACCTGGTGCTTGTTATAACTTAAAAATTTAATAAGGAACCAAAAAAAGTTTGGTAAATATTTTCATTTTTATAAAACTATTATCTATTGTTTAAAAATGTCTTAAAAGAGCTGATTTAAAAATGGCACATCAGTGTTTTCTCTGTATAGACTTGTACTTCAACTTCGTCTTCTTTTTCGACTCTTTCCAACATGTGCAATAACTCATTTTTGTGTGGCTCAGTTGGGGGAGCCTTTCAAAAATGCCTTGATTTGCTTTGTGGCGTGAAAACCTTTTTTCGCCTTCTTTCTTTCGGTTTTTGCCCCTCGCTTGTATATGCAAATTTGTTTGCTCTACTCTGTAATTTATTTTAAAAAATTTGTTAGGCTTATCTGGTTCTGGTTCTGGACCCGCTCGTCCCCTCGACCGACAACTTTGCGTTTTCCCTGCTCTTGAAAGTTTGGCAACGCTTTTTTTTGTCTGGCGGTCATGAAATTTTGCTTGAGTTGCTCGAAATTTGCATTTTTATTGTAGTTTTCATAATTGGCAAAAGTTTTTTTTCGGTCTTGGCTAGCTTTCTGTAAATTATATGAAAACTAATAAGTGATGAGGATTCGTTTTTGGCGTTTTCAATTCACAAAAGTTGGGAAATTCAATAAATGAAGAGCGAATTGCCAAAGGCTAGGATGGTCTAATGAGAAGGGAGTTGGTTAAGACAAGAAAAAGAATGTCAAACTAGTCAGAACTTGGAAAAGGAAATGTAAATGTGGTAATGCTTGCTAAGAACCAAATAAAAAATGTTAGAAAAATGCCTGAGGAAAGACAGCAACAAAATGGTTTAGCTGTGGATACAATTCAAATACTTGAAGACTAGAATCACATCTTTCTTCCCACTGCTTTAAACTTACAATTTGCGCATTAAAAAAGAGCGAAAGTAGTCCCACTCGAAGCCCATCTATCATAGTGAGGCCCTCGAAGAAAGTGAACAAAAGTTTCTCTCAAATTGAAATAATCAATCAAAGTTCCACGATGTTCCGTCCTTTAAACACCAGACATTTCTTAAAGCAGAAGTTGTGAATTCAAAGTGGGGATGAAGCAATGGCCAATGGAGTCCATCAAAGGCGACCATTGACTGCAAAACCCAACCGAACTAAGAATCTCCAACTTATGTAACCGCATCCTGTATAAAGAACTTTTCCCATCTAATCGCATCTCCCCCGATTTCCAGAGTGGTAAGTGCAACCGCAACGCCACGAAGGAGCTGGAATTTCCGACTGGGAAAGGGTTGGCTGAAAATGAATGAATCTTTAATAGGGTCCAAGGAGCGAACGTCGTCGCGCCACAAATCTCGTACATAAACTGAGCGAAGGGGGCTAGCATTATGCATTCTTTGCTGCAAAAACCACATAAATCTGCCACGAACAACCCCTAGAAATTTTGCGGGAAAATATGTACGTACGTATATGGAGGAGTACGCGATCCAACATTTGCGGCATTTTCAATATGCGTTACACGTACGCATTAATAACTAATATATGCATATACAGTAACAGACTTGCAGAAAATCATGCCCGACTTCCACATCTCATTGTTTGCGCACATATCTTTTATATGCCTTTTATATACGTGAAAATCTAAAAACTGCTCATATCCGAGCTGGCACATATACGTATGGTGGTATTTGCAACTGCGCGGCACAAATATCATTACCATTGCCAATGCCACGCCAGGCAATTTCATATCACTCGGCATCTGACAGATATTCTGAACAAGGGAAAGATTACGAAACGGAGCCGAGAACAGCTCATTGTTCCCGTTTATATTAACTATTTTTTGTTTGCCCCTATTGTCATCCGGCTTATAAGTAATATTCAAGAGCAGTCACTGTGTTGCCCAGGGCCAAATAACTCGGATGACTTAATAAAACGGAAAAGTCATGGACTAACTTTATAAATATTCAATAAAGAGCCGGCAGTAAAACAATCCAATGCTGAAGTGAGTGAAAAGTTCTAACAATTACTTAATTAAGTACCTAATCAAAAGTTCTCTTGTTTTATTTGTGAACTTTAATGTATCATTAGTAACCAATAAAGATCTCAAAGCAAAAACACACCACATTTGACATTACATAATTTAGACTTAATTCATTGCAGCCATTGCGTTGCATGCATTTCACATCTACACTTAATTAATGGAAAGCTAAAATCCATTTTGTAATTTTATTCGGGCAAATATGTCAAAGGCAATATTTAGACAACCAAATTCCTTTTTTACACCTGATAAACCTCAAAAATGTTTGAGAGCGACTTTTTTCATAATCTAAAAATGGACCAGTTAATAAAAACTAATAGTTTGCATTTTATGTTTACTAAAAGTCCTGTCCTTAGCTTGACGCAAAACATTTTAACTATATTTAAACAAATTAATTACTGTGCAAATCATACAAAAAAGTATACGAAATTTTAGCCCTGAAATATATAATTTTTTTGAGTTGGGAAACATTAAGAATGCGTTGTTGAAGTGGCAACAAATTTGTTGGCAGGCATCAGCTTGGCTTGTATACCAGACTCTTTACTGCCACTGACCCCGCCATCGTAACCCCAGCCTTTTCTATTGTTCCCTTTCCCTTCTGTGTACCACTATATACCAAATCCCACCCATCATCAGTGGATGCCCGTTTTCCAAGTGCCAAGTTTAATCTGTTACAGTTTCCTTTTGCTGGTTAGAGCCTCGTCCTGTGGCCCAATCCCCCTCATTCCTCTTTCCAACCCCTCGTTCGCATTTCCATGTCCGCTCTAACCGAAGTTCCGTTTGACGCCTCGCACAGTAGGCCTTATAAGTAATATCTCCTAATAGCCTAATCTATATATGATAAGGAACTTATACTATAAAAATAAGAACCACCAGAGCACAAAACGTTCTTATATAATATATCTTTATCTCTATTGTAATGGTTTATTCTTATCATATTTTTTCTTTTATCATTTTTTTTTCTATGATTTTATACAAATTATATTCCGTGTTTTAAAGATATTATATCTTCCTTCATTAAAATAAAATTTAAACCATCTAATTGCTGTATTTCCTGATATATAAATTTAATTTTTTCATACTACACTAAATTTATTGTGGCACTCCCACTGTGTACTGTTCACTATCTAACTACAGAAAGGCTGACTGGGTCAATAGAGCGAGACGGCGGATGAGAAAGAGACGGGGCGCGATGAGGTGGAGGCAGCTGCCATTGTTTGGCTGTTGCTATTTAAAGCGCATTTGCTGTTAATTTTGCCAGGCCGTTTGCGTTCGCAAAGCTTTCGACGCGCACATGCCTGGATATCCGGTTTCCCACGCATGTGTGCACTGGAAAAAATATGTTTCTAAAGTGGTCAGCGATTGGTTGAAAACCTCACAACAAAAAAGATTTATCTGACTATGATGTACATTAAATTTATTATTTTGTTTTAGGAAAAAATTAATAATTACTTGGTAAGAGTTGTTTAATAATTTTTTGTTCACATGCGCTTGTGATAAATGTCCAGTTAATCAATACTTTCTCTAATTATTTGTTCTTTTTTCTTTGTGTAATATCTGCGTGTGGAATTTCCGTGTGTAATAATGTGCGTGTACCAACCGCCTGACTGCTCATTATGTATTTGACTGTCTGTGTTTAACTTGCAGTGTCTGTGTTGGCCAGAACTTTAATTGAATAATTTTCAGCCATGAATATTTCTAATGGCCAAACAAATTTTTTGAGCAAGCACTTGGCAAAAACTGCAAAAACCAGTCTGCATTTGCTCGCTTTGTCTGTTTGCACAACCTCCACCCAACTGCCGTGTATATCCATCCATATCTACCCCTCTCTTTCCACAGATGCCACCTCTATCTTTGCCATCTCTCTCCCACTTTGTTTACCTTTCGAGGTAGTTTTTGCAGCATTTTTAATTATATGCACACAAAAGGCCGCCACAAAAGCAATTCGCCACCTTTATTGATGCTTGGTTGTTGATTTTTCGGGCCACCTAGGATCTGAACCAGATGCCCAGACGGCCCATAGTTTGTCCGGCTGCGAGCGGGGAATTTCATCAACTTGTTCAAAAATTCAAATGTAAATAAATCTAGACGGACAGTGGGCTTTCCCAGGGCCGGAATGGGCAGGTGCTGCAAATGCTGGCCGAAAGCGGGCAAAACAGGGGCTGTCCTGGCCAAGTGTTTTGTTAGCATGCCACAGCAATTTTCAATCGCCTGGACAAAAGTTTGTTTGTTTGTTTGTTTGCTGGTCGGTTGGTCGGTTGGTCGGTTGGCAGAGCCGGTCCGATGATGCAGCTTTCTCCTTTTGGCATATTCGCTGCACTCAGCACAATTCGGAACAGAAAGCTGGAGGAGTGTACGGCGTACTACCATACCAAACCCATGCCAAACCACTCCTTTCGAGCCTCAGTGCGCCCAACAAATTGGTACATTGTTGTCTCCCGAGGCTCTGGAACAGTGGAGCAGCAGGTGAAAAGTCCTGTCAAGGATGTGACATTACTCCAATCTAGGGGTAACTTTGAAAGCGGTACTAAAGGGGCTTTAATGAATGGGACATATATAATTTCTGCCACATAATTTCTTTTGTGAAACGGGTTGTTTCTTTTGGGGTTAACTGAAAATCTAATAATATTTGTAAATTATTAAGCTTATACGCTATAAAGCTTAACTTACTTTTTTGTGGTCTAAATTATTTTCAATTATTTCTCCATTTATGGTATTTATTTTAAATATAACTTGACTACTAATGAAGTGCTTTTAAAGTCAAAACAGCATAAACGTTCACATCAAAATTAAGTTGCACCCATTGCTTTCAGTACATCCCCAAATTCTGATGCATCCGATTGTTTAATATCCCATTGTTCGGGTGGATCAGTTGGCTTTCTTTGAAAGACGTTCAGGCAGACAACAATTGCAACCTTGACTGCCATTTGGGGATGGATAATGGATGACGGATAGTTGGGGTGGGGGTGGTGAATCGGGGGACTATTACAACCTCTACCTCCCCTTATCTATTGGTCAAGCCAAGTGGCTTTTGAGTGCTTTAGCTGCTGGTCTCGTCCGTTGTTGTTATTATTGCCATGGGAGATAAGTGCCCGATGGGGCAAGAACCACCTCACCTGGCCTGTCCACATCGAGGGCCTGTATGTGGGTACACTGACAAAAATTAAGACAAGCTCTACTGTCATCTATAATTTTGATATAACATATTTCGCTTTTGAAAATATACAAATTTATATATTCAAAATATTCCAAATTTATATATTCAACTATACCTAAAGTCCGGAATTTTAAAATTAATTACTATGACCTGAGTCACGTAAACTATACTTTAATATTGTTTCAAGCAAATGACTCTGTTTTCAGAGGGCATTATAAACATGTGATAACAAGTAATATCTTCTTTTAAGTTTATTAACCCCTTTATAGTTTTATTTTAAAGAAATATGGGAAACACAAATGTTATAAGGAAATGTGCTGAACATATAGTTTTTCCAAGATAAACTTAAATATTATAAATATTTACATTAGAATAATTCAAAAATAGAGGAAGAACATATCGAATTACTTAAGCTGTTACCGTGTAACAGTCCCAATAATTATTTGCTATAATCCAAAATTAAATGGGATTTGACAGTTGATGAATTGCAGAGCAGTTCGATTGAAAATGCACAGAGAACCGAAGTGCCGCCTGATTGTGTGGGTGGCAGGATTTGTTTGCTGGGTGGTAGGCCGAGTGGGTGACCCCGATCTGCCCTGCACCGCCCCAAAATCCAGCTTAGTTATGCATAGTTTGGCAGTCAAAGAGTCTGAGCTGCTGATGCCACAGATGCCTCTGTTGCTTCAGGTACACTAATAATATCTTATCCAGTAAGTGGTCTTGCCCAAATGCAATTGTGTTCGGGGACAAGGATTTGGGGCTCCATCGATGTTGATTAATTTCGATGATAGAATGAGCTCTGAGCTTTTTCACAGGAAGATCTGCTGGTCGGCTTATGCATTATAAAGGGGGTATTACAGTTGAGTGCCAAATGGAGTGGGGGCAATCAATTAGTGGACGGAATTAAAATTATACACTGCTAAATCATAGCTGTCGCCTAGAAAAAGCAATAATAACAAGACATTAAATTAAGTTAAATTTTTAAAGTAATTTCAATTAAACAAACAGGCTTTTGTACAACTTCAAGCTGGATTTTCCTTGTTTACTTTCAATGCCATCAATGCTTATTAATATTCTGCCGTTCCATAACAAAGGGCCAATTCTTGTGCCGCCTCTTTTGAAGTTTCCCTCCCTCAGCTGTGATCTTTTGTAATTGAAACAACAATCAGGAGATTTTTGCATTTTTAATAAGCGAATTCCCCATGCCACTAGTCTACACATTATTTGCACAATATTTCGCATTTGCTGCATTCAAGAGTAAACAAATTTTTCCCTTATTGTTCCAGCCGTTCTGCTGGCCCCACGTAATTAAACTTTGTTGCTTCAAAGTCTGGACTGGTCGCTCAATTTGCGGCCAACAAAGGCGCAGTCCAAACATTTTTTTGCCAGCAATGGAAATGTTCTACGCATTGTATTGTCCTGGCCATTTTCTGGCCGGCTCACTGGCCGACTATCTGCCTTTTTGGACGGCGAGATGGGACACTGAGCTGGGGCCACTCTCTATCCGGCGTGTCCTGCTGTAAACTGTTGTTATTTTAACGCAATTTTCAAGTGGAATGCAAATTGTTTAATGATTTCAATTGGAAAATTGCTGGAATACTTGACGAGAGGAACGAGTCGGCACCAAGAAAGCCGGTTTAACCGTTTGTGAACAACGATTAATGAATGCCCTTTATTGAAAACTGTGATATGATATTATATTAGGAGTTCTTGCGTGAAAGCTATTAGTTGTGTAATGAAAGTTATTCAGCCATTTAAAGAAAAAGAAGTTTTTGAATCTTGAAATCCTAAAAAATTTGTATGTCAAAGATTTACGAAAAAAATAGTTTGAACATTAAAAACTAAATTAAATTTTTACGAAATAAAAGTAATGTGAATATTAAAAGGCATCATTAAATGTTTAATTCGAAATTTTAATCTCATTAATACAACGACGTTATAAATTGTAAGTACTCCTCATATTCCCCTTTTTTAGGGTACCAAAAAGGAAATAGCGAAGGGGACAAGAATGGTCCAGCCCTTGCGCCTCTAGTTTACCCCTATATCATTCAATCTGCAGTTATACACAGAGAATTAAAATGCCAATCAAATCAGGTGGTTTAAAATTATTAATTATGAAATGCATCAATAAATAATTGTCTTGCAGTTTTCCTAAGATGACGTAGCACAATTTTTCTAGAATTTATTTAAACTGCTAATAAAAATTCGCATCCTTTTTTCTCTGTGCAGACTTTTTCTGTGCACTCGACATCCCATCCGCTTCAGTCTGCTGAGCTTTGTGGGTCCATGCGTAGGCATATAGGGTGGATGTTCCCATGGAAGGAGTTGCTCCTCTGTGCTGCATTTTTCGTATACCGAGTGTCTGATTAAATTAAGTTGATGAGACGGACTCCACCCAGCGCGAAGCAATCTGTTTGAAGGACTTTTGTGTTATATTGATGCATTGTGTTCCTTTCGTTCTCCCCGCAGCAGTTACTCAAACACTCGACTACTTCACTCGATTCGTTCATTTAGTCCGTTTGCATTTCGGCTGCTTTTGGTCCTGCACAGAAAAAAAACTATATACAAAAATATGATATAAAAGAAGAAAAAAAAATTACTTATATCATATATTTTTCTTTTTCAAAACTATATATAATGTAAAATTTAGTTATCCACCGAAAATATTTACCAAATTGATTAAAGCCATATGTGTTCCACTCCTGATCGTTTTTTCCTGTGTGGCTTTGCGTCTGATTCAGCTTCTGTTTTTGTTTGCCTTTCACGTCGAAGGAACGCATAAGCGCTCCCACTTCAGCCTCTGCAGAATTTGTTTATCATTATTGGCATTAAAAGGATTCGAAATTGTTTATTGTCTAGCCAGGAGTCGGCAGCTCATTCCCCTCCTTCGGCCAGTTTGACTTTGTCCTGTCTGCCAGTCATTTCAGTCACTTAGTCAGTCATCCCATCGAAGGCTGGCTGTCCTGGCTACGTGCCTCCTGGTGCAGTTTGTTTAGACTTTTGTTTCAACTGCCTTCGACATTGTCGCCAGTTTCAGAAGCAGAACTTACCTTCCCACCGGACAGTGGCCCAAAGGTCACGGATAATGTGTCCGATTAATTGATCGATGTGGGACGTGAACTTCGGCGAACTCAATTGAAATGAATGAACTTTCAAGGTGAGTATGTATGTGCTCACAGAACTTCTTAAAGCTAGAAGAAAAGATTTGTTTTCATTTGGGCTTATATTACTTTTAGAGCTCAAAAAACATGGGCAAAAACTTATAATCGAAGGCAGAAAAAATATATAATCATATGTGAGCCAAAGAAATGTGAATATGTGACACATATCCTAACAATATTGAAAATTTTGGACACTATTTAACCATACAACATTTTGAGACAAACTTTACAACCCTTTATTATTATTCATTACACACAATCTACAGATTACAAACACATAAAATAAAAGTGTTATGACCAATAAAGATGATCTTTAGAAAATATTTATCTGATAATATTTCTTCTAATCCTGCCTTCGCCCCACTGTTCTTGCCTCAGATATTATCCACTCTTGTCCCCATTTCCGCTCCCTGGCAAATAATCTACTCCTTTTTTGTTTGCGAGTCAACATGCTATTTGTAATTAATTGTTTTTGCTTGATGGAGCTTCCCAACTTCCCAGCCCAGCAATCGCCAACCTCTCAATCAATCGAGCCCTTTCGGTCTACTTCTCGCAGGAGACTGCAGTGCAATGCACGATTTATTGAGAAATCAATTGTTTAACAACAGGCAATGGAAACCACAAGAGTTCTTTGCAAACAAACTTCTCGCCTCGAGCCGTCGCACACCCACTTCCCTTTCGCTTCCTCTTCTTTTCGACTTCCGTTTGTTGATGCTTCCGGTGTGGGTGGTTTCGGTGGGTGGCTGGGTGGCTGGGTGGCTCGATGGCCGGTAGATCATTGGACGGGCATTTAATTAAATCGATGACAAAATTACGCCAATTAAAGGCGTCGTGTTCAAATTGGTCTAGCCTGTACATAGCGTATACGCAGCGTTGTCTGCTCGTCTTGTCAAATTGTAGGTAAAAGTTATCAAAAAGTTTGCTCTCCCACTCGCTCGTCCTGCTGTTCTGGACTTTCTGACATTGAAACCCATCAATTCGTGTCAATTAATTTGCCTGAGACAACAGGGCCACGCCCAGTCTCTGCGCCCGATTTTTTTGCAGGCAAAGTTACATAGAGAAAAAGATTTAATACACATGAATATCACAATAATAGTATTTTCTTGATTTAAGTTAAATACAAATATTTGTTAATCCGGATTTGTTAAATAAGCAATATCATACAATATGTTTATATAAAATATAAATATAAATAAAATATAATATAAAATTGAGAATTGAAAGAACAATATTTTCTCATTTCTACTTTTATTATTTCTCCTCAAAATTGGCTTTGTCGAGTTTTGCAAACAGCCTTGTTAGTTTTATTTTTAATAATTCTTATTTTAATATTATTAAGTATTATTTTAACCAATCTCACAATAAAAAAAAAGAACATGTAAGGATTTGTTTCTCAGTCACCAAATCATTATTTTTCTGCCCGTGTAAGCTGACAGCTGTGATGCCAAAAATGTCCCTTCCAATGTATAGTTTGTACCATAATATAATTAAAAACTTTTGCCAGGTGTTGCAAATTTCTCAACTGCTCTTCGGCCGAGACTCTCGTCCCGACTTCCTGAGAAATGGAGAAAAAGACGAGATCTCTTGGGGCTCTGGTCTGTTTTCTGCTGTGCTTGTTACCTTTTTTAGGACTCTCTATCTTGCCGCCCCCTGGAAAAGTTGGTAAAGTTTTGCGATGAAGGACTTTAAACTGGGGTGAGTGGCGGTCGGTGGAGATGGACGCTAATGCCTTGGCTTTCTGCTTTGGAGAGTTGTGTCTCTAAAACAAATTTTCTGTGTACCTTGTATGCCAGCATGTGTGCCTATCAGTGCCAGCAGCTCGGCCTCTGTTTACCCGCCTGCCAGGGAGAGTTTCCAGAGATTCAGAGATTCTGGGAATAATCAGGATGATGACAACGATGATGATGGTCCACGATGAGGAGTGCCCTCCCAATGGCGGTGGAACAATGAGAGACTCGCCGCTCCACGCATTATGTTAGTTTGATATGTGTCTTTCGAATGTTTGCCTTGAACTCGACGATTGAAGTTTGCCATCCACACACACATCCCGATATTGTCCATCGAGGTTGTTGACCATACATGCGGCTAGCCAGCCGATTGTTCGGCCCTAGTCCACATGTTAAATATTTAACCTTCTAAAGTAAATTTGGATGGCATGGAGCTATTGTTGGGTCTCAATATTTCTTCAATCTGTAAGCTTTTAATGAGTGCAACGAGTTGCAGTAATCAAAATATGGTCATTCCTTAAAAGATACAACGTAATATAATAGCTTCAATGCTTTTGGCTGTTTTTCATTTTGTTAAGAATGTGTAAAATGACATTTTAAAAATTAGTTTTTACTAGCTCTGAAGCTTTTGAATAGTTCTCATCTAAAATAAAAGATACATTTTTCTTCAGTCTTACATTTAAAGCTATCTTTTAAGTGAACAAAGATATACATTAAAGTCTCCCACAAAATTAGGCTTTACTCAATGACTTATATGGCAAGTAAAACCCACTCATGTTTTGCGCTTTTGCTTAACACAGTTTTGGCTTTTTTGCTCTCTGAACATACATATTTGCTCTGCCTGTTTTGGGGCCTTAAAACTCATTTTGCAATTTAGGCTCTGACGCTGCTGCATTTTGGCTGCTGTGTGCTTTGTGCTTAGCCATGTGGCCAGTAAATTCATAAACTGTGATTCCTCCGACAGTTGCGAGTTTGCCGGCACAAAAATCTTTGCCACAAAAGCCCCCGAGTGTGTCAGCTGGAAAGCGGGAAAGCGGGAGAGCGGCGAAGAAAGTGGAGAAAGGGGTCGAGCTGTGGCGGAGAAAGATGGCTGAGTGGGAAGAGCAGTGAGGGAAAATTTGAATTGACCGCCTTGTTGTTGTTACTTATCCTTAGCCGCTGCTGCAACCAATTTCACCGCCCCACCCCCTCGCTCCCTTCATCATTTTGGGGTCTTTCGGGTTAGTTCAGAAAGTGCAGTAAAAACTTGCGGTGGCATAAAGACCTGAGACCTCCATCTCGCACATACAGCCCATGACCTTATGGCTCAATGAATCACTGAAAGAAAACGGGAGCTTGTTGTGTCTTATATTCATACAATTATCAGGAAATGTACATCATCAGATATATCATAAAAACATTAGAAAGAAAACCTTTTTACTTTAAGCCTTCAAATAATTCGAATAATTAGTGTTCCAATTCTAGTAGTCGTTGATAGAGCTATACAACTTTATAGATTTTTTTAATTATTTATTTTATTTCTTCAATGATTTAAGATACATCCGAGTTCCATTGGATATTTTTCCCGAGTGCTCACATCATCCTCGGCACAATAGACAAACTTTTGCGTGCTGCAATGGGAAAGTTGCCATCCAAGATGGGGAGCTTGGGGAACGCATGTGCAGCCTGTTTTCTGCGGCTGCGGCTTGAATTTGAAATTTTCCAGTTTGTTTTCAGCTCCCGTCCTTGGGAAAAATGTTGAGGGGAAGGGCGTGAAGGGATGGGGGCAGAAAAGCATAGATCACATTCGCTTCTTGTGCGGGTCGCGATTCTGGCGAAAGATGTAAACTTTTTGTCAATGCGGTTCGCAGCAATGTGGCACTAAAAGTGCCGTCCAAGGACAGCAACAAAAAACCATCATAAAATGTGTTGCAAGCTGAAACAATTGCGCTGGTTGTTGCTGCTGCTTTGCCAACATGTTGAGCCTAAATCGTTAAAGTTTTTCACAAATGCACTTGCGGCAGATCTGCGCCCAAATCCCCCAACCACCGCATTTTGTCAGCCACACTGAGAAAAATAAATGGGGCTAACAAAGTAGTTCTAAGCATAAAACCAATTAATTACAAAATGTAATTAACAAAATAAGCTTGAACATTTTAAACTTATAAGTAATAAGACATCAAGCATTGAGAACTTAGGTTTAGTATGTAAGTATGCACAATTCAATTTCTGTTTATATTTCCTTACAATTAGCCTGTTTTCAAGGGTAATTTTTTGCTAAGTGCACTTGGCAACGCGAAATTACACGAAAGTTTTGCCTTGTATCCAAAAAAGCCGCTACCGAAGCCTTGTTGTTTCTGCTGTGATGTGTTGCTGCTGCCGTTGTGATGTTGCTGCTGTGCTGTTGCTGCTGCCACTCGGTTGCTGCTGGGTGTCGGCGATGTGTACTTCAAAAAATTTTAATTTAAACTTGCGCCATTTTGAAGGCTTTAAGTGGTTGCCAGCTCGTTGACAGTTGCTCCTGACAGAGCGGACAGACGGCAAAGGCTGTCAGTCCTGCGAGTCCTGTCTGTCGTCCTGTCCCGCTGTCGTTTGTCCTTTGCCGCCGCAGCCTGTTTTTAGTGCCCTCTCTTTCTGTTGGCCACCGTTGTTGCAGTGGCATAGTAGTTGTAGTTGCAGTCGCTGTTGCGTTTTTATATTGCTAGAACGCGTACACAGGAACACAATTTTCCGCCAGGGCCTTGCGAGGGTTGCATCAAAATCAATTATTGTGACAAAACGGATAAGAGGTTTGGTAATTTATAAAAACAAAGTTGGACGTATGTGAAAAATAAAAGCATTTTTCCAACAAATAAAAAGATTATGTTAATGATTTTTGAGCAACAGACTTTAAAATAGTCCTTTATAGTATTTTAAATAAATGCTGTGTTTAATAATTAAGAAATGACTAATAAAACAAATTTTTAGAAACTTCCCGACAACTTTATAATATATTATTTATTTTGAAGCTTCTAGAGCCTCAAACTGAGAGATTAAATTTTTTTCAACCTTTTCTTGACGTCCCAATATTTCTAATTAGCAAATATATTTGCAACATAGGGGACAAAATAATTATTTTTCCATAAATATTCCAGGTCAGCTTAAAAAGGTTGCCAAAACATGTTTTGCGTTTGCATAAGCTCTGCTTTGGCCCATTTTTTAGCAACTCAATATCAATTCCAATTAGTTAAAATACTATATTTTCAAAGCAACCCACTCAACAAGTAGCCTTTTGCGGGGCCAGAGTTGGCTATGCAGTCATCATCGTCATCATCCAACCTCGCCACTAAACCCACTCATCACCGCCGACCTCCAGGCCACCCACTTCCCAGCCTCCCAACCACCCCAACCACCCCACCACCTCCTCGTTTTTCGCTGTTGCACATTTTTAGCCAGCCTGCAGTCATGTAAAAGCTTTGAATATTTATGCAACAGCAACAACCAGACGGATGGCCCCACCCACTCGATCCCACCACCCACCGCCCACATCGGCGTGGGGCCTTTTGCAACAGTTGCTCTTCACTTGTAGCTCTGACACATTTTCAAAAAAGTAGGGTCATCATCGGGCTGGCTGACATTTGCTTAAAACTTGCCTTGTTCAAGAGCCAAAAGTGCTGGGAGGGGCTGGGGATTCGGGATCCAAGGAAAGTTTGCTGCTTTTTTACGCCAACACGCGTAAGTGCCCTAATTTTTTTTTGTGGGTGGCAGTGTGTCCTGTTTTGCCGTTACCCCCTCTAGCTTGTGGTCTTTTGTCCGCAACTTTGTGCCAGTTTTGAATACCCTAGATATTAGGACGGGAAGTCGGCGATCCCTGATGTATTTTATCATTTCGATGAGTATTAATTAATAATATATAGATGTTAAAAATTTATTTATGAAGTGTTCCCGGTTTCCTTGTCATTTATTTTGCATTTCAAAAGCTTACATCTAGAACAACAAATGCCTATATATTTTTAAATTTTTATTGCTTAATTTAATTAATTTAACAACATATTTCTAAATAAATTAAAAGCTTTAGATTTGAAATTTTAACAGCAAATAACTTAAGCTAAGAATATAAATACGTTGCTGTAAGTATACGTATTATTTAAAAGGAATATTTAAAAATATTAGAAATGGTGTGGAGAGTATTTAGTTACAAAAACATAGTAATCTAATATAATCTAATCGGACTATAAATTTTTCATGCTTAATAATAGTTCTATTCAAAAAATCATAATTTGGTACACAGCAAAGTATAAATGTAACAGATCTTTTAAGTATCAGCCTTTTTTTTATCAACTCCAGTTCTTCTTCAGAGGAAGTCATTAATGCATGTTCAAATGCATCCTATTTAATCCTGTCATTAACTGAGAGTATTAAGGCTTCCCCAGGAGTCATCTGTTATTCTCTCTGTTTTCGAGCTAAGGATTGCAGTGGGGCGTTGATATTGTTCGATTGTTCGGAGGCGGCGTCATCGTCCTTTCTCTGCAGGTCCTTTGCCGTTTCCGTCGGTTGCGTTGGTTGCCCGCCCGGTGCGGTGATCTTTTTAATGAGTTGCGTTTTGTGGCATGGTGAAAGTTCTTCTTGGCGCCTTTTGCCGTGAAATGAGGTCGGACACATAATAAAAAAATAAGGAAAAAAGTGAGAGAAAAGCTTTTGTGTTCCCTCAGAGTTTTCCATTGCCACTTTTTTTTACCCGCACTGTTGTGCTGTGCAAAATGCTTATTTGAGGAGAGCGCTCATCGCGAATTCGAATTCTGGGGGATTGGCCTTGGTAACTTAAGTGGATTCGCTTGTTAGGCGCTTGCCGGTTTACTGGATATTTTGGTGAAGTGCCAGTGGCTGTGTTGGTTAAGGATTTGCTAGATGGCCGAATATAATGGACTAAATTGGCATAAATTCCGCCAGCGCCATATACTTACTAAAAGTTAAGAGGATGAAAATTGGCATTCGAAGAATCTACATACATCATTGTTTGGATGGGATTCCTAAGAATTTTATATATTCTGTTTAATAAAAAGGAAAGACATTTGAAGGTTAAAGAACTTAGCATAAACCTCCAAGAAATGCTATTTTTACCACAAATGATTACTATGTGCAAATTGAAGATGTTGATATTTGAGATTTTAAGTCTTTTTCGTATGTGTTACAAAATACAAAACATAAAATTAATACAAATCAGAATGTATGTCGTTTCACTAGCACTCCAGAGATCGCTGTGAACCACTTGTGAAATTAAGTCTTTACGACCAACAATTAGTTGCAGCTCTCTGGACCATCATTTTAGATACTCCCAGCCCAAAACATATTGCTTTGGGGACTGTTCCAGTCAATCTTCTCTGTGGTTGAATAAACCAAACACATCTTTCCCCATTTTCCTGTTTTTGTCGTATCTCTAGTATTTACGAGACTTTTCGGTTGCAATCCAACTGGGCGAGAGCTAGAAAAATGCTCTCTCCCGCCATGACCCATGACCCCGAGCATCGACCGTTGGTCTATGTCGCATAACTCCCCGTTTAATTATGAGTTGGTTTTTGAGTTCATTATGAAGCAGCAGCTAAAATCCAGCCACCCCGTTTTAAACCCCCTGGTTGCCGTCTTCTGCTCCTGGGTTTGTTCGAGCTCATGAACATTTTTGCACGTGAATGCAACAAGAACGAGTAAAGTGCACGCCAAAAGCTGCACAATTTACATTTCTTACATTTGCAGTTGGTGCTGCACTCAGCCCCTGCTGAATTTTCCGACCCCCTCCCCTAGATTTCCCCACGCCCAATTCCCATTTCCCTTGCCGGGCTGTCAACGCGGTTTTTACGCTGCTGTCACAATACACACACAAAAAGACAAACAGAAAAGGAAAAAGAAGCCAGGACTAAAATCGTATAACGAAGCTTATCCTACCTTATAAAGAGCAATTTTTAAATTAACGGTATGAGGCCAAAAAAAGGTATAGTTGGGGAGTCTACAACCCATTTTTGGAACTTACAGAAACACAAGGTACTAAATAATGCTCCAATCCTTTCCTTGCAGTTATTGTCAAATACAAAAAATCTTGAAGAATTAAGTTTTCCTTTAGAGGGATTATTGAATATTTATTTGAATTATAAATAATTCGGAATGCAACAAAAAAATTTCTTTAAAAACATTAAATAGCCAAAAAGTATGAAGTAAATAAATCCTCCTATTGAGGAACTAATCCAGGAGATATTTGGACTTAAAAACGTGCTTAAAGCCTTAGTCATATTTTTTTTATACGCGAAAGCCAAAGGTTTTGAACAAGATTTTTTAGAAAAATCCTAGTACCCCCTGAAAGAGTATAAAAACAGGCTCCCTGAGTGAGAGCAAGGGAGACAGAATGAAAAGTTACTCGACGATGTGACGTGACGTCAGAGGTGGAATGACGTACACTTGAGGGATTTGTGCGAAACAATGTTTTTAAACCAAATTAAAATACGCAACGAGCACTTTACCCGTCATTTCTTGCATTTGTTTGCCGTCTTCAGCTGTCCTCTGCCTGGGATTCCTTCACTTCACTCTACCAGCCAAAGCCAAAGTCAACTTTTATGCGAGTGTCCTGCGTGACATTTGAAGGACTCGCCTTATCCACGCCCGACTTCAGCCTGTCAGAGGTTTGCCAGCACAACGCGATGCCCACTCTTTCCGAGCTTTAAGTTTTATTAATTTAATTAAACTACTTACAAAGTTGTATCCCCAGCCATCCATGGCTGTCCAGCTTTTGTTCCTCCCCTGACAAGCGAACAGAATCGTGGAGATGTTCATGTATATATATGCAGTTGGTAGAGCAGTTACCTGCACGGTGATAAAAACTTGCTGGAAAGTACTTGGAGAAATTATAAATGATCTTTAATTTGTTTTGTCAGTATGCTGGAAGGTATATCACGGGGTGTTCTTATTCTGATATTCTTATATTTAATATTATCTGAAAAGATATGAGTATAGATTTAAGTACTATATTTTATTCGATTTTTAGTTTGACCTCTTGAAACAATGTTAAAATTTTTTAAAGCATTAGAAGTGTTATAATGATATTGGCTAGATATTCACCAATGTCACATTAAACGCATTTATTCTCAGTGTTCTAGTTAGCATGCTGTGGCAGTAGCTTCTAAGCCATGAAGAAGCTGAACTGAACTGTTCTCAACTGAGCCTCGCCATGCCCTGTTTAGCACCTAACTCTCCTTGGCCGGAAAGCAACAACACTTTGTTGTGGTTGCCTTCTGCTGTTAAGAGGGTTAATCAAAGAGTTTGAAGGGATGAAGGGTTAAGTATTCAACACTTCTTAATAATCCTCTAAGATTTCCTTAAAGTTATTTAGCTCTAAGATATGTTTTCCTTTCATAATAACTTTAAAATTTCAAACTTTATTTGTACAATACACTTGATATTTGAATTGATCTTCAATACAAAATTAGTAGTATTTTCTCAACTTACTTATTAAAAAGAAATGAATTTGAATTTTATTTGAATCCCGATTATAAGTTTACAACCACCTCCCGTTTGCAGCATTCATATTCCTTTGGCTTGTTGTCGACCTTCTTTAACTGCGTGTACCTACCTGCGTACATTTGATTATTTAGCATTTAGTTGATTCCCCAGACCCTTTTCACCCCTTTTCCACCTGTTTTTGCATATATTTTCCATTTCTGTAAGAGTGAGCTCAACATGATTTCAGCTTTCATTTCTCGCTTGCCAGTACTTACGCTCGAATAAATTTTAATAGACATTCGGAGTCATAGTTGGGCGACTCCTTCTTATTCCTCAACTCCTTCCCAGCGCCTTTTTGTATCCTGTTGTTAAGCAATATGAAAGGTAATATACATTTGGTGGTTATTCAATTTTTTTAAGTAGTTACTAAAAAAAAAAAAAATTGGAGCCTAAACTTTAATAGAATTATATAACGATTGACTAAGCCTGGCATATAAAATAAAATTACATTTCAAAAGGAAACGTGACTAGGATGTCTCAACTTAACTTTATACTTCCTTCTCATAAAAAATTAATAATAAATTTATTTGTATTAATTAAAAAATTCTTCTTTAGGGCTTTCTTTTTTAATGATCCTTTCACTTTTTGAAAACCGAACCATAAGGATATGCGATTTGGTCGTTTTCACCGATATATAACTGTGTTTGTAGGGTATATATCGTTCGAGGCACCTACATATGTACACTTCTTCCTTGTTTTGTTTATGTGTGTATCCTGGCTTGTGTGTTCGGGCTTGGACCGTGTGTATTTGCATATAAATTATACGTAGCCGTTGACTTTGTGGCCTCCGCCGGAATGCCTCAAGCAGCTGGAGAACCGGAGGACCACAGCGTCTGTCTGGCATTTCTGGCCCCTTTTGGGACGTCTGGTCCACCTCCGTCCGTCCGTCTGTCTGCCGGCATATGCTGTTTGTCCATTCCATAGCCTTTGGCCATGTTATGCAAATTATTTCAATAGGCCATAATATGTGCCGAAAAATTATTTAGCCCAAGTCGAGCGAATGTGCAGAAAGAACAACACGAATTAATTATTTAGCAAACATAGAAAAAGCAGCGGGGCCCAAGGGGAAATTATAATACATTTGAAACTAGGAGTCATCGATGCCATGACCAGACGTCAAAGGCAGAGAGGAAAAACCCATTGGAGCATTTTCCTAGCCAACAGAAATCACAGACGACCAGCCACGGGCGGTCCGAAGTGGGTATTTTGATGGTACAAGTTTAAAAATATAAAATATAAATATAAAATACTCTTTAAATTTATGGATAGTATTTATATTTTCTGTGAGCATCGCGATTTTGATTTATTAAAATTCATTCTAAGTTATCTCAAATAAAATTATTTTTCCAATTTTTTTACTAATAAATATAAAATTAAAAAAAAAAACAAAAAAGCCAAATATGTGCTTAAAAAAAGATTAAGTGATTCTACTTATTCATTTATTATTTTATTATACATTTAATTTAGTTCTAATTCTTTTAACCGAATTAATATACTGCAATGGTAATTTTGAGGTTGAAAATTTCTTGCATAATTGACATAATTTCTTAAGGCCTCACAATTAAAATTTTGGTGAATATTTATGTGTATAATCATACAAATACTTAATTATTTTCAGAATACCATAAGTGGATAAGGGGACTCTCTTATCAAGTAAATCGATGTTAAAAATTTGTCCTGAATAATTGTTGACTAATTAACCAATATTTAAGTAGCCAACCTTACCATAAAACGCTTAATGATAGATTGCCGGAAAGATTTTTTTGGGATTGCCAGGTTTGACAACATTTCCCTGAATTAAATTTCCATTCAAGATTTTACCCTTAATCCGAAAATCCTTTTCCTGCAAGGAGAGCATCAAAAAGTGGACACATCCGTTGACATTGAATTAAGAGGATTGAGGGGCGGTCTGGCTGGACAGAAATGGGGCTTTGCACTAATAAACTAGCAGGAAAACATGCTTAAAGTGTTTTATGATTGCCCACCCATGCGAGAGGTCGAGATGTCGCGCGTTGGCAGTTTTAGACCGCTTGTTCCCCCTTTCGGCCACTCCCCCTTTTGGCCGAGGATGTCCTGCTGCTAACCGCAAAAAGCAATCTACACGTGTTTTCAAAATTAATTGTTATGATGGCTTTTGTTGACGCCGTTTTTTTACCCGCCCATTCGTTCGGTGTGTGAGTTGCACAGAAAAAAATATTTCAGATATACTATATATATATTTCTGGAGTGGTTTACAATAAGGAATTGATCAGGTCAAAAGCACACAAGTTTTAAAATCTCCTGTATAGGTAAAAATTCAAAATCTGTAAAGAACTTAAAAAATGTTGTAGGACTCTTTTAAGCGTATTTTGAAGTGAGTTCAAACCTTAAGCGATTTATTTGGCACCTCAAAATCACTCAATAAATAACAATTTTACGTTTTTTTAAAAACTCCCCAATTTGTCTGTATTTTCTCTCAGTGCTTGGGTATTTGTGTGTGCGTGTTTGTAAGGGACAACCCGGCTACCGTTTGAATATTTGATGAGGGCGTTACGAAAGCACAAACACCGGCAATTTCATTTTGCTGTTGTTGCTACCGCTTCTGCTGTTGCTTTTGCAGCTGTTTTTTTAACGCCTAAAATTATGCAGCATTAAACAAAAACCCCGCGAAAGATGGTGAGTGAAAGAGACGGCAGGCGAGTGGAGTGAAAGAGAGGGCACGCTTTGAACCCCGACGACATTTGGGCTCGCCATTTTTCACCTTATTAAAAGCTGCGCTGACCGCAAAAACCGTGGCCAGCCTGTTTGACAATTGTAAACAATTTGCTGAATAGAGAACCGCCAGAGTGGGCGGGTGTCGGGGGGCGTGGCACATGCACATTTTCAGCCAGCAAAAGAAGCAGTTTGCCATAACCGCAAGAGGGGTTTAGGACATATAAATTTTCGGTAATTAAGTTTTGGTTCATTTCTAACGGGGTGCTGCGTTGGATATTCCGGAAATTGGCCAATATTCCATGGTCATTTGATGCTTTAGCTAATTTTAGTAATATGTGTCTATATTTATTAAATTAACTAGTTTTAAGGTATTTAGACTGGAAGCGAAAATAAAAGTCTTTAAAAATTATATAAAATTGAATATTTAAATATATTTTTAGCTATGGCCTATTAACTTTAAAAATATCATGTTTGATCATATCATATCATTTAATTCTTAAATTTAAGTAAAATCTCAAATACATTCAATGCTATTTCAAATCATATAAGTTCTTCCTTAATAAAAGTTTTTAACTCAATTAGTGGAAATAAAAGTTTGCAAAACGGTTCAATTTTAAATTCTATTGTCTAAAACCACCTGCATGTCCTGAGTTTTTCGAAGTGAATCCAACCCAATAGTTTCCAAAACCGATTTATTAACCCGTTTCAAGTGGAGTTTTCAACAATGTCCTCTATAGTGTTAAACTACGGTTGGAAACCTCGTTTTAATTTCAAATGGTGGTTCGGTTCGAAAACCACATTTCATGGCCAGCGAGGAAGGACCTGGTTGGATGTTGATTTTTGCCACAGCCTCAAAAGCCCTGCCCATCGGTTGACCGCCTACGGAACGCAGTCCAAACGCTTGGCTGCTCCTCAACTTTGATTTTTTGGCGGCTGTGGAAATTTTTAAATTGGTAACCCCTTCCGCCCCTTTTATTCCTCCTAACTCTTATGCGGTCAATGCCGTTTAGACTTTCGGTCAGCCAACTCAGTTAGAATTCCCCAGAGGGGGTGGATTTTCGGGGGGCCATGGACATGCGGTTTGTTTGGTTTTTGTGGGATGGCAGCTGTTGATTTTTCGGGCCCAATGCGTTATAATTTTCTACAGTATATTTTTGTTGTGCCTATGGTATGGTTGGCCTGGCTTAAATTTAAAATGTGTCTACACATACCGGTAGCAGTCCAAAAAACGGGGCTGCAAGCTGACCGGCAATCAGGGGGCAATACCAATAAATTAACAATGGCCCCGCAGACCCTTCTGCGCGAACGTCCCTGCGTCGCCTGCATTTATTGGCTCGTAAATTAGCATGCAAGTCAAATAAATTAATTCTTTTTTGCAATATTTGCATAAACAATTTTGCATAATATGCGCAATAGTCGGCAGCAATAACAAAATAGGTAAAATGCACATGAGGGTAAATTCAAAATAAGCGAGGGAAGATCGATTAGTTATACCCGTTACTCTAATAAAAGGGTATAATTTATTCGTTGAAAAGTAGGTTCTGAC
Organism: Drosophila subpulchrella; assembly: GCF_014743375.2. Lineage (NCBI taxonomy): Eukaryota > Metazoa > Arthropoda > Insecta > Diptera > Drosophilidae > Drosophila > Drosophila subpulchrella. The sequence continues at coordinate 7,184,523 of NC_050612.1, read as the reverse complement.
ACGAAAAAGAAAGCGCTTCCGTCATATTTATTCAGCAATTTGTTAGAAAAGTAGCGGGTATCTGATAGTCGAGGCACTGAGCTGAAGCGTCTCTTTTTGTTTAATAGTGCAGTTTTTGAACCATTTCGATTTTAAAACTCCTTTTTTTAAGTATTTACTACTGACAATGTTTTGGTTTGTTTGCAAAATGTTACTTCCTTTTGTTAGAGTTTCATTATTGATACTCTTAGATTAATTTATGGTAAAATGTTTTCATATTGTACAGGATGTGTCAAATAAGGTATTTAAAAAAAAATCCTTTATAAAATCATTTATAACTATAATATTATATATTATATTATAACTATTATATATATTTTATTTGACTTGCTTATTAAATTGAAATTAAACTTGGCAACATAAATCATATTCCTTAAACAATTTTCTTGGCCCTTCGGTCTTTGAATCTTAATGTTAATTATGCACTTCATGCTAACTTTCCTATCCCACCACTTAAAAGTGCACTGCAAACTCCCTGCCTGTTTACCTTTCCTTTTGGCCAGATGCATGACTAGACATTTTGCCGGCGCCTCGTAAAGGACGATTGGTCATATAAGAGGGGCAGATAGTGGCATATAGCCTATGCATAAACAACTGCAAGTGCAACAACAAAGGCTCCACCACATGGCTGGGCAATTGACCAAGGGCTATCCGAAGTCCCTGGCCGGTGATTCCCCTTAAGCCCCCGCCCCAAAGTCGACCTCTGGTCGTGTCTGGCTTTTGCATTTGGCATATTTTAATATGTAAATGTAATTTCTCCAATGAGCTGGCTTCATGTCGAGGCCCCCGTCTCAGTCCCAGCGATGTCTGCGGCTAATCAAAGACAAAAAGACGCATCACAGATGCGAACGAGAAAGATGCTGATGACACAGTGGTCTGTCACAGACTGCAGCTTCCAGATGCAGGTGCAGTAATTAATCTGAAATTTAAATTCGAGACCATCTGGGCAGCAAATTAAAATGGCAAATAGTTGATTACCTGGAATCGATTGAACGGAGAAGCTGTCAAAAGGAATATAGGGCAAAGTTTACTAGTTCTATATCATTAAATTCTAAGAAAAATAAATGTATGCACAATTCAATAAAGGTTGATGGTACTGAAATATAATCCCTAGCTCTGTTAACATTGGTTAATAATATTGCTTAAAGGATCAGCATATATTAAAGAAAATGCTAAGATCATAATTTATTTCTTATCACATAACCTTAACTAAAAGAAGTATAAGATATCTTAAAATGTATACTTCTTTGAACACCAAATATTTTATTTCTATGCAATTAATCACATATTTATTCATCTGAAATAGGTCATGCAAAGTTGTTTATTCTGGGAATGATGCACAGAAATCCAAAGTTATTTAAGTGGAACCACTGTAACGTACAAATGTACATAATACTTATGTATATTCCGGCCGTAAGTATAAACAGCATCGGGGAACGAGAGGCATGTGCGACAATTAATATTGTGCCCTTTTGCCCCCGACCTCGAAATCAACAGAATCATCAGTAGCGTCAACACAGCGAGTAACCGCATTACGCATACGCCGGGTATGTCGCGCGGTGTCGTTTAATAAAAAATGCAAAGGCTAATGTCTGCACCGCAAATTGATGTGAGCCAAATGTGCGCATAAACGACGCTAGATGGCGCACTTTACGCGTGCAAATTGACGGTTCTGCCAAAGAGCGAAAGAGAGGGGAAGTGGGTGGGGGAAAGAGACGGGAAGTGAGCTGTAGAAAGAGTCAGAGCCACAGAGCGAGACGGCCCACACAAATACAAACAAAAAACACACAAGAGGATTAAATTTACAGCCATTTCGCTTCTGTGTTTTGATGATGGAAATAGACGCCTTGTTGTCCCAGCCCTTCACAAACACTTTTATTTTATTACTTATTTTATAGAGGCAATCAATTAAAAAGAACGACTTCTTATTAAACTTCTTAAAAATCCGTTAAGTTAATAGATATTTTAGTTGTACGTTTTGCAAAAATAACACAAAGAAGACCCAGTGAAGCAATATTCCTTTTTTTAGAAATGCAACACAGTTTAACATATAAAAGTTATTGTAAATAACGAACATTGATTTGAAAATATCCAGATCCTTTTTATTATTTAGTCACAACATTATTTTAGAAATAAATATAGTATTAGTGTACACCGATAGCACACAAATTTTTATAAATGTTGGAACAGATTTTTTTTAAAAACGTAAATATTTGTAATAATTTAACTATGCAAAGTCCAAATTAATTTAAAATTCAATACTTTTCAACATACTATCAGAAATTTTTGACATTATTTAAAAATATTTTTTTCTTGGTCCATTGCTCTATTTTTAAAGCCTACTGAAATGAAACCCTTAAGGTGTATTTCCTTATAAACATTTTTCGTACCAACATTTCGTTAAATTTTCTCACTTCTTTATCCCTGGCGTTGCCTTTAACTGCATTGTGAGCTTTTTGTTTAGTGATTTGTTTACCCCAACCAAAACAGGGAAAAAACAAAAAATTGAAACCGAAATTCGATGCCAAAGGCTGCGACCCTCCTCCTGCCCACATGAAAGCGGAATCTCTGGGAGGCTTTATATAAAAGCTGTGCGGCAGACAGGCCATCAATACAAAATGGCATAGAGTTGAGTGGGCGTTAACAATATGCCACTCCCCCTCGGAAACCCCTAACGCCCCTTTCGGGGGGCGGGGAAAAGGGGACCGGAGGGGCATTCATTGTTGGCTGCCTTATAAATGCTGCGTATGTTTTGGTTTTTTGGCTCAACGACTCAACTCGTTTGCAATTTCTCTGCTGTCGCTCTATCAGTCGGCGTCCCTTCAGTAAACTCACTGGGAAAAATGTTGGCTTTGCTAATAGAAAAAGAACAAGCCTCTAAAATAAAGATAGTTTTAATAAAAATACAGCTTTAAGCAGTAGATATATGTATGAAAAATAAGATTAAAAATTTAATTTGAATAATTTAATAAAAAATGTTATTTTAATAGTGTGTCTATCGAATAGATAAAAAAAGGTTGATATATTCAAATATCTAATGTTTTCCCATCTGGATTTTAGTCATACAAGGTAAAAATAGAAATAACAACTACCACCACGATTTTTTCGAGTGTGCTCCTGCTTTTCTCCTCCTGATCCTGGGGTCCTGCTAAAGTGTCTGCGAATATGACGCGTCACTCCGGGATCACACCAATTTGTTAAAAAACAGGACAGCCCGGGGGAAGGTGGGGAATTTTTTCCAGGGGCGGGGGATGGTTTGACGGTTTGAGGGTGCGGGAGAAGTAGGCTCGTTCGTTGGTTCATTCACTCAAAATGTCATCAGCGTTGAGACGACAGATTGCAGTCATTTTGCTAGCACTTTTTTCTTGCCTTCGGTTTTGTTATCATCTGGTTGGTTTTGTTTGTATATCGTGTGTGTGAAATGGGTTGAATGGAGAGGGCAGATTGAAGTGTTTAGGGAAGGGTGCAAGTTTGTGGGTAAGGCCCGAAATTCCTAAAGCGCATCCTTTTCTGTCAAGTTCTTAAATGTTTGTATAGAGTTTAAAAAAATGTATAAATTAAACAAAATTTTGTATATTAAAAATGTATTAAAAAGTTTATTAATATTGAAACTTCTTAAAAATTGAAAGAAATCACAAACCTTTTTGTAATCAAATACACTTTGTTTCATAGTATCAATTTCAGAAAATATACATATTGAAATTCTTTAAACATTGTCTAACGAAGTCCAACTTAGATACCCAACTCATGGATAATTTAAAATCCTTGCAGAAAGAACACGTCATCCCATTTGGAAATCTCTTTTCGGACAAGTAGCTCATCTGGACTTCTGCCTAACCGAATCAATTATCCGCAATCTCCTCTGTTCCAATCCCGATGGCCATGCCGTTGACATTATACCAGCTCCATCAGAGCCACTCACCCCATACTTTATTGCTCACCACCAGGATGGCCGCCCCCATAATTTCTGGCCCCATATCCTTTAGTGTCCTGGTGTGGAGCTGTCACTCAGTGAGGATGCGTCACTCATGCCAGATGACAGTGTCGAGAGTGGAGAATTAGATTTAAATTCGAAATCTGCTTAAAGGCACAAACAACCGACGAAGTGAAGCCGTCCTAGCGACTTTATAAATTCCTTTTATCCCACTCACTCTGTCTCGAATATATGGGAACATCAAAACATCGTTATCATCATCGGCCAGGGCAGAGCAGAAAAAGCAAGCCCAGCCAAACCGGAGGAAGCCACAGCCGAACCGAACTCTACTAAGCTGAGCTGTGGAAATGCAATTCATTTTTCGCGCCATACCTGCACATAAACCATTCATATTCATAAAATTGCATAATCTCGAAGAGTCATAATAATCAAAAACATATTTGCGGCATGCAGCCCCATAGTCTACTCCTTCCGTTCAGCCATAAAACTTCAACTTTGGCTTGGCTTCGAGAGGTACGCTTTGAAAAACTGTGTCCTGTTTTGAAAACAAATTTTTTTTCAGAAAATATTTCATGAAGTCAAATGTATTGTTATAGATTTATTGATACTGATCTGCTCTATAAAATTATATATTTATTTAATCACCTTTGTCCTATTTATAAGTCTTTTATAGCTTTAAATTTACAATTAGTTATTGTATTTTATAATATATAATTTCATAATTTTTTCCAAACAATATAATTTATTTGAATACAAAATCGGTCGATCATTTTCAAAAATAAAAAAACTGGTCGACAGAAAATTTTAAATTTAGATCTCAACGTTTTGTCTAAGTGCAGTGAAAAGAAATATAAGGTAGAGAATGTTGATGCAGTGGAACGAAAAAAGGGGGTTTATTTTTTGATACAGGGGCGTGCGAAGGGGATGCTGCACCAGCAATCGGCAACGGCAATGGCAATGGCGCCCAAGTAGGCGGAAATAAACGTGGAGGCGAGCGAAAGAACCAAGTTGTATGATTTTATTTATGCCACTAGGTGGCGAGGGTGGTAAAAAAGGGGGGTGGAAGTTCGGGGGTCATGGGAAAGTGGGAAGAACGGAGGGCAGATTCTTCTCCTAGTTTGCTTCCTCGGCTGGCTGGCTGTGCTGGCTCGTAAAGTTTAGTTGAACCCAGAAGCCGTAAAAGGCGTTGGCAGTGGCACACTCAGCAGTCATCATAAAACTATAAATTTCATATTTGCCACACACACACAGCCCAGAGGAAGGTGGGGAAATCGGGGAGGAACGGCATGTTATCATTAATGGTCGGTAGAACTATGATCATGATGATGGTGCTGATGACGTTGGCTTTGGTAATGTTTATGGTGACGCCTGGGAGTTTTTGGGCAAGGCCTGAAACAGCCTCAGCTCATGCACTGGGAGAAACTTAATTCGAAGCTGAAATTTGAAATTCATGCCATTGAAATACCCTTATTTTCAGCACTGATATAAGAGCACTTACAAATGTAATTTCATGTCCTAATTGATGGAGTGACAGATAGATAGGACAGTTATAGAGTGATATATTTAAGGAAAAAGTCGTGTGTCCTGTAGAAATCTAGATAAGTTAAATGAGATCATTAAACTATAGTGATACTAAATGATAACTATAAAAGTATAACATAGAAATAGTACGTTTTAATGATAGAGAAAAATAATCATAGAGCCTTAAAATTGTGAAACACACGTTTTAAAATATTATGGCATACTTTTAGACAGATACAATAATTAAGGACCAAACGGAATAAATCCTTTTTGATTGAAAAATACATTTTAAAATAATAACAACATCCATAACTAAAACCAAAATTAATTACATTTAATTAGTAACAATCTCTATGTCATAAAGTCGTGTCTATATACATGAACGAATATATCGTTATATCATTTTTCGGCAGTGTCTGGCCTCTTTGGCTCTACCTGCCACTAAGTGTTTTGCAAGTATATATATATTATATATACGTTTATTCCGGTACGGGCCTGTGTGTGCTTTGTTATGTAGAGCATGCAATCATTTTATGACTCTGAGCCGAGCCGCAGAAATGTCAGGGGCAGTCCGCTAACCATCCAAAGTGTTCCGTCCCCCTGGCTCATCCCCCAGCCCCTGGATTCCCCCATGACCCCCGACCCCGACCACCGACCCCTGTGACCCCCCTTTCTGCTGGTGCCAAGTGTTGCCGCAAATTTAATAAACTAGAGACGTGCGTTTGAGCTCTGGTTTTCATTCTGCTCTCGGTCGGAGGTTGAGAGCTGCCTTTACTTAAATAGTTTAGCAACTAGATCAAAGTTTTGTTTTCGGCTTTTTACTGTTTCGGTTTCTGTTTTTGTATTTTCGTTTAATTTTTGATTTGGTTTGTGGGTCACAGGGGAAAGTTTTAACTTGGTTTGCAGCGGGCGTGTAATTTATTTAAGCATGTTTCGGCATAAAGGGAATGAAAAATGTTGCACAAAATGTTGCTGCGGGAGGTAACTGTATGAGATATGGTGTTGAATACTTACAAAAAGTTAGATAGGGCAAGTATAAAACATCAAAAGGCCTTCCTATAATGGTTTTAAGCTTATAAAACGGTTTAAGTCTCCGGAAAAGTAGTCAGTTCAATTTGAAGTAAATACATTATTAAACAAATTAGCTTTGGGAAAAGAAATAACAATATTGTAATATATTTATTAATGAAATATTATTTGTGTACTACAATTATGCAGAAAATGTTAATAGGTGCATTTTATTAGACTTTAACAAACAAATTGGTGATCCTTGCTTGATATGTTATCAAGTATACATTTTCATAGCAATCCCAAAATACGTGTAAATATCCGCTTGGAATGTGTCAATTTATCTACAAGTCACATCCTTTATTCGCATCCCAAAACTTCATTACCAATTCAAAAAGCAATACTCCCATTGACAAACATTCGATGACTTCGTTTTACCAATTAGATGCCATTGCTGTAAAAGTTAACAGTGCGAGTTATGGCCAAATTCGAACCATCTCAAATGATGTGCCATTTCTGCAGCATTGCATTAGTTAAGGTCCGTCCATATAGCAACAATCAGCGCCAGAAAGAGACGGAGGAAGTGAGGGCGAAAGAGGCGGCACTATTGCGGTTATTGCCGCACGAAAATTTGTAAACGAAACGGAAACAGCTCGTAACGATTTCAATGGAGAGATGACATGGACATGTCGACGAACTAGGACATCGTCGATGCTCCTGCTCCTGCTGATGGCGATGACGATGGTGATGGTGCTGGTGCCGATGATGTCCTTGGGGATGAGAAAGTGATGAAATCGGGTGGCGAAAATGTCAGATCTTTTTTAGCAGGCTTATAAAGTTAAATATTAAAAAAAAAAAAATTAAATACAACTTGGTTTTTGTACAAATGCTCCAATGGTTTTGTATTAAAAAAAATTCTTTAAAACCATTTAACATAATGTTTTTTAAAGTGATGTCACAAATTGTATTTCTGCACATTGGTTTACGCTGTATAATCGTTATAGTTACAGTTTCCGTATTCCGATCCCCAAAACATCATTATTTCTCTACTCATTTTTTGCACCTTTCATGTTTTAATCTCCCTCTTGCCAGAGTTTTGATCGATTCATCCGTTTTTGTCTCTGACATTCTGACATCTCTGATGGGCAGTGTGTTCTGAGGAGGAACACTCTCCTGGCCCCTGATGATGACTGCCAAATCAGACAAATGTACGCAAAAACCGCACCGAAAACTTTTCGCCAATGCACAAGTGATGGAACCAAAGGCGAAAGAGACGGACAGAGGGGCGCAGATAGAGAGGGAAGTAGGGAATCCTCGGGGCATTTGCTCTGCTGCAGTGCAACTCAACTCAACGGATGGCAAAACTTGAAAGTGCTGCCCCTGACCCCATTCTCTCCAGCAACCTTTAACCATCCTTTGCCAGCCTGCTTGTTTTGTTCCAGCCGGAACTTTGACAGGTACACTCAGAAAACAAAAGCACAATTTACCAGCAATTAGCCAGTTTGTCATACAATATTTGATAAGACACACGATATATTTATTGTGGAAGAAATAATTTCAGTTCATTTGGTTTTTTAATAAATTTGAATTTTTTTCTCTACTGCCTTTTTCTGATTCCTTCAAAGCACTTCAATAACTTAATTGTTTTCAGTGTAGAAGGTTAGGGGCAACGATTGATGTGCAATAATTATCCAAAGTTGATTTGTTTGTTTGCACCAGGCCAACAAAGCGTAAAAACCAAGCATACCAATCGAAGAGTCAGCCCTAAACGAAGGTCCTGCCTCTCGGTTTGGTCCTTCAAAATGCGGTAATGCTGTAAATGAGTATTATTATGGCCCGTCTCTACCCCTTCTTACCATTGAAAGTCGCTTTTGGCCAAGTTTTGGCGAGTTTCTTCAATGTTGCTCTTTCCTTATAGTTTCTGGCGTAGTTTTCGATGTGGCTCTGGATGACGATAATGATGATGATGATGGCTATGGGTTTGAGGATGCTGCTGCTCAATAAGATAAGTGCGCTGTTTAGTTTTAAAGCCACAAGCAGCCGATGCACAGAACTTTTGACGGGAAAGGGGCAGGGTAAGGGTATTTATGGGTATTTAGGATTTGCCAAAATATAAAGAGTTTGATTGGTTATTTTGTGGAGATCGAAAAGTTTTCGGATGAATTGAATGGATATTAAGCGGGATTTAATTTATCGGCACATTTTAATTGAATAAAGTTATAACTTTGTTTGAACTTTAGTAATAATCAAATTTTCGGTATAAAATTGAGAATAGTTTTCCCCACGCTTTGTAAGCTAAGAAATTCTTAGCGCACCTTGTACTTTAGGCTTAAAAATATATACTAAACATGTTTTAAAATAAAAGATTAAAGGTATGTTTGCTTAGAAATGTTAATTTTAAATACCAATATGTTATATATATTGAAAGTGTAACAAATCTTCGTTAATATCATCTTTTTTATTGCTAGTTCCGTTTAGTTTTCCTCCCATTCGACTATTTTTGCCATTCGCAATTGAGAAATTAGTACATTAACTTTTCCTTTGACGCCCTCAACAAATAAATGGTGGCATTTATTTGAATTGCTCAAACGAGTTTTACTCTCCATATCCCTGGCACTAATAAAACGAATGAAAGAGCCAAACAAAAAATAAAACAGAACAACTTTTAGTTAAACTTGCTAACCTCATACGAGCCTCCCTTTTATTCCCTTTTACTTGCTCGGTTGCTTTTACTGTTGATTTACTTTAGCCTATTGCCTCGGCATTTAGGTTTTTAGTTCTTCGTGTTGTTCCATTTGTGAACCGGAAATACACAGGAGCACAGGTCCTTAGATGGGAAGTGGGGGTGGGGATAACCCCACTCGAACGCAATCAAAATACTTTGGCTATACAATTTATTGGCGCAAAAACAAGTTCAATTTCAAATGAAATTCGCTTTTCGGTAAAAGGGAGTCAGAGACACTAACACACATGTAGACAAGATAAACATGTGCACAGAGAAACAAATTTTTATAACTCAAAATAAGAGGATTTAAATTACTTATAATGCGAGGTGTTTCAAATTACTCTTCCTACGACAAAATGTGTAATATTAACTGAGGAGTATAAAACATAAGCTTGTATGAAAACTCTTTTTTGAAAATTATTTAATAGTTTTTATCGATAAAAATATTTAAATAAAATATTTAAATAAAATATTTTTATTGCTTCAAATTTGGTAATTATTAAATACCATTTAAATGCAACCTTCTTTAATTTACAACTAAGAGAAATTAAGATTACTGTGCTTTACACATCACTAAAAGAGAGGCAAGATGAATTTCTTTAAATTTACTTAAAACCTCTATTCAACCAGATTCCAACTGAATTAGTAAAAAATTTTGTTTGGAATATTGTTAAGGGTAAGCTTTAAGTTATAATGAAGGAAAAGGCGTTTTTGAGGGCACTATTTAACAAAATAATTTAATTAAAAATAATTTATGGTTTTACCATAATTTTTTGTTTGTCTGTATTGTTGTGTATGAGCTTCGTACACGGATTGTAGGAGACAGTCAAGATTCAAATAAATATCAACATGGAACACTGAGACTCCATACATAGTTGCACCTTTGTGTATGCCCAGTTTGGATTGTGTTTTCTAATATAGAAAATAGTTGGGAAATATTTTGCCAAGTAGCCAAAGAGAAAGATGTGGAGAAAGCGGAGAAAGAGAGGCATTTGGCAAGACAAACAATCAGTTAAGAGCTTTGCGAAAGACGATACATTGCATAGAAGGGGAAACAGGGACAGATAGTGATAGTCTGCACTCTTTTTATTGAACTTACATAACATTTTTGGGCCATGTGTGTGGGAGGAAATTACGGGGAGCCGGAAGTGCTACTGTGTTCTGTGATTTTCGTGCAGCTTCCTTGCCTAGTCTGTGTAATAAATATACACAAGAGTGCTTAAGATCAAATCAATTGATAAAGAGCGTAATAAACTTGTATCCAACTATTTACATAAAATTTCTCTCTAATAATATTATGGCAAAAACCTGAAGAGGAGGCCAGAGAATAGGGAAAATCGAGGATGCAGGAGAGCGGAAGCACTCGAAGCTCTTTGCTTTTCATGTCTCGCATATTTGGGTTAAAACGTATTAGTTTTTCTAGCCTTCGCCCTACTCTCCTCGGCCCGACTGTCCATCACATATTTTCTTATCGGAAAATGCTATTTATTTTCATCCTTTTTGATGTTGCAAAATATTGAAGACTATTGCAGACACAAAGTGGGGAAACAATGTCGATCTAAATAGCAGCTATAAATTGTGAGCTTACATAGACTGTCCTCTCAAAACGAGGTAATTTTAACTTAGCCCCTCAAAACAGACATTTAATTTAAGTCCACAAATCAATTTGAATTTATGTACGTATTTAATGTTGAACAAGTGTTTTCAAAAGTTCTTGGCCATTTCCGTTCTAATTAAAGGCAAGGGGGATTGCCAAACATGTTCGTGTAGTTAATAAACACGATAAATTTAAGGATTTACAACAAAGTTGTGGAAACCAAGCAATTGAAACATTTACGTTTGAATAGTGTTTAATAAAGATTAAGTATATATATTTATTTAATTAATCTAATTTCCTTGTAATATATACTTATATTTATATTCAGCTAACAAACATAAAACATATCATAGCGTTAACCCAAATGTATAACTAATTAAAGCCCTTATTCTTTTCCTCGGCCCTTCTGGAGTTTTCTGGCATTTCCTACCGGCTAGACATTCTACTTTTCGATATTTTGCATATCGTGTCGCTGAAATCTCGGCATAAACAACTCCACGTAGATGTACACTCTATAACTCATGCTGATAGTTATTCTAAGCAATATCTCATGTACATTTGCTCGATGTCAACTGCTAAATTTATGCACATGTATGTATGTGGAACTCCTCGGTATCCTTTGGGTATCCTTTTTTCCAGCTTGTTTTTGTTGCGGCTGTCGTTTTATCAAGGCAGCTAAAGTCGCTAAACTTTCCAGGACAACGGCAACAAACACAAAGCGGAAAAAATTGTACAAAAATTTTTATTGGATTTCGCGTGTCGCATCGGCCACGTTTTGCAGTTAGTTTTTGGTTTGGTTGTTGTCCCTGTTGATTTTACCCTTTTTTGAGGTTTGTTGGCCTTTTGCCAATGGCTTTTTCAATTATACTAATGACATTCAAAAAGAATTTGTAGAAATGCCAGAACGTAGCCGAAAAAACCAAAACCCATGGCGGCCATTTTGCTTCACACATGCATGTGGCAACCCTAGTCTCTGTTTTCCCCTTCTCTTGTTGTTGGAGAGCAATCCTTCTCTTTCCGCTGTTGTTGTTTTTGTTGCTGTTCGGCTTTGGCGACTGGGCAAATAAAAACAATTTGCGCCAAATTAAACTTATGAGGCATAAAGATATTTTTGGCTGCTCCCTGTTAATGCCACAAACACAGAACACACAAACAAATTCCTGACAATGCGAGATGAAGATGAGAATCAGAGCATACCAAGCCATGTGGCCATGAAGCAAAAACAGAAAAAAGACAACACACTCTTGTGGGTATGTATAACTCTGGCAAGTGATAAATCTAGGCAAGACTTTCTTGAAGCCCACCCAAAACATGGGAGCCTTTTCAAGAACAGCCTTGATCAACCTAATAGCACTCATTATGTACTTATGCAAGCAAATCAAGTAATAATGAATATATATTTCTTATTTAACTAAGTTTAATTTTATGTTTATTTGTTAATAATTCTTAATTAATACAATAAGATAATTGAATAAATAATATTTATTCAAATACAATTAATATTTTTAAAACACTTCACATTTTGTTAAATTAATTCTAAATTCATTGTATATTGTATTCTTGTATACTTTATCCGCGCCCTACTTCTATAAATCTATCCCCAGCTGTGTGTACATATGCGTAAGACAAAACGTCACATAGGACACAACAAAAACAGCGCCGAACGCCAAAAGACCAAAGTCGACGCTAAGAAAGGATATTAAAGATTAAATGATATAAGCGGCAAGTTGACGTCGAAACAACTTGAGGGGCGGAGAAGGAGGCAAAGTCCCCAAAAGCAGGCAGGAAACTTAACCAAGCCAACACTCCCCCTTCCAAGTGAAATCTGAGCGCCATAGATAAAACACATGATGCGTTATATATGTGGGAAGTCTGTGTGGGTGACATTGAAAAGGATAACAACCCCCCATCGGATTCCGCCCCATCTCAGCTGTGGCCTCAATTTTGTTGTTGTGTTTTTTTCTCGGCTGCTGTGTCTAATTAACCGCGTGCGTGGCGCATCATAAATCGTTTCAACCATGCACAGGGCCATTAAAATTCATATCAAACCAGATACCCGAAGAGGGGCATGTTCTTGTATTCGACAGGCAAAACAAACGCAAATTTCCCAGTGGCATAGAATTGGAGGGCCCAAGGTTCGATGGAAGTGAAAGAGAATTTATTAGAATTTTTGAAGAGTTAGCCGGGCTTGTAATTAGTTTTCAAACCGTATTGAAACACCGACGAAAAGTTATTTTTATATCAAGGAAATGAAAAAGTACCTGATCTTATATGATTTTAGTGAATATATTAGCATACTTATGGGCAAAAACTCGAAGTGAAATTGTTGTTTCTAAAAAATTCTTAAAAACAGGAACTAAACAATATTTAAAAATAGCATCTATTTAGTATATCCTTTTAACTTAATACATGTCAAGAAATGAATTTTATTTATTTAGTCGAAAGTGTTTACGAGAACACCTTTGTTTCGCAAAGTCATCTACATTTTATGGCAATATTTAAATATCACATAACCGACACTTGGCCATAAACAACCTTGGACGCGTATTAATAATTCAAGTCAACTTGAAATTATTCTCCTCGTTTCAATTTTCTGGGATGAGTGCAAACTTTAATCATTTAATTGTCCAGAAGCTGAAGTTCGAAACTCCAGTCAAACTCGACTTGATTTGGGGCTTTACCACATGTGGGCACTTGTAATTATAATTTCCACTTATTATTTCTCATGCCGGATTGTTTTTTGTTTTTGGTTCATGTTAATGCAAAGCACTAAAGCTGTTTTCGACATTTTTGCGACAATTAAATTACTTTTCTCGGCCAGACATTCGCTGTGGGTGCTGGGGTGTTCGCATTCATCGCATATAGTTGGATATGCTGGGCATGTTTATAATTTCATAATTTACCAGAAGTTTTGTACGACGCCACATGTCCTGCTGTGCTGCGTGTGGGTTCAGCTGGCGCGGGCACTGTGGGGTTAAGGTGGTCCTTAGGTCTTACTGGTCGGGCTTATGCACTACAAATTTGTGCGGGGCTTAGGGATAGTTTTTTCTGGGAAAAGTTGGAGCATGCGAAAGATCAGGAATAATTCATGAGGTTAATCACATTTTTCAGCTTTAATGTCTTAACTTTTAAAGGCAACCATATCTATTTGAATTATAATAATACTTGTGAACTGTATAATAATAATAGCTAAGTATCTATTTTTGAAAGAGCTATTTTAAGTGTGGCCACTTTTTATTGTAATCTCACCACAACACATCATAAAAAAATCCCATTTCATCTATTAATTCTTTTAATTAAAACATGTACAGCGGAGACTATTGGTTTTATGAAAATCCAACCCTCTGATTGACCTCCAATGCCAATGAACAATATTTTAAAAAATATTCTGATCCTTGCCATTGATATATCGAGTTACATTGGAAACTCCATCTGTAGGGCTCAACTCTTTCAATAATCCCTCCGGCATAGCTCGTTAATCAGCTCTATTTTTCGCTCTGCCATTTTTTCAGGGGACCCAGAGTTCGGAATACCCTTCCACTTCACATCCATCGTTCATCAGCATAATTAGAAGCTGTCGCTTGTAGTTGAAAGTAATTTTGCAACTGTTGTTTGCCGGCACCCTTGTGATGATTTTACCTACTACAACTGCCTACCGAAATTTGTGGACCGCCCAAGAGCGAGTGGATCGCCCGCTGAGCGGCAAGGGAAGCCCAGCAATATGTTGATCGCAACCACGAACCACCCCTGAACAAAATTAGGGGAGGTAGAGTGTGGAAAACCAAAAGTGTTCATACATGATTTTCGGCAAGAGGCCACCCCATCGACGATATTCCATTAGGGAGGCTTCAACAGGACGGCCACGCCCCACTCTCTCGCAGTCTTTGTTGCTGAAAACTAAATTGCAGACTGTCAATTACAGTTGCCGCCTTCGAGTTGGCTAAGAACTTAATTGCCGAGCAAATAACTGCGCTCGAAGAGAAAGCAAACGTGAAAATCCGGTTGGGAAAAAATTAATAATCAATGGTTGGTTGGGAATTGACAGAATGCACAGAATTGAAAATAAAGCGGAAAGAACATTAACGCAACTTGGTATTTTAAGATCTGATAAGATCTTTCAAGTTATCTACATTTTAATAACAAAGTATATCAAAAAATTTAAAACGAAGTAGGTAAACCTATTTTATTAAATAACTTAAAACTTTCTTTGGTGTTATAAAATATAAGAAATAATAAAACCAAAGTAAAAAGTTTATAACTATAAAAATCTTTGGTGCTTAGAATAAAAAATCATTTTTTAAGGATTTTAATTATTTTTTTTTGTTATTAATTTTTATATTTTGAAGTCGGGTTTTATTTTTGAAGAACAACAATTTAGTAATTTTTCCACATGTGTACACCCTATTCATAAGGAATTATTTCTACAATCTGCGGGCCGTGGGCTAATCCTCTTGGTAAAATCCTAATGCACAAATCCCCTTAATTTGGCGGAAGCTATGACAAGTCAAGTCATTATCATCCCGCCTGGTTCTCCAGATGAGTGGGTGGATGTCCTAGGGTTAGGACCTCACCGCCTCCTTCCCATTTGTCTGTGTCTGTGCATCTGTGGGTATCCGTGTGTGCGGTTCTATGAGTGTGTGCGTGGCGTGTTGACGCAGTAATTACCAGATGATGGATTGTTGCGTTGCGTTTAAATTTAATTTCTCTGACATTTGGCGCCTTGGCACTCGCTTCACCAGCCCAAAATGGATGCGAGAAGTGCGTGTTCTATGGCCTGGCCAAAGAACTGTGAAATTATCTACATATAAGTTAAAACAGTTGAGGTTAAAACAATAGTACTCGATAAGTTTTATTGTCAACATAAAAAACAAAAAAACGCCAATATTGGTGCTTTAAAATATAATTTATTACTGCAAGTATTAAATAAAAAAATTAATTAAGACTCCTTTAAATGTTAATCAGTTTTTTTATGCAAAGTTATAACAAAGGTACACAGCTAACATTTTTATATAATTGGATCCTCCTAAGCAAAAGTCCCATATAAACTTGTGTTTCATTGCCAACAGGCTCCGCGGTATAGCTAAGAACACAAAAAACCGATGTCTGCCGACATTTTTAATTATACGGCTTTTATAATGTGACTGATCTTTAATATTTTCGCTGAAACGCACTCTCAATACGTTAACGGCATTCCTTAAAAATAGCCCTCATCTTGAAACATGGGACATGGCTGACACTTGAGACATGGGTAATGTCTTGGGAATTTGACGACATAGTTGAAGTTCCTTAGTTTTTTCCAATTTCTCTGATGGAAACAGCCCCTAAAAAATAAATCTAAATAATTTTATTTTTTCTTGGAATCTATTGGTTACTGTACGCTTTAATTTCGGTTTACCATTATAAAGGCAAGTCAACAACAATCTGAAAGGGACTTTTAGTTGCTAATTATTTGCTAAAACATATATATATATTCTAATATTTTTTTTAGTGTAATGGGACATAATATTTTAAATGTAACCAAGGGGTTTTGTTTCAAAAACAAAATTATTTTTCCTCACAAATATTCAAAGCATTATTTGTATTCCGTGGAACGTATAATTAGCGCTATTATTTTGACCTCGATGGTACATTGTATTTGAACAGTGTGTGGGTATGCCAGGAAGCGGAAGTTAAGTAATGTGTCAGTCAAGTCAGCCAGTTGGCATTGATGCAATGGGCGTGGAGAATTTATATGACGACTGACATTGGTGGCAGATAATTTGGGTTACGTTCACTCTATTCTAATGCCGCCTCGTCTAGTTAATGATAATGTGCTGGAAGGGGCGGAGGTGTAGGTAATTCCTAGCTTAGATAACGATAACGTCGAGCGCGCTACTCTTATTACCTTTTATGATTATACACATAGAGCCAGGGAAGCACGCACATACACGCATAATCACACATCATTTTCAATCGTTAAAAAGTGAACCAAGAGAAATTTTAAGGTTCATGCGGGAGCCTTGTTAATTAGCTTTCGGAAGGGAATTGGATTAAATTTAACTGGTGAAGACTATGCAATATTTAACCAAGTAATTGATTCATGTTGTTCAGCTACAAAAGAATTCTTTTAAATGGTATTTTCAATAATAATAAAATGATAAGTAACTATATTATTAAATCAAAATCTTCATGCGAATATATTATACTTTTAACCTATCTACTTCACTAATGTATTCATATATCCAACAGTTTCCCACCGCATAAACTTAAAAATGTACCTATCCCAAAATCGCCTTTTGCCTTCGTCGTAATCTGATGGAGCCCTCCTTAAACTGAACAAAAAATACAAAACGAAAAAGGAAATTTCCATAAACCCAACGTCATAATTACTATGACATTTTTCTCTATAATGACTTTTTCCTTGGAACAGAACCGATAAGACCTGGGTGATGATGGGGAAAGGGGGGTGGCCAATTGAGGCGAAGTCTTGGGGTTTAGATATGCGTGTTCCAAGTTCATAGGCGCCTTATTACACACTTTAATTTAATAAAAAGCTTGTAAATGCTCGCACACATGCCCCGCTGGAAAACTGAAAACGCTACGCCTTTTTATTACATAATGAGAACGAGACTTGGCCACACTTGCCGCCCCTTTGGAAAGCTGCTCATTTCATATTCAACTAACGCTGCGCTGCTTCCTGTGTCGAATGCGTGGAGAGTGCGTGGTTTACTCTGAACTCTGCACTGCAAGATATTCAGGGAAATATGTTAAGGCTTGGCAAATGTACAAAAACTTTTTACGAAGTATTTTGAATTTTTTTAACAATGCATCTTCTACCTAAATAGTAACAGCAACTGGTTTAAAAAGAGTGAAAAGTAAATATTATAAATGAAAACAGATTATAGAACAATAACTACTAAGAAATATCAGTATAATTTACCCTATGAATAGTATAGATCTGAAAAACAATAATATAGTGTATAGGAATAGAGTATTTTTAATTAAAGCGATTTACGCGCAGTGTGGCTTGGCTTGGGGTTCGGTTTTGGTTTGCGTTTGCGATTGAGCCCGGTTTGAGTTCGGGCTTAGTTGGGTGCACCTGCAGGCCACCGCCTTGCCAAGTTCCCACCCCAGCGGCCAGGTTCAGATGGCCCTGACGTGTCGGACATTACAAATTATGCCCGGGAGCCCCTTCGGCGGCAAGTGTGCGGGATGTGGACTCAGAGGACGGGGACAGACCACCATCAATGTCCGGACAATGACGAGCGCCGACGTCCCTGACATTTGAGGAGGGTTCTTCTGCTCGCAGGTACAAAATGAAATCGAAAATGGAAACGAAAACGAAACCGCAACATCGGTGATATCTGCAAGGAATATCTATCCATGGATGTTATTTAATTTGTTACGCTTTAGAAATTTGTGAGCCGCTCGCTGAAAGATCCTTGCGTGCATAATTTATTGTTTTCATTCGGTCAGTTTCCCTCTTGCGGTTTGAATTGCTCGAAAAAGGTGTTATAACGATTCATTCCTTGTGTGAAATCTTAAATTGCAGTATCGGTTAATTGAATTCTTTGTTGCGTGAGCTATTTCTTAAATTCTTTCTCGGGGTCTTTTGTTTAACTGAATTTATAGAGCAATGCGGGCGGTCGCGACTATTAAAAAATGGGTACAAAAGTGCGTGCAGGGCATTTTAAGGGGGAAAGATCTTGAGTA
Organism: Drosophila subpulchrella; assembly: GCF_014743375.2. Classification (NCBI taxonomy): domain Eukaryota; kingdom Metazoa; phylum Arthropoda; class Insecta; order Diptera; family Drosophilidae; genus Drosophila; species Drosophila subpulchrella. The sequence continues at coordinate 7,166,007 of NC_050612.1, read as the reverse complement.
TTTAGTTATGCACAGCTGGTACAGTATGGGAAATAAAATGCATTCCCTGGCACAAAATGATCGTTAATTTGTAGTAACTAAAACAGTAGACTGGGTGGTCGAACAAGCGAAAGGAAGTGGTTTTATAGAACTGCAAGAGGGAACAGGATGTAATGTTTTACCTATGATCAGATATAAGCGGGTGTAAAGAAATTATAAGTAACATTTATTATAGATTCTTGTTGCAGAATTGTTAAGAGAAACTGTTTAATTTCAAAATTTACCCAAATTTAAATCAGTATTACTGCTTCCAACACTCCAAGATTTTCTCAGCCTAAATGGGCTTAGTTTCCATTAAAGACCTTCCTATCCCAAAAGTCTCCCTCCATAACTTTCGGTCCCGTATTTAGTCCGCTTATCGTTGAAATTTTCCTAGAGCTCTTCCGCCAGATTGAATTCTGAGTAGAGTGTCAGGAAACCGGGCAAAAGTTGACAAAAATTAGACGAAAATCTTTTATAGTCTCCCCGCAAAATATTTTATTGTTAACAGCTTAATGGAGCATTCCGTCATTGGGGGAGTTGGGTGTTGAGTTTAAGCAGGGGAACACAACAAGGAACAGCAATAATAAAGATTATACACGGGCAATAATTACTAGAAAATTGTTGTACAGAAAATCTCTGACATAACAGATGTCTCTTGTTCTCAGTTGTTTACACATGGATGGTGGCGATTAGGAGGGGGCCCTAATCCAACAAGATTAGAAAATATGTAAGAAGTCAAAAAGTATTTAATACAATGTACGGTTAGCAAATAAAGTTATATTTGTTTCAGTATCACTATCATCAAAGGTACACAAAGAGTATTTGAAAAGTGTCCTTTCAAGAACCCCCTTTTCGACGCAGCCACTGCTGGAAGTCCCTCGAATGGCCTTCCTGCCTTCTTACTTCCTGCCCTAAATCCACCCACCCATCCGACACCCAACTCTGTCTCGAGGTTTCGCGGTTCGTTTGCTCCCAGCTACTCCACCGTAATATGCACCTAATCCTTTCTACAAAATCATAATCGCATAGTACGTAATCAGAGCGATGCCAGCAGTGGGTTGTTCGGCAAGGACACTGTTGTTCGCCGAGGGTCTCGAGTCCTGCATCCTGCCAACAGCTAACTGGCAACATTCATTCAGTTTTAATGCCAGTTTCATAACTCGTGCGCTCACTGGGCCATGCGAAGAAGAGAAGAGCCCGGCAATTAACGCGAGTCCTTCGACTTGCCGCAACAATATCCCAGCATCATTATCCTTTTGGCCTCTCACTGGCAGCAGTGGGTTAAGGGCACACACACACACACGAATTTATGGGACACCCAACGTTGTAAACCCAAGACAACAATTAATCAAGAACTCAAATTTCAACTCTTTGCAAAAGGGGGAAATTCAAAACCAGAATCGTGAAGGGGGAAGAATGGCGAGTCCCTCACCTAATCAAGCCTACAATAGGGAGGGACACTTTATAAATTGATATAAATTTTTAAAAAATGAATTGCCGCCCAACCCTCGAACTCTTGGCCGTTTGTGACATTTGACAATAAATATATATATAATTTTTTTTCCACGCCTTATTTAAAATATATGCAGCAGACAGTAACGGGGGGCGGCTGTTCGCAATGATGATGGATGATCCAGAGTTCGGTTTTTCATTTTGAAAAAACTCCGGGTTGAAAAACGCTTTGATTTTGATGGGTTCCGGACTCGCCTTTTTTCCCCCCGGCTGCGGTTGCTTTGCATACAAGTTGGAAAACTGAAATTTAAAAAAAAGGAAAAATTAAATAAAAATGAATTAAAAATTAATTAAATCAAATTGCTGTGGCGGCTTCTGCTTTGTTTGGGCATGGGGGCTAAATGAATCATAAAATATATGACAGTCGCTGGATTATTCTCCCTTTTTTTCGTATCCCATATTTATGAGGGTGATGGCTCAGATTGCTAATGACTTAAGTATTTGGGTCTTTGAGGCGGGGAATATGGCAGATTTAGGTTGAGGAGAGTTTGTCTTAAATGATTTGGAAGTAATTGGTTGACATCAGCGGTGATTGATCTTCGGATGATGTATTGAAACTTTATGAAGGCATTTTATAGGCGGGAAAGGCATGAAAAGATAACAGGGAATGGGGGCTCACATATTGATTATGAAGATGGACATTTTAAAGAGAAATCAATATGAACGACGTTGGTTAACAAATATCAAAAAAATTATATTTAAATGCGACTCAATTTATGTATCCTATAAATTTTAAATGTAAATTCAATGACATGTACACTTTAAAATATTTTTTATGAAGTGTCATTTGCATATGTCCCTTCAATAATAAGGAGCTTACGCATGTGCGACTTAATTCATTCAGATGTTTTATATTCTCCCCATCGTTTCGCATTCAATAATAGTTTCACCTTCAGATGCGACAGATAAGCCCATCATGACAAATTCCCCCTTTTTAACGTCTCTACGCCTGACATATTCTTACAATGCCAATGGAAAGCTCCTGAAATGCGTCAAATGCGCTGTTCGTTGTTCAATCCTAATCAGATTAGTTTCTTTGACCTACCCTAATCAAATTTCATGCAAATAACCTTTTCTAATCTATTTGTTAACCGACACGGACGCACACTCGCAGCCAGAAAGAAGCTTAGTCCATGGCAGTCCTTCAATCAATCAGAATCCTTGTATAGAGTTCCTCAGCTGTCACACATTTCCATCTTCATCTCAGTTCCCCATTTATTCTTTCTTTCTTGTATTTCAGTGGTGTAAATCCAAGTCAATCCGGGGGATATAGAATGGCACACAAAACTACCCTTGAAGACTTAAAATTCCACCCCGTTCTCGGGACCCTTTGTGGAAATTAGACAAAAACTGCAAAAGATGCTGCGAATTTGTAATCCTTGAGGAATTTTTCACTTATCCCCCAGGGGGACAAGTCCTTCGAGTGACAGAGAAGGCTACATGGCTGGAAAAAGAGAGAGAGACGGCTATACCGCTGGTAGCTGAGTTACATATTTAAGTTTTACTTTCCTTTACTTTGTTTGTTGTTTTATGATTATTATTTTTTCGCATTTTCCCAACTTCAGTTTCCATTTATGCAACTATGCCTGCGACAGATAAGTTATTTGAGTTCTTCCAGGACTCTGGGCGAAAAGGACGAGCCGGAATGGGAGGACGAACGAATTTGTAAAATTCCAATTAAGAATCTTTGGTTTACTTTGTAAGTTGACTCTCAACTTATTTAGACACTACACAACGACACACGAAACACACTCACACAGTCACACATGTAAAGTAATACCCAAAGAGAGCGAGGGGCAGGGGGCGGGGAAAGCGGAGGGGGCGGGGCGGGTAAGTGGAGCTGGGAAATCCTAACACACACTTAAGCGAAACAAAGAGGACACAAGACAACGGACAAGCAACAACAGAGAATAAATAAAAGCAAAACAAACTCACTCGCTCACACACTCGAACAGACGGGGTCAGAAAAGTAGGTCTTGGGTTTCCAAGTGTTGGGGAGGAGTGCAGGTGTCATTCACATTAAACTCTTGTTAAGTTTGAAAGGCAGATAGCATCCTATTACGAAAAAAAAACATTTTCCAAGCTCTAAAAGTTTTCTGAGCTTTAATATTACAATTTTTATCTATGTTTTTTAAATTTTGATTTTATTTTATTTATTTAGTAGCACTTATTTAGAAATGCTGGTACTTAAGAAAAGTATCTTTAAAAAGGTTATTTGTTATGTACCTATAATATAATTATATCATTGAAATAAAAACAAATATATGTTTGGCCATGTTTTTAGTGGAAATATTAAGTAACCATCATCAAATGACTTAATGATGATTTACTTAAATTGAACTAATCAACAAAATACAAATTTCTAGCTTCAAATTTATTTTATTAATAGGCTCCTATTGTTTCAACCGCCTCTGTGCACACACTCGCGCTCACCAACACACTCGCAGAGTGAAATCCTAGAAGGGCGAGCGGCGGACGGCTCTCATGTCCTGCTCCACTCGTCCTTGCTCTAATGGACGAATAAATTGCTCGTGAATGAAATGAGAGTACGCTGGCCGCTCTGCTTCTTCCTGCCAGCCGCCTCCTTCCGACCTCCGCCCCCGCCCCCTCTGCGTGTGGGCGTGGCTGGAGACGACAACGCACTCATACGCAAAGCAAAGTAAACAGACAAACAACAAACTGGCAAACAGACTGACAAACAAACAAACAAACAGACGGAGAAACGGATGCCCGAGACACAAAACTAAAAACTAAAAGCGACATCCAAAAGTAGGGGAGAAATTGCTCTCGAAATCTTATTTTTTCGACCGGCAATGGGGACAATATTGGTGATAAAATAAAATACGATACGCGGGCCAAGACGATGACAGCATCGAGACGAGGATTCGGATACGGATACAGATAGTGGGGGCCAGTGCTATCTGCCCTCGGTCCCTGGCCACAGGAATATATGTTTCAGTTAATACACCCTAAGACACAAAGGGTTCTAATCGCTTGTAAAAGGTTCTCGTAGGGGTAGTGGAAGGTGTTACTGCATATGGTCGTGGTTAATTTAGTGAAATGTGTTGCCTAAATGTGTACCGAAGTGTACTAGAATTACGAATTGGGCTTTTATGTATCCTTATAACGAGAGAGTCTAAGCTCTTAACTTGTTTTTGGTCTTATCCTTGTATAAGAGTGTCTTTAAATCAACATTTTTGTTTGAAATAATCCACAAGATGCAAAGTATACATAAAAAGTATCAGTTAATGGGTTACATTTCCGAGTTTATTAAAACTTAGAACTCAAGTAATGCATAAAATTCATTTTAAGGATGGGATTCCTAGCAGTCCTCTATTTAATATCATGTTTTTAAATTCATCTTTTCGACATCTAGATATTAGTTATTATAATATTATTATTAGAACTAAAGTCCTTGTTAAACCCTCTTATTGCTGGAATATTTAAATTCTCCGATGGGTCTGCCCTCAATTTGAGATTGCTTGTTGTTCTGCCAGCATTTGTAAAGAGAATTGCAAAGGGTTCGGCTGGCATTTTTTCTTCTAGAAGCTCGGAACCCCCCCGATTCGCATTGTCCCTACTGACACAGCCAGACTTTGAGACCGGCGCTCTTAACTCCCAACTTCCAACTGCCGGCACCCTTAACCCCACAGTGCCCCCGCCCCGCTAGCAGCCAGAACAACCGATAGCAGCCAGAGACAGACACATGGCCATCGAGTATGTAGGTCAGGCGAGTGTTCGGGGCTTTTATGAATTGCCAGCAGCTGACTTGACTTGATGGCAGCAGATTTTGGTTTTCATTTTGCAGCCAAAAAGCCAAAGCCAAGACGACTAAAAATCAATAACTGTCCGCAAGGACACCGAAATGGGCGCCAAAGTGGGTGGCTGGGTGGTTCGCTGATAAAACTGCGACAAAAAGATTTCAAAATAAGCGACAGGACGCGAAGGAAAACAACAGAAAAGTGATATCGAACACGGAGGAGCGAAATTCGAAATTCTACCCAGCAGTAGACAAGTCGAGCAATAAAGCAATTAGCAACCGACAAGGGAGATAATACAACTAATTAAAAGTAAAAGTTATGCGTCAGCGAATGAGATTTTTATTGAGAACACAAAAGGACCTTGAGCTGCCAGTGGGAGTGGGGGTGAAAGTGGGCGTGCCAGCTGATATATAGCCACCCCGGGTGGGAGTATTAAAATGCTGTTAACCCAAACAACCGTGCCAGGCCAGGCCATACCCCACCTTTATCTCGGCCTAAATTATGAGGTTATAATTCACAATTAAGCAAACGCAAGCATAAAACATAAGCACATGACATAATTACGCTCAGCTCTTTCGGATTTATATGTAGTGTGGCGAAACTAAGGCAAAACTGTGAGAATGGCACAAGGATCTTGGGAAATGCGGAGGACACTGCCCGTCTTTTGTGCTGCCCCACTGTGACCTCATCAGATTGCCGAGCTCGGTAGGAGATTCAAATCAAATTAATGAATGACTTTTGCACCTTCGAGTAGAGCAGAGAAGAGTGGACAAGGTTATTTGAGTGGTATTTTGAAGTAGACCGAAATAATTAAGTGACAGAAGTTTGTGTGATGCGTATTTGCCAGAGTTCCAGAGACTCTATTTAAATTAATATTTTAGCTAGTCAGTTATTATTAAACGTATGTTGATATATTAAATTCCGATCTGCGTTATTTAAATGAATAAATTCAATTTTGAGTAATAGCCTTTAATAAAAATAAAGGAACATATGTTTTAAAAGTGAAATTTATTAATAATGCCTTATTTTTAACCACTTTCCCCTTAGAGTTTACCCCATTTCTTGGTCGCCTTGAACCGCAAAATAGTTTAGAACTAGCCCCACATATTTCTACCATTTAATTCCGTAATTGCACAACTTAGCTGGAGAGATTGTTGACCGTAATTGTAATTATTCGACTATATCGCCCCATGCTCTGCAATTGTTATGTTTATTTGTGTAGGAGACCCAGTTTTGTTTGACTTAATTTGTGTCACCCAAATATTGTACTTAATTTAGTATTTCTATGCTGATAAAATATAAAGCTTTTAATTTCGGCTATTTATTAATGAGCTTTTTCCATATAAATAGCATTAATTTATTCGCTATCTATTATTCGTGTGCGTCTGTCGCAGCGAGTGTGTTATTATTTATTGCTAAAATGCATTAAAATTGGGACAGTCCGCGGGGGGCGGATTATTTATTTGGTTGCTGTTGGCTGCCATTAACTGACAAATTTTCACTAATTGCATTGCATTAATAAACTGAAGTAACGCAAACATAAACAGCGTGAAAATCAACCGGGAAAAATGCACGTCCATGACGGTGAATTATTGGCGATGATGGAAAACGCCGTCTAATTGCAACTGCAATGCCGAAAGCGACTGCATTCGAGGAATGCGGGAGCAACAAATCAAAGGAATACCGATTCATCGACGACTGTCTGCGTATGCCATAAATATGCATCAATGCCAGGCCACACCCCCTTGTCGCCGCCCCCTTGCAGGCATTATAATTTAAATGGACTTTGGAAAAAGCAATTAAATGAAATTAAATTTGTGTGTGTGTCGCTTAATCCTGCACTGAGCTGCATGCATAGTTCATGTTATCCTGCAGCGAGGAGTGCGCCAACCGGCCGAAAGGGTGTGGTCAGGACCTCCACTCTTAGCCGGTCTCCCCTTCCATCCACTCCATGTAAAAGTGCGTGCCAACACCTCGACAGGACAGGAAGGATAAACAGGAACAGGAGCCGCGTGGTTGAGAGGAGTGGTAGTGGGGACAGCATTGCGTAATAACATTGCGTGTGGCTACACAGGGAGAAAATTCAACCATAAGCTTGATTATTTTCATTTAAGCTCTTCAGGTTCTAAAAGGTCTGGTGAATTCCTTTTCCGAGGATCAAAAACTTGTACTATATTTAAAAAGTCTTAGAAAGTTAATCAAAACAGTTCCCCTTAAAAAAGTATAGTTGACACTGCATTTTATGGCCCTTTACAACACTTACCTGAACTATTTTCTATGGCATCTTAAGGTATTCCAGTCTTTTTAAGAGTATTAAGTATTTTAACTGGCATCTTTAGGTAGTCCTTTTTATTCAAAGCTCCAATCTTTTTACAGGCATCTTAAATTCATTCAGTCTTTAAAATCCTTTAAATTGTTTAAATTATTTTACATTTTACTTTTTATCCTTTAAGTACTCCCATTTTCTTCTGTGCACGTGTGTGTTTGTTGAGCACTTTTCATATGAATATGAATTGCTTGCGGTTGCATCAAGTGGCACGCGAAATGCACTCAAAGTGCATTCAAACACACTCGCCACACAGACACAAAGCGACTCGCAGACAGAGAGCAGACTTCATTTGTGTACGGGTTCAGTTATCGGGGGTTTATTATTATTATAGTACTGATGACCATCTCATCCGCGTATATGATTAATAATGGAAACTACCACAGGCAAAAGATTTGATTCGATTTCACTTTATAGTCAACAAATCGAAAACACAATATTTATTGAATGTGGTAATAATTTATTTTTCTAAAGCCCCTAAAGGTAGTTATATTAAAAATAGTTTGTATGCGTTTATTTCTTTAATAAACATTTTGAAATAAAGTTCTTATTTGTACCCACACTCCCAAAAGAAAACGCTCTTGAGGACTTCAATTTTTGAAATAAATTTGTTTATTATTGTTGCTTGACTTCATATTGTTTTGTTTCTTTTTTTGACTTCATTAAGTCTATTTTTCGTCTCTCATCGTTCGCTTGTTCAGTTAGTTTTGCGATTATTTAAAATAAATTTCCACTTACACACTAAATAATGGGCCATGTTCATTTTAAACAAAAATTGTCAATTGAGAAATACGCTTTCACATATTTTTCTGCCTCGGTATAATATTTCGTATATGTTAATGTATACATAGAAATCGACATTAATTTGCATAAGTGGCATTTAGGAACACAAAAATCTTATAAAGTATTTTATTCATATTTATCGGTAATCTGTCACTTTTTCTGCTGGTCTAACATCGTTGCAATTGTTTTTTGAGTGAGTGATCGGGAATGAAATGTGTTTAAAAATTAGTAAACGTGATTTGAAATGTTCAAACTTTAAAATGTAATATTTTGTTTTTCGTCTTGTGAATTCTATAAAATGGAGATTTAAAATTGGGTTTAATTGGTTTTAAGTGAAATTTTATTTCGAATGGTAATTTATTACCATTGGATGTTCTTGCTTATTAAATTTATCTAAAACTTTTGCGAGTAACTTTTCATTATTTTGGTTTTGCAGGGAATTTTCGACGGTTTCTGTACAAAACTAAGACCAAACGAAATTTGAAGTACATCTGTTTTGCAGCTTGTCCAGTGTGTAGTTTATAATTATAATGCTTAGTAAATATTTATTAGTAGTATCTCAATTGATTTAGGCCATTTGCTTTGCTGTTGTTTTTTGTGTTTTAGTGTTTTTATAAATTCATCTGGGATCAATGTTTGTTGTATTTAGTTCATGAAACTTCTTATTTATTGTATACATTTATATAAGTATTTATATATGTACATTTCGCGGGCAGACATGCGAAAATATTATTTATTCATGTATGTTGTATTTGTTGTTTGCATAATGGAAAAAATGTAAAATAATAATAATGCTCCCATCCCGATTATGGCTGCCGATTCCGCTCCCCTTCAATCAATACGCTTCTGTTGTTCTTATTTGCTCTTTTGTTATTTTAATGGCATGCCATTAAATAATTTCATTAAACGCTTTGTATGGCCAGCGAACAACATTCAGCAAAAAAGCCTGAAAGTATGCTCAATTGATTGTTTGTTCTGTGTTATTTTCCTTGTTCTGACAGTTTCCTTAACCAATTGATGCGGATGCGGATGTAGAACGCGGATAAGTAATCAAATAAAAATTAAAATGCTTAAATAGTAAATACACTCTTGGAATTATGGAGGGAAGGAAACATGGATTTATGTGGTGGATAAAAGATAAGTTGACTTGTCTATGAATTATTTGCGTTAAGTAACTTTGTAATTTGATATTAATAGACAAAAAATCAATGATTAAAATATGATGTGAGCTTTTTTCATTAAGTCTAAAACCAATATTTATTTTTAGTAAAAATTACGATGTTCATTTTTAATCAAAGGGAGGCATACAAAAAGGGCTGTGGTGAAAAAACGTTTTAATTTGAAAAGGAAATAATGGAAAAGTCGTTGTAAATTGTAATTGCTTTGCAGACATTCCTATAAATCGCCTAGCCAAGCCTGCTTTTTGTGCGGAATCCTACCGATGTTATTTAAATGAAAAAATACGAGACCATTAAGCCCGAAACTGCAACGCGTTTTATTCATATTTTCCGATCGGGTTTCGTTTGGGAGCTTAATTGTTATCAACGGCAGCTTCATCGGGCGGTCGGCTCATCATTATCGCATTTTCAGGGCGACTATATGCGAAAGTTGGCGTGAGAGGGGATATGATTTACTATAATTTTATTTTCAATTCGTTGAGTGTCAGCTATTAATATTATTATTACGCGTATTTATTCTCTCTGTGTGTGTGTGTTTTCATCGCAGTTATTATTATGACTTTTTATTGTTTGCTGCATTTTTCACGCGCTCTGTGGGTGCGAATTTTCGCTCTGTTTCTGCTCCTTTGCATGTTTACCAATGGCATTGTTTGATGTTTATCGTACAATTTCCTTACATGCTAATTAATTTTCCTGGCTATCTGATGATGTCGGAGGGGGGCGGGTGGAACAGTCTGGGGAAGTGGAAAATGATTGGGATTTTTTCATCGTTTTGTTTGCTTCTCATACATTTATTTTCATTCAACATGGTTTTTCTTATATTTGTCGTAGCTATGTAATATTAAATAAATTAAGGATCGTAATATATTTATAATTATGTACAGGCCCTTATGTAAAAACCGCTTTGTGTCTTTTTACAATGGTTGCTAAATTATTGAAATCTCATATAGTTTTTTCTCCTCTGGCTCTATTTACAGGGTTATCAATTTTAATTTATTCGAAGAACTAAAAGTATCAGTCTGTTTGAACCATCCCAAAAAGTATGCTAACTGCCTGCCACTCTTCGTATTTATAGTTAATGTTTAGTTTAGGGTTTTCCTTTAATTTTTATAAATTCACTGGTTGCGCAGTCTGTCTCCTGCTGTTGTTTTCTTTAGCTAACCCCTAGACTTAACCCCGTTACGCCCACAGGTTCTTCTGCTGATCCTGATCCTCGTCCTCGTCGTCGTTCAGGCTCAAGTTGGACTCGTAGTGGGTCAGCTCGGGCTGCCGGCTGTTGTTGCTGCTGCTGCTCATGGTGACGCTGCTCTGGGTGCCGCTCTCCAGCAGGTTGACCCCTATGCCTCCGCCCCCGCCGCCGCAGGAGCAGAGCAGGTCCTCGTCGCCGATGCAGTTGCAGGACTTTTTGCAGTTGTACTGGGCACCGCCCGGGGCCACAAAGTTCGAGCTAAAACTGGAGGGCAGCACCGAGGCGGGCCCCTTGACCCCTTGACCCCTCTTGCCGGTGCCCAGGGTGACGCACTCGCAGTTGGCATTACTGCGGATCTGCTGCTTGGCATAGTCCACACTGTCGTAGGCCGGGGCAGCACTGGGCAGGTAGCTGGGCACCGCGTACTCGTGCTGGCTCCTGCGATTGGCCTGGTGGCCGTGGTGGTGCTGGTGCTCCAGGGTCTTGGCCATGCCACTCAGGTCCCGCTGCTGCTTCTTGGACAGCTGGTTCATGGTGTTGAACTTGCAGGCCGCTGCCGCGGCGGATGCGGAAGTGGGTATGGGCTTGTATCCCCGACTGGCTGCCCCAGCTCCTCCTCCCGCGGCCCCGCACTCGTTGATGGTGGCATAGTTGTTGCTGCCACACTCCGCATAGCGGGCACTGGGGGGCGGTATCACCCCACCATTTCCCGCCTGATACTCGTGACTCGTGGCGTACATGTTCACCGAGGTGGTTCTGGCCGAGAGACAGCCGGACACCACCCTCTTGTTATTGTTGCCCCGACCATTCGGCAGGGGCAGGGCCAGTCGCAGCTTCTGCCAGAACTTCTTGTCGTCCCACTCGATGCAGGTGCTCGTCCGCAGGTAGTGCCGCATGTCCATGTCGATGTCCCGCTGGGGCAGGTCCCCGTACAGGATGAAGACCACCCGCTTCCTGCGCTTCACCAGCTCGTGCAGGGCGCTCTTGTACTCGAAGCGACTCCACTCGTTGTACAGGAAGTTCTTGGACAGCACCAGGACGAACTGCTTGGCACTCTCGGCGGCCTCTATCAGGGCGTCCGTGATGTAGGCGTTGATGTTCACGTCCCTGTAGTGCAGGCACAGCCGGTAGCCAATGTCGTTCTCCAGGGTCTGGGCCAGGATCTGGTTGACGAAGTGCTCGTCCTGCAGGCTGTACGCGAAGTACGCGTCGTTGGGCCGCTCCTTGTCCAGCTGGTCCACGAAGCGGGGCGACTTGTAGCAGAAGTTCATCAGGCAGCTGGTGGAGTGGGCCCACATCTTCAGCTCGTGGCGGTAGCAGAAGAGTCCAAAGATCAGGCCGAAGAAGGCCACGAAGGCGCAGGTGGCCACCAGGAGCAGGGGCAGCAGACCCTCGATCTCGTTGGTGTGCATGTAATGGGCCACTCCGTCCCTCAACGTGCACTTGGTGCCGTTCTTCTCCCGCAGCACACTGGTGGCATTGTTGTAGATGCAGCTCACCCGGGAAGCGTCGATGATCTTCTCGGAGCTCTGGCCCAGGTAGTTGCGGAACCGCGCCAGGTAGCCGCACTCGCAGCTCCACTGGTTGTCCGCCAGGCTGATCTCCACCAGGTAGGGATTGGCGCTCAGCTGCCAGACCTCGAAGTGCATCAGGCGATTGCCGTCCAGTCGCAGGACCTCCAGCTTCCTCAGCATCTGGAAGCTGCCGTTGGCTATGCTGGCAATCTTGTTGGACTGCAGGTAGAGCTCCCGCAGGTTCTCCAGATTGTGGAACTCGTTGCCCTCCAGGCTGACTATGTGGTTGTCCTCCAGGTGCAAGATCAACAGGCGCTTGAGGCCGCTGAAGGTGGTGTTGTATATATGGGCCACATTGGAGTTGTTGGCATAGAGCACGGCAAGGTTCTTGCGGCCCAGGAAGGAGTGCCCTGCCAGCTCCACAAAGTTATTTCCATCTATATACAGCTCGGTGGTGTCCATGGGCACTCGTCGCGGCATCTCGGAGTAGGCGGCTCCCGAGCACTCGACGATGTTGGTGGACCAGGTCTGGTCGTGGAAGCAGGTGCAGTTCGTGGGGCAGGTCATCTCGCAGTCGCAGGCATCGAACTCACAGCAATGGCAGACAGCGAAGCAGTGGGTCTTGTAGGTGCACAGAAAGTGCTTGGGCTCGGCTTCTATCAGGGGTATGTAAGCCCTCTCCCGGTTGTTCAGCAACTTGCAGTATATGGTCTCCAGATCCATTATCCTGGGATACTGACGCGAGGTAATGTGGTTGATCTTTTGCAGCCAGTCGATGTTGCAATCGCAAGTGAAGGGATTTCCCCCGATATAGAACTCCGGCAATGGCCGATGTTCCCAAACCGGCAGAATCCTCAGGGACTTGATATCCAGGGTGGTTATTTGATTCGCATACAGGTCCACCCTCGTCAGGTTAGTTTTGTGCATGAAGGTATCTGGATCCACTGTGGTTATCAGGTTGTCGTTCAGGAACAGCAGTTCTATGGAGTTCGGTATGGAATTGGGTCCAATGCGCTGCAGCTGGTTGAAGCTCACATCCAGAGTCTGCAGTTTCAGTTCGGCATCCAGACCAAATCGGTTTGACAGCGAACTCAGGCGATTCTTGTGCAGATCCAGCCACTGCAGGGTGGAGGGAACATGGCCGTAGTCGAAGGATTCCAGGCGATTATCGGAGATGTTCAGCCAGAGGAGGGAGGGCATGTTGCTGAACAGGCCATTGATGTCACTCAACTCATTGCCATCCAACCGAACAGCCTGAATACTGGAGGTCATCTCGAAGGCTCCTGGTTCCACAACCGCAATGCGATTTCTGGCCAGATTCAGGATCTGCAGGCTGGGCAGATCCTTGAAAGTGTTCATTGTGATGTTCTCCAGATAGTTGCCAATCAAGCGCAGGCCGTAGAGATTTCCCAGACCCTTGAAGGCACTGTCCTCCATCACGGTAATCATGTTCTCGCCCAGATCCACGGTCCTCAGATGTCGCATATTCCTGAGGGCCAGCGGCACGGTCTTCAGCTGATTGCCATTCAAATTGAGGTCCTGCAGGGCACTGCAGTTCCGGAAGGCATCCGGATGCACGCCAATCAGGGCATTGTTGTCCAGCGAGAGCAGCGAGAGGACATACAGTCCATTCAGGGCATATGCATCCAGATACTTCAGTTTGTTGTGGGACAGTAGAAGCGTGTGGAGATTGTTCATCGGGGCGAAGGTGTCCGCAGCTATGTTCTCCAGCTGATTGTGGCGCAGATTCAGGATCTGCAGGGTGTACAAGTCACTGAAGATCTCTGGTTCCAGCTTGGTCAGCTTGTTGTGGGACAGGTTGAGAAGCACTAATCGGATCAATCCCACAAAGGTGTTCTTGTCGATCCACGTGGAGGTTATCTGGTTCATCGAGAGATCCAGAGCCTGCAGCTGGTCGAGATTCGAGAAGAGCTGGGGGTTCAGCACACTTATGGAGTTGTTCTGCAGATACACCTCCTGGATAATCTTGGCCTGCTCGGCAAAGAGCTCCGTGGGCAGGGCCACAATTTTATTGGAACTCAGGTTGAGGACCTGCAGGTTCTTCAGACCACTCAGAGCCTTGTCGGCTATCATGGAGATGCCATTGTTGTTGACCGACAGGACTCGCAGCCGCCTCAGGGTGCCGAAACCATTGGCCGGCAGGACCACAAAGTCATTGTGGCTCACATCCAGGTACTCCAGATCCAGAGAGCAGCTGACACTGCTACTTTTCCTGGCCGATTCGGTTGTGGAGGAGGATTCGGTGGAGGCAGTGCCAGGAGCACTGGCTGGCTCCTTGCTGCGGTCCCGGAAGCCCAGCTCGTTGACATCCTGCAGGCGGTTCTCGCTCATGTTCAGGGCCGACAGCTCGGACAGGGTGCAGAATATGTTGTCCGGCAGCGACCAGATGTTGTTCGAACTGAGGTCAAGGCGCTCCAATCTGCGGGTCACAAGGAAGGCGTCCGCCTCTATCTCGAAGTTCAGGGCGGGCCACAGGATGTTGTGGGTCCGCAGGGTCAGGTTGCGCAGCTGCTCCAGGCCATCCAGGACCTGGCGGCCCAGGCGACCCAGCTTGCAGTACTGGATGGACAGCTGCTGGAGCCGGGCCAAGTGGGCGAAGGACTGGGCCTCCAGGCGGCTCTTGGCCATGATCTCGTCGTTGCACAGGATGTGCAGGGCCACCGTGTGCTCCGCGGGAATCACACTGAAGTTGGTGGTGTCGAACTCGCTGTTCACGGTCCGTAGGTTGCAGGTGAGGGCTATTTCCGGCTGGTCCAGGCCCCCAGCCGGCATGAAGTGGCAGTCGTCGGGGGCGTCGTACAGCGAGGGGTCGCCCCCGGCGCCCGAGGTCAGGGGTCGCAGGGTTCTCGCCGGGATCGGGGGCTGCATCAGCTGCGAGTTGGAGACCCCGGCCTCGCCCATTATCGCGTTCGAGTGCGACAGCTGCTGGTGCTTGCTGGACAGCGATTCCGTGGTGTGCTGCTGATCCTGGGCCAGGACAACGGGCAGCAGGAGCAGCATGTAGTAGATCATTTTGGCGACTATTTCGGCTTGGAGACACCAGAAAAGGGGGTTTCTTCGCGGGGGGCGAGGGGACAGATGTCGGGAGAAACGAAAAGAAAATCAATTCCACTGGCTGGCCAAAGAAAAGTCTGCGCACATATTCGGCATATTCGGCTTTTGTGCTCCCTCTACTTCAAGCCAGATTTTCCTTATTTCCCCACCGAATTCTTTAGTTAATTATGCTCTCCGTGCTTTCTTCTCTCTTACAACCGGCACATTTTTCGGGTTTTTGTATTCAAATTTTACTACTCGCTTTGGGTTTTCAATTTTCTCGTTTTTCGAGGGATTTTGTTTATTACACGTCGCGTTGTAGGAACCTTTGATGAATTTCAATTTAGCTGCGGGCGCGAATTCTATTATCACTTTTTCTATAATATTCGACTGAGCCCACTTTTCCACGGGCATGTGTGTGTGTGTGTTGGTGTGTGGGAAACTTGAGTGGTGCAGCGTCGATTTTCCGGTTCGTAATGTAACGCGCACGTTGGCTGATTTTCGACTGACTGCCGCAACGTGCGCAACCTCTCTTTTAAATGGAGAGTCGTCCCCGAACTCGAAACCCCGAAAATCCGAAAAGCCGAAGGCGAGCCGAGCGGCGCTGGAAAAGCGCCGAAGAGCAGCCGACAGGCTCTGCACAGGCGGGAAACTCTCGTAGTTCTCGGAGTTCTCGGAGAGCGTGACCAAAGGGAAATTCGCTCTGCCTCGGAACGGATGCTGGAAAATGTTTTTCTTTCTCTCCATCTAATCGCATCAAACAGCTGGCGTTCGTTCGTATTTTCTTTGCTTTTTCGTATTCCGTATTTCGTATATCCTTTATTTTTTGCCGCCGATTCGGAGATAGATCCCCGTACCCCCCGCCGCCAACCGGCGACTTCGAGCTGTCTCTGTTTTGATAATGAAAATATATGATGTGCATGGGCCAGCGCCAATCTTCATACAAACGTAATTTATTTTTATGCCATGTGTGTGTGTATGATTGTGTGTGTGTGTGTTCGAGGTCCTTTGCTGGCTGTTTTTGCTCCTGTTCCATGGGCCCATATAAAAATAATAATTCCTCACATTCCATTAAATTACAATAATAATTTTAATTAAACTGTTTTGTTTGCGCCTCATGTAGCAATTCCTGTGGTTTCATGACTTCTTTTTCGCCCACCAAAGCAGCAAAAAACTGTCTTCCCCATCAGGTTAATGGTAATGATTATGGCCAGCATTATGGGGTTTGGTTGGGCGCTGTATGTGCGGGGCCTTGGGATCAGGACTTGGCTTTGAAACCCAAAAAAGGAAGTTAAGTTAGGTTTTAGCTAGACTCGATTAGGTTGAACTAGGATATATGTGGGTGCTTTACAAAAGTTTTGCATAGACCTTATATGATATATATAATCTTTTTACTTTTATAATTTGCTTCTCACGTATCCCACTTTTATATTTGTAATAAATCCTACCTGCTCATTCTTTGTGTAAGCGAAGATCTTTCTTAGAGTGAATCAATCCATCAAGAAAATCTTCCAAGGGTTAATTTACAAAGGAGACCCTCCATTGTTCCTTATTTGGTTAACCTCTGCCTTTCTTTATTTTGATTGTTCAATATTTGGGTGAAAGCAAAAATATTGATGGATCACCGCCAACAAATTCCAAAGCGATTGCCACGGCATAGTAACCTTGATAAACTCCACGTCTTTCATGACTAATTCCCAAGGAAAACAGCTGCCCTGGACACTTTATCTGTGGGTAATTTTCCTTAGCTGCCTCGAAAGTTTTCCCATATCCTTGGCTATGTGGGTGAAGATATTTTTGTCGCCACTAAAGGCAAACACAAAAACATTTCTGCCAAATTGCGTCAGCCAACAGAGCGCCTGCCTCCCACTATTCGTGCTGGGCTAATGATTTGCCTAATGTTTCTAACAATTATGTGGCTTGGCCACACAAAAGAATATATTATGTAAGTTATTAAAATTATATCACCAGCAGCAGCGGCAGCGCCACGAACAGCAGCCAAGTCTAATAAGCCTCCAGCACGGTAAAAAAAACTTTGCATTTAGGTAATAAAGAACTATATTAACACCTATTAAAAAATGTGAATAAAATGTAATAAATTAAAATATGCACATTAATATTAATAACCAATAAAACGTCTCAGTTTTTTTTACAATATTATTTTAGTTTTGTGGAAATACTTTTTGGTATAACCACAGGGCCCTGGCCCTGTCCTAGGCCAAAGGATAAACCATTTCCTTACTTTATTTTATATTCATTGCTATTTTTCTCCCAGTGTGCCCCTTATTTTCCTCACCTTCGGGCTTTCGCAGGCTCTTTCAAATGTAAATGGCGGCAAGGACGAGGTTTTTGTGGCTCGCTTTCCTTTGTGTGGTGGCACATGCAACCAAGGAGGAATATTTCTTCGCCGCTCTCTTATTCTTTTTTCGGTGGTTATCAATTTGGTGAACGCTTCTGGCTTTTGTCCGTGGTCCTGGTCGCAGCTCCTTTATTTATGTGCCCCATAACGGAGGTTCCTTTCGCTTCTTTTTTTTTGGTAACACGAATGACAAGATTTTCATCAACGTCATTAATATTAACTTTTGCAATAATTCTCGAGCTGTGGAAAATTATGAGAAATGACCCACCAGATAAAGCCGCAGTCTGGGGCAGAGCCGAGCTGAATCGGAGTCCACTTTTCGACAAAGCCATAACTCTCGGTGTGGAGATTGGATTGGTTTGCTGGTTATAGTGGATGTCCTTGCCGTGGTATTAGCCTGACGGCTGGGCGGCTTCCAAGTCAATCTTAATTGTGGCTCTGTGCTCTGGACTCGGCCTAATGACAGCATTTCGGATTACTTTCACTCAAAGCCAGGGGGAGGTAGCAAGAAAGGTTGCATATTTTATGGCGCCCAAGCAGCTTTACGGATGCACTTGAAAAAAAACAAGTGTTAATTTGAAGCAAAGCGTGGTTTAGGGGCCAAATAAAGAAAAGAATCAACCGAACTGACATACTTAAAGAATTTCGAAAAGGCTTTACATTTTTATAGTCTTGTTACACTTAAGAAAGCAGGGTAATATTATTGAATTTTATATTTGTTATATACCTAGATTATGTATAGAGAGTTAGAAATATTTGTTTCTTTGGATAGAGGGGAATAAACCTATTTTGTGTGAGAAATAAAGTTATTTATTATTTATAATTACATATCATAAAAGATTTTTGGTATGAGAATTTTCGTTTGTTTGTCTTAAGATTAAAATTTTTCAATGATTTTTAGGAGTATGTTTATGATTCTATTCATTTATTTTCCCTAAATAATTATTTTAAAATAAAAAAAATTAAATTAAAATAAAAACGGAAAGCTTTCAGAAAAATAAACTATAAAAAGTCATATTAATTTATTTTCAATGTACAGAGATGTGGACGGGGCCACAAAAATCACAATTAAATGTAACAATTGCGTCTCTGGGGGCCGCAGGTCTCGGTAACAAGAGCATCGGACTCGGCTCCCTCCTGTCAGTTGCTTGTCCGATGCCAGCTTAAATTGCCCATACACGTCACAGGCAAACACCACCCAGCCACCCACCGCCCCACATCCTTCAGATACCCAACCCATCCGATACCATCCTCCTGATCGCCACCCACTCGAATCACCCACCCCGTCGTCCTTTTTGGCAGCTTTGGCTCGTCCTCGTTTGTCGTTTCTCTTTCACTCTGTTTGCGTTTATTAATTGTTGCCTTTATTTTGGCCTCATTTTATTTGATTTGGTTCTCCTTCGACTTGCCGGCCTTCGCCTGCCTTTCTGGGCTCCTTTTGTTTTCACTAGCAGCGGCTATAAAGCCAAACCTAATTGACTTATCTTGCCATGGGTTTGCTAATTTCTCGGCCATTGTGTCTCGCTGGCTCGGAGCTTCTTTGGGCCATAAAAATGGCCAGAAAGCCAGATACCCAGATAGCCGCACAGAAAGATAGGATAAGTCAGTCAGTGAGGCATTTCAGGCAGCTCAGACAGGCGGATAGGAATCTGCAGCGCACTAATTAGCAATTGACATGAATTGCTCATTAGCAGCAAACTAAAGCTAAAAATTTTCCTAGGCTATCTGTCCAACTAGTCGGGGATCTGTATCCAAAAGATACGGACAGGATGAAAAGTGTCTGTCATGGGGGCGGGCCAAATGGGGGTACCCTAATCTCTGCGTACACTTGTAAAAAATATCTAATGGAATATAATGGCATTGGGCTGACACAAGTCAATCTAAAGCTGTCAACGGTATTTCTGTTTTTATTGAAAAAATACACAGGCGACACTCAATTAAAACAATATTGTTTAAAAATGAAACTAAAAGGAAATTCGCCTTAAAATGCCTTAGTAAAATAGACAACTAATTGGCCAACAAATTTTGCTAGCTTAACCACACATAAATAACACAACTAATTCAATTAAATCCATTTGAAAGTAATAAAACTGCACCCTTTAGCTAAAATAAGCTCTTCCAAAGAAAGTGTTACGTCGGTTGAATAGCTTCAAAAGTTGAGGTAAATAATATTTGATATACGGAAATTCCGCAACTAACCCAATTTTTATTGGAAAATATCTTTCCACATGCCGCACCGAAACGGAGGCTGCGGTTTCCCCTCCCCAGCCACCTCGGCAAATATATTGCAACAACTCCTGAATGCAGCCTGACCAAAGTCCATAATGACAGTTGTGCCCAAAGAAAATTGCACAAGCCAAGGACGAATCGTAAAAAGGAGGAAAAGCGTGGAGGAAAAGCGGTGGCTGGAATTGCAGCAGTTGGTTCCGAGTCTCAGCGATTTAGCCAAGTAATTGCCCGGTCGACCTTCGAGACGGTCCGCAGCCAGTGCGCCTCAGTTCAGTTCCCATAAAAGCAGTTCTGGCCACAGTTCTGTGGGTTATGAAAAGGTGGCAGCCGGAAATCGAACATGTGGCCAACTGAAATCGGAAGCGGGCGGTTGACATTTAATTTATAAGGAGCAGGGAGGGCCGGCTGGGTGGCTCACCTTGGGTGGGAACAGGAACTGGGATTGAAGACCTTCGTCCACCAATTTAGTTGTCAAAATACGCCAAAAGGTAAACAATCAGTGGACAAAAAAACGAAGGAGAAAATGCAGCCAACTGGGCTGACTTGACATTTACCTACATGTGAGTATTTCCTGCTTCCGCTCCAGCGGAAAATAAAAAGGAGCAAAGGACAATGCACAAGGCCCATAAAGACATTTGGGAATCAGCTAGCAAGCGGACAAACAAATTTTTTATTTCCTTTACCGGGGGGAGAAAGGACAAGATGAATTGCCGATGGCTGTAAAATGTCCTTTTAAAGCAAATAACGAAGGACACTGGCGAACCGGACCACCACCACAACTAATCTTGAGCATCCGCAAGTGTTTACCTTGGAGTCTCCTTTCAATTCCTCAATCTGCTCAATCTTCTTCAATTGTGGATTGTGTGTGTGCATGACTATTGGATTTTGCATTGAGATCTGCTTTAGGTGGGCGGGGTGGGAATATGGAATTAGATAATATCTCCATCGAGATGACAGCCCCGGGGCCTGCAGTGCGATTCCGGGAGGTGCAGATGCGGATGCGGATAC
The DNA here is from genome assembly GCF_014743375.2 of Drosophila subpulchrella. Classification (NCBI taxonomy): domain Eukaryota; kingdom Metazoa; phylum Arthropoda; class Insecta; order Diptera; family Drosophilidae; genus Drosophila; species Drosophila subpulchrella. The sequence goes on along the minus strand of NC_050612.1, from coordinate 7,145,073 downwards.
GTGAATACCCAGCTCCTCAAAAGGATGTTTATGTCCCCTTCAATCTCAGATAAAAGTGTTGAGAATTTGCCTCTGTTTACCCAGCAAAGTGGCTTAGATTTGCGGGGACAAAGGGAAATGCCAAGCTAAGCAGATGAAGATGAGATGGTTAACTCTCGAGATGCCGAGAATTTGGATTAGCACTTGCAACTGTGTTTAAAACGGAAGTGCGACTAGCCCTCATCTTAGATTAACAGTGGGAAAAACAGGGCAAGATGAAAAGAAACGAGTAGGTTTAAATGGACATTTTTAAGCATGGGAAAAAAGTGCAAGGCTCTCTATACGCCCAGATAAATGGATAGGATAAGGTATAATGCGGATTATAGAAAAACATATTGTTTTTTATTACGAATTACTTTATATATTTATTTTGTAAGAGAAAATAATGATAGTTGAAAAAATTGGTTAATATTAAGGACCTTAATTTAAGGTAATTGAAAATAATATATTTTAAAATATTAAATTATTTAATTTAAAATTGCTCAGGAGTAAAACTTTTAGATATATATCTACTTCATAGTGAAAATGTTTGTTTAGACTGAGTCAGTTTAAAATTCCTTTAAGTCCCCGAGGTATCGCCAATTTAATAGCCATATGTCTTATCCCCTAATATGTCATGTAAAATCATGTTAGAGCTGTATAAATATAGATCTAATGAAAAATTCGACACCGTTATATTTATAATAGCCTTAAGGAGTCCCCTGGATCGCTTTCTAACAATTGAAAGTGAAATACTCCTTATAACAAATGCTTTTTTTCATCTGCAGACCTCTATAATCCTCTCATTTCCGTTCGCGTTCCCCGGAGTTTTAAGTCTGACTTTGGTCTGTGCCTGCTGTCAAAGCATTCCCCTCCCCGTTTTCCATTTCCCCGCCGAAACCCTCGTTATCCTGCTCCACAAATCAAGCAGCAATTTTAGACGTCGGGACAACTCTCGGGTAGCGTTTTCTTCATAACCAGCGGCTTCTCGAATTTCATAAATTTAGAGACTCGCACCCCTCGATTCGAATGAAGTGAAAGTGTCAATTTCCTAACGATTCAATCTAACTTTGCTTGTTGGACAGTTGGTTTTTTTTATGGGGCATACATATAGTTGCCTGCACCTTTGGGTTTGATTTTTTGTGTCGCTCTCTGGTGAAAATTGCGATCGAAACAAAAGGCTCTGCTGGCAGTGGGGGAAGGGGGGTGGGAAAACAATACGAAGGCATTTGGCAATGCGCCTAGCAATCAGTGCTGCCTTTGTCCTCAATCCTGGAGATTTCACACTGTTTAGCTTGACATTTAACTGTCAATCAAGACGGCACTCTGGCATTGTTGGACTCCTTGCTGTCCTCTGTGTGAGTCCTGCTAAGTGCACTCAGAAAAAATATTTTAAAGTGCTTAAAATAGTTTGGTTGGAGGGTATCCAAAAGTCCTCGCTTATAGTATGCAAAATAAAAACTACATAAAATGATTGACTTTTTTAGGAAAACTAACCATATTTTTAAATATTTTTTGAGAGTAAGTAGTGAAGTTTATCATATTTCCTTTAAAATAATATATTTCAGAATTTTTAACTAAAACCTTTAGATACTATAGTATCTATAGAGTCCCTATTGAGACTTGAATTTAAAGAAACCCTTTTTTTTATGTAAATATTTTATTCTTTTTCATGGTAATTCTTTCAAACAAAGAATAATTGTATTCTTAACAAGTACATATATATATTTTTCAAAATTAAGTATTTTTCAATATTTTCAATATAAATATACGGCTTATACAAATGCATTTGTTATTTTAAAAATAGTGCTATGTGAATTGCATCTCTGCAACCGTTTTCTGCCACATCTATTTTTAGATAAGACAGCACATTTTCTCCCAGTGCATGTCCAGTCCAGCAGCCGTGAAGTGTGGCTCGAATAGAGGCGATTTAGTTGGATCGACTGCGATTTGAGTCGGAAGGTGCGAGTATGACAGCTACCATAATGCCATTAGGCGCAGCAGGAATTTGACTGGAGGAGCACCGCAGGACTTCACACCGAAATAAGGAAAACTCATTAAATCGGAGCTGAGACAAAGGGCATATTGGAAATACGAAAAACATTTCGAGACGGCGAAGGAAACCCTCAAAAGTGAAGTCAGTCGAACAATGCACTGCATGGGATGTTGCAAAGAGAGCGAGGAAAACTGTGGCAGTCCTTTCAATGTTTTTCCTTATTTTCCGACAGCGTCTGTGCATGTGTGTGTGTAAATGTGTGTTTCTGATTTCGAGAGAACGACGACAGCTGTTGCCCGTGGTGAGTTTTCAGGGCCACTTTGCAGACTTCAAAACCCACCACTCTCTCTTTCGGCTCTCGCGCTTTTCCGCTCTCACTTTCCTCACTGGGTCACTCGGGGAAATTTTCTCCCTCTCTCTCCCTCTCTAACTTTCTTTCTCTCACATTTCTCTTGGTGCGTGGGTGACACATTTTTTGGAACTCCAATTTGTGTCTGTTGTTTTTTGTTTTTGATGGCTTAAACTAAAATAAATTTTAATTAATTGCTGGCTAATCATTAGAGAGCTTTTAAAAACTACTCTATTTTGTTATATTTTTAGATGCATTTTAGGAAAATAAATAAAAATTATGGAGACGTACTTTTGACGCCGTCCATGGCTGCTCCGCCTTTTTTCGCAGTTTCCTTCGCTTTTCTGATATTCTTGTTTTTGTTTTTTGCGGGGTTTCCCTGTGACTGACTTTTCGCTAAGCAATTTTTCGGTGTCAATGTCGGCATTGTTGTTATTTTCCGTGGCATTTTCTGCTTCTTCAGGTTGCGCACATGTTTTCGAAACTCTTTCATATTTATTGGCAATTTCATCTGTTGCAGGTTCTTATTTTCATATCGTTCTCTTTTATGTGGGAGCTATCTTAACGCTCAGGTCATTAAAGTCTTGTTTGGGATGGGTTTTTATTGGAAAAAACACTTTATATGGCCGGAATGTTGAAGGCAACGAAATTTCGGCGTTGATGACCCAAGATATCGGTGTTAGTTTTATACATGACACGATGATATTGAGGTAGGTAAGATGATACCGAATCGTCGGGTCGATAATATTAAATACTTATAACAAAATAGGGTATTATGCTAGGACTTGTTTTTCAAAATTTTATTATATTAATATCAAAAGACCCTTTTCTCCCGAAATGCAAGTCTTACTTATGTTTCGAGTTATACCTTTCTTAAAGCACAGTATTTATTTTCCGGGCTACGTTACAAAAAGCTTACAAAATGTTAACCAAAGCAGATTACAACTGATGTTATAAACCTCTGAATCACCGCAGTAAGTTTTTTCACTTACCATTTTATATTTCCATCCGAGTACATCGTCCACAAGAAAAGTATCTTAAGGTTTCATGTTTTCCGTTCGTATCTTTCGTCAAGGGTTCGGTTTTTTACTGTTGCTTCTTCAATTTTTGACACACTTCCAGGCGAGTTTCAGTTTTATGCTCGGTTGAACTGAAATAGTTTACCCAAACCAAGTTGAAAGCAAGGCAGCCGTTTTGCAACCACAAATATGCAGCAAGGATGTTGGGGGTGGGGGGTGGAAAGCTGTGGCAAAATGGGGAGGCAGGAACGAGCGGTGAAAGTGGGAGGTGAAAGTCGGATTGACTTAACCTGAGCATTAAAGTGCCTCTCGGCTGTTTTGTGGACGAGGCATCTGACTTTGATTTCTGCCCCCAAGGTGCGTGTGTCCCAATAAATTTCTCCTTCCGTTTTTCCCTAGCAATTGTAAGGCACTGAAGAAAACTAACAACAGTAACTGAAAATGATTTGAATATTTAAATTTATTTCTTATTATTTAAATTTAAATAGGCTTTGTTTGTTAGATATTTATTTTTAGTATACTATACTATACTAATATACTATTCTTATTAAAACTATTTCTAAATATATTACACCTATCAGCTCAGCAGCTATTCATCATTATTATTGATTTCATTTTTGATCAGAATATTTAATATTGTTTTTATAAATTTAAAATTTTTATTTTGTTACGTTAAAAAAAAAAATTGTTTTGTGTGCTCGACTTTTGTCTGCCAGGGTTGCCAGGAGAACGGGCAAGGGTTGCCTCTCCTCATCTGCCATGGAAACAATTGAAATGGCAACCGAGCGATGGCATGCCTTCAACATTTTTCTGCCATAATCAAAGTGAATAAATAACATGAAAGAACTTTTTTTGCCCATTCCCCTGGCATTTTCTCTCCTTAACTGAAACACAGGCGACAGAGCAATTAGAAATCAAATTTTCTGTGCACAGGGAGCCAGCGAAAAATAAATGGTTGGGGGCTCTGAGGGAAATTAATTAAAATATTCCGGAAAGGCAGAAAAAAGTGGACGGGGCATAGGACAGGGCAATTAGATTCCATTTATTTCTTTCTACTTTTTTTTATTGTTGCTCTACCGACCACAACAAATGATGGCATGGTCTAGGTTAAGTTGTGTTCGAAGGAGAGGGAAAAAAGGCGGGAAAAATACATGGAAGGGAACAAATTGATGGCGACTGAAAAAATGAAATTAAAAATTGTGAAGCTATCTGTGCCCTTAATTGCGAACAATCTTGTAATATTAATCCCTTATTATAAGGGTTTTTTAGGGGTAATGCTTTAATCGTTGTGGTTTTGGGTTTTTTGTGGATAAGAAAGTGGTATCTCATTGTCTTTTAAAGATATTCATTATTACGGGTTAATTTATATTCTTAAGGGGACTCCTCATTTTCAATTTGAAATGTTCACAGCGGGCTGGTACAGAAAGTCAATGATGTTAGGGAACTAAAAAGGTTCATATATACTATTAAATTTGTATACAATAACAAGTTTTGTATAGATGGTCGGTGTTTTTCAACGCATACTTTTTGTATGTCTCGGAAACCAAACAGTTTTCGCTGTTCTCTTTATGAATAAAACAGAAGAAAGGTCCCACTAATATGATTAAAATTATAATATTTTTAAACATACAATTTACGTATCAACCAAAAAGTTATACTTTAAAAGCTACGCTTTCTTTTATTTCTTATTATTTACTCCTTTTAAAATTCAGGTCAAAACCCGTCCACCACAACCCATATATCGTAAAATACTACATTTTTAATTTTTAGGATGTGTTTTTCCCTCAAATAAATATGTGCACAGCTTTAAATCCATTAAGTCGGCTCTCCAATTTGAACAATTCAATGCGAAATGCCATTAAAATCATGTCAATTGTAAACCGAGAGTAAAGCTCCCTGTGACCGTAGTTAAGCCTGTCTCTTTTTAACCAAACTCCCTATCCCGCTCGCACCTTTTTCCGCCGATTGTTACAGTCAATTTTTTGTTAGGCAGCTTTTAGTTTTGATGTGCAGGGCGTTAAATTTGTCACAATCCTCTCGCTTGCTCTTTTGGTATGCGAATATGGCCATCTTTCTCTTCTTTCCCCGTGCATATAGAAAATGTCATACAAATAAATTTTAATACCACTCGCATACTCGTACACAAACTCGCACGTGCACCGTGAAAAAATGTTCCGGAAAAGTTTCAAGTGCAGTGCAAAGCGCACACCTCAATTTTCCCGCCCGCCACGCCCCGTTTTCCCAGGCTGTGCAAAAATGCCATAAATTAAATTTTATAAAAAACAATTACAGAGGAGCGGAGACCGCCCCCCTTTCCGCTTTTTCCCCGGCTTTCCACAGGAAAACCTTGACAGGTCTACATGTGCCCAGGCTGTGGTTTACACTTGTAAGCATTTTCTGCCCGAGCATATTTCATGCAGAAGGACCCAAAAAAAGAAGGAAATCCTGGGACTAGCAGGCGGCATTTGCAAGTGTGTAAATTTTATTATTTTTGCGGGCAGGAGGAGCTGACTTTACCTGCATTGCTTAAATTAGCACTGCCAAAAATATGTGGGGCAACAGGTCGCCTCCTTTCGGCTAGAGCTCTACTTTCTACTTTCCTTTTCGCTAAATTGGCAACGGGGTGGTGCTGGGCGCCCTCCTTCCTCTTTCCATACATCATTTCCGCCTTTATGCTTTTTTATGTCCTTTTAATAGATGTCTCTGCATTGGAAGCAATTTATATTCCTTTTTTAGCCAAGGAATCTGCAAAGGAGTTGCGGTGAACGGGGAGGGTAGACTAGAAGTCCTTGCTGGGTCCTGTCGGTGTCGTTATTTGCATTTTATGTATTCAAATTGTGACATTTACACACATGCAATCGCACATAGCCGCTCTCCTGGAGCATTTCACACACAGTTCGAGTTGAAGTTATAGCAGAATAAATAATAAAATAATTTAGTAAATTGATAATAAAAATTTTAACATTGGAAATAACATTGTGTAACTAAAATTAAAATTTATGTTCCAGTTCTTAATATTTTATTAATACTACAAGCTAATAATTTTTCTTGTTAAGTACCAAAACCCATTTTCATGGTTAAATAATTCTCAAATATACAAATTGTGCTTCCTAAGCCACCTTTAATTTAATTTTCTACTTATTTGACTTTAGCTGTATATATCCCGAGCAACACTCATAGATATTCATTTGTATGTCAGTCGACTCCTGTTCGTATTCCAAGCCCCTTTTCCACCCATTCCCACTCATCCTGCACGAATGAATCTAATTGCGCAAATGTGTGTTAAATTATATTTTTGCATACGCAGACAATCTGGGGAAAGGGCCATAAGGGGTTAAGGGAGGATGCGGAATTCCACCAGAGGCGGGGGCTTAGGGGGTTATATGTGCCAGCTGGGGCTCCACTTCCTTCCCACTCCCAGACACGTGGTTGTTCCTCCCGTCTTACCATCTAAATCTAACAGCCAGGTGTGTGTTTGCATAGAGCACCCTCTCCTTCTAACAACATCAGCCCCTCTCTCTCACTCCGAGGGTTGTGCGAGCAGTTTCTTTGCTACCAGCATGAATAGGTTCAAAAAAAATGTTACACTTAATTATCGAATGAAATATCTTAGGCAAGCCCGCATGAAGGGGGCATGATTTTGTAGTCTGATCAAGAACTAATGAAGGCTGAGAACTCCTCTAAAAGAAGCAGCTGAAACAAAGCCGTCGAGAAAAATTATTTTAAATGATTGTGGGACATTTTATCTATCTATTATCGACTCTTAATTATTATATAATTGAGTTCTGGAATTAAAAATACCATTTGTATCATTGAAATACCTTTTTAAAAAACTAGTTCAGCTTTATGTAATATATTTAAAACAAAATTCCTTGAAAGTGGATAAACTAATCATCCTACCTATCCTTTACAAATAAAAGATTTTTCATTTCACAAATTAATCTTTCCACCGACACGAAAATAATATATCTGATATCCCATGTAATATCATAGTATTTATAAGCCCTCCCAACCTGAGAAATAAATCTGCGGCAACCACTATATAGTACTCAAAATATCCCAAGCCCAAGGTCGCATTCCGCAACCTTCATAAACTTACAACTTTTGAAATCCACCCGGCACCACCATCTGAGCTATGTTTTGGATGGGGAATTCGAGGGACTGTTGGTGGGGCAACGGCGGAAGGATATGGCATTCTTTGGTGGTATGTATGGCTGGTGTGCCATAATTGTCAGTAGCTTTTGTTGAATAATTGCTGCCATGCCAGATGCCAAAGCATCAGAGAAGCAGGGCGAATACTATGTGTATGGCACATTTATGGCAATGCCAATGGCACTTTACCTGTACCACCGACATCATTACTATGGCCATCATCATCGCTTTCAGCGGAAGCCAACAATGTAGAGGGCCATGGCCATGACTCTTCTTTTCAGTTGGGGCGAAATTTAATACATTTGGATTTAAAAGTCAAGACATGCGGCGTTGCCAGGGATTGGCCTTAAAAAAGTGGGAATGAGACTGGGAAGTGTGACCCAGGCACACAACAAATTGCGACCTACACGTTGTTTTCTACTTTACATAAATTACAATGGCACAACCCACTGAAAAACAAACTCCCGACACACCCGCAAGATCCCATTCCGTTCCGGCAACGTGCAACATTTTTATCAATTAGTTTAATCTCCTGTTCCGAGGGGAGAAAATTCAGTCCCCCATTTTCCCTTATCGTGGCAACAAACAGTTGACAGAAGTTTTCTTTGGCTGTATTTTTTTTCCTGTTAAGCTGACACCAGAAATCGTTAAAATTGATTTTGATTTCGCAGAAGAACATTTCCAATCTTGCCGCAGACACTGAAAACTTCAGACAGTGGCAAATCAGGCAAATTATATTAATTTCCCACATTGTCAGATCCCATTCGCATGACACGAAGAATCTCCGATTGAATTGGTCCCCAACTGGGAGACACACACAAAGAATTACGCAGAAAATCGATTATTTTAAAGCGGAACGACTGGGAAGAAGAAAAAGGACTCCCCTTTTTGGTCCTCTGGTTATGTTTGGGCAGAACTTTTGCCAAACGGCAGAGACAACTGCCCAAACAAATGTTCGGAAAAAAGATAACTTGAGTGAGGACAAATGCACAAACTCAAATTATAGGGCAGGCACAACTACAAAGTTTTAGAATTTGATTAGGGAAATTTTAATGCTCTACTGAGGTATACGAAGTGTGAACATTTTGGGACAAGGTGTTTTGAAGTTTTTTAACTTTCAAAAGAACAGTAGGATTAATTAAGAAGTAGATCTGGTATTAATAGTAGTTTTCGAGATTTTAGGGATTTTTGTATCTTAAGTTTCCCTGTGGAATAAATGATTACACTAGATCGAGTATTTTATTTCCCAGCCTATTATATTCCTTTTCATAAAAAGCTAAATTTTAACAATGTGTTTTCTTTCTGGTTAAGCTTTCCTTTCGAAGAGTATCCTGCATAAGACAGAAAAAAATGAAAACAGAAAAGAGGCTGATGGCCTGCCAACACATGGGTGTGTCGCACAGACAGGGCTAACGCACACCAGCACACATACTCTATCACACACGGACACTCGCATGGACGGAGACTGAGTGGGGGACATACATATAGTTGGAAAAACACTAAAATGCTCTTATTCAAATGCAGATTATCCCACACGCACACTCACTACCACAATTTGCCGGGCTTAGGCCAAGGATTTACTTTCATTTGTGCAAGGAGTGCGTGCCTTTCGCCTACTTTCCGAAACCTCCAGAATTAGACAAATGAAGTAGATCCTCGAGTGTGGAGACAAATTTTAAAGTGCACACATGCACACACGGCCCGAAAAGGACACTTAAGTACGTCCTCAAATAACTCGATTTGGAGTCCTTCAGCCTTTCCGGGAGCCTCGGTTTGCGGTCTCTCCAAAAGTGACCAGTGCTGCTATGAGTGTTGTCAACTGTTGCCTCAATTCTGGAGCCTCTAAGTATCCTGTGATTCTCTCACCCCCCAGATGGACCAAGGATATACTGATGTTTTGCCAATTATCGATTTGACACATTTCTGAGTTGTCGGTGCCCCAACATTTTGACACACGCTTCTCAGCTATTCTATTTTGGCAGTGGGAAAACGGTCAATGGCGAAACAATAGCCAAATTGAATTGGTTTTCGGATTATCAAATTTTGTAGGCCACAAAACGTAGATGAAACGAACTGAAACCAAAAACCAAATCGAAAATTTTGTCAGCTGACAATTTGCCATTGACAAATGGGAATTGAAAAGCTTGGAAATGTTTGACAAGTGCAAACCGATGTTTAACTAATGAGTTGGACGTGATTGAATCAGTTAAAGTGGTTTCAGATGATGACGTACATGGATTGGATTTGGTTGGTTCATAATATTTTGATTTTGATTATTTTAGCATTAGAATTTAGGAAATTCGACTGGCCTTTCATCTTTTCCATTTCTATAAAAGGATAAATGTGGATGTTTTTACTGAATCTTTAACTGAAATTTCAAGTACTTTAAAATTAGAAAAACCTTGGAGGGTTTCGATTTGGTTTAACGAAAACCAGAAGCCGTCCAAAGATTTTATATGGAACTACTTATTTGTATAGCACTTTTTTCCATCTAACTGATGTACTTTACTTTTTGTTCTACTTAAGCCAAGAGATATCCTATTCATCTTTTTTGGGTCTCGAATTTCTTGTTGTGTCAACAACAGTTGGCCTGAATGGAAAGAGGGGCTCTTCAAGTGCCCGCCCTTCTGCGAATAGGTCGTAAATCCTATTAGATCCTCTGCAACATGTGACGGCCTTCAAAGAGGTTGAAGGGATAGCTAAACTGAAGCTGCAACATAATCGGCTTAGGATCGTTTGCCAACAATTGATGCTGTCAACGAGTCGTCTGAAAGGAAAAATATCTGGACAAACTGGCAGCATTTTGATCCATGTGATCGATCTCTATCAATGAAATTAGACCAATTTCCGATCGAATTTTATAAGGTCCAAACGGATGTTCTGACACCTTTGCTGTCAAATGTCACAAAAGCCATGTGGCTTTACAGAAATTGTAATGAAAAATAACTTTAATAACAAATAAGTTAATCGTGACTTTTAAAAAAATATATATTTATCTTAAAAATGTATACTAGTGGTAATAAAGTTAGAAAAGTTAGAGGTAAAAATCAAAAAACCCATTAAAAACCAAAACACAAGAAAGTCACATCAAAATCACCGCCAACTGTTATTTGTAAAATATTCAAACCATAAAGATTCCTATCGTTGAAAATTAAGTCTCTCCCAAGATGATCTTCACACCTGTGGAAACCCATCTGGTAGCTTATCTACAAGATCCACAAACAACAAAACCCAAACAAAATCGTCCTACAAAATTTCTCTTAACTAGATAGCCGGGTTAAACTGATCTCGTTTATCGGAAATGACTAAACACTATTCTTGTATCGATCTAACAAGTTCTTGCCCCATAATTTGATGCCTCACCGAAAACCGAACCCATAAAAAATCAAAGAAAAAACAAATCAAGAAACCCAAGAAACTATCAATCTGCGTTTAGGGTTGGGCCCAGATCAAACGAGATCGTGAAAGATCCAAGGAGTCAGCTGACTGAATGACGACTCCCAGGAGATGACTCTGAAGAAACCAAAGCGAAGCGAATAGGAAAACTCTTTGCCGGCTGTCGGGATCGCATCGGATCGGATCCGAATAGGTCGTTAGGGAGAAGCAGAGAGACCGCCAGAGGGCCATATGGCAACCCCTGTCTGGTTTTCAGGGCCCGCCTCTGACTTCGGGCTGTGCCATATGTTGCACTCTTTTTTCGGTAATTATCCTTTACTCGCCCTCTCTTTTTCGCTCTGCACTGAAAATCAAATCTTTAATCTTTTAATCCTTAATCTTTTCTAATATAGAAGTATAAGTATATCAAACATAATTATATTGTAAATATAATTTTCGAAATGTTCTTAACTTTAAGCTGAAATAAAATCACTACTAGCTTTTTATTTTACTTCTTATAAATAATATATAGGTGTTTAGTCTATAAAACAGTCTTGTTATTAGTAATTGTTAAGTAAGTAAGTAATTTGCCATAAAATAAAAATCTTGCTAAATCTTTATATTATTTAAATAAGTTTTTGTTTCGTATTTCTAACAGTATTGCATTGTATAAAACTAAAAATCCTTCTCTATTTTAACAATATTGAATCTAAGTAACATACTTGAAGTAACCGTATAACTCAAAAGAGAAAATATTATTGTCCGTTCGAGATATACTTCTATATGCTCAGTGTATTCCCCTTCCTGTCCCAAAATTAGTCTCAGTTTTTTCAATTTTTGGGTCTTGTTGCACAGACCAAAGCGGCTGCCGCAAAACTGCACAGCGCTAGTACGAGTAGGTCGGGAACGAGTATCTCATGGATGCGACCGCGGCTAATGCGCTTATGTACGCTCAATAAGACGCTGACAGCCGTGTTTTTGGGGCCGTCAAGGTGAAGGGCGTGCCCGAGACCTCAGACTGCTGTCTGGAAAAGGTTTTCCTTGTACACAGACTCATAAAACTTGCACCGGCTTGCTGGCATTTCCCGCACCATTCTTTGGGTGTCTGGTTGTGTCTTTGGCATAATCTGCATATGTCTCCCAGTGCAGGCACTAAATCTAACGCCCTCGAATCTAGAGCACTTAGCGCCAGCTGCCTCAAGCATCGAGTGTTCCAAGGATCATCTCCTTCGGCGCAGCGTGACTCCTAGCTTAGGTTTACTAAGTACACGAAAAAAAAACTCAATACTGGCCTTACACTCAGAAAAGAAATAGGAAGCATACAAGTACCAGGCATAATTAATGTACCTTCATTCATAAAGTTTTAAAAATGTTTTGTTCTGGAATAATGAAAAATGTTCTTGATTCTTACGATCCATTTTTTTGGAATACGCTTTTTATATAAAATGTTTCTTATGCATGTTATGTTGATATTATTGTTATTATAAATTATTTGACGAAAGGTGATTTTACAACGGGTTTGTTAAATAGAAAAAAGTTATTGATTAAAGAAATGTATTGAAAACTTAAAATTTTTAATATGAAATTTGTGTTCTATTTTGCCTCCAACCCCATCGATTATGTAATCTTATTTTTCCTTGTGCATTCCATTTTTCTTGTATTTTGATACTTTTGGTGTCATTTATCATGACCTTCAGCTGCACTAAAAATAGTCGCTCTAGTTGAACATGATGAAGAGCATCGGGTTCGGAATGGGAATGAGTAAATAAGGGCTATAGAGATAATGCGATCGGTGACGATGTACACGATGTACTTATGGCTGTGTCAAAGTAATCAGCTAGCTGAAAGTTTGATGATCTTAAGGGAGGTCAGAATGCGCAGTCTTGAGCTATAAAAACGAAAAAGCAATATTTATTTTTAATGGAAAAAAAATTAAACGCTTTTGACAGTGTGAAAAATAAGATTATAAGTCTTGACCTTTCTCAACCCAAAGGAAACAAATAAAATGTAGAAAGTAATATTTGATTTTTTTTTACATGCAAGAGAAGTTGACAGAAACGTTTTTTACACATTTATAATAACTCGGTATACATAAGAAAATGATTTTTGTGTCTATAATTAGAATTATCACTATAAAATACCTTCCTTAAATCTAAACGTCTTTTCAGACATTCAAAGAGCACAAGCAATAAATACCAATATATTCAATCCTCAAGAAGTAATAAACGCAAACCTGCTGCCTCAATATGGGATAATTATAATTCACGAAATTGTTTTGCTAATTTTCACATTTTTTCCTTCTTTCTTGCTCGTCACTTTCGCTCTTACCCTCGAGAAAGCTTGGTAAATTTAATTATTTTATTGAAATTTCAATTTTCGTATATCATTAGCATAGTTTTCCACTTCAGCTTCCGTTCCTCGTCTTTTTTATTTGAAATTCAACGAATTAATTTTGTTGTTCTTCCGAGTCCCGAAAAAAAGAGAAGTGGGAAGGCGAAAAATCTGCGCAGTTTTCCAATCGCCCGCTGACTTACTAACTTAACCAACAAGCCAAGCTCCCTGCCCCCAGTTCCCTGCAGTATCCTTTGCCAATTTGACCCCCATCGGCGCCCCTGTATTACCTCTTTGCCCTACCCTGCCACTTGGCCCTGACTTTTTGCGTACAAGTGAATTTTAATTTAATTTCCCTACAACTAGACGTTGAGCTAGACGTGAGCTGAGCGAACAAGCACTCCCCCAGTCCCCTCTGCACAACTCCTCCTCTTCTCCGCCCCTGGAAAATATACAGCTGCGGTCAATTAATAATATCTAAAAATGAAACACCATTTACATAGCATTTTATGCCTTAACCTTTACTCAGAAAAATCATTTAATGTTAAAACACAGAAATATAAACATTTTTTTAATTAACTAAAATAAATGCGATACATAAAATTGAAAAACATTTTTTAAAATATATAAAAATCTTTTTTTGTGTAACGAAATTATTTCCTGGTCCATTTTGACCTGATGTGTAAACTAGAAAATAATTTGTTCATATATAAAGAGGTACATTCATATTTAAGGTTATCTATATAAATTGTTTGATTTTTTTATTTTAATAAAATCTTTCGCGTGGCTATTTATCTTCCCCCTACTGTATAGAGGATAGACATAGCTCTGCTCTACAGATCCTGGCGCTTTAATTGTGTATGGCATGACAGCGCACAAAATGGCGTCGAGAGTTGCACGTCATCAGGCAGTAGTGCCACTCCCCCTCAGCTCAACCGCCCCTTTCCTGAAACCCCCCTCAACGCCCCGTTCTCCAAGCTCTGTGTGCGATTTTCGTATTTAGTTAAACAAAATTAAAACGTGATTTGTTTTCTTGTTTTCGCCTAGCACTTTCTCCCTCCGCTTTCCCTACTTCCCAATGCCTCCTTGGATGTTTGCACATTTTTGGCATTCCTCGAGTGAACTACGACGAGTGTTTTCGGGGCCTTCTTCATTAGGTGGCAGCATTTGTCCGACTTAAAGCGTTTTAAATTCAATACGCCACAGCCTCCTGTTCCGTCAATAGAAAATTTATTGCATTACAAGTCGATTTATTATGCAGGCAACTCGTTGAGGGGAAAATACACAGGAGCAAAAGCATTTTTCAGATATACAATGGTTTTTTAAATCTAAATATGCTATCTCTGATATTAAGATGGTCATTATAATATTTAAAATACAAATATATTATAATTATATCATTGAGGTATTAAAACGTCCTATTAAAATAGCTTATATTTATGTATAGTGGTAATTACATTTAAACATTTTTATTCAGGTGTTGTTTGATATAAATTTTGTGCTATGAAAAATATATTTTTTGAGCAATTCCTCAAAGCATAAAATAAAAAAAATGTCTAATAATGTTCATATAAATTGTTATCTCTGTAGGGAGCTGTAACCCATCAAAACTGTCCTTGGGTTCCGGGTATATTTTTAGTTCTTGTACTGCTGCGGCTGCCATTTTCCAATCTGCACTTTCATTTGAAACGCTGCTGACAATTTCCATTTGGCGACTCCCGCCAGCTGTCTTCCGCCAGCTCGGTTTTCCTCGCTCCTCCACTGCGGAGCTTCGAACCAAACCGCAGCTGGTAACCAACTGACGTTTAGATTTGATTTGAAATGTTCAAATTACCAACATTATAAAAGATGAACAGCTCCGGGACAGTCAACTATGTAGACCAGCTTTCCCACTCGCGCCCTCTGCACCACCCATATTCCCACCCCCCCAATATCCGCCCACTTTCATCCAGAGTTTCAATTTATTGGGTGGGTGTACTGAAAAGTTATGAACATGTTATGTACATTTAACTCTTGAAATGGTATTTTTCTTTAATATTAATTAATCTCAAATATTTTTATTTTTAATTATTTTCTAGAATTCGGCTTATTAGATCTTTGTAAAAATGTTAATTATTATATAATAATTTAATTACTAAATATAGCTGCAAAAAAAAAGAACATAGTTTATAGGTAATTTGTCAGTTGTTTTTTAACCTGAAAACAAATAAATAAATAGATATTTGTATAACTGCCTAAATACCCTTTTTTAAAGGAAATATTTAACAATATAGTATGCATGTAATTTAAAGTTCTTATATAACTATTCCTAAAATTACTTATACTTAAGCTTAGGAAGGTTATAATTATTTGTTAAAGACATGTTAGTGACACTAAAGTATGAAAATTCGAAACCGCTTTTTAACTCAAAGTTGGTTTCTTATTTTAAATCTGTTTAAGACCATCAAATATTGTAAAGAATCGATCTCTTGCCTTCCATATCTTCATTACTTTTGTAGCCACCCCCTCATCGCACTTAGCGAACTCTTCCCCACTGTATTTATCCAACCGTCTGTATGTAGACACAGTATATATCCAGCTGTGGGTGTGTGTTTTAAACGCATCAAATGCTTGCGTGTGATTAGTTTGCATACAACTTGACAGAGACGAGTGGGAAGAAGACAAGGAGCCCCGCTGATGATGATGATGGGGGTTCAGATGGTGGCTCAGTTGATGAGGGGGCGGTGGTTCTGCTGAGATTCGGTTTTGGTCGGGTTGCCAAGGATGAAGAATCCCTTTGTTGACAAGTGCTGCATGGCATCATTCATTCCTGTCCTGTCATTTGGCGTTGCTTAATTTCGCGGTTTTCACGCGCTTTCAATTCCATTCCACATCCACTCCCCCAGAAGGAAAACTCCTTTGGAAAAACTCCTCCCAACAACCACATCAAAATGATCATTTCTGGGGATACTAAAAAGGAATTGATAATGACTGTGAACCTGATTCTGATTAGCATTGTGATGGGCCAGCTAGTTTGTTGGCCAGTTAGTTAGTTAGCATGGAAAAATTACGGAAAATTGCCTGTAATTTTGAGCGGGGACAACTACTAACTAACCATGGTCCGAAACGATTGCCAATGGCAAACAGCGCCCAACACGAGTGTCTAGTGTCGAAAAATTGGGGCTAATGAGCATTTGAAAAACGCACAATTGTGACTATAGCACGGGAATTGGAGGGCCAAAGTTTTCCCGCTTTCCCAGTACACTTGGAAAATGTTCAGGTGATCCAGGAATATTTCCAGGAAGGCTCATTATTTTATAAAATATATTGGTTCTCACATGCGCAAATCTACGGGGGGACATGGGGGATAGGAACCCCGCACTCGGGCTAAAAAGTACATGTAATATTTATCTTATTCCAAATTGTTTATATCTATGTATATCCCCCCACCATCAAATTCTGGATCCGCCACTTTGTTCTAATAGAGAAGTGATTCAGATTAAAAACGCTTTAAGAGAAATGGTATTAAAACAATTAATAGCTCTGATAATTAAAATAGTTGTTTATATATGTTTTGTAAAAGTCGTTTAAATACTTTCTCTTTCAAAAACTGTAAATGAAACATAAGTAACTACAATTGAAATATTGATAGGTATAATATAGATAACAATTTATAAAAAGAGGCCTCATAAAAGATTAAAGAAAAGTGTACTTTATTTCAGTGAGGAAAATATTACATATATATATATTTTGCGAGTGTATTTCCCTGTACAACTACTAGCAACCGTTAACAGCTCCTGGCAACTTGTTAACAAGCTGGCACCCGCAACAAGCTCTCGGCTCAAAGGGGGCCGGAGGGTGGCAGGGAAATCGGGAGGAAAAGCGGGAGAAAGGCGGCAGTGCTGCTGGCTGTGTGTTGACAATTAAGCCGGTTAATATGATTGCCACTTGATGTGCTGATGCTGAATGTTCGCTGCTGGCTGCCAACTGATGAGGCTCCTGATGAGGGCGAACATGCTGATTGTGGGTAGGTGGTAAGGGATATAGGATGAGGGATGTGGCTGATGCCTCCCCTTTCGGCCATCGCAATGGGCGAACGCAGTGCGGTCCTAAAATGAAAGCCAAAAAACTATAGCTTAAGTGTACTGTGGAGTAGGCAGATTACTTTCCCATAATTACAGGAATTAAGAACCCAAAGTGCCAGGAAATTATGGAAGGCAAGAGAATATAAATAAATGAAGGTAAAAACGGAGTTCTATAGTACTATAAATTAATTACTGAACATTAGACATTTATATGTGTTAAAATCCCGAAACTGAGAATATTCGTAGAGAGAATTCGTAGATTTTTTTTAACCTAAAAATGTTTCTATGTTATTACAAACTATTTCCCGAGTGATATTTATAATTCTTAAAAGTTGATTCATTATGCAAATCTGTTTTATGTCTATTTAAAAAATATGAAATCTAAGAGATTCAGGTTAATGACTCGACATTCAAAGAGTGCATTCAACTTTCGCATTTTAACCAGGTTTGATTTTCCCATAGATTTCTATGCTCACCTCCATTTCCGCCCACATTTTCTAATGCGAACTTTGCGCGCAATTTGTTGCCGCTGACAGCTGTGAGAAAAGGAGAAAGGGAGAACTTGTTCCTGTTTCTCGATTCTCAGTTCTCGTTTCTCTATCTCTGTCTGCAGTTGTTGTGCTGTCTCTGTCGCCGCATTCAGGCCAGGATGTCAGCGGCAAATGCAACTGCAACTGCTGACATTCCCATTGTCCTGGAGACCTGAAAAGATATAGTCGGAGAGAGGGAAAAGGACGGGGATAAGGGCAAGTGAAAGAGAGGGCAAGAGGGAGCGTGAGTGTGTCACAAAATGCTAACGACATTTTGTTATTTACTTATTGCATTCATTTAGAAACCGTCCCACTCTTTCACTCAATGTCGTCCTACAGAGAAAATAAACTATTAATTTACAAAAATGTAAATGCTTTACATAATGGAGTTATCCAACAAATATTGACAACTAAAATTACATTTTGAAGGGCTTTGAATTAATAAATATCCAATAAAATTATCAACTTTTCTTAATACCTTTGCGAAGTGTTCCAATACAATTACCCACTTTCTAAGTACCTTTAAATTATGACAGGATTTTTTTATACTATCTAAAATATTATTATTTATATTTTCCCCCAGTGCATGCGTCTTTTGCACATTTTTAATCTGCCTGCCTTTTGTATTGCACTTAACTTGGCTTGCAGTCTTGGCCCGATGCACTCTGCCCCGCCCCCGCCTCCCCGCTCATTCGCTCTTTGGAGAATGCCTCACAGCCCCTTAGAATTTAGCCATGAACAATGGGCCTCGCATAATGGGGCAAATTGAATTTGAATTGCTTGGCTGGTTGGCTTGGTTAACATTCTAAGCGCACTCACACACTTAGAGAGGGACGGGCAGATGGGCCCCGAAAGAGACGGGGCGAACGTGTGCAGGTCGGGCCGGCCACATTTCAGATTCTCAATAATGCTTATTGTCAGGGAATTGAATGCGAAAACAATGCCATGTCCCAGAGTCCTCTTCTCCAGTGTCCTGCCATTGTGCGTGGCTCGGTAAATATTATTCTTCTTTAAAAATTGTCGAATGCCCGGGGATACAAGAAGAAGGCACCGGGAAAAAGGGAGAGTTCTTTTTTAAAAATCGTAGAAGTAGGAAAGGTTATGACAAGCACAAACCATTTGTCCCAAACAAGATAAATGAGAAAAAATTAGAGGCACACAGATAGCTCATAGAAATCAATTGAAGTCGAGTAGAAAATCAACAGCGTATTATTTTTCCCTCGACCATTTTCTTGAGTCCTTTGTGCGTTGTGGCAAATGACAAAGGAGCAATTATGAGGAGCACCCTGGAATGTAGAGAAGGAGCCACAGGACCACGGTTAAGATTGGGATTTTAATAGAGAGGCAGAAGTCTCAAAAGAAGTGCTGAGAAATCAAGCGAACTGTGATGAAATTTAAACAAAATCGTGATTACCAATTGGCAAGGTGTCTTCGCAATTGAGAGCTCTATTATGAGAGGGCATTTTCTGGTAAATGTTCAGGGAAGAGAACAATTGAAGACTTTTGACCCACAACACGTTCGATTGGCATTGATTGTGGTAAATGAATTAAGGGTTTGAAAATAATCTTAGTTTTAAAATAAAAATATATGGTTTCCGAAAACTATAGGCATATTTCAAAAAAGAAATACGTTGTGGCTAACAAAAACGTCATACTCTTTTGTACATTTGGAACCGGAAAAAAGGAGTTTCTCAACTAATAACCCATACTTAACTCCTAAGAAAACAATAACTCCTCTTTTGAGTAAGCAACCGGAAGCAAAATGAGTTTTCCAACATTAATCTCCCTCAACTTGACCTCAGGACCGCACCGCAGCCACAGGATATATGCGCATCCACATATGTATGCACAGACCGCAGAGCCAAAATCCAGCGTCCAGAATCCAGTCCCGAAAACCTGAAAACATGCACCATATCCGTTGCTGGCTGTCATGGCCGATTGAACAAACAGCTAAGCCCAAATGCTAATCCTTTTTTCCATTTTTTCATGGTTTCGTTCGGTGAGTTTGAGGTCCTGCATTTGTGCAGCTGTTGCTAGGAAAATTACTTTTTTTCGTGTATTTGGAAGGGACAAATCCACTGATCCACTTTGCGTACAGTAGCAGCCGCCTCCGTTGTTTTGACAAAATGTTTTTGTGGAGTGCCATTGACTTTGGTAGCAGTCGGTAGTTTGTTAACTGCAACTGCAGCCCGCATTTACCTGACAAATGATGATGACAACTTCCGCTCCTGGCTAAAACCCTCAGCCCTCCCAGCACATATTTTAATTTTCGAAACAATCCAGCAAAACAAAATACGAGAAAATCAGGGGACACGCCAAAGTCGAACGGAACACGCCGAGAGTTTTCCTGTCCGGCCACGTTAAGAGGATTACGTCCGGTCGGAATGCGAGTGTGTGGGGTAAAACTCGCAATTTTTATGAATATGGAAAAGCCGCTTTAGACGGCAGTGGAAATAATAACAAACTAACGAAACTTCAAACAAAAACATGGCAACGAAGGAGTTAGGATGGGCGAAAATGTTATTAGAGCTGAGCAACGATTACATAACCGAAAACCAATTTGAAAAGAAATTGTTTCAGAAAAAAATGGGGGTGTACTGTGTGAGATAAAGCTTAGCTCATTTGGAGCAGGTAAAATCAAAGGAATTCGTCAACGAAAAATGGGAAAAACATTCAAAATTAGTGAACATAATGTTTAGTAAAAGAAAATAACGATCTGAAAATATAGTTGTATTTTTCCATTTATTTAAAAGAGAGTTACAGCAATGGAGTGCATCTAATGAAACCTTGTATCCTATTTAAAATATTAAAAAAGTTCATATTCGCTTTTTGACAGTGGAAATAAGTTTTCAACAGTAAGATACGTAAACAAGGCCTACAAATAAAAAAGGTTTTAATAGTTTTTATTTGTAAAAAACTTTTTAATTAAAAAGTCTTAAGATAATGTCAATGTTCTTTGTGCATATGAAAACCTTAAAAAAATTTTATTCTTTACCTATGTCAACCATTGAGATACATTTCAATCACTCAAAACTCATATGTCACCCCTTTTTATGTAAATTTACCAAATCTGATCTTTTTTCCTGCTTCTTATTTATGGAATCTCATCTCCCACATGAATATTTACCCAGCCCATCCTCCAGTAGCTCTCCTTCCACGCAATGGTATGCAATATCCAAAGTTGTCGTATTCCCCCTGCATTAATTAGTCTCGCTCTTTGCCAATTTGTCACAGAGCCCGATGTCAATGCGCTGGCAATGTGAGGGCGAGATCTTGGACTCCACCCCCGGAGACACCCCCTTTCGAAGGTCTTAAAGTCTTAGCCAGAGGGACTTTAAGTTTTGGCGCCCATAAATATGCCATAAAACTATTTGAACGGTCTACTAGATAAAGGGGGCGGACAGTCTTTGAGCAAGTGTAGCAAACAACCAAAACAACCACCAGACGACTTCTGGGACTACCAACTAGATGGATACTCCTCTCTCCGGCCCATAACAAAGTTAATAATAATAAAGCAGGGGCGG
The DNA here is from genome assembly GCF_014743375.2 of Drosophila subpulchrella. Classification (NCBI taxonomy): domain Eukaryota; kingdom Metazoa; phylum Arthropoda; class Insecta; order Diptera; family Drosophilidae; genus Drosophila; species Drosophila subpulchrella. The sequence continues at coordinate 7,123,715 of NC_050612.1, read as the reverse complement.
AGAAGTCAGGGGCACGCCCCAGACAAAGTCCCCGCCAAATACGATTACAATTTGTTACACTTACGCAGCACAAAAGTCGTCAGCCACCCCGCACCGTCCCATACCATTCCCAAGTCCATCTTTCCGTGGAGTTGGGACGCCAAACAGTCGCCAGTTGTTTCGTCTTTCGTCTTGTGGTTATACAAATCTCCAGACTGGCATCAAAGGCAGCACCAGTAAGTAGAACCAGAAGCATCGCAACCTGACCAAAGAAATGCCCAAACGAATGTCCGCATAAATCAGAGCATAGTTTGGTTCTGAGACAAAAAGGGGGAAGCTGCCGCATCGGCTGCCCAAGGGGATGTTTCCGTCTAATCAAAATCAAAGCAAAGGGGAACGCAACACTGAGGAAAAATCATAGTTTATTTCACATTCAAGGTTACCTTATTTCATTACGGATTAAGGTTAAGCTCTTGTTCTTCACTTTCTTAATAAAAATATTAATAATGATTCAAAATTTAAAAAATGTACTCTAAGCTCAAAATTATTTGTATTTACTGCTCTTTGTTCTTTAAGGCATTTTGAAAAATGCTAAACTAAGAACCAAATTATTTGATAATAAACTGTATGAGTGAGTATATATTTACATACGATTCTAAAAATGAATATTAATATGTGTTAAAATAACTTTTTTTTTATTTCAAAATATCTTATCAACACATTTTTTTTTAGTTTCTCTTCAAATTGTAAATGTCTTATATTAAATACAGTTATTTAATTTAAACACTCTCCTAAATTGTTTTGAAATATTTCTCATTTCCCTCCGTGCTTTGTATTTTTCCGTGTAAAACCATTTTGAAACTCTCCAAGGAAATTCGAAAAGGGCAAAGGGGAAAGACACTCCCCGAGAACAGTGCACACTCTCGCTCGGCGATCAGCCGATGCCAATTAATTTATCAAAGTCAGTGCAGTCAGGGAAGAACCATCCTCAAGACAAGGCCACTGGGAATTAAACGACAATGAACGATCCCCATTCATTGGGTTATTAATACAGCACACTCTACGCAAGATCATCGGGGAATCGATTCCGGAAGCGGCTGCAGTTGCCATCGACATTTCTTTCTTCCCATTCTCCTCTTGTTTTCCGAACCCACTCAGGTAAACTCATCTGACTTTTATTAATTACAACTAGATTTTTATTTATAAACAACAAATTGTTCACAATTTATCAAATTGGCTTAGTGATGCATTCGTGTATATACACCTATATGGATATTTGTATAATTATCAACATTTCGACGTTTCCCCGTTCAAAAACGATCGCTATATTTGAGCTTCTGCCATCCAGCCCTTTGACGCTTCATTTCCCGGTAGCTGTTGGGCAGTCCATAGAAAAAGTATATGGATAGTCCTAGGCGATTACAGAACCGATTAGCTTACGTATTTGGAGGTATCTTGGGCATGCACTTAGTTTTGACGTTTATAATACCACTTCATTTAATACTTTACGGACTAGTCTTGAGTTGGCTAATCATGCGTGTTAATTTATGTGGGATTGCGAGGGGTAAGGATTAAGACTGGGATCTTGTCTATATGTTTGTTATATATATTATCTTTAACTGTAACTTTTCGTTAGTTATCACTTAACTCATTCTTAGTTAATTTAGCAACTGTATATCAATCAGTTTATCGTTAAAGTAATATATAATGTTCTTTCTTTGCTAAAGCTTCCGTTCCATAAAACTATAATTTTATAAAAGAACTCAAAAATATTTTCATTTACCGAAAGAAAATATTCCACTTGTTAGGAACTCTTTACCATTTCTTTCTTTATCATTTGACTTTCAACAATTAACGAGGAACCCCTTCTAGTCACCTCCTTTGTTCCCTGCAATCCACCTGGTGCTTTTCATCTAGGATTGCTTGCATCGCATACTAACTACTGACTAGTAACTACTTGTAACTAAAGCTACGTTAGATATGTACAAGACGGGCTGCATTTGCATTCCGATTGACATGCAGAACTTAACTACTTTTAACTGGGGGAAAATGGCACCCTCTTTGGTTTCACCAGGGTGTTTGGATGGCTTGGTTGCTTGGGGGTCCGTGATATACATTGGGCGTATACATGGGTATAGAGCCCCTCAGCTCTCCACCTCCTCGACCTCTATGTAGGTGGACTGCGGACGTTGGCGACGCACCAAGTCCGGATGTTGTTGGGTTCGGTGCGAGGGACCCCGCTGCAATATGGCCTCCAATTTGGCTTTGAATGGCAGCGGCTTCGACTCCGGTTGCTCGCCAGGATCCGGACGCGTCTCCGGCTGCAAATCCGGCGGCAGGAGCGCCGGGTTCTTGGCATCCACGATGGCCTGCCGACTCAAACTGGGTCGCTGTTTGCGCAAACTAATGCTGTTGATGGTCTTGTACAGCACCGGATCGAATTTCGGTGGACGCGGTATGTTGTTGCTGGTGGCACCTGGAACTGCAACTGCCACAACTGCAATGGCAACTGGAACCGGGGTCTTTGAGGGGCTTCCTGGAGTGGTGGGCACTTCGGTGAGGACCTCATCAGCATTACCAGTCTCATTATGGTCGATTTTCAGCTCACTGATGGCCTTGAGCATTAGGCGACGCACATCGGTTTCGCTTTTCGATTGCTTTAGCAGCGGCCTTGCTTTGGGCTCCTCCACCGGGGCCTCCACCCCCTGCTCCTCCTCCTCGGACCTCTTGGCCACCCCCCTCACCTGGTGGGCATTGCCATTCATAATGATGTGGCTTAAGCGGTCTTTAAACTTGGCCGAATGCAGGGGATCCTCAACGGCGGAGGCCTGGGATTTGAGGGAAGTCTGCGAGGGTAGACGTTGCCGCATAAAAACAGGCGTACGGTCCTCCGATTCCTTTTCAGATTGGACGTCCCCCTCCGAATTATCCTCTTTCACCACGACAACCTCTTTGGACTTAACTCTCTCCAACTGTTCGTAGAAAGCCTCGCTATTGAACAGCTCCTCGAGCATTTGATGGGCCACCAGTTTGCACTCTTCATATTTACTCAGCTTTAGGGGATTACCACTTGGGACCTCGTCATCATCGCTGCTGCTGTGAACGGTGGCCACGATGACGGTTTCTATGACACTCGGATACATCTCGGAGTCCATGCTGAAGTGCCGCTCGAAAATCAGCTGCTGCTGGAGGTCCAGCTCCTGCTGACTCTGCTGTGTTTCCTCGGCATCCAGGACATCGTCCAACATGGCTATCACCGACTGCTCATCCTCCCGCGAAGGGGACTCAGGGTCGGAGCCCAAAGTGGCAGTGGAATTCTCACTCTTGGTATCCTCCACATAGAACACCTTGCCATTCGCATGCTTAACCTCGATTAGGTCCTCGCCCACATCACTTAGGTTCTGAATCTGATTCAAACTGCTGCAGGGACTCTTCTTCAGCTGCGTTTCCAGGGTCAAAACACTCTCCTTGGAGATGCAGTGATACTCCTGCTCTCGACTTTCCTGCAACCCCTTCAGCGCCTTGTAGAAGGCCCATCTTTCGGGATTTCTCTTCTGTGGATTCTTGCAATCATACAGATACCAGCATGCAAGGAATACGGGAATACCTAGGACATTTAAGTTAGTTGATGCCGCATGCATTATTTTCTACCACATGCAAAGGGATTATTAATGTGGAACTCGACTCACCCACAATCATCCAGACCCCGAAACGTATCCACGTCCAACTGTCCAGCTGTAGCATTAGATATATGTTGATAAAGATACTGATGGCCGGGACAACCGGTACAAAAGGCACTCGGAATAGCCTCCGACGAGCTTCTCTGGGCTGGAGGCAAATGAGTAGGATCACCAGGAACATCAGCAGGACTAGGACAGCTAGGAGTGTCAAGGCCCAGATCTCTTTAGAGGCAATCAAATGGTGGGCCTGCATTATCAACACCCCTATTCCCAAGGAAATCAGGCCTGAAGGGTATAGATTAGTATATAAGTAATATTAAAAATTGCTATTACTTATACTCACAAAAAAGTGTAGCCAACACTCCCACGATCCTCGAGGATATCGCATTTGGTTCCTGGATGCGATGGACATTGAATAGCTGTGTGCAAACCGAACCCAAAGTAAATCGCTCGGAACTCGAGGTCAAAGAAGTGGTTTCCGAGGCCCTAACTTCCCTCTGTCCTGGATTCTCCTCCACCTCACAATAGTCCATATACCGGAGAAGCATTATCGATAAGGCCACAACGCTGTAGGCCAACAGAGTGCCGATGGAGAGCAGGCTGACCAACTGGGCCAAATCAAAGAGTCCAGCGATTGCGGCCGTGAAAAGAGCTGCCACAATGGATCCAGTGACTGGGACTCGGAATCTCGGACTTACCTTGCCCAGAAATCTAAACAGAAGGCCATCCTGGGCCATCGAGTACATCACCCTGGGCAGTGGAAACAGGGCTCCAAAGAGGCTCGCCATCAGACCCACCAAACCACCAACGGTGACTATCCACATGGCCACTGGCCAACCAACGTATTCGAAGGCATATGGCAGTGGTGCGTTGGCATCTTGGAGATAATATGGCAGCATCAGTGTTAGTACAGTGGACACTCCGAAATAGCACAAGAAGATGATCAGCAGCGAGAGCAGGATGGACTTCGGAATGTTTTTCCGAGGATTCCGGACCTCTTCTCCAGTGGTGGCGATGCAATCGAATCCTACGAAGCCAAAAAAGCAGGTGGCAGCTCCACGTAGAGTACCCTCGAATCCAAAGGGGAAAAAACCCCCTGCTCCGATGGTAGAATTCGTACTGACAGTACTCGGATCCACCGTCCAGTTGGAGAAGTCGGCTGGGAATCGAAAAACAACAATCAATTAATTAAGAAAACATAATCGGAAATCAGGGTGACTATCTTTAATCAAGATTGCTCTATTACGTTGTTTAAACACTCTTGAAATTACTGAGCTGGAAATTTTCTGTTTTCTTGCTCGGTTTTCTATCAAGTTATAGATATGAATTCGTAGAATCAAGTTAACCATCATGTTATTGAATTATATAGGATACATTACTATTATCTGTTTATAAAGGTTTTTTGAATCATTAGATTTATTTCAATTTTACATAGTTCCGTTATAGTTTAGTTTAGTTTAGTTTTTCCGGGAAAACTTGTGTTGATAATTATGTAAAACTCCTACGAATTTCGCAATAACAAATTTCTGTCACTCCCCCGTTACGCATATGTGATTAATTTAAATACACTTACCTTTTATTGCGCCAGCAATTATGACGAATCCCAGAATGAATATATTCAGGCAGGTGACAAAATTGTTAGCCATTGTTGATGTCTCCACACCAAAGGCAAGTGCCACTAGCATATTAAAGATTATATTAGTCATTAATGAAACAAACCAAAGATAACTTTCCCTTACCTCCAAAAACCACGACTAAGCCAAAGGCCAAAAAGTCAAAATAACTGCCAAGAAAACTGACATTCATGGGAGCCACCTCGGCAAATGTGTTCTTCAAGGTATCATTCAGCAAGGAGTCCAGGTACAGGCTGATACCCCTACATACACTTGCCGTGCCAATGACATATTCCAAAATGAGATTCCAGCCAATGACAAAGGCCACAAATTCCCCAATGCAGACATAACTATAAACATAGGCCGATCCCGCCTTTGGAACTCGAGCGCCGAACTCCGCATAGCAAACTCCTGTAGGAAAACGAATTTGTATCATAAATATTAATGGGATATTACAGTATTAGAGTTTAATAAAAAAAATATTTTAATATCGAAGAACATAACTTTGTAGGGAAATTTAAATTCATATACACGAACTGACTTAATAATACAAATTCTATCCTTTTATTGAAGGGACAAATGTAGTTATTTTTACCAATTTTGATCAATATTCAATCTATTCAAACAAAGTGAAATGCGTAATAATATATCGCTGTTTGAGTGTACACTTTAATGAGTTTGCACTGTTGCTACAATCGAACTTACCCGCCAGCAGTGAAGCCAACGCGGCGATGGCAAACGATATCATCACCGAGGGACCCGCCTGATCCTTGGCTATCTGTCCGGCCAGCACATAGACCCCCGCTCCCAGGGTCGATCCCACTCCCAGGGCCGTGAGATCCCATAGTCCCAGCACTCGGTTCAGCTTCGACTCCCCCTCGCTGCCGTCGGCTTGGAGATTCTTGCGCCGGGTGAGAACCTTCCAGGGCGAGAATTGCCGAACCATTTCGCCGTATCTCTATCTCTCGTTTTTGGGGAAAGTTCAATAAACCTTGGGATTCTGGAAAGGAAAAAATTGCAGGTTCGCTAAGTCGCTTTCTGGGGTTTAGCCAAGATCATAATGCACTTCGATCCACGTATTGTCTTATCTTGTGACGCCGTCCGATTGTATAATGCAAATAATTGAGCTCAAATTGTAATCGTAAATGGCGAGGCTATTGTGAGCTGCGAGTCTGAACTCGATTGCTCCACTTAGAATTGGGTATAGGTAATCTATATGTTGGGAGTGCTGTGTGGGAAGGTTTCGGTGGCGGAGAAGTTGTAATGGAAAAGTTTTCAGAGGCGCCTTTCTATAGAAAGTTTTATGAAGGGGAGGGCATCAATAAAAGTACACATATACAAATAATTCACAACAATTTTACTTTTAAGGAAGAAGTGATTTATTAGTTTGTAATGTCTCAGAAAATAAGTTAAACCCACATAAATATGAAACGATATAGGAAAGCTTTAAACGAGCATCTCATTTTTGAAACACCAAAGTCGATGCGCCAAATTGCAGAACCAATGCAATACATCTCCTGATATTTTTTTTAGCTTAAAACTAATCTCACATCTTTTTCAAAATCAGCCTTGTAAATCTATATCTGGCATTAATCATTATTTTCATATTTTTTTCAACGGGTGACTAACCAAAGCACCCACACCTTATCCCAGAAGAAATACTCCACACTTTGATAAGAATCAGATGCTCAAGTTTTTACCTATAATATCTTTTGCAACTTTGTTTGCCTTTCTATTATTAACTTTATAATTCGTTTGCTCTAAGATAATTAAGTGGGTCTAGGTGAGTCCGCCGGTCTTGTCGAATGAAAAATTATGCTGTATTTATATAATTATGGTAAACTTGATACTTAACTCACCGACTTTGAAACAGTTTTCTTCACGCTTCTGTTCGATTCCTATTGCAGTTGCTGCTCCAGTGCACTCAGTGCAAATATGTTTGCTTTGTTCGGTTCTTATTAATGAATTGAAAGTCTATTATTGATTTCCGCTCACACAAAACAATATAAAACGGACAACAAAAGTGTGACTGGCATACTTGGCGATCTGGGAGCGTCTGTCTGCAGGCTGTTGGTGTCGTATTACATCCGCGAATTCTTCGCGTACTCCTCCTAAGATAAGACCACCAGGCCGGCGAGCCGAACTGGAACCTCCTCCTCAGCCCGACGAGAGAGATAGGTAGCCATGGGCGAAGAGAGTGGGCTACACGGCGAAAAAAGTCTACCTAAAACTGGAGGCGTATACATAAATATTACAACAAATGTTAAAACAAAATACTGAATCGTTAATATATTTTCAAGCAATAAGAAAAAATTGTATTTTGTAATAAAATCAATATCATAGATTAAACGCCAACATATTAAGCAAACAACAGACAATAGAAAATTAAAAGTAAACAATAAAGTTATCTTGAAAAATGTTCTTAGAGTACCCTCTGTATTTGCTTTAACTCACAACTATTTAAAAATAATCAAAATGGTACACTTTTTCCGCCTAGAATTTTTCGAAAACTATACAAATTCTTTTAAGGTAATAATTAGTTTTGTAAAGCCACAAATCTTACAAAATGTATTTATTTTAATTCATTTTAAGTCGGATATATGTTTGATCTGGATGTACAACAGTTGAAAAATTTAACAATTTATTTTATATAGCATGAAAAAAAATTGCAAATTTTTATTGCTATCAAAAATGTTAAATACTTTCTGGTCATTACTTATAGCAAATTGATTTGGGTTAACACTGATTATCATTTTTATTTGTTTGTTATTATTGTTCAATTAAATATATCTTGAATATATCATCCTTTATACAAATATAGATTTTACTCAATGGTTATTTCTCTCAGTGCACACCCGAAGCAAAACTGATAAGAGACGAAGGCGACTTGAAGTCGTCTGGATTTAGGAAGATAAGGTGCGATTCGGGGGATCGGATGGAGGGCTACTGAGATGATCTGGGTTGTAATTAGAGCGAATACGAAAAAAATTAGCAGGTGTGCGAGGGGGAGGGGCCGCAGAACGAGGGAGAGGGCCTGAATCACACTGTGTGACGTCGCATATTGCTGCTGTGTTTTTGATGTTGCTGCTGTGATATTGCTGCTGCTGCTCGATGTTGTTGCTGGTTTTCCGACTTTCGGTTTTATGATCTTTGCGATAGCGAAACAACAGATTTTTGTTTTGTTTTTTTGCCGCCCCTACAAGGCAATTTCAGAACTGTGTTATTTATGTTGTTTTTGATAACGTTGTTTGTATTCACGTTTTTACTTCATTTCCGATCTGCCGTTTTTCGGCTTTAGATTTGAACATTCATACTTTTCTCCCGCTTGTCTCGCTATCTCTCTTGCGCACCGTATCGCTCTCTCTTTCGCACTGTCGCACAGCTCGGTTGTTGACGGTTTCGGTGTATAACGTTAACTGAAAGTGTAAGATAATATTCTGGCCCCATATATAGAGAGAGCGCTACGAGAACTGGCCGTCTATATGGTGGAATGCAATAGTAATATCGCACAGACGAACACAATTATAAATGCTTTCTGCTCGTCTTCCTACTGTTATTGTTTTTGGTCTAGATGTTGTAGCTTTTATTGTCGTTAGCTGTCGAGTGTAAATTTGTAGATTTTATGGAGTGGTTAAGTCGGTTGATAGCACGGATGCGCTTTATTTGAAGACTTGATTTGGAGTTCTGAAAATACACCAATTTATTATATACTTATATTTGGTATTTATTGGGTTTATTTAAAAATTAAATAGAATCAATAATGCAAAAATTCATACGTAGACCCACCTTATAAGCCTTATCTGGGTGAAATCTACAATTACGTAAACTCGGGCCATATAAGAAGGTGAATGAATGGCTTGATTTCATAATTCCAGATATGATTTGCTGATACGAGATAAGCCGATTAAACAAATCTGGTTTGATTGCACTGTTCAGGTGTACGTATTCTCTTCAAAGAGAAGAGAAGTTTAGCTTATTATCCATAGCATTTCTGACTTTTCCATTTGCAAATTCCACACTTCCACTGACAAATTCATTTCGCCATATTAAATTCATTTGTAAACGAATGCAAGCATTAGCAGCTGTTTAACTATCTACAAACTGATTAGAAACATTGTTAAACCAAACCCAATTTTTATTAAGTTTATTATCACGTGTCTATTACTCACTATATTTGTTTGTATGCTTTAGGTACTTTAAAGTGTAAAGTTTCATTTCAAACTGAATCATAATCTTGACATTGATGATTTATTGAGATTATTTTTTATTGTAATTTATAAATAAATAGATTAATAACGCTAAACACTTTTGGGAACAAGAAAAATGAGAATTTTGAATTGCATTTTAGAAAAAAATTTTAACTTTGCTATACCGATTTACTCTATATAAGCTTTGCTTTTTATAGATTGCTTCGAATTACTGAAGGACATGGTATCAGCCGACTCGACATGACCAAATAAATGCTGATAAGATACTCGAAATGCTCTTCACACTTTCACCGCTGGAGTGGGAAAAAATCACAGCCCTGCCGCTATGGCCACACGGAATGTGTGCTGGGGTATTAAAATTTTTCTGCACCTTCTTGATGCCGCCAGACAGACATATATCCGCATCTATATGCTTACTATATGTGGCAAGGAGCTGGAGGAGTACGAGAAACAGGAGCAGACTCCATCACATGTGCGGGCCAGAGCGTGTGGCAAATTGGCCTTTGTGGGTTGTCTGCTGGCCTGGCGGCAAATATAAATGATCTAATTTAAATAATTACGCCCACAAAATGTGACGCGCCTACCAAATTGCCTTCGTTTAATGCTCGAGTGGCAAAATTACCCCCAACCAAACCGAAGACTAGAACTAATTTCAAAGTTGGCTTTGCTTATGGCCTCACAAAGTGTTTCCCATTCCCATTCACATTTCCATTTCCATTGCCATTGCCAAGTCGATTTCCCAGCCGTTCGGTATTATTAAAGTTTTCCAATTGACAATTTTCGGGTATGACTGTCTCATACACCGCTGAGGTGGCAACATGCAGCCATTTTGGCTGTTTCTGGAAGCTTTTGATGAGGTGAGACATTTTTGATTGGCCTATATAGTGTCTAAATATCTGATAAATCCACAGATGGCGCGCGAGCATCTACAAGATTATATGGGTAGACCTCCTGGCATTTCTGTGCTGCTACTACTTGATGGCTGTAATCTACCGCTATGCTCTAAGGGATGTCGATAAACCGTGAGTAGATCTGTACTTTTAAAAATGTCATATAAAGGAAGGTGATCCCATTTTTAAACTCTGCTAAGAATATATTATAAGAAACATATTTGCATTACTAATCATTTTATTACTTTAATTATAAATTCTAACATACAATTTTGTTTTAAAATATTTTTAAACTAAGTTATCAATCTATATATTATGACAATTATTAGACTAAATAAATTACTTGCGGAAGATTTCCAATAAAAATAACAATTATATAAAATGCAATAACCTGAAAATGTGTTTTACTACCCCATAATTCCCCATAACTTATCTTTTCCACAAAACCCCCCAGCATTTTCGAGGACATTGTAATGTACTGTCATAGCTACAGCAACTTGATACCGCTTTCCTTCGTGCTGGGTTTCTACGTGGGCATTATTATAGAGCGCTGGTGGAGTCAGTATATCACGGTTCCCTGGCCCGATCCTTTGGCTGTTTATGTGAGTGCCTTAGTTCGTGGACAGGATGAACATGGTCGTCTGATGAGGCGCACAATCATGAGATATGTGTGCTTGGCCCTGACCATGGTGCTATCAATGATATCCCCCGTCATAAAGCGACGTTTTCCCACTTACGATCAGTTGATTGAAGTGGGTCTTCTAAACGCCAACGAGGCCAACATTATAAAGGCAATGGATGCAAAGTTTCCGAAACATCCCAAATACTGGATGCCCATCGTCTGGGCTGCCAGCATTGTGACAAGGGCCCGAAAGGAAGGACGCATTTGGGACGACTTCTCACTGAAGTCTATGATTGACGAATTGAATAAATTCCGAGCCGGTTGCAATATGCTAATCCATTATGACACGATCTCTGTTCCACTGGTATATACGCAGGTAAGTTTATTATTATATGCATATGTTATTTACCAAGCAAACTTTTTTCAGGTCGTAACTCTGGCCGTCTACTCGTACTTCGTGGCCTCAATTTTTGGTCATCAGTGGATTGATCGGGATGTTAAGCACTACAATAATATCGTTAGTTACTACTTTCCGTTGTTCAGCACCCTGGAGTTTTTCTTCTTTATGGGATGGCTAAAAGTGGCCGAAACCTTGATTTGTCCCTTTGGCGATGACGACGATGACTTTGAACTGAACTGGCTGATCGATCGGAATCTGCAGGTCAGTTACTTAATCGTCGATGAGATGCACAACGATCATCCCCAATTGGTGAGGGATCAGTATTGGGACGAGGTCTTCCCCAACGAACTGCCCTATTTGGTCGAGTCTGAAAGGGCCGAACATCCAGAGGCCTCTACCGCTCGATTGGGCATTCCAAAAATTAATCCCGTTCACTCAACGAAGAGTGAGGTAAGTTTGGAGAACGACTTTACGGAATTCGACGATGAGGACGAGACCAAGGACGAAGTTACCATCCGATTTGCCCGTCGCGAGTTTAGTTGGAGCAAGAGTTCCGTATCGATAACGTACTCCTCGGGGAACCAGAGTATAGATACCCTGAGTTTTGACGACAAGGGTGGCGAGGAGATGGAAAATGAGCTGGACTCAAGGACTGTGGATTCCAGCAGCAAGGACGACTTCGATCGACTGCGGGAGACGAGGGAAAGGGAGCGTGTCAACCGGCAGATGCAGCACGCCGCCCTCGCGATGGAGTTGATGAAGGGAGACCTTGGCTCAAATGGAGGATCTGCAGCGGGATCTAGGACTAACGTCCCGAAGAAGGAATCTGAGGTTCAGACCGACATGAGCTACACCAGCCAAAGAAAGAAGGACAAGGATAAGGACAAAGACGCTGACAATGAATGAAAAACAATTAAAAGAAGAATAATATGTATTGTAAATTAATTTATGAGATAACGACGACAATAATAAAAATTGATTCTTTCAAACATTTGAGGTTTTCCCCTTATCTAAAAGGATAAGAGGTATCAATTATAATCGAAATAGTTTAGATGTCCTCGTTTATAAGTGGGTTTTTTTCGGTAATTCCTCTCCATTTTAATCTATCTTTTCTGTCTTACTTAAAGACTCGGTCTCACTTGATGGGTCCTGCCGAGATTCTTCGGCTTCCTGGTTTTCAGATGAAACTTCCTCAGACGCAGGACGAGGGACTGTAATTGTGTAGAAAGTACCCGAAGTATCGTGGCGAAGATGCATTTTCAAGTCCAAGAACCGGTGGCGGGTACGCTCCGTGCGTTCTCGACGACGCTGCTCAATTAGCTCATAGAAGTCAACTGGAAAATAAAGGGTTTAACTAAGTTTAAAATCAATATACTAATTAAGTGCCACTCACTGGATTGCGAAGGCCTACGGGTAAAAGGACGGTCTTGGTCTTGGTCTTGGAAAGGACGGTCGTTCATTTCTAAGAAATCCAAGTAGCTCCCACTAGTTGATGATTTTGTTAGTACGTTCTGGTGGATGTTTAAATACACATTAATTTTATCATATTATTCTTAGCTAAACTTAAAAACCCCTTACAGGGGTGAATAAATATACCTTTTGTGGTATTTTCATATAGGAAGTCGATGAAGCTGGAGGACCTGTGCGCTTGCTTGTAATATTGTAGGGAATTTTATTGGGAAAAACCTGTTCCCAATACTGATCCTTAACCAGTTCAGGATGCTCCTGGTGCATCTCGTCCACAATGCAGTACGCAACGGTAATATTTCGATCGATAATCCAATTAAGCTAAATATAGATAAAATAGTAATAAATAAATAGATCCAATCAAAATACGAAGGAATATAATTCATATAAATATCTTTAACGCTACCTCAAAATCATCATCATCCTCTCCGAAAGGATTGATCAATGACTCGGCCACCTTGAGCCATCCCATGTAAAAGAAAAACTGAAGAATAGTTAGGAAAGGGAACCACCTGAGGACACTCAGACCTTGTTGAGTGTTATTTTCCGTCCATTGTTGCCCAAGAGCGCTGAAGAGAAAGAACGAGTAGGTGGCCAGGGTGACCACTTGGGTGTAGACCAGTGGAACAGTTACCCAATCGTAGTAGAGCAAAAAGCTACAGCGACCTCGAAATTTGTTGAGCTCATCCATGATCGTCTTAACTGCGTAATCATCCCGTATTTTGCTCTCCCTCCTTGCTCTCATGACAATACTTCCTGCCCAAACGATGGGCATCCAGTGCTTCGGATAACTTGGGAAGGCCTGATCCATGGTCTCAATGATCTTCCTTTCATTTTCCAGCAAGAACCCAGCCTCAATGATTTGATAATACGTGGGGAATCGACGCTTCACTCGCGGTGATATCATGGTAAAAACGAGCACCTGGCACAGGCAGACATATCTTAGGATCGTTCGCCTCATAACGCGGGCTCTATCATCGGATCCATGGATACTGCTGCTGATCAAAATGGCAATCCCATCTGGCCAAGGAATGGTGGTGTATTGTTCCCACCATCGCTTCATTACAATCGTTACATAAAATCCCATCACGAAGGACAGGGGGATAAGAGATCCATGCTTCATGCAATAGGACGCAATATCTTCAAAAAACCTAAGTTATTATTAAAGCTTGTTTTACTATGGAATTTGATTTAAAGAGGCTCACCTTTTGCCCTCATCATTGATCAACACGCGGTATGTAACCGCTAGTAAGCAGTACAGTCCGCAAAAGACAATGAGATCAACCCAAATCAGCTTGTAAATACTGCCACGCCATCTTTAAAATATAAATTTGGAATTTTTTACGAATTATTATAAACTTGATTTATTACTTGCCTGATCAGCAATCTGAGAAAATTGTTAACTACACTTGAGGTATTTACGCTGGATGTATAAGTCACAGTCATGATTAAACAATATGAATTAATAATCCAAAGTAAGTTGACAGGGGACCTGGTTTGACAGAAAAGTTCAAGGGATCTAATTTCATTTTTTTTGTAGAAATCATTGAAGTAAATGGTGTGGCAGTTACGTTGATAAGAAGTAAATACAGGATCACTTTTCTATTCTAATTTGGGTACCATGTTCACCTCTTTCGAAAAGTAGTATGAAGTGTTATTTAAATTTAACCAATTTAAGCCTATCTTTTAGAAATAGAACTTAAAAATAATGAATGTCTTTGGTACCTATTTAAATATTTGGATTTATTTTAAAGCGAATTTTCGTGAAGTTAAAATAATGTAATGTAAAATTAAGCTGACATATCAATTATATTGAGCTCATTATTTCTTATTTCTCATCTCTTTAATCGTTCTTTTCTGGTTTAATTTGTGGGTTAGCCTTGGACGAAGGGTCCTGTTGGGTTCTGTCTCCCGCTTCCTGACTTTCTGATAGAGTTTCATCGGACGGAGGACGAAGAACTGTGACCGTATAGGGGGCACCGGTATTATCATGACGGAGATGGGTACTTCTCATGTCCAAAAATCGGTGGCGCATTCGCTCCGTGCGCTCACGACGACGCTGCTCAATAAGGGCATTGAAATCAACTGTGAAAAATACGATTTTCAATTAAAAGTATAATTTCTAAAATCATTTAATGACATAAGTCAGACTCTTACTCGTTGATTGAGAAGGTTTACGAGAGCTATGCAAATCTTGGTGCTCCATAGTAAACTGACTTTCACTGAAGGTCATTCGAGATGATCCATCGTCCATTTGGAAGGAGTCTGAGTAGCTCCCAGTGGCAGATGGTCTTCCCAAGAAGTTCTGCTTGAAGCTGTTCCGTAAACGGTTACTGCGGCTACTACTACGGTTACTAGGATTACTTTGAGTCGAAAGTCCCGATCCACGGGTTCTCTAGAGTTTCAAAAGAAGTAATTTTCGTACAGCTTATAAAACTGGTAGTTAAAAACTGATAATAAATTTACCCTCTGGGTTTCCATATATGCAGTTGAAGCTTCCGGAGGGTTATGTCGCATAGTTGGTATAGCATAGGGTATTTCATTGGGAAACACCTCTTCCCAATACTGATCCTTAACCAGTTCAGGATGCTCCTGGTGCATCTCGTCCACAATGCAATAAGCGACAGTAAGATTCCGATCGATAATCCAATTTAGCTGTAGTTCAATTTAAGTTATGAGCCATTATTAAATATTCCCAAAATTAAGATTGCGATAAGAGAAATAATAAGACGTGATCTTACCTCAAAGTCGTCATCATCCTCTCCGAACGGATTGATCAAAGTCTCGGCTACCTTGAGCCAACCCATATAAAAGAAAAACTGGAGAACCGTCAGGATGGGGAACCACCTGCTAATACTCACGCCTTCCTTATCTGAGGCGTTCTCCATCCACTGCTGTCCGAGGACGCTGAACAGGAAAAAAGAGTAGGTGGCCACGGTGACCACTTGGGTGTACACCAACGGAACACTGACCCAATCGTAGTAAAGCAAGAACCCACAATATCCGCGAAACTGGTTCAGCTCATCAATGATCGTCTTAACGGCGTAATCATCCCTGATCTTATTCTCCCTCCTGGCCCTCATCACAATACTAGCTGCCCAAACGATAGGCATCCAGTGTTTCGGATAACTTGGGAAGGCCTGATCCATGGTCTCAATGATCTTTCGTTCATTTTCTAGCAAGAACCCAGCCTCAATGATTTGATTATAAGTGGGAAATCGACGCTTCACTCGCGGTGATATCATGGTAAAAACGAGCACCTGGCACAGGCAGACATATCTTAGGATCGTTCGCCTCATAACGCGGGCTCTATCATCGGATCCATGGATACTGGTGCTGATCAAAATGGCAATCCCATCTGGCCAAGGAATGGTCGTGTACTGCTCCCACCAGCGTTTCATCACAATTCTCACAAAAAACCCCAACACGAAGGATAATGGTATAAGGGAACCATTCACCTCGCAATATGTTATAATGGCTTCGAAAAATCTGTGGCATCCACCATTAATTTGGTCCAGAGTACAACTTAACTTAACTCACCTTTTGCCCTCTTCATTTATCAACAACCGATATGTAATGGCCAGCAAGACGTACAGTCCAAAGAAAACAATAAGGTCCAACCATATTAACTTATAAATGCTGCCGCGCCATCTTCGAAGTGAGTATAATATTAGGGTATTTTAAGGGAAGAAGAATACTTTTAGTACTTACCTCACCAGCAAGCCCAAGAAATTGCTGACGACATTCGATGTGCTTACACGTGAGGTGTAGGTCACAGTCATGATGGAAAAATCTCCTTGAATGAATTCGAATCGTGTATAATACAGACAAAACAAAAGTTGACAGTCTAAGCAAAGTATATTTTTCTTTAATAAGAATTTATCTTTTTTCTTGAATTTATATTGGCTTAAAACCATTTAGAGTATTTCAACTGAATGTTTTTATTTTCTGGAGTGAAAAATAACAAAGACAAAAATGAAACATTACAATTGAAATCAAAAGACATGATTAAAAAGGTGTTGGCAGAACATCGTTGTTACTTTTTTGTTTCCCTATCCAGGTATATATTCCCCTCCCTTAAAGGTATTTCGTGGATAATTTTATTTATTCTGAGAACCATTCCCATGGATTTTTTACTTTATACCCTGCGATTGAAAAAATAAAGGGGTGTAGTAATATGGTTCAGTCCCAACCCAATTCAAGCCCACTTCTTTTATGTAAGAACATGTAGAGATGTCAAAAAATGACTAGTAAGTACCACGCAGTCGGATATCCATATAGTAGCTTTTCCTTCTTGTTTTTATTTACCCTTTCGAGACCTCCCGCAGGAACTGTGAATCGATTTCATTGCTTCCTGTGACAAAGATTGCCTTTGATGCGTTAAGACAATACGTACAGTTTTGTGAATCATTTATAAGCCACAATACCCATGTGCTTGTGTCATGTGCCAGAAAAGTCCTTCCTGACAGCGGCAAAACCACATGAGCAGCGGCTGAAAAAAAGGATATCCAACGGGCTCTCATTGTGCCTTCCATTATCATAACCAAACATGGAAAATCTGACGCGATGCGTGTTATTATTTTTTACACTTGACAGCATTTTCTGCGCTGTAAAAATGGCGACAAAAACGAAATGAAATTACATTGGCAGCTCACCATGCGAGAATGAAAAACTATGGCGACTTTTTATTATACAACATATTTAATGCTCAGATTGAGGGCGGCTGAGGGTAAAATAATTCCGATTCTGCTCGCCACTTAACTCATTTGGGGCATTATGGGGGCTTGTTTTTCCCCAGAGTCCTTACTGCTGTTTCCAATTTATAATTGCGGATCGATATGTTGGCACTAAAGTGGTTTTCCTTTTTGTAAATGTGTTAAAATGTAAGCAAGTGCTGAGAGAGGGATAATATCTCATTGGAGGTTACTCTTAAGGTAATGGTTTTTGAACTTTTATTTTACTTTATACATGGGTACACATACTTCTTGATTAACTATGCTATTTAATCTTAGAATTTATTTATAGTTTACGCCATTCGATTTTTATTAAGATGCATTACACCATTCACTTTTCAAAATATTTATAATATACATTTTGTTTAATATTTTAAAAAACCGCAGATAGTGCTTTAAAAAAATTATTTAAAAGCATTTAATATTTTTGAATATTTTCAAACCCAAATTGAGTTAAATGAGGAAATCAGTTATTAACCATTACTAAGGGTATTCACCTGCATGCTAAATTAAATAGTCTGATCTAAAGAGTATATCTTGAATAGTATTATTAATCTACATATATTGTACCTAAATATTTATACAAACACAAAAATGAAATTTTACATTGCGGAACCAACAATGGGTTAAAATGGTACCCTTTTCTGTTTACTTTGTTCTTTATTTTATTGTTCTTTTTTTATTATATAGGTAGTCAAGTGCCTTGAAACGTTTAAAGTCGTCAGCTGGTCCTGACTAATTGGCCTTCCCATCATCAAGTTGGTCATCCGACCAAAGGCCGTAACCGATTCGCAAAAGCCCCATGTCCTCGGCAACAATTCAGGCAGATATGTGGCCATAAATATTTCATATTTGCACATCGCGTAGTTTGTGTTTTGTCGCCTGCTGCTCCTGATTGATGACGCGGTTGAGGATTGCAGATGCGGATTTTCGTCCTCTGATATTGGGGGAGCACAAAAAAGGGGTTAATTTAATTTCGCGCTCGGGCGAATTTGTCCATAATTGGCAATTAGCATTGACCATTGCCATATACATATTCGCCGGCGAAGCCATGGCAATCATCGCCGTGCTGGCCATCATCTCACACGGTCAACTTACAGCGTGGCCAGCAGAAGTCCGTTTGCAGTTCAGCATTTGCCCACTGGCAACCAATATTTGCCTCATGGTTGTTTCCGCTGGTGTTGTTTTTTGTGACCATTTTTCAAAAAGTGCATACAAAAAAACTGCCAGAATTATTGAGGCGTTGCCACAATAATCATCGATTCGATCTCCCTGTCAATGAATTTACGGTGCTGAAAATATTGATAGAAACGATGTTCCATTTGTGATGGGAATTTACAATAGATTGAGGTTGCGAAACACAAAAAAGTCGTACAAGCCCCTTTTAGATGCTATGGAATATTTGTGCTGAGTCGAATTAAGGTTAAACCATTATATTTCATTTATACTTCTGCAGAATTAATCCATAATCAACTCAAAAATGGCCTAAATTAAAACTTAACTGTTCCTACGTTTCCATCCACCACTGTAAATTGTTGCATTGCCTGATTGCAGCTGCTCTGCGTCGTTAATTGCAACACAGTCATGCAAAATGCGTTGAATGCGAACTTTTTGCTAGAATTGGGTTGGGGTTTCCCCAGTGTTTTTCACACCATTTTTCAAAGTCAATTTCGGATGAGTTTTAATGCGACCTTTGGGATAGCGCATTATGTTTTTTATTTCGATGCCATTCTCTTCCTATCGCTTGATTAGGAATGATGAGGGTTGGTAGGGAGGCGCAAAAGGAGGTTCGGTATTCGAATACATTCAACAAGCTGGAATTGATGGGACTGACCCTCAGGTAGGATTGGGTTGGAAGTCGAGTAACCCCAGGGAAAGTCATGTAATTTTATGTATAAAAATCTATTTTTTAGAGTTAGCGATGGCCCAGATTTAATAGTAGAGTTTCAGAGGTGATTTGCATTTCGGTAATAAAATCCATTTTAATATAAAATAGATAAGGGCTTAGTATTTTATGGCTAGAATCGTTTTAAGTTTACTGAGAGAAGCTTTGCTAAATGGCTCAAATATTTTTTCTGATCCCCGATATTTAAAGGCATTGTTACATTGCATTTTACATTGTGGACACCTCTTATAAATAAATGATCTTGAATCGAACAGTCACTTATGATAAATAATTTCTTTTATATTACATAACATTCATAACAATTCTTCCCAACGCTTTCCTCTATAGTATCTGCCACACTTCTTTCGTGTAAGATTTTTGGTACTCCTTTCACTCCATCTTTCCCCCAATCTCATTCGTCACTCGGAATCTTGATTTGAAATAAACAGACCCAACAGCTTTATAGATTACACTGTTGCCACAGAGCAAAAAACCCGCACAATCTTTAACCCAATCGGAACAAGGCCATAATACCCGACAAACCCATGATGCATTAGGACATCTTGGAACATTATCGTTCCTGCTCATCTTTGACTTTCATCTAAGCCAAGGCTAATGTCAGTCATTCGGCCCTTCACAACCTTTTTTTTTGGGAAGGCTAGTCCGATTTTGGTTGTTAGAGAGCTAATTATGTGACAGCCTATTAGCAACTCGATAAATATGTGCCCAGCGGAGGATGCCCATCGCCGGGACCCGAAATCCCACCCAGCCATCCGGGAAAAGTTTGCTTTGTGGGGACAGCTCCTCTCCGGCATTCCGCTCATTCATTAGATATGCGAACCTTGCTCCCGGGCTGATTATGACAAAGCACTTTTGCCCAATTGGGTAAATTAGGTGGAAACTGAAAACTAAATGAAACGGAACTCGGCACACGCCCACGTTTTTTTCCACCGTCGTCGCTCTAATTTTTAAACCCAACCAAAGCCGGAAAAGGGCGGATGGGAAGGAATAAAATACCGTTTTGACGTTTTACTTTTATTTTTTGGCTCAGTCTTTTTCAGCGGAACTTGGAAAACTCGGACCACGAACCGTAGCAATTATTTTGCATTAACGAAAGGGTTTAACATTTGCGTTTTAGCCGACGTTTAACAACAACAAGCCGCACATTACGATGGGGCTTTTGGACTTCTGGGGGCGGTGAGGGGGCGTGTCCAAGTTGGACAGTTGTCCTGAGGGTTGTACGCCTTGTAATTCGTTTCGCTATATACCCTGTAAAATGGCTGAAAAAACAGTTGGGGTATACTTATTAACAAAATATAGTGGAATTTACAAAAGGTTTCAAAATAAAAATAAAAAAACGAAACTTAGGGTACGTTTTTTGTGCTTCATAAGAAAAATAAATAGTTAATTAATTTTTAGTTGTCTTCAAATTTAAAAATTCAATTCTTCAAAAAAATAACCAAATGGTATTACCTGAAACTTCCTTTGGAATAAACATTTTGTTGAATATTTTATTAGGTTAAATAAGGCATGGTTGAATATCTTGCTGTAGGAATATCATGCTGTTTAAAATTTCTAAAAATATATTTATAACTTAAAATGGAATCTTAGTTTGTAGTATCATATTTATTTCATAATTTGTTTTTCAATTTAATATTGACAAATATTCAAGGATAACCAGCTGTCGAAACCGCTATGCCGGAACATTTTTTGTGGCTGCTGCGACGACGACGATAAATTGTTGTAATTAATTTTTATTTAACTGTGAAAATGGAAATGCTCTCTTTTTTTGGCCGTTTTCAAATTGGCTTAAAATGTAAATTATTATTGTGGCCAGGATCGTGCTACATCATGCCAAAAGGAGCTGGGGGATTGAGGTATTTCCCCGGCACTTTGCGATGTCTATTAATTAAGCTACATGTGTGTGGGCGGGACCCTCCAACCCGCAGTTCTGCCTTTGTGGTTGGCAGTTTTGTTAAACCTGGAAAATGGAGAAAATGGGAAAGGGGCGGGGCTGGCAGTAGCTCCATGTTGTAAGTGATAATTACAAGTTGGCAAAACTTTTCACACACAACGAGCGACGAGGACTGAAGGAGACTGACAGCTCCGGCTTTTGGCCAAAAGTAATTACAATTAAGCCGACGAGCATTGGGGAACTCGTTTTATTAGTTTATCCATCTCCACTCCATCTACTCAAAAAGTTGCAAGTATTTTTCAAGAATTTATTAAAAAGAAAAGCAAAGACAAAAAATTGATGTACAAAACGCTTCTCTAATTTCCCCCAAAAAATCAAAAGGAAACTCGCCAAACAAACTTTTACGCTTTGAATCCTTTCACTTAAAGCCCTGGCTGTTCGTCCCCTCCGAGAAAGTTTTGTCTAAGTATTACCAATAAAATTGATGGAGAAATAGTCCCGAACTATTTGGCTGTAGATAAAAACTTTTTCCGCCCACACACAGATATTATGAGGGGGTGGGGAGAACCCCGAAATTGCAGCAGAAGAATAGGAACAAGCTTAGCTAAATATTAAAATGGCCCACCCTCCTGTATATTTACCCCTGGCCAAGTGAACTGAGAACAATTTGGGTGCCGAGCTAGAAAGTACTGGAATTGGGGGAAATCCCCCATTGTTATGAAACAGGGGCGACTGCAACGGTGGAATACTTTTGTAAGTAAGTGTTGGGGTTAGTTATTCAAGACGGCCTCTCCCCCCTTTGTTTTCCAGGGATCAAAACTCTTTGGCATTTAAGTCCTAAAGTAAAGACTTTGGCAGTTTTGGACTCTGAGAAAACTATAAATGGAATGTTTGGCAAAGCTTCAAATGAATAAATGAATAAACCCGATTCATTGAATGAATCGAAAAATGAAGCAAGTGAGGGGAACAGAATTGAAATTTGTGGAATTTTTAAAATATGTTTGGCCAAAGGAACATAAAGATTTTTTGGAAATAGTATACTATAGTTTCTTTAAATTATGATTTTTTCAGTAAATAGATGTTTATTATTATATTATTATTTTGTTAGAAGCTATACAAATGTTCTTCAAAGGTTCTTTAGATCTTTGCCCTTGCTTCTTTACTGCCTAATGGATTTTAAAATTTTTAATTTTGTTCTGAACTTTCTTAGAAGCTTTCGGTTTTTATTTAGCTGTTTAGCTCCATTAAAGCCTAATCCAATTTATATTTTTTAATATCCCTGCCTTTTTCCTGATTACTTCCACTTCTAAGCACTCCTCCATTAAAAAGAAAACCAAATTTTAAAACTCTTCAACCAGAAGATACAAATTTTGTAGGCCAATTATTGACACATTTAACCGAAAAGACGTCTGGAAGTTTAACGCCTGGGCAAAATCATATAAAAACCAATCAAAGTTTTTCCTCGAACAGGTGTCCGGACTCCACTTTCCCCCTGTTTTCCCTCCTTTCCCTTTTCGGCCCATTCAAGCCGAAACACGCACAACTTTCAGCTACTTGTAATTAGCTTTTCTTGTTCGATTCGTTTGGCAGCAGCCGAAAAACGCTTGTCCCACCCAGAATTTTCCTCCGCTTTCCTATTTTCCCCCCGAAACTTTGCGTGCAGAAATTTCGCTTCTAACGCAGGCAAAGATTTAACTTTTTGATTGAGAAAACATCATTAACGCACGTAAAAGGTGACCTAACTATTTACTGGTCTCGGTTCCGGCTCTTTTTGTGTGTCGGTGGGTGTGCGTGAGTATCTGTGTAGGTTAAAAGTTTTTGCTTTTCGATGCTAAAAATCAAATAGGGGAAAACGGCGAGAAATGCGGTAAGCGAGGGCAAAAAGATGCGGGATGAGCCAGCAAAGTTTCTAATCACATTTACCGCAATTACTAACAAGGTTTTTTGTTAACTTGGCCCAGATGCGAAGTGGAAGGGGCAGCGGGGCATCGCCTCAAATATGTGCGTACTACAAAGTAAATTAAATAATTTAATTAATTATGAAATTTGGGTTTGCAGAACCGAGCTGATGAAGCAGCGCCAATCAAGATGGCATTAAAAGTAATCTGATTTGGGTAGCAAAACATAAGAGAAGGGAATTTTACTGGGAAATCGTTACGCAAAAGATGAAAGAAGTGTTAATAAATTAACTGAGAATTTCCGGGGGTTCGTCGAGATCATGGAACAGCATCCAAATCTAGATAAAAGGAAGTGCATTAAAAACGCAATGGAAAAATAACTAAACAAATCAAAACAAAGTTTTAATTTGGGGTTGCTGCCCGAGTGAATAAATTAAAAACTGGAATACAAAGTACCTAGTTACTTATGCCACTTAAACATTTAAAAACTCCTATACAAAACCAGTTTTTTAGGGAACCCCTTATCGGTTAAATAAACGCAAGCCACTACCCTATCAAAATAGTGAAAAATTTCTGCATAATCAATTAAAGGCCATCGCGCGGTATGCCACCCCTAAAATCTAAAAAACCAACCGAAAACATTTAAACCGAACTAATTCAACCCTAACGAATTGATAATGCATTATCTCGGGAACCGAACTATCCCTATCCCTATCCCAATCCCCTCCATCCCTTTGCCGATGCTCCATCAAAGTCAGCGAAGATTCTACCTGGTAACTGCCAAATTATTTATATCGCACTTAAATTGGCAATGAATAGAAAATTAGGGTTTCCCCGTTCACCGAAAAAAAGGGGTGAGAAAATAATGTCCTCGGCGACAGCTGCTCTCATCGCTCCAAATAATACTCCTTAGACTTGCAGTCAGGCGTTAAGCCATTGATCGGGTCCCCTACGCCTCATATAGGGCGGGTTCCTACGGGGATCCTAAGTAAATAACAATAAAGTCGCAAAGCAGAATAAGAGGCCCAAGGCAAAAACGATCTTAATCTTGGGACAATTAACGTTCGACCTTAATGATAGGGGCGCGACTACGTAGAGAGAGCCCAAAATGTAATAAGGAATAACAGGGATTATCCAGTAAAAGTATTTGGAGGCGGTAAAAGTACTCGATACTCGTTGGGTTTTCAAGTGCTCGGCACAGGGAAAACTAGGGAATCGAAAACTTGTACATAATCCTCTTTTTCCCCCAGATGTGCCATATTCTTTCCATACTTTTTCCCCCGTATCAGTTCATTTGCTCTTGATTTTTGGGCCACGCTTAATAATATTTCAAACTTAAAACTTTTCTCGTGCCTCTGCTTTTCTTACGCCCACACAATGAGCACACAAAATGTGGGCAAAAAGTAAAGCAGGGCAGAAATGAAAGGCAAACTCAGATGTGAATGGGAAACACACATTTCGAAAAAGAGTCCAAGTTGGTGGCCACAACAAAAGCTCGGAAAAACTAGGGTCTCAACAGCAGGAGGTGCTCGCAGGTAAAGTGTGTTTGAAGTTCTGCAAATTGGAATAAAACTTTGAGCGGGTTTGATTTCAAAAATGCATTGGCATTCACAATTAACACTAATCTCTACCAAGATAGCAAAATATTTGGTTTCGGATTAAAGATACTTAGAAATATAAAATACTCTCGCATAAAAATTGAAAATTAGATTCTGTATAATAAGAATATTGATTTTATATAAGGTTAAATTTTAATTGTATGATTTTTGCGTTAAGACATAATAAGATTTTTCCTATGCTGCATTCTGGTAGAGTTAATTAAGTCATGTTTATTTTATTTGAATCCCTTATACATTCCTTAGCCCTGTCAACCCTCTTGCTAACCGATTAATATATAAATAATGCATATTTCATTCCTGGATCACAAATTGATCTTCCGCTTGCTACTTGACCTCCCCCCTGACTTCATTTCCACAATTTTCGTATAGTAAGTTTCAACTTCGTTATGTCGTCATTTGTCCGGAGCCACCGACAAACCTGGAAATAAAATGCCCTCACACGAGTTTTCCGCACCAAACTTGCTCACACAAACACACTCCAACTGCCTTTCATTCACACAGACACACACACTTGGAAAAAACGAAATGGAAAAGCGGAAGAAAAGCGGAGAAAGGAGCCAGAAAAAAATTTGCTCGCTTCGTTTTCTGCTTGAATTACAAATTGCAACATCAAAAGTTTGACGTTCTTCGTTCGCTTTTGCCACCCACTTAGCACCCGCCACCCACAACCACCCCACCACCCCCAGACACAGAGTTTTCCCACCCCCGCCCCCTTGTGTTGTTGTTATTGTTGGTTAACAATACTTTCGGGTTCGGCTGCTGCTCCTTGGTTGCTTTCTACTGCTTTTCCAGCTTTTCCTGAATGCCGAAAGGAAAGCAATTTTCCAGCAATATGTTGAACGTATTAGAATTTTGTTTACACTCGAAATGGAAAACATGTTGTGCAATGCAACGTCGCACATACATACGATTCAAAGTGGGTGGAATTCAGAGGGGGTGGGACTGAAGGCCAAAGGCGGTGATAGAGACAGGAAGCTCTCCACATATCTGTCGCTCATTTGTTTGCACTAATATCCAGTTGTCAGACTTTCGATTAGTTTGCAAATGGGTTTTGATTTTTGGCATAAAATGGCCTTAAAGCATTTCGAATAGCCAGGGCCTTGCCACGCCCACTGCCGCTGATCGTATGCTAATTACTTTGGAGCAGCAGCACCAGCTGTTGTAATAACTCAGCCATAAACTGCCCAATGTATACACTAAAAATTATGCATAATTATTTCAAAGCGTTTTCATTAATTAGCTTCCTGCAGAGCAGCAAGTTCCCAAGGCAGGAGTCGCTTTCTCACAACCACGTTCCGAAAACCAATTTCGATTTCCAGTCGGAAAGGTAGACCATTTTAAGTCCAAACATGCCTAAGATCAATAATTGTATCATTATTGGATGAAGAATTTTTTTATTTATTCTGATGTCTAATTGATAGTTCCCAAAATAAATCAATTTTATACATAGCTTTTGTTAGCTTTTGTTAGGTACCCCTCAATTTTAAGAATTTGCGAATATATATGTAGATTGAAAATTAAATTGCTTTTAAAATTTAAATTTTATTTATACATATGTATGTACAATTGATATGAACATGTAATTTTTTTTAAACTTTAAAATTGTGTTAAAATTACCAAACAAAGATTTTAATTAAACGCCTAGGTATTTATTTGTTCTATTTTATTTTCTTACTAGTGTATTTATGAGGTTGTTTACATGTCATCTTTAAATATGAATGTAATATAAACATAAACGATTTCCGTGTGAAAACTCAAAAACCGGAACACGAATTTTTCACTCTCCCTCGCGCTTTCTATATAGGTCGCTAGGTGGCGCCAGCCGCACATTGCAGCGCAGATTTCGACAATTTAACACCTCCATTATTAATTGAAGATAGACCAACTAGGTGGTAGGTAGAGTTGGGGGCTCCGACTCGAAACTGGGTAAATTTTTATGCTACTGCAGAAAAGTTTTTTGTTTTCTTTTGCCGGTTTTTTGCGTGTGTTTCGCTGAAAGCTTCGCCCACAACTTTTGGAATATTAATGATGAGAGCAGCTTGACTTCTGCTTTAGCTTTCTCCTCCAGCTCCTTCCCACTTTCATTATTATAGTATGCATTGTTCGCAGAGTGGGGTTTGGGGCTCCTAAATTGCTGAAACGTTTTTACCCGTGGCTTATTAAGCTGCCCTGCTCTGATTCTAGTGCACAGCAAACAAACGGGGAACCAAATCTTTTACCCGTTCGGTATTTCTTGGACTTTAATAACCACTAAGTTTTCCAGCTATATAAAAAGTAAAACTATTAAAACTATGCTTTTATCATTTCAATAGGTTTTTTTAATTGGTTCATGTGATTCATGGTTTTAATGCCTTTTTGTAAATGTATAATTGTCATATAATTAATTCCATAATAATTAATGTATTTTATAAATGTAAAAGAATCATAAATTATGATATAATTAATATGTATGTATAAAATAACCATGCAAACTGATGGTGCATTTCTACCAGTGTTTATTTGTAATGCTCGACAAAGCATGAGATTTCCTACAGATTTCAGTTATGGCAAATATGAATTTGGCGCTGGAGTGGGGATAGAATGGGTAATGCTCCTTAATTGCTGCTGAAAAGGTCAGCGGGAAGCTTTTCCCGTTGCAAAGGTCATTCGAAGGAGTAGGAGTAGCGAAAGGATTTAGAGCTCGCTTTCGGTATAATTGATTGAGTTACGATGATGATGGATGCTTCATTTGCTGCTCAGTTGTTCGTGTTCTTAAGTAGCGTATTTTAAAAGGTACTTTTATTTCTGAATCGGAGTTCGTTGAATAGGTGAGTGGAATTATTTTCATGGCACCGATTGTTCTCGTAAACTTTCTGGGAAGTGTCTGAAGTGGTATTTTATCGGTAAACATAACCAAACAATCGTTTTAAATATCTCTTTTAAAGGATATGACACAAAAAATGGTTAGGCAGTTGCTAAATTTATTTTTATTCAAAATATAAATCCATTAGATGTTTTTTATATAATTTATCTTACAAGTGAGCTATAAAATATCGAAGCAGCGAAAGACGCGAAAAGCCACCAATCAATTGCGACAATCCCAAGTAAGTAAGAGTCAACATCACGTGATCCATGGCATAATTCCCTTCATTAAACCTTTGGCCTCACACATCTGCTCCAAATATCTTATTGTTGGTGGGCTTCGAATGGTTAAGCCGATGTTTTGGGTATTATATAGCTATAATCCAGAAAGGACTTTCACCGCCGCTTTCTTATGACCCCCTCCCATAAATTTCCATTTCCCCCGACTTTGCTCATTAGCGTTTCATAAATTTGATTAAGACAATCCCAAGGGGAATCCGCAGTTGCTATTTGCTTATTTGTTTGTCTGCCAAGGGGAGGGATTTTCACTTCCCCCATTTGGCAAATTAGCAGGCGTATAGTCACCACCAAAGTAATGCACATATTGCATCATGTACTCGGGGTTGATTTATATCCATTTATATGCAGATATATCAAGAAAGTCTTTTACAATTTCGACGCCGCTTTAATTGGATTAATTTGCATTAATATTTATTAGACGCAAATGCAGACGGCGCTCAAAGTGGAGAGCCGCCGGCTATTTAAGCAGCAGAATTCAGAATCCGAATCTGAGGACGGAACCCATTTTCATATCGACTCAGGACCGGGACCGGGGCCACCCCCCCCTTTCCTGCGCCAGGCACAAAACATGGCCAAGAGCGGAACGTGGCTAAAATGTGCACTTGGAACTTGGAACTGTCAAAGCAAATATGTCAAACATGGCAGCGTTTGTCCTTGGCTGCTGCACCATTTTTTCCTTAGCATTTTCCCTTATATTTGCTCAGCTCTCGAGCGATGTTTGCCCTCATATATGTATGAATGTCCTGGCTTCTTTTCCCTTTCTTGTCCCCGTCCCCCTTCCCGTTCCCGTCCCTGACTCCTCCTTTCGGGATCCTGGCTCCTGGCAACGGCTTCTGCTCCTGCTCCTGCTCCTATGCTCCAGCATTTGTTTGTTAGCAAACATGTAAGTTGCCTTTGGCCAGCGTCGCAGGAGGTGGGAATAGAATGGGAGAAAAGGTTTGCACAACGCGAAAAACTACGATCTTCCCGAGATGGGGGTTCTCAATTTAATTTTTAATTTCTTGAGTGGTAAATGATTAATTGATTTAGTAGGTACAAAAGAACATTAAAAAGTCTAGCTTATAAATAAAATATTTTACAGTAAGACAAAGTTTTATTACGTGGATTAAACTTTGTAACAAACTCCCCTAAAAATTTAAATTGGTTATATTTTATTATAAATAAACACAACAACAAATAAATATAATAAAAAAAAGAATGTTCAAATTAATTTATAATTTGATCGTTGCATTTAAGCAGCAAAATCAAGGGTTCATTACTGCGGATAAGAAAGAATTTAATGGAAAACTAAAGCCCTAAAGGCTTTACAAATTATATAACGATTTGATATAGTCTTAAGCAACGTTTTTTTTCTGTGTTTACTGGGTTCTGAGGATATTTGGGGAAGGAGATAGTGATAGAGAAGAAACGACAGGCGAGACACATCGCTTACTTCAATCATCTGGCACTTGGCGTTTCTCCACTCCCCTCCCCCTTTTCTTTCCTTTTCCTTTATGTCTGACTATGGTTTTTCGATTCCGTACCCCCCGCTGCTATATCAACCCCCCTTCCCACCATCATGCTCGAAAATCTATTTTACAATGCAAGAAAAAGTCCTTTGCCTCGGTGAATCTTCTACTTCAGCTTCGATGTCTCTGCTCCCTGGGAGCTTTGTGCCCATTTTATATTTTTTTGGCAAACACTTCATACTTTTTGGCAGATTCTCCCCTCGCGTGCCACGCCCCCACTGGGCCGCCCCTCGCTGATGTATTTGATTTCGCAAAGTGCGCGCTGGAAATTTGATTTCGACTGCTGCAGCAGGACGAAGGATGTATGTACGTCCGTGCCATGTGCCATCCAGTGGGCACACACACACACACAGAGATATGTGCACATCCGACGTCACAGACACGCCCCCTTCCGCCCAGCCACCGCCCCCTTTTCTTGGCCTTTGTCCTGCCGCTGATGCACATTGTCATATGTGCAATGTCTGGAGACACAAATGGCGGCAAATAGCTTTGACTCTGATTTTGAATCCGATTCCGAATCAGATTTGGATTCGGGCTCGGGTCATCACATCTAAAGCTTCAATTATCAACGTCGTCTTGTTACACTTTCACGTAGTTGGGCGAGAAAGGAGCTGATGCTCGAATTTAAGCATGGTTATCGTACTATCTTATTTTCCTTAAGGGTCCTTATTTAAGATACTGTATTTAGTACTAAAATAAATTCCAAATTATAATATTGATGAGGATAGTCATCCATTTTTAAAAAAGGATTAAACCAGACATCCAAAAAAATTATTACACTAATTTATAAACAAATCAAAGCCATTAAATTTTAAGCTTTAAAATTTGAAAATCTCCGTTGTATTGTAAATTAATTACAAAGAGAAGTTCTTCTGAATCTATATTGCCATTTTACTGCATCGCTTAAAATGCAGTTTCTGTGGTTATATCTGATAGTAATAATCTCAAGCTTTATGTTGAGTTAAGGGGGTATTCTAGTCTAGAGGCTCTATTTTAGAGCCTTTTTTAACAATTAATTAAAACTAAACCATTGATATTTTTAGTGTCGGGTTTTTTATCATTTGTTTATTTAACTTAGAAGAGTACATAAAATAAAATTTGAAAAAAAAAATTTATTTTTCATCGAGTTATGTGTCCTTGAAGTAGAGGGGGGAAAAAAAAGGCCGTGTCCTCGTCGCCAGGATTTCTACCCTTGTGGTCATCCGAAAAAAAAAAAAAAAAAATTCCTTATCAGTACGAATGTCGCTATGGCATGAACCAGCAAAACAAAAAAAAAATTTTTTTCATAAAATGGCGGCCACCCAAAAAAAAAGTCGATTTTTTCACTAATTTTTTAATTTTATCGAATTTTTTAAAAATATTACAAATTTTAAATTCTTATTTTTTGTTGGTTCATGCGATAGAGAGATATTGAAAGAATATTCATGCCAAATTTTAAGTAAATCGGCTGATTAGAACTTGAAATATTATGGCTACCGTATCAGAAAAAGTAGTTTGGAGAAAAACGCGTTTAAAGTTTTACGTTAAATTTCAGGCAGTGTAAATGATAGAATAGCACGTATAACTTACATTCTCTTAATCAGCCATAATTTTAAAAATAATTTGAATTTTGAAAAATCCGTTTAGGGAGATATTTTTAAATATCTAAACTATCGAATTATGAAAAAAAAATTTTTTAGATTTTTTCAAATTTCTAGACTAGAATACCCCCTTAAGGCATAAAATAAACCATTTGATATTTTTTTTATTGTTACTCAGACTTTTTTAATTGTCACTCGGCTGCAGAATCTTTGTAGAACTACGAAGACTAAGCCCATTTATTAGCTTTGTCCTTACAAGGAGTTATGCCAGCATAAAAATACCAGAGTTCAAGTGAATTATTAAAGTTTGTGGTTTTAGCCAACGTCTTAGTTTCTCGCATAATAACTTAATTTTTCGATTTAATCCAAACACTTTCAGCTAATTCCCCCGCCGCCAAGCCAGTTTACCCCGCCCCCTCGTTCTTGACACCTTGCCATGGAAAACAAAAGCCAAAATCCATTAACGTTTTGACGCCTGCTCAGCCCTTTTGCTCGGCTTTCCCCGCCTTCCTCGGATTTCCGCACGCATCGCATTCACTGGCATCATAACTATAACTATAATGCTTATCACGCTCCACACTCCAGCACGCTTAGGACTTTCTTTCGTGCTTCCCCTCGACCTTCCCATTTTCCATTTCCACGATCCAACCAATGGGGCGAGAACAAATGACAAACTTTTCAGCGCTCAGGATTCGAATTTAACTCGTTAACAAACCATAAAGTGAAATTTATGTCGACTACGTGTGTGGGCCAGGGAAATTCGCTTCTGCCTCCCGAAAAGGATTTCCCCACCAGGTTGGCCACCTTGCAACTAGCTATCCATCTAACTGTGCGTATCTCTCGGGTGTCTCTAAACCTACAGTAAAGATTTAGTAGCGCGAACTTCGGTTTTAACTATTTAAGAGTTTTAGGTTGGACCATGTCTTATATAAAATATAGGAAAAATATTATTTGAAAATATAAAAAAATGTATCCTGCGCCTAAGCAATACTGAAAGATCATTTTAAACTTACTTTATAGAGTATTGCATTTTTTTTAATAATAACAACTAATACAATTGTTTAGAAAGTCCACGTATGGAACTTTTTACTGTATCCTTATGCACCTTTATTCTATCTATTTGCTCGCAGTTGTCATTTAACTTGGCTGCTGAATTTTCACTTTGATGTTGTTTTGCGGGCGGAGTGGGTGGTGGGTTTTAAGGGGTTAAGCGTCGATCCAATGCCATGGAAAACGAAAGGATAAATCCCAGACAGGAAGGGAAAGGATGAATTGGGCGTGGCGCAGGGGGTAAAAGCTCAGAACCCATCTCTTTCTTAGTCATTGTTCGAGTTGCATTTGATGCTTTGACTGCGACGGTGCACGTCCTTTGCGAATATATGTGAATACGTATTCACATATAGTTTGTAGCCTGTGTATAACTGATATTTTACGTGCCACACACGCATTTCCCCGCCCGTACGTGTGTGTGTGTAATGATTCGTTGTATGTTTTATGTCCTTGGGTAACATAAATTGAATTTCACAAAATTGTTCAAGCATAAAACCTGCTCCAAGTGAAATTTTAGCGTGTTCATTCTCGTATAAAATAATGTTTTTTCTGTCTGTCATTCCAGTCAACAAGAAGAAGCAGACGAAGCTGAAGAAGTGAGAGGAAAAGTCGCAGGAAAACCCCTTTCCGGGGCCAGAAAAGAAAACTGCCGCGTCACAAAGCTTAGAAGAACAACAACAGGCCCAACAAGATGAAGCTAATTTACAAGGCGTCCCATGGACAACATTTAAGTCATGTCAAAGAAAGTCCAGGAGGGGAAAAGCGGAAAATGCTGCAAAGGAGATCGCGAAAAGGCCAAACCTTGGGCCTTCTGTTGTGTTGGCCACACTTCCTGAACTCGGAACAAACTTGGTACTGAAATAATAAGAGGATGAGATAAATATCGTTAATACATATCACAAACTATTTGAACAAAATATAAACTATTCTAAAAAAAAAATTCTGTATAGATTCTCTAGCTTTTATTTATTTGTTTATCCTCAGGTAAAAAGTCAATTGAATATTACCTATAACCAATGTGTCTTATTGCAGCTATAGCTACCTTTTCAAATTCTTTGAAAAATATAAGTTCCTAATCATTGCAAATTACTAAAAATTATCTATTGTCTCAAATGGTAGATTAATCTGTCTAATTCAATAGTTTTAGTTCCGTAATAAAATCACTGTATTTTTTTCAGTGTACATATTCATCCGTCGCATACACACACATCCTGTCCGCCGAGCCTCAAACGGCAATCGCTGCTTCCGCATCAATGCTTCAGTTTGATGTATGAAGAAGAGTTCAACCAAAAGAAAAAGCTGTAGAAACAGGAAGAGAGTGAGTCGAAGGCTGGAAAATTACAGGAAGGGTAACTAAAGCATTTCCTTTCAAAATATATTAATGGATGAAGTAATAACTATCATGTAAAGCTAATAATTAGAAGAAAAAAATTATGAAAACTTTTCATTAAAAATATTTAGCATGAGAACTTACTTAAATATTTTAAAAACCTTAAACTTAATTAATAGTAAAACCAGGGTATTTTATATTCGTTACCTTTAAAATTCCATTCCCTTCCTTTCTGTTTGTTATTGAATTTTTTGTCAAGTCATTTTGTAAATGTTTTTTTTGGCAATTAACCAAGAAATCCGAGGAATGGGAAAAGCCAACGGAGGCGAAGGACACGTAATGAAGAGATTTATCATTTCATTGACTGCTGGTGACTCGAAGGTTTCGCATTTGGCCTTCTTCTGCTTTCGGCCTTATGTTACATATAGATTGCTCATTAGGAGCGTAACTCTATCCTCCCCATGAAAAGGGGGAAGTGATTTCGAGACTTGATTTAATTTGTGCTTCGCTAAGCTTCACACTTAAATTGCTGCCCCCTTTTGTTGGCCCACTACATATG
This sequence comes from Drosophila subpulchrella, assembly GCF_014743375.2. NCBI lineage: Eukaryota > Metazoa > Arthropoda > Insecta > Diptera > Drosophilidae > Drosophila > Drosophila subpulchrella. Next base: position 7,089,638 of record NC_050612.1, on the reverse strand, counting down.
TAAACTGCCACGCCCCCGTCCTTGCGAAACGGGGGAGTTAACTTCGGCTGATGACGTCAGCTATAAGGACTCTCGAGGGTTATGGCAAATGGAATATCTTGGGGTAGGTAAGCGAGTCGAGAGGGCTGAAGGAGTCTCGAGGAACTTCCCTTAAGGAACTCCCCCACTTTCCCCACTTTTCCAGCCATAAGAAGTGCATCTAATTGACACTCGAGGGCTGTTGGCTGACAAGTGTTTCGGCTGGAAGAAAGGTTCCTTTATTTCCACTTCTCATTTGGGGAAACCCTTTTGTGTTAAGTCCCTCCTCACATTGTAATTGCCATTTTGGGCGGCATTAAACGTTTGCCACACTCAAAACTCCGGCTGTTTATGGCAAACAATTTTCAAAAACCAAATGAGCGTAAAACAGCTGCCAAGACGACCCCAAAAACATGGATGACAGTGATCCTTAGGCACAAGACATAACTCATAAAATGACCAAGGGACAGGGTTAAGAAACAGTGATGCCAATTAGGTAAATCTGGAACTCAAAAATTGCCTATTCTTTTAAAATTACAATTCCTATAAAAATTTGTGCTAAACATTAATTTACGCTTTTAGTTTTAAGCTATAAAAAATAGCCAAAATTAAAAGTGACAATGACAGTATAATATATTGTTACAGATTTTAGATAAAAAGTACATTTAAAATATAACCAGCCTGCTATATTAAATATTCATTTTAGGTACATTCCATAAATATATTTTATTTTACTTTTAAAGATTACGAAAATGGTAAATAACTTTCTCCCTTTCTTCTTCGTTCGATATAAACCTACGAAGAAACATCATCTAAAATGTCATCTCTGCTAAGGAAAATAGGAAGGTGGTTAGGAGAAAAGCGTTTTGGGCAGCTTCAAGCAAGCAGAAAAAGGGGCAACAAATGAGGTGGATAATTTCATAAGCAAATGAGCAGATTACAGACCAACAAAATGGCATATTCCCTGGTCCAAAGGACCCATCACACTCGGCCCACTCCCCGCAGAACAACCCCTCTTAAGTATTCTGCCTGGTGGTGACCCCAACGAACAAGGTCGCCGGGCATTTTGTTGTCAAACCAATAAATGTAAAATTTCCTTTAAGTACATATCAAAAAGGATCATAAAATAAACCAATAAATATTGTAGTAGAGCCTCCAACCCCGCTGCTCGGCTCTTTAGACGCATTTCGGTATTTTATTGTGCAGTTTTTGCTCCTTGAGGCTTCGGCTTTGTTGTTATTATTCTTTGGCCGCCATAAACTGAAGGCAAACATCGTCATTCGTACATATGGACAAACATATAATAGAGGAGACATAAAATAAATAAATTCATGCAAATGTGAGTCCCTGAGAGGGTGAGATATGAGCATTGTTTGCCCGAGAAGTGTTTACCTTTCTGCTGATGCGTCTTCGGCCTCAATTGAGTTGAAGAATGGCAACTGCATATTAAACAGGTCCCGCACTTCGAACCCCAATCAATAAACGATGAATGTACAAGATGAGTTAAATACTCGCAACCCTTAAATGAGTTCGAGATTTAAATATTGATTTCTCTAGCATGTGTGGTTTCTCTATGGGGTAATTCAATTTGATTGACTCATAAGAACCAGGACTGAAAATTGGTCATTCAATAAAGGCAGCAAATGTTGAAGATCTCAACATCAATTTAAGCTTAAATTAAAGTGAATCTATACATACAGGTCAAATATTAAAAGTATTTAACGATTTTAAGCTTAATAATAAAGCAGTACAAAAAATTTTGTTATAACTTACGGATTTGATTTTAAAACTAGTTAAAGATGCTTCAAAGAACAAAAGTAGTTTTTATGAGATTGTTTCTTGTGTTTGTAGGAATATGCTATAGTAAATCTATATATTTTTTTAAACATATATACCATTTGTAATTTTTTTCTCAGTGCATGAAATCGCATTTCAGAAGAGTGCACGTTAATGATATGTTAAGCAGCTTTCGCGCATCTCAAAGCCTTTATCTTTATCGGTGGAAAAGGATTCAGTTACTTTATATCGCTACCCTCCTTCGCTTGCCTCAAATTTCAATTTCATTTTATATGCAATTGCTTACCCGTTTTAATGACTGCCAAATTGTTTTCCACTTGTGCTGCTACTTTTAAATTTAACATGTCCTGTCCGTGCGTTTTCAAGCGTGGGTGTGTTTCCTCGCCTGTCAAATGGCAGTTTAACAGCTTTAACTGCCTCCTTGGCTTTTCGGCATGCACGTGCCCCGTTTGTTGTCTTTGTTTCGGGCATAAGGCACCCCGTTGGATAATATAGCCGGCCTAAATGAGAAAAAAATGCGATGCCATTTGTGTGTAGGCCCGAAGCTGCTTAACATTCATTTGGTCAACTGACCAGCCCTTGGAAACACCCCTCTTCCCTAACTTTTTCGGCCACCTCCCCCTGTTTTGCCCAGCTTTCTTATCGCCTGGCCATGCGACGCGTTTTAAGTAGCCGCCAATGCGTTAAATTGTGTTTTGTTATTATCAGAGACTTTGTGGGTCTCACTCCATTGCTGTTCGTCCATATGACACTTTTTTTCGGAAAGGGGGTTCAAGGGAGTGGAGTTTTGGGATTGAACTGGTCGTGCACTGCTAAAAAGGTTCGCTATTAAATTATCGTTTTTTAGGGATAACATAGGAGCCTCTAAAATAAAAAAGCAAGACAATATCAGAATAATAAATTATACATTTTATAAACAAAAGCAATTCTGTCGTTGAATTCAAATTGACTATAGTCAACAAGACATTTTTAATAAAAGCTTAAAACTAATATTTAATCAATGACTTACTATTATAAGTCCGATTTAAAAAATATAAAAATATTTTTTATTTATTATGTTTAGGAATCATAAAATCTTTTCACATTTGAAAATGTAAAAAATGAAAATGTGCGTGATGATTGTTATAATACAAAATAACTTTATATTTTAAATTTGCATAGTATCGGCCTTACATTTAAAAATGTTATTGAGGAACCCCGTATAAATAATACAAATGTTTTGTGTTGTGCATTACTTGCCCCTAAAAGGCGTTGAAAGCATTTACACCTGCGCCTGCAGGGGGTGGCCGCTCACCACCCCCACCCCCTCGTTACCGCCCAACCTCATCCCTCACTTTTGCAATATGTGTGTGTGCAAGTGTGCGTGTATTGTGCAATTTATTTTAACGGCTCACGCTTTTGGACCCTGAAAACCGCTTTTAATGCCCCAAACGCGTCGAGCTAATTTTGTGGCATTTTTATGCCAGCCCCCAGGAATCGAGCCCCCTTCCTCGCCCATATATCCTTGTACCAAGGTCCCAGCTGTGCGATCGTTTCTCATTTGTGTATGTAGATACGTGTGTGCGGGTGTGTTGTTCCCATTTTTTTGCTCTGGACGATATTACGCGGTAATTAGATTATAAAATATCCCATAAAATATGCATGTGTCATGCATTGTGTCTTTTTATGGCACTAAAACACATGTAACCGCATAAATTTTGCACTTGCCGCGAACAAAAAAACGACTCTAAGTGCGATTCCTTTTTATTTGCCCCATCGTTTTGTTTTTCGCTTTGGTCAATTTGATGGCAGCGAAAGCGTTTAAAAGCCATGAAAAAGCATCTAAAACGCAGCTGGGGATGGAGTGGCCACCCAACAAATTTACAAATTAAGCAAATCAAAGGCGGTGAAAAGGTGGCTGGGGGGAGGAGCAGGTGGCAGGGTCAGGGGGCAAAACATAACGCAGTCAGCGCTAAAAGCGTGGCAAATGAATAAGTAATCAGGAAGCAGCGAGTCACTTTTTAGGACGCCATTACAGGGTACCTTTCAGAGAAGAGCTGCAGGGCACACAGGAAATATCTTTTAATTGCACTAAAAAACACAGCCGGAAAATTAGAGATGTAATGTTTAATTAAAAACCCTAAAGCATTGGAAAACCTTAGTTCAGGCAAATATATCTTATTTGAGTACTTTTCACATGCTATGATCAAAATATTTTGTAAGTTAAATAAAATTTACTTATGTTAAGATCGGCTATTTTTATAAGTTCAAACCAAACCTTTATACTATAATGAATTTTGTTTCAAAAAAGCTGAAGCTGTTTGGTTTAAATATAAAATGGTACCTACAATAAATATGAAATACACTAATTAAATAAATTTATTAATATATTATTAATCTATTAAATCTCTTAGTTTTGGTTAGTTTTAAATTGGTATTCCCATAGTTTACCAAATATTTGAACTTGTTAGAATACTATTGCCTATGATGACTTTTTCGTTGCTTTTCCTTTATGAAGGAGTTGCAAAAGTCAAAGCCAATTGGGGACACAAGATTCGCTGATTTTATTTTCCTGCCCTCTACAGGATATGGAAGAGTCCTCCATATTTCGGGTGTTCCATTATTCGGCATTCCGCTATGTAGCCAAAAAAACCTTTGATGTATTTGTGTGTCTGGGCGGAAGGTCCATCTGGTGCCCGTTTGGTCTTTCGTCTGGCTTGCCTCTCCATTTGCCAAAAGGCGAATGGCGGCGGCAGCATTAGGACTCATATAATATGGTTATATTCATAAAATATGAACCCGCTGCTTGACTCCGGGTGACAACTACCGAGCTCTCCGCTGGCTGCTAACTAGCTCTGTATTTCGGTGGCGTTTTGAAGCGTCTTGAGGGCCAACAAAATACTGGTCGGAGTTTCGGTGGGTGGGAAAATGGGTTTTCCGGCGGGTCCGAGGGGTGCTAGCCACATAAGTGTTTGTGTGTGCGGCAAATTATATTTGTACATTAAGTTTCCCATCCGCGGCAGTTGACTTTGTTCAGCATCCTTGCGGCTGCCTCTGGCCCCGATTCCCCCGCTCCTCCGTTGTCCTCGCTTGCCACAAAAATTCCTAAGAGCTCATTAATTATTGAGATACTATAAACAAGCTGGAGCCCCTTCTCGCAGGGCTCTGGAAACGAAGTCAAGCTCGTTTGCGGCTGCCTACAGCCCAGACACATTTGCAACGTGCCCCACTGCCCCACCACCACAGCCACCCTTCCCCACCAGCCCACCGAAGGGCACCCCCCATGGGCACCACCCACCCACTCCTCACTCCTTCGTCACAATTCGAATGAAAGTGGACAGCTTTTCTTTTGAATGCCCTTTCCCTGTCAGCGAAGAGACTCCGATTTGAAATTGAGAAAATTGCCCAAGATATGTGAGAAAGTTGAATGTGATACTAACAAAAATAAGGGTTAATAGGAATATTTTGTAAAAAAGAATAGGTATTTAAATTTTTACTTGCTTAATTTTAGGACAACATTATTATAAATTAAATGGAACGTTTTTCAAATGTAAAATGATTTCTTTGTCTGAAAGCTTAGAACATAAATAATTGCTTATCTGGGCAAAAATATAATCCAGTTTTGATAAATTATTATAACCATTTGGAATTCTGATTAGAAAGTATTCTTATTAAGAACTCCACTTTGAATCACTCTGGAGCTATGAAGTTTTTGTAGCATACTTTTTGGGTGGCCAAAATGAAATATTAAATCGTACTTATGTTGGAAACTTTGGAAATCCTAATGTAACCAATTGATATAATTATATCACACTAAAAAAATTTGAGTTCCTAAAATATCGTATGGATACATTTGAAAAAGTATTAAAAAAAATTTCACGGACTTCTTAGGAAAAATTGAAAATTCGATAAATGATCGGGTAATAAATTCCAATTTTATACATACAAAAGCATATATTTTATAAAACCATGTTTGTACTTACTTTTATATTATGTTTAAGAACTATTTTGTGCCCTGGAGAAAATTCTTGATATGCTTGTTAGTGAATTTTGGACTTCGTATTTCCTTTGATAGTTTTTCAAAGCCTCCTTAAGGCACTTGCTTTCATTTCGGTCCCGCTGCCGCTTTTACTTCATTTTACTCACCACAAACTCACTCGCACACACGCGCAGGCACACAAAACATTCTTCCACACACGCACACTCGCACACTCACTCACACAAGCACACACACGTGTGCCGCTCGCTTTATTCATAATTTATGCCAAAAGCACATTGGGCTTCACTCTCTTCCCAGGCGTTTCCCTTTCCTCTAACGAACACCGGAAATGCCACCACACACGAGTGAGTGTGTGTGAGTGTGAGTGCTGGGGATTCCTTGGGGCATCCATTGTGGAGGGGGCGTGGCAGGAAGGGGGAGTGGCTGGGGCAGACGACAATGCGTGACAATAAGAGGCCACGGCTGACACTTGAACTGCGCTCTTATTGTCATTTATTGTTGTTGTTTGTGCACTGGGAAGAATATCAATTAAATTGGTATAAGTAAATATTAGAAATTACATTTTAACTTTAAAACCTTAACCACAATAATGTTTGCAAAAAGCTTTTAATACAACCTTTAAGCCCAAAATGTTGATTTCATTTTATTTTGATTTAATTATATTATTATTTACCATCGTTTGATTCATCGATATTCCTTAAATACATAGTAAATAAAGAAAAGTACCTTTACTTTTATATTAAAGTATGTATTTTTTGTAACACTTAATGTAAATTAAATATTTTATACATCTTTTTATAAATTTAAATGTTAAAGTTTTATGTTTAATGGTAAATTACCATGTTCTATAGGTAGTTTAACTTTTGATTTCGTAAACTATTCAATGGCTTTGATACAAAATGTATGGATAATTGTACTGACTTTGAGTTTTTATTTAACAAACTGACTATTGCAGTGGTAACAATTCCAAAAATTAGATCCAAATATATGGAAACAATACCTATTTTGTTTTTCTCAGTGTGACGACGCAACCCCAATTTGCACGCTCTTTTCCATAACGGCGAGTGCAGTTAGCCACCCCACGGGCAAACTCCAGCCCCCTGCTGTTTTTTTTACTTTTGGGTGTGCTGGGTGGCACCATAATTTTTTCCATCTTCCCTTTTCTTGAATGCCGCAGAGTGCTAAATTGCACACACACCCAACCCCCCCACACATATGTTCCCCCCTTGGAGCCCGCAAAGGGTGGGGTTTTGGGGCGGAGAGTTGTGTGGCATTAGTAATAATATTTGACCCATGCACTGCAATTAACGTCGCACACAAAATAGACAACAAACTAAATTGGGACACACAGTCGTATACGTTTACGGACACCCTAGCCCCGAGGCTTCCAACTGTATAATTGTTATTATAGGGGTGGAGAGGGGTTAAGTTGGGGGGAATGGCACATAACTTACACGAAATGTTCCTTAAACTATTTGATAACATTTTATTCATACGTATAGTAGATGACGGGGCTAGCATTTGGTATAACAAAAGTTTAGTGTTTATGTATGGCCGGCAATACCAAAACACAAAAGTTTATCTCACTGCAGGAATTTGACAGAAATTTGGTTATAGGATGGCAAATAAAACAAACTTAGGGGAGACCTTTCTGGTCCAATTAGAAACAGATTACAAAAATCAATATTTGACCAAGTAACATAAATTCACAGGTTCTATTCTCCAAATATTATTTAAATGTAAGAGTCTGTGGCTGCAACGAATGATGATCTTTAAATTTGCTAAGGGTAACTTTTGACCAGGCATACCCTTTTCTAATTTAGTCAGTGATAAACAAATACATTTTTAAATGGAAAAATAAATAATAACACCATATAATCTTTATTAAAATGTTTTTCTACCTGACATACTTTTGTCTCCGCATACTAACCAAAACAATGTAAGCCACTCTATTAAAAGACGGATATATTAAAATTCCTTCATATGTATTTTACCTCCATTTTGGTTTAAATTTGGTATCTTTTTAACGGGATTTCTCAAAGTAATCGTTGCTGTTGATTCTTGGCAGCATTTTCTGCATTCACCAAGCTATTCCTTTAACGGTATCTTAGAATCACAAAGTGTTTTAACTTACACTTTCCCTCTCGCTTTCTCTTTCTGAGCCTCACTTTTCCATCTGCTGCTGTTGTATTTGGGCCATAGTTTTCCCCAGACTCCCTTTTTCAGGGGTGCCATTCAAATCGCCAATCGATTTCGTTTGCTTTTGTGCCTGCATTTCCCGACCCCAGTGTCCGATTCCGTTCTAATTCCCGTCCTAACTCTCTTGGCCGTCTCTTTCTGGCTATCGAAGGCCATCTCTTTCGCCCATTAGACTGCCTGTGTAATTTGAGTGCAAGCACTTTTTTGGGACTGGGGAAATGTATGTGATTTGCTCTGTGCCGAAACTCACTCGCAAAAATTTCTTTTGATTTGTATGCCTGCCTGAACATCCCACTTTCTCCACCCTTGATGCACTGGGAGCAATTTAGCAGTGAATACTATCATTTTTCAGCTTAAAAAAAGTTACAACGCAAAATCAATTATAAATAGTTAAAAAATAGCTAGCTTTATATTATATAAGTTAAAAAAAAGTTTTAATTTATACTAATCCCTAAAATGATGCCATATCGATCAGTACGTCAGGAAATATCGACCAGAAACTGATAAAATATGAAGGTGATTTAAGGAGAGTGGATTACGAATATGGTAATATTTAATCCCTCTGTGAGCACTCTTTCCCCCTATCTCTCTTTCTCCCTGCAGTTTTGTAGGTCAATCGTGCCGGTTCTTTCCCTTTTTTGCGTATGTGCGTTCTTCGCACACACGTCACTACAATTGGGTTGATGGTGAATCAAGGGGAAAGAGCTGGAAAGGGGCGCTGGAAATGTGATTGTGACAGTGGGCGTGCCAGTCGGCCACGCCTACCCACAGTTGTCATGCCAAATGCAGTGCAATCTCCTCTATGGTCCGTTCCGGATTTCATTTCACAGTGGTCGCTCAAACAGCAATACAAGGTCCACCCTTTCTTAATTATCTGAAAACATAGCAAACGTACCATAAGCTCAACAAACCATTTATTCTTAATATAATGGGTGGGATAGCATGATTTTTAAGGAACTTGGTTTTTTAAAACAGGGGAAATACATAAGACGGTTATTCTCAAAATATTTCCAGATCGTTAAATAACGTTCTTCTTATTCTTCAAACACTTTTCAAAGACCGAAATTTATGAACGTACATAAAATTTAGTTTTTTTGCCAAAACAGGCATAACATATATCAAAATTTCTATTCGAACAATAAAGGAATTTTTCAAAAGCATAGCGTTGTATATGGTTTTACCACATTTTTGATTAATCCTTTTATAGTTATTTTTTTAATACTACTCTAAACCTAAGTACGCACCAGGGAACATCTTTTGGTGCCTCACTGTACTTCGCTACCGTACTCTTCCTTTGTTTGTTTTGCATGCAAACGTCTCAAACTATAAATTCGCTTGCATTTTTCGAACTAAAAATTTGTGGCCGGTCACCCTGGTTCTGTCACCCCCCTTCCGCCGCCTTTCTCCACCACCGCCCCTGCCCCGCCCACTTGAAACCCCCTAAAACGCGCCTGTCGCCTGCTGCCACCGCAGGACATAGTGCATATTTGATTTTATCTGTTAACTCTTTTAGCCACAAATCTACACAACTGGCCCAATGCAGCCAGAAATGCGTTCTGTTGGCTTTGGTTTTGGGCCTGGCCCACTGTGGCCCCCTATATCACCCATCACCCCCTAGGATCTGGGATCCAAGGACTGTCACATCCAGTAGGCCTGCTCTCTGGGTTCCGTTCCTGTTTTCTCATCCGATGATGCCAATGTCCAATGTCCAGCGAACGCTTTTGGCATAAATGCATGCCTCCAATCCGTACCGCCACCCACATGGCATATCTATATATATATAAATGGTGCACATACCACATCCAGAACCATCCAGTCCGATCCCCCGGTGGTTGGAAATGGCAGTTGCGGCCACCCAATTTGTTTTATGACACACAGAATGCTGCCTCTCATTGTTATACCCCAGAGAAGTGCCGAAGAACGATATGGGGTCACTCTTCAGGGGAGTATAGTGGGTACGTGATGGGGTTTGCAGCAAAGGTTAGTTCTTGATAGCAACTTAATGGTGCGCATAGGTGGAGTACGTCTGTGGAAATGGGGATGCTCATGAATGGGATTCCCGTCAAAGATTAAGAAATGAGTGTTCGGGGTGTTGCCAAGCCCTCTGGAGATTTGGAAACAATCGTAAAGGTTTCCCAAGGCTGGCAATGAATTTACTTATGCTGGAAATATATTGAATAAGTTAATTTTATGTTTTAACTCAGATATTGGATTGCCTTAAAGAGTCCGAAAACTAAAATCAATGCTTAAAGGTTATCTAAAGGAAGCAATTTCGAAAGAGCTATGGCTTTAATATATAATCCACTGGCGTTTTATAGGACTCTATATTATTTATGTTTAATAAAACATAAAATATTTAATTGTCATACAGCTTTAAAATTGCCCCCATAACTTTTGCACTATCAGCATTACCTTATCACAATTAAGAGTGCTCTTTTCTTTATTTGTTATTTTTAGAAAATATTTCCTCTGAGCTTGCCTATTTTAAGAGTGTTTCCCATTCGTTCACTATCTTCGCCTACAATGTTGTTTTTGGTCTGGATTTTTGCGTGTGCGGGTCACTCGGAAATTTATTGTTTATTGTGCAATGTGCAATTCATATTTTGTCATATTTTGCGGCCCAGCGTCGGCGGACTCTGAGTTTGATTTTGATTTGTTGTTCTTTCTGCGTTGTTGTGTTTGATTCTCCCGCATAAAATGTTGTTCGTGTTCATCAGCATTTGGGCGCACTCAAATATGGCAGCGATTGTTTTTGGGAATTTTCAATTTGCATGGCATGATTTGGCAAAGGATATTAGAAATTTCCGCTTTGTCAAAATGCAATATTGAAATGTTTGAAACGGGTCTTGGTGCCTCGAAATGGGGCCAACGTTGTCAAAGAACAGACAAAGTAATAGCAGAAATAGAAATTGTGGTTATCACGATTGAAAAAATGCACGGTTTTAAAACCAAGGGGGAAATGTGTACTCGTTAGTGTTTATCAGCATCAACTAAATATTCGTAAGAATCGTAAGATATAATAAATAACATACCTATGTATATAAGATCTGCAACACTCAGTTGCTTTTTTATTTTTGATTTTATTTGGAATACATTTATTTTGCATGCCCATTTTAAACGATTTCGGTGGTAAAGTTGTTTGGAATGCAATAAACCTTAACACTGTGAACCAAATAAATTTAACTCTTTGCTTTCCATATTTATTTGTATTGTTTTATATTTTGTATATATTTATTTTCTTTCTCTTTTGAGTGCCCCATAAAATATAGTTCAACTGCATCAACTTTCAGTGGCAGTCATTGTTTGATTTTCAATATGAACGCTTAAAACAAAGAGCAACTACAAAAATGAAGCAAAATAGTGAAATTGTTTTTCCCCACAAGCCACGCCCCATTTTTCCGCCCGCCCCCCTACTGGACGATGTCCGCTTGTTGTCCTTTGTTTGCAATTTTCTTGCAAATATTTTAGACAAACAGCCGGAGAATGTTTTTTGCTCCAAACCCGAGAAATAAAGTCAATGCAAAGCAAAGAAAAATATAAACAAAAATGACGACCCACACTCGCACTCGAACCCGCACTCCCCCCAATGATTTGTTTGCCTTTTCTGCCAGTCTATCATGTTACAAATTGTTCAAGTGCGCCAGATATTGGCAAAAGAGCCGAGCCGAAAGGAGGGGCCAAAGGGGCTTTGACTCGGCCACGTTTGTTCCACTCGCCTTTGTCCACATGCCTCGCCCACAGTTGTGCTCGAAATTGTAGGTTCAGATAGTTTGCAGGGTCTTAAAGTGAATATAAACATATAATACTATTATTAAATGCAATTTACAAATGATACAAATAGACTGATAATCACTGCTGACTCAATAGCTGATCTGAATTGTTGGCTTATAATAATTATTAAAAGATAAGGCCTTTCTTATTATTTACAAAGTGAATTTTCCAGCTAATATGTTTTACTTCTAAAGATTTCGATCGATGTAACGGATATTAGTATAGTTTCACATATACCTTTTCAATTACCCACTACTAGTACTTTGCCTGCTGCTGTTGGTAGTACCACTACCACCCTCTCACTCACATTCCTCCCTTTGAAATCATTCAAGTGTGTGTATGTGTGGGGCTTGAGGTTGGGGGGAAAAGCGATGGGAGGCAGGAACAAAAGTTTTCCAAAGACAAATAAAACTGTTAAGTGAACTCTTGAATATTTGTTGCTGGCATCGTCAAACGTAGAACCTTGCCTGGAAGACAGTAACGGGTAAAAAGAGGGCTTGAAGGGTTAAGGGGCACTGGAAAGTGGGGAGCTCCTGTCGAAGGGCTTGTAAATATCAAATTGGTAAATACGTATACAAAATACGGGCATGTTTAGCATTTGCAAACATTTGTGCGCTTCAATCGGCTGACCTCCCACCATAACCAAGATTTTTCATCCTTCCTATATGTCATTCCATCGGAAAATGCCGGTAGCTACGTTCAATTGAAGACTCTTTATGCCCGAAACAAGGGGATAAGTTCTAAACGAGTTAAGTTTGTTAAGATGATGACATTTGAGGGACTTAAATAATCTTTTTGGCACTATTTATTTTTATTTGTTGCTTAATATTACACATTGGAAACTAACTTGAGGACAGAATTTTGATAAAGCTAACCAAATATGATTTTAAAGCTTACATCAATGATACTCAATAATAATATTATATGCTTTTAAGGGGTTTAGCTTTAAAAATAAAATAAAAACGGTAAGCTTCTAATGTTAAAAGTTAAATGGTTTAAATTAGTAAATCTAGAAAGTCAAGCCACGAATTATGTAAAGAAATTGAATTTATTCTCAAAGATCTAGGGCTAAACTTCAGTGAATTTACATATGCTTCTAGTTCCCAGCTTTCCGGGATTAATTCGATTATTTATATGGGCATTGGGCCCCTCGAACCGTTGATACCTGAACATTTCCGCAGCAGTCTATAAATCCCCAGTTCCCGTTGGCTTCCTTCCTTACCTTCCTCGAACCTTCAGCCCGGCCCTACCTTTTCCACCTTCCTTCCTTTTCGGCTCACTTCGGTTGCGGAAATAAACTCTCCCTTGACCCGACTTCTTCCGCCTTGGGGTCCTTTGTCCTTGCGACTTGCCTCCCCCGGTTGCTTATGCTCCTACCTCTTCCGGTTGCTATGACAATGTCCGTATTTTCCGTCGAGTCAATATATTATACATTGTCGTCTCTGTTTCTTGCTGGAATTGAAAGTGGGTGGGGGTAGGTGAGGGGAAAGGGCAATGGGGGCCGGGGAAAGTGGACCGCTTAGAGCTTTGTTAGCAGTTTTTCAAGTGAACAATTTGGCAGTGAGCGGGATGTGGGAGGAAAAGTGCACAAGTAGCACAAAATGTCAATGTAAATAAATAAATTTTGAAATGTATATCTCTTGGTCTCCCTCCTGCACAGAGAAAAAATCGTTGTAAAAGAAAAGCTAATGTAATGACTCAATTCGAATCGGAACTGTCTTTATTTATTCTATTCCCAACTTTTAGTTTAAGTAGTTCTGGCGTAATTTTAAATATGAATCTAATATTAAAAAAAACATTTATGTAATACAAGCAAATGATACTAAAATTGATTTATATATATCTATATCTTTATCTTTATAATTAGATAAAATTAGTTTTACTTTAATTTATTTTAAATCGATTTGGAATATTTTTAAAATAAGTTACTTGTCTATTGCAAAGGGAACAGCTGGAAAATTAAAATCATAAAATATTTTGATTTACAAAATGTTTTCGCTGTTTCAAAAAAGAATATAACATTTTTAATAAATATTTATACAACGTTGTTGTTAACCTGTATTATTAAAAATTGACATAAAATCAGACAAAAATTACTTACTTGTGTTTTTTTAATGCCAAGCTAATGGGAAATCGCAATCGATCACATAACGTTGCTGATATTCTTTCTCTGTAGCCTCCGACTGCCCTGTATCTTTTTCGATATCTCTGACATCAACTACATGCGTTCGCCGTTGTTGTTGCTGTAGCTTCTATTGCTGTGTTTTGCATGTGTTGCCCTGCCCCGCCCCCACTCCGCCCCTCACCTCCACTCACGCAGTTACAGATAGCTACACATGTTCAGGTTGGCAAACAAACAGGAGCACACACATTGCGCATACGTACCGTGGGCTGTGGGGAAACTGCTGCTGCTATTGTTGCGGGTGGGTTTTATATGTTATTGCCTGGGCTATTGGGAAAAGTCGTACATTTCGTCCGCGTGTGTCACTGTGTGTCCTTGTGTGGCAGCTTTGTGATATCATTTGTTGCTTTTTTTCCCCCTTTGTTTTATTGGTTAATTTTTGGTCATGAAATATGGAGCAATGGAGGGGCTGACTGTTCTGCGAAGGAAGTCAATTAGACTGATGGCCACGCGAGAGTCTGGCCAGCGAAATATGTGCTTTTAAATATTCATATTTAAATGTCGGGTCTTTGTTTCAGAATTTATTGGATATTTAAGCGGAGTTTATCTTTTCTGATAAGGAAAACGTGAGGGAGGCCAATAAAGAGGCAGATAGTTAAAATTTCCTCCTCATCTTTCTCCTTAGAGAAATCCGTAGTATTCACAAAATATTAAAATTTACCTTGAATATTCTTGTACTTTAAGACTTACCAAAATGTTGACTTAGTTCATCTAATAATAGCAAAACGCGATCAGAATAAGGATTAATAATCCCAAGCCATCTTTTTAAAAGTTTGTTTGAATGGCTTGAACATCATACAACCCAAATGAGTTTGAAAATGCCACAGGCACGAAATGGGCTTATTTTTCATTTTAAGAAAGTTTCATTCCCAGCATTCTTTATTTGAGAACACTTTCGGGCGGATTCAAGTATGAAATGTATTAATTTATTTTGTATTTATTATGCCCTGACTATGTACGAATTCTTCTTAGAGCAATTCTGAACTATACAATAAAAATTAAGAATTAAAAAATTTATATAAAATTCGGTTGTATTATTATTTGTAAAAATATAATCCGATCTATTCATTGATCAAGTACAAGTTATTCTCGAATTATGTATGAAATAGTTGCATAGTTTTGGCCGCACTTAAATAAACGCGAAGTGCCAGCTTCTAGGAGTGATTCAGAAATCGCTTAACGTTGCATACTTTTAGTTGCTTGGCTCACCGAATAACAGAAATTGTATAACAGAAGAATGTTCAGATTTCTGTAAGGGACTCTAAGCTGATGTTCCTTTTAACGAAACTTACAACGTTCCAAATACTTATTTTGTACCTATTAACTGGTTCAAATCCAAACTAATCCTTGGGAATGAGAAAAATAAATTAAATTGTCATACGTATGACCCGTTAATTGATGCGCAAGTAAAACTTTCGTTCAGTTATTTTGCCTAAAATTTCTGTAAACCATATTTTTAAAAGAGTTGGCGTTAAGAGTTGTCATATCTACCAACAAAGTAATTAATTATTAAATCAATTTAAATCTATTTACTTGTATTTAAAATATTATGACTTAGTTTTATTTCGCTTTCACCTTTAGAACAGACAGAGAATTCATAAAGTACTGTTGTTGCGTATAACAAATCCAACTACAGTTTTGGAAGCATTGTGCATACAATAAGGGATCTTGCTCGTGATATTCTCTTAATTTTTTGTACCTGAGGCTGAGCTTAGACAAGATCCTGCTTATAAGTATGGTACAGAACAATAGACTTCGTTCAGTTACAGTTTTAGAGACTTTTGCATACATTTTAAATACTGCAAATCATTTGAAGTGTGCAAAGCGCCATCTGCTATTTGGTAGCCGAACTAACATATTATTCTTATTGTTAAACGTTCAAAAGTATGCAATGCCTTTAAATAAATATTTAAATTTAAGTGCGGCTAAGACTGTGCTACACTATATGTCGAAAAGGTGTTTTTTTTCTTATTGACTCGGTTACCTATAAACCAATCCTCGGAACTCTAGCTCAACGCGCGAAGTTCAAGTCTTATCAATATCCTTAACCACAGTAAAAGAAAAAGTAAACTTCCCGTATAGCGATCAAGAAATTCAACGTTTCATTTAAGTGTCTCCCTTAGCCAAGGTAACCATCGCAATTAATTTTCTTGTCGTCTTTTGGGCTTGTCACTTATAGACCGATCCGATTTATATAGACCGATCCTCGGAATTTCGACCGTAGCCTTAGCAACTGAATATTAACTACAAGCTCTAGCTCAAAGCGCAGAGTTCGAAGTCTAACCAAAACCCTGAACCATAGTAAAAGAAAAAGTAAAGATCCCCTACAGCGTCATCAAGAAATTCAAAATTTTAATGAAGTGCAACACACTGAAAAACAAATTTTTTGTTTCCTGAGTGCAGTCTAAAAATTGATCAAAATCCAAAATGAACTATTCAATATCGCAGTCTTATTTACGTTCAGGGTGTCACAGGATTTTTGTTGGGCGAAAGCATCAATATGAGAAGAGATTTCTGTGAAGTTTCGCATCACTTATAATTTCAAATAAATAAATTTGATTTCAACAAGTTTCAAGAAGTTAAATTAGACTATTTATACCCGTTACTCGTAGAGTAAAAGGGTATACTAGATTCGTCGGAAAGTATGTAACAGGCAGAAGGAAGCGTTTCCGACCCCATAAAGTATATATATTCTTTATCAGGATCACTAGCCGAGTCGATCTAGCCATGTCCGTCTGTCCGTCTGTCTGTCCGGATGAACGCTGAGATCTTGGAAACTATGAAAGCTAGGCTACTGAGATTTGGCGTGACGATTCCTGAGCTTCTTACGCAGCGCAAGTTTGTTTCAGTAGAGTGCCACGCCCACTCTAACGCCCACAAACCGCCCAAAACTGTGGCTCCTAGAATATGATGCTAGAATAAAAATTTAAGCTGAAATGTATTGTTCTCATCAATACCTATCGATTGACCCAAAAAAAAGTTTGCCACGCCCACTTTTACGCCCACAAACCGCCCACAAACTTCAAAAAATCGTTAATATGAACGTGGATATCTCGGAAACTATCCAAGATAGAGAATTGGGATCTCAGATTTAGATTCCGTAGCCTTGTGCGCAGCGCATGTTTGTCACGCAAATACGCCACGCCCACTCTAACGCTCACAAACCGCCCAAGCCTGTGACGCCCACAATTTTCGTGCTAGATAAAAAATTTTAACTGAAATGTATTGGTCTCGTCAATACCTATCGATTGATTTAAAAAAAACTTTGCCACACCTACTCTAACGCCCTCAACGTTTAAATCTGTCTACCGCCGGTAGGTGGCGCATTTGCTGCTTGCATATCTCCATTTTCCTTTGGTCCCTTTAGCTGAGTAACGGGTATCTGATAGTCGAGGTACTCGACTATAGCGTTCTTCCTTGTTTTTTCTCCAATTTTTCCTGAATTCTTCTTTTAAATTTGTATTTTCTTACAAGTCAGGAAATAGTTTGCAAATTGTTTGCTTTATATATGTTACATTTTATCTCATACTTCGTAACGTACCGTCAAGTATAGCAAGTATGTGAAAAGTTTATTTGTAATACGGAAATATGGACTATCCCTCCCGCCACGAAGTTAGTCCAATTTATCATTTACCTACCATTTAATCCAAAACTGCTGCCTGCATCGATTAGCATCCCCGAGCAGCATCCTGAAATGTCCCCCGCTCGGCCAGGCATCTGCAATCGATGATGATCGGGCACATTTCCCATCTCGCAACTTGGCAACGCTCCTACGGCCTTGTCGGCAACCACTTGTTATGGCTACCGTTTTGCAGGCAGTATTTACTTATCGGCATTGCAGCTGCCCCGGAGTCAGCCGATCTCTGGGCCTCGTTAACGACCGACACACGCAGCAGAAATCATCAAATGTTTTCCTCAAAATTGATGCTATCATAGTGAAATGATAATTATCAAAAGACAAATGGTTCGCCGTTCGCCGCTCGTTCTCCTTTCCATCTCAGCGGCAGTCCCAAGACAGGATGGATGCTAAAGCCCCAGCCGACTTCAGGGTGTACACTGGGGAAAAAGTCTAATAACCTTTAAAATTATTGAAAAAGTGCGTTTCAAATGTGACCAAAAATTTGTTATGTGTCCGTAAATATTTAATTATTATATGAAATACATAGTTATAGACAATCTGTAAAATCATTTATTCTTAATTCAAATATTTAGGACTCTTAATATAATCAAACAACATTTCACTTTGAAGTGATGACATAATTTTCATTGATGGTTCTATATATAAATTAACTTTGTATAAACAAAATGATAATTTCTATCTTTAAAGTTAAAATTTATAAGGAAACAATTATAGAACAACACAAAAGTGTAGTTTAAAAAAAAGAAATATCGAAGGAAATGATAAACGGTGTGAAAAATCGATATGTTAGGCCTCAGGTTTCTTTTATGTAAGAGTAGTTTTTAAAAAAATATTTTAATTTTGGTAAGCTAAAAACAATCCCTCTAAAATCCTTCTAAAAAATAAAATTTGCAATATGTTTCGTACAATTTTCTTCTTTAAAATATTGAGCCACAATATTGAACACACAATGGGAGGCACCAATTTCACCCATTTCTCGACTAAAATTGTTTCTCGCGGTGCAGAGGCGGGTCAGGTACCCACAGCACGGGCTCGCTGGAGAGGAATCCATCAACATGTGTACATATTTCAAATCCAATTTATGTACTTGCATAGCCGAAACGCAATTACTTCGCAGTTAACGCCCAGTCTCGGTACCAGTCTTCGGTTCTCATTCCTCGGCCGATGCGATGCCGATGCGTTGAAAGTCCTCACTCGCCGCAAGTCAGAGCATAAAAATCAGCGCCCATGCAACGGCCAACAAGCAACAGCCAACAGGCAACAGCCAACAAGCAACAACAACCCTGGCCAGGGCAGCAACGACCACATATAACTGGCCAAGAGTGCCGCCGGTTTGTGTTACCAACTCGCTGGCTTGTAAGCGATCCTGCGCCTATAAATTGCAACCAATACAGCAGAAGCCGCAGCGACGGACCCGCGGCTGCTTGTTATACACCTGATATGTTGATGGGGTATATTGATTATAAAGTTCGGCCAGTGCGCGGGATAATGCGGATCGGGGGGCTTTTCGAGGGGCATTTGAGGGATTCCGCCTGGGCAGTGTAAATTAAAGTGAAAGAGAACAGATGCTGGTGGCACTGGCTCCGGTTAACTCGATAATTGGCCGGCCCAGCATTTGATGGCTCATCTCGGGATCCTCTCGAAGGTATGTCTTCAATGGGAACTGACTCCGGTGGGTTGGACGTGGCACATAAAAGAGATAGGAAGTTCCCAGTTCTAGCCCAATAAAAATTCAACCAAAGGTACCGCTAACCAGAAAATAGGTAATCAACATTCCATCCTAGCTCTTTTTTAGGTGCATATCTATACGATTTGACCGTGGGCATGAAGATGTAAGTAACATTATTAAATCTTAGTTTAAATTATAAATGTTAGTTCAATAAAAAGCAAATATAAATCGAGCTTAACTTGTTAGCCATAAAACAATTTGTCTGAATAAAATTCTCTCTTAGTTAATAATGTAACCATTATATCATAAACGATAGACCAAAATAACTAAAGAAGACCAGTGAATATACAGATTTGCCCGTAAAATAAATGCAACTTGGCATAAATAATCACCTTGAATTTTGATTAGGAGTTCAAAGTTTACTAGGGTTACTATTTATAATTTGTTTAAGCATTCCTACTGGTTATTTATTATTACTATATTTTTAGAAAAAGTATATTTATATGTTTTATTACAATAAGTATGATAATTTTCTTTAAATTGTATTTATTCTTGTAATGATTAACGTTAGTCTATACTAATCTTTCGATTTTTATCTTATCCTATTTTTGTATAGCTTTGAAGTACCCTTGGTTTCCCATAAAAAGATCAACTCAGGTTAAATTCAGAGGGCATCTCGAGTTCGCCAACTTGCCCCATTTTGCTGCCTGCGTTGCATGCATATGCTGTGCGCACACACACTCTTCTCGCGCCGTCTCTTTCGCCCACTGTCGCCCCGTCTCCCTCGGCGACTCCTGCTGGCCAGGCTTGCATGATGACCATCCATGCCAAGAAGTTAACAAGTTTGCGCCAAATGGGAGAAAGGCCAGCGATGAATACCGACAACGATGATGACGACGACGGCGAAGACGAGGGCAAAAATGCTGCAGTTGCTGATGTTGCTGTTGCTGTTGCAGTTGCTGTTGCAGTTGCTGCTGCTGCTGCGTTGCCTGTGTAAATTTTAATGGCTATGGCAGTTGCTGCATCCGCGCTGCGCTTACCCACCCCTCAACTCCCCCTCTTCCCATCACCATACTAATTTTCTAGCCAAGATCGTTGCGTAGGGCTCTGATGCACAGAGAGAAATTAAGTTTATTTATTGGTGTAAGTAAAATATATAATTAAATAAATTTATTTTTTATTAAAAAAAATATTTTGGATTATTTTTTTTTAATTTAAAGATATCTAATACGTAAGAATATGTAAAATAGTATATAAATCATTTTGAGACATTAAACATTATCATAATTTACATACTACTATACATTTAAATGCGTTTAAATAGTATTTTAATATATCAAAAAGATTATAGTTTTTTGTTAAATATTTTTCCCAGTGCATGTCTCGGCTACTTCTTCGGCCGCCTCAGCTGGCGTCGCTGCGTAATTGTAGGCCGCTGTTTTAGCTTGTTGTCGATAATTAGCGCTTGTTACCGCTGCCGCGCCCCCGACCCCCTGCTCCCCGAGGAATCCCAATCCCGCAACTAACGCAGCTGAGCCAGCCTGGTTATTATTTATTATGATCTTGTTGTTTTCCATCCTAGCTCATTGGCCATGACCATGACCATGCCCATGCGCGTAGGTAAAAAGGAAGCAGCTCCCCCGATCACTCACTCACTCCCCTCCCCCTCCCCTCCGCCCAGTTGCCAGTTTTCCTCATTTAACTTGGCATTTTCCATAATTATTTTAAGTAAACGATGCGCTTTAGCCGAGACACACACCCCGTGGCACACTTCAAAAAAGATATTTTCTATTGGGTGTTCTATTGAGGGTTTAAGCCAAGAAAAGTTAGAGTAAAGATTTAATTCATGCTTGCTTTACTAATAATTTATTATTATTATTATTATATTAATTACTTAACATTTAAAAATTAAAGTAAGCTTATTTTCACATCTCTCAAATACAATGTATTTTCATACTTTGGGAAATCTTAAATAGATATCGCTTACTTGCGGAATCCCTATCACTACTTCAATGCTTATAATCAAATTCCGTCCAAATGTTTGAAAATGGTTTTATAAAACAAATGTTAAAGAAAATATACAAATATTTTTTTAATTCTGACTAGCGCAATAACCTATAAGTTCCTAATTTGTAGCGTTATGATAAGATTCCTTATAATTAAAATGGAAAAGATATACTTGGACTTTATTTTCTTATGCCATTTTTAATTAATTTAATTAAACATATTTTTCTTCGAGTGGAGAACCCTGATGATCACCGAGAAATGTAATATTATAAGCGAACAGCAGCAGTTAGTTTTCAATCATGTTCTCCTTTTCTCTGGGCTGTCTCATCCCCTTCCTTTGTATTTTTCCCCATGCGAAAGGCTTCTTCGGAGAGTTTAGTGCTCTGTTTTTTTTTTCGATTTATGCCCCGCAGTTGTTTGAGCACTGAAAGCCGTTAAGGATGCCAGTCGTTTACACCCAGCTATGAGTCCAAATCGAAAGGAGAACCTGCCCCTAAAAAAAAAGCGAAGAGCTCGTGGAGTTGTGTATTATAGTAATTACAAAATTAAACCCGCCGAGCAGCGAGGATCCATAAAATCTTGCCAACACGATCTGTTTCACTATGTGGCGCAATATCTTATCGAAATCGGATCAGACCCGATGAGATTCGGATCGCATTTGGCTCGCATGGAGCTAGAGGATGGGATGGCCGAAATGGGAAAAAGATTGGAAAATTCTAAGAAGGAGCTTGTTTGGGCATATGAATGGAATTCTATGAGGCTTATAAAAATTGATGAGTAAATGGATACGTAAATACGAATTGGTAGTTTATCGTACAAAATTGGTTAATATAAGTGTGAAAAAATGGTTAATATAAGTGTGGAAAAATGGTTTAATTGAAGTTGTAAGAAATATATCGCACACCTTTTAAAAGTGTATTCACATACATAGTTATAGGCCGAGAATCCGAATAAATCTACCTCATAAACCTTTTTAAGTATTTGGACAACTTCACATCATTTTAAGAAATGTAATCCCCTTTAAGAGGTGTAGGTCATATATTCTCGCCCTTTGTAACCTCGTTCACACACGTTGTTTACCATTATTCATAGAAATTTCTAATTAATTTCCCGACCTATGGGAACATTCATTTCCTGCTCTCGTGTGGGTGTTCCACTCGGACCCTTCCCTTCCCCTCCTCAATTGCGTGTCGGGGAACAATCAAAACAGATGCAGCCACATCCTTCCACTTTACTGAATTCTGGACTCAGTTCTGGCCAAGTGGGCCACAGTAGTTGGCCATTTAGCATGTCAGCAGTGGCTCGGCCCACCTGGATTGTCATGAGAACTGCAGAACTAGGGATAATATTCAAAAGCAGTCCTTAGGCCATATTCCCCATGCTGTCCGTGTGTGGACATGTGCAATTTTGTGGAACTATTTGTGAGGTATTTATCCCCTTAGAAAGTAAACGACCAATATTAAGACTGTCTCCGGACAAACAAGAGAAAGCAGCATAAAGAGTTCTTAAGCCGTAGGAACGATCGATCAAAATAAATCTCAAATGCGTACAAAACACAAACACAGAAAGACGAAAGACGAAAGCCTTACAATTGCACAGACAATTTTCCAATTTTCCACACACTTTGTGTGTGTTTTGGGTAAACAAACGTTTCTCCTCTGCTATTTCTTTTTTTTGCGTAACAAAAGAGGGAAATGCAGGCCAAGAAAATTGCCTCCGCTCAAAGGTTTTTGTACCTTTTTGAGGCAGCTGTCAAGGCGAGAAGGTCACGTTAGCCCAGTCCGGTAAAAAAGGAAAAAAGGACAACATCTGCCGCCGTGCTGTGACTTTGACTATACCCATGCCCTATACCCTGCAGGCATGGGTATCTGGGACCCATTTCGAAGTGCCTGGCAGGATTCTTGCAGTACTCCTTACTTCTTTCTTAGGGCGAGACCCCATGGGACGCGACCGCCTTTCGGCCATTGTTAGGCACGGTCAATTGCCTGGAAATTTGTGGTGTCCTTTGGGCCAGGTAAAAAGGACTTGCGGCCAAGATCGATGGCGGAACAAAAAAAATTATAAACATCGGGGAAAAACACGAAATTGTGCGGTCGCGGTCGAAAACGGCCATATATCAATGGCCAGAACCTGCGGTTGACCCGGCCCAGAACTCGGCTTGACACTAATCATAGATCAGGCGTAAAGGCGTTGATTTGCAGCCTTCAGGTAACCGTTCAACTTTTCAACTTAACTCATTAGAGCCCGTCGAAGTCAGCGCTTTTCGCCACGAAGAAAATCTTAATAAATTCATCAAAAATCAGCGAGCAGCATCTCACGATCCTCTCGAACGAGGGGCCGCCGCGAAAAGCTGCAAAAATCAATGCCAGTTGATCGTCAAACAGAGAACTTACAAATATATTTAGCATTTTGTCGCTGCAGCTGGACACGTTTCTGATTCGCTTGTTGGCTGTTTTGCTTTTTTGCCTTTTGGTTTTTGGTTTCTGGGCCCTGTGTTCTGGCTCTCCGATTTTCGAGCCCCGTCCGAAGCGCGGGCCAAGTCGAGTTAGCCGGTTTCCTCCTCTGGTTTTTGGTGGCGGAGGCGTCTTTACACATTTGCATGCTCAAACAGCAATCGATCACAACAGCAACAGCGCCGAGGAGCACACACTCGCACAGGAAAAATGCCAGCAGTTGGGCAGCAAACGCGATCAACCGTTCACCAAGTTGGCCACAGTGAGGACTGGCTAAGATGCAATTTTCTTAAAGCTTAAAAATTAATTTTAGAGAGTATATGTTAGCAGACCTACCTACTACATATTTATTTCTTTGACTACGAAAAAGGATTTGATTTGCAGAGTGGACACATTTTTATTTTGTCTATATTTTATTCAAAACTGTTTAATGGTTTGAAAAATACTATTACTTAAATAAATACATGACTGAGCATTACAACACTTCAGAACATTCAAGATCATAATTTTAATAAAAAGATTACATACATTTTACCCATAAAAGATCTTTATTTGACGACAACTTTTGTATTTTATAAATTTCAAAAATTATATTAGTAATGACAAAATATATTAAATATCGTAAGAATCAAATAATATTCATCCTGCAGATCATAATATTGTAAAATAAATAGTATTTTAAAATGTAGTTTAATTTGTAGAATGTCCACTGTACCGGGTGAATGAGGAGCTGGTTAGCTGCAAACTGGTTTAGTCTGCGTACACATGCAATGGATGATGGTGGCGACCCAGGCTGAGATTTTGTTTTGTTTTTTTTTGTAAGCTTCTCTTTGCAACGATCGCTGTACGTACGTTTTTGGTAGTGTTGCATGCCACAGTCCCCTCCCGCTACACCGCACCTCCCCCGCAGGAGCTGGCCAAGTGGAGGTTAAAAAAATTTGCAAAAATATTAACGAAACGTAGGCAGAGAGCCAACGGCGGCTGCTGTTCCTGTTGCCACTTTGCAGGGGAAAAAGTCTGGTAACTTTCAAATTTTAAATATTATATAATGTGACATGAAATATCATTTTACAAATATCCACAAATAAAATTAGTATTACGATTATTCATCTCAAAATAACTCTTAAATCCTCTTTATTTATATGGAAATTAAAACCATAATTAAATTATCTCTTACTATTATCAATATAATTTTTAATAAGATAATCAACATTATAAAACATGGTTTTTAGGTCCTTCTTCTAAATTCAGTTAATCAGACACGTAAAATGCCAACAAAGTATAATATTAAATACTATATACACATATGTTAGTTTTATGAGATCACAACCCTGAAATGTTTTTCTCAGTGCAGCTCCTGCTGCAGATCTCCAGCGGAGGCTGAATCTGAATCTTAGCCCGATCCATGGGCTGCTGCTCGCCTTTTTCCACTCGCACACATGCAGGCTGCAATTATAGTGAGCTGGGTCTTAGCTTTTTTGTCGGCTTGCCGGGGCGGTTTGTTGAACTTTGACAGGAAGTCGAGAGGCCCAGCGAGACAGGCGCAACTCAAGTTGAGGAGATGCTTTTTGGGATGCGATGGCCCTGCGACTGGGACGGGGATTGGGATTGGGATTGGGAATGGGACTGGGATGCCTTTGTTGGCCGGGCGAAGGTTGTGAGACATGCAGAGTGGCCAGAAGACAATTGACAATGTGAAAACGATGTCGATTAAGTTGCTGCCGTTGCTGCCAGTCGCAATCAGAAATCCGTAAGACGAAAGACGAAGGCCGAAGGGCAGGGGAGATCCAGCCAAAAGGGACGACGATCGTTAAGCGGATCGAAGAGTTATGCGAAAACTCGGCGAGGGTTGCGGAGGGAGGTGTAAATTGTTTTAACAGCCTTGAAGGACGAGCTGTCGGTCGCTGGGTTCTCTTTTTTTCGGTTAAGTGTGAACAATGCCAACGGAGGTCACCGAAAGTTGATTGAGGAAATACCTCAAATTAGCAGGGGGTCGAGGTATCAAGCTGAATTAAATTGAATTATGTGTGGTTGGGCAGCTCATTGGTGGCTTATATAGAAATTAAATTATACAAACCGACGATAGAGTGTTCTACAAGATTAAATATCAACTTAAAAATATTTATTTGAGGTAGTATAACTTGGGAACAATTTAAATTCCCTTTCAAACAATTTTGACAGTTAAAATATTAACATGACGAGGCAAGATATTACTTAAAGATTGAGGACTTACACTACTATTTTGTTTTGCCTTGGAATGCCTGAATAATCATGCAGCTACAATCCCATTATTTTGTGAAAAATCATTCGAATTGAATATGCTTTGGTAAAATTAAATTTTTATGTTGTCAATCACCCAATGCCACTTGCCTTACGATTTATCGACCAACTTTAGGCACTCAAATCCAGCTTAATAATTCTCTTTGAATAAAAGTACGGAAATCAATAGCAAAACCCCTGACTCCCACATTATCCACTTGTCTTGGAGACCGAACCGATCAATGCGAATGATTTAACGATCTTCAGATTCTCAACGATCCTTTGCCACCTTCAACTTAATCCTTTGCTCACTTTTCATAGCCACCTCGATCCTTACTCCAAATCAATATCAGATTCTTTCCCTTCTCGACCATTATCCACTTGAAGTCGGAATCGCAAACAAATAAAATTTTTAGCTAAACACTTGAAGCCCCTCGAAGTAAAGGACGTTGTCTCATCAACTCCACTTATATCCAACGACTTGAGATTCCCCCTGCCGAAAGCCCCCCGCTCCCTCAATCACTCAATCAATCAGCAGCTGGCTAAACCAATTGTAATCAGCCAAAAGGAAACTTAAATCCAACTTATTGAACGGCAAAATGCATTAGGCGGGTACCTGCCGGCCCCTCGCTTTTTCCCCTTCACGGCTGACAAATCATTTTCCCAGCATTCTCCTCAGTTAGTTAAATAGCTCTCTGGAATCGGAATCCAATAAAGCTGTCACATGTGACCAACTCCAGGCGGAGAAACGTCGGGTGAAAAAGCAGCCCAGCATTTGTGGCACATTTTGTTGTTTTGGTGTGAAAATCGAAAAGAAACTTCACATGTACACGCTGGTTATGTCCCCATCCCCTGCCCCTATATAACACCCCCCTATCGCCAGCATTCCCAAAAAGTTTCGTGCAAATCTTGTTTGCCTGTATGCAGAACTTAACAAATTTCCATAACATTCACACCACACAATGAAAACCGAAGAGCAGAAAGAAATCCCCGGCTTGGGTGCGGATCTCAATGTCCAGTTTGCTTTTACACAGGGAGAAAATGGGACTGAGCTGGTTATTATATCTGTAATCCAGTGTCTATTATATCAAACATACCATTGAAAATAAATTCTTATCAAGTATAATAATTATGAGCCTACTAACAAAAAGTCATATAATAACTAGAATTCGATTTAATTTGTTTAATAGATTGTATCAGTGTGTAGTGTCAAGTATTGATATAACATGTTTTTAAATAATGTTCTTCCACATATATTAATATTTTCTTCTGGTTTTGATATCTACACAACATAACTTAAGATAAATAAGTAATATAATAGATGTTAACTATAAATTATAAATTATAAGAAATGGAATATAACTTAGCATACTTTGTCCTGAAACTTTTAAGAGTTAAATTAGTTTGAGTTTACTCAAAACCCAAAAAACATATATGGTTTTATTTTCAGTATAACCCTTTCCCCTCACCCCCAGCCCCATCCACCATTTCAGGCTTCGCTCTGTTTTATTTGCCACGTCATTTTTTTCGGTTAACTTGCGGTTTATAGTCAGATGCCAGTATGCCAGCCTGTCTTGAAGTTGTATAACTTTTTGATGATTTCTTCCAAGCATTTTTATAGTTGTTGTTACTCGTGCTGTATTTTACCATATTTCTCGCTGTTGTTGTTCCGTTGATTTCTTGCTTAAGTAGACACCTAAATGTGAATAGCGCAGCGAATCATAGCAAGTATGCGCATCGCATCTGTCAGATATATATTTTTCTGCCTGCTTAGCGGTCCGAGTGTGTAGTTAGGATCGATGGTTCGGGATCGTGAATACGGTGGGGAAACGGTGGAGATGGATCAAGGCTTGGCGATGGGACGGGTCTGCCTTGTTTTCACCTTAACCTAGCGACGGATCATAAAAGGGGTGGCGGGACCGACTGCCAATAATGCAATGGAGAGGCGTGATAATGCAGTTTAGTCACTGCTGCCGCTATCGAGAGGGGGAGGGGCCGGTCGGGGGGGCGGAGGCCTTGAGTCGGGGGTGCTGGATGCAGAGTGGGGCGCTCTTCGACTGTCGTTAGTCGGCGCAGAGGCAAAAAATTTACAAAAAATGAACGTTAGACGGGTGAGCAGTACACTTGAAAAAGAATTGTGCAAGAATGTTAGCTTAAAGATATTTTGAAATTTAGCTAATCATACAAATTAATACTTCACAGATAAACAAGAATTGAAAGCAGGATGAAACTCTTTTATTTTTGAAATACATGAAGCCGCCTGTAATAGCTCCTTCATTAAATTTATGTAATGAATTTATAATTACTTTAAATCTGTCTTATTTACTATTTAAAAGCTTATTATATTTTTAAGCAATAATGAACACTTACAAGTTGGCCTCGAACATGAATAGAATCAAAATAATAGTGTGTCCGTACTATCAAAATATTTACGGATCTTATTTTGGACTCTTAGCAAATATCAAAAATGTAATATTGTATCATATGTAAATATTAAGTAAGGCCTTCCGTCTTATATTTTCGGAGGTTTTATCTAGGGTTTACTTTTTCACTTTGCTAGTCTTCATAAGTTAAACCTTGTACCTTGAGCTCCTTTGGACTATTTCTTACGTAGATTCACAAATTGCTTCCCTTTTAAGTAATCACAAGTTATTAATTAATTAAAATTTCTTCACAGGGCTTTCAATGGCCATTGTCAACCTTTCTGCTAACCATCCACTTTTGTCAATGACAGATCGCAGCGGTGCCTCAAATCAATCAAAATCAATCGAGCCTGCGCCGAGTTATGGCCATGGAGAGTAACTAAATAGGGTTCTGCTGGCCATTTCTGGTTAATGGGCCGCCAGCAGCTGCCCGTCTGTCTGTCTTTTTGTCGGCTGGCTGGCTCTACGTATCTCCCCCTTTTTTCTCCCGGTGCAATCGATAGTCGGCAATCAGCGCAGTCACAGCTACGTGGCCTCCGCCGTCTAACGGATTGAGTGACTGACTGCCGCCGCCTCAGCTGCAGATTTCAGGGGACTTAAGGGGAAAAAGTGGAAAAAAAGGGGTAAAAAGGGGGAAGAACGGCTTAGATCTACGTGCAATATGCAGCACTTGGCACGATATTTTTCGCTGTTGGTTTTAAATCATTTAACTTGGCTAGGAGACGACGACGACGATGACGAGACTGCAAACTCCAAACTCCCAACTCCAAGCTGCGACTCCGAGGAAGGCGCAAGACACTTAAAACGTGATCGAAAAATGATGTTGCCCCAACCGCAAGCCAGCTCCCCAAACACCCCAGCATCCCATCATTTTGCACAGAGAGAAAGTTTATTAATATCCGATAAATATTGCTTGTTAACTAAGTAATACGTATTTCTCAAACAATAATAATTCTGGATACAAAATCGTAAGAAATTCTTTATTAACTAATGCGAATTTCAGAAGATTTGCAACTAAGACATATTAATAAATATGTTGTAATATAATAAATATGTCAATGTTTAATTATGTTATAACTGCTAACTCTATAAAATCATGAAATCCATATTTACATTCTATAACCAATCCTTAAAATGTGATAAACATAACAATTAAATAATTCAAAAGAAATCTAGAGTCTAGAGTTTATTTAGAAATCATATTTTTAATATTTATTAAAGTAATTTATTTTTGTAACTTAAAATATAAATAGGTTCCTCATAGCAAGATTTAAGTTTATTATAATCATATCCGAAAATGGGAAGTTTTCTGTGGATGTACTATACACTATTCTTTGATCTGAAATCCCTTGTACTATTGTAATAAGTTTATGACTGTGGCCAAGATTCCTCGACTTTCCTAGGGGATATGGTTCTCAGTGCAGCATCCAGCTCCCAAAGCTTTTCTAACTTTGAGCCAGGGTCTCGAGTCTTCAGTCCCGAGTCCGCATCTGCATCTGAGCAATTCTGACAGTGCGGGGGAAATAAGGTCACGTGCAAAATATGTTCGTGGTGGTTTCGGTTTGCTTCTCTGCTCCCCAGAGATGTTAATGATTTGCAGCTCTCGACTGCAGACGCTGGACGGTCAGCAATTTTGCATATTTCTCCCGCTCGGCGAGATAGTAGGTAATATGCTCGTTAATGTGCCCAGTGCTCCCTCGACCGGGTTCAAAAACCAGGAAGTGACTCAACAACAGAAACGGCCACAACAGTGGAGGTGAAAAATATGACTTGGTTATTTATTGTTGAAGTGTTGCAGTGCAAAAAAAAAGAAGAAAATGAAGGAAAAACACAACAAACACGAGCGGAAAGGGGCCTAAACTTCAGCTTTGGGTATTTAGACTGTGATTTATTTTGCCCGACGCGGCGGGCGGTGCGAACAAATCCAACACCACCGCCGCAAATTGTATTGGACTGCAGCGAAAACGGGGAAACCACATACCACATGCATTCCCCAACTCCAATCGAACCAAAAAAGAAAAGAACTCCACATCCATCCATTCTGGCGACTACAATAAGCCATAATTATCAAATGCCAAACTGATCAGATCCCCAGTGGTTCTCTTCTGGGAACTTTAATTCGTTGAGAGCCAATTGCCAATGTCAGAGGGATCATAATTCATTAAAATTAGAGAAGATTTGGGTGCACACCGAATATTAATTGGGGTATGAAAAAGGTTGCTCAATGCTCATATCCAGCTGGAGCTTTAAAAAGGTGGAGCGGATTAAGATATACGAACTTAAATTCTCCAATCAGCATAAGAACGATAATTAGCGAGATTACCTAAGCTGGTCGTAATTCATTTGATAACTAAATGCCAAATTGGGATGATAAAAAGCATGTTGTTTATTTTTATTCATGAAATATGAATGAGATCATTTTTTTGACCGACGCTGGAAATAAAAATAACTCTTTCTAGATTACATTTGAAGGTTCTTACTTTTATCGGCGCCTTTCTTATAATATCTACTTGAACGGATATTACAATTACGGTGGTCTTTATGCATTTTGAATAACAATTAAAGCTGTCCCCAATAGTAATTAGATATCGTGATGAATATTTTGAATGTCGTGTAACCAAGGAGAAATCGGTACTGCGCTTTTATTTTAATGCAGCCAAGCAATTAGACGAGTTCCCAATAATGAAAAACGCATAAAGCCTAATAAAATTTCCATAATGGGGAAATCAATGAAAAAGTAATAAACAATAATAATTTCTATGATAATTTGAAAAGTAAAACTCAGAGTTTTCGGGAAAACTTTCAGAAAATCTTAACGCTTATCCACTCCTTCATTAGCCTATCTCCTGAGACGGATGTCCCGATTACAGCGATCGTTACTAATACGACTTGAAAGACCAATCAAAGCTGACCTCAAATCGCATTAAGTATTTGAGTAATGTCCCGTTCTCGAGTCGTGTAACCTGGAAGTCCTCGGCAGCCCGAAATCGGATCTCAATAGATAATCTCTCATGCTAATGCCTTCTCACGCCTCCCGTCTGCCCCTGCGATGCGATGAGATCCGCCGAGATCCTCGAATATATTCACTGTCACATACGGCATAGACCCTTCTCAATCAAATTCGATTGGTAACATAACTGCAGGCAAACACAAATCGAATGAGCGAGCAAACATCTAAGGTGCTCCGGAGCACCGACATTTCCACGGGGGCAGAGACCGGGGCTCGGGGATCGGAGATCGGGGTTCCTGCTCCAAATGCTGATCGCTGTCCGAATCGATAAAATGCACCGCGATCCGTGCGGCACACATCAAATTAGTTATTAATTGAAGTGGAAAGTTCTCAGAATGTGTACGCTCAGCGGGCGGTCAACGCGCATGCGTCTTGCTCTTCGACGTGGATGTGGATGTGGATGTGGACTTGGAATCGGACTGCGACTCGCACTCGGACCCGGCTTTTCGGGGAGGAGGATGCCCGACTACCAGGCTAACTCTCCACCATACCATGCCCATGCCATACCTGCCTGTTAGCCGGGGTCTTCGGTCTCGTTTGTTCGCTGCCTTGTTAACCATTTAACCTGTTTTACCCCTACACTCAGACAAATGCAGTGTTGGGTTCTAGGGAAATTGCAGGACTAGCAGAATTAAACGTATTGGAATTTAGTTTTTTTACTTTCTTATTTAGTATCCTAACACTACATGATAAACTTTTAATTATTGTGGTACTCACGTTTAAAAGTCTGCGTTCAATTCGAATTTCAATTATTGTTAAAACGATCTTTGTAGTGATTAAAAATATAAGATATAAATAACAACATACTTTTTTGAAACAAGTATTGCGACAAGGAAAATAATCAAATATTTTTAAAATATTGAGTTGTTAGTATATATGTTTAAATATATTGGTAGCATTACAGTATTATTATATGATATTATAGTATGATAGTATCAATAATACTAATACCATTTAATGAAACCATTAATTTCCTAGTAATTTAAATACCAATTTGAGCACATAACCGTACTCAGCCTTACCTCAAATACACCTGCAGCTCGTATCATCCCAACTAGGACATCAGGACACATTTTCTCCAAGTGCATCCTCCCCCTTCACTCTCTTTCGCTAACCATTTCTCTCGCTGTGTGCGCGCATTTAAATTTTCATTTATTATGGAAAATGCCAGGCGCATTTCTAATTTGAGTCATGTGACCAAAAACAGTTTTGTCCTAGTTGTCGCCCGTGTGCCAATAGCTCCTGCAACCACAAAACGTTTTTGAACAATTGGTGAATGGCTGGCCATAAATCTTTTATTTCTTTTGGGGCCCCCTCGCGACTGAATCCATGAGAAAGTATGTGGGGAGCAGTAGCCGCTGTCTGCGGATCTGCAGGTCTGTTTGTTTGCCTGTCATTAGAAAGAGCCGAGTCGCGTTGAGAAAAGAAAAGATCCCAATCCGAGCTTTGGATGGGAGACACTAGACCGAAAGTCTACGCTCACTTGTGCTTCTTTAGATTGGACTCGAAACTCGGCTCAAGTGCACTTGTATGCCAAAACAAGCCACGTCACTTTGGCCACTCCACCACTCCACTTCTCCACTGCTCCACCAGTGGCGCAGCACCACCGCACCACTCGAATCCACTCCATGCAACTCACATGCGGCGTCATCATCGGCGAATGGCCATCACATCAAATCGCGAGGAGATCCCAAGTCACACGGAGAAAAACGAGATTGGAAATCTAAGCTGCACCTCCCGAATCTAGATTGTGCTATACATCCCATGGTCAAAAAATGTAATACATGCATATTACTAATGTGTTACTTTAATAATTTGAAATGTAGATCACTAAAATTTTTTGCACAAGATAAAATCAGGTTCATTTGTATTATATTTATATCATAATATGTTATAGGTCCATGTGATCCTATATTGATTTGCTTTAATTTAGTGATAGGACTACGTTTCATTATAAATTTGTTTAAAAATATGGATATGGACTCCATTTATAGTTATATATAGTAATACAAATTGATGTTTTTAAATGCCAATTATTCGATAATTTTTGCCGACCTGTATTTTATCATTTTAAAATACTTAGAATGCTTCTGGAGAAGGCGAACTGATCCAATAGATAGCCACCTTTGTTACCATATTTTCTCAGTGCAGCTTCCATCTCTTCGCCAGCTGAAAACAGTAACAACGAACGGACAGCTTTTGGCTTTCACTCGACATCTCGTTAAGTGTCTTGTAAATGGCATTGTTTTCGTTTTTCATTCAAAAATGTGTGTGCGTCTGCCAAGTCGGACAATGGCAATGTTTTTCAGTCCCGAAGACGTTTAACAAAGTGCTGGCCAGCATTGCCCTAGACCGTCATCATATTTGTCATAAACTTCATAAATTTCCCCATAGCATCGCAGCGGAAAAGAGCAGTCGTCGAGGAGTGGGGACCTCTCGAATCTGGAACCTGGAACCTGGTATCTGGTATCAGGTGTTCCATCTGCGCAGCATCGTCATCGGCGTGTGGGGACGCCACTGCATTAGCATCTGGATTTACATAATTATGTTTATCTATATGGCCGGCCTACATATATCAGCGAGCGGTTTGCCCAATAGTTCAAATCAAAATTTTATGCTAAGTTATCATAAAACGGCTGTATTAAGATACCAGGCAAGATCACTTGGCTATTATCATATAAATGGTGCACAATATTGCTCAGCCTGGGATTTCACCAGAAATATGTAATGGCCTGGTCATCTTATCTCTGATTTTGGTGATCTTTGGGCAGAAAGCGTGGCGTGAAATCAAATGCAAAAGGTTATTTAAGAAATTGGTATTAATATAAAGAAACCCGATACCTACATATATTTAAAGAGATTAATTAATTCACATTTCTAAAAAATTTGAATTTTAACTTTAGACCAAGAAATTAAATTGACCTGTAAGTTATTACATGGATAAGCAATTGCTCACCTTTTTATGCCCAATATAATTCCCCATTTTTGATTAATAGATTTTTCTACCTTCGTTACGAACGTAAATCCAAATCGTTTAGAAAACAACTGCACCTTATCTCAGATGAAGGCTGCCGCTGGGAAAGGAAACTGTGAAATCAAGTGCAAAACCTTCGACTGATTGTGATTGATCTTGATTGATCGATCGCCTAGGCACTGATCATTTATTGCGGCTCTGTCAGCTCCTGAAAGTTCATGACTCAAGGATCATCTATAATTTGCTTTCTAAAATGATTCTCAGCCGGCCGAATTTTCCCCTGTGATCGATGACAAGGAGTGGATCGCTGTGATCGTCGGTCGTGTGTTGTGTGGTGCTGTGTGCTGTATGCTGTGCCATTCATTGAGGCATTTAATTGTCATGCGACAAAATGCAAAAATCTTACAAGTAACTGCAGCCGGTGATCTGCGGTTCAAAAGACCACGGACATGACTCCCCGCTCCTCTGATCCTGAACATGACCGTGATCGAGGATCGGCATCGGAATCGGCATCGGCATCGGCATCGACATCGCGATTTTGATGATCGGTGATCGGTGCCTTGGCCTCCTTCATGACTTCCACTTTAAATGAGCTCGCATGTTGCAGTCCCCCTTTTTGAAATACCCTTGTGGGGGGTATAATAATTCAGATCATTAGTATGTAATTCAGCTACCCTAAATACATGTTATATCCGTTTTTGAAGTAAAACTTTCCACAGGTCTTGACATCGATCATATAAAAGTAATATAAGTGTAGCATATTGGAATATTGCTACCATTGAAAGATATACCCCTAAAGTAATATTAGAAAGAATCAGTAAAAAGCCTTCCTTATTTTGGTTACTTTGTTAGTACTTACTGGAACCATAAATGGCAATCTGTTTCTAACATTTCACGATGTCGTTGCACCATTATCCTATAAGCCCACCAAAGGTAGGGTAATGCCAGCTTCGACCTCCAAGGCCAGCCTTTCTTTCGTGTCTTATTTTTTATACTTTAGTTAACCCAGACTCTAATTCGAATTGGCGAACTGCATTGACTTGTCCGCTGACTTTTCATACATTCAATTCAATTAAACAAATTTCTGGTCGGTGGCCCGCTCTCTCGCGCGCCAAACTTTTCTATTTTGGCCCCAAAAAAATAAAAGAGCGGGGAAAACAAACAAAAACAAACAAGACCCAGGCAACAAAGTGTTAAGACAAACGTGCAACGGTTTGGGGTCAGTACCATTCACTTTTGGCTCGTTTTAAACTGGAGTTAAGTGCTATTTGAGGTAAGAATTTCATTACGTACTCCGTACGTGTGCGCTTTGCGCTTCGGATTTTTGTGACTGTGTTCCGCTGCATCCCCACTTTTCGGGGGGCGGGGCCTAGACTTTCGGGGACTTCCCATAAGTAACCCAACTGAGCAATGCGCACACTGGGGGAAAAATTGGTGTTGAAGAGATGGTAATTTAACTATTTATTGAACCAAGTAGTAGTCTTGAGATACTAAAATCGACAAATTAAAATCGAAATGGATTCTTAAGATTCCGTTTTCGAATACACCTGGATTGGTTAAAATTGTCTTGTATACAACCATAATTGGAACCAAGACTAACATTAATCAAGGTTTTTTCAAGTATCACTGGAATTGGATGTTAAAAAAATGTTACATAAAATTGTCATTTAATAAATAATTAATATTCCTGAATTTTCCGAAATCTAGTTGTCATTAAATGTATCTGAGTATCTAATTACCTCAAAAGTATAATTAATTGATTTGATTCATATTAGGAATATAAAGATTTAGGTTCAATACAATGAAGTTTTCACAAGACATGTATAAACAAATCATCACTTAATAAAAAAATGTTAAAATGATAATCACTTAGACTAGTTTCTTGAACACATAGGATCTTAAAGATGATAATTTTTGAGCATACAATATATTTCGCTACTTTATGATCTCTACTGACTTTAGAACACAGCTTATTGTACTTTAAACACACAATACTAAGATTTATTGAAGATTTTCCTCAGTGCCCGATGGGAGAGATGCAACTCGGACTGCGACTGCGACTTCGACGGCGACACGTTTGCATTTTGAAAAGTCACGACCCACTTAGCCAGCCATGAGTAACGTAACGGACGGCAAATGGCCAGCGTCTAGTACCCGGCCAAGTGTTTGTTTTTCTATAAACAAATCGAACCGAACCGAATCGGATCGAACGGACTGGAATCGGAACGCGACGATCTGCTAACGAACCAACGCACCTCATTCCACTCCAAAGGCGAAAAAATAAATTGAAAAAAGCTAAAGACAATCCAATCCAATCCGATGCGATCCAATACGATCTCTGAGTCACCTGGCGGAGATGCGTTGATTAATTGCCCGGCTGACATCACTCTGGAACCGCAAAAAGCTCTAAAAGCACGGAGAAGACTCCCAGGCCCGGCTGAAGTGAAATCTCGTATGCTTTATGTTTGTTCGTTTTCAACAAACATTTTTCTTATTCAGCTCTCTCGGGGAGCGTGTGAAGAAGAAAGTGAAGTTCACAAGCATCGATACAAAACCAAAGCCAAAACCGAAATAAAAAAACCAACACCGAAAATAAACCTTTTGGTAACAACAATAGCTGATAAAACAAATACATTTGTCGCCTCGTCTTCGCGGAGAAATGTAAAGATGGTTATTCAAAACCGAAAGCCCCAAGTCTTGTGATTTATTTGCTTGTCCCCAGAAAACATTGGCTGGGTTTAAACGATGCGGGAAATTCTAACAACAAAGCACAACAATTTGACGTTTAACCACAGACAAAGCCAACGTTAAAGCTAAAGTTAAAGCCAAAGCCAAGATTCAAAGCCAAAGCCAAATGCTCGTGACCGTTAGACAAATAATATTAAAAATCAGCCACGATGGCGGGGCCAAAATTAGAGAAATAGAGACATTGTCGCCGCGGCACAACATCATCAACAGCTATTGAAAGACCCCGAAAGCGAGTTCATTTACATAAACCCAGCCGATCCAGCCCCAAGACGATGATGATGGCCAAAAAGAAACCCATCACCGAAGACTGGGAAGAGTCGGTTCCTAAAACGCATTTTTCCCCTGTCGCTGCTGCACGCACGCGCTCATAAATCAAAAGCCAACTTGTTTATAACTGAAAGCGATCAATTAAAACGTTAACGCAAAAAAGGCACAGCAGTGGATCGGAGGGGTAAAAAACACACAGAAAAATAAAAATTCAGCTGGGAAGATGAGAGCGTTGATCGCCGATCGCGATGCTTGATCGTGCCGAATTTGAAAACTGGCCAACGGATCTCTGAGCCAGGTTTCTGTGCATTCCGCCGGCCCAATTCTCTGTAAGAGCCAACAAAAACTCACAAACGAAACGAATCGAAACGAAACAAAACAACACAACGCAAACTTGAGGCGAAATGGGACGGGGACACATTTAAGTAAATTCCAGTTAAAAGTTAAAGCTGTTAACTGCATTTCGGTGTCAACATTATGGCTAAATGAATTGGGTTTTATGGTCAGCATCGAAAGCTAATCAATTGTTCGGCCCGAATGAGTCAACACTGCCGGCGAAAAGGTGATGGAAACGGGCAATTAACTGGGGAAAAGTTTGACGTTTTGATTTTATGATAATTCAATGGAATGATGATTAAGATGTTTTAACAAATGGATGAAAGTCAATTTCTTTTGGACTAAATATAAAGTTATCACAAGCTTTTAAGTTCTTGCAGCGACGTTTTCCCTTTCTTGACAGGTTTTTTAAAGTAATTTTACAATTCGGATAGAAATATTACGCATAATGGAACAGAATAAATCCCCAAGAACTGTCTATTTTAACCCAGTTTTAAAGGCCATTAATTTAATTTAAAATATTTCAGACTTACATCGGTGATAAGCTTGCTCAAAAATTATCCATAATTATCACGGCGATCTAACGGAATAAAATCTGGAGAACATTTAAAATGGGCCTCACCCAGAACAAAATCACTCCTTATCGGTCAGGCGGTCTTGACCATCTGAAGATGGGGCTAACAAGAAGAAGCCGAGAACCTTGAAGGAAGATCTCTGCGCACGATCACAAATTCCAGTTGCCCAATCGAGCGCTAAAACGTCGGGACACAAAAGCGCCTCCTGTCGCAGCTTTCTCTTTGCCATTTACCACCATTCGATGCTTATCGCTCCAAACTTGCAACACCCCAAAAACAATGTTGCCTTATCATCGGGGGGGTTTTCCTGGAGGGGTTTGTGGGTCCGCTCCTGCCCTGCCTTGACAACACCCCTGCTAAGGCCGCGGAAATATCAACCGGCACTCATATCGCGCATTATCAATAATGTGCAATGCTACAGCTCATAAAATGCAGCCAGCAAAAATATTAAATATTTTACGCTGACTGAAGACCAAAGTCAAAGTCGAATGGCTTCGGATCGCCTTGGATCGGATCGGATCGGATCTCCTTTTCCTTGCCTTGATCAGGTGCCGCCAAGGTAGATCCCCAGCGAACACTTAGCGAAGCAAAGCTCAGACAAGAGATGAGGCTCCTGCCGCTGCACTGAGCGAAAAAGTGGGTTTCTGATGATATTTTAGGAACTTGTTAAGTCTAACCAATTTGGATTTTTATAATTTAATCAGTGTGTCACATAAATCTTGCAAAAATTATAAATTTATATGCTTTGTCAACAGGCATTCACGCTTGTTAAAGATTGATTCTATTTAACATAATTTCTTGTTGTTTTAAAATCCGTTTAAATAAATTTTATCTTGTATATATTTGCATAAAGAAATGGCGATGAAAGGAAAAGAAGATCATAAATTAAGAGTAAATTAATCATCATGTCAAGAAATATTTAAAAATACAAATAAATCATTAAGAACAGAAATTAATTATGAACAACATATTGAACCATCTTAAAACACGCCGAAGAATATTTAAAAAAGTTATAAATCTTTTTATTCAAATAATCTCGATAGTTAGTAATATTATTATATATTTGGGGATACCGCAGAAATAAATAGCTGTGGAGATATGAGATTCTCAAACTATATTCCAAATAATGCTTAAATACTTCAGTTCACAAGACATACGAATGATTTTATGTATCTCTGGACTTAAGTTAGAATAGAGCTTATGATATGCTTTCCAAAGTTTTCCAAGTTTATTGGAACCTTTTTCACAAGTGCACTGATGGTGCTCAGGAGATTCCCCTGCCTCTTTCGATGACCAGGACGAAGACGATCCCGATGCGTGCGGTGCGATAAGCAGCCGATGCAAAACCATTAATTAGGAGCTGCAGATACCTGGTACATCTCTCTCGCTCTCTATATGTGTGCACACGGGTATACATCCCGCTCTCTGTTCGGTCGAAATTAAGGCTTTAATCGTGCATGAAAATACGTGAAACTTACGCGTCTTCGGCGACTTCCCCTCCATTTCCCCGCAGCATCGTCCCCAGATGCAACGTGATCGCGATAAGATAAACTGCATACAAATTTGCTTTTATGCGGAGTCAGCGTTCGAGGGCCTGGAACTTTGGGGCGAAGTGAAAATGATTATTATTTATGCAGGGTATCAAATATTCCCTCAACGCGTGTGTCAACAGGCCGGTGTCTGTCATTTATTTCAATGAAAACAATCAGCACTGCTCAGGTCCAGGGCCGCTCTCGTGGGCTCATTAATCGGCCGGCAATATGTCAATGTCTCCACTCCGTCGCATATATATCCGAACCTTCCAACTCCATACCGCCCGATTTGCCCCGCTCGATTCTCTTTCGGTTTTCGATGCGGTCGATGATGATGATGACGGGCTTGGTCGTCGGCAATAAACCTAAACCCATTTTCCATTTGCCATTTCACAGTTGCATATGACCGTTTGCAGTGCAAATTATCGTAGGTAACTGTAAAAAATCGGTGGGATTGAAGGGGTTGAACCGATCGGGAAATATCCTATAGATATGAAAAATGATTTAAAATTAGGATCTACTAATAGCCAGTCTAAATTCCTCCAATACAAGAAAATACTATACTTAGTACCATGTTTGATTTTTTACTTATATATTATTACATAGTATATTTAAATTTTAGATAATATCATTATCATATATATTCCATAAAATGTTCTTATTGTAAGCATATAACATTATCCCATAATTCATTATATATTGCATTCTTGCTAGTTTTAAAGAAAGGTGCCGTAGTAGTTCACAATTACAAAATACGGTCAATTACACACCATAAAATATAGGGTTTATAAATTCCTGGAACAAATGTGGTTTTCTAAAAAATGCACAGCATTAGCGCCGAATAAAATATGCCCCTAGTTCGCAGAGTATTTCCACATACCGAACTCCCCTACCTGATTGTTTTATACCTCTCACTCTCTTCCATCCCCCTGCCTTTCGTCTATCCCTCTACGAGTCGGCATTACTTCTGCAATACCCCTCAGGACCCCCTACCAAATCGCCAGCGACTATCTCTTTGCATCTGCGTTGAAGCGCGAAAATTGCAAACCAATGTTGTTTTGACAATGTGCAATAATTTGTAGTCAATTTTATGTGTCTACCGTCGAATCGGTTGGTTCAGCTCCGCTTGTTTCGGTAACCCCTCTGCCTACCCCGCCCCTGTCCCCGTCCCGCCGCCACTGGTTACTTCACTGCCCACAGGGTAGACGGGCGGGCAATTTATGGCTGGTAAATTAGCAAGAAATGGAAATTAAGAAAAATGTTGCTTTTATTGCAAACAGTTGTAGTCGTCTTCCAATAAAAGCATATTTATTTATACATAGCCGCGGAACGGAACGGAGACCGGGGACCAGAAAACGAGCCGAAAGACCGGGGACCCAAGTTTTACGACTCCCGATTCGTTTGGAGTCTAATGAGCCAAGTGGTGGGTGCAATGATTGGGTGGCTACCTAATTGACGGCTACGGGTCTTCGGCGGATGCACATGGGAAAGTATTTCTGCCTTCGCATATGCGGAATGTGGTGATCAGGCAGCAGCCTTCTAATGAGATTGCCATTGCCTCTTCGATTTTTCCTTTCTGGCCCTTTCCCTTTCAGCCTTTGATAGATGGCCAAAAAGTTCAGACTGATGGCTCTGGCATTAGCACTAAGCTTTAGCGGGGCCAAGCACTTTGATTTGACTTTGGGCCCCGAAAAAAGGCAAGAAAAACCGTCCGAAAATGCGAGAGCGAATAAAAACTTCTAAACTGCAGTCGGGGAAATTTTTGATGGAGGTTACGGCCAAGAAGCAAACCTGTGTCGAAAATGGAGTCACAGGAGCGGTTCCGTGCCCCAAAAAGGGTTCTTAGAGATGGGGAAAAATAACAAACATTCTAAACAAAATTAAAACAAAATTAAAGGGATTGATTGCGAAAAGACTTAAAATACTTCTCATTAAACGTTTTAATAGTACCCAACGATTTTTTGAAAGACTACCATATCATCGATTTTCTAATTTTTAAACATTATAATTTGCTATCCTATGCGTTTATATTTGAAAGAGATATTCTAAAAGAAATATCGATTTAATCTATTATTACCTTCCCTTAAAGAAAGAATACACCCCTGCTCGTAGCCAAGTTCAAGCCCAAGTTCTGCGAGGGCAATCTATAAATAAAAGGCATCTCTTTTGACACTAAACTGACTTGTAAACCGAAATATTTACGTCGACTTCTTTTCGCTGCGTATGCCAAATGACAGACGGAACCCCCAAAGACCCCGCATCGCAGTAGGGCCCCGAAAAAAGGAAGCCCCGACCCCAAAAGCGGGCCTCTAAACTTTCCTTACCCGAAAGGAAACAACGTGAACAAAAAAATTCAATTGAAAGTTTGCCTCTTGGATTGGCGGTGTCTGCCCCTTTTCCCACTTCAACTCATCCGTTACTTTGTAACAAATCCCACAGGCAAAATTGATAAAATAAAGGAAAAAGGGGAGAGATATGTGGACGTGGATGTGGATGGGTGGTATGTGTATATATGTGCCAGCGGGTTCGGAGAAAGTAAAAGCAAAGAAAAGTTTTTAATATTTGACGTGTTTTTTTGCAAAGTTTTCTAGGTTTTCGTTTTCTGTTTCGCCCCGAAACGAACCGCACCGAATCGAGCGATGAGGGAAATGAAAATATTGAAAAGGGTTTAGCCCGGACTCGAACT
This sequence comes from Drosophila subpulchrella, assembly GCF_014743375.2. Lineage (NCBI taxonomy): Eukaryota > Metazoa > Arthropoda > Insecta > Diptera > Drosophilidae > Drosophila > Drosophila subpulchrella. The sequence continues at coordinate 7,047,113 of NC_050612.1, read as the reverse complement.
TATCCACTGAATGGTTAGGCCGCAGACATATGTGTATCCGCCAGATACCACACTCTAGATCCCATGTAAAATTTCCCCCGCATCCGCGTTCTAAAGTTGCACATCAAAGGCCGTTTGTCGATCCACTGGCCCGCTAATGATTGATTGTAAAATTCGCTAATTTAAGCAATGTGAATATATGTTTCGGCGGTGGGGGCCCCATCAATTTTATTGCGCATTTAATTGATCATAAAAATTATTCATTCATCGGGAGCTGGGAGAGAACTCGTTTCCAGGCAGCCAGCGGAATCGGCAAAATATTTCGCTGTGGGCTCATTGACTCAAATAAAGGCAGTGAGCAGCAAGTATAAACACACGATAGCCAATAATTCCGCAGATGAGATACGACTGCCATATAGATATCTTTAAAATATGCATGGGAAGATAATATCGTCGCATCTTTGGCAAGCATAAATACCAAGGCGCTGGCGGAGGGGTTTTCTGTTTAAAATTAATTCAAATGGAGCAATCGTGGGATGTGTTGTTCGATGAGTTTGTGGATGCGTGTGGCGAGGTTGGCATAAAGAGTTTTTAAAATCTATTCAGATTTTGAAATGAAATTCAAAATACCGTTAGAATTAAAAAACTTGCAAAAGCTTGTATGGGTAAAAATATAAATTTATAAGACGTAATGTTTCTATGGTTAAAATCAAGAACTCTGTACTTCAGAAATGTATTTAAGGACATTGATATGATGACATTGATTATTTATGGTTTACTAATATCACATAATTTAGTTAATTAATACGGAAATATTTAAAAGTTTAATTTACTTGGTAGTTTGCGAAGTATTTTTAAAAAGCTTCAACAACAAATTTAATTTTGTAAAATAAGTCTTATGATAGGTACTCTTAAATCGAAATTTGACGACCAATTCAGAGCGAAACAAAATGCAATTGACTTTATTTTTTGCGTCCATGTATAAGTTTCAGAGGTCACCTAGCAAGCGTAATCAAAAAATGTTGAAAATCCAGGTCACTGAAAAAATATTTTAAAATATTTGCCAAAAGCGGAATCGGAGTTAATCTATCCGACGTCATTTTAGCAAGTTCATCATCTGTCGCCGAAAAGTTTTTAACCCAACCTCTTACCATAAATCTTGCCCCCTCCCCGCGGCCTTTCTCCCATCTGTCATGGAACGGTCAAGCTCTTTTAGTGTTTATCTTGCAAATTTTTTGTCGGTTGTAATAGAACACCGCTCTGACATAAACAAAACCAGAGGCAAAGCCAAACGCCATCGCAACGCGTCTGCTGGCATTGGAATCCGCATCCGACGTGGAATCCGTATCAAGAATCCATATCAAATGTCAAGGCGAGATGGTTTATGGCTTATCAGCGGCAGACCAAAAAGTAATAATACAATTTCAGCTGGGAGATAGAGTGAATAAAGAATCGAGACAGATTTTGGATTATCAATTTTTTGTCATTTATATATTTTTGTGATTCGTTTTTCTCTTCATTTTTTCGCTATAAACTAGAAAACATAAAGTTACAAAGTACAATACATATTCATAGGTGTGCGGGTAGTTACAATATTTACAACGAGCGTCGAGTAAATCATAGTTAAATGTTATGCATATTTATATATAGTACACATGTAATCAGTCGATTTATGTTTTCAATTTGTTTGATTCGTGTCGCATAATTCGTTTTTCTTTCATTTTAGTGCATACAGTCCATTTTCAGTTGTTTTTATTTACAATAATTTTCATAGAATTAATATGGCTGTATCTCGTAGGCGGGGTGTTGTGGATTCGGATTCGATTTATTAACTTACAATCTAGACTAACTAATGAGGATAAGCTTACGTTTAAACATAGGTTGGTAGGAAAATGGTACGCATCTTAATAAATTAGGGCTTAGTGCTAAAACAAAATATCACAATGATTAAACAATGATTACAATTAACATTTAGCTTATTTACATTTAACGCTACGGTCTAGACCAAGTGAATCCTTCTAGAGTGTGTTTATTTTGTTAACTAGTTTCTGGTTTCGTGCTTTTGGAATGCATTTTTAAATTGGCAAGTCGGCGGAGCTGGAGATGGTTCGAGATAGAAGTGGAAATGGAGAGGGCGTAGCACACAACCAGGTAGATTTTAATCGCCAAGACCAAGCTAATCTGTACGGCTCTGTTCTCATGTTCCTCCTTTTCTGGCCTTGTCGATTCTGGCCAAAACACAACTTTGGGGGCCAAGAACCCCGAACACACACGTGCTGATCTCCCTCCCATGATTCTCAATGGCTGCTGGGGAAACTTGTATCTTTTTCTCTTCTGCAGCAAGGTCACAGTTGGAAGTTTCACTCTGGGAAATTCTGACTACTTCTCCTTAATCTCTGACTAGCTGGGGAAAAAGAAAGCTTTGTTTTCTAATCAAATCTGGGCATAGCGTGATCTGCAGAAGGGTCTCTATCGCTCTATTATAAGAGAATTCTCCTCCTATGCTGGGATACAATTAACTGGCATTAATTGTTGGATGTAAGTCCGCTTTATCAGAGCTAAGCCCCTACAATTGTTTCCCTTCTCACACAATTGTTACCCTGCTATCTATTTTTCTGCCATTGATTAGCACATGTAATTGTGGCTCGAAAGGAGAACGAAGTAACAAAAACCAAAACCAATTTCAACCCAACCAGCTCAACAACCGTCTGCAGACGGTCTGGGTTTTCGGTTTTCTAACGTCTAAGGTCTGCTTTTTGTTACCATTTTCCTTTTGGCCAGACATGAGCTCTGTGATGTTTTGCCTTTGCCTATTTTTCCCAACCCGCGCAGTCACATTCACAGATACACGGATACGAATACCCATTCGACTACAGCTGCTGCAGATACAGATACACGGGTGTATCTTCTACACACGTCGAGCTTGTTATAGCAAAATGCAGCAGTTAAGATGAACTAACGACTGAGCGTTGCAAACGGGGAAAACGAGGAAAAACGAACGAAAAAATGCTGGAAAACGACAAAATAAAGGAGAAGAAGGAGGAAAAGAAAATAAAGCCAAGAGAAATACTTTTGGGCCTGCTGCCTTTTTGTGGCTGACTGACTGGTTGGTGTTGGATCTACACCGAAAATAAGTATTGCAATTTAAGAACTGATAAAATATCTCTAAAAAATGTATGAAAAATTCCAATATTTAATGAGTATTTGAGGGTATTTAAAATGTTTTCAAAGTAATTGTATAAATATATTTTATTTTTTGTAGATATCCTATCAAGATCCTCCTATATGAATCTTTAACTTTAATGCTCTTTAACCTTTAAGTTCATATTCAATTAAAAAGTATTGATTAGACCTCTTTAAAATACCCTATATTTTCCCTGTGTAGTTCCGAGTTGCTAGTTGCTCTTGGTGTGTTGCATGCAACATCAATTTTCAGAATCTAGCTGCGAGCCAGGAAACTGAAAATAGCTGGCCGTAAGAAAACAGAACAGGGCCAACAAACAACAATTGCCTGGCTCGCCAGCTATTTTACTGTTGTCTTTTTCTCCTGTTGTTGTTATTGTTCCTGCTGCTGCCTGTTTCTTGCCCCACTCGATTTTTCTTTTACTTTTGCTATTTTAACATGTAACTAGGCTTTTATCGCTAAACGCTTGCATTTGCATATTGAATGCAATTCCCCTTTTTTCTGTGCGCATTTTGAAACCCGAGGAAGTTAAACTTGTTTTTCGCGAGGGTAAGTACTTTTTCGGCCCGCAAATGTTCTAGATCACCTTTCATAACCGAACAAGATCGTAGGAATGCTCTGGTTTGTGCTCTTTCCCTTTTTAATGGGTCTCTCTGATGGGCAAAGAATGTAGTGGTCATCATAAAAATTAATGTTCTTAAGGAGTTATGTTTCTGATAAAGGGATGTTGGATTTTTAATTCATTTCCCTTGAGAAGTTGTTAATAGAGTTAGGAACTGATCTCGTAACACCTCTCCAGCTCTTCCGTCCTCGCCTTTAACCCTCTTACCACTTGGTAACCCCACTCACATGTGCAGATTCCTAGACGCCGGCGTCGGCTGCTGGGTGGGGGGCAATGGGAGGCTCTGCTGCTGGATGCCACCCGCCAGGGGGATCATCTGCGGCGCAGGCCCACCCACCGACCCACCGCCCATCAGCAAGGCCGCCTGCTGTTGCTGCTGCTGCTGCGTGGCGCTGTTGCTGCCGCGCAGTTGCTGCTGCTGCTGTTGCAGTTGCTGCTGCTGATGTTGCTGCTGCTGCAAGGACGGTTGCCGGCGGAAGCTGCCGGGCTGCTGGGGCGGCGGCGGCAGCATGAACTGCTGCTGGTGGTGGTGCACCGAGTGGGGCAGTGGCATTGCCTGCTGGTGGACGTGGTGGTGGTGGTGGTAAGCGGCATGGTTGATGGGCACATGGCAACTCTGGCCGGGAACATTGGAGCGCTGCGAGGAGGAGACATCCGGTAGGGCGAACCGCAGCTTCTGCCAAAACAACTTGTCGCCCCACTGCAGATACGTGTTGGTCTTCAGATACAATCGTAGATCGGGATCGAGTTCCTTTTGGGGCACCTCGCCCAGCACAATGACTATCAATCGCCGGCGACGATCGCGCAGCACTGACTGATGGGCGGACTTGAACTCGAATCTGCACCACTCCGACTTGATGAAGTTCTCGCTGACCACCATTATGGTCCTCCGGCTGCTGTCGATGGCCTGGACAATGGTCTCCGGCAGGTAGCCGCCCACGGGGAAGTCCCGCTGGTGCAGGCAGAGCTTGTAGCGGTGCTCACCCAGCTCCAGCATGGGAGCCAGCTCCTCGTTGACGAACAGCTCATCCTTGGAGGAGTACGAAACGAAGGCGTCGAAGAGCTTCTCCCGCTCGTTCTTGTCCACATCCTTCTGGGCGTTGTAGAAGAGCCTAACTCCGAATCTCGAGTGGCACCACACGCGCATCTCCTGGCGGAAGATAAACACCAGCGAGGTGCAGATCATAACGAAAATAAAGGCCGTCAGGATGGCCACCAGGATGGGTATGTAGTCCAGTTTCGGGGGCTGGTTGAGGATCATTTTCGTGGAGGTGGCATTCGAGGCGTTCTCGCCACCCGCCTGCTCTGCATAGTTGAAGTTGTTATCCAGACCCAAGGGCAGCGTCTGACTGCACTGCACCACGGGCAGGGCGCTGGCCTCTCCAGATCCCGGGAATATGACCATCTCCTGTGTGCCGTTTCCGCTGATCACATCGCATTTCATCTTCAGCTTATCCACCACGTACTCATGACGGTTCACGTAGTCCCTGAACTTATCGATGAACTCGCAGTTGCAGGTCCACGGATTCGCCGCCAGACGAACTTCGTTCAGGTAACTGGGCAGGAAGTTCCAGACGGCGAAGGATGTGATGGCATTGTGATCCAATCGCAGTATCTTCAGGTGGTACAGGTGCGTGAAGGTGAGTGTGTCGATCGTAGCGATGGCATTGTGCTGCAGATACAGCTCCTGGAGATTGTCCAATCCCTGGAATTCGTTGCCATTGAGCGCTTTCAGTTGGTTACTCTGCAGCTGGAGAACCTCCAGTTCCAAGAGGCCGTAGAAGGTGCGGTTGTGGAGCAGCTCGATCCTCGAATGGTTCAAGTGCAGCACCTTCAACCTCTTGCGACCGATGAAGGCGTGACTCTGCAGCTCCCGGAAGTTGTTGCCATCGAGATACAACTGCGTGGAATCCATGGGAATGTGGGAAGGCAGAGTCTGCTCATAGGAAGCGCGGCTGCAGTCCACCACATTGGAGGTCCAGGACTGATCGTGGTAGCAGGAACACCTATCCGGGCACTCCATCTTGCAGTCGCAGGCCTGGAAGTCACAGCAGTGGCACAGAGCAAAGCAGTGAGAGGCGTACTTGCAGAGGAAGTCATCCGACTTGGCCTCGATGAGGGAGACATGGGAGGATCCCCTGGCGTAGGCCAACCTGCAGTGGATCTGGTCCAGATCCATGAGTTGTGGCTGAGTACGGGACTCTCGGTTCACCTTTTGCAACCAGTCCAGGTTACAGTCACACTCGTAGGCATTGTGGCCAATGTAGAACTCCGGGATCTCCCGATCCTCAGCAATGGGCGATAAGCGCAGGGCATTGGGCTCCAAGGTGGTCAGGCGATTCCTCACCAAGTCCACCCTGGTCAGGTTGGGCTTCTTGAAGAACGTGTACGGCTGGATCTTGGAAATCTGGTTGTCGTTCAGGTAGAGCACCTCCACACTATTCGGAATGGAGCTTGCTGTAATCTCCGTCAGCAAATTGTAGCTGGCATCAAAGGTGCTGAGACTCAGTTCGCTTTCGATCTCAAAGTAGTTTCCCAGCTGGGTGATCCTGTTGGCCCGCACATCCAGCCACTGAAGGCCGATGGGAATGTGCGAATAATCGAACTTCTCCAAACGATTGCCCGAGATATTCAGCCACACCAAGTTGGGCAGTTCGGTGAAGAGACCAGCAATGGACTTCAACTGATTGCCATCCAGACGGATGGCCTGGAGTTGGCCATTCCTTTGCAGAGAACCCGCCTCGATGGACTTCAGTTTGTTCTGGGACAGGTTGAGGATCTGCAGGGAGCTCATACGATCGAAAACACCTCGCCGGATGTGGGTGAGGGAGTTCTCCGTCATCCGCAGACCGTACAGATTCTCCAGCTGCGTGATGCTCGTGTTCTCGATCTGACCGATCATGTTCTCGCCCACATCCAGGGTCTTGAGCAGGGGCACATGGACCAGGGCCTCCGGCACAGCCTGCAGTTTGTTGTCGTTCAAGTGCAGATCCTGCAGCTGGCTGCAGTTGATCAGGGATCTCTGATCCAGCCGGGAGATTCGGTTGAAGTCCAGGGAGAGTACCAGGAGATTGTTCAGACCCTGTAGAGTGCGCTGCTCGATGACCGAGATGCGATTGCGCGACAGGATGAGGGTGTGCAGGTTGGTCAAATCCGCAAAGATTCCTCCCGGCAGCTGATCGATGTAGTTCTCCTCCAGCTTCAGGATCTGCAAACTGGCCAGGGGTCTGAAGATGTGCGCCTCCAAACGGCTGATCTTATTGGCCGACAGATCGAGCATCATGAGGCGCTTGAGACCCACAAAGGTGGCTGCATTGATCCACTGGGAGTTGAGTTCGTTGCTGGCCAGGTCCAGAACCAGGAGCTCGGCCAGTTCACCGAAGATTCCGGGGGCCAAGACGTTGATGGAGTTGTTCCTCAGATAGATCTCCTGCAGTTGCTTGGTCTCTGCGAAGAGTTCCGGTGGCAAAGAGGTCAAACGATTGGCCGAGAGATCCACAACCCTCAGCGAGAGGAGACCCTCAAAGGCGCGATCGGCCAGGAAACTCATGCTGTTCTTGGCCATATTCAGGTGGGTCAGTCTTCCCAGGGCCGACAACATGGCCGTGGGCAGGCTGACCATCTTGTTGGCACTCAGATCCAGACTCTGCAGCGTGGAGCCGCAGACTCGGGCCTTCCTGGAGCTCAACGAGGCGCTGAAGTAGAAGTTGCTGATGTCCTGGATCTTGTTGTACGAGGCATTCAGGTGCTGCAGGGACTTCAGGGGGCAGACCATGCCATCGGGGATGAGCCAGATGTTGTTCAGACTGAGGTCCAGCCGCTCCAGCTGGCGGAACTCCACGAAACTGTTGGAGGCCATCTCCAGCGACATGGTGGACCAATCCCCATTGTGGGTGCGAATGGTGAGGTTCCTCAGCTCCTGGAGGCCACGGAAGGAGCCGTCCGTGAGGTTGCCCAGCTTGCAGTACTCTATGGTGAGGTCCCTCAGCTCCACCAGGGACCTGAAGCTGTCCGGGCTCAGGCTGCTCTGGAAGAACAGCGCATCGTTGCACTCCAGCCGCAGACGAACCGTGTTCTGCGGCTGGATCACGCTGAAGTTGGTGTTCTCCAGCTCCGAGTTGATGGTCCGCAGGTGGCAGACCAGGGTGATGTCGTGCTCCCCGCCGCCGGACCAGCGGCACTCGTCGGGAGCCTGGTACAACACCGTCTTGCTGAGGGCGGCCCCGAAAATGGGTATTACCCAGGTGGCAATCAGCACGTACAGCATGTGGGTGGTGGCCAGCATTTTGGATGGTTCCTAAACTTCGAATGGGGCTTCGATTTGGGCTATTCGGGGGTTTATAGGGGGGCTGCTTTTGGTCTTTCACTGCTCGTTCTATTTCTCGCCCATTTTGAGTGTGTGTTTATTTGGGATTTTTTTGCTTTTTGTTTGGTTTTATAGCGCAGCTTTGCACAATCGCCACTTTTCACAACACCACTTCAACCGATTTAATGCTTTATCTAAAACGATTTTCTTGTTTCTTCCCGCTGGCTATTATATATTTTCTTTTATATCTTTTGATTTGGTTGCTTTCGTATTTCGATTTCTATATCTTCATTGCTGCGTTGTAGTTTCGCGTTGACCGTAATCCAAGTGGGGGGTGCGATAGCGCGTTTGATAAATTGTGTTCTAAATTTTCTCGAGGCGATATTTCTTCTTTTTTTCCACTTTCATCCGCTAACAGACAATCGCGCGTCCGCTCGGCTCGAAGTCAACTCAAAAACTGATCGCTCTCTCCGGGTTTCGGCCAGCAGCAAGTGCCGCTGAGAAGCGCTCATCGGATGAGTGAGTGGATGAATGAGTGGCTGGGTACCTGGGTGCCCGAGTGAGTATGTGAATAAATGAGTAAGTGAGCACTCATTGAGCACGCACACAGAACCAAGGAACTAGAGCGAGATGCGATCGAGTAAACAAAACTATGCAATCCAAACGCAAACGCAAACGCATCGCACGTAATGGCCCACAGTGCACAGTGGGTTGAATAGCATCGAATTGCACTCGATGGGCAGGTAGAATTTGCATGGGGTTTTGCAACAAATGACAGATGGGATGTGAGGAAGTGAGATCGCGGGAGATGGGCAGGTGAAATTGGCAAACAGAACATGTGGAATCCTAAGACGAGGCATTCCGATTCTGCAATGCCTATGGGTCAAGGATAAATGCGGAAAAAAGAAGTAAGTCGATATGGTTGATCTCTAAAGATTGGCTTATCTGATAAAAAGAGTTCCCTAGGGAAGTAGATGGATGGGACAACTATTAAACAAGTAGAGAATATGTAACAAGTGCGGCGATGTAATCCCTCGATAATATTACATACCTCTTATAAGTAAAAATCTGTTTTAAAAGATTATAATATGGTTACATTTGTTAGGTTCAAAAAAATCATCTTCCTACACTTTTAGGGACAGTTTATATAAGTCAATGTCTATGGCATAATAATAAAATCTTATAAAATATAAATGAGAACTTTGCCAAGGGGCTTGTAGATTAAATGTAGCATTTTGGTTTCGTATCAAAGTATTACGTTACTTACAATTAAATTAAAACATTTAAATGAAGTAAAGTTAATTAAAACTAAGATAGTTATCCTAAAAGCTAAGAAAATTTTTTGAACTCTAATTCAAATTATTTTTAAATTATTTTTTTTTTTTTAACCAATAGCAATTTGTCATGGATGAAGAACCCCAGGAGTGATCTCTGCAAACTTCTTATACGACTTCCGGTGTTAGGGCTTTCAATACAAATCGAATTAGTCCACACCTCAAATATTTGACACGCCAAAACAACCTTGATCTTCAAACAAAAACTCCTCGGCCCAGCAGGTTCGCACCCACAGCTGGCACCTAGCCGTTTGGGCCCACTGTGCGGCACCGTGGGCCTCCCCGCCGCTCCCGCCTGTCGGTTCCGCTGAGCGTCAGAGCCGAGCAAACAATTCCAATGAGACATTGACACTCGTCACACCGGTTAGACGAGTTTTACTCCACAAAACGCCAGCTGAGAGTTGAGTTCCCTCCGCAATTGAGTGTTTTCCCAATTCAGCGGATGAGATACACCAGCTTTATAAACGAGAAGAGACTGGGAGAGAAACGATCTGCTGAATAGACGGAATCGAGTGCAAGTGGCTGATCTTCGGCTTTTCTTTGCTTGCCTTGCAGACAGCCACAAAAACCGAAAACGAGACGAAAAAAAGCGGAGAATAATCATAAAAAATTATTGAAATCAATTGTTAATTCAGCCAATGTCAGTTTGATATAGGCGCACACTCACACACGCGAACCCACAAAAAATTGACTGATTTTTCTTGATTTATGAGAGCAGCCGCAGCAGTTGGTGGGATTGGAGTCGAGGCTCGGATTGTTGGTATTTCTTTCGGACCGGACCGGCTGGGCAATCGAGATTTGTCGGGGAGATCTCGAACTCGGGGCTTACTCATTATGAGGTGGCGGTGGCTGAGCCGCAGATGGAGCCGACTTAAAGTTCGACGGGGTCCGAGTCCGAGTACCAGTCCGAATCTGATAATTTTTTCGCATGATCTGGCTGCCCATATGTTGTAACCGCACTTTCAAACTTTCCCAAAACACTGGGCCGAGCAAAACAGATCGCTACTGGATTATTTAGAACACACAAACAGCTGAGTTCGGAAAAATAAATACAACATGTGTTCCTTAATCAAAGAAAATCTCATTCAATATAAAAGCGAGTGTGTTAATTCCATTTTTATTGGAATTCTTAGAATTCAGCACATACTTGAATATGAAAAAAAGTCTATAAATAATAAATAATAAATAAGAGAAAATATTAATTCAAATAAGATTGTAAATTTTTAATAAAATAATATGTATAATTTAAAACTCATAAAGTTAAAAGTCTGTAGAGTGACTTACAATAAGACTAGATAGCGACTTATTGCATAACTATTGGGAAAAAATTACGATGTTAAATAAAAGTTGATGCGAAATTTTATCAAGAATGCACACAACTTGAGTTACTTTTGTTTAAAGCTCTCCATAAACAAGAGTTGAACATATTATCGCAAACGGTGTATTTACTTCAAGCCCAATTAATTCGGAGGCACTCAAGGGTGAGCTGCAAGCTAACGCTGCGACTGCCGAACCTTCTATATTATTATCTTAAAATAACCACTCAAACTGACAAATAAAACCCCTCCAGATGCAGCTAAACCCTTGATTTGCAGTGCTATTATTTCGATCGCAACTGTATATACTATATAGCGCTCCGTGCGAGTTGTAGTTGTACCTGTCGACGCCCGTTGAGTCGACAGGTGCTGATTAACCAAACACATCCCAAGCGATGCGTATCAGTCAGCCAGTTAGCCAAGCAGCTTGTTTGGACTGGATGGGATCTGATGGGATGGTTCGGGTACGGGTACGGGTACGGGATGGGCTGGTCGGCTCTGGTCGGCTTGAGATGGATCTCTCCCTTTCCCGGTGCTCCGTTCTCAGGAAAACCCACACCCAAGCCTCCGTCTGAGCAAACTGCAGGTAGCCTACAAATTGTGTTGAAAGTTGACCGTGCAAACATCGTCTTTCGGTCCTCACCTTACCTCACCCCAGCTCCTGAGATCGTCCTCATCCTGATTCCCCAGGTAAACAGATTGGTGCTGCAGCGATATCTTTGGCTAGGATTTTGTTACAATCCTCGCTCAATTGTTTGTTCCTGCCTTGAACCTTTCTTTCTTTCTCTCGTTTTATGATATTCTTTATCGCTAGATCGATCGATCAGGCCAGTTGGTGTAAGCCAGGAAGTGTTTGGGTATGGTAAGAATTGGCTTAGACCCAGGGATTGCACAATATGTAGCAGGATGGGCGAGAAACACTCAGAAAAATCGAGTACTCTATTGAGAAAACAAAAATCTAGCTTGGTTTTTAATAAATTGATATAATTTTGTATTTTTATTATAATGGTGCTTCGTAAATTGTTGGGGGCTTGTTGGAGTTTTTGGATGAATATTTAAATCTCCTCAACTCAAAATATTTTTAGCTAGTGATTGGAAATAGTTTTTAAATATTCATAAAATTTACATAAATTAAACTATTTTTTCTCATTCTTTCCTTCTTTTTTTCTCACATTTCAAAATCAGAACAACCTTTTTCCAAGTGCAGGGATCCTTTTAGTGTACTCTAGGGATCCGTAACCGTATATGAGGGGCGTTTCTGCCAGCATTGATTTGATTTGATTAGATTAGTTGAGTCTATAGCTTGCGGAGTTGTGGGCAATATTTCCCTACGATGACTGATCGTTCTCGATTCTCTTTCATTTCCATTTGCGCAAATTATATTTCTTTGTAATCGTTTCGCTTGTCTTGGGTTGCCAAAGACGTGTACGCCCGAGTATCTGTATCTCGTGGGTGCTGGGCGCTTATATTGCTCATTGGGTCACAGTCACATGAGTCATGGGCACCGATTCTTTTGTAGATACCCGTACATTTTTTTTATATTTTCCGCCAGCTGCCGGTTGCGAAAAATTTCATTTGTTGTGTTTTGTTGGCTTGTAATTGGAATTGCTTTTTTATTCGTCCGGAGACAATGACCGCTTTGAGGGACGCCCCCGGCGAATGGAGAAAGGAAACCCTTGAGAGTGGCTTCCAAATGGAATAGATAGGGATTAGGATATTGAAAAAATCTCTTCAAATCACTTGGGAAGATCTGCATGGAGAACTTCCTGTTTTGCTTACACTTTCAGGGTTGTTTGCGGATCTTGATGAAGGGATTGGCAGTTTTTGAGAAACAGGTGGCTGACCTTGCTTAACATTGCCAATATTTGGGTAAGCAGAGTTCAGATAAAGAATACGCTAGGGGTATGATTGAAGTACCAAACGTTGTATAAGTCTTAAGTTAATAATAAATGCTTAGAAAAAAAAGTTTTTGTTTTTGTAATATTTATTCATCTCCCAACAAAAATTATTATTTAGTGTCGCAAAATAAGAATAAAATTATTTTTTTTTTTTTAACTATTATTTCCGCTCACTGGTTCGTATAGCTTTGAGAAAATTGATTCAGAAAATCTAACCAGCACTAAAACTCATTTATATTTACTTATGATATATTCCTATGATACATTCATATGGCATTATTCCCATTAGGAACCTATCCATAATCCAGCGTAAACAATTTTCCATTACTCAACCCAAGGAATCCCAACTCACCAGCGCTCTATAGAAATGGTACCGCTCTCAGGGCGTTGCAATTAAATTCCCGGGCGATGACATGTCACGGCAATCGGCGATGGAATTCGTCAAGTGTCAGCGGCGGTGAAAAGAGCCGAAACGACGGTTCAAATCAGTTGAGATATGGCCGAGTCCCTCGCTCGGGCGGTGGGTTTATGGAGAATAAGTTGAATAAGTTGCCATTGTTCTTAATTATAACGCGTTGTCATGTGAGCTTGCCATTCATTCATTCATTCCCGCACTCAATTCACTCGACTCCGCTCCGTCCGTCCAGCCATCAAGCCATCAAGCCATCCATCCATCCAGTCATCCATCTCAGCTGTTCTTTACGGCTTGACGCCTAATAAAAATTAATTTAATAATCTCCAACTGCGCGGGAAAGAGACGGCCAGATATGTGGGACAGAGAGCGAGATAGTGCGGGTGAGCAGTTAACGCTTATGTAAACAGAGCCACCGAGGATGTGTGGATATCGCCTCGTATCTGCTGTGCAAAACATATTAATTAGCATTTCCAATTTCGTATGCATATCTCTGGCAACTATCTCGTGATGCAACGCTGCACACACAAACGAAGTTTCCCCGATCTTAACCCCTCGAAGACCCCCGCGATAACCCCCTTGCCCTGCGGAAGCATTCGCGACGGTCAGCAGTGTTTTTTCCGTTCGGTTTCTTTATTTTTTGCAGCCACTAAAGAACTTTGGCATTGCGTCTGGGCGACTTAACGAGAGCGTAAAAGCGAAAACATCAAAATAAATAGCTCAAAAAATTAACAAGACAGCGTCAGCAGCGACGGCGACGTCAGCGTTTCGTTATTGATACCCTTTCGTATGCAATGAGGTAAGGGTATTATGTTCTCAAGATCACCTGGCTTAGAAAGTTATGAATCGCTCAATTTAAAATTTTTAAAATTAGTGAAACACCTCTTATATAATTATACTATACCTGGCATAGAAATGTAGGATAGTTAAAAAAAATAACACATATACCTCAACATGATAATCGCTTTTCCTAATAATCTGTTTAAATCTGTGAAACTAAGTTGTTATATCGAATATAAATATTTAAGTATATCTTAGCTCGCTATATAAATGTGTCTTAAGACTATATAAGTAATTCATGAAGAACAAATGTTATATAATAATGTTATGAATGTGAACTATAACTACCCCAAAAGTGTTAGTAAATTAAGTTTTCTTGTAAGTTATTTTAAAACACAGTAAACCCATATTTGTAATTATTCGCACATGATCCTCGAAATAATATTCAACACCAGTCTGATCTAATTTAAATGTCATATATCTTTAAAATGTTATTACAATTAAAACCATTTCCCCTAAAAAATATAATTTTTATGAATATATATTGTAACTTGTACCAGTACTAAAAAACTCTCATTCATTATCCCCCTTTCAAGGATCACAATAGGCCTTTTCCCTTTTAATCCCCTAACAACAATGCAAAAAATGCTTGTTAATGAGTATATTTTGGTCGAAAAACTGGTCAGTTTACAGTCCACTGTTGTATCCGACTGAACCTCAGTCTGGGTCTGGAACCAAAACTACGACTGAGGCCGTGGACCCACGCCCAGGGACAGAGGGGGTTGGGTCTTGAGTGAGCCGAACTGACTGACAGACAGCCGCCGCGTTGTGGCAACTAATCGAAACGCGTTGCAGCTGCCTCGTTCGAGTTTTCGCAGTCAAAGTGGTTGCCCAAGTTGTTGCACGACACACATACACATAAACACGGCCATACTTATAACCCAGGGAACCGAGAACCCGAGAGCTTATAGATATTTTTAGGCGCGAGTGTTTACCTACAACGCTCTCCAAAAACTTGGCAGCACGACAGGCTCCGGCGAAACGGAATGGAGATGGAGATGGGAATGGGAATGGGGGATCGACTTTTGCGTTCCGACTGGACGCACATCAAAAAGACCATAGACTTTAGACGACGTCAGAAGACATGGACATGGACAAACAACAACAGCAGCAAACACACACGCAACATCCACAGTGAGGTCCAATTGTATTGTGCCCGGGGCCCGACGAATTGAAAGGATATACTACTTCTACGCAATGCAAAGAGGATGGCAGTCGGTAGTCGGCCAGACGAGCTCTATATAATTTGATGAACAAACAAGGGACAGGCAGACAACCTTGGACCGAGACATGCCCGAACTCAACTCCCCAACTAATCATCTACATATATGCACTGGGAAAAAGTAGTTCGAAGTTCTAATTAATGCAGTTTCGGTATCAAAAGATATAATATAATCTATTTTAAAATTGGAAACCATAGTAAAATATCCGTAAAACCGTTTGACAACAAGCTACACTATTTTTTATAACGACTTTATAGTTGGAAAGATGTATTATTTAATGGCATCCCAAAAAAGTATAGTAAAACATTTTGTAAAACTTATGAATACTTTTTTGAAAATGAAACCATATTTTATGACATAAGTTAGGACGCGAATATTCGACATTAATTATAATTAAACTATAATATCTATCAAAAAGGGTTCAACTTCAATGCATATCTCGTCCATTTCATTCAGTATCTTATAAAGCCGAGCATATAATTACAGTACAAACCAACACACATATATTTTTCAAAGTGCACGAATGCAAACTAGCCTTAAAGACTCGCCCTGCCTTCGGCCAACCCAGTTCATAATAATAATAAAAAGAAACTACTTAAGTCCATCCAAATGGGCCTACAATTGACTCGATCCGACTGGCTGGTCTATAGACCGATTCGAATTAGCATAAGCAGACCAAAGTTGATTCATGCAATCCATTGGAATTAGTCAAATTATAACTCAACTGATTTTAATGGTGACTGGCAAATGACAGCCGTCTTCGAGTTCCGCAGCAATATTTCTGCCGGCCATTCATAAGTTTTCGCCATTCGCGACTCGTGCTTCAAACAAAACTATGGAAAAAGAAAAGGAAGTGGAAACGCAGGGCGGGGAGAACAATGGCAAACATTTGGCTTCTGTGGGACGACAGACTGGAATTAGTCTCGGGTGGCTATAAATAAAGCTCATTTTATTCAATTAGATGGAATGGAACTATACTAGAGACCACAAAACTCTCTATAGTTAGACGAATTCAATAAATTGGTTTTGCTGTTGTCAATAGAAGTTGCGAAAATAATCTTCTTTGAAAAAGATAATCAAAACTTTGTTATTCTTCAAGAATATGACGCTTTTATTCAAATAAATGATATCTTAGTTGAAGGTATTTAAATCACTGA
The DNA here is from genome assembly GCF_014743375.2 of Drosophila subpulchrella. NCBI lineage: Eukaryota > Metazoa > Arthropoda > Insecta > Diptera > Drosophilidae > Drosophila > Drosophila subpulchrella. The sequence goes on along the minus strand of NC_050612.1, from coordinate 7,030,842 downwards.
ACGTAAGTCTATTACATCTATGCAAAAGTTCCTCATTAAAGATGATTTTTGCTTTGATATTAATGACAATGCGATATACCAAATAAATAGTTATTTAATAAACAATTTAGGTTGCCTCTTTTTGGGTTTCATTAATTAAATTAATTATTTAAGTTCTTTTTTCAGACAATGCTTGGACTTAAAAGGTAAGAATTTGTTATCATAGGTATTAACTTTAATACCGGTAAACCTAACCGAGTGATCTCTTTTTGCCGCATTCTTCAACCATCTAAAATATTCAAACGATATACAAAAGTATCTTTTAATTTATCGATTTGATGGCACCCAGTATCGAAAAGTTCAAGATAAATAAACCTAATCTTACAACATTTAAATACAAATTTGAACAGAAATTTCTCATTATCAATTTGAAAGCCTCTCCCACCACAAAAGCCCATTGGAATTCCTAGCTGGCCTATCTAATCCCATAAACCAGGTTATCTCCCACCTACTTTGGATAAGACAAGGCTTCGGGATTCCGAACGCCACTTCGATGTCAGTTTTATTAATGCCTGGCCCAGATGCAGCCCTATATCTTCACTAATATGTCATCTATTTGCAACTAAATGCAATTAAAGGCCAGGAAGACAAAAAAGCGTCAAATCTATTGTGGGAGATACAGATCCCGAGCTCCACTAAAAAGAAAAGACCGAGACAATCAACTGGAATCACATTTTAAAGTCGATCTCGAAGACTACTTGATGAGTGGTCAAAGTGAGGCGAGATTGGGATCAGCCTTGGATATCCAGAGATTAAATTACCATGTTCCGTCGAGATCTGAGGTTTCTCCCATGTTGCTCTTGCTGGTGGGTTGCTAATTAAAAGCGAGTAAAACTCAAACGAAATAAAATAAATTCCCCCATGGGCTGGAATGGGAAAAAGGGTAATAATTTCACAGACATTTCACATAAATAACATCAATCGAGAGCGCAGGCGACTCCAACGAACTTCTTCTAGGAATCCGAGTATCTGGGCCCACAAAGCAAACGTTTTTCTTGTTTCTTTCTTTTTTCTCTTTTTTTTGTGAGGAGTGGAAACATCATTAACATGTCGTAGATACGCGATGAGATTTCGTTGTTCTTTTTTTCGATTTTTTGGGTGTTGTAGGAGAAGAAGATTCTTCTTCTCCTCTTATTTTGTTTTATATCTAACTGATTAACAATCGACGGGTATTGTTGTTGCTCCTATCAGTCAGTCAAGGCGTTAAGGCCGAAATGTTGAGTGAGGTTGCCCCGTAGACCCGCTCGTATATCTCGATCGCCGTTCGATCGCCGTCATCATCATCAGCTCGATCTCCCCGCATTTCGTGTGAAGCTGCATTGGCTGAAATTTTATTTTATTTTCCGTTTTTTCCTCTTTTTTTGGGTTTTGTTTGGAGAGGCAACAGGTTAACACGCCAGGTTAAACTGACCCGAGGAGACCGCAAAACTGTTGCCTTGGCCCGAACATTTTTGATTGCTTTTTTAATGTTTCCAATTTATACGAATCATTGTTGTTTTATAGTCCGCCACGAGAGTCCATAATTTAGCCAGAAGAGCCCTGGCTATTGAGCCCGACACAGAACATGAAAAAATGTTCTTAAGAAAAATTACAAAATAAATAGCAAGTTCTCCGAGCCGAGTCGAGTCGATTCGAGTCTTCGGCCGCCTTCAGATGTCATAAAGTCAAAACGCTTTTGTCGGCATCATCATGCAGCCTGCCGCGACTCGTTCCCATTGATTTCTGTTACGCACTGTGGCAATGTTTTTAATTAGACAGTTTTGATGTTTGCGTCAATTGTCAATTGGCCAAGGAAGCAGCCACAAAGGAAGGATCCTTTTACAAGTCCCGGCTTAGACGCCTGGGCCAAAAAAGGCGACGACGTTGTCGCCAACTTTGGCCAACAAATCTGTGTCAAGGCATGGGGCAACATGCAACATTCAGCTGGATGTTGCTGCTGTTGTTGCGATGTTGCTGCTGCTACTGTTGTTGCTGCTGCTGCTGCCGGGCGGATGATCTGAAGCGCGACAAGTGATTGCCATCAGTTGTCAGGCCGCTATCGTTGATCACAATGTCAACAGCAGCAGCAACTGCAACAGCAGCAACAACAGCAGCAGCAACTGCAACAGCAACAACAGCAGCAGCAGCAACAACAGGCAGACAGTCAGACTGGCGACAGCATATTCCCGTGGGGAGCTGCATTTAAAAGGCATTTAAGCCACAAAATCTCAAGCAGCCACAGAAGCAGCAGCTCCACCAGCAACAATTACTGCAAGTAGGGGAGATCATTTAGGCCTGGGATGAATACGGGGCACCTGGAAATACCCTACAAAAGATAAGGCCATCAAAAATGTGTATAAACCTAAAACTAAATTAAAAGACTAAGTATACAAACGTGACGCATTAGTAATCTGACAACTTTATAATAAGGTGTAAGTGGTGTGTACTATTTTAAAATATCAATTCATTTAATCTCTAACCATATTAAATATTTTCAAATTAACCCCATTAAAACATCATATGCTTAAAACAAAGATGTAAATCTAGTTATTAAGAATTCGTTTAAAAAGACAGTTATAAATGTGCCTTCCCACATGAAAGGCCGCCCTTTCATTTGCCCAACCAATAAACCCTCTTTCTAGACTTCCAAAATGATATCAGAAAATGATCCCAAATATTTATAACATATTGTAAACCAATAAACTATATTGCAAGTTTTCCTTTATGCTAATTGATTCGAGGCGAGGGAAACTTATCCCGGGCCAAACCCAATTATAAAGTGGCCGTGCCCAGTGGGGCAAGGGCCAAATAAACACTAAAAACAAAAAATGTGAACCACAATAAAGCTGAGCCGCCAGCGGACTACTGCGACCACTGAAACCACTGCAACCACCGCAGTAGCCACTGCAGCAGCTGGGAGCTAACTTTCGTGACATGACAATTTCGATGACGACGATGATGAGCCGAGCTGAACCACCAGCCACCAGCTTGGCCCGATCAAGATCAAGGGGCTATATCCAGGTCTCCAGCCTTGGGTTGGCTTTAATCCACTGAAAACAAAACCTTGTCCGAAAAAACTAAAATGTGACAGTAAATCCTTTTACTCAGTAGTTCTATGATAGAACTTCTTTCAATTTTTCCTTCCTTATCATTCAATTTGTATAACTTTAAATTGATTTGCTAAGATAAATTGGAATTCCCCTGGTAAGCGACAATATGTTTAACACATTTTTAAGTACAACTATTATATATTTTTACTAGCATCAATTTAAACCAAATCGATTTAAATTATAAACTTTCCAAAACAAGTCGTATAAACTAGGCCTAGATACTAGATTTATCAAATAATGTTATAAACAGTACATTCTCTATTAAAAATTAAAAGATATAGTTCTTAAAATATTTTTTAAGGTGTGGCTGCTGGAGTATTTTCTTTTGTTGGTGTTGCTGCAGCATGATGATGTTGTCGGTTGACAGTGACGATGACGATGACGATGACGACGAGGAGGATGACTTCAACTGGGACTGAGACTGAGACTGAAGCGCAGACGACGCACGTTGACGATATGATAGACGCACTCATCACATCAGATCACATCGCATCGCATCACATCAGCCCGTGGACGTCGCCTTGATTGTCACATCGTTCCGTCGTCATCGTCGCATCGCTGAATTGCCGGCTACCGAATTGGATGGATCGGATGGGATGGGATGGTGTGGTATGGGATGCGATGGGATCGGATCGGCATGCGGGCACTGAAAATTGCAATTTGCCGTCATTTTGTAATGAGGGAGCGCCAACCGCCAACCACCAACCGCCGGCCTCGTCGTCGTTCAACAAAATTATGGCAAATTGTTTATGGGGTGTTTAAATGGCCCTGCAACAGCAATGTTGTTGCTTTTGCTTTTGCTGCTGCTTTGTTGCTGCTCTTGCTTCTGCTTTTCCTGTTGCCTTGACTTTGAGACTATAATTTTATTTGTAAATAAATTCATGTGGAAAACCAACAGAGGTTAGGCCACGGAACCGCCTAAGAGTGAGATAAACAGAGGAGGTTCCCTGGTCATTAATCATTTGCTTACTGTCGCTCCCTCAACTGGCCATATCGTGCGTGTGTGTGTTTAACTAACTCATTATAAGGCAGGAATCCCTAACATGCAATTAAATAACGTGGGTCTAATCCTAATGAGACGACAGGCACTATGTCATGTAGTCGTTCTCCTCGGTTTCCATGCAACATTTGCGTTTGCGCATGCGCATTTCCCAACTCGATTCTCCAGTTCTCGGGTCCTCCAGCTCTCCTATTCTCAACATTCTCTCGGGAGAACACAGAACCCTCCACGCATGAGTGAAAGCTGCGATTTGGGTTTGGGGGAACGGAAAGACCTGACCGAACCGACCAAAAACAAACACGTGTTCCAGGCCAATTGCAATGGGCATGACTGTTCGAGAGAGATTTGTGCTGTCAGAGCCCTAAAGGAAAAATTAATCATATTTGATTCTGAGCCAGAAATATGTGGTAGAATTTTTGTGGGCTGTTCCGGGAAAGATGTATATTCTGTGTGAGCTGATCATTAGAGCAATCTTTGGGGAGCTGCGAGTTCTGTGAGTCGGAGGAAGTGGAGAATCGTGTTTCTCAAACACCTTCTTTGGGGGAGCTTAGGGAACAAATATTGAAAGATCAGTGGATCTTCGCTTGATTAATTAGTCACCTTTAACTGGGGAAAGGTCTTGATCGATTTGCTTGAGCACAGCTTAATCGTTGTTGATACTAAGGAAATCAAAACTAACGGAAAGTAAACCGATTAAGGCGGCCAAGAACGTCTTTGCTCGGTGTTTTTAAAGCCAAATAGATTACTGTCGAGAAACATATGTTACTAGGAAGAACTTGAATATTAAGCCAAGTTAAAACCCTTGGGAATACTACCCACCTATGTAAAATGACAAAAAAGTATTTGGAAAAAAATGTATTCACCTGCTAAAAAAATTTATTTAGATTTTCTTGATATTAAAGTAAAAATGTGGCGTATATAAAATATTAGCTAAGAACTACAATATTGGTAAAATGTCCATGTATCAACACAGTTCGTACTTAACTTTGTTTAATCCGATATAATCGAGCATTGTTTTACATAAAAGAACAAAGGTTCGAGACAGTTTCTTAAGAATAATATTTTTGTTTAGGTAGACTTTTAACCGTGGGTAATATTTCTAAAATCCTCAACATAAAAGTAGACTTCTTAGGACTAGCTTTACAGTCTTAATTCTTCGGGCCTCGCCCCTTACGAAACCTTTCTCATACCGCACCATATTTTTCCATATTCCGATCATAACACCGTACTAAACTCCAAATATGTTGTCTGCACCTTTATGACACACATAAAGCAATCCAACCAATATTCATTCTGATCCTCTACTGATCACCTTGGTCTAGAGATTTTAGACACCCCTGCAGGTACGAAGATAAACCCTTGCCGACCTTGCATAAACTGTTTGTTGACTTTAACCCACCGCTAGACAAGGGTTCTGTTTTGCATAGACGTTTTCCGTGAAAGAGCAGCTCGATCATCACGGATTGTCTGCTGACGTAATTGGGCCAGCGTTAAAATCCAGGGTCCAGCGTTAGTCCCATGATCCCGAGTGTGATCCAGTGATTCACAACCCACGCCGGATTCCTGGGTAACTAATGATCCGCGGGCGGAGCGACGGCGAATTCCCTGGAAGATCTTTTACGATCGGCACCCAAGTGGGAAGGAGGCAACCTTCGCTCACCCAACTCTAATTGCTTGGCCAGAAGAAGGAGGAGACCCGAATAGGGAGAAGGGGTCGTAAAAATTACAACCGCAGGATTTTCTCTGTCAGCGAAACCATTAATCCCGGCGATCTCCGGGTTCCAGTTTGGTTCTGGTTCTGATTCTTTTCTTAACTGCTTGACAACGCCCTTGTAAAGTGTTCTTTTTGTTTCTGTTCGGGTTCAGTGATGCAACATTGGCAGGTTATTTCTGTTTTTAAAGATATGATCTTTCCATTACATATATGTAATTTGATAATGTTTCCATTTTCGTGCAATATTATTTCTGTTCTGTTTTCTGTTACTTATAAAGTACCAAGAATATATACTTGATATGAATACAGAAAAGCTTATTATTAAATTTTAAATAAAATAAAAATCAATTTAATATTATCTTTGTAAATCTTTTAACAAGCAATAAGTAAAAAAACTCAAATTATAATATACACACATATGAACAGAACAAAAAGTAGATATATTATTTGTATAGTTTCTGATATTTTTAATCGAGATGTGCCCCTTTTTTAATAGGCCTTTGCCATCACTGTTCGGACCCCAATAAATGATGCAGGCCGGTGCCATTGTACGTTGGCCCTCTCTTTCGGCGGTTAGGCTCTAATAATTCTGTTCATTATGAATTAATTTAATTCGAGATCGGCTGGGGAAGAAGTGAAAAGGTTGCCCTCGAATTCCCAACGGGTGGGCGCCACGGATTGTGTCAAAGATATGCGACGCATGCGGCGCAAAGTTCCGCCAAATGCACAGTTGGTAGTCGATTCGGATCGGATCAGTTGGGAATTTGGAATTTTTATATATCATTTCATAACCCATTTTCTACAGGTTTCTGCGGCCGCGGCCCATCGCCCCTTTGCTCTTTATTTTTGTGTGAATTTCATATTTCATTTTGTTTTCAAAAAGGTCAAACGCACGCAAAATTCGTTCACAATCTTTTGCCTGCCCGCAGACAATTTTAATGCTCGGTAGAGTGGGGATTTCTGGGGCTACGGGGGGTACTGGAACAAGGCAAAAGTTTATCGCATCCCAGAAACTCGGAAACTCTCAGGCAACGTTGCGTGTTTGGCCGGCTTTGACCCAAAATAAAGTTGGCATTTTGAGTGTTTTATTGCATGGACACAAGTTTCAAGCAATCAACAAAGCGACTGATCAAATGCAAGATCATCCAAATGGGACAGCCAAGAGCCGAAGTTATTGGGTTCGGGGGTCTTACAAAGGGGGCGAGTTCAGGGGGCTAAGAAATATGTTTATAAACATGCACATTTGGCACGCGATCATCAATTTTTGGTCCGCAACTGCTTCATGCGTACTGTAAGATACATTTTCAGATTCTGCCTCTGCATCTCTTGGCCTTCTTCTTCCTTTCGGTTAACTTCTTTTGGGGGCTTTCCAACTTTAGTCTGGCGAGAAAAATTGTTTTGGGTAAACATGTGATAGATAATGGATATTGATATGTGAAAAATGGAGAGAAAGTCTAGAAGAATTCTTGGCTGGAAAGCAAGATTCAATTTGCTTTACTCGGGTGGGTTGAAAAAGATTATCCGATTAATAGAAAGGAAAAGCATTGCAATGGGCCTTACTCGAAATGAAAGGCAATTTATGTGGGTTTATTAATGTCAAGAACAAAAACAATAAGTGTTGTTTATCCATACCACTCACTATCTTTGTAAAACCTATGTATTTACCTAATGTTTCAATGAATAAATTGTTATTATAATTAAACTACCTATTAATTATTTATTTTAAATTATAATTTGCAATCTAAAATGTCGAAAAAATTTGTTATTACTTAAAAATAATTTCAAAAGATTACTATTTCCAGGTCAATAACCTCGTATAATTTTTAAGTATTCCAGCAATTACTAAACAATATCTTGATTTCAAATTAGATTTCATGCTTAATTCTAGCGATATTTTCTCTAATTCAAAATACCCACAAATGCATCGCAGCCATAGATCAGTGCAGAACAAAAGATTGGTAAAAGTTAAAGAACAATTACGATCTCCACATGCTGGAGATTGTTGATCAGTGTTGATTCCTTACCTTAATTGTTACACAATGATCGGGCTGAATCTCTCCAGGTTCCCTTGCCGGTTACCCACCAATTATAAAGGCCGATTAGATAACCAGAAAGGAACCCCGCAACCTCCGACCATTGAGTTTGCCCATCATCATGTTTTATTGTTTGTCCCAGACCCCAGACTCCCGGCTCCATACTCCAGCTCCGATCCCAGATCACCGATCCCATGGCTTTAGCTTTAGCTTCGGTCTCAAATCGAATGTGGCACTGTTTTTGGAGGTCCCCAAACGACAACGAGAAAACACACCAAAATGTTCAACTCATTCGATGCCATTTAGAGCAACAATAGAGAGCACAAGCCCGGTAAAATGTAAACAGAATCACCGGCTTACGTATCGATACGAAAATGAGCAATAACCAGGCTGGAAAAAGGCCAAAAAAAAATACAAAAAAAAAGAAACAACCCAGAGGAGGTAAAAAAGCAGACAGCAGAAATTATACTGTGGCCCAATCGAGGGAGCCAAGTAAAGTGGGATAGAGGTACGGAGCGACCTTCTCTTCGGATAAAACAACAAGCATACCCAAATATGCGATCATTACTCATGCGCGATTTCACAATAAATCAACGAGACGTGTTCACAATAATTTTATTCAACTTATTTTCTTGTCGGTTGGTCTCGTTGGCCAGCGTTCGGCTCGGGTCCCCAGATCCCCGGATCCCCGGTTTGGCTCCTCTGGTTTCAGTCCTCCATATCCGTAGTGCCGAGACTGTAGCCAGAGTCCCTCTGTTCTTCTGGGTCGATTGTTATTATCGGCATCTGTGTGAGTGGCTGCGGGCGGAGACTGAGACCGGGGCCGCGACTCAGAATGGGAATGATTACCTGTGTTGGTAAGAGCTCTGCTGTGTGTTGGCCACCAAAAGGAGCGCAGGCTTTCATGTTGTTGGCGGCAACAATGAAACCGTTTTCGCCGAGAGCCCAGCAATGTGTTTGCTAAATATGCAAAGCACCACAACTCGAAATCGAAATCGCCGGGGCAGCCAACCTGGTGGCAGTTGGGAGTCGAATCGAGTCGCTGTTGCCAGTTGCCAGTTGCTATTGCTATTGCTATTATTACACTCGAAACTATTATGTTCTAAATTATAATTTGTGTTAATAATACGGGCCAAGAAATCACTAGAAGAACACTGAATGTGAGCCATAGGTTTTAAAAGAACTGAACACAGTTTATACCAAAGACTTAACAAGGTATTTAACAAGGTATTTAGTTGTATGGGCGCTACGTATCTTTCGGTGTATACTAATTACAAATATACAACACCTTAGTTAGAGGATGTTTTTTTCATGCACGGTATTCATATAACCCGTATATATTTCTTAAAATGTATTTGCATATGAACATATACATATGAACATTTTAAACCATAACATTGTAAGTCCAAATTTAAACCTATAATATTGTCACCGACAATTTTAATATCACAAAAAACTAAGGGTTGATAAATCTTTGCTTATTTTGCTTAGAAGTGAAAGGGTAGGATAACCACATAGATTAAGAGAACTTACCATTATAATAGAGTTTATTTTGATTTATTTCTTATATAAGTCAATAGAACCGTAAAAAAATACCTATTAAATATTAATGGAAATAATAGTATTGCGTTGGGGAAGAAATACTCTTTTCTGAAATATATATTTTTCTGTACTCGCATTTACAAAAATGTAACCATTTGGGGTTAATACCGAAACAACATACATTTTTTTAAGTTAGAAAATTTTTTTTTAATCCGGCATTTTTTTTTAACAAAAGAGTATTAATATTAATCTAGTTCTGTGATTAAGGTTAAGAATTACACTTTTTTCCGAATGTACTTCTGGCTGCAGTGGCGTTGGCGTCGACTTCGTGATGTGACGCTTCCCACTCCAAGAAAAGAAGGCTCCTTCGCATCGAGCGCCGCCGTCTTTGGGAGGAGTGCAACTATTTTCGTGTCGCGGATCGTGATGAAGTTAGGTGCATGGGCCACGCAATCCAATCCCATCGAGCACTGGCATCCTGTGGGCCAAGTTGAAGCCGAAGCCACCGAACCCACGGCGACCGATCATTTGCAAATTGTCTGCAGACAGAAGAGGAAGCCACACGATTTAATTGTTACGCACATTGACAGCAGATTCCAGGGGGTGAAGGTGTGGGGATGGGGTTTCATTGTCTGGCCCTGGGTTATGAGACCATTGCAAATGCCACCGAATGCAAAAATGGTAAGCTCAATGGGCTAGTTCCCTCGCTGCTTAGTCAGAATTGCCCTTTTGCCGGGTTCCGATTGGGTTGATCGCCAAGTTTGGACTGCATGAAGAGGATCGGAACAAGCTGCGAATATCCCAAGGATTTGGTAAAGGGTTTCTAAAAATTTAATGTTGTGTAATCTTAAAGTTAGTACTCTTTAGCCACCAACAAATGTCCGTATAAAATAACAATAAGGTTAAATAATGTTAATGATTTATAGAATGAAAATATAAAAATTCTTAATTCCCAAAAAAACATTACTCATAATATTATTAACAATATAATCATTAAAATAAATAAATTTGTACATATTTAAGTATTTCACATATTGTCGAAGAAAAATTTCATCCTCCTTGAACTTCTATGCAAAGCACTTAAAGAGATTAATGATTGAACCATCGACAACTTGGACATATCGTTGCTAGAAGATCACAACAAACCAGATGCGATCAGTCGCGTGGCGAATAGTGGATCAAGAGCAATTGTAGATCACTCGAACACAAATGGGAAGATAAGCGATCTCCTAAATAGAATAGAGACATAGAGATCTTTAAATAAAATGATCTTGACTCGATCACAACTGAAGTGTTTACAAGCAATGATCACTGGCAATGATCGAGTGTGACAAAGTGACAAAAAGCAAGTGTGACATTGTTAATGACAGAGAGATGATCAATCAATTAAGTCCACTGAATGAGCAGAAAATAAAGAGTTGGATGCTGTATTTATATAGTATGGATAATGATTTGGATAATTACTAAATAATTGAATTTGTGACTTTGATCTAAAAAAATTGAAATATATTGCTTATGTATAAAATTAATTATTCCCGGAAACAGGCCAAGACCAAGCAATTTTAATTGCCATGAGCAGCTGCCGTTTCACATGTGATAATTATTTCTTATGCATAAAGAGTTAATCATCTTTAAAGCCCCTTTCACTGGATGATCAATCCCCAGCGCCCCTGATTTTGTTGTTGTCTCCACAATTGGAATATGATTTACCCCCATGGAGCTGAAAAACATCATCGGCGACAACAGGAAAAACTGAAAAAAAAATCTGAATAATCTGTGAGCGATGCGAAGTATGCGGCACTTGTGTATAGGGCATGAAAGCTTCGTCGTGTCGCATGCTTTGCATTTCGAACATGTTTTATAAATAACGCTTCCCAGACCCTCAAACTCCTCATAGAGGAGAGGAGCTGGAGAAAGAATAAAGTGCGATCTGCTCGTAGTGCGGCTCAAGAACATGGATTTCGTTTTAAAAATCGTGTCTTGTTGGCTGCTTCGCTTTTGCCACAAAACAAAAGGGTAGCAAAAATATGCAGCAGCTCGTGAGGAGCAGAGGTATCCGGGGCAGAAAGTCGACAATGTAGCACTGATGCCTCAGAACGCAGATCAACTTTTTGGCGTCTTCCCCTCATCCCAGCCTGGTTCCTAGTTCTTAGTTCTTGGTTCTTTTCTCTGGGTTCTTGGCTAATATGCATGCAATCAGCCATGGCAGCCAGTCGACGACGTCGACCACGAAAATATGTTTAGCTTGTAAACGTTTGCCACGCAAAAACCAATAGATCAGGAGTCTCTGGATGTACCCGTTCCTCCCTAAAAAAATGTGAAGGAATTCTGAAGTTGAACTGTGGACGACTAGCTACCCAGTACTTTTGGGGGAAATACTTTCTAAAATCCTTCTAGTTGGGTTTTAGACAAATTATTTATAGTAGACACTTTCAAGAACCACACCTCTCCATTTAGATTATTTAGATTGCCATTAAAAAACCTCTTTAAGTACCGTAATAAAAAATCTTTCGCCTTGTACTTTAAAATGTTAAAGCTCAAGCCTTTCATTATAAGGTAATAGCAAACCTGTCAATAAAGTCTACGGCATTTGCTGAAAATAAACTTTATGCACATAATTAAAATTCAGATATTTGTTTGTCCAATTTTGTTTTTACCAGTGGTAATAAATATAACACTGATACAGAAGCTGTTAGCGATTATGTTTTTAAAGTTGCAAAGACAATTCATTAGTTTAAAAGGTTACCACATATATATTGGGAAGTTCGAATCCAATTTAATTTTTATACAATCATGTATTTTTGGTATTAAGTAGACTTATCCTTATTTATTAAGGCGCCAGGTTTACCGATCCTAATGCCATATTTTATGACTGTGGGCTCTGAGGAAACCGAAACCCACGTACTTGTGTTTTCATTCAATTCTCAGCTGTTGATCCTGGGAAACACTTGCCATTGTCTTGCGCAGGCTATATACCCCTGATACCCTTGGGAAAATGTGCCGTCGACTAATATCCCATCCATAGCCAATCGGAGTGCCCATTCCCGTTTTCAGCTTCTAGCTGGAGGATGACACATATTTTGCTTAACGAATGTCACACAGCACCGATGACGATGACTCTTCCTGGTGTTTGGGGCACGTACAGCGTCGATGTTGCTGCTGTGGCTGTTGATGTTGCTCCTGCATGTTGGCTGTTGCTGTTGGGCATTGCTGCTGCTGCTGTTGCTTTTGCTGCTGGTGCTGCAGTTGCTGCCGTTGTCAGAGGCCTCAACTGCTACTGTCAAAGTCACGTTTTAATGTAACGCTGGCTGGGGCTCTGAAATATTGAGATTGAGTTACGAGCAGCCAACAACTTTTGTCAACACGCGAAGCTGCATAAATGCCGCTTAAATGGCATAAAATATGCATATGCAGCGGCCAGTTAGCCAGTTTGCCAGTTACCAGTTAGCCGAGTTGGCCAAGTTAGTTACTTGGCCAGTTATCGCACCACGCTCAACATATTTCAAAGTTACACGACCGGGCTAGGGAAAGGGTGAGGATGGAGATGAGGAGGACTTTACCTGACACGCCCTTAGTTAGTTAGTAGTCGTCGACTGCGGACTGAGGACTGCGGACTGTCTGTCCATCCAAAACTCGACGGCAGCTATGTGGCCAGTTTCCTGTTGTTGGCTGCCGGGTAATACTCCCCCTTGCCGGTCGTAACCCTAAGGAAATTCTTTGTAATTTGCGTTTTTCACACCCATTTGATGTAGCACCAGGTCTTAATCTTAATCCCTGCCACCAAAACGGGCTAACTACCTTAGAATACCACGCAGCAGAAGGGGTGACCATCATAAATCGATGGTGTTGGCATGATATGCGGTGGTATGGGTACGGGTGTTCCTTTTTGCCACTGGGAAAAACTGTCATGTTTTTCGCGTTCGTCAAGGCGGAATTCAGAGGGCTGGGCGGCAGCCCTGAGTGAAATACGATCAGATAGGTACATCAAGCGGAGTAATTATAAGTGGGAGAGTACTGCCGGATTGATACGTCCCTGGGTACGGAAGAAATGCGGGTACATTTAGGGGTAATGAGGAAGTTAATTGTTCTTGACTTTTCGAATTTGTTGTGCTGTTAAGATTAGGAATCAGTAGAGGTCTAAAAAGAAAGAGCAGCCCTTTTTCAATTGCCCTGTTGAAGCTAATTAAGCTGTGTACGTAAGATATCTTTCAAATAAATCTAAATGCTTTTTATAAATGATAAATAGACCTCTCCTGATTAATAACAATAAAAAAGTATTTTATTTAAATGGATTCAACTAATTAAAATAAAATACTACCTATATAATGATTTTAGCAAAATTAACAATTACCTTTACAGCCCAATTTAGAATTTAAGTTATCAATAATTTATTATTTTATTTTATTATTTTTTAAAATATATTTTTTTAAATGCCTAAGTAAATTCAAAAACAAACTAAATGTTTAATTGCAAGATACTTTTGCTTTACGAAAGTAATCCAAAGATAATCTAGGAGGACTTAGCTTGAAATGTTATTTCTCAGTTACTTAAAGTATTTTTATTTTAGTGCCCCAAGTTATGAGCACCCAATCCCAAGTTGGATCCAAATCCAATCACCTTGTACCAATTAAGATCGCCGGGATTAGCCAAGATTACATTTACATTATCGGGCCACTTTTATTTATGGCGCTGATAAACCTTTAGCCTACTCATATTTTCAGTCACCAACTGGGGCTATAACCCCCTCCCTGACCCTTCGCCAGATATCGGGGGTAATACCGCCGGGTAATTTTCGTACCTGCTGCAGTCTCATCAATTGCTTTGTCAAACCTTGAAGCCTCCGAGCCAAAGGCTCGATGGTCGAAAGAGAAAAAGCAAATCAACTTCTCAGCAGAAAAAGCCAGGGCCCGGTTATCAAAGTAATTGCCAATTGCTGATGTTGCTGTTGTTAACTGGCGACTATCCCCATATGCACTCGCATATGAGGTACAAGTTTATGTCTCGGGATCTGGGGATGCGATGAGCCACCACCATTCCACCGTACAGCATCATATAGCCCGCAGCCTGATAAAACTCAATACTTTTGTGTGTTTATGGCCAATCAGAAATCATGCCCATGCCCACCTCTGCCGCATACTATCCCGCACACTATATGCATAAACCTCTTTGGCGATTTTTTTACTTTTCCATGCCTTTCCATACCCCCGACCCACTCGACCATTGAAAACGAGTGTCATTTTTAGCCAATTTCGCTGCAGTTGCGTGGCATGAAAACTCAATGGACTGGACACGAGTCGAGGACTCCGCTCCATCTCCATGGGCTAACTTGCCACACCAACAACTGCACTACACACTACGGCCACTGCAACAAAGAGCTGAGGAGGCAAAAAAAAAGTGCGAACGCGTTAACTACATGGCGTCGCCAATCTTAGCTGGAAAACGTACGACAAGACAAGACAAGCCAATTGCTGGCCCCGGCCCTCGGATCTCGGATCGCTCAGGGATCGGGATGAGGGCTTGGGAGAGATACACTAAAAAAAATTGATTCTGTGGTAGTTTTATTTCTCTTCTAAACATTTCTTCGTATTTGAATGAAAACACAATGCTTTGTTACTAATCAGTTTGCACCAAAATTTATGGATCAATAACTTAAGCCAGCAGTCTCCCACTAGGCGAACATGAAGAGTGTCTGCCGCCACATGAACAGTGTACAACTTCGGTGGGGGTGCATATTACTCCCAGAAATAAAAAATTACCGCTGACTATTTGCGCTACAAGTTTTAGTTCATCTATTAAATTTAATTGTCAGTCAATAAGAGCGGACTTTTAAAACAATATTTCAAATTTTTTGGGAAGACTAGGTACTACTATCAAGAAACTTCTTTAGCTCTAATATATATGCTAATTTTCTGATTTGGTATTGAAAAACAATGTATGTATTAGTTTTTGATTTCAAGTTGTTTTTATTTTTAAGAGAAAGTTTAAAAATTACCTTTTTAAAATTAAAGGCTTTGGAAATTTACATTTATAAATCATTCAATAAACTAAATTTTTAAGTAATATGTATGTTTGTTCACAATATCCCAATCTATTGCTAAATTTTTTTTTGAGTGCATAAGAGCTGGGAGCGCAGTGAAGCGAACCGCGCCGGGCTGAGCTGGGAATGCTAACTGGAGAGCTGGAGAAGTGGAGGACTTGAGAACTGGAGCTAAACCAGGAGGGGATCAGGAGGACTGCACAGTAGCGCCCGCGGCCCAATAAGTGTGTGAAATAAACAATGTGCACACGTTGCCCCCGCCCCTCTTCCACCGCCCATGCCACTCAAGGCCCCTCCCCCTGCGGAGGAACCTACGTCCATGTGTTGGCTTGTATGTACATTTTTGTGCTCGACGAGACAACAGCAGCAGCAACAAAAAGCCAAGGAAAAATAAATAAATAAATTGCAACATTGGCAGCATATTTTTACACTTCTCTCGGCTTGGCACCCAAAAAGCCCACGGTCCATGGTCAAGTCAAGGATAGTGCGAGTATGGTATAAAATACAGGATGGGATGGATGTGCACGGAGGATGGAGAACGGAGCTACGATGACGAAGACGACGAGGAACGCAAAGCAACGCACTTTTAATAAGCAATGGCAAATGGGTTAAATGGGGTATAATTAGACAGACGGCGAGTTGGTAACATCTGCCGGGGGGTTAACAAAGATTTGAACAGAGAAATAATAGACAATGATCTCGGTGCTCTTATGGAATGGCATCATTCTTCGGAAAATTGAAGCGTTCAGAGACAATTAAACTGTTCATGTAATACGTGTTGTAAGATTCAGAGCCCCTCATATGGCAGTGTTTCATTAGCGTAATTATTTTATTCACTTTTTTACTTATACGTTCAAAAAACATTCCACATTTAGCATTCAAAGCTAGGCAAAACAATAATGGATAGCAATAAAACATCAAATTTAAGTAATGATTATACGAATATTTAAATCAATTATAACAAATATTAACCAAAAATCTGTATTAATAAGAAAAATAAGAATTACAATTTACCATATCGAACTCTAAAAGAATTCCATAAGTTCCATTAGAAAACCATGCAACGAATAAAATTTACATACAATGTTTGCGCTTAAAACTAAGTCAAATCTATTAAACATTCCTAGAAATCAATAAAATTTCATTGAAAAACATATAATAAATATTATTATTTAACATTTTTTTAAATCTCCTCAAATGTTTAACTTTTAACGATTACCCTGAACATAAACAAAGTAATTAAACTAGTTTGAACTACGGCTGAGAATAGGTATTCCCAAGTTCGTTTCCAAGGAAAAGCAACCCCAACCGCCGTGGGTTATTTTTGCACATCGTTTATGTGGCCCCCAGCATACCTAGGCGGCAGCCTCCCTTTTCCCTTTGGCTCCAACACGATCTCCATCTGCGATCGCCGACTGTCAGCGCTCCACTTGTGGCGTCTGAGGATCCCGGCTCGAGGCCCGCAATTCTCCACAAGGGAACTCGGACCCTGGACTGGACCCGAGTCATCAGTGGGCCTGCCCTTCGGTTGATATTTATTTTTTGCTGTTTGGGCTGATTAAAACTGAGAAATCCAATTTATTTCAAAATTTATTGTGTCTCACACGCGCTGGGACGTTCAGGAATTGAAAAATATCAATAAAGGCATATGAATTGTTACCCAATAATAAATCAAGTCCGTCGGACCCCCGTCCTCCATTCTCCCAGCAAGACAAACAAATATTCCTTTTATTGTTTATATATGTATATAAAACAGACTGCAAAAAAGGGCAGCCCCTTCCCTCCGCCACCCTTTTTTCCCGCCGTCTGTGGCATTTTTCGCACCGAGCCCAATGAGAAATATTTCAATGTGAAAATCACCGAAAAAGCGGGGGAAAAAGGAAAAAACGTGAGCAGGCTCCCCAGGTTATGCGGCCCATGATCATCATTTCATTTCAATTCGCTGTCCCAACTGGAAGACGGCAATTTTCTAAGAAAGACGAAGCGCATACCGAGGAGCCAAACGATTCGAGATTGGCTCCAACTTGGTGTTTCAGAAATATGTGCAAACAATTACGTGCTTCAGAGAACGAGAACGAAAACGAGATCTTCCCTTCTGGATCTGGATTCTGGATGGCCGGCCATCCGTCTGTCTGTTTGTATTTTTTCTCTGATTTTCGTCAATTAGAATGAGATGCTCCTTAAAGGAAGCTGTGAATGTGCGAAGATTTCTTTTATACAAGTATATTCCTGGCCCCGGCTCGGTCTTCTCTTTTTGGAAGCCCTGGAACCATCAACGGCAGCTAAAATTAATATACCCGCGATAACTCAACATCAACATCATGCCGGGTCCATGGAGATGCGAAGTACACTTAAAATAACAAAGGGTGTAGGCTTAAAAATTTTAATACAGTAAAATAATATTAATAATATCTGTAAGCAGTAAAAGTTTTGCTGTAAAAGGAATGTTTCTTTTAAGGATTCATTTAATTGTTTTGTTTTTAATGCATATACCCTTTGAATATGATACGGTCCACGTTCTGTTATTTATTTTAAAAAACCCGTTATATTAGTTTTCAAACTTTGGCTTAAAAAAATGTTGCATACATTTGAATAAATAAATATTTTATTAATTAGGCCTATACTTAAATTTACATTAAATTCCTTAGTTCATAATATAGTTTTTATAAAGCGGAAACAGAGAAAATACCCTTAGTATGCTAAGTAGGTACTAAAAAGTCCTTTAATTTTGATTCCTTTCAGCTTAATTTAAAACGTTTCTTGAAGTTCAAGGGATTTCTATGGCACCTAGCTTACATTTTCGATCACTCAGAGCTTAATAAAATATATATTTTAAAAGTATTATATTTTTTTCGAGTGCTGGCATCCCCGCGGCCCCCGAATTAACCCCTGGCCAAACTTCTTTTGCAAATTTCAGCCCCACGTTCCAACATCCTGTTTCGTGCCGTTCATCTTGTCTCTCCAATTGTTGGGCCCGTCTCTTTGTTGCCTTTTCCACTGTTGTTGTTATTGTTTTAGTTGTTGTTGCTATGGTTGTTGTTGTTGTTGGCAGCTAGTTAAGCAGTTTCGCGTAAACGTTTTTCCAATATGAGTTTCGGTGGGGTTGGGGACGAAATGCGGGGATCTCGGGCTGTTGGCTGGCCTGTGTGTTTAGGCTGTCTACAGGGTTGTTATTTTAAAATTAGCACTTTGATTTAAGTTGTCTACACTCTTGGCGGCCCGTCTCTAGTTGGCCAAAAGCCCCAAGACTCGGCTCGAACCGAAACTACAGCTGCATTTTAGCCAAGGTGTTGAGCAGCTGAGTGAAGGGTGAAGGGGTGCTGGGTGCTGGGTGCTGGTTGCTGGGAGTCCAACTCCAACTTGATTGCCGCCACAAAAGGTTGAAGGTTAGGGCAAGATAAACTGTTGTTGATGGTGCCCAGAAAGCCATTATCCACATATCATCGCCGGATGATTTGAGAAGTGTTGCAATGTGCGGGGGATCGGATCGGTTTGGTTTGGTTGGGATCGGTTGGGTATATGTATATCCCACCGCCCGATGATTATGCTGATGGCTCGGACAGTTCCTGGGAGTCGAAATGCCACAAGATGATGGCCAGTTGAATGATTGCGACTGTGGCATTCGTTTCCTGGTTCCCAATTTTATTAGTCATGGCTTTCTCCGCGATTTTCTATACGCCATCGTAGAGCAATAACATCTGGGTAATAAATTTGTTGAGCAGCGGATCTTGGTTATTTATTTTATTATGCATCATGGGGCTTTCTATAAAATTCACACCTGTTATGACTGCGTTTTGTAATTTCCTTTGGCACGAAGTAAAGTTTATTTGGCCAATTGCTGATATTATAATGTTGTTTTGTCTCGATTTTCTTTATGACGCAATTTTGTGTTCTTACACTTACACCAACCTCTCTAAACAATTCCTTTTCTAAAATTGTATATGCATTTTAATAATTGATAAAGTTTTAAAATAAAAAAGCTTGAATATTAAATATTAGGAAATGTTTAATTCTTTGAAAGTAATATAATGGCGTAAGTGATTTAAATTTTTTAAATATTCAAATTTGTGAATTTGTACATCAGAACTATTATTCTCTTTTCTTGAAAATAATAACTCATCGATTTTAGAACGATCTGAAATATTCTCACAATTTAGCATCTCCACATAGATGCTTTCTTTGCAAATACATAGATCAGACTAATTATTTCAACTAGCGTCTTTCAAAAATCACTATGCAATCAAGCACAATTTCCGTACTCTCCATTATCAGTGTGACTTCCTAGTTGATGTACGCACATTGTCGAGACCGCTATTCCATTGAGTTGATTAACCCATGTCCCCCCTTTTGGGTCTGGAGTATCGCGTTGCCAACTCCGCGGGGAGGGGATTTTGGCCCGGTGACGCCAGGTGAGAAAGAGCACGTCGCTCCGTTCTGAGGCGCCAGCGAAAAGCGATGAAAGAACCGCATCTGCCGCAATTACGGCGATGAGGTTCTGAAGAGAGCGTCACGTCTCCGGTTCTTAGGCCTCAAGATCGCTGATTCAGATGGAGATCGAGATGGAGATGAAGATCGAGATCTGGTCGCAGTTGCTAATCAACTCGTTTATCGGCCTCAGAGTCGCCAGCGTAATCAATCATTGGCCAGATATACAAGCGTGTGGATTGAGCTTATCTGATCCGTAGTTGGGACTCTCGACTGGCACGTAAATCGCTTCCGGCGGATTCTGCGAATGGCTCTTATCACGAGCCTAATTAAATTCATTAAAATCATCTTAAACATACAGGTTAGCTTCAATAGCACTAATTTACTACTTATGGCACATTCTAAACATTTAAGATATTTCAAATATTTGATATTTATACTTCCAGGATGATAAATTAAAAAGTAAATTATATCATCATTTATATATCATTATATAAAGTCTTTTTAAGGATACTTTATACATATTTATAGAGTGCTTGCAAACATTTCTTAAATATCTTATTTCAATTTGATTCTTAATACTTAGCATATCAAATCCCCAGAGAGTTGTTCAGAATTTCCAGTTACGGAAGTTTGACTGTAAAACAAAACGAATCGAAATGAAATGACGTGAAACGCCGAAGGGCATTAAAATGCATTCGAATCGGAACACAATTCACTACTAATCAGAGCGATAGCCGGACGACGGACTGCGGTTCGGAATTCTCATGCATT
Source organism: Drosophila subpulchrella (assembly GCF_014743375.2). Lineage (NCBI taxonomy): Eukaryota > Metazoa > Arthropoda > Insecta > Diptera > Drosophilidae > Drosophila > Drosophila subpulchrella. Next base: position 7,010,189 of record NC_050612.1, on the reverse strand, counting down.
TTTAATGCCCCATTTTGTGGCCGGAAGGAAGCGCAACACGTAAACGTGTTAATATGGACAGCACAATCTATTAATTTGTCAACAATAAAGTAAGACAAGCGACAGGCGACATCGTCCCCGAATGAGAGCATTGATTGGAGGCACCAGGATGGGCTGTTGTGTGATGGCCCCTTCAGTTCTGTTCCGTACCGCCGAAGTTACTTGAGCTACTGCCCAGTTCCCCAACTTTCCGGGGAGAGGGGAGGCTTTCAGGTTGTTGTCAGCACAGCAGGTACGAAATTAATATGCGAGCAACAATTAAGATAAGCGCGCAAAGTTGTGAAGTGACTGCTGCGAGGAGGGCGCAGTCGGTGGCCCCAATTGAGGCTGTCCGGCGACCACAGCAGCCGCCAATGACTAAGGCGACAACAAGCTGGCAAGACGGGGAAAAAACTCCTCACTGAAGAAGGCACTGGAAGAAAAATTAACACATATTGGGAAATAACTTGATTTTTAGGGCATACTTTATACAATCTTTATACAATACTTTTAAATACATGCTTTGAAAATAGTAAATCCTTTATATTGTATCAAAACCCAAAACTGTATTAAAGGTTCCTTATTGAAAGATGGATAATTTTCGATGCTTTTTAATTGGATGTAGAAAAATTTTATTTATAAATGTAATAGATATGCCTCATGTTAATTATTTAAATAACAATAATAAATGATTAAAAGTTCCTAAATCCTTACACATGTTAATAATAAAATGTTCTCTAGACAAAATATGATTCTTCGAAATAATGTATTCAGAAAACGTTAAGTTCTACTTAGGTATAATATAAATACTAACAGCTCTTCTTAAAAATCCGTGTTTTTAACCAAATTTTGATTTAAAAGTTTTTTTTCTCTGTGCATAGAAAAGCCAGAGAAGCGATCTCGATCGCAGCTGGCCGACTGCTTCCTCTCACAACCAGACTCTGCGGTAGCCTTAAAAAACAACCAGAGCTGCGAAAATATTTTATACGAGTGGAAAAAATTTAACCACATCCATTAAGCAAGACCTTGATGACAAACGGCGGCAAGTCTTTCGTGCGATAATAATAAGTATTCATTTCAGATATAATTTTTGTCGCTCCTTCCTTTTGGCATCGGTTTTTGTTATTTTTGGCATGCCCATACCTATAATAAAAATTGAAGCTGCCCTTTGCTGATTGCCGATTATATTTTGGGTGGAATGTTTATATTAAATTAATGGAGGTAGAGGTGATATCTTTTGAGAATGCAAGTTTATATAGATTTTTTTATGGTTTTAAAATGTCTTTTAATATGGCGGAAAATGTTTGATGAAATTATTGGAATTTAATTATTTGTTGTTTAAGGGTAAAATAGAAACTAAACGTTCTAATAATGAAAGGATAAAAAATAAATTAAAACGTAAGGTCATTCTAACCAATTATTTGGCTGCTTGCACCCCCGAAAAAGTTTTTATTGTGAGTTTACGACGCATACTTGAAGTACTCCTCCTTTCCGGAGGCATCAGCCTTCATGGTCTTGGCTCCCGGACGCCAGTTGGCTGGACAGACCTCGCCGAACTCATCGCTGAACTGGAAGGCCTGGACCAGACGCAGTGCCTCATCCACACTGCGACCCACGCCCATATCGTTTACGGTGATCTGGCGAATGCGCCCCTCGCGATCGATGATGAACAAGGCACGTAGAGCCAGTCCTGTGGCCTCGTCGAGGACCCCGTAGTCCCTGGCAATCTGCATGTTCTTGTCCGCCAGCAGGGGAATGTCCAACTCCCCCAGACCCCCGCTCTTTCGTGGCGTATTCATCCAGGCACAGTGCACAAAGTGACTGTCCGTCGAACAGGCCAGGACCTCACAGCCCACGTTCCGGAATTCCGGAGCTCTGTCGCTAAATGCCTGCAGCTCCGTGGGGCAGACGTAGGAGAAGTCCGCCGGATAGAATACCAAAAGTACGTATCTGCCCCGCAAGTCCGATAGGGAAAAATTCCGAAAGCCACCAGCTACCACTGCATTGGTGGTGAAGTCAGGAGCCACTTGGTTAAGATTGAGCATCCGCATCTTGAAGGTTTTATTTTTGTTTTACAGTTTACTTGTAAGTTGTGTTCCACTGAGTATGTGTTATTATAATGAGAGTTCAAATGGGGAGCTACTAGTACAGGGTTACTATATTTTTTTCAAAAATTGACACTGCCCTTTACACATCGCATTCATTTATTTACACAATTTTAACCGATGTATACATTCATAAATCAAACATTTCCCCTGATTCATATTTCAATAGCCATTCACTGGCAATTGCATTTAGTTTTTGTTCATTTCCCACTCGAATTTCCAACTCATATCTAACCGACAATCGTAACACGATCAGCCCCAATTAGAGCGTCCTTTTGGCAACATAAACCGAATGGCAATCGATTAAATTGAATCCAATTCAATTATGTGAACGGGGGGCCGACTTCCCACCTGCCGCTGGATGTGGATGGGCGTGTGAAATGATTGTTGTGTTAATTTCGCATATGACACCTTCTGCCGACGGGGAAATTCGAGCATTTTATGCGGTTTATTGGCTTTGATCGATTGAAGGCGTAGCATTTTTTATGCGAGCGCCAGTCATACGGGTCGTGTTTCTTGACAGCTCATTCAGTGCGGTCTGTCCCGCTTTTTTCACCGCTTTTTAGCATATGTTTTTGTGCCAATGCACGAGTTGGTAAAATATTTGGAGGCGATTTAGCAGCCCGTCAATTACCGCCGGCCACCTGATGACAGTTGCAATTAAAAGCGGAGAAAAAAACACGAAAACGCGGGGAAAACAGTTGCCAGCCAACATGGATGGATGCCTGTTAATAGACATGTAAACTGCAATTAAAACAAGCCAGTGGGGAGGGGCCTCCAAAATATTTTGACTCGGCCAACAAGCGTGGCCCGCCATCTCCGTCTTCGTCTTGGTCTTTTCTTTAATTAAAATATTTAAGCACGCAAATAGGCCTGTCTCTCCATCTGTCTATGGCCTAGTATACCCGTCAGCCCCCATTTATGCGGGTATATTTCCAGGGGATTGGGATCGGGATCGGGATCTGCGGGAAAACTCAACTGGGCGTGTCCACGATAGTATGGTGTAGTAGGGTATATACGGAACGCGGAGCTGCCGTTGTGCGGCTTTAATCAAAGTTTTTGCCAGCGGGGAATCAATCATTTGAAATTTAAACGTCATCGTGCGTCAGACAACTCATAAGACAAACCAACAGTAACAGCGGGCGAACCAGCCCAGGTTCCACATTTCGAGATGGGATCGTGAGCGACTGGAATTGGCAAGCCATTAATTTGGCAGTTCAAAAGGCCTAAAAATGTGTCTACTCGAGATAATTAAAAAAACATTATTGTATTTTCTTATACGGTCTTTTATATACATTGTGTATAATTTCATTTAAGTCCACATGGGAATATGGTAAAAATGATAGTTTTAATAAGCTCAAAAAGTTCGATCTTCGTTCTAAGCCCTTCTTTAGAAAAAAAAACATAGTTTTAAGATTACATTATAAAAGTTCACTAAAATTTAAAAAGACTATAGAAGTACATATCCCAGTTTGTATATTTCATTTTGTATTATATAACTTCATTAAGAATCATTTGAGATTATAATGGAATATATAATCAATATTTGCTTTAAATATTTCTGAAAAAACTCATATCCCATTTAACAAAACAAATTAGACTGCCACAAAAATAAAATTAGTTATAATTAAATCTTGTAGATTGACAATCATTTTTTAAAATCCATCTTTATAAGTGTATATATTTGTTTTATAGTTATAGGACCCAAAATATGTATTTGTTAAGTAAATAAATATTTTTACCATAATGTCTGTTATATTCTCCCGTGTCACGATCTGCAAAATTTAGACCTGTGCCATCCCCGATATCCATCGAATGCGAATGTGGCGTGTCCGAGTTTTTAGCGAGTTGCCTCCCAGACCAAGAAAAAATCAACCAAAACCCAACCCCCGGCCAGCGGCCAACGCAATCACAAAAAGCATTTTTCTTCTTAAGGTTTGTATTATTTGTTCGTGTATTTCTGTATTTTTTATTTCTGGCCGGCCTGTCTTCATGTTTCGCCGTAGTTTTGTTAATGAAAGCCAAAAGCGAAATTAATGCGTGTGGCCAACGCCATCAGCAGCGCCCCCAGCTTATCACTGTCGAGCGATCTAAACTGGAACTGGACCTCGTTTAAGCCAAGTCGAGCTGAGCTGAGCTGATCTGCTGGTGTTTAACTGAATTTATTTGGCAAATATCTGTAGGAATAGAAATTTATTTGATTCGGCTCTTGGGAAATTTATGCGCCTGTCGCTTGGCCTTTTGTGTTCAGCATTTTGTGTTTGTGTTGTCTGTTTGCGCATAGATTTTTAATAAGTGATAAACATTTCAAATGACAATTTTAAAGTCGATTAATTAATTAAATGGCAATTGAATATGCCGGCGAGGCCCAAAAAACACGGGCCCGAAAACATGATGGCACAATAAAATACACAAATTGATTGATTTTCGGCTTTATCCGCATATATTTTGATTTCGCTGGTGCTTCCATCGTTAGGTTTTTGTTTCGGAATTAATGCGAATATTTTTTGGAGAATTGGTTTACGGCCGGTTTGTTATCTTGAATAAGTAAACTAAATGGTTATTCAGTTTGAACCTCTGGTTAAATTATTGCGCTTTTTATGTTTTGACATTTTCATGACACGAATCCGTGTTTAAAGATAACCGAATTTAACCAATTTAAATAGAATGCTGATATGGCAATTATTCACACTGCAGGGGAGGTGTAGTTTTCTGGGTAAAATCGTATTTAATAAGTCAAATGCGGAATGTTTTTTCTGTTCATGCAGATATCTGGCAAGTGATAGCACTTATGTACAAAAAATGTCAAAGTCAAGAAAAACACAAATGAGCATATTAAAATGGAATATCTAGCTAAAAACGTGAGAATGGTCTTTTTGCTTATTTGCACCTGGAAAACAATGAGGCAAAAAACAAATGATAGCATTAAAATATTTCAAGCTTTTATTCCGCAAAAAAGGTATTTAAAATACAAGAGTATTTCCGGTAAGAATCCATTTATATTTACGTTTGCATTTTAATAGATAATTCCTAGCAAATGAAATAATAGAATTATAAAAGTATATTTAACGAAATTTAACTTTTCCAGTTTTTTAAGTATGCTTCGGTTTATTTAGGTTGAGTGAACCAGGTTTTTTTGGGACCTGCTAATTTTGGGATTTCATACAACATGAAAGCAAGAACCATTATAAAGCGGAGGCGTTTACCCGTTTAAGCGGACCGCCAACGAAATCTAAGCAAAAAAAAAATAATAAATATCTAGGCTTAAATTAAAAATAATTGGGTTTTCATGCTTATGTGAAAGCTGTTTAAATCAAATATTTAATATATCTAATGTAAAGAAGCTTTAAGCAATCAATAAGCCATTTATGTTTGGGTCAACAATATTTATTAACACCTCAATAATAACGTAAACTTATCGCTCATTTAACGAGGCATGCAATATGCCACTTAACTCGACCCCTGAAAATTCCAATCACACGCCCAGCCAGCCACCCTCCCAAAACAATCGTGATGGATTGAAAAAGTCTTTAACTTTCGTATTATTCTGTTTCCCATGGAACGCCTTGTTATACGCGCATAGTTCAATAGTTTGAACTCTTTTTAATTGATCTTGATTAATCGCACACCACACACAGATACGAAAGAACCCAATACAGATGCCGCCCAAGGAGGCGGAAAGCAGGCTCCCCATATCGAATCGGTAGCCCGACCATTAATTACGCTTTAATTACCCGCCGAAAAAACAAAAAATATAAGGCCCAGAAAAGATATAAAACGCATGGGGCAAAAACCTTAATAGTTTCGCCTTATCAGCATATAGTTTCGCTCGCCAGCACTCCTAATTTCATTAGTTTAATGGCACAAAACTGTGGAAAAACCAACAAAGCAACGAAAACACCGACGAATGGCTACCAAACTACGCAAAACGTGCAGACGGGGGAGCAACAAAAAATTGTTAACAATTGTGAGAATAAATTGCTAAATAATTAAGTGGATCAACGGCCGGCGGACGGAGCCGAGCAGCTCGAGAGATCTCAGACTCCAAATTGCATATGATTAATTAAAGGAAATAAAATGCTGACGACGGCAGCGGCCACTAGAGAATGAGTAGCAGAAAAATACAAAAAATAAGAGGAACGAACGAAAATCTTTTTCTTTAATTAATATTGAAGTGAAGCAAACCGAAGTTCAGTAGCGAACCGACAGCCGACTTCCAGAGCAGCAAAAACTGGAAAAATACAAAAAAATGAAGAAAAAACAAAGACAGGAGGCGTTTTTCAACTCATTAACGTTCAAACAAATTCATTTGCATATCTCTACCTGCCCCAAATTAATATTCCATGGCTTCAACATTCTTCTTGACTTTTTTCCGTAAATTTGAAACGCTTAAGAAACGAGCTGAGAAATGGTCTCACACACAATTTGAGCTGCAACACTGCTCAGTCAGTTCCCCCACCGCCTATTTTATTTCAGTTTCTTTTGTCTAAATGATTTTTATTAACATTTTTGCTTTTTGCGTCAGGTATTCGAGTAGGGACACGCATTTGCTGTGTCACTGCAGTCGAGCGTGTCAGTGCTGCCAGCTCAGCTGGTTTTCTAGTAAAAATATTGTCTATAAAAAGTGTTAAGGGACCAGAACTTACATTTAATGTATCCTATCAAATTTTAAAAATCCTGCTTTTAATCTTGACAAATATTTCTGGTCAACACATTTTATATTATTAAAAATATAAAAAAAAAATTTTGATGAGTAAGAAAAAATCTCAGAATCAAAAAGAATTTTTAAAATAAAGAAAGTATTTTTAAATGAATAATGTTTAAATATAATAAGTTCGCATTTGAAAAGTTTGAAACATTTATAAGATACCTTAAAATATCAACCCAAGATGCAAATTTATTAAATAAATATCTGAACACAGTGAGTTTTCGATGAGATGGGTATCAATATATTAAGAGGCAACCTCAATCGATCTTTAATAAATGTTTTAGGTTTTAGAAAAGCTATATGATTATAAACACATATTAAGCTAAGATGTAACTATAATATAACTATCTAGCTATTTTTCGAAACCAATCTAGCTAGGTTTTCGGATAGTCTTATAGCACCTCAGTGGATAGCGATCGTAGGAAATAGAGAAGGGGAGTTCCAGAGGGAAAGACGCCGGCGCATACGAAACGGGGTCCAAAAGCCGAGTGCTGGGCGTCAACTGCATGCCATGCGTAAATGCCAAAAGCAGCGACCCTCGTCTAAACCCTCCAGTGCCCCGCGCGTCTTATCTGCTTGTATTCATCTTGAAAATTGTTTCTAGTTGAAGTTTGCCTTTTAATTGTTAGGCGCAAACAGCCGACCGACCGGCCGACTAAATTAAATTTATACTGTTCCCGTCTCAGTCGGCAACGGCGGTCTCCTTCGCACCCTTAACCCCTGTCAGTTCCATCTGGTTGCGTGTTCTCCTTGTGGTCGGTATGCGAAAGTAACCCCAACACTCCATACAGAGGATATGCTATAGGATCGTCACATGTCGCCCATTGAGCATGTGCAGCCTTTCAGGTTAACCGACTATCTCGTTCTCTATCTCCCTTTTCTAGCCCTCTCTTTCTGTGTGACAGGCAGGTCAATAAATTCCTCCGGAAAGTGAATTATTATAACGTTTTTATTAAAGTATGCCCTTGCATCTAGTCCATTCCTACATCTCACATAATTAGCATAGTTATGGGGGTACCGTGTTTATCTAGGGGTTGGCTCCGTTTAACTGTCTAATTTTTCACTCAACTGTCCACATTTGCTCATGGAAATTTATTAATTTGTCCAATTCCACTGACAAATGATAAAAAGCTTGACAATTAATGAGAATATCTGCTCGAATAAAAGGTGTCGTATTAATTAGAATACAGGACTAGGGGGTCGGATAGTGCTGATGTAGGGGTGTTGAGTTAGGGGTAGGTGGTCCAGCACCAGGCGGAAATTTATGGGGACTACGTACAGGATTAATATCATTTTTATGTCGTGGTTTGCTATATCATGTCGCACTTAATTATGAACAATTGAAACCGCACTGACAAGTAATGTGTTAATTTTGGGATATGTTTTATTGTCTGTGCCTTAATAAAATTGAAATAAAGATAATATATATTTGCTTTTAAATACAACTTATAATTCCTATGCGAATTGTTTTAATTATAATATGTTACCTATAAAAAGAAAACTTTTTGTAAAGCAAAAACCAATTAAAAATTATCATAATGAGACTTTTTTTTCACACTGTCTTAAAAGTGTAGTTCGTCTTAATTAAAGCCCCCAAATAAGATGAACACCTTCACGAACCATATGAAATAAGTCCGAACTCTATGATCGCTGTCCAAATTTAGACACCTACAGTTCAATAAAAATCAAAAATATTCACTCCTTCAATCAAACAGCCATTCAAGACTTTGAATCACCGAAAACGTTTGAAAGCCATGAATTACCATATCGGAATCCCGTGAGCATTGTACAAGTGTATACACATGTAACTTATTCATGGTATTGTAGTTTCTTTTTTAGGGGCAGGTGGGCTGGTGAAGGGAGGGGACTTTGGGTCGGGGAGAACCCTTTGTACCCCCGCCTTTGTGATTATGATTATTATTCGGGGGGCCCCCAAAAGAGCGCCATTTAAGCCGCTTGTTGTTTGGTATTTTTCACAGCTCGGCACAAAAGATGGTTCTTCGGCTCCAGCGGAGAGTGCTCACGATCGATTTGGAATCGTTAAAATATTTCCCGAAAAATGAAAAGTTTTCTTTTTTCCCGAGGAGTTTCACTAGCGTTTTGGGTACACCTGATGTGTCTTTCACTCTTAATGCTATCCACAGTTTTTCTTCGGACAATGGAACCCACAGGAGGCTATTTTGAATAACTGGAAATGAAAGGAAACAAAACGCAACAATGGTTTTGCTTCACTGAGACGGATGTGCAAGCGTTTTTAGGGTTCATTGCGTTCACCTCATCGAACCGCACAAGATGTTCGTTCACATGACTCGACAGTCCCAAAAAAATGCAAGACAATTAAACAAATTAACAAAACAACAGAGTGCACGGACGGGCCAGCTTACAGCAATTTTACACATGAGAAAATCGAAGAGCATCGCCGACCATTAGCCATTAACTCGAAAACCCTCCTCCAGTTCATCCAACTCATTTCTGGCCAAACTGCGCGGGTGTTTCCCAACTGTCAGCTGTTTGTTAGGGAAGTTCAAGTTGAACCTGCCCCAGGTAATTAAGTTTCGAATTTTACTTTTCAATAGGCCATCAGGTTTGACCTCCTCCCCCGCCGACCCTCTGAACCCTTTCGCCGGTCACATGTGTGTGCGTCTAATTTCATGGCTGTTAGCCGTAAGGGCCAGGTCCGAAAAGGTCGCGGAAGACAGGCATTTAATATGCACGTTCCCCTAACGTCTGCCCCCTGAGAAGTCTGCCTTTCCTTAGGAACAACGACTTTTATTATTGACATCAAACGACCAGTGCAAGAATGATGACCCCAGAACGAAATGTGATCCCCAGGAAGGGTTAACGAGAACATGGACGTGGTAATACTCTATCTATGGTTTATTTCACCAGCCAATAAAGCAAAACTATTTTTTCTCCATAAATTAAATATTACTCCTATTTAGAATTCTTCTATAAAATCAAATGACCTTCAAACATAGCCTTTTTATTATTTCAGTCTTTATGTTGTTTTTAATTTACCATTTTTTGGCCAGGTTATCAATTAGTCAAGATTTTAAATTAATTTCAAGACTTACACTCTAGGTACATAGTTATGTTTCCCAAAAATAATAAGTTTTAATTTAAAACTAACAACAGTCTTTTAAATTTTTCATATTTTTATATGGTATCTAAATGCAAATTATTTAAATAATTGGTTTGGTGTTATCTTTAAGAAATATTTTGACCAGTATTTAAATGTAAATATATTTATGATTATATAAAATATATTTTAAATACTATATAAAATTAGATAAAAACGAATTTCTATCCTCCATTTCCTTAAGGTATATTCAAAAACGAATAATAACAAATAAAATAGATTAGCTCGAATGAATTCAATTTATCACTGTAGATTTTCACTGATTCATTATTTCTAAATATATTCCAGTTAAATTTAACATTTTAAGGTGCTAACTGAGGATTAATGTTTATTTGTGTCTAATTGACAGTAAAAACTCCACTTAATTTGCATTTCCGCTGTAAAAACTCGGCAGCAATCAGCATCTCGCCCGAGATTAACTTCAACAGCTTCATTGACAAATCAATCACTCAGATCGTTAATTACTTCGCCCGAACGAAGTGCCATAAATATGTGACTTCTAATCTCCATCAAATCCTATCGGAAACAAATGCATCCATCAGATCCAAACGAACCCCAGCACTAAGCTTACTCAACTCGACTCAACTCTTTCGCTTGAAGAGCATCTAAAAACACAGCCGAAGTGAACAATCCAAAAAAAAGGAGAACAGAAAAAGTTCGAGGGCAGCAAATAGCGACAAAGAAAACTCATAAAAACATTTAATGATGTCACAAAACGTAATAAAAATGCAATAAAATGTCAAAATTATTGAATTTACGATACGAAACAAGTTCAAAAAACAACAACAGAAAGCAACAAAAACAGCGACACAATAACAAAAGAAGAAGCACCCAAATAACAATAACCAGGGGACAGAATTCCAAATTCGGGATGGGAGGAACACCTCTGCAACTCTTTGACCGGTCAGATGGAATTGGAATGGGTTATATGGCATTAGTATGTTCCATTGTTGTTACCGATGGTACTTGTTGTTGCTGCCGGCCATTGTTGTTGTTGCCGTGTGCGTTGTTGCGTTGAGTGCAACGTGCGTTTTGTTGTTGCTTTTGCTGTCGATGCCGCAAGGTGTCGCGCACTGTGAACTACTCTACCATAACCCTAACACTAGCCTAATTTGAATAAATTTCGAGCTTGGGTTTACTCTTTCATTTTATGCACAGAAAAAAATTTAATCTATCAGATACTATTACACTCGATTTACAAAAATGTTATTACTTAGTCGGTTTACTAGTATTTATCTGGGAAAAAAGTATTTCCTCAAATATCTTAATTTTACAAGGGTTCTGATGATAAAACAAATTGCATACAAATCTACTTCTAAGTCAGAATAGGTCTGTGTGTGTTTGTTAACCAATATATTTCGATCTTGTTAAAAGATCCTCTTATATGTGTACAAAATTAGACAATAAATAAAAAACCATATTTATTTATACTAGATTATTCAAAGGAAATAATCTACAATGTACCTCGAATGTAAAAATGAGACATTAGTTATTTATTTTATTTAAATAAAAGTGGTAGGTATACTTGAAACTTTATAACAAAAATATACTCCAAATTAATTTTAAAGATCATGTATTTTTATGAGAGGTTTATTATTTCTCTATGTGCACTTGCATGTGTATATTTTTTAGAACTTTTTTTTAGAGTACCATCAGTAAAGCGATTGATTCTTATCTGGAGTGCTATCAAATTGGGTTTCCTTTTGCTGTACCCTATTTGATTTTGGGTTACATGGAGCGGTGGATAAAAGGCCGAATGGAGACTGCGGGTCAAAGGATCAAGGCAATGAAGTCTAAATAATGGGCTACATGCAGCGATAAGGGGCCCAAAAAAGAGAACCATTAATCCCAAGGGCCAATTACCATATTCCCTGGCTTAGACAGAGTGTCTCCCCAGGAGCAGACTGCTTGACTCGGGAGGTTCTTTCGTTTTCCTGTCCAAAGTCATCGTCATCGCCATCCTGGCTATGCGATTCCAGACGCACCTCCATCGCTTCATATATGCAGGCATGAGCGGGCATACTAATTAGATCGGATCAAAAACTGGGGTTCTGAAACTCCAGCGAGTGGAAGGGGTAAGCGCACTGATTTGATTTTTGATTGGGATCGTTCTCACCCGGTTCGATTCAATTGAGAGGAAGCACTAAAGTTGAATTCTTTATGGGCTGACGTGCTCGAAAAAATCGGTCTTTCAAAGTAACAAGCGGATCGGGAATTTAATTTTATAAATTTTAAGTGCAAAGCACCTAAGAAATTCTGATGGAATATTCTTTAATAAGAAAGGAAGCCAAGTGAAGAATATATACATTTTAATGAGACACTTTTCACCTAATGTATATACTTTAAAGAATTATGAGAAATAAACAAAGACTTTCTTTTAAAATAAATATTTAGTTTTCATGGGTTATTTTTTGATTTTTTCTGCATAAATTTACAAAGTATGTTGAAAATAGGACATTGTTTTTAAGAAATGGTACAAGTATGTTTTTAAGAAATTATAAATTTTTTCTAGTTAATATTGAAGACCTGTAAAAATTATTTAACCATAATTATACCCATAAATCTTCATGCATCAATTTATTTGGTTGTCTTTTACTTATATTATTTATAAGCAATTTGAATAGTAATGTCTTTGTTTTCCCACCTTATTCATCTAGTTGCCTTGACTTTCAAAAGATATTATCAAGGTTTTAACGCACATATGTTCATCGGACGTACACAAATATCGCCATTGACCGACATCTACCCACCAGTAGGACGGCTCAACGTCACTTGAGTGTCCCAGACACTCCACTCCATCAAAAACAACACACAGCTCATTCAATTATTACTTGTGAAAACAAAAAAGCAGCTTACAATTTCATCAATTACAATTTTCGATACCAGTCCGTGCCTCATTAGTGTATAATTATTTTGGCCACAATTCCTTCACTCAAATTGAATTGCGGTCACCTATCGGCCAGTCCATTCCATTCCGCCTCATCTCATTTCATCTCGAGTGAACAGAGAATTTTTCCACCACATGCGGCGAACGCCTTGTTTGCCCCAATTGAAAATGTCAACCTATCAACAACAAATTAACTTGAAAACTTACAAAACAAAAAATGTGTCTCGAATAATACGGAAAGAAACAAAAAGCCAGAGAAAGAAAGCTAAAAAACCTGGTCGAGTCTATAAGTAAGACGCCGCCTGCTGTTGTTTCTGAGTTTCCGAGATGCTGGGGCTGAGAGCTGATGGTCATCATGATATATGAACGGCCTGGGCTAACATTTATGTACCACAAATGTCAACTGTCAATGTCAATTTATATTATGCTGCCACATTGCGGATATGTCAGCATATGAACATATGTATCTCAAAAAACAAAAAACAACACACAGAACCAACATTTTTTCGGGCCTGGTTTTCTTTTTGTTTGGGCCTTAAGTCCGAACCGGGACTGAGTGACCGACCTACGCAAAAGAGTCTTTCTTCCACAGACCCAAAGATCTGGGAGCCGGGGATCACAAGTATTTATAACATTATTTTCGCACTCTTCGGTGTGGGTGTCGTTGATTTGTTGGTGTCTCCGTCGGTGTTACCTTGTCCAGTCCAATCCAATCCAATCCATTTCGTCCGTTTGTCATTCGCATTTAATTTGCTTTTTGGGTTAAACAAACAACGGTTAAGACGTAAATTATTTTAGGGCTGCAGCCATTCCCCAATTTATTTCCGAATACGAAACAAGAACAAAGGTACCAGCTCACACACACATATACAGTCGAGGTCAAATGTGTAGCATTACCATGAATAAAAAAAAGGTTTAGTAGATAATAATTTTAAAATACTTAAGCTTACCGAAATAATGATACTTGCTTGCCTATTAAACTTTTAAAAAAATTTAAAGTAACAACATTTTTTAATATCAATAAAATTATTTCGTTTTTAGTGCCCATTTCTAGACTTTTCAATTTGCTAAATGTTGTTTTAATTATTGGCTAGTTTTCTGGCTTAACATTAACTTAAATGCCACTGGCTTACTTAACGGCTTATTTTTATTTAAGTAACAACAGGACAATCAGTCGGAATTGTATTCAAAAAATGCAAAATCAACATACGTTTTACAACATTTTTTGATTATTGTTAGTCTTAAAAAGTAGTTTCAAGAAAATCGTAAAAAACGGCTAAAAATTACTTTAACAAATTCAATCTTTTAATAATTGGTTTGTAATAACATACCATTTTTATTGACAGGATAGCGTTACCCACTAAATAAGTTTTTTAAAAGTCTTTGAATAACTCAGAGGCCAATTAGTATTATTTTGGCCACCGTTGTATGGGTATCTGCATATGTGTATCTGTATAAACAAGCTGGCGCACATTAATAATCTTGTTGAACCCGGCAATTTCGACCCTATAATCAGCGAGTGAAACGCATATGCACATAAAGGCAGTTTGGAGCTGGAGTTGGAGATGGAGTCGTGGCTCTTTGGTTGGCTGTCGGTCGGTTGGGTTAGTTTGGCCTGGCCGGTCTGGTTGGCCAACTCCGGACCCCGAGTCTTTTCGGCCTGGTACACGCCTCCGGGCACCGCCTGCTCATTCCATTGTCTTGCTGCCACTGCCTGATATTTCTCCTCCGAGGAGACGTGGCTAATTTGAATCAACCGCCTCTCGCTCATTTTCGCTGTCCCGAAAAAATGAAACCGAAAACAGGCGGCCGCAGCAAATTAAACGCGCATGCGCAGCGAGCGAACCGGACTTTATATATGGCGATCCCCTCCTTGGAGCCCGCTAAGAAGGGATCCCTCGGGCCAGCTCGTAATGCTCCCCCGAAACCGACGCCCCTGGAAACATCGCTTCCGTAGAGAGAACGCTCCCCCAATCGGCCAAACAAGCATGTGGATAATTGTTTCCTGGACAGGCGGTAACCCGAACCTCAGGCCCAGTCCAAGTCCCAGCCCAGTCACAGTCCCAGTCCCAAACCCCAGCTGAAAACCCTAACCCGAACCTGAATCTCAATCTTCAGCCGAACCTGAGCTGGCGGCTGCTGCTCCGGCGTCTGAGAGACATAAATCCAACAGTAAACATATAAATTTAGCTAAGTTTCCCAGCAGTGAGAGAAAATAGGGAGACCTATAGGTTATTTGAATTTAAAAAGATATATTTGCAGGGGAAAAGAAGATCAATTAATAATGATCAGATACCCTAGGAACACCATTTAAAAACATAAATATGCATGCTTTCAAAGGAAAATACCGTACCATTTTAAATTTGAAATACTATTAAACTTACATTTTACATTTTAAAAATTCAAAACAAGTCTCTTTCAAACCTAGAGAAATACATTATGTAATATTTTTATTTAAAGTTTTAATTTTAAATGAACTACAACTACGTAATCTTAAAGGATCTTACCCTAAGTTTATATTTTAAAGAAGGCTACGTGAGAGATATGGTAGGTTAATAATATGTAAAATAGATTTAATGACATTACTGAGGTAAACATATAACAGATGTAATTTTTCCAACATTCGTTTCTATCACATTATTTCTACAACTTCCTACGTCAATCGCGTCAAAAAATCTTAGTTTTGTAAACTTTAAATAATAAATAAATAAATCTTAGATCTTCGACTTCTTGCAGTGCACGAAACTCACCCATTGGCTGTCATGTGTGTTGTTTATTTTATGTCTACTCTTTTCGGGCTTGTTTAGAACGAAAATTATGCAATTATGATAATTGCCCAGCGGAGCAGTTTGGCCAATTATGAAAATATGAGTTTGCTTATATTTTTATTATATTTGTGATCGTGCCCGGGGGCTTCCGTTGGCACGCAATCTTGGCCGGGTCTAATCCCAGGGCCCAGCTGAGAAATTCTGTCAATAAAGGGAGAGCGGTGCACGGTGCACGGTGCACTTGACTCTTGTCCCCATGGAGGAGTAGTAATGCTTATCATTGTCCAAGAAGCGGAATTGTTCCAATTACCCGGACACTGCACGCACTTTCGGCACTCTCCCATGCAACGGACAGAAAACTTTAAAAAAATACAGACGGACGGACGGACAGCTCCCCGAGTGTAAATAATGCTATTTAATAGCTCGGGTTGGCTTTTTATAGTTGCCCTTTTAAATGCCGATAACCTTTTTATGCGCTCGCCTGGCGACCATAAAATGAAAGAACCCCGAGAAGAGACCTGAATGCATTAAATTGAATTCTTGGCCCTTCGTTACTTGGAAACGCTGTTCTTAACGCCATGAAAACTAATTTTATAGTTGCACTCTCTTCGGGCCGGCCCAGTCGCACATTTCAATTACATGGCCCGAAATCGTAGCTTCAGCTTCAGCTTCAACTTCATTTAAATGGTCAGCCAGGCTTTGGGAACTGGGAACTGGGGACTGCAAACTGGGTAAACCCATGTTCCCTTATTTTATTTCTATTTCTATTTATTTTCCCCGTTCATGTTTTACAATGCGTGCCCCGTCGTTCGACGAATGCATGTAATGAAATGTAATGCCCCGGCTTGCAGAATGCATTTTGCACTTTTAGTGCATGCTAATTGGCTCCTTTCGACTTTCGACATTCAGAGGCGTTGGGGGAAGGGGGATTGATGGTGTGACCATGCTTTGCATAAACCGTTAGAACACTCATCTGGGCAATTCTCACGATTGCACTGCAGCCATCTCAATATATATATGGCAGCCGTAACTATCGCATAACCACCCGTTAAGACCTTCAAGTCGTTTTATTGGTAAATCGGGCAGAACAGAGCGGCGAGCCAGGCTCTTCACTGGATGTTAAGTATACTTACTATATGGTATGGGATTGGTCGCCATGGATCGAATTGGTATGATGATGACTACTCGCCTATAACGCACTCGTTTTGTAGCTTGTTTGGGTTCTTGCTGCCATTCACTTGGCACATTTACAACTCTTTTTTATTGGATTAGATTGTTAATATTTTATTTTATTCCGCGCTTTACGGCACTTGTTTATCGTTTATTGTGCATTGTGCGGGTGTGCGGGCTTCGCCTTACGTAATTAGGTGTAACGCTTAGCAATCCTGTTTATGGGGAAAATTCCTGCTTAATGGCCCTTCGCCAAAACGCTTAAGAATCTCTTAATCTGCAGGAGGTCGGTCTATGAGTCACTTTATTTTGGGACGTATAAGATGGACAAACAATACTTTTATTTTAGATCTGGTATCTCATGCTGATAAATATTCATACTTTATAACTTAGGTCGCAATACATTAATTTTTGCAACCACACTTTAAGCCCTTTACAAACATTGCTTATAAATATGCCAGGCACGTACATATCGTTTTGTTATCTTTAAGAATTAGCATAGTGTTATTGCATGTGTGTACGTAAATAAGGTTTTATGGTTTGTAAACGATCGCAAGAATGGCTCTTATCATTTTATGTCACTTGTTAAGTTACTTACTTCATTCATTCTTACGACGGTTTCAAAACCTCAATCCAGAATATAAGCCGAGTCATAAGAAGGCAGCTCTTGCATAAAAACACCATAAATAAGGTTACTTAGAAATATCCAAGACATTTCCCACACAAGTTAAACGAAGATACAACTACTCCCCCATTTAAGTTGATCTTGGGATTACGCATTATTTTGTTACTGCCCTTTAAACTCGTTACGCAGTTCTCACAGTAAACCCAAAAACGTCCACCTATCTTCATTTAATTTTATAATCTAACCCTTAAGTCGCTTATCAATACAATTTCAATTGTATTCCCATGCTCTGCATTTCCATTTCGGGTATTTCTCTGTGAAGCTCATAAAAGTGAGTTACCCAGCCAACGAATTAAGTGCAATTGCATTTATAAACGCTTCCCCACTTTCATAGAACCCCCGACCATCCACTATCGTTATTGGTTAATCATTGCGGGGCACTAAACAAAATTAAACGGGTTTTATCTCATGCGCCTTAATCAACTTACGACTAGGTCTTCTCGATTTCCAGTCGCCAGAGTTTGGAAATTAATTACGAAACTCTAGTTTAAATAAAACTTTGTTGCTGGCTCGGTGAAGACACGGCGACTACGTAATTTGATTTTCCCTGGAATCGTAAATTAATTTTTTCCGTAAATCTTCCGTACAAAGTAGTCGCTCTATGGGTGTTATGCTTTTTGTTTTTCCACTTTTTTTCGGCCACAGTGAGTCTGGCATATAAACCATCAGATTTCGATATAATCGTAAATTTTCGCCCAGCGCACAAGGAGCCACCGCAAAGAGGAATCTCTAAGCGAACCTCACTCAAGCACACACTCACATACACTCGGCAAAAAATCGTCACAATGAGTCGACGGCAATAAAATAGCTGAAATGGCTGGGGAGATGGAGGGGCGGGGGAAAAAAAGCACAAGTTTGAGAGTCTCTCGAGTTGGAGGCGAAAATGTGATTAAGTTGCGCGCAAAATCCAATTTTTATAACTGCAGAATCACTTCACTTGGACCCGCTGTCCACCCGCCTCCCCACACGTTCGCTGCATTTTCCATACCCTAACAGAGGGTCTGCATATCTATCAGTTTTTTGTATTTCACTGGGTAACGTTTCTCAGTACACTACATTTTATCATTAGGGGAAAACACTTGCTATGTGACTGGAAGACTATACACCTTTTTCTAAAATAAAGAATTTATTTATTTATTTAGATATATCATAGCGTTAGTATCGTAAAAATTATATCATTAATATTTAATAGTCCCAAAAGTCTAACAATTTCTTGAATTTTTATTTTGTTTATTTATTTTAAAAGGATTTCCCATTGCATTTGAATGAATTAAGAAGGCATTATTAAAATTACATATTTTATAGATCATAATTTTAAAAATCTGGCGGTTCTGAAATCTTAAAGTTAAAAAAAAAAGAAAATGTAGAAAGAATAACATAATTGTGTAAACAAAACTCACGCATAAATAAAAAGATTGCTTGTATAATTTTTTGCTGATAGCTCAATCCAAAGAGTATGTCGTTGTTCGTTATCTTCCTTTTATTATTATATTTTTTTTCGGCTGAGTTAAGGCGAATAAAGTCCCAAATATTTAGGATTTTAATGTATTAACATTTTCTTTATGAAAATGGAGAATAAATAAAATAATTTAAAAAATCTGACGATTCTGAATTCCTAAAGTTGGCACAATATAATAGAGAAAAGTAGAAAGAATAACATAATTGTGTAAACAAAACTCACACATAAATAATTAGATTGTTTGTATAACTTTTTGCTGATAGGACAGTTCAATCCGAAGGGTATGTGGATGTTCGATAACCTCCTTTTCCGCCACAAATTTTTTTTCGGCTGAGCCAAGGCGAATTGAGTCCGCCGCTGTTATGTTTTTTTTTTGTGCCGTTGCTCGTAAGATGCTTGGCAGGGCAATAATCATAAATTTAGACAACAACGAACCGGCAGCCGCAACAGTAGTAGGCACCACATAGAGGGGTTTCCAGGAGGGGGCTTTCCGGGAGGAGGGGTCGGGACCTCGGGGGGACACAGTTGGCCAGAGGAGCCATAACTCCGAGTGCGCCATGTGGTCCAATGTGGTCCAACTCTGAGGCCGGCGACTGCGACTCCAACTTCGATCGCCGTTCCACTTCGTCTGGTGGATTTCGGCTTTTCGGGGGTCGTTCTAAGCAAACAAACGCTTAAAGCATAAAATATTGATATTTTTTCTCCTTTTTTATTTTTATTTGTATTTATTTTGTTCTGGTTTTTGCCTGCTCTTTTTTGGTGCTGTCCCAACCAAGTTTAAGCTGCAATCGATTTCGATTTTCGGAATCGGGTTGCATATGAAGTTGTCTTTTTATTTGATTTTAAATTGTTTATTGCTTTGCATATTTCATAATTTTTTCCCAGTCCCCGCTTGTTTGTTGTTGCTGAAGCTGTTGTTATTTTTTCCGTTTGTTATTGTAAGGCTTTGCGAATTTTTGTTGGCCTTGGGTTGGTGGAAGTGTCGGATGGGCGAGTGGGAATGTGTTTTGGAGTCGGGGGAGGATGTGCGGCGACTGACAGATGGTTTTTGCGTCGAAGTTCGCTGGAGGTTCTGGCGAAATCAGGAAGCGGATCGATGTGCTGACATTGAAGCGTCACATTCCCATGAAATTTTACGCTTCCCGATTTAAGCGAAAGCTGTTTAAATTATTCAAAATTTGCTTGTTTCTTGACATATTTTATAAGAATTTAATTTAAATTGCTGGGAACGCTGTGATACTTTATTCATTATTTCAATTACAGGCTTTAATTCTTTTTATATGTCTGAGGTTTCAACACTTTTATTCGCTACACCAAAAATTGAAAAAAATGTGTAAGTCTTCTTTATATGTTTACTTAGATTTATAAATACAACATAAATAATAAATGATTAAAGCCCCAAACAACAGTCAGTCCGTATATTTTGACCCCCAAGTTGTTTTTCTTATCAACAAACTCAAAATAAATTTTCAATTTAAATCAAGTCTGCGAAAAATCGTTAGTAACTCCGCAATTGAACAACGAGCGTCCAGACTACTTTGGGAAATTATGCAAAACATGTTTGCACGCAGAAGCCACTTTTGGGGATTTTCCGAAACTTGGCAGACAGACGGGTGGAGTGCCACAAGGAGGCTTCTGTCTCGTGCCCATTCCTTGGCCATATTCGATATGCCCAGGCCCCCTTCCGGGGTCTCGAGTTGTGTCAGTTAATTTCCAATACACTTTTCCAGGTGCCCCATCCCCATCAACGTCTCCGGATGAAAACCCACCCATGGGCGTGTGAGCCTCAATTGGTTGCTTATCAAAGGTGTCTGCGCTGCGTGCGTGTGTTCCCAAGTGCCCAAATGGCCAAATACCGGAGAGCTGCAAGTGGAGGCCAACAAAACGGAACGGGCCAGGCCCACCGGCTGGTCAAAAACACTTGAATTTGCTCATCATCAGCAGTTGCAACCAACATGGAGGCGAAGCGGGCAGGGGGTAGACTCCTGAGATTGGTATCGATGGCAAGGCTGTCTGCCAGAGGTTCAAATACTAACACTTAATGAACTTAACTTTCCAACAACATCAAATTTCCATAAGAAAGGCAGAAAAGGAAAAGCTTCTGGGGATGGGTCGGTATGGTGATGGCGTTGCTACCTCTGCAGTTTCCACTGCGTGTGCAAGTATCTATTAGATACGCTTATTTCGAGGAGGACGCCGATGCAGCCGACTGCAATATACCTGCCACACTTGTTGTTGCTCCTGCTAGTGCTTTGTTTTTTTTCTCTCGTTTTGCTTTTGTCATACCTCCTAGTTTTGGATTACAAATGAGTATATCTCATTAATACTTAATAGATTATATTTATATTTATAATAAATACAAAAATTAATCTTTTTATTTTGAACAAACTCTATTCGATGTTTTGACGTATTCATCAAACCAAAACAATCCCATGTCAAATTACGTCTTTAAAGAGAGAATCTGTTTATAAAAAGGGTTTTTACACAGAAAATATGGTTTCTTTAGCAAAAATATTCCGTATTGATAATAGCTTGATATCCGAATGAAAAACAATAAACTATTTTGAAAAGTTTTCAATTAAAACTATCATAAAATACTTTTTCGTAATGTATATATTATCCTACATATTTAATTTTTATTCTGCGGAAATTATTATACTTTCAACATCGATATTAAAGCAAATGTGGGTTGGTTTATAATATGATTTCAAGTAAATCAGTTAAATGGTTGACAGAACCTAAAGTTTCCAACCCCTGAGGTATGCTAAACTTTCTGAGCAAGCTATGCACAAATGTTTGCTTCTCTTTTCAAATTAGAAACAAGTACCAGGTATCTTATAGTCGGAATGCCATTCGGTGGCACTCCAACTTGTTACTGTTGTGGATGCTGCCGTTGCCTGCACAGAGGCATCAAGATACTGGCCCGGACTACATTGGTAGCTGCTAACCGAATACGAGTATCTGGGCATCTGCTCCCCTCTTGGATCTTTGGGGCTCGGATTCGGGTTCGGTTCGCAACGGAGCTTCCTCTTTGGCTCTGGGTCTCTGGCAGCGAGCGACTTTGGCAATCAGCAATTAGCAGATATGTTAACTTCATGTTAACGAACCAATTTGAAATTTAAATGCGGCACAAACCCGGGTGCTCATACGTCGTTGTTGTCATCACTTCTTCAACTCACCGATGCACCCAGTCCGATGTCGATATGTCGTTGTCGATGCCGCCAGACAAACCGACTTGAAACTGAGAACTGGGAACTGGGAACTCGGGGGCACAGGAACCTCTCGTCAAGGAGCAGTCGTAGGCATCTAGAGACCCAGACCCAGACCCCGAACCTTAGCTCCACTCCACACACACAAATTTCTGTTTAGCAAAATTTTAATACAACCAACCTGGAAGAAATCAAGGGAAACGGCACAGAAATACCGAATCGAACGATCCTAAGAGACGATACATATGCATAACCAAAAGCAAAGGAAGCGATAAGGTAAGTGTTTTTCGTGGATGAAACAAAGACTTGGATACTCTCAGAAGTTTGTCGAAATTCTATATTTAGATCTGAAGACTTTAAGAATTAATAACATTTATAAATTATCTACCATATGTTCCATAAGATATATATTTGCTTTTTTTTTATTTCATTTTACAAAATTAGCCTCTCAAATCGTATAAATCTTAAAAACCTTCATAACTATATAATTGGTATATTCTATTTAATAACAAACCGAAATGATCGAGAAGTGCAAAGGGAGGTTCCTTTAAATACAAACAATAAAAACCCATTTAAATGTTATAAAAACAGGCACAGCATCTCTAGTTCCTTTCCCAAGCTCAATTACCTGGTTTTTATACCCCTTCGCAGGGCATTCAAAGAAGTTGAGAGCGGGTAAAAAAACCATGTCATCATACTACGTACCAAAGTACAAATGAAAAGAGTTCGTTAAAAGCTTCTTCATGTTTCTTGCCGTCTCTTTCGTTCTCAAGCGCCCCGTCTCTTTCTCTCTCTCTGTTTCTGTTTCTGTGGAGCTGCAAATTCTTTTGGGGGCCCAGCGTCGAAGAATCATTCCAGCTCCTCCGTCGAGTCGTCGTCCGTGCTTTTATAAATCACAGAACGACGAACGACAAGAGATGGAGTTGGGGACCGGCTCAGGAATTCAGCGACTGACAGACAGGAAGGAATATAACGACGACGACAACTTAAGCGCGAAAAAAATAGTCAATAGCGCGGGGCTTCCAAAGGGGTTTTGCGAAACGAAATGAAACCCTGCCATCCACACTAACCATGCAAAAAAAGAAAGATAACAATGGCAGTGGCCTCATGGCCATGGCCATGTAATTGTTGCAACTTGCAACTGGCAACTTGCTAGTTGCGAGCTGCAAGAAGCGGTGCAAAATTTAAAGCGCAATTTCAAAGCGTATGACAAACAATAAATCAGCTGAAACCATCGACCATTGCCGGCGAAGGAAGTGGTAATAGTTAAATAAGCACAGCCGAGAGGCCCAGGAAAAACTCCAATGAAATTATCATACTCGCATATGAAGAGCTCATGCACATGGAGAAAAAATCTATCATCTATCCTTTAATAAATTAAAATGAAATATCAGAGGAACATATAATGTTAAAAATCAACTACCTACATTATTATATAAT
The DNA here is from genome assembly GCF_014743375.2 of Drosophila subpulchrella. Classification (NCBI taxonomy): domain Eukaryota; kingdom Metazoa; phylum Arthropoda; class Insecta; order Diptera; family Drosophilidae; genus Drosophila; species Drosophila subpulchrella. The sequence continues at coordinate 6,986,601 of NC_050612.1, read as the reverse complement.
ATTTTATATTAACAAGAAATTTCTACATAGTTATATTTAAAATATATTTTTTTAGTTAAATCAACATGAACTACTTTGTATAAATGGAGTATCATAATTTCGTATTTCATTAAAGGATCACCAGTTTTATATACATTACATTTATGTAAAGTAATCATCAATAAAAAAATCGTTTTTTAAGTAATACTGTGTTATTAAAAGTATTTTAGAAGTGACTTATTATATACCCAAATTAACGTGTTTTTCACTGTGCAGGAACTACTTTTTCGTTCATTCCATTTGCAGTCCTCCGTTGCCTTTCTTACGCTTTTTTTGCATATGTATCTGTCGGATTAACTAATGCGATTTTCCATGGCAAGACTGCGACTCGTAAAAAGTGTAACGACTTCGCCAGCGGCATCGTAATGTTGGGTTTCGCATCGCCGGCATCAACACCAAGGAACCAAGAAACCCATGTCCATGGGGGGCCAATATATCCATAAATGATCTTGTAGGTAGCCGGCAGTGATCGCTAAATATTGGATTGCCTCGAAATTGTGCGTATCTATTTGGGAGAGCGCTTGTTTATACGGTTATTGTTGATGTTACTTCTGCTATTCTAAGCGATTTGCGGACATTAACGCGAATGCCATTTCTTCACATTAATTTCCAGCCAAGACGGTACGCTGATCGAGGCGTTCTAACGACCAGAGCTTTAATGGTTAATATAAGGGAATTCCACGCGGGTTAAGTGTGTTCGATCTCAGTCGTTTATATAAATTACAATTACCAGCTGGACGGCTTATTTAGGATCTATTAAAGTTGGATTCATTAACGTGCAATAATTGCAGCTTAAATTTAACCTTAAAAAACGTAAATGCATTTTAATTAACCTTCTTTTCCCTCAACCAAGTTTGTGAATGTGTCCTAAAAATAGCCAACATTTATGTAAGAAATTTTCCCAATAACTTAGCTTTTAGTATTTTTAATGAACAAATTGTAAGCCAAATAATGGAACTCACACACAGGCATCAGAATCTCCACTGTCTGTTTATATTCATTCAACATTTAAATTGCCCCAATAATGTCAAGTTAGGACAAACAGAAATCTAACCCATATTTGATTTCTCTATTTTCCTCCAAGACTTCAAATAAAACTCAACATTTATCCTATTATCTAAGAGCAATTTGTAAGGCATTCAGGTAATCCTCAGTTTAAAGAAGTTACAGGCAAATTGCTTTCGGTTATCTGTGAGCGATTTATTCCTTTGTCAACCCATGCTAGCCGGAGTTGCATTGAAATCACATTTTGCAGCAGCTCTTTCAATTATTTACTCCCAATGTGTATCACTTATGTTGGGCTTCCTGTTCAGCCCGAATCCAGTCCCCGTTGGTGGAACAAAAACCCATAAATGCCACACACATTCAAATTCGCAATCCCCATTTGCCATTCCGTCTCTCTTCACTGCAAATGAAATTCGCATAAATGTCACAAGTAAAACCTAGGAAATACAAAACAAAAATGTCTATTAAAGGCATTGGCACAACATTTTTAATTGCTTGACAACATCAAAACACATAAAAACAGTCGGCAGGGGGGAAATGGCAAGGAAATGCTTTGGAGAGAGGCTTTTTAAGGGGAGTGGCGACCACTCAAAATATAATTCAGTTTGCCACCGACCAGAAATTGGTCGTCAGACCAAAAACCAGAAACAGAGGCGAGACAACTCCCATCTTCCCATCCCATTCTATCCCCATCTCGAACCATTCCATCTCGATGTCTGTGATTTCATTTCGACTTTCGACAGATACCACTCGCCCCCCAAGTCTCCCAATAATAAAATTTTTAGTTGTAGCCTTAGTTTAGTCTCCGTTCTCTCGGTTCTGGCTACAAAGCATTTTGTATTCACGAGTTTGCACAATTTTTGCATTCGATTTGAAAATTCTTTTCGGGTCCGAGTCGGTTTTGGTTCCTTTTTTCATTCTTTTTTTTGGTTTGGATTTGCTTGTCTCTTGTTTATTTTTGGTAAGTTTTCTCTTTTTATGTTTGATGGAATCACGTACCGACGGCTGCGGCTGGGCCAAACAAATTTGAGTGGGATTGGGGAAGAGATGTCAGCGTGACAGGAACGGAATTTGCGGTGATCGGAACAATCAATCCACCTAGTTGAGGATTTTAATTGATCCACAGTGTTGAAGAATTTCAATGATTTGCTATGGGCAGACTGGCTATGGCAAAAGTTAAAATAAAACATCTTCAAAAGGGGGCAAACTAAATTTCCATATATAGTTATGTCGGCCAAAAAAAATAATTTTTGGTTGCCATGACCTTTTATAATAAATTCAGTCTGTTAGTAAAATATCAAGAAAGTAATTGATATATAACTTTTTTCGTTTTTTAAAAAAACCTAGTAATTAAGGAAACCCTAAAAATATTGTATCACAAAACTATTCCCTAAAATGTTTTTAAAATAAACTGTTTCCTAAAATGTTCTTAAAATAATCTATTCACTAAAATGTTCTTAAAATAAACTATACCATAAAATGTTCTTAAAGTATGTTATACTGTACCTGCTATACAAGTATTTTTAAATGATTATAATTACAAAAAAACAAAAAATTTTAAATATGAATCCACATAGGAATGCAAGTCCTTCAACTACCTAAAACCTTCACGATCGTCTCACGCAGCCAGATCCGAACAGGCTGAGATTCCAGGTTGCAGGTTCGGCTTGTAGGTGCAACATGGTCGTAAAACAAACAAACCGAACGAAAACCCAACTAAAACGGAGCGGGACAGTGCGGCTGCTCCTGGCCAAAGTGGATAGTGGATATTCAGTTGTTGTGCCGGCTGCTGCCAAAGCTTCCAAGCTAACGTGTCAATTGCCGGAGGGTTGAGGAGGTGGAGGGGAGGTTGGCTGGCGGTACAGAAAAGGGGAGGGGTGGCGATGGGTGGGGAGGGGTGCGGTGGAGAAGGCTGTGCCAACTATCAAGTCAAATTGGTGGCACGGCACAGGATAATGTTTTGAGCTGCGGTTAGTGGAAGTTTTGCTGGTTGCTGTTGCAGCTGTCCCACCGACACCTAGTAACTCCCATTTTACCCACTCTACCATTTCTTACACTGAGAAATATCTTAAATATTACAATAACCTTATTTCTAAAGCCTATATTCTGCTAGAGACAAGGTGCTATGATGTTATGATTATTATATTAGTAAAAGATCTTTAAGTTTTAGTTTCAGGAATAGGCCAAATATTAGTATTTTCAGAAAGATAGCTCTGCTTATAACATAATACATTTACAAAAAAAAAAACTTTTATCTTAATATTAAAAGCGCTTCTGTCTGAAAAAAAAAATTCCCTAAAATATCTTTATTAAACTTTTCATTTTTCTTAGTTTATTTCTAAAAAATTTGTAAATATTTGTATTTTAGAATCGTAAAATATTGGTATAAAAGGATTTACATCTTCTGTTAATATTTAGAATCCAGAAAAGAACTGGAAATATGTTTCTGAACAAAAAACCAAGACTTATTAGTGTGTACTACAAGATTTTATATGAATACATTGGAACCTTTCTGTATTTCTCTCAGTGTTGCAGATTTCGTTGTTAGTTTCCATTTCCTTTTTTTGCGCTTTTGTTGCAAGTTGTCATTTTTCGTATTTGGTAATTGGTTGCTGCTTTGTCACACCAAGCCACATGCAAAATGGCATTCCTATCACATAGGAGCCGCAATCCACTCGGCACCGCTTCGCCACCCACTGTCCCCTGACCTCTGACCCCTGGAGCAATCGCCATTCAGCCATGGCCACCTTTGTTGCGGTGCTGCTGCTGCCACCAACTACGTGCTCTTTTCATTTGTTTTTATTATTATTAAACAACTCTTGTTGTTCCCGTTGTCGATTTTGCCGGTTGTTGTACGTTGTACGTTGCCCGTTGTTTGTTGCTTGTTGTTTTGCTGTTTGCTGTTATTTGTTGCGGCAACTCCACCACGTGTCATAAAAGTTTACAGACACCCACCGATGGGGCAGGATAACCCACAGACCCCGACGTGTGATAAGTCCGAGGTTCCAATCCCAATATGTCGCGCTTTTTACGACCACACACACGAATCACCGGGCTCTGATCTAAATTAAGTTGATTCAATCAAGATTTGCGTGTGTTTCTGTTTCTGTTTCGGTATCGGTTTCCGTTCCTGTTTCTGTTTCCGTTCCTGTTCCTGTTACCGGTCAATGGATTTGTTTAATGTCCGCTGTCGAATCGAAAAAAGAGGCTATCCGAACAACTCAATATGGCACGTGAATCGATTGCTTTCGTGGGCGTTCAATGGCTGCAATCCCGGCGAGCACTTAATGGTTTTCTGGCCAACGCTTTGATGATCCCTGTGTCACGGGATGGGTTATGTAGAAAATGGAGCTGGGCATGGGCGGAAATCTGGGGGAAATACATTTTAATACTTACCTGATAAAAGACCTGAGATTTAGGACTTTTGCTCCTCTGAGTGACACCCTGCTATAAGCGATTTAACTATTTTTTTGTTCTACAAAGTAAGGTTCCAAAATACAGTTTTAGTCCTTTTAAAGTAATAAAAGTTTGGTATATCATTTTATATAGAACTATTTAAAGATAATATTAGAATTATTATCTATATATTTGATTATGAATACAAACCAAACGAATTTAAAATAGCATACGGTATTATTATTATGTATCGCTTTCTTTTTTATGATTGCATATTGCGAAAATTACAATTATTTTTGAATTGCCAATTGACAACATTTAAAAATAGAAACCACCCTCAGCTAATAAAAAGTACTATTTCTGGAAAATGTTATTATTATTTAAAGAAAGTATTATCTGTTAAAATCATAGCAATTTAAAAATCGCCTTCCTTTTAATAAATTACTTCCCATTAATTTCGTATTATTCCTGATTTATTCAACTACCGTGAGCGGTGAAAGAACAACATTCCCCGCCACAATTGAAAACCCATATAAACATAACCGCCTGGTCCGCTCGGTCCCCGCAGAATCCCGCACTTCAAAGGGGTTTATCTGCTGCTGTAAAAACACACATATCATATATGTATGTAAGACACCTTATCCCCTTTCACGCCCCCTTTTGCGGGCAACACGCGTTCTTAATCCGCCAGAGCCGAAAGCTCTTTGAAATATCCACACCGAATTATGTTGTCCAGTGTGTATGGTCATAAATTTAACGAGCGCGATGACCGACGGAGTACCAGGAACTTTCTGTGTGTTTTTTTGGCCATACGGAAATGTCTAAGAAGCGGAATCGCAGGGATGCGAAATAGGAGTACATAAAACTGACGTAATTTCGAAATTTTATTTCTGTAAAATCTGACAGTAATTTCATTTAAATGACAACCCCAACCCACCGCGATCCTCTCGTCGAAAGAGAAGGTAGTCCCCACCCCACAGATGGAATCGCAGTTGGACAGAAACGTTTATCCCTGTCAGGTATTAAATCTCCCCCCGATTCTGTCTTGGCGTCCGGACAGTGATTCCGTTCTGTTGTTTGCCTGTTTGGCTCGTACTTTGTTATTAACTCATTTCCGTTATGCCATAAATATGCGAACACGACGTGCCCGGGCAATTAAAACAATTGCAAGTTTAAATTTACTGCAGCCTCAGCCGCTCTCAACTGCTCAGGCTTTCGAGCTTGGGCTCTGCTGACTCATAAAACCAACAACATGGACATTTAATGGGGGCTCCTTCAACGGGCCAGGTGGGAGGGTCACTGGATGTCCAACACGGGCACTGGAAAGGGTACGATCCTATGGATAGCTACAATATGTTCAATGGCACAATCGTCAAGGCAAAACGTTTCTGATCGAAAAACGCGGTAGGTTATCTAACGCAATATGTGAAGAAAGTTAAAGACAACCTAGACGTTATTACCTGCCCAGTTTGTTCTGTGTTCTTTAAAACTAACACAAAATATTTAAGTTTTGTTTTCCATTTATTATAGTTATTCTGTTATATCACTTAATAGACATTTTTTAGTATTTTGGAAAGCAGCATTAAAGCTATTGAATAACTTTTTCCAAAAGTTTAAGCTGGATTTTAAATATTTAATTGCGTAATTTTCTGTAATCTAAGTATCTATGATAAAAATTTTATTATTATTTTTTATAAGTTTTTAAATCAATGTGGTAATGTATTTATCATGGCACTTAATATAAAAAATACAACAGTTTTAAGAGTCTAAGCCCACTTCATTTATGCATAATTTACGCACATAGCTTGAACAACAATTTACTTCAAAATTTGTCATCTGCGATTAGGTAATTAGAAGAACATAGTTGAGTTCGCTTACCTTCCGCAACATTTAACTGCTTCATTTAATCAGGTTCCTCAATCAGATGCGCTTGCCTTCTAGATCTTAGAGATATTGGCAACGGGTTAAATCGAAGGCCGGCTCGTTCTGGGCATTATCTTATCCCATTTCCAGTTGGATCACTGGCCCCGGCTACTGTATCGGCCAGAGATTCGATTCCCCGGCTAATCCTGTAAACAGTAACTGTAATAAATTCCTCCACCTTAACCAATTCCCACTGTAGCCAGGCCATAAAAGAGGCGAATAACAATAAAATTGAAATGAGTGAATTGGATGCCGTCCTCCTTCGTCTCCCGTCTCTTTCTCGAGGCCTATTGCCGGCTCTGTCTCACATCTCAAATACTTAAAAGGCGACAAGACAAGCCTGACACTAAGAATTGAGATTCCTTGGCTTAATTATCAACGCATAATGTTTTTGGGTGATTTCATCTGCATATTTGCAGCCCAAGGGAGTGGGCCTCGGCGGTGCCAATCTTAACAAAAACGACGGCGACATTGTGTAAACATTGTGAGAGACCTGAAATTTATGTACAATCCCGGCCGAATGGAGAACGAAACGAAACGAGCCGAGCCAAAACGGATCGGAATCGAATATCGAAGGCCAACCAACTCCAGCCGGACCAGATCTTGGGGCCCAGGTCCCAGGTCCCCAGTACCCGGTGCCCAGTCCCCGGGCCTCGAACCTCGGACCTCTTTTGCAGGTGAGAAGTGTCCATCTTAATCGAAGCAATAAATACACTTAATGAATTTCCTGCACTCGAATCGAGGAAGGCCGCGTTCCGAGCCCAGAGCCTCAGTTTCAGTCACAGTCGTCTGCGTCTGAAATCCACATTCTATTGGTCATACAATGGTCGAGGGCTGTTGGTGTTGACACACTCAAAAAAAAGGAATCTAGAGTATATGTTATCGAAAAAGTTTCAAAAGTTAGCTTAGTCACTTATTTAAAATTTCTGTAGGTTCTCTAACAATATATTAAAGTGGATATGTATAGAAGAAATATAATACTGATTGAAAGTATGAGTAATAATAATAATGATGTTTTCTACAAAATGAACAGCAGATACTATCTATATTTTAGACTGCTCTGTTATACCGATTTAATTTATATTTGCACCTAAACTATACTGATTAACATAGAACTTAATTTTTAACATACTTTTTTTATTGGCAATAATTAAAAGTTTTTTAACACTCGGTGGCTTAGATATTTAAGGGTAAAGAGTGTGTATTTTTCTGAAAACTCATTGTACATTTTTCCGAAGGCTAATGTTAATAAAATTGTGAATACCTAGACAAAATGGTATTTTTTCCTTTATAGGTATCAACCCATTTTATATTTAATATTTTAGTTCAGTGTGTCGTATTTCTTTTTTGTTGTTATTGGACATTGCGTGGCATTTTCGCACCCATGGCGAATGACTTTGCATCGCACACAACCGCAGTTCCAGACGCAGCCTCAAGTCGAACAATTCGCCTGGCGATCGTCGTCGTCCAAAGTGTCATTAAAGTCCTTTAATTTATAGCAGAAAATCAAGTAAGAAACATGCAACGACTCGGCCCATTTGGATCTTTGGTCTTTGGTCATGGTCTTCGGCTCTGTTCCCGTCTTAAAGTCAGGGTCTCTGGATCGGGCCCTGGTCTTATTCCCATTCCCATTCCCAATCCCGTTCCCGGTGCCAAAGCTAAAGCTAAAGCCACATCCACTGCCAGTTCCATCTTGCAACGGTTGTTTGTTACTCAGTGGAAATGGAAATGGCAAAGAATCGAATTTTGCTTTTAGCGCGGCCTGTTTTTAAAGTTTTTACGGGAGAGAGTCTTGTCGGTTTGGCCCGAACATATGGCTTAAAAAAACGAAGCAACCAACAAACCATTGGGAGACAGGGAATCGGAGGGATATATCCTAACATCAGGGCCCAGTTCTCATCTATAGGAGGTGTCGCCCGAGTTTGACGTTTTGGTGCGGAAGTCGCCAGCGGCAATGGGACATGTTAATGGCCCTCAAGTTTATAAGTTATACATAAATTAATACGCCCCAGGACAGAGTGGCCATTGAGGATCTGGCCAGGGCGTAACGGGTTCGCTCCGCAAAGCGATCCCAAGTCATTAAGACCACGCTGCCAGCTGTTGCCTCAATTGTCCCTACTCAAAACAGTTTATAGCTTCTGGGCAACCGGCGATCGATTGGGTAAAAGTGAACTAGAGGTTCCCCCTCCACCTTTCTCTCACTGTGGATATACCAATCATTAAGCGGTCCTAACCTTACCTAACCCAATCCTATCGCATCAAACTGTTATCGATCTTGGGGTTAGAGCCCCTTAAAATCTGTTGGTTTCGTTAATGGTTTTTTGATGAAAGATCCCTATCTTAATGAGATCCTTTACAGCAGGATTATGGGCTCTTCCAACGAAGCTTTAATTGGTTAAAGGAAACCGTAAACGTTTCATGTAGACAGATGTTAAAGATGTTAGGGTCGGTATTCCTCGGAAGCGCTTCATTCATTTGGGAGAAAGTTCAAAATCTTTGATGAAACATCTTTCCAAGTATAACTCTTTGTGTTAAGTACCAATGAATGAGGCTCAAATGATACTCTGAGTTAGTACGTGTATGTGATTCATGTGATTCTTAAAACATTTTTAAAATGTCAGCTATGTTATAAAATTTGCACGTATTTGTTCTTATAGACCACAACTTCCTGATACATATTTACAATAATTTAATCCGAGAGGACGGTATCTCCTTAATTCCCTGGCTCAAATTCCAATTGCCTTTCTCGCCCTCAACTTCCCACGAGCTATGATATCAAACAGACTTATTTAAACAAAAGACCCGAAAAAAATTCCCCCATTGTAAATGATATCCCCAGACCCCTTTTTCGTGGTTTTCTGCCCATTAGCTGCCTTATTATAAACACATTTTTTCGATCTCCTAAGCATTTGATTTGTCTCCAATATACAAATATAAACAGAACAACTAGTCGAACGCATTTCCCACCATAAATTCACAGGGAACTACTTACTCAACGCTTGATTTCCCCCCAGAGAACCATAGGCCCCCGAAAAAAACAAACAAATAGAAAAAATAAACAAATTGAATGCCTGCCTCACTGAACAAATTTGTGACCTCTGCAAATGGTTTCACTTAAAAAATTGGAAGGGAAATGAAATCGGAGAGGAATTCCCCACGATGATGGCTGACAGCTGTTCGAAAAGGTGGGTGGAAATCGGGAGGTGAACGCTGGGAGCCCCCAAACATGGCTTGTTAAATTCTAATTATTGTAATTAATTACCCGAGAGTCAGGGCCGGGCAAACAATGGCCAGTCAATAATAATAATGATATTAATTGATTGAATTATGGAGCGTGCACCGAGTTGCGCAAAATCACCGCCAGGGGGCGACACACACACAAACACACAGCAGACAGACAAGCAAACAGGCAAACAGTCATGGAAAACAATTTGTGGCCAACTTTGGTCGAGGCAACTTTTCAACGCTCGCCTGGGAATATTTATGAATGCCACACAATCGGAGACGAGGGGCCCAAAGCAAGACTCTCCGCTTTAGACATTTATCCCAAAAAAAGAGTAAAACACAAACGTGCGACGCCCAAAAATAGACATTGAAAACATGCTACATTCGGTGGGGGTTGGGTTGGGGGAAAACTGTAGTATCTTTCGGTGGATATTATTGAATGGGTATCTCGGGTCCCTCTCCGAGGAGCAGAGCGTCCCCCACCATTCGAGTGTTTCGTAAGAGCTCGCTTATTTTTGGCATATGAAAAGGAAAAGTGTAGACAAGGCGACGTTTTTATGGTAAATGATTTATGCCACCAGCGGGCGCAGCGTCAAGGTAATTGAGTGGGAAACGCTGCCTGGACTTTTCCATGCCCACAGCCATAAGACCATGTCCCCATGCCAATCCCCCCGATATGGTGTCGGATTTTCAGGAGGCAGCCATGTGGTTAGCTGCTTCAAAGACATCGCGAACGACTCGCAGCAAGTGTAATTAATGCTGTGAATTTTGCATATTAAAAGACCAACTTCTGCCATCATTCAGCCGCCAAGCGAATCGAGTCGAATGTTTATTTTATTCTCTTTAAGCCGGCTACAGTCGCTAAGGGGATGATCTTGTGAATATATGGTTAACGAAACCACTATATAATAAATTACCTTTTTGAATTTAGTTGTTTCTAACTCAGCGACCATAACCTTATCTAAAAACTAATTCAAAAGTACAAATAAATTTGGAAATTTTTAATTAAACTAAAATACGTATTTGGAAATTGAACAACGATTTTTAATAACAAAAAGAATTCAAAGATTAATAAAAGACAAACATTTAATAAAAAATAAATAAATAAGAAGTCATTTATAAAGTACGATTTAAAAATTCAGGAAAGTAGTTTTACTATTTTTTTCATTTTTTTTTAATATAAGTGCTATGATGATCCTGATAGATTGAAGAATTCCTTTTATATTAAGGATGTATCTGAAGAAAAAATGGCTAAGATCAAGGAAATTAAATCGGTTATATTTAAATCTTTATAAATAGTAAAAGATCAGAAACCCGGAAAAGGAGCTGATCGTGCTTACTTATGGATACAGGTCGGGCATTTTTATACCTATTGCTATATCCGAAAGTACTTAAGCACACTCTTAACCCGACACCTGAAACTAGTTCGCACATATCTGTCACATGATTTACAGCATCGTAAACAACTCAGGGAAGACTCAAAGCACCAGCAATCTAGCGATCCCCTCCTGGCGCCCTATATAGAGGGTATAGGGAGTTCGGCCGGCATCGGCCATAGATTTCACCCATCGTATGTTTGTTTTATATGGCCGCAACTGCAGCTGATCCTCATAAAAAGCCGCGACACCAAATCCTCGTGGCGTGGCAAACGAGCCGTGGACTCCACTTCTCGACGGTCCACGTTGCATGCAACCCAGAAACACACACACTGCAGTGCTGTCGACTTGGCCTTTTTAGATATTTTTAGGAGTAGAAACCAAGCACCGGTTGAAGATCCTAAATAATTTAAGATCCATTTAAATTAGGATTTCGTATTATAAATTGAACTGAAGGACTTTTTTTTGTGCAAGAATTAAATTAAAAGGGTTTTAACCTATAAAACAAATGATAAGTTAAAGTTTACATAAGTCTTTAATGTATTTATAAAAAAAAGCGAGCAAAACCATTCTCCAATCGATGCCCGATACCCTAAGATAGTATATTATTTTACAAATTTCAACAAAATATTGAGCTGAAAATGATAATGAAAAAGACTTTTTCAAAAAGTTCTTTCAAATACAGAACATTATACTATATTTATTTAAGTTAGTTATTCAAAAATAGTTTACAAATCTTCAAAAAAATTTAATTTTATAGTCAAATATTAAAAATAAGTGTATGATAACAAATCTATTTGAAAGATATATTGGATTATTGAACATTCCTATAAAAACTTTACGTTAAGCTGCTTAAAATATATGTACTATGATAGCCAACATGTTTTCCAAATACCAACTGATGGTATCCTGATTTCGGAATAGATTTCTGGCATCTCTAGCCGCACAGATATCCACAGACTCGAATGAAACCGACAAACGTGTCGAGCTCCCAAAGGGGAGTGTCGCTGGAGGGGTAAAGCGGGAAAATGCGAGGAAAGTGGGGGAAAGGAGGGTCGCACAGACAGCCCAAAGACGAAAATTTATTACGGAAACTTCATTGACAATTGTCACTGCAAGCTGACGTCGCTGCCGCTCCTCAGCCTCCTCCTCGGTTGGCAAGTAAGTGCGTTGCGGTGTCGGGGATTTGTTGTGTTTGTTGGATTTGTATATGGCCGTATATCGCATCTTAAAATAAGCAGCAACATGTGCGAGCGGGTCCAATACTTGTCCATAACATTTGCCGCGGCTGTGGCAGCTTATGGAAATCATATGGCGAAATGTCAACAAAAAACAAATACCATAACCGACAACAAAAAATACTCGGCGGGCGTATATGGCGTGGATTTTGTCAAAGGAATTCGCGCTTAGCATTTCGAGATTTCTATTTTCGGCGAGGGGGCGTGGCAGCTGCCAAATCGCGTGAATTATATGGCGATTAGTCGTATATTAGTGAAGGCAATTACAAAACGTACTGCCTTACGATCTGAAGATTATGACAAATGCACGACACTTTGATATATGGTGTAGATAAATGTTTACACGTTGGGTCGAGATTTATTTCATTTGGATTTAGGCGGGCTCTGGTGTTTTTTCTATATAGCAACTTAAGAACAACTTAAGCAACAAAACAATTTTTTAACATATTCTTTAAAATGCTTTTAGAGTTAATAATATCACACAGTTTAAAAACATTGATTATTATCCAACTGAAATGATATCATCTGAGTGATAATACGACTAAATTGGTTCACATTTCGGTTTTATTTAAGCCCCTCCCAATTTATTTTCCCATCTGCTACCACTAAACATTCCCCTAATCCCTTCGGCTAGAAGATCTCCCCCTCAGCTCGTTTAAGTGAATGCGTTTATAATACCGAGAGAAGAATCATCCGAGATCTTTCTCTCGCGATGCCATCATTGGAAAGCGTCATGCGATATTAAGTGAAGCACTTTGTCAACTCTCGACGAGCGCGAGAATCGGAGGGAAGAACCCGGGGGGAATCCCCTTGATGTCCTCGGTAACGGAGCACCGGATGTTGTTCGGTAATTATTTAGTGCTCGCTGCTGGCTTGGCATTGGCGTTTGATGTGTTTGCGTTGGCTTTGCTTTTCTTTTTTTGATATATTTAACAACAAATTGCTGAAGCGCGTCCAACAAGAACAACAGCGACGGCAGCAGGAACAACAAGCAATGCGACAACATGAGAACAACAAATAAACAAAGACATCATCAATAAAAAGCCATGGTCGACGGGCCAGCACAAACACAAGTCGAAGTTTCGGGCCTCCCGCCCCATAACTCCCCTCTTCGGGGCCCAAAACTCCCACTCCCATCGAAGACAAGACATTAACTTTCAATTGGAGAGCGAGATGGGGAATGTTGATGGGATTATAAGTGATTTTCATCAAAAATGCAGCGCACGACAAGAACAGATATGGCATCTATGGGGGTACACTGGAAAGATATGATGCCCAGTTAGAATCTGCTTTTCAAAACGACAAACAATAAGTCTCAAAGTCCCTATGAGGGAGCAAATAAGGAGAACTGGATTCTCAAATTGAAAATATTGTTTAAAATTATAGTTTTAGTATTAAGCATACCATAATCAATAATAGTTTTCTTTTATTTTTAAATTTTGTAATATCTTGGATGAATATAAATTACACAATAGTCTTACAATCTTAATAAACTAATTCTTTAAAAAGTTATACAAATTAATTCATAAAGAAGAATCAAATATTTAAAACTACATTTAATAAATTTTGAATACAATTTGTATGATACATAGCTATAAAAAATACTTTATTAAAAAACCGAAAAAAGGTTCAAAAACCATGAACAATTTCATGAAACCGTCATTAGAAAAACAGAACATTTTTCCAAGAACAAATCCACCCGGTTTGTGCTAGGCCCTATCATAAATCAATATATTCCCTACTTACTGAAAGGAATATTTTTTGCTCAGTGTGCGTGAGGGATAAGGCCTTGTTAAGTTGAAAGTTGCCGAGGACAAGCGACGTGATAACTCAAAGCGAGACATCAATCGATTCGTCACCGTCGCGGGCAATCAGCCAGCAGAACTAACCCAACTTCCACTTGAACCCAACTTCAGTCGGACAGTCGGACTCCGCGGTTTAAGTTTCAGTGCCCGGTGGCCGCCCTCGGGGCCCTCTTAAAATATTATTCATAATTCCATAAATTTAAAGGCCCCAAGGAGCTGGTAGCCCGAAGTCTCGTTGGGGCCACGCGCCTGCGCGTTTGTCATATGCAAAAAGGGAGGGGCGGGGAAACCCTCTTTATACGACTGCTCCGCTACATTAAGCCTAATGAACGTCCTTAGCTGTATTGGTGGAGGGTTCTACACAAAGAAAAATAACACTTATGCTTAAAATCTAATATTTATATTTTTAAGATATTGAGATGAGTTATTATTTCTAAGCTCAAAGGTTTTTAAAAGTATCCCAACTTTAACAAAATTTTAAAATTCTTTTTAAAATGATACTTGTTATAACATTTTTTTTTTTATGGAGCAACTTTTAATTATACATTTATATATTTTCTTGTTACAACATTGGTTCATTAAGATTTTATGGTCTTTAAAGAGATGTAGCTAAATATATATATTTTTGATGGTAAAGCTGTAGTTGATATATTTTTCCCAGTGCCTTCTCAGATCTCGGTGTCTGTGTCACTTGTCGGTTTAAAGAAGACCACTTCCCAGTCCCCTGGAATGACCAAAAGTCGCCGTGATTACCGGGAAAGGGAGGCCGCTCGCAGCTCGCCGCTCGGATGGCATTAGCGCAGAAATATTTAATTAATGGTAATTTATGTGCACGTAAATTGTGCAAAGTGCGACCGGAGTTTCAGTCGAAGGCAGCTGCAATAAAAGCAACACCAATCGCGGCACCAGCAGGATGATATGAGGAAGTGCCCAGTATCAGTACCCCCCGCCGTTTCTAGTTAACATCGGGAGTTGCAAAGGTTAATAGGGTTTTCTTTCTGGCTGGCGGTGTCGGCAAGGCAATTGCAATGGGTTAACTGTCATTGAGCGTGGCGGTAGCCGGTTAAAAGGTCTGAATAATCAAGGTTGGAAAGCGATCGGGAGAGTTCCGGCGGTTGTCTGGCGAAATCCTAAGTGCACCCTTTCTTTTGTTCGAAAAGATAACTTTACTTTATGGTTTTATTACAAAAGATTATATTATATGTTACGGTTACAAAACCAAATTGGCTAAAAAAAATCAATACAATTCAGTAATTAAAAAAAAAGTTACATGGTAACAATACAATTCATAAAACCAATACCATTCAGTAATTAAAAAAAAGTTACATGGTAACGATACAATTCATAAGCTCAACCAATGTTTTTATTACTTGAATAGCTCTAAAGGGTTTCTGAGCTTATCCTTAATTTTGATGATAAATCTAACTTTTAATGATATAGATCCAAACTATTTCATTGCAATTTTCTTTTAAAGAAGGTCATAAAACATTACCAAATAAATGTTTTAAGATCCTTTTACATTTACATTTTACATTTTAACAGAACGTTTCAGATTAAGTTTAGGTTCTCGGTTAAAACAAATTATCTGTTGAGTAAGTACCTGCTATCTTAACGAGAACGTGGTTTTTAGATTAGAGTTTTCAGTCAGCTAAAACCCACATGATAATTAAAATCTAAATTTTACCGAAACAGTAGTTTAACTCAATGAGAGAAGTACAGTTAACCCCAAGTATTAATAACCAAATAATTAAAACATCATCAAATATTATAGTTTGTTTCAGAAGGGTTGCTAATTTAATATCATATAACAGATATCTGTAATGACAGAACCCAACTGGAGTTCCGGCCAAGCCAATAAAGCCAGTGACACTGAGGAATGCAATAAGATGTCAACGGTAGCCGGCGGAATATTCGCCCGACTGGTATGCAAATTTTGCAACTGCTACTGCAGTTGGATGCGAAAAGCATCTAGCAGCCGACATTGCCGCACTAAAAACTAATAAGATGTTGTATCGTCATGTATCTTCCGCGGTGCTATCCGTATCTGTAACTGCGAACCGAGCCGAGGAGCTGAACCTCGGGCATCTGCGGCCATCCGCTGATGGCTTCTCATTTTATTTCACCTTGTCACGTGCTGCGTTTGTATGTGAGCTTGCAGCGGTGGCAATTTCCCGCATTTCAGCAGAAAATATCTAACTACCTACGCGCACTCTCCGATTCCGATTCGGATTCTTATGCGGATTCTGATTCTGATTCCGACTGTGACTGCGACCGCGACTATGGCCAAAATCATGGCCAGAGGCGTCGAGAAATCGGCCCCCTCAAGAATGTTGCATAACTTTATCGGACCGGGCGGCAGATCCAGCTATCTGAGATTGTGAACATCACACGAAGAAAAAGAGTAAGAGATGTAAATTAAAATCCGATAAGTGCCTGGTTAGTTATATATGGATGGATTTCGCTATAGAACATACAACAAAAAAAATGTTCTTCTGTATTTTACCTTTTAAAAAATTATACTTGCGCAATTAATAAATGTATTTTAAAATTCATCCATTCTTATATCGAGCGATCCTAAGAAAAGAATTGTTTTTTAAATAAGTTGTGGTATTATTTTGTATTGTTTTATATTGTTATTATTTATATTTATTAATTCTACTACAAATAAAGCTTTTTAAACCGTTTGATGTATTTTATTAATAAATCGACTGCTGTGGCTTAAACCCTAAGGGGAAAACTATAGCATCATTATTTGGCTTGTTACACACTGATGTTAAATTAATTAATTTGTATAATTTTAAAAACTACAATCCGTACTTTAAACTTTAATACAATTAACAATAGTTTACCTTTTTAATTTTCATATTTTTTAAGTTTTTAGTAGACCCACATTTGTTTTATGTGCGCGATTAGGTACCCGTTGAGGTTTTCCGACTACGCACCTGGTCACAAATAGCAGTGGCTGTATCTTTTTGTGAGGACTCTTTTCTACTTAGTTGGGGGAAGCTGTTGGAGCTTTTTTCATTAAACGGTAATTTCACACCGCTGGACAAGCTACACACATATATAGAAAAGGACGGCCGATGCTCGGGGAAAGAGAGGGGCGAACTGTACGCGGCTAGAATTTTTCGGACATTTATCGCCTGGCTGTCGTCGCCGGTCGAATCTCTCTATCGCTGCCCAATTACAAGCAAGTTAAAATCAAGTACGGGGCATTGATTAGTTGCCCTGGCAGGAACGGCGGGGAAAGAGAGGGAAGAACGACGGGAGAGCGAGACGGCAGGCGGAGAGATTAAAATGTAATCTTTAGCGCCGCAGTCATATGAAACGTGTTCGATTAGGCTTACGGCCTCAGAGAGGTTTCGTTGTTCTACACTGATCCAAAGTTTGCGAAATAAGTTCTTGGAATTAATTGTACTTTAATACCCTCAAAACGAATAACTGATTTGAAATGGGGAAAATAAAAGCGAATAGCTTAACTCACAGCAACACCGAAATCGTTCTCAATATTTTGGAAAACATCAAATTTAACATTTAAAAGTAGTATCTTACAAAACCAAAAAGGGTTTCAAGTTTTTTTTTAAATATTAAAAAAACATTTTTTTTAAATATTTGACCAACATTTCTTAACCCTATTTTATTGATTTTTTAACAACTCTATATTTTTGAAAGCTTTTTTCTGTTTGGCTCCAACTGGTTGGTTTCCATTTCGCTTCGTGTTGGTTTCCGAGGACCTGGCCAACTGCTGTGCCGCATGTAGGTGGCCCTGGAGTGGGAAGTGGGTTTTGGCCGAGAGACCCCCTCTGACCACCGGTAAGTGCTGAAATGTGTCCTACCTACGCGGACAAACGGAATGGGCTGAAATCAAATTTGCCAACGGATTTATAGTTTCACTAGTTTGCCGCAGAAGATTGCGATTGTGGATGTAGATAACAGGGGAATAGAAAAAGTATTCCTCAATTTCAGAATTTATTAGTCATAAATATATGTGCCCATAATTTTTTTATTTTATATGCTTTAAATACATTTATAAGAATTAAATTAAGGCTAACTTAAGTATTAGGAGAACCAAAAAAGAAGTTAGATAAACAACTTTACACGTTTTACGCATTTTCGGATGAAACGTGGTTTATTTTGGGCAAATTTATTGTCAGATCACATTCAGTCATTCAATATCTTGCTTCTTCTGGTATTTAAATCAACCCAAAGCGGAATCCTCAAATTTAAATTCTAAGTTATGCTCATTTGCTTTATTGATTTGTCGCATTTAGCTTAAGTATAAGTTACCCAGGACTCAAAATTGGTAGCAATTTGTAATGACATAGAGTGCGTTGCAACCCAGACTCGTTCTAAACTAACTAACTCAGGGAATCAAAGGGAATGCCCAAGTTTGTGCAGCCATAAGTACCGAAAGTTACTTTCGAATCCCCCCTCAAATCAATCTCTATAAGGCGTCTCACTGTTCGGTACTTATCCACACTTGACCAGATTCCGGTCTTCCCATAACCCCCGATCCATTTCGCAGTAAATGAGCAATTTACTGGGTTCCATCGACCGAGTGTAATTACAATGAGGGGAGGGCCAGATGAAATGCATCCAGGGTCATCATGGTTGTTTAATAACCTTAAACAGATTTCCTGCTGTCTTAGTAATGCTTTTCCGTTGTTTACATTGCAGCTTAAAGGATTCGGCCTTCCATCCACCACAATCGCCATCGCAGTCCACCCACACACACTTTCGCCCACCTGACCATGGCCTTATTCAATTTTGCAATTTTGCGTAAATGTAATTAAAATATCCTTTTGGCCCTTTACAAAGGCGCCGAAATCTCCACCTGTGTGTGGGTGTGTACGTGGGTGGTTCGGGGTGGTTTATGTTGTTTTTGGGGGCTCTTTAGGTGGTGCATCCTGGTCAGTTGCGGGTTGCACGGTATGAGACTTTCCCCAGCATTAGCCAACCGCATGCAGCACTTGTTGTTAAGTACATCTCACAGACAGTTGTGGTCAAAATAATAGTTGTAGAATTTTTGTGGCAACTTATAATTGTTGTACATGGTAAATAAGATTGTTTTTATTTCTTTTTTCTTTTGAGAGAATTTTTGAAGACCGAGATATCGAAAACTTTACGATTTATGGTATCAATATCACATTATTCTATGGTAAAAATGATGCGTCATAAAAAATACGTAAATTTAGCATTTTTCAATAGCAAATTGATCCTTACGTGTTTTTCTTTCTGTGTGGGCTTATCTTGATCTTATATTCACATTAACAGGGCTCGTTCTTTACAAAATTATATTTTAAATTCAAACAATTAAAGAGATATATACTAAAAAAGGAGATTTGAAATCTTAAAAGTTTTTATATTTGTCAAAAATTAAATAACAGATCGTGATATTGCAATATAAGGTTGTTTGGAGACATAATCTACAATTTAATATATTTTAAGATCATCATTTTCTTGACCTCCCCTGTACACTTAGAGAAAAAGATGGGCAGGGGCATTTGGGGAATGCAGACAGTCGCATTACACGCTCTTCTGCATGTTGTGCAATGGGAGAAGGCCGGCTCAAAGGAGCCTGGGCCTCGTAGTCGAGCGCTTTTTGGAGCGGGTTAACGTGGCTCTGTTTGTTTATTTGTTCACTTGTTTGCCTCGCATCTCGCTCGCTCTCCGGTGACCTTTGGCCCCGCGCTCTGGAGGGGCAAGTGCAACAATCAAGGCGCCCACAAACCCCGCTTACTGTCAAAAACACGCAGCAACGGGCAACAAACAAACAAACACAAGCTCTCATATGCCGAACTGTGCGGGTGCACAGTGGATTGGGCAGGTCAACAAACGATTTGGTTAAAGGAGAATTAGTCATTATGGCTTGCTTCATTTTAATGTTTGTTCTATAATTTGAAACTCCATCACATCTCGACTAATTGAAAGAGTTTTTACAGTCAAACAGACCACCCAATTGGGCCAGGCACAGCTAGATGTGGAAATTAAATAGCTCAGTGTAATACAATTCTTTAATACAAAACTGGTTTTCACACATTTCCAGAGAAAGCAATTATGGAGGCGATTAGAAAATAAGTGTTATGATAAAGTAGTTTTTAGAACCTACCCTTAAACCGATTTGGTATCTACAGAGGGGATGTAGCATTAAAAAATTAATTTTTTTTTATAAATTATTAAATGTTTCCGAAATTTTGAAATTTAATATATATAATACTTATATATGTAAATATATTATATTATATATCATATTACTTGTTCCTAACTTATATTTCTTTTATGTAATGTAATACTTGATAAAATTAATGGTTTAAAAAACGTAACATAATTTCATTTAGTATCCCTGTTTTATAAATTTAGAAATGTACATGATAGATTTTGAAAGGTATTACTAATAAGCTATTTTATAATAAGTATAAAATTCAGTTGGGACCCACTGTACTGCCATCCGAAAAAGGTTTTGCTCAGCAATCGCAGCAGAGGCCGTTGCTGCAGCTTCTTGACAATGATAACAATGCGGCGAGGTCCTTTCCAGAGGTTGTGACACGAACTGGATGGACTGACTGGGCTGACGGACGGGGCAGGACTTGCAGGACTCTGCTGCAGCGCAGCGCTTTAGTGTGTAATTTAATTGAACGGACATAACGAGACGCACACGGACGTACGCAAACATATAGGCAGTGGGGTCGGGATCGAGTCGAGGAGTCCAGTCGAGTCGAGTTGAGTTCGTGTGGGGGACTAAAGAGGACTCTTTGCTTAATTGAAAGCAATTAAGTGGAAAATTGAAAACTTTGGCAGCCATAACGTTGACGTCTGACCGCCACTGACACACCGCATTCCCTTCGAAACGCGCTGCATCCCGCCCGCCCATTATTCAAGCCCACACAGAGAAAAAATGTACAAAATGTAAATGTAAAGATAAAAGTTATAAAGAATTAAAGTATATTTTATTGATGTTTTTTTCATTAATTCTATATTTTTTGGATCAGTTTTTATATCTCATTTATCTTAAAAATCATATTCTCACTTTTCGTTGAAAGTTTCGGTGAATAAATTATGGTTACAGATAAAGATATCACGGGTATTAAGCATAATATTTACTAAATATGCAAGAAAATAGAATTTAATTGTATTTTCGACACTAGAATTAGGTATTTAAATTAAGTTTTGTTTAAACGATTTCAAATAGATCTCTATTACTTAAAATACGAAATTATAGAATCGATAGAAAACTAGAGAAAACTATAGTCTATGGCTTCGACTATCAGATACCCGTCACTCAGCTTACGGGAGTGCCTACAGCGCCAACTAGCCTATAGCGCCCCTAGCGGCTTGGTGGCGTAACAGTGAAAACAGCTAATTTACTGTACATTTACATGTAGTGTGCAACCTGGATTGAATTGCAAAGAAAATGATTATTATTTAGTTATAACATTACAATGACTGGTCCGATTTCAATAATTTCTGGCATGAAGATGGGTATTAATAATAGGAACATCTTAACAAAACAAACAAAATAAATATACAAAATTTTTTAGTAAAATAGTCGTTTGTACCTTGTTGATCTGTACGCCAAGTTCCAACATTCTAGCTCTTATAGTTTCCGAGATCTCATCGTTGATACGGACAGACGGAAATGACTAGAACGACTCGGTTAGTGATACTGATCAAGAATATATACACTTTATGTAGTCGGAAACGCTCCCTTCTACCTGTTTTATACTTTCCGACGAATATAGTATACGATTAACGAGTATAAAAATAAATTAAACACCAAATAAAATATTTATTAGGAAGTAAAAGCAATTTTTTATTAAATTGTTCTTTAAAAACAATGCAACTTTTAATACTTACAAACCACTCACCACCCAACAATTATACATTTCTAAAGATATTTAGAAAATACCTATCTGAGTCCAGCTAATAGAGTTTTCTCTAAGTGCCTCGACATGCACAATGCATTTGCATTTGATAGTCCCGCCCACATTTTGGGGCGGCGAGTGGCGAAAAAAGTGTGCAGTCACGTACGACGCCGACCGCGGCAGAGACGCCATTTTGCGCTGCTACTGTCACTTTACATGCCACAACACACAATTGACAGCGCGGATATTTATGTAAATAATTTTTCATGTTGCTGGTCGGCAGCAGCCAGCGACAACAAAAGTATGCACTTTCTGTTGACGTGACCCGCGCGCGTATGCGAAATAAAAAAGGCGAATTTTCACCCAGAAAATAAACAAAAATAGGCGAAAAATGGACGCCCACACAAAAGGGGTTAAAGGCTGGCGCCCATTCATCTATTTCTCACCCCGAAGCGTCTGCATAAAGAGCCCATTGTCGCGGTCCAGCCCACAAAATGGTTAAAGTGCAAAAAGGGGTGCAATTTATGAAAGAACTGAGCGAAACCGATTTCCAGATGGACTTAAAAAGCGTTGCCAATATGCATAAGTTACGCAAGTTTTTGCGCCAGTGAATGCGTTTTAATTAATCCATAAAACTCGTTACATTTCAAATGTATAAAAAACATGATAATGACAATGCACATATTTTTAAGCTTGTGAAATATGTTTTTACTCACAACTTGCTCTGATATTGTCAAAAAAGGCGTTGATTCATTAAATTAGTCTTAAAAAATTCTGTTTTAAATTAAATTTTTCGAAAGAACTCCAAAATCTTTATAAAGTACAATTTATTTCTTCTGTTTTAAATTCATAAATATTTATTACAAATAAAAATCACATAACAATATTCATCGGTGTAAAAACATATCAAGCTCATCTGAGTCTAAAGATGCCACCTTTAGGGTTTGAAATATGTTTTACTTACAAATTGCGCCAAAATTGTTAAAAAACTATAGTATATTAAAATCTTTATAAAATACATTTTATTTCTTTTGTTTTGAATTTATAAATATTTATTACACATACAAATTTTCTTCTGGTGATAAAAAAGTCTTAAACTCAAAAAAGTTTAAAGAAGCAACCTGGTTTTCATAGCGAACCCCATTTTACTGAAACTACAAATCTACCAATCATTTTCAATTTCCAAGCTATCGGGAGAAATCCTTTGAATAAATTCAAAGCTTTACAGAATTTTCTTTCTTTCTCTTGCTTTAATTAATTACTTTAAATAAGTATGGTTCCAATCATTCGACATTTACATTTTAAATTCGTTCCCACTCTGCGTTCCCATTTAAGATATCGATTGAGGGGGTAGGTCTATTGTGCGTAATGCGCCCCTAATTATAACACATTGCAAATGCAATTAATAGGCGCGACAATTAAAAGTAACGAGCAGAAGAAATCATTATGGATGTTCATAAATGATAATGTAACCAAGCTATTACGAGGGCGGGCATTTGGGGGAGTAGTCAATTTCGAAACGCTTTCGAAACTTTTGTCGGCCAATGGGGCGGACAAAAAGGGATTTCGCATCCTAAGCCAGGAAATATGCTTAAAACGTGGCCAGCGATTTGCAATCGCTGACTGAAACACACATACGATATAAACGCAGGAATTCGCCCACACAATATATCGTGGCACAGTTGACTGGACTAATTTGTCGGAAATGACGTTTTCGGTTTTAGCCAGCGGATGTGGAGGTTATGTATGCGAGAGTAGGGAAACGGGGGAGCTGGCGGGTTTGAGTGACAGGAAACCGGCAAAGGCCGAAAATATTTCAAGTCCTTGCACGACACTTTTCCAAAATGACGCCTGCTAATTTAATTAATTTCCACCTGGCCCGATGGCACAAAAGTTTAGTCCTGCTGCAAAAACCACCCCGAAAAAAACACCCGAAACCCCATCGCCCATCAGCAATACACGTAATTGAAACATTCCTTGACCAGCGAAATAATAAAGGAGTCGCCCGAAAAAAGGAAAAAGTTACTTCTGCCGCAATTATTTGGCACGTCTCCACTAATTAATTACGCCTTTTGGCTCCACGTTCTTGGGTGGTTCGGTTTCGGTTGTTCCAAGTTTAAAATGTCCACGTTTAATTAAATATGGCCCGGGTGCGGCGGCTCTATAATTAATTTCGGCACTGCAATTTTGTTTAAAGCAAAGAATGCGGCCCAGCAAAAAATATGTATGTGCCACGGAAAGCTGAAAACCGAACCGAATTAGAGCAGGACATCTGCACGGATGGATCCGGCCTCCCTCGCGGGGATTCCCCACTCCATTACCAACTTGAAATTCACACAGAGAGAAAAGTCATCAAAATAGTACAGGTCTGCAGATTTTATTCTGAATCAACAAATTTCATACTAGAAATGTTTCCTTAACCAATAATAAAATATGCATTTTATGATTATTATAATTTTATTTAAATATTCTATCTATTGACTATATAAAATATTTGCTGCTTATATTACATTATTATTATTAAACTTGCACATTATTTAGACTCTTTCATATAATTTATACTCGCAAGTCTACTATTTTGTAGTTTCATTTCTTTTTAAAAATGTTTATATGAAATATGTTACATTTCTACACTATTCAGTCTCCTTTAAATTCCTCTTAAATCTAAAATTTTATTGTGTTATTTCATTTAATTTTAAAATAGTGATGAATTTGTAGAATTAGTTATATTTATCGAAATTAATATTCAAAGAGATAGGCCTTAGTATTTATGAACACCGATAGCTATTAAAAGCCTAATTGCCGTGTTTCCCAATAAAGTCAAGATCTGCTGATAAATATGAGTAATGGGTGGACTTTGCGAATATGGGTCAACGTGTCATTGGACTTTTACTCTAATTTTATAGCTTAAATATTGTTTTATTAGGATTAACATGCTTTTTTGTCAGTGCGGACTCGAAATCAGAATCGGAGCCTGAGTCGGTGGCCAGGGCATTAAAGTGTCAATATCCATTAGGCAGTCCTGATTGTTTAAGCTGCTTTACGCCAACTTCTTTTCTGGCTTTCTTCTCTTTCTCCGTCCGGTCCTAAGTTTCTTGACACGCTCTCTCTCTTTTCAGCCCGGTTCTTTTGTCTCCGGAGTCTTTTATTGCCTGCAAAGCCGTAGCACAATGACTCCTTCTCCGCTATTTGTTCTGGCTGCTGTTGAGCTCATTGTTTCAAATAAGAAATGACGCGAATTGGCTAGAGCGAAATGGTTAGAAATGCAAATTAGCGGGAGATAAGAGGGGCGGTTAAGGGGCGGGGTCGAGGAAATGGCCATGGCAAAAACCCCAATGCCCTATGGCCATAAGTTGGGCAAATATAAGAGGGTGTACGTGGAAAAGGGCTATGAACTTGTCAGTCCGAGGGAATATATTTTTCATTTATTTAAAAAAGCAACCTAAAAATGACCCAGAAAGAGTAAGCAATTTTTGACACAATTTAAAAGAATTTATAATGTATAAATGGAAGTTTTTAAATCAAATAAAATCTGGTTAAACTACCTATAGGTAATTGCGCAATGCTTGAGACCGATTTTTATTGACTATGGTTACAGTTCGCTATGTTTCTGATTGTTTGCAATAAGAAAGTAAATTTTTTTTTTAGGTTTTGTTATTGAGAAAAAGTGTACAACTTAATATTTTTTTTTAAATATTAACTTATTCCTAAAAAAGGAGTTATACAAGCTTAGGTACTGTCAAAACGGTTAAAACTTGAATTTCTTCCTGTTTCCAATGAATATTACCATACCTGAAGCCACATGCTCTACTTCATACCCTTACCAATCCATTTACTTCAATTTAGAAAGTAAAAAAAGTGTAAAATTACCGCTAGCTAATCTTTGTCATCTGCTGCCTTGCCTGATTTTACAGATTTCTTGTCCAGGTAATTGCAAAAAAAGGTCAAGTCGGCAGAGGAAAGACAAAGGAAACTAGAGAGTGGCAAAGAAAATGAGAAAGCTTTGGGGACTTGAGCTTAATTGGTAATTACACAAAGTCGCGGCATGTTCTACACACCTACATACAATTATTTGTGACCGTGCATGGATTCTAGGTTCAGGGACCTCATACTTAGGGTTTCGGCTTCAGTCAGTCAAGCGACAAGCAATTTCGTGATTTATATTTAAGCGAAAACTTTTAACTCTAACCAAAATCCCCGGGGATAAGGCACGGTCTCCTATTGTTCCTGCTCCAAAAGGGGTTGGGAGGTCACAACCCCTAAAAGCTAAGCAATGGCTGGGTGGGCTGTCGAAACTTGTGGTTCCTTTCAATTAACCTTTCATCTGTTTAACATGTATTATAAAATTAGACGCGGTCTCCTGGACCACAGCAGCAGCAGTGGGTTAAGGGTGGGCCGATTGTGAGTTGGCCCTGCCTAATGTATGCGCAACCACAGCCCCAAGACATGACAACACTATTAAACATTATTCGTGGCCAGCGGAAAGGGCGGTTAGACGGAGGCCTTAATTATCGCCGGGCCAACGCGACGTATACGTAATCGATGGATGGAATGGCTCCTGTTCTTTTGAATGGATTTTACTTAAATTTAAAAAATATTAATATCCCATAAGTTTTTCGAAATTGATTTTGGTGTCCTAATACGAGTATAATGGCTTCAATTATCGTCAGGCCAACGCGACGTATGCGTAATCAGTGTGGAATAATGAACAAAACATGATATGAAAATTTAAAAATATTTTACATTTCATCATAAATGCATCGTAGTTCGAAAAAAACCATTGGCTAGTTGGTTTTCCAAAAGTAGGGAAGTGTAGGGTAAGGTGACAAACTCGTCAAATCTGATATGTGACGTCAGTCAAAATTCCGATAAAATTCTAGTCGATTTATCTTATCGTATCAGAAAAAGTTCGCGAAATTTGTTTGTAAAATAATATTAACTAAAATAGCAAAACTGCAAAGCAAAATGATTTTTGAAAAATTATTTTTGCAGTTACTATTATTTTTGTTTGAAGAAACTTTTTGCATCAAAAAATTTAAGTTTTCAAGTCGAGGGAAAAAGTTCAAAAAGGACATTTTCACACAAATTCGTCCTTTTCAATAAGTACTGAATGGGTTAAGAAATGTATTGTATCATTCAAACGGCATTTAAGTTACCTTTCCATTGATGCCAAAGTTAACAAGATGTAAGTTCAAATTATGAGTATACTTACCTTTTTTTTTGTGAAAATACTTTTGACCACCCTTGTATATTATAAACAGGTATCATGAGAAACATTTTGTAGGGTGTGAAGATTTAATTTTTTTGGTATCTGTTGACATTATATCGTTATTTGTTTCTTTTCTAAAGCCGATATCAAAAAAAAAAAACAATTATTTTTTGAAGATTTTTGCGAATTAGAAACCGAACAGTTGTTCAATTTAAACCCAGAACTAAAGTAAACATTTTTTAAGTGTACAGCAAAATTTGTATTCCATTATTGTACATTTTCAACTTTTCTTTAAAAAAAATCATTTTCAGTGTGTATTTATAAGTTCGTCACCATAGCCTACAGAAACTTTTAAAATTGAAAAAATATTGCGTCACGCCAAGAGCAGCGGTATTTCACCCCTCTGGAATTTTACCATCAAACTTGTACAGGAATATGTTCAATATATGTCAGCAACTTTCTGTGTTTTAGCCCTTGAAAAATATAAATTTTTGGAAAAGAGACATTTAAAAAAACCGTTCGTCGCTATGCCTTACACGGCCCTACATTTTATACGAGCTTAATCACTTTTTTCTCTTCAGTTTTAATGTAAAAACCTTTGAGCAATTTTGTTCTCAAAGTAAAACTTATTTTTTTGTTAAAACTTTTCAATCTTATTGCAAATCTGGTTTTTTTATTCGTTTGGCTGTCGGCTTGAAAACTTTCGGCATTTACAGAATGGAATGTGAAAACTATATGTGACTTGATAAGAAAGAACCAAAAACAAACAGGTCTCGATTTTTTCTTTGAAATCATTTTATCAAGCTTAAAGTCGAAAATATAAAACCGTAGCCATTACACACAAAAAAAAAATTATGCAAAACCAACGATTGAATTATTAAAAGTGCCCAACATATAGAATAGATAAATATCTATCAAATGTTAAATACATTAATCTAATTAATCTTACTATTAATGATATCGAAAATATATAGATAAAAACAATATGGGAATTTAAATGTGACATTTTTAAATTAGGAATGGATTTCTTTAAGTGTTCCGTTATTATACCCGTTACTTGTAGAGTAAAAGGGTATACTAGATTCGTCGGAAAGTATGTAACAGGCAGAAGGAAGCGTTTCCGACCCCATAAAGTATATATATTCTTGATCAGGATCACTAGCCGAGTCGATCTAGCCATGTCCGTCTGTCCGTCTGTCCGTCTGTCCGTCTGTACGTCTGTCCGTCTGTCCGGATGAACGCTGAGATCTTGGAACTATGAGAGCTAGGCTATTGAGATTTGGCGAGCAGATTCCTGAGCTTCTTACGCAGCGCAAGTTTGTTTCAGTAGAGTGCCACGCCCACTCTAACGCCCACAAACCGCCCAAAACTGTGGCTTCTACAGTTTTGATGCTAGAGTAAAAATTTAAACTGAAATGAATTGTTCTCATCAATACCTATCGATTGACCCAAAAAAAGTTTGCCACGCCCACTTTAACGCCCACAAACCGCCTACAAACTTCAAAAAATCGTAAATATGAACGCGGATATCTCGGAAACTATCAAAGATAGAGTATTGGGATTTCAGATTTAGATTCCGTAGCCTTGTACGCAGCGCAAGTTTGTTATGCGAATATGCCACGCCCACTCTAACGCCCACAAACCGCCCAAGCCTGTGGCGCCCACAATTTTTATGCTAGATTAAAAATTTTAACTGAAATGTATTGGTCTCGTCAATGCCTATCGATTGATCCAAAAAAAAATTTGACACGCCTACCCTAACGCCCACAATGCTTAAATCTGTCTTCCGCCGGTAGGTGGCGCATTTAAATCTCGCTTTGCTGCTTGCATATCTCCATTTCCCTTTGGTCCCTTTAGCTGAGTAACGGGTATCTGATAGTCGAGGTACTCGACTATAGCGTTCTTCCTTGTTTTTTATTTACTTCGTCGAGTTTTAAATATACCTAATCAGAAAACATATATACATATATGCATATATGTGTAATTATGCAGAATAAGATTGAAATTTAAAATAATGCTTTTTTTCTATTTGAAAAAACATTAGTTCACATTCGGTGCTGGTACACAGCACATGGATCCTTTTTTCGTGCCATGCCAGGGCACCCGAAAAAACAATAAGTGTTTTCTCCTGAAAAAACTTCAACACCTTAAGGACTAAAAACATAGATAATAAAATGACGAACACCCCAAATAATCTTAACGTCAGTTCATATAAAGATGCACAATTACGAAACACCAAGTCTCGCTGGATACGATCATGTATAGATCACTGCGAAATGGAAGAAAAAACCCCTTAACCGAATTTTAACTGATTTCAAAGAATGCTTTGACAGCATACTCGGAGACTTTTTCATTGAACTGGAGGGGTTACACCTGATGACTAAGGGACAGTTGTTCTAGAGTTAGCACCGTTGTTGCTTTAGTCGTCAGGTGCAACTTCTCCAGACCAATGCAAAAACTTTCCGCGTTTGTTCGCAAATCATTCCGAAATTATCTTGTTTTTTATGGCCTTTCGGTAAGCATACAAAATGGACCGTAAGATAAATGTTTTGTTAAAATCTTTTAAGATGTAATTGCAGTTTCAATATAACCTATTAGACGAACAAAGTACCAAGGAATCAGATGACCCCTTTCTTCGAACAAATTATAACAAATGTTGTAAAATAAAATATTTTAAAATTTCATATTATTATTATTTCATACCCCTTATACAAATATAACTAAATTCTGTAAACAACCTTATAAAAAGTTCATTTATTTTCAAAATTGGTCAGAAAACGGACCTTTTTAAACGAATTTCTAGCATTTTTATTAAAAAAATACAATAACTTATTAAATAATGTGTGGTAAAAAAAAATTTCCTTTATAAAATTTGCATCTTTTATAAAACAAAGAATCGATGTTGTGTGTGTGTTTTTTGAATGTTCCGTTAAATGAAAAATTCGTTCGTACTTCGTGGTTGGAGACTAGTCTACATTTTCGTTTTCCTAAAAGTAAAGAAACAAAACTAAACTAAAAATAGTAATTTAAGATTTTTATCAAAAAACGTAAGACATTTTTTATGTGATTTTTGTTTGTTATAAGTATTAACAAACAAAAATCAAAAATAGTAGTTACATTTTAATCTATGTATTTCTTTATTTTAATGTAAGTTTGCGTATGGTGGTGTAGAATGTTTTGTATATAAATGTAAATTTGCGTAAAGTGGTGTAGAATGAATGCCTCATGTTTAAATTCTTTAACGGCGAAGCGAATGGGCGTGAAAATATTTTTCTTGCAATAATCTTATTTAATAAATGCGAAATCCAGAGACGTATAAACTAAAACACGGGGAAGTAGTTAAGGTCAAAGACAGACAAATTATAAATAAAAGTAACATGTAAAACCAATAAGAAGTAAAGTCGGCGATGTATGTATAATTTTCGATAACGATAGTTATTAGCCGCACTCATCGACCAGCAGGGAACATCTGTTTGGCCGACCAATTGCAGACATCTGGCAACGCCAATCGCACACGTCACCTGCCGTTGTGAAAAGTATGTAATTTTTATTGTTTACGTCTCCGGTTCTTGTTTTTGTGGGTCATTTGTGTATTATGAAGTTCGCCGACGTGCTGCGTCGCCTGGACGCCTATCCGCGCACCTTGGATGATTTCAGCGTTCGCACTGTGGGCGGCGCCGCAGGTGGGTGCAGATGAAACTGATTGTGGCGATAAGCAACCCAAACAACCGGCTTTTCTCGATTTTCAGTTACAATAATCAGCACCAGCACCATAAGTATCCTGATATTCCTCGAGTTCCTGAGCTACATGCAGCCCACCTTGAACGAGGAACTGTTCGTCGACACAACGAGGGGTCACAAGTTGAGAATCAACCTGGATGTAACGCTTCACAATCTCGCCTGCAACTACATCTCTTTGGACGCGATGGACTCCTCGGGGGACACCCACCTAAGGGTGGACCATGATGTCTTCAAGCACCGGCTGGATCTCAAGGGGGAGCCCCTCAAGGAGACGCCCATCAAGGAAATTGTGGCCGTCTCGCCGCCCAATAAGAACGTGACCTGCGGCAGTTGCTACGGAGCGGAGCACAATGCCACCCAGTAAGCTATATATCCGGATTGGATATTAGTAATTAACATTAATTTAACTTGTAAAGCTATAACTTTCCTTTACTATTACTATTACTGACTATTATCAGAAATCATTGCTTGTAACTACTACCTTGTAATACGAAGTATAATCTTTTGGATTCTGTCTACCTTCAATACCTAGACATTTAAATCGTAATCCTTTAAAGCTTCTGCTTTCTAATTTTTAGTGGCTTACAAGTTTTGTTAACTAGAAGATCCATTTGAATTTACCAAGTGCTTATAATGTTTTCATTGTTACTGCACACCTCAAAATTAGAATATTGTTTTCAATTAACGTGACGTGGAATATATTAACCATGTTATAGTTAAAAATGGATCTTGAAAGCTAGCTTTTTGTAGGATAAAATAATGATAACGATAACTTCGTCAAATCTTTATTAATCAAAATAATCTAGATTAGAATTTAGTTTATTGTTGGCCCCTTGTACTCCCCTTTTTAACCCTATCAACAATCCATTCTAGCTGCTGCAACACGTGCGAGGAAGTGCTGGACGCCTACCGGCTGCGCAAGTGGAACGTGGCAGTGGACAAAATCGAGCAATGCAAGGGCAAGTACAAACGCAGCGACGAGGACGCCTTCAAGGAGGGCTGCCGCATCCAGGGCCACCTGGAGGTGAACCGCATGGCCGGCAGCTTCCACTTTGCGCCCGGCAAGAGCTTCTCCATCCGCCAGTTCCACATCCACGACTTTCAGTTCAGCAATGTGAAGCTATCGCACACCATCAATCACTTGTCCTTTGGCGAGAAGATCGAGTTCGCCAAGACGCATCCTCTGGATGGTCTGCGAGTGGACGTCGCTGGTGAGTAGTAAACAAACAAGCCCATCCCGTGTCTCTTTAACATCTCTATTGCAATAACTTAACGTAATTTAAACAAGATTGGAGTAGGGCTTAAGGTTGGTGTTCAGTAACTCTAGTCAAATGCCAGCAGGATCAGCAGCGAATCCCTGTGCCGATGGCCATGAAGGTCCCGAAGGTTCCGCCTCCCTGGACCATGGTCTTGCCCACATTGTTGATCAGCTCCCGTCCACGTAGTCCGTATCTGTGGAAGATTTTTATTGGTTTCATTAGTTAGCCGGTGTAATTACATAATTGCCGGCCTCCACTTGCGTCACTCCATTGGAGAAGTGGCAAGCAGACCAGCCGGGTCCAAAGTCCAACTCACCTGAGTGCCGAGAATCCCCCGAAGACGGCTCCACTGGCCATTCCCACACAGAATCCGATGATGAAGCCCGTCTTCATCTTATCAAAGCAGGATGGTCCCTGCTGGGAAAATGAGCTCGTGGGCAGTGGCATGCCGCGAAGTCCGTGGTTTCTCTCGTTCTGCTAAATGTACGTTGATCCCGCTGCGTAGTAAGCTGCGCTGCTCCGGCTCACGTATGAATATAGCAAGTAGTGCCCAAAGGTCCGTTTATTTTAGGAAATATTCGAAATACTTCTATTTATTTCAGCACCGAATCGTAAAACAATGTGAATGTGTCAGTGAGCTAGGGATGTGAAAAAGCGTTACCGGAACTATCGATAATCTATACCGAATATAACGTATTTTAAACGGTCACACTAAAATGTTAGGTGGGCACTGAAAAAATATTGTGTTTTTTTACTATTTAGATATTTCCTTTATAAACCGATTATGACTTAAACTTTGTTAAATATTTTTGGATAAGTAAAGTACTTTTTAAAGTTAACTTATATGTGGGCAGCACAACAGGCAAACTTATTTAAAAAAGTAACGATCTTCTAAAGGATCTGTATTCAAAAACACACAATTAACAAATATTTTTGATTCTACTTCTATCGCCTTGTTTACTTATAAAATAATGGTGTTAGATAGAAAAGTGTTTTAATTCATTAGATCATCATCAGATTTTACAATGAAAACATTCTCCACAGATTTTTATTCCTAAAAATTAATTAATATTTGCAGAGACAAAAAGCGAAATGTTCAATTACTATTTAAAAATTGTGCCCACGGTATATATGCGGGGAAGTAATTACGGCGAGCCCATATACACGAATCAATTCTCCGTCACGCGGTACCGGAAAGATCTTTCAGATCGGGAGCGAGGAATGCCAGGCATATTTTTCAGCTACGAACTGTCGCCGCTGATGGTGAAATATGCCGAGAAGCACAAGTCAGTAGAGCAAATGGTATCCGCAATTTCAATTTTATTGTATTCGTTTTGTATCCGCAGCTCCTTTGGCCACTTCGCCACGAATTGCTGTTCCATTATTGGAGGGGTCTTCACGGTGGCCGGCATTCTGGCCGTGCTGCTGAACAACTCCTGGGAGGCCATTCAGCGCAAACTGGAAGTGGGCAAGCTCAGCTAACAACAATTTGAATCTCTTGTGCAGCTTCGATGCAGCTTTACTACGCCTAAATCATTATACATTCGACAAATCTCCAAATAAAAGTGCTTAATTTTATAGAAAAGGAAGAGGAAGGAGTTTCTTTAGGTAGTCCGATGTCCGACTGACAGGAATCCGGAGGTGTTTGAAAAGTATTTGGCATTGGCTTCCGTCTGGGAACGTTCCGCCGCTTGGGGATTAACAATTTCCAGACCTTGCAGTGGCGTAAAGGCCACACTGGAGGCTGTTCCGGAGATTTGCCGTTTGACTGTGGTGTTTCCTCCGTAAACTTGCTGCTTCTGCAGGTTCTTGTGCAGCGTCTTGCTGATCCGCACCTTGGTCTTCTCATCCACCTGGGGCAAACGGATGCGTCCGGTGCCGGTCTTGCCAATGGTGCCACGGGAGTAACCCAGATCTCCTTGGTAGGCATCCTCTTCGATCTGTAAGATAAGTGAGTAGGTTACCAATTAGTTTATGAGCATTCTAGGTACAAGCTTCCAACTTACATCTCCGAAATTCATGCGGTTTGCCTGCTTGCGGAACTCTGTAAGCGCATATCGCTCCTTCATCTTACGCACGCGCTTTCCTCCTCGCTTCTTCTTGCTTCCCTCGATGGGCTTTGGTAGTGGCTTGATAAACTTCACCGGTGGCGGTTCCTGCAGCTTGTCCAGTTTCTTCTCAACGTCCTCCTTAAAGCGCAGGCCAATCTCCCCATGGACACTCTCATGGCAGGCATCCACTCGAGCAGCCAGCACTGCTTTGGCGGCCACCAATCGAGCTGCCTTGCGTCGCAGATCGGGAGCAGTGTCCTGGACAATCTGGGAGTAATAAACGTAGCCAGTGTGTGGCAACATCTGCGTTTGTGAGAAGCCCGACAGGGTTTTCTTCTGCGAGCCCAAGACCTGAACATTGCAGGCGGGCATTTTGGATAGTTTGGAGAGACCGCCAGCAATGCCCAGGAGTTTGGCAGCTGTGGAAGCTCCGACAATCATCGAAAGATTGGGGGCTATAAAGGTCATGCGGCTCTCAACATACTCGTAGATCTTGGACTTGAAGTTGTTCAGCTCGATGGCCATTTCGCAGGCCTCATCGATCTTGGCCTTCTCCGCTGGCGTTAGCATGGTGCTATCGAAAGGAAGGGGATATTGTTAGAGGTTTTCCTGGACTAAGATGGCAACTAACTTACCCTTGAGTGGTAGAGGCGGTGACGGACACAATCATAATGGTGGCCTGTGTGAGGATGGCCTGCAGCTTCTCGTTGCTCTTGACCTGGTCCAAGTCATTGCCCAGCTCCTTGACCGCCAGCAAGTACTCAATCTCGCCCACAATCAGGGAGTCCAGTTCGGGGAATCTCTTTTGGTACTTCTCCTTGGTAAACTTGTGCACGATGGAGATCTCGTTGTCGATGTCCACAGCTATGGCATTCGCATCCACAATGAGGCAGTACTCGGGATCGGATTCCACAGATCCCAGCATTTCGGCTGCAGTTCTCTGGCGGCTTGCGTAGTGCTCGATCTGCTGCAGGGTGTTCCTCAGGCGCTCCGAATCGCGCAGCTTGCAAAGCTCCCGCACCGATTGAACGGTGACATCGACGTCCATTAGATTGGGAGCCGGCTTGGCCAATTTCTCCGCCAGGAGCTGTGAAAAAAAGGGAATTGCTTATTTCACAAGGATTCTGACCTGGTTTTAATGTACACTTACACTTTCGTCCTCGGCACTGGCCATCTCCGCATCTTCCTCCTCCAACTCATTGTCATTGTCTTCCTCCAAATCGGCGAGTAGTTCGTCTGCCAGCGACATTATTGTTTATTTTTAATTTTATTTACTAAAACTCGTGAAAATTGTTTTATTTTCCTTGGTGCTGGAATTAGAGCGACCCTTAATCGACCGCTAAAATATACCATCGGGATCTTTAAAATACTAAAATGTACAAATTACATAGAAATATGATTTTATATTTTGAATGTGGAAGGCGAAGCAGCGGCCTTTGTATATTAACAATCTACACAACAAAGGTTACACAACTTAAACAATTCAACGATTTAAACTATTCTTCAGAACAAGAACGATTCACAAAAACGTAAAAACATTTTCCAATCATAAGATTTTGGTATTTTTCATCCACTCTACGTAGTGGGTCCCTTACGTGACGGAATGGAGCTTATGTCACAGTGCGAGCATACTGAGTTTAGGTTTTGGCGCACAAAATCTCGGCGTCTTAATCCTGGCTTGTGCGCAATTCGCAATAATTTCTAGGCCGCTATCATGTCCAAGAAGTTGAACACAAGTGTGGGCGGAACGCCAACGAACACTTTGTTTAATTATTTTGCCAAATCGCCGGCTGTCGAGAAAAAGAAACTGACACCGAGCGTAAAAACCGAGCCGGCAACCACAGAAAAGGAGAATCTCAAGAACGAGCAGCCAAAGGTGAAGGATTCCGGCAAGAAGGATTCCGGCAAGAAGGACTCCGGCAAGGATTCCAGCAAAAGGGATTCCGGCAAGAAGGATTCCAGCAAGAAGGATTCCAGCAAGAAGGATTCCGGCAAGAAGGATTCCGGCAAGAAGGATTCCGGCAAGAAAGATTCCGGCAAGAAGGATTCCAGCAAGAAGGATTCCGGCAAGAAGGATTCCAGCAAGAAGGATTCCGGCAAGAAAGATTCCGGCAAGAAGGATTCCAGCAAGAAGGATTCCGGAAAGAAGGATTCCGGCAAGAAGGATTCCAGCAAGAAGGATTTTAAGCCAGCGGCGAAGAGGAAGCTGCCGCTTTCCGAAGGCTCCGACGATGAGGCGGTCACTGGCCAGCGCAAGCGGAAGCGTATCGTTCAGCCGGAATCGGAGAGCGATCCGGAAATGAACGAAACCAAGTCGGAGGACGACTTCTCCGAATGCGCCTCCGACTACGAACCGGACGCCAACGAGGCCAGCGATGATAGCGTCAGCAGCGGCGAGGAGGAGGTGTCGATCAGCGAACATGACGTGTCCATGGACAGTCCCACACCCAAGAAATCTCGCAAAAAGTCCAAGATTCTCAACAACAACAATGAACCTTCGAGCAAGAAGATCAAGTTGGAGACAACTATCCAGCTGGCCGAGGGTTCCACCTTCCAGGAGAAACTGAAGAACCTGCAGAGCAATGCCAAGAAGGATGCATCGTACGATGATATAGTGACCACCACCTCCACTCTGGATGAGCCCGTCGTGTGGCCCCACCAGAAACTAGAGTTTCTGCAGCCAGACAAGATCAAGGACAAGGCGGGAAGGCGTCCAGACCATCCGAACTACGATAAGAGCACCCTGCATGTGCCAGAGAAGTTCCTCAATGGTCTGTCGCCGGGAGTTCGTCAGTGGTGGGTCCTCAAACAAGACAACTTCGACTGCGTACTGTTCTTCAAAGTGGGCAAGTTCTACGAACTGTATCACATGGATGCCGACGTGGGCGTTAACGAGCTGGGCTTCACCTACATGCGGGGCGAGTTTGCCCACTCGGGTTTCCCAGAGATTTCCTTCGATAAAATGTCCACGATCTTGATAGACAGGGGATTCAAGGTGAGTTGTTCAAAGGAGACTGTTTTAGCCAGTATTTTTTATCAGTAATAACTCTCCAGGTGGCCCGCGTGGAGCAAACAGAAACCCCGGACATGATGACCGAGCGTTGCAAGCGCATCAAGGCCACCAAGTTTGACAAAGTGGTGGCCCGCGAAATCTGCCAGATTACCAATCGTGGAACCCAGGTCTTCGGATCACAGTGCAAGATCGGACCGAACCATCGGCCCACCTATATGTTGGCTTTAGTTGAGCAGAATGAGGGTACTTGGAGCCGGTTCGGTGTGTGCTTTATAGACACCTCCATAGGAGACTTCCACTTGGGCGAGTTTGAGGACGATAAGAACTGTTCTCGTCTACTCACCCTGCTTTCCCATCATATGCCAGTTTTGGTAATTAACTCTACTTTGCATGTTCGTTACTGGAAAACTACTTATTTATTTCCATTCCCTAGCTCCTCAATGAGAAATCCGCATTGAGCCAGCGATCCCAGCAAATTGTGCGCACTGTATTGGGCGGAATCCTCAAGGAGCAGGTTCCCAGTAATGGATCGCAGGCCTGTAATGCAGAAAAAACCCTTAAACTGTTGGCGGAGCGCTACTATGCAGGAAATGGTTCCAATGATAACTGGCCATTGGTTCTGCGCACCATGCAGTCGGATGTGGATCATTTGGGACTCACACCCCATGACGACTACAAGCTGGCCCTTAAAGCTCTCGGCCAGTGCATCTTCTTCATCCACAAGTGCAAGCTGGAGCCCAAGGTGCTGCCCATGGCACGTTATCAGCTCTATGTGCCACCCGATCAGCTGGCTGATGTAAAGCCGACTGTGGCCTCTACTTTAAGGCGTTCCCACATGGTACTGGATGCCACTACCTTGTCGAATCTGAGGATTATTGGCGAGGATCACTCCCTGTTCTCCACCTTAGATCACTGCTGCACAAAGTTTGGAAAGCGACTGCTGCACCACTGGCTTTGTGCCCCGAGCTGCGATGTGGCAGTCATCAAGGAGCGTCAAGATGCTATTGGAGAGCTGATCAGGATGCCAGCGGAACTGCAGGAGGTTCGTGCTTTGCTCGCCCCCATGCCGGATTTCGAGCGCAATCTGGCGCAGATTCACCTCTTTGGCAACAAGCAAATCAAGCAAATGGATCATCCGGACTCCCGGGCCATTCTCTTCGAGGAAAAGATATACAACAAGCAGAAGCTACTGGGATTCATGGCAGTCCTGAAGGGATTCAACACACTTACAAAA
Organism: Drosophila subpulchrella; assembly: GCF_014743375.2. Lineage (NCBI taxonomy): Eukaryota > Metazoa > Arthropoda > Insecta > Diptera > Drosophilidae > Drosophila > Drosophila subpulchrella. The sequence continues at coordinate 6,948,225 of NC_050612.1, read as the reverse complement.
CTGCCCATGATGTTCCATCAGTGCGAAACAGCTTTGCTCAAGAGGATTACCCAGCTGCCGGAATCTGGAGGTTCATTTCCTGACCTTAGCAAGGAACTAAAATACTTTGCCACTGCTTTTGATCATGATGCTGCGGCCAAAACGGGAGTGATTGCTCCACAAGCTGGAATGGATGCTGAATACGATTCGGCGATGGATTCCATTAACGAGATCGAGGGACGCCTAAAGATATATCTCGTGGAGCAAGAGCGCCACTTTGGTTGTCGTGTTACCTATTTTGGAAGCGACAAGAAGCGTTACCAGTTGGATGTGCCGGAAACCCATGCCAGTAAGGCGAATAAGTCTTATACCTTGGAGGGACAAACCAAGGGCAAGAAGCCCTCGCGCCGCTACACCACTGCTGAAACCAGAGCATTTCTTAAGGAAATGCAGCACGCTGAAGAGACACGGAACATGGTGCTCAAGGACTTGGCTCGTCGTCTTTTCGAGAAGTTCTCCAATCACTACGATCAGTGGAAGCAATGCATCGACTGTGTGGCCAACCTGGATGTGCTGGGCTCCCTGGCGGAGTACGCTGGCCAACAGATGGTAATCTGTGTGCCAGAGCTGGTCTCTGGAGTAGAGCAGCCGTTTGTTCAACTGGAAGAGGGCTACCATCCTTGCGTAAATGCCTCCACCTTCATCCCCAACGGCCTGGAGTTGGGCACAGAATCGGAGGCGCCACTGTCCCTGCTCACTGGTCCCAATATGGGCGGCAAGAGCACGCTGATGAGGGAACTAGGGCTGCTGGTTATCATGGCTCAAATTGTAAGCATTATTGGAGTACAATTTACTTTTTAGGTGCTAAAATTAATAACTTTTTTAGGGTGCCCACATTCCCGCTGCTAGCTGCCGCCTTTCGTTGGTGGATAGAATCTTCACGCGTCTGGGGGCTCAAGATGATATTCTCGCCGGGCACAGTACCTTCCTCGTGGAGCTGAACGAAACCTCACTGATTCTCAAGCACGCCACATGCCATTCGCTTGTGTTGCTCGACGAATTGGGCAGGGGAACCGCCACCTACGATGGCACGGCCATTGCAGCCTCCGTGGTTAACTTCCTGGCCAATCTCAAGTGTCGCACTCTGTTCTCCACCCACTACCACAATCTGATTGATTTCTTTCACAATGACAAGAGAATCACCCTGGGTCACATGGCCTGCATGGTGGAGAACGAGGACACTGCGGATCCCACCCAAGAAACGGTTACGTTCCTATACAAATACTCAGCCGGTGCTTGTCCAAAATCATATGGATTCAATGCTGCCAAATTAGCTGGAATGCCACAAGGAATTATAAAGCGGGCCTATGAGGTAGGTGATTTCTATCTTTTGTAATTAAAAACAGCTAAAGTTTCTGTTTATTTTCAGCTTTCCAAGAAAGTCGAAGCCATTGCTCTGCAGCGCAAGATTACGGCAAAGATCGTAGCCGCCACCGCAGGAAATGAAGATTCAAAGAAGGAGAAATTAAATGCTCTTCAAGAATTACTAAAGCAGCTTAAAATGTGCCAGGTTTAGGGTTTGGTATCTCCATAATTGAGGCTTTTTGATATTTATGAAGACTTTTTCAAATTGGAACGTGAATACGTACGTACACGTTCTTATTTGCTATGAGGCAGCTCTGCTGTAGTTTATGGTATACGTTGCTTTTTAAGCTTTTTTCAATATTTCAATATGTACGAATTTCATTTTTTTTATATTTCTTAAGTTCTCTGAAGTAAAAACATGTGCCATCACCAAAATCCATTACCCCTTAGTTGATTCTTTAAACCATTCATCATTCGGTTTGAAGACCAGAAAACATTTTAAATTGTTTGCCGTTGGTTGCCACTGTTTAATTCTTGTTTATTATGTTATTATTTTTTGTATCACAGTAAAAATTAAAATTAAAACAAGTTCACAATCAAAATACACACACAGATGATATTATTCAATACTTATAAATTAAATGTTACTCAATAAATACAAATATTGCTAAAATTTGTAAAAACACACATATGCGCTGTTTGAATTGAAATAATACGTCATATGTTATTTTGTGAAAATAGGAATGCAGATTGTATTTGTATTAGATCAGATATATATGTTAGCTTGTGCGAATCGGTTATAGAGTAAGTAGTTAGTCAACAGGCTGGGAAACCTTTTCAAGTAGCTCTCTACAGCTAACATTTAAACTAAAAGCCAGGCTAGACAAGATCTAAGACCGAAAATCAAAAGGGGAAAGGAAAATGTGCTCGATTAACAGGCAACACACTTCAGATCGAGCCATCACTTGCTGGTTGCTTACAAAAACACTTACAAAAGATCTAAGCTATTTAGCTGATGCCTCTTCTCAACGTAGTTAAGCTTGATAATGCGAAACTACTTTTACTGGCTTGCCTCTCTTTACCTTATTATGGTCTATTTTGGACTTGCTTTTGGTTTAAACAACTATATAAATTACCGAACTATGTATACATATCATTTGTATATCCATATATAACTAGGCTAGGTTTCTACGTTCTCTTATGCATCTGGTATTGTATATGTTACAACGATCGGCACGGGATCTATGGGATAGTGCTTGAACATTCCTCACCTCGTGCCTCCTCGGTCTTATTCGATTTTTCAGGGCGTGCCCAGCTCCGAGGATCGGTTTACTTACTAACTAACTACAAAAAACATTTACGTAAAACTCCGACAAAAACGAAGCGACCATTTACACATGGATTAGCAAAGGATGGGCCGATTTTTTTGATTAAAGACAATTTTGTGTGCGACTAAAGGTCTTGAAATTTTGATTGATAATATCAAACATTCACTAGAATTCACTGACATATACATATACGCGGAATACATAAATAAACCAGAGTCTATAATCCCAAAAAATTTTTTTTGAGACCTTACGAGAATTGTTTTTAGTATTATCTATAGATTTGGCATTTTTTCGAATCTAAAATGAAGAGGGCAATTATTTAAAGACCTTATATCGCACATTTTTTCTGGAAACAAAATAGACCCATCCGGTGTATAGTGATAGTGAAAGTAGAGATGGTGATACCTGCGAAACAGCAATTCAAAAACAAGGGACTCACTGATGATGATGACTTGTGGTCTACGGAAAGCCCATGCCCACGATCTGGATCGCGTCGAGGACTTGGACTCAGTCATCGCTGGAGTCGCTGATAACATCCTTGCGCGCCTTAAAGTTCCGCCAGGATCTCGTCGTGCAGACTCCGGGTCCCCGCCACCAGTCGTTGAGATCCGTGTACCACCGGGGTTTCCTCAGCTGCTCCTCGTTGTGGAGCGTGGCGCACACCCGGCACCAGTAGTACGTGTTGATGAACTCCCCGGTGCCCTTCCACTTGAAGTACGAGTTGTACAGCTCGTCGTCGCGATCCAGGATGCGCAGATACTCCGCCAGCTCCTTGGGCGAGGCGAACTCGTCTACGTGGATGTAGGACCTCCGTGGGGCACTCACCTCATAATCCTCCGGCCGGGCCCCCATCACGATTGGCAGAACCCTTCTGTTCAGCGCATTTACGAAGAACTTCTCTGTGATGTAGTCCTTGCAGTTGGAGTTCTCGAACGCCAGGTAGAACTTGTAGTCGTTGTCCAGTATCTCAAAGCACTTGTCCGCCGTGCTCCGCGAGCACTTGAAGTTGCCACAAGCCCCATAGATGTCAACCTGTTAGGGAAAATTATTGATGTTTAGTTGATGAAATAATATATCTTATAAACTACGAAAGAACATCATTTAAAGAATTCGAGGTTTTTTAATCATATTATCAACTTCACTTTGTATAAATATGTTAGATCAATGATGCAAAAGTACTTTATTGAATATACCATACAATTAATCTCTCATTACTAAAATAAAAAACATTTAAACGGGTAGATCGATGAGCCACAGAAAAGGTTTGACATAGAAGTCTAGAAAAAAACAAAATTAGGAAATAATTCAAAAAGGTGTACCAAGATTGAATTGATCCCATAGTCGTCCATAAAGTGACCCAAAATTTGAATTCTATGTGTTTCTCTGCCATACATTTTGTCGAAAATGTTTAAAAATATGCTCGTTAACTATTATAAATTATATTCCTGTTTAATATTGCCAAAATGCTAAATTAATGCCTCAATTAAATGACCCTGTTCTACACTGACTTAAAGTAAAGTAACTATTCATGCTTACCTCGATGTGCTTTTGCAGTTCATGGGCGTACTGGAGCCGGCCATTCCTCGCTCCACAGTTGGACACAAACCAAGCCACTTTCTTGGTCTTATTGACGGAGTAGTTGATATCCTGCTCCTGCTGCTGCACCTTTGTATCGTAGTACTGCCATTTTTCATAGGGCGCAACAATAGTACTGTCCCGTCTGCAAAAAACAAAACAGATTATTAATTACTCCGAATAAATAAAACTACGAATCATATGATTCACCAATCTGCGATAACCTAAATACCCCCACATGAGATTTAAAATTATATTTCGCAGAATATAAGCTTCGCAGAAATATTATAATATATTGAAAATCAGAGTGCATGACAACAAAAGCTGGTACTTAGCTTTTAAGCAACAAATTATTAAATTAGTTGATATTGTTTCTAAGATGCAAATATTTAAGTAAAGAAACCCACCTGTAGGTGGCCGTCCAATTGATGGCATCGGGCACCTTGACGTTCTGGGTATGATACGGGCACTCCAGGTAGTAGAGCATGGAGACCTGCTTGGAATTGTTGGGCCGCCGGATGCCCGTGGGGATGTAGTGGTCCTTGTAGAGGATCATGTCGGCCGAGCTGGCCAGATCGCGATTGGCAGTCAGTTCGCAGGTGTCCACGGGACACTTGGCTTTCAGGAAGACGTCGCGGCCCTTCTTCACGTTCCACGGACCCAGTCCATTGTAGAGGAGGATGGTCTTCAGCTTGCCGCTGGACTTGATCTCCTCGTAGTTATGCGGCACGTACATCAGCTGGTTAACGATCCGATCGGAATAGGGATCCTGATGGGGCAGCAGACGCGGGGCATGGCGCTTCCTGGCCTTGCGATTGCTGTAGGTCCTGGCTGGCTTTGGGTAGTACTCTCCGTTCTTGAAGAACCAGGCCTTCTCCACCGGCGGCTCTTGCAGTCGATCCGCCTCCGTCTCCTCCTCCTCCAGAACCGCCTGTTCCGGCTCCTCGACGAGATTATCCGCCACTTCGGGGAGCAGAGTGGGTGCAACTGGCGCCGGCGTGGAACTGGTGGCCACTGGATGCTCCTCGTCCATGGACTGCAGTTGGTGCAGATGCTGGTGGTGCTGCTGCTGTGTGGTTATTTGTGACGATCGGGAACTCCGCGTCTTCCATAATTCGCTCTCCCTATGTGGTTTTTAAAGAAAATTAATTAGTTACAGGAGAATTGGATCGTTTTTAATAGGAAAACAAATTCCATGATAGTCTGAGCATTAATTAAAAACAGATTCCTGGGTGCCACTTGATAGAACTTTATTTTATATTCCATTCTATTTTTATTCCATATATTGCTAAATCAATCATTAATTCTGTTAATCAATATTAATTCAACTTTGTTTTAAATTTGCTTTTGGTTTTAAAGTATATTTCCATTTACTTTATATATGTGTTTTAAAACTAACTAAGAAATACTGACGGTGTATTTTTGAAAATTTTTGGATTAAGTATATGTATTATGGAATCATGTTTATACAAAAGGCATGTGAATTCCAAAGAAATAATTTTATTTCGCGCACAACAATTTATACGTCAGCAATAGAGAATCGTACTAAAATGTTTAAATTAAATTAAACTGAGGCATGTTTGTTTATTTATTATATATTTTTTACAGCCTGAGTGGGGAGAATTCCCATATTTAAGATTTTTGGTACCCGAAGATCCATATTTGATCGGCACTATTTACCTTTACCGACATGTTATCTTACTCACTTGAGATTGAAAACGAAAATGAGGAGGAGGGCGCAGATCAGTGTGAAATAGAAGTACTTCTTGAGGGATATTTTCGGACGTCGCATGGTGACCGCTCCCAGTCCTCAGCGATGGGGCTCGAGACTACGGGTTTCGGGGGCCAATGAACCGATTACGTCTTCTTCAGCTGGCGTTATTCATTGTGCTGTGCGAGATAGATACACAAACATGATAGATAGTAAATTATAAAGCCAAATATTCGATTCCCGTCGTACTTCATCTCTGCCGAAGCCACAAATTTCCAGCACTAATTACCCGTGTTAATTTTTCGGCCGCCTCGACAGTGTATTTTGATACAATACGCTACTTAAATCGTGTTGATCGCTTGGACTCTCTGCGAGAACTGAGCTCAATATTAAAAATGTTTCGTTTCAACAATCGCAGGGGCGGTACATTGCTCACTGCCGGGTTTTTAATCTAACATTGTGGTATAAAATAGTCTCTGGGGATTTTAGTAATACAATTTTTATCAGTTTTAAAGTGAATGAGAGCAAAACTATTTTATGCAATTTGTACTGTAATATGTTAACAAAATGAATGGTTTAGGTTAAAGAAAATTAAGAGTAGTGAATCGAAATTTAAAACTAAATTAAAAGTAGTATTTTTAAATAAATATAATACATCTTTTCAAAAGTACCAAAATCGACAAAAATTGTTTTCATTTTTAAATACACATACATATACTATGGATAATCTCCGTTTGCCTTATGCTCAAAAAATTTTTTCTTATCACCACATACAAAAATGAAATAATATTTTTATAATGTTCTCTTGAACCTATTTGAAAGTTCCCTTATCTGGCATTTGCAATGACACGTCTTCTAAACTTTAAAAATGTGTTTTGCTTTTGGTTTTCTTACACTTTCACATTCCAATGCGTTGAATATTTTGTGCAAATTCTTTTAGAAGATGTGATAAAACTTCCTGATCTGCAGTGAGTTGGCTTATTTTAGCACTTAGCAGCGATCGATTTATGATGATGGGTATAACTTTTTAGTTTTCTCTCGTAAGCCATGGTTGAACGAATGATATTAGTTCCGATTCGTTAATATTGTCCCAGCTCCATCAAAATGTATATGAATTCAACCACACGTGGGAGAGGCGCGAGTCTCTTACGTTCAGTCAATAAAAATATTCGAAATCGGACAATCCGTATTTGCCCAGACCAAATATTGAGGCAGATGGCTGTCTCGCCTCAAGAGCTGTTCCACATCAACCAGCGGGGCGTATACGTAATAAAAGAACCGAGGGCCCAGAGAACCGAGCAAAGTGGTTGGAAAGTAGGAGGAGGTGGGTGTGGGCTACCTCCTCTCAGAGCTGGCTACTATCAACGGCTCTTGTGGACCTGCCCCGAGGGGCCCTAATTACAGGAGACGGCAGCAGGCGGGTGCAGCTTCATTTGGGCCACATTCCTGGCTAATCCCCCAAAGCCCTCACCAAGTGTCCATCCATCTATCACATGTCATTTATGGCACTGTTCCAATGTGTCTGTGTGGGCCATCCCGCCGGCGGTTGCAACAGCACTTAGGGTCTCAGCTCTGGGGTTCCGCACTACTTTGGTAGCCATGCAAACAAGGTGGTGCAAGTTGTGGCCGGGGGCCACTTAAGTTGCCCGCTCTACTTCGCAACTATTACACACTCGAAAAGCTACAACTAAATTACTATATATATTTAGGAAAAAATATCTTACATTTTCCTTATTTTAAAAAGGTATTATTAGTATTTTATCAGTAGTATTAGTATTAGTATTAGTATTATTATCAATAAATAGTCATATAGTTTTGAAATAATAAAAAAGTATCATAAAAACAAGAGAAGGGAAGTAGAATTTAATGTTATCAAGAATATTCTGTGTTTTAAAATTAATAAATTGTTGGCAAAATATTGTTTAGAATGCTTTTTAGATGTTTTCATTAGACAATAAGGATAGTTCGAGTAAGAAATGCTAATATTAAGTCATAAATTTATTTACTTTTGAACGATCACTAGTAGAAAAACTGATTAATTACAATAATTTCCAAAAAAAAAATTCTTTTGGTAAAGTTTTTTCTTTCAGTGTAGCCTTCAGGCCACCCTGTTTCTCATTGGGGTCTTCACTATCGCATTTTTGACGTTTTTGACAAGCAAACAGCAGAAGAAAGGAGAACCCAGCAAAGAGTGGGGATAACCAGAGCGGATCCCTCGGCTTGCATGAAAAATGTAGTTGGAGTCGTTCATTCATGTTGCAAATGTAGGACTCAGATGGGGGATATAGGGATAGGAACGGGAAGGTGGCTTGAGCAAACAAAACCACATGCAAAGACCTCAATAGACTGTGGAACTAAAGCTCTACCTGTTATTCCTTACAGGGGTCTAAGAAGCACATGACACGTGTTTATTTATTCACCTTTCAATTCAATCTATCGATTATAGCACGGTTTCCGGTTTGACAAATCTTTATAGGTAATATTATTTCAGCACGTTTACTTTCACGACAGCTTTAATTTTTTTGTGTTCCTGCTTGGAATTCTCTCGCAAAACTGCACTTTTCCCCCGCTTTTCTGTCTTTTATATATTATACTTTAATAAGCAACAACATACAAATTCTGAATAAGGTTTCTTATCAGTGGGGCTTATTAGAAATGTATATGTATTCTATGCATGAGTCAAATAGCATAAAGCACTTTCACTGCTCTATAGTGATAGGACCTGAAAAGTTCAAGGAAATACAGATAATTTCCAATTTCTGTTAAACTTATATTTTATTTGCAGCCTTAGTGATTTCAGAATAGAATATACTATAGAATAAAAAGAATAAATTGATATTCTGAGAACATATTAAATATTGTGTTTTGATTTACGGATTACGGCAAAATTAGGTTGGTTTTTTTATTTTTCGTAAAAAGTTTTTGAAATGATTTTGGAAATCAAACTTTTGTAAATTATTTCTTTAAACTGATGTGATAACAAAGTTAAAGCTGTCATAAATTAAAAACATTAAAAAATAAAGTGTGACAACAAAGTAAAAGCTGTCATAAATTAAAAACATCAAAAAATAAAGTTCCTGGCTTGTAGGTACCCAATCCACCTGGATCCTAGAAGTTTTCTGTTATATCCTTGGTAATTTCTCTCCTGGAAATTCCATGACACGCATTTTCTACCGCTCGAATCGTGTCCTGCTTTCGCTTCCTTAATTAATGTGTTTATATTTAGTTAGGTGCTGTGGCCTCTTGTCAAGGCACTTGATCTACGCCTTTAGTATGTCAATATGCCTATATACATATACTATGCAATATAGGGGCTCAAGCACCCTGAGGGGAAACTTACGGAATAGCTGGGGGTTGCCTGACTTGCATGCATTGTTTTCCCTGAATGTCCCACACGGACTTTGGCTGGGGAAAATGTCATTTCTTTGTTGTCTTCACGCTGTCGCACTTGACTTTCTTGGCTACAAGTTTATACACTTTCTAGAAGGGTATTGTAGGTGTTACTGTCTGATATTTTGTATCCTTAAATATCATGATTTCATACTTGATATTATTAGTACTATTTTTTGTGTCCTGCTGAACATATTAGATGTTTCTAGGATTAAATTCCACAATGTTGTAACATATTTTGTATGCTATGCCAAGAAACTACTCATTCGTTTTTATCTAAAAAGTATTATATTAGATACCATTTACTAAAATTACATGAAATGTTGCTTATTATCTTTAACAAGTAATTTTTTAAAAAGGTATTTCCTTATAATAATGTTGGTAGTGACTTTCTTAAGGGTATTCCAATCTTCGGTTTCCGAAAACTATACAGTTTTTTATTGTTATGTGTTCGGTTCTCTTCGAAGGACCTTTCCTTGAGGATTTGTTGATTGTGACTTCGCAACTAGTTGGTTAGTGGTTCACTTGTGGCCTTTCTAATAATAAAGTGTCCATATTTTTAGCCCATATATGAGGGGTATTCTCCACTCCTACTCCCACTACCGTTCCCGTTATTTCCCTCCCACTTTACCAGCCCGTACCACCCCACTTTACGCACGCACTGTCTGTGTCCCGTTACCAATATACCGTTGCGTCTGTCTTTTTCCCTCACATGTCTCTTTGATTTTCATATTTTTTTTCTTAATCAATAAAGTTTGTGGTTCGCTGCTCAAAAGTTGATGGGTTAAGTGGGCTTTTAGCCCTCTCGACTGGTCAATAAACATTTTGCAAGTGCACTTACACAATTGAGCCGCCGTTGTTGTTGTTGTTTATGTGTTTTTTGTTTGTTTGTTTGTGGTGTATCCTTAGACTTTTCTTCTTTTGCTGGCTAAGCTAATTTGTGTACCTTTCGCAGTCTTTTTCATATTTGCACACTAAGCTTAAAACTGGCTTAGTTTGGGGTTATTAAATGGTTTTCTTTTGCTTGTAAACTTAATGCTTTCTCCGCACATAGACACACACACAGACTCGCAGAGAGGTATGAAAGTAACGGTCGTCCTTTGCCTTTTCACGTAACTTTTGCAACTGCGCCCAAAACCGAAAATGTAAATGTGTTCTTTTTAGCAGACAGCTGGGCACCCACAGGAGTGAGAGAGCGAAGAGAGCGGCAGAGAGGTCCTGCGAGCCGGAGAAAGAGGGAGGTAGAGAAATGGATTCAACTTTTTAATAGCTTTAACCAAATTTTAACTTGCAATTTTGCTTATGTTTTCTATTGTTCAAACGTTTCTAAAGGCTTTATAAATATCCATATTATTCATATTTTAATTCCACTTCTTTGGGGGCATTTCTGCGCAACTGCTAAAAGGCAAAGAGAGCGGCAAGAACAAGAGAAATGGCAAACAAACAAAAGCCACAGCTGTCTTATCACAGGGCGGTTTTACCACCCCCTTTCACTGATAGCAAAGACAACCGTTATTAAGGGTTTGGGTCTTCGCTAAGAAGCATACAATTTCAATTTCCTTGACTTATTCTTTTTTTTCTTATTTTATTTATTTGTTTTTTTGTGATTACCAATTCAAATTTAGTTAAAATTATTTATTCACCATCTATTTTACCCTATTAATAACACCACAGCTTTTTGCCGAACCGCTTCAATTCGTTTTCACAACTAAACATTTTTCCGGGCGATCCCCATATTTTATTTGCATCTACATATATGCAGTTTCTTATCATTCAGATTTAGTTGAAATTTGTATATTAGGGTTGCTCTACCTTATACCAGAACACGTACATTTAAATCAGTTAATAAAAAGTAACTTATGGAAGTGCACAAAAATATTATTAACTAAGGCATGAAATAAAGTTTGGTTACTTTTATCGAATTAACCAAGAAAAACAAAAACATTTTTTGTTAACTGATTTTTTTTTCCTTAGTTGACTTTTTGTTAGAGAAAAAGTCAGAAAGTTCAATTATAACTACAATTTTTAATTAGGCGCTAAAAATACAACTAATTATCGGCAAAAACCCACAGTGGTGAAATCCAATTTAATCTCGTGGATTTTCATCCCTAATTTTCAAAAACGCTCCCCAACACAAGCATTTTGAGTATTTTGCATTTCGAGTGTCATTCCCCAATTAAATAATTTCTTCGAAAAATTTTCTTAAATCGCTATTCCTCGACTCGGAGCGGAATAAAAACTTTTTTATGTAATTTGACAAAAAATTAACTTTCTGGCCCACTGTGCACTGGCAACTGATAAAGTATGAAATACCTTTTGACTACAAAATATATTTGAGTTATTAGTTTAGTAGGGGCTCAATAATGTAGATATCAAAAAAAGGCGTCTAAAAATTGGCATTGAAAAAAGATCACCAATCCATTGTAGTTCTGCATTTAAAATGTACTGTGGCATACTTTAAAACACCTCGAAGTTACTACCCTAATCGAATTTTCTTTCCGGTTTATGTTAATACCCCGAGTTTATCAAAATCAAGGTCAACTTAGAAAAGAAATGAATAATTTATTTAGTAGACAATTATTTAAAATTATAAGGGAATCCATAACTAAGGAAATGATATACGATAATTATTCTTCACTTGGATTGATTTCTTAGTAAAGGTTTCAAAATTACACAAATACATATAATTTACGTTTCCATTTATTTTCGGTACCAATAACCCTCAGGTCGTTTATATAAAAACCACATCTCATTCTTTGTATATCCTAAGCACATATTACACTCTCCAGTTATTTTAAAAGGCCTTCACGTTACTCGATTTGTGTCCCTGTCTTGAAGGACTCCCCGTGGACTCAATTGGGGAATCTGCTTAAGCATACCTTACACTTGCTTTCGATTAAATATTCTTAGGAGCTAAACTTAATACGGGTTGGGTTCAAGCAGACATACAAACAACGCTTCCTAGAATTATGATCGTATTTAAAATATACAGGTATATAAACTATAATGTTCCATTTGACTTAGCCTAATCTCCTAAGCGGAGCTGAAGCTTTCGTAGACGTTGGCCCCTAGCGTCTTTGTCTTCTCGGCGACCACGTAAAAAGTGAGCAGCTGGGTGGGCAGGTTGTGGGGTCGCGAAGTGCTGTCGAAACCTCTTGAGGTGAGGCCACTGATGATTGGAATGAGTTTGGCCAGCGCCATCAGCACCCGGTTGATATTCAGCAAGTTGTTGTTCTCCAAGTTTTGGCTCTTCGAACTGCTGCCGCTTGAGGTTCCTGCCTGGTTGAACTTGAGGGACTGCTCCTGCTGAGTTTGCACTTCAGCTGCCGGCAGATGCTGTAGTGTCTCCCCCATGGATTCTGCTATAGCATCGCAGGCCAGGACGAACCCCCGGCTCACATTGTGCGAGCACACACCAATGGCATCCTCGCTCTCCAGCAGATCCAGCGTCTCGTTGAACATCTTTTGCAGCAGCGGCGAATGGCTGGGATTCTGGCTGGGCAGCAGGTACTTGCTCATCCGGGAGTTGGGATCTCGACGAGTGTCCGCATTGATGGCCATTTGCAAAGACCAAAAGAGCTGCTCCAAGTCGTTGAGGGACAGCTGCTGGGTCAGCGGCATGGCCTTGATGACGGCAATGACCTGGGTGCGAATATATCGCGCCAGGTCCCGAATTCCGGAATCCGTGATGAAGTGTCGGATGAGCGAAAGATACTGCTGCTTCAGTTCGTCTGTGATTTGTTTCTGCTCCGTCATGATGTCCCGGTAGATATAGCCACCGAGCAGGTTCAGCTGTACTCTCAGTGCAATAACCAGCATGGAGGAGGCGTAGACGTAGGTGGCCAGTCTTGTGAAGGCCACAATCTTCATGTCCTCCCAGAGTTCCAGCTTGTTCTTGGGATTCTGGCGCAGCTGCTCGAGCAGCTCGTCCGTGCTGCACTCCCTGAGGACCGCCTGGCACATCTCTTCGCCCATGCCGAGGATCACCTGGTTGCAGGTCTTCTCCGTGGACTCGAAGTGGGTCATTCGCCGCGTCCTCTCGAAGAACTCCCTTGCCTGCTTCTCCTGGAACTCCACGAAACGCCGCTGGGCGTAACGAGCCGCGTAGATGGTACCGCCCACCAGAACGCCGGTCACTATGAATTTCCGCCGGTGGCGTGACAAGAAGTCCTGCAGGCGCGACAGCATGTTAACGATTGGAAAACGACTCTCTTCTGCGGGATGGTCTAGACTGGACTGGAATCGGGCTCGTTCCGTTCCTGTGTGAAATGGGCCAACTGCTAACCACTTTTCCCGCTCCACCGGCGACCTGTTCGAGGTTAATTAATAGTTAATGTGCAAAGTTCACCTGTGTGCGCAGGGTGGCGCTCTGCCGGCGTCGCTGCCAGCAGAGGAGCGCCCTCAAGTTATCCGCTGCGATTAGATTACCAGGTAACACTCACCTTTAAATTGGCTATGCCCGGATCTGGTTCGCTGCTTTATCGGATCGATGGCGGGTCGTTCGCTTGCATCTGCGCGGATCTTTGGAATGTATGGAGTGGATTATCTTTTTTGTTGTCCCAAAGTGTTATAGCTCTGTTTGGAGCCGCATACTGCGTCGTCAGATATGTTTCGTGAAAAATCCCAAAAAAAGCGGTTGGCTCAGGTGTTCCAAATACCAAAAAATACCATTTCGACTGGTATATTTACTCCCACTACTTCGTAACGGGTTATAAGCATACTAATGGGTAACCTATACTCATTATTTTGCACACTTTTGATCACCTGTATTGTAATAATAATAATAATATAATATTACGTATTTTATAATATTATAAACCTATAAAAGCTTAATTTTAAATTTTCCAACCATTGATTTTGATATGAGAGAACTTTATATATAAATCTCTACTAGAAATCACCCATTTGTTATACTTCTACTTCCTTTATAATATTAAACTTTTATAGCAACCGTTACAGAAGTTTTCGGTATTAAAATAGGTTTGCTTTTGATATTACTAAATTTGTTGTCAAATAATTATTATTATTATTATTTATTTTAAAATAATTATTATTATTTGTTGGAAGTAATATTATTATTCATTTCAACCGTTGAAGGTTTTTTAAGGCCAAATGTTTTATCAAAGTTGTATATTTATGTACCATTTATTTTAACGGAACTACTTTCTAATTTTAAAAAGCAATAGATGCGACCAAGTGGGAACGCAACATTTAAAAGCTGAAGAAGAAGACGACAAACATATAGTATATAATATAGTTTGTTGGGGGTGGGTGGTTTAGTTGACGTGTTTGTTATGGCGTCGTCGGACCGAAAGCTAATTGTGGTCTCCGGATTCGGGCCATTTCTCGGCCATGAAGCCGTGAATGCCAGTTGGGAAGCTGTTAAACTCCTTCCGGAAGTCCTCACCCACAATGACATAGAATATGATCTTGAAAAGCGTTTGGTTGCGGTGGAATATGGCGCTGTGGATGAGGCCGTGACGGAGATATGGAAGCGCCAGCCAGATGTAAGAATGCGTATTTAATTGAACCGTAAATAGATAGAGAGCAAGATGATATCATTTTTCCCCTCCTAAACCAGCTGGTCATTCATGTTGGCGTTTCGGGGGTCGCAAAATGTGTCTACATTGAGAAGCTGGCATATAACCACAAGTTCCGAAGAGCTGATAATTGTGATAAAAGATTACCCAACGGCAGCTGCGAACTCCCGAACAATGGACATGCAAATGTTTTGAAGACCGAGCTCGATGTAGATAAGATTGTGGAGATCGTAAATGAAAAATGCGCCGATTGTGTGGCACCCACAGAGCCCCCTCATAATGATAATATCAGGCATCTAAGCGCTACGAAGGTCTCCAAAAATGTGGGCGACTTTCTATGCGGCTATATCTACCTTAAGTCCCTGGATATGGACAAAAAACGGAGTCTGTTCGTTCATGTACCGCCCATAGATAAACCATTTAGCAGTGAGAAAACAGCCGATATTGTTTTCCGAATAGTCGAACAATGTATTCAACAGGTGGCCGCATGTGACTCCTGAATTCCGTGTTTACAATGTGCATTTAATTGTATTCCAATGTCTGTCTGTTTAAGTTGTTTAATAAATGATTTTTATTTATATCTTACAAATGACCATAAACACGTACAGTTTTTTTACAAAAGAAACAGGAAAACAATCCAACTGCAATAACAAATATTAAATTGTTTCATATTGACACATCCCTGCTGTACGTTCATTTTTAAAGGTTAATGACACGAACTGCATGACAATAACATAAATATTGTAAAGACAATTATATTTTTTGATAAACAAATTTTTAAGCATTATAAAATATAGTTATGTCATTAGAACGAATAACGTAACTTGAAATGTTTACTAACGGGTGGACTTGATTTTATAAGTATAATTAATAATTAAAATCGTTTTAACACAAATATTTTTAGAAACAACGATACAAGTTTATAGCTATAACCCAGAAAAATAATAGCAAATGCTTGCCTTAGCAAAACTAAATTTGTCATCAAATATTTAATAGCTTAAAATTTTAACTGTAGGCGAAACATGGTATGTCAAAAATAAATCTAAGTGGTACATTTTTAAAATATCAAATTTTAATGGCTTCTTAAACGAATAAATAAAATACCATCTTAAATTTAAATTCAAAATGTACTCTTTTTTAGTTAAGCTTGCGAAAATGAAAGCGGCCCTTAAAGTTGAAACGGACTGCTAGAAATTTTTTTTTGAAAAATTATAATATTATAATTATATTAGTTTTACGTTTTTACATTTTTAAGCAACCAAAAAGAATAACCTGTAAGAAATGACTGTGTAAATAAGACCAAATAATTAGTTAGACAAAAGTATCTAAAATGAGTCCTATATTTGGAATTCTCCAATTCGATTATGCTGGCTTGTAGTTATTTTTTTAAAATAAGGTTTATAAAATATAACACAGATTCAAAAGAAATTGTTTGAAGTTAGTTGGGTAAAGTATACTGCATTGTTGGCTAACCTTTCTTAGTTGGTTTATTTGAAGAAGATCTATTAACAAAATGTTAAGATCCAACGTTTTCTAGCATTTGCAAATGCTTTGGAGAGGAAGAGCAAATTTGAAATCAGATGGTGTGACCATCCTCTGCAAAATGTAGAAAATAAAAATAAGGTCTGTCTTTTCCGCGTTTTTAGTTTCGCGATATAAATATTTATTTTTATTCAAAATATCGATATATCGATACTTTAATATATTTCACATCGCCAATACATATATAAGATTATATATCCCCCGACTTGTCGACAGTCGATTCATTTGGATTTTACTTGCAACCGGGCAAGTTCAGCAGTTCGAATTCCCAGATTTGGTTGGCGAGAGTGCTGCACCCACGCAGGGCAATTAGATTCAGTTACAATCAACCGAAACGACGACGAAGTGCCCGCGATGAAGTTCCTGATCTGTGCACTTTTCCTGGCGGCGTCCTACGTGGCCGCTTCCGCCGAGGCGGAGGTCAAAGTTGAGGAGGGCGTCCTGGTGGCGACCGTCGACAACTTCAAGCAACTGATTGCCGACAACGAGTTCGTGCTGGTCGAGTTCTGTAAGTACCCGTGAATTACGCAAATTTCGCAAAGAAAACGCAGTTAAAAGTCGCGAAAATCCAGTGTAAAAACGCGAAATGCGCCGGCCGCTAGCGCCCTCTCGCTCGCACTCGCTGAATCATACGGCCCAGCGGCTACGTGGTCTTTCCAGGCGTCAGAGAAAATCTGTCTGCGTGGCAGTTGTTGTTGACTGGAAATGTGGAAAGTCATGTTGCGATGCAAATCCTTGGTGATTGCTCATCCAGTTGGAAGACCACCACCAGTCTGCGCCTGGAAAATTTGTTTAGTTGATTTTCCTGCCATTTATCGTTTGTCTAACAGTTTTTATCTCTCGCGTCATCCAGTCGGTGGAAAGGGTAGAGAGAGCGCTCTCCGCTTCCGCACGAAACTGTCATCTCTTTTCCTCACCTGTGCGTGCGAGCGAGAGAGCAGTTGGCTGCTGCGCTTTTTGTTATTGTTGCTGCCATAAACCTGCTATAATTTTTGAATTCCAAATGGCAAAAGCCAAAGGAAACAAACTTGTGCGCAGCAAACACTAGATTCTCCATATGCTCCGCGTCTATCGGCATTTCTAGTTATTGTTTTAACTTTGAGGCTGGGGCGTGGCCACATATCACACATCCGCTTCAGCAATCTCAAAATGAGATTCTCCAGTGGAAACAAAAGGCAACAAAAAGCCGTCGGGCCACTCTTCATTCTTTCTCCCACCACGAATCTAGGTTAGCCGAATCAAACCACTTTTTATTCGCCATTTGCTTTCTATTCCGCCTCGGATTTTTGGTTCTAATTCTTCTCACTACAAATCTGGTTTCGGTCCCTTTTTCCACGGCGGCGCAACGGCCACGCATCGGAAAGTTCATTCAACTCTTTTTCCACTGCGCGTGCCTAACGGTGTTGCGCCGCCAGTGATGCCCAGCGCGAGCAACAGATCATTCGGCCAAGAAAAGTAGCTACAATCTAGCTTGTTGTGAAAAATTCAGACTTAGAGGTACTCCTGGAAAACTTGTATATTTTAAAGATCCCAAGAAGTATATTTGCGTGATACATAGTGTTTTACAGGGTTATTTTGATTTTACAGATAAAGTAAATGTTATTAAATTCTAAAAAGAAGTTTCGACAAAATCCAACTTGAAAATACAATAACTTGAAGTTATAAATTTTTGAAAGTTATTTTTATAACTAGTTTTTACTAGGTTTGAAAAAATGCACAAACTGCTGGAAAAATAGAATTTATTAAAAGGCTTAATAGATTTTGCAATGATAGAAATTTGTAAAACTAAATGTAAAGTTTTTCCTCTCAAATCGCTTAAGCAATTTGTCATTTTGACATTTTGTTGACAAGAAAAACATCTTAGTTAAGAACTAATAATTTGTTCTGACTTGTGCTTAAGCCCAAGGAAAAACGTTGTGTTACATGTCATTAAGTACACAGACAATTCCCCTTACCAAAGATAATATAGACTACTTATTTTATAATAGTATAGTAGTATTATATTTTATAGACTTGGCCCTTACATAGTCTAGTCCCACTGTGCCCAAACTCTTATAAAGATTTATGTTCTCCAGATGATAAACAAAAAAAATCGAAAACCCATTGTTATCTAGCAAGTGTGAAAAGCACTTGAGAGATAAACGTGAATCAGAGATACAAAAACTTCCCCGGGTCGGACTTAAACCAAGATATGCTAGACTGACATCTTTGGGGGCCAACAACATGGCGGATTGTTTATGCCAGCGTTTTCTCTCCAGTTGTTTAATTAAGCTTTTGCACTTTTTGTCGCTGTTGTGGTTCTGTTTATAGAGGTGGTGACAACGTCACCCGAAGTCGATAATTGTCTGCTCATCCAAGGCGGATCCCTTATCTCCCCAGAGACTATATTAAGATGTTGGTGGAAGCGGAACCAATGCCAGGGCCACGTCAGCCGCAGCTATAGCTAAGCTAAATCTAAAGAAGCCGGCGATAAGACAATATATGTATTCGTTGTATTCGGAATCGTTGACGTTGTCAAGCCGGGCATTATGTCATCTGCTGGTCTTCCCGCTTTTAAATCCATTTCGTGTGCGTGGATGCGCACCGAATTGCAGTCGTGGCTTTGAGGAGCTGCACTTGAGCAATGGGACTCCGACACGTGGAATTTGCATAAGCCAATTTCTGCTGGGGGTTGTAGCGGGCGGGCTCCTAGGGGCCCTGCTCCAGATGCGTGGCAAATCTAGCGCATATAATTGTCGCTCCAAATTTAGAATTTTACACTTGGCTGGCGGGCTAACAGTGCGCGCCATTTAATTACGATTCAAAGCTGTAGTTGGCGTAAACAAAAGAGACAAATACGTAATCTTCAGATTTGCAAGGTGCCTTTATGGCAACTGAATAAATATGGTTGTTCAATTCTTTTTCTCTAATTTCCCCTTTATTTACATACAATAGAACCTTATGTACACATAAGTTCTTGTCAAACAATACTTTTTATTAGAGTCGGTCAAGGTTTAATAACAAGTAAAGTCGATTAGAACGAGAATAGAATGATCGTTTAACGGTGGATAAATGCCTGACAACTATGAGATATAACTAGATAACATTATTTACATTGAAAGTCAACTAATTAAAGTATTAAAAAATCAACTACATTTTTAGTATAAGTAAAATAAAAATTAATTTATTTCCTACTTATTGAAATGAAGCTGAAACATAGATAATATCTTTTGATTTAAAATGTAATAAAGGGAAATTATAAAATATAGCATGGAAGTAAAATAAAATCACACAAATTGGCTATTAACCCATTTTCGGCAAAGCTATTAAAAGATTGAACTTTTATTATTTTTAAAATTTTATAGAACCTGTTCGTCGGTTGAATATAAAATTTTATTGAAACTTATAGTCGGAATTGAATCATCTTATATGACAGTTACTGAAACATTTTAACAAATTAGTTTACCTAACAATTTGCTGCAACAATATTATAAACACAACTGTTACGTGCTCTACAATTTAATTAACAACGATTAAACTAAAATTGCAGATAGAATCTATAAATAATTTAAACAGCTAGAACATACGTGTAGGTCACACCATATTGAACTCGACAAAATACATTGGATCGATGGGGGAGCAATTACAGCTCTAGGTAGCCAGTTGCTATGGTTTAAATTTAGAATCAAAGGTGGAACAGATGTGATTTCAAATCATGTTCTCCAAACCTGTTTATAAGTACTTCTAAGATGAATAAACCACTGGCTTCAGTTCCTAACTTTTCTTTCCCTTCTTCTCTCTCCAGACGCTCCATGGTGCGGACACTGCAAGGCTCTGGCTCCCGAGTACGCCAAGGCTGCCCAGCAGCTGGCCGAGAAGGAGTCCCCCATCAAGCTGGCCAAGGTCGATGCCACCGTCGAGGGTGAGCTGGCCGAGCAGTATGCCGTGCGCGGCTACCCCACTCTGAAGTTCTTCCGCAGCGGTGCTCCCGTGGAGTACAGCGGTGGCCGCCAGGCTGCTGACATCATTGCCTGGGTGACCAAGAAGACCGGCCCACCAGCCAAGGACCTGACCAGCGTCGCCGATGCCGAGCAGTTCCTGAAGGACAACGAGATCGCCATCATTGGATTCTTCAAGGACGCCGAGTCGGAGGAGGCCAAGACCTTCACCAAGGCCGCCAACGGTCTGGACTCGTTCGTCTTCGGTGTGAGCAGCAATGAGGACGTGATCGCCAAGTACGAGGCCAAGGACAACACTGTGATCCTGTTCAAGCCCTTCGACGACAAGAAGTCCGTGTTCGAGGGTGAGCTGACCGAAGAGAACCTGAAGAAGTTCGCCCAGGTGCAGTCGCTGCCCCTGATCGTTGACTTCAACCACGAATCCGCTTCCAAGATCTTCGGCGGCTCCATCAAGTCGCACCTGCTGTTCTTCGTTTCCAAGGAGGCCGGTCACATTGAGAAGTACGTGGATCCCCTGAGGGAAATCGCCAAGCAGTACCGCGACGACATTCTGTTCGTGACCATCTCGTCCGACGAGGAGGACCACACCCGCATCTTCGAGTTCTTCGGCATGAACAAGGAGGAGGTTCCCACCATCCGTCTGATCAAGCTGGAGGAGGACATGGCCAAGTACAAGCCCGAGTCGAACGATCTGTCCGCCGAGACCATCGAGGCCTTCCTCAAGAAGTTCCTGGACGGCAAGCTGAAGCAGCACCTGCTGTCCCAGGATCTGCCCGAGGACTGGGACAAGAACCCCGTCAAGGTGCTGGTCTCCAGCAACTTCGAGAGCGTTGCCCTGGACAAGAGCAAGAGCGTGCTGGTTGAGTTCTACGCCCCGTGGTGCGGACACTGCAAGCAGTTGGCCCCCATCTACGACCAGCTGGCCGAAAAGTACAAGGACAACGAGGACATCGTCATTGCCAAGATGGACTCCACTGCCAACGAGCTGGAGAGCATAAAGATCTCATCCTTCCCCACAATCAAGTACTTCCGCAAGGAGGACAACAAGGTCATCGACTTCAACCTGGACAGGACTCTCGATGATTTCGTTAAGTTCCTCGATGCCAACGGTGAGGTGGCCGATTCCGAGCCCGCCGAGGAGACCGAGGAGGAGGAGGAGGCGCCCAAGAAGGACGAGTTGTAAATCCAACAATTACCACACCCCACACACATCTACACACATGAAAATCCAACAACTATGAACAGCAACATCCGTGTAACAACAAAAAAAGCCACAACTAGCAACGTACATTCTGTAGTTTACTTCTAACGTTTCGGCGTACGCGGGCGCCCAGAGTCTCCCCATCCGGCGGCTGAGTTTTTGTCAGTCGAGGGGATGGGGTCAGCTGGTCGCCGGGAACGCCACCGAAGCATTTTGCCCGCCCACGGTTTTTTATTCGCATACTTACTTTCGTTGTAGGTACACCTGCAACGCAGATTTTAAGCGCTCCGTGCGCGATTGTACGGCCGCAGTTTGCGTAAACTTAAAATTCAGTTTTAATGAAGAATGAACGAAAACGATAAATTTTAATATGTAATTCTTTAAGTTTTCTATTTGGAATTTTTAGAATCATTGAAAGAACTGATTAAGAACGTAACAAATAAAGTTGGTAACAACATTAAAACGATGCTTTGTTTATTCATTTTCAAGGGAACCTATAAAATTGGTGGAAACAAAAAGATAACTATCTCTAAGCCTTATGTTGTCTACTTCAACCACAGTTTTACAAAACACTGACAACAGCTTTAAAAATTAGTTTGATTTACTTTTGTAAATTTAAAGTATAATTAAAGGAAAATTAGCTTTATGCTTAATGTTTGAAATTCGATTTCATGCCGCCATTTTTATCGCTATCGAAATTTGATCTACCCGGACAACAATATTTTTTTATTTTCTCCTTTATTTTTCAGCGAAAACGTGATTGAGCATATTGATAAATAAATGTATTAATACACGTCTATGTATTAATGACAAATTTTATGGTAATTTTCGAATAATACTTACGCTAGTTTCGATAGTACTAACGATATATCGATATTAACGTGGAGGACTAGCAGTGAGCAGTGTTGTGTAACCTCTAAGTGCGTGAATTGTTCTCGAATTTCAGATTTCCTGTTTATACTGCAGCTTATACTAATTCAAAATATACAAAGTAATATGAAACGAGAATGACTTAAATAAAATAAAATATTACTTGTGGTTAATAACAGACCCTTAACATTTTATTCTAATAAAAAATAAAGAAGTTTCGTTTTTTTGAGACTTTTATTAATTTAATTTTTAGTACTTATGTTTTTATAAATTGTTTGAAATATTAGGTAAATATCAATCAGCACGAGTAGCATAACTCATTTGAAATATGAAAATCGGGAATGGGCATGGCATAAACGCATTTTCAGCAACAGGACAACATTGTCCAACACTGCCAAAAACGACGGCATCTGTTCGCTTCGTTCCCACGTTGTCCTGAATCGCGCATTGAGATGAAATCACCAAAAGATATATTTAATTATTGCGGAAAGTACCTGAATTATACCCTTAAAAAACACACGCAAATAAAGCACAAGTCATGGCAAACCAAATAGGGCTTCATTCAGAAAATAATATACAGAGCGGCGAGTCCTCGAACTCATCATGAAGAGTGAAATTTCACGAAGTGCGATTAACGGCATCTCCGCGACGCATAAACGCAACATTCATCCGACGAAGCTCTTAATCGGTACTGCTCCTGCTCGAAATACAAAAAATATATATAAACAGTGCACATATTACAAAAGTAATATGTTTGGACCCGCTCAGGTGTGCAGTGCGTTAGTGACTTGCCGCGGCCCATCGAAATTCCCCATGTAGAGCGCTCTCCTCGGCAGAAATACACATTTTTGGTATGTCTTTCATTTTTGGCCTTTTCTTCGGGGACGACGGAGCGCCCCTGCGACTTTCACTGCATTAACGAGTTGTTTCGGCACTGTTTGAGTGATAATTTGCATACCATTTCTGTGGCCGAAATGGTTTCATTTTACCTTATTTTAGCACCATGAGCTGTTTGGTCAGGAAGCGGAACAGCGGCAGCACGCTGGACGAATTCGACAAGGTCAGCACTCTGGCCAACGTCGATGACACGGAGTGCGAGTCGCCGGAACCGGATGCAGAGAAAGAGCCGGATAACAACGAACGGAATGCGCAAACGGAGCCGGATTTTGGGCACCTAAATGAGACGCGGCGCAAGATTCACGATGCCATCGCGGCCCTGAACGATGATAGCTTCGATAAGTGCATGGCCCGCCTGCTCATGCAGTACGAGGGGTGAGTACAGATAGAGATAGAGCCAGGTACTCGAGAACAATAATAACCACCCTATGTGATAATCTTGCAGTGCCATTCGGGAGGAGTTCGAGCGGGCGCAGTTCTTGCCATGGAAGTGCCGAAAACTGGCGCGGATTTTAATCGGCCTTACCGATGTCATCCATACCATGGTTAGGGGTCGAGCCCTGCAGCAGGACGAGGTATACAGGCAACGCATGTGCCACATTGTCGGCTTCTACATATCCTGCGAACTCTGCTCCGCCCAGGAGCCGGTGGAGAGTGAGGAGACCATCATTAACCGGATCAATTGCTGCCTGAAGCTCTATGTTGAGTTTGGAGGAGGTGGCGCCGGCGTCCACCGGGAGCACGTGCTGCGCACTCTCCTTGCTGCCCCCAAACTGTTTAACAGAGCCAGCATTTTGTCCACGCTGTACAGGTAGAGATTGTTCCACCTAAGAGGGTTGCATATTAACGGCAACATATCGCCACTATTTACTCGGTTAATTTAAACTTGTGTGTCATCTAAGCTTCAAATGACTCACGAGATGTATATACTTGATTTCGGCTAGATCTCTTTTTTGTTAATTTATGACAGTCAATTAAATTAGGAATGTTTTGACTCGGTGTTAAATGCTTACCATGAATTTTTTATTATGTTTATTCCCCAAGTGTCTTTGAAAATTGTTTAAATGATTGTAATTATGATTATTATTAGGGATATATTTTTTTTACTTGTATAACACCTTTAAAATAATGTTTTTCCTTACTCTCCGCAGCCGTCTCTTCCCGCACTGGTCGATGCCCAGCATAATGATCCAAGCAGAACTGCCAGACAAACTCTACATCGAATACATACTCATATTCTATTACTGGCAGCGCCTGGAGTCCGATGAGTCGGTCAAGGAACGCATTGTGGAGTTTGCCGAAAAGTTCATGAGACCCTCAAGATCCCTAGCCACAAGAAGTGTCTATGCCCACTACTTGCCCAAGTTTGCGGACCGGAATACGGCCACGAGAACTATATTGAACCATCTAAAGACAAGCCGCTGCTTCGGTTTACATATGCTCAGCAAAGTGGACAATCGACCGGTGCAGTCCAGCGAAGTGGTTAGTTTAGTAGTTTAATTTAAATGGAGACGGTCTGATATGCACCTCCCCAAGTTACCAACACGGCAAGGAAGAGTCTAGTTGTGTGGTCTTTAAAATTATATCAACATATGAGCTTAAAAATGAGTAAACTTCCTTCGCCGTGTTGCTCTGATTTGCCTTACTATGATGTCTTAGTAAAAGGTCTGATTCGGACGAGCAAGTGGGGCAAAAGCCGCTGCCGGCGCAGTTAGTCGCGTATTAGGCAGTGGCCGGCTCCATTTTGCTGTCCCAAAATGACTACAACCTTAACTGAGTTTCTCAGAATCATCCTCCATATGCAATTTGATTTTGAACTATTTGACAAACTTATGAAATCTCCCCCCACAGATACTCAGCTCCGATGATGATGAGGGCAGTTGTCCTATGTGGGACATATCGGGTACACCAACATCATCACTGAACAATCATCCGCCCGTTTTCCTCCAGAATCTCTGCCAGAATGCCCGCCAGTTAGAGCCGTGCAAGCGGGCCAATGCTCTCTTCAGCGGCATTGACAACTCCATCGAAATCGTTGAGCTGCGCGACTCGGACGACGACGTGGAGATGTTTTCGGTGAACTTTAATGTGCCTGCCAATGTCGATGGCATAATCTCAAACTCCAACTCAAACGACTCGGCGAATCAGACGTCGACAACGATCCTCGCCGAGGATGACTCCGTGCCCGTCACTCGCATCTACCCCAGCAACCTCCGAACCTATGAAAGGGCTGTACTGCCACCCACCACCTACACAGTGCCGCGCATCGTGAACAGCTACAGTTGTCGCCGGGATAGCCTTCATCTGGTGTCGACCACTGCTCCCCATCTGGTCGATCAGTGCGTGCAAACGTTGGAGGACGAGGATGCGGACCTGGTGGTGGAGGAGGACCAGTACTCAAGCACCCACAGCCAAAGCTTCTTCCCGCGGAGGAGCAGTGCCAGCGAAGCCAGCGGACAACGAACCCCACTGTACCACTGCCGTCAAACTTCTAGTCAGAACAGCAATTGTAGCGAATCCTCGCTGCTAAAGAAACAGGTTACCTTCAGTCCCCGGCATTTAGGCGCAACTGCACCAAATGTCAAGGTCAGTGCGTCCAAAAAGCCCTCCATCAAGCAGTACACGTCGAATGGCATGGGGAATGGTCGCTGGAAAGCCGGTAAGAAGGAATTGAACACATATTTTAACACATGCTAAAATCCATTGTATCCTTGCAGAGCACCTCGAGGCCAGTGCGAAAATGTTCGCCAAGCTCGACGCCAGGATGAAGGCCAGGAATGAAGTCTTAAGTGTCGCTGCTAGCCAGCTAACGCCCACCACCAGCAATGCATCCAGTAGCACTCCCACAAAGATCTCGGCCACGCCCACTCGCATCCGGAACAAGCCCCGAGGGCAGAGAGTGGCATTACCCACGCCGCCAGCTTCTACGCACAGTTCGAGCAGTCCCTGCCAGGTACAAATTGCATCCACAGACAATCAGAACTCCAACTCCGAGTGGGATTTTGGTCGACGCTGTTTCTCCAAGGCTTCTGGTGATGAAGTGAGCTACTATAACCACCTGCTTAAAGTGCAGCGCGAGAATATCCGCCGACGTCGGTTGAATAACCAAAAGAAAAACCCTGGAAAAGTCAACCACCATGTGCAGAAGGATCCCGATCAGCTTAAACTGCTCAAGCAGGCCACAAAGCGATGCCGCCAGCTACGCGCCTTAAACGCCACGCGGAGAAATGAGGTACAGCAACTGGAACAGGACCTGACTATCATTCGGAAATCTGCGCCGCATAGATTGCCATTAATAAGACTGAAACGTTTTAATCTCAGGAGCCTGGTACGGTCACAGAGAGCGAATGAAGCGCCTAATGACCAAGGGGATATAGTGAGGGCGGAAGAGCCATTTCTAAAGGAGATGGAGCCGCCTTCAGAAGAGCGACGAGATGAGCCTCAAAACAGCAGTGAGTTTGAGGAGAAAAGGCATCTGGAGCCTCAAAACCAAATGGATAAGAAGAACAAAAGGAGCGACCCTGATGAGCCAAACGGGAAGGAAGGAGAGCATGATCTGGAGCATCAAGAATTTCTTGAGGAGCAGTTGCTACAAGAGCAACATCAGCTGGAGATGCTGCAGCGACAGCAGGAGAAAGAAGAGCAACAGGTTGACGAAGAGCCGGGGACAGAGGAACTGCAACATCTGGAAGAAGGTGATGACCACGCAGATGAAGAATCAGATCAGGCCGAGGACGAACAACACACAGAGGAGAAGCAACGACAAATAGAAGTTGAACCCGATGCGGAGGAAGAGCAAAGTCTTTTAGAGGATCAAGACCAAGCTGAGGAAAATCAGCATCATGATCAGCAGAATCAACAGCTTTTGAATGAGCAAGCACAGGAGGAGGAAGTTGAACGGAAGTCACTGGATAACCAGCGGGTTGGGGAGGAAATCGAGCCACCACTGAAATACAAAAAACGCAAGCGAAGGCGCCGTTTCAAGTGCCCTCGTTGGACGCACACAAAAAATAAGAAGAAGAAGCAGTGGCTTATGGCCTGCCCAATAGATTTTGAAGCAGATCCAGTACTCGCAACCTCTCCTATTCAACCCGAGCCAGCTCCCGATGAAGAGCCACCCGCCCTTGCCGAGCCAATTCCAGAACCTGCCTACGAGTTTGACCAGGATATGGTGCCCGAGGTGGGCAACGAATTGGAAATCGCAGCCCCCATTCTTGCGGCGGAGGACGAGGACAGCACTGCGATGCTCTCGCCGTCCCACAATCTCGAACTGGTGACCATCAACGTGCCGGTGTACTTGCTCAACGGCGAGAGTCGCGATGTCAGCACTCCCCTGTCCAGCAGCTCTTTCGGTGCCAGCGGATCAGAGCCATATGCCACATCGAAGGATTAGGATAGTTTAGGAAGCCCCCACCAAACCCAGATCGAGTTCCAGTTGCCGATCCAATCCCATTGATCTTGGCCTGTAATAGTATTTATATTTTTTCTTTTGAAGATACGCCTAAAAAACTGTTGAAGCACTGTAATACTTAGGTTTATTGTAGTTAATTAGGAGTTGTTGAACGTTATAATTTGTATTTTTACACCTTTATTTGCAATACACGAATCCCATTAAAGTCAACGCGTACCAAATCCCGGGCATTATCCATGTCAATTTTAAGAAATAAAATGAAATTATTAGTGTATGTATATTGTGCATAAAATAATAATCTAAGCAACAAGTGTTTCAATGACTTATGGGTGGCCGTTACTCTGATTTTGTCTGGTAGTTGTTAAAATGTTTGGTGGCTAAGAAATTGATAACAGGAATTATGGCACTGAAAGAAGTTTAAAGGGAGGTTCAAGTATAAGTCTAAACGACTTGTAGGAAATCGGAGAGCTGAGCCATTAACATCAAATGAATCTACCGTTGAGAGAATAACGAATATATTTTCTATGAGTTTATGGATAACTAACCCGCTAAAAAGGAGTCTATGGAGAATAAAAACCGAATAGGTAGGCAAACCATTGAAAAGTTGTCGAACAAAAACATGACATAAGCTTCTCACAGGTCGCAGCTTTGTACTGGAACGAGAGGAGCGCGTCTCGATCGAGGGACGCCAAAGGATTTACATAAAGAACACCCAGAAGAAGGTGAGGGAACTCTTCCGTCATCCGTCGGTTGGTGTTTCCAGCTGCACCACCAAAGAGCCGGAAGTAGAGCGATCATCCTCCTCGCTGGGTGTTGAGAAAATCCAGCGAACCCGAGAGCAGGTGGATAGGCTTTACCGGAAGATCGAACATGAGATAGATAAGTTGAAAGACTTTCGCAGGCATTTCCTCAAAGGCATAGATACCGGGAGCAGATCTAGGAGTCCGGAGGTGGCGAAGAACAT
Organism: Drosophila subpulchrella; assembly: GCF_014743375.2. Taxonomy (NCBI): domain Eukaryota; kingdom Metazoa; phylum Arthropoda; class Insecta; order Diptera; family Drosophilidae; genus Drosophila; species Drosophila subpulchrella. Next base: position 6,919,514 of record NC_050612.1, on the reverse strand, counting down.
GACCTGGGGGCAGAGCTTGGAGGCGAATCAAGCCAAAGTCAGTCCCCTGGACGCCAATAGAAGTCCTACTTCTAGTCCTCGAGCGAAAGGAAGGTTGCACAAATGTCGCACTATTGAAGTCAAGAATTCGCCGGCAATTGAACCTCCGGAACTTCCCGAAAGAGCCAGTGGAGGGTGTTCTTTTTGTTATAGAAACTGCGATCAGACAATCTATGAGAACACCTTTGGAAATTGTACTTGCCATTGTCATTGCTCCTGCAAATACAAAATGGGATGCCCTCAAGAGTTCTGCGCTTGCAATACGTTTAATGGAGAGATTTTTCCCAGTCACGGTAACCAGTTTGGCATACCTTATAACATCTGTCCTCGTCCAACTTTTGGGAGAGTGGTCACCGATCTGAACACCCAGGGACTCTGCCAGAATTTGTGCCCTAAACTAACGACGGATCGCGCTCCATCACCAAAGGTTCGAAAGGATTGCTCAACCCGTGCCAAATCTCCAGAGAGAAAGCCATTGGCTAGGAGTGGAAAGTGCACAACTAATAAGAAATCGGAAGGTCCAATCAAGACTGAGACTACCTCAGCATCATTAGCCCAAAACAAGGCAAAGAGTTCTGAAAAGCCAGTTAACCTGAAGAAAGACCAGGAGTCTTCAGTGGATGGTAACAAAGGAATTCCGAAAGTAAAATCTGAGAATGTGACAGTCAGCGATGTTGTGACTTCGAATGCTGTTATCAGTGATGCAGATCCTTCAAAGCTTTGCATCGAGGAAAACCCGGATGAATCGAAGGTCCGCATGTACCACGATTATTTGAATCTGTATAAACAGGAGAATTCCAGGAGTGCGCTCGAAGGACGCTCTGATCTGCAGCCGATTCCCACATACACAAGGATGCCGGTTAAAGACGAGGTTAAGACGGAAGTGGACCAAAAGCCTACTATAAAACAACCTGCGGATTCACCTCCTTTGTCTGATTCGGATAGGATCAAGGATCAGGTAATGGGAAAAGGGAACTCAAAGGAAGATCAAGGAGTAAAAGAATCCACGGAAGATCCCTGCTGTTGTGATGCTGGTCAGAATACACTTGAAGGTCAAAGTAGTACTGATGAACGCATAATATCAACTCAGGATTACTGTTGCTGTGATGTATCTGAAGGAGGGAACATTGGCGATCATACACAGGATAGTCATGTTGAAAGAACTGCTCACCACCAATTGACGGATGTGGGATCCCCTAGCTCGTCTCCAAAAAGTGGTCCTGTTCATTCTTATAAGGAGAGACGTCCTGCCGTACCTGCCGACCGTCATGGTCGATGTGATGAAGAAGGCTACGGATCTCCGGGAAATCTGAAACAGCAAGCTGATAATAGGTACTTCGACGACGCAAGGCCTGTTGCTTCCTGGAACTACATCAATACACCTAGTTCCCATGATGACAGAAGCCAACATAAGACTGGGACCCCAAAAGTTAGTCGCATGCATTCCGAGCAATCGAATTCCTATAGGTGTAACGATAAAGATTCCACGGTAATAAAACAGGAAAGACGGGAGTTCTCCAAGGAGAGAGTATTCATTCAGGCAATTCCGAAGGGAAAGAGAAGCCACAGTTTTAAGCGATCACCTTCTCCCCGAAGCATAGAAAACACTAGTTATGCCTCATTTGCTCCTCAATATCAAAAAGGTCTTCCAGAGATGCAGGTTCAAAGAGAAGCGGGGAAGACCCAACAAGAGTTTCCCTGTCATGAGCAAAGACCAATGCAAACAAAGATGCAGCCCAGAATCGAAAAGGCTTCCGAGCAACATTATCGGAAACAAGTTAATCCAACTCCACCAAATACATCTCGAATTAAAAATTCTTCTTCAGACCTGATTTCCTCGCAATGTGAAAGTGCAGAAACAATAGTTAAAAATCCACATCAGCATATCCGGAATAATTATAGCGATAACGAAATTAATGATTATAGTCTTCAGGACAGATTCGTAAATTCAAATCATATGAACCAGCATACTTATAAGAAATTCGAACCACAGGAAAATTCTTCTAGGTATAGATCAGATTACGGTCATGTCTATGATAAAAGTAATTACGAGGCATTGGATTGCAGGCAAGATGATCTAAGACAGCCTTTCTATAGGATGCCAAGGGAAACACAGAAATCTCATGATAATTCATCCCATGTCAGCTATAAACAGACTATTCCAAGACATCCTCAAAATTCCCACTTTAGGCAGCACAGTCCCAGAAACCCAAAAGACTCTTATGGACAAGTCAGTCAAAAGCCTTGGAAAGAATACAGTAGTCAGATATCGCCAGCTGAAGCTCATACAAGAAGTCAGAGTCCGACTAGAAACTATCGAGTTAACGACCAGTCTTCAAGTTCTCACTCCTATTTGGATCACAGCCAATCCGATTACCAGTGTTCTGAGTGTCACGAAACTTATAAAACCCTGGAGCAAATTCAAAATATGTGTAGAAATGTGGACCATTATCAAACTTACAATAATAATAGCATAGCCAAGGAACCCAATACCGAATACTCAAGTTTTCCCGATCAAATTGATTTTGAATACGACAGTTATAACGGAAAGCAGTTGAAAAATCCTGTTCAGGCTTATAATCAACATTCCCCGAGGTCGTGCATGTCATCCCCAAGACACTCTTCACCCGTTAAAGATGGGCAAGTTCCAGTTTTGGAGACCGTCTGTGAAAAACGCACTCGAACAGTCACTTTCGAAGACGACAGTGGGGATCTGACCAAAGAGGAACATATGAAGGAAACCTGTCGCAGTCTTATCGATTGGGAGCGCGCCGTTAAATACCACATGGTAGAGCAGGACGCTGAAAAGGATAACACTGATGATAACTACACTGGCAGTAAGTTTATGCATTATTTAATTAAAATTCTTTATGATAGACATGGATAGTTAGTTTCCATAAGCATGTAAGATGGATATTTACATATTTTATGAATATTTTTTCCAGGATCCAGCAGTTCCGGGGAGCACACCTGCCTGGAGTCCACCTACGATGACGACTTCGCCAGCTGCGAAGAGGGGGATCCCCAGAGGAACTACAGGCGGGTGCCGCCTTTCGATGCCTGCCCCTGCATGTACCAGACTTATATGAACCTGGCCGCCATGTGTCAGAAGGACGGGCGCTTCATTCAGTGAGAGTTGCAACAAGTTTTTATTCAGTTTTGCCAATCATTCTTATATTTTTACAATTTCGATATCCCAGCCGAACATTAAATTTGAGTTAACATGATAAAACAAGCAAATAGTTTTGACAAGTACAAAGTTACAGAGTCTTTGATGGCACCCGGGGGCTGACCTCGCGGGTTCTAGCTTGGTTGTAGCGATCCTCGACCAGATTTCGGCGCAGCTCGCTGACCTGATGTTCATATTGGTTGGCCAACTCCTCCTGGTGCCTGCAGCGGGCACGTTCCTCCTGCAACTGACTCTGTTTCGGGAAGAAAAATAATATTTAATAAAATATATGGATTGCTTTTAGTTGTTATAACCAATTGAGAAAGCTGACAATGTAATTGTATTTTAAATTTAATTTAGATTATGTACAAGAAGTAGGCTTTCAAAATAATTGATTGCTTTGTTAGCTGTTGACCTTTTTGTTTAAAGCTTACTCAATTGTAATTGGGATTTTCCCTGACAGACAAAAGAAAAGTGGTTACCCCTCATAAGCAATACTTACCGAAGTTTGTTGAAGTTGTCTTTGCAGTCGGTCCATTTCGTTTTTGGCCCTGATATCATCATCATCCTGCCGTTGCTGATCGTTATGCAAGCGCCCCAGCATCAGATCTGTGGTTTCGGTGGTGATCTTATTGAGAGCCGAACTCTGCTGCAGCTCATCGCGCAGTTTTTCGCATTGTTTTTCAAGCTAAAAATTATGAATAATATAATACAAATAAGTCGAAAAAAGATCTAAGCTACTCACAAGCACTTTTGAATTACATACACGACTAGTTAGTCAGAGCATAGTTAGAAAGCGAAGTAGACTACAGCGGAGTGTTCTAGCTAGGGTAGAGATACTGATACTGGTCGGGACCAGAGCTGAAGCTCACCTTTTTGCGGATTTCGTTGACCTCGTTCAGCTCCGCATTGAGCTTTCCCTTCTCCACGTCCAGTTTGTCACACAGCTCCTTGCGAGCCTCGAGATCCACCTTCTGGACGCGGATATCATCGCGGGCGTTCTCCAGTTCCCGTTCCAGACATCGCACCGAGGCCTTGGCGGCGGTCAGTTGCACATCCATTTCGTCAAGAGTGCACTGGCGACAATGCAGCTGATCCTTCAGGCTGCGCACCTGGCACTCCAATTCACAGATCTTTTGCCTGCGTGAAACAATTCATTAAATGTTTTAATAATATGATGTGAGAGGTGTTTACAAAACTAAAACTAACCAAAGAGTTTATAGAACTAGCTGCGATACAGATATTATGAGAAAGGTAGTAGTATACATTAATGTAATATCAGCAGGAATACGTTAGAACTGAATTTTTATACTTCCTTTATCGTTTTTTAAATCGTTAACATACATTTAAGGGAATTTTTAATACGAAAAAGTGTACAATGAGACTGAACATAATTCATTTAAAATCAGTTGGAATATTGCTGGAAGAGCTTTTCAAAAATTTCAAATAATTTTTAAAACTTTTATAAACAAAAAAATAAAAATTGTCAAATAAAATGTTACTGCTTTGAAAAAGCTCAATAAAAGTACATTTTAAATTCAAATGTAGAATTTTGACCAAAAATATTAAGCTACATTTATTTTTTAGGACAGAGAAAAATGTGTATGAATTACTTTGTTTACTATGGATTCTCTACCATCTGCTTTTAATTTAGTTGTTTAAAAACGTCTAAAGACATGTTACGTTCTCTTATGAAATAAACAACTTTTTAATAATTTAATGGTTTTAAGTTTTGCGGCTTTTCTGAACGGTTCACCTATCAACAAAATCTTAATGTTTATTGTTGACAGGTATTAATGTGGCTTGAAGTTGCTTAAGCAAAACTCCATCAGGAAACTAACTTCGTAGAATTGAAATGGCGTAAGTTCTACCTTTTTTGGGTTTGATTGTTTAATATACTTTTATTTTATTTCGATTTTGAGCTCACCTGAATTCGATAACCTCGCACTCCAGACTCTGATTGTTCCCCTCCAGCGTTGCTTGGTCCTGTGTAAGGCAGTGATATTGATCCAACATCTCGTCGCGCTCCTTTTCCTTTAATTTATACGACACCTGTATGCCAACTCGAGTACTGGGACTTAGGCTCTAGTTTTGTAAATATACTAACCTTCTGGGTAAGCAGGTCCTCGGCCTTCTTCACCTCCTGGACGTACTTGTGCAATTGCTGCTTCATGTTGGCCACCTGCTTCTCGGAGTCCGTCAACTTGTTTTGCAACGTCCTGGCCTCCACTAGGGCATCGCTCAATTTGTCCATCAGCCGGCTGTGGGGCAGCAAATAATGTGTGCACATGAAAATTATGCGAAAAAACCCCCTAATGATCGAGGAAAATAAGATTTGCCCCAGCGCGGAAGCAGTTCTACGATATCTTCGCCTCGCTAATGACTTTTTTGCTCACCGATTCTCTGCTATTGCCTCATCGCGGCTGGCTTTGAGTGCCACAATCTGTTGGCGCATCGTTTTACTTTCCGTCGAGGTCTCCGTCAGTTCTGAATCGCGCTGCCGGTTCCTGTGGGTCAGCTTTCTGCAAGGGAAGAGTGGGGGAGACGGACAAATCAATTGGAATCAATGTTGGGGCTTAGCGCAATCAATGCCACTGGTGTCCGCCAGAACCTGACCCTCTTCCGATGGCCATAAAGAGGGGTCAGCAGCAGAGGCACTGCGGGAAAAGTCGCCTTACATCGAACCACAGTTCTCAAGATATTGTACAGACGGAAACAATAGTAATAAAATAACAAGGTAGGGGTTTATATACTTTTCAATAAACCTCATCGATAAATCTAACATTTAACGTGCTTAAGAGCCTTAAAAAGTATTTTCAAAATAGTACATTTAAATATTTTTTATTTTGGTAGACGATCTATGATGATATATTAAAGGGTTCCAAAATGGAAAATCTGATTTGGAAATTATTTTACCTTAACTTAAACCCTTCTATGGGGAAGTGTCAACATAAATGTTAGTTTTGATAATTTTTTGTTTACGTTCAAGGCAAAGTATATTTAAATAGTAGATTAAAGTAATATGTAAAAGTAAGTAAAAGTAATACACTACTTAGTATAAATTTGATATGACCGTCATTTGTAATTGTTTAATACTATTTTAGGATACATAACGTTAGGAAATTTAATTTCGGGCTGTTTCTTCAAGATTTACGCACGATTAAAAGAATTATAAATCAAGATCTCAGATCGCAGTGCATAACTGGATAGGAGTATCTAGCATTAACTGCCCATGCCAGGCACGTAGCCACACACATCCGCACTTGGCCAGAAGCTCAAGAACACACGGCAGTCGGCAGAGGTAGTCAAAGTCGCCGTCGCCGTCGCCATCATTATAGCCACAGCCGTATCCACCGTCGTCCGTCAGTCAGTCATTAAGGCTAAACAAAGTTCAAATACCCGTCACTGCCGCTGACGCAGAGCCGAGCCGAGATGGCGATGGCTAAGAGAGTGGCTGAGACAACCACTGACATTTCGTTGTTACCTTTTTGGTCAAAGTGGTTAGCACATTTACACAAACCGGGGCTCTGTGCCTCACCTTTGTGGCTCGGCTGTTGGAAGAGCGGATGTGCCGAGCAAGAGCAGCGGCCAGAGCTGGCTGAGAAACATGGCTAAAACCACGGCTCAGACGTTTGCTACCTGCCCAAGCGAACGGACGCCGCGATCGCTGGGTTTCGTCGGTTGGTCAGCAGTCTCCAAACTCGGTTCTGTCCTAGGGAACCGTCTCAATTCACAGCCAAGTGTAGCGAATATCTGTGTTTTTGTTATTGTGCGTGATTGCTGAAAGCAAATCAAAACAAATTGAGCCCTCACCAACCAGTTTGGGCATTATAACAACGGAGTTGCAAAAGGTGCGATCGCAAGTGAGGGGCGGGATAATCCCAATCCCAAGAAAGCCAGAATAAACACAGTGCGAAAGAGGAATCCAAGAAAATTGCTCGAGTTAGTTCTGAGTAGTCCATTGTTAGACCTTATATGCATTGTTTTTTTACCTGGTCCACTGTAGAATGTTGATATAAAAATTTAAACTTAAAGTTAATCATTTACGAAAACATCTTAGATACATAAACGTTCAGAGGATCAATATCAATATAATCTCAATTTTATAAGAAACATAATCTAAACTTTAAAATGTATTGCAACAAATACGACTATCTCAAGCCTTATAAGTGTTCAGTTACCTAATTTCGACGTATAATTTAATTGTTAAGTTAGTTGATCTTATGTCTTGATTATAACATTATTAAGTACATGCGATAATCAAACAATATTAGGTCCTTATACAAACTTATAAAAATTACTAAACACTGTTTAACGGGATTTATGGCTTGTGATTTTAACATATAATTCTCAATAAACTAAATTGTGTCTGTAAACTAATCTAAAACAAATTTGCCATGAAATAAAATTATCTGCTTTAAAGTTACAAAATCAAAAAACAATGAAGTTTATTTGAAACCAAACCAAATAGGCCCGAAAAAGAAGGAAAGTGGAATAAAAAAAACTTTATGTAAAAAACATAGTGAAAGAGCGAACAAAAAGTGTAAAACGTAAATGTAAAAAAAAACTGAACTGAAATTTTGGGTCATAATTGATAACACATGCAATTATGAACTCATAAATTTACCTAATTAGGTTTATAGCACCTAATAAAATAAATCAAGTTTAAGGGTATACACAAATGTTGCAATCGTTTACTTGATTTTACAATGGGAATAGGGTTCCAGGAAAACTAGAATTTAAACCACGAAAGTTATGAATGTATAAATGAATTCCTTATAAAGTAGTTTAACTTTTCATACAAAAATATATATATTTAAATATATTTAGGATCTTTACGTCCTACAAGTACCATGATTAACAAATCGTTACAAGAGTACAGCAACTAAACACCAGTTCTTGTGTTGTAAAATAACTTAATTCTTAGTAAAATACCAAGAAAAGGGGATAACATCTCGGAAAATAACCAATCAAATATCAGAAATAAACCAAAGAAATAAACTAGCAAAAGCTAAGGCGGTGATCAAATTAAATCCAGTTTGTGTGTTAACAAAGAGCTTGCGAAAGACGCGAACTGGAGTGAATTAAATGGGCCGGAGAATCCCAAGAAAGCCAGAATCAAACGCTGACGCAGACCGGCTCGAAGCAAGCGTCGGCTCCGAAAACCAGTTGCCAATGGAGCAGCGGTCGGAGGAGCGCTCCAAACGGGCCACAAATCACGCAACCCGTGCCGCCCAAGAGTGTGGCACCTTTCGTGTCCGGCGGCGTGATCGCTTCGCTGCCTGTGCGAAGCTGCCACTTGTTTCATCATCCGCCGCCGGTTGCGTAAGAAGGCCCCCAGATTATGACCACCAGCTGAAAGCTGAGAGAGCAGAAGATTTCTGACCACCGGTCGGCGGCTGAGGCGAAAAGAAGTCAAGATAAATGGGTATTTGGGTCATGGTTAACCGCGCGCGAACCGTTTACTGGTTTTCAGTGTTTTGGTTTTGGGTTTTTGGCCTTTTTGGCCGTTTTTGCGCTGGCGTCCGGCCCTCATGATAATCAGTTGCCCCAAAGGGTTGGCTAATTCGCATTGGACCCGCTTTAAAGCCCTCCGCTGCAGCGGTGAATTGATTTTTAAACATCAGCAGCGACAATGGAAAAGTCATCCATCATCCGGTTTAATGAGAGCTGCCACCCCCGATATCTTCGCAAAGCAGAGGGAAAATAATCACTGTCGAACTTCTCCAGCTCGAACTTAATTTAATGAAATAACCAAGTTTCGGCATATTTAATCTTTTAATACGAAACGTCAATGGTTATCTTTAAAATAAACAAATCGAAATAAATGACCCTCAAAAATGGCTTGTTAACTAGATTATACAAATTGATTAACAATGGTTCAACACATTAAAAAGAGCATTACGATTTTTGTCACCTTTGCATCACTTTGATAAGTCAACATATAACAGCATTCGAATTTAGACTGAGTATTGAAATACCAGTGCAAATGTCTACATTGTGATAATAAGATAAAAGTAACTATAAAACGAAGAAGTCCTATGAATTTTCGAAAATATAATAAGTTGAAAAGTTTGATAAGTTTACCCGACTGGTTAATCTTGATTTAGATTAAAATGAAGTATGATATTATGAAAAATAGTTGATATCGTATTAATACGACGTCTTATTATAATATACAAAATCTAATTCTTTACTTGTGGGTAACCCTATTTCTTAGGGATAGGAAAAATAATAGTTTCTTTTACTTTTAGATTCAACGTTTAAATGTGATTTAATTACAATCCAGTGGCTAATTTCTTAAGATTGCTAGTGATTGTAGTTATTTGATTTAAAGACGTTTTGTTGTTATTTCAATCCCATCATGCACTGATAAACCACTTTTGATTTCAGACCCACCATGAGACGTCGCAAAGTGCTCATCTGCTGGGCTGCTCTGCAGGCGGGCAGCTCCATCCTCACTTGCCTGCTCCTCCTCCTGACCACCGGCCAAAATCCGCAGCAAGTGGCAGCTGGAATTGTGCCCCCTCCGTGGAGTGATCCCGCCAAGAATCCCTGCGCCAGCATGTCAGGTGGCTGGCAACTGCTCTACTGGGCGCCACTGAAGAAGTGCTTCAAGATCTTCAGCCTCGGCTATCCATGTCCCGAAACCATGGAGCTGAGTCCCACGGCAGTGAGTGCGAAGCGGAGGGACCTCCCAGCGGCCGAGTGCCGGTGTCCACCGGGAACTGCCCTCAGTCCCCTGACCAACAATGTCTGCTATAAGCTGTACGAACGGGGACCCTGTCAGCCCGAGGAGTACTTCCAACCCATGCCGGATCAGGTCAAGAGGTGAGTTGAGCTCGGACCCTAGCCCCAGAAATAAAGATTAAGATTTGCCAAGTGGCTGTTCTCATTTTCACTTCCCAAAGGTTTATGGGTACTATAGCTGAATACAACTCATACTTTAAGAGAAAGTTCTAGTGCACTTAAGCAATAGCGGAAGCAATACCCATGAGTATCTGGTTTTTATGAATAGCGAAAGTTAAATATTTTTTCAGAATATATGTACTTGAGCACCTAGTCAACTTTCGCAATATTTACCAGAGCTAGTTGTACATTTTTCTTGTTGATAAAACTGAAAAAACCTGGCCGAAGTGTAGTTAAAATTAATTAAGATATAATTAAAAAAGCCATTTAGTCATTTTTCGTGAGTTGATTGTTTCAACGAGTATCGCTCAACGTTTATTCTTCAAATACACCGATAAAAACTTCACTGAACGTAATTTAAAAAGCACCGACTTCAGGCAAATTTTAAATTTTTTCAAGCGGGGTGTACGATAGAGGGTCTTTGTACATTGTCCCATTTTTAGATTTTGATGTGGCTAATATGGATTTAAGTTTGCTATGCAAAAATCAGCCAGCCGATCAGGACAAAGGCCATATAAAGGAAGAACTTGGAGAGGTTCTGTTCGTTACGGTGTTGAGCAGTGCCGCGATTGGGGGCAGGATTACGTGGTTCGCCCAAGTTAAGAGAAGATGATATGAAACCGAAAGGAAAGCCAAGGCCAAAGGACATGTGAAAAGCGTGCCCAAATCCGTGGATACGCTCTGCTTCCACTACCGGTTCTGTGCGGTGTCCAGCGGGACGCGGTGGAATTCCGTCCCTTGGATCCTGCTTGCGATTAGCATTTCGTCCGTACAGCGGTATGACCTTATTCCTATCGACGGCCGACTTGCAAACGGGACAGAGTTTGCGATTGGGTTTAGTCAAAAGCCACTGATGCAGACACGGCCAGCAAAACAGGTGACCGCACATGCTGACCACGGCGTTGTGGGCTGTGTCCAGACAAATGTTGCAATCGTAGAGCGATTCATCCAGCGAGTCTCTGTCCGTATCGTTGGGGCTACCCCCATTTTGTGATCCGGTTCCGGGATCATCTCCGATAAAGGATTCTGAGGTGTTGAGTACATCCGATTCCGCTGCTGACTCCATTGCCATCAATAGCCCTGATCGACCCAATTCTGTTGAGAAAGACTCCTCCGACATAGTTTCTGTTGTGTGTCTAGCCAGGCAGTTTTGTCGTAGCCTACGTGTCTCAAAAGAGTTTATAATGTATACCGATCTATAGTATCGGTTCATTTCCCCCAATCCCGTTTCCAGGCTTCCTTGCAAAGTTTTTATTTAAAACATGGACGTATTCCATTTAAAACACTTGGAGTTACATATTATAAAGTCATAATTTACATTCGGTGCAATAACGCTCAGGGAAAAAACTTCCACGTTTAGTTTTTCACTGGGAGTTATTTAACTCTGCGATATTGCAAGCACTCTTTTAAACTTGGTATTCATCGAAAAACTTCTAAGTAAGTTCTCTACCTAAGATCTGTTTGAGATTTCTAAAGCGACCATATTTTGTAAGCAACATCATGTTTATTTCCTTCCAGATCCGGTAATCGATGGGGCACATGCAAGCGACCTCTTAATTGTCCGGAGGACATGATCTTTTGGCCAAAGGACAACAAGTGTTATGCGCGGCACGCCAAAGGTCCTTGCAGTCGTGGAAAACTCCTAGTCCAAAACGCGGACGGACTGGCCGAGTGTCGGTGCGAGGATGAGGGCGAATTGTCCTCGTTTTACTACCCGGCGGAGGAGTCCTGCTACGAGCACTACACCAAAGGACCCTGCTCGACGCCGGGTCACATCTTCTTGCCCGGCGGTCGATGCGACTGTCAGCGGCACCTGCCGCACTATCATGCTCCGCACCAAATGTGCTATGAGCTGGGTAGGATTGGGTTATGGTTGGGGCAGTTCTAGAACTACACTTCGAATGCAGAGTAATATAACAATTATAGAGGCAATGGTAGTGTCGAAACTAAAATTGTCTTATTTAATTAACTAAAATACTATTTTTTCAGTTGACTCATTAAAGTAGGATCTCAGGATCCTACAAAATCGTGTGAGTAGTCACAGTTAATCCAGAAAATAAATATATTTTTCGACTCCACAAATTATTTTTACAAGTAAAATTAACCAATAATCTTTTTTTCTTTCGAATTTCCTGATCAATACTATAAAATCTACTAAGCTCGTTAATTAAAAACAAGGAAGAACGCTATAGTCGAGTACCTCGACTATCAGATACCCGTTACTCAGCTAAAAGGACCAAAGGAAAATGGAGATATGCAGCAAAGCGAGGTTGAAATGCGCCACCTACCGGCGGTAGACAGATTTAAGCGTTGTGGGCGTTAGAGTGGGCGTGGCAAAGTTTTTTTTGGATCAATCGATAGGTATTGACAAGACCAATACACTTCAGTTAAAATTTTGTATCTAGCATGAATATTGTGGGCGCCACAGGCTTGGGCGGTTTGTGGGCGTTAGAGTGGGCGTGGCATATTCGCGTGACAAACCTGCGCTGCGCTCAAGCCTACGGAATCTAAATCTGAATTCCCATTTCTCTATCTTTGATATTTTCCGAGATATCTGCGTTCATACTTACGATTTTTTGAAGTTTGTGGGCGGTTTGTGGGCGTTCAAGTGGGCGTGGCAAACTTTTTTTTGGGTCAATCGATAGGTATTGATGAGAACAATACATTTCAGTTAAAAATTTTATTCTAGCATGAAAACTGTAGGAGCCTCAGTTTTGGGCGGTTTGTGGGCGTTAGAGTGGGCGTGGCACTCTGCTGAAACAAACTTGCGCTGCGTAAGAAGCTCAGGAATCTGCACGCCTAATCTCAATAGCCTAGCTCTTATAGTTTCCAAGATCTCAGCGTTCATCCGGACGGACAGACAGACGGACAGACGGACAGACGGACAGACGGACAGACGGACAGACGGACAGACGGACAGACGGACAGACGGACATGGCTAGATCGACTCGGCTAGTGATCCTGATCAAGAATATATATACTTTATGGGGTCGGAAACGCTTCCTTCTGCCTGTTACATACTTTCCGACGAATCTAGTATACCCTTTTACTCTACGAGTAACGGGTATAATAAAAGTAAGAAAGGTATTTAGATAACAACCATGCATTAGAAGTGTATTGCTAGACAGTGACCGTGTTCTGTTCCTTTCGCTTATATAATGTTCTCCCCTCTTCCAGATACCCCTGGCCCCTGCCCACCTGGACACATCTTCCGCATACCCGACGATGCCCAGGAGACCACTGGCAGCACCCTGCAGCTACTGCCTCGCGCCCAGTGCCAGTGCAAGGAGGGCTATGTGCCCTGGAGCGATGGCATCTGCTATCGCCTGTACACAAGGGGTCCCTGTGGCACCAACGAGTTCTTGGTCAATGGAACCAGTTGTGTGCGCAACTTCTGCGGCAAGAACCGCTTGTACTTCCCCGCGGAGGACTCCTGCTACAGGATTGGATCTCAAGGCCCCTGTGCCCTGCATCAGGTGGTGATCTTTGACTTCACCGCCAGGCCATCCATCGATGGCATCTCTTACAACGGAATGTGCGGTTGTTCCGGGGTCCTCACCAACCTGGATCAACAGTGCTCGGGAGAAGGAGCGGACAAGGAGCAGAATATATGTGAATCCACGCCCGGAATGGTGGAGATCAATGGGCAGTGCCACAAGTTGTACAGCCGAGGACCTTGCGGAGCGGGTCAGTGGTTGGAGCCCCTGAAAACCCAAACAACGAATGGCACCTCAATCTTGGCCCATGCCAGCCGGGCCAAGTGCGTCTGCCGGCCGGGTTACACGCCCTCGGAGGCGGATCAACGCGGCATGAGCAACTGCAGCGCTCCGAGTGTCAGCCTGGCGAGGTATTTAACCAACGAGCGACTCAACTCGAAGTTCCTCAATGATCTGCACCTTGGTGGGGCCACCTAAAATCCCCGATCTTCAAGCTATCCTCTGTCTGGTTGTGATGACTCCTCCTTCTACGCATGCCCACCTTTTCCACTCTATATTCTACCCCCTTTTTCATGTGTTGTTTTTTTGTGTTGCATGCTGAGTGTTATTTGATCGATTCGATCACTTGTTATTCAATTAACCATTTTGTTCTCTTTTAGGTGGTTTTTAGAAATATTCGGTTAACGTGTTCGATAGAAAGAGATTGTGCCATGAATGTATTACATCGACTAATGTACGAGCTGTATTTAAGGGAACTCCCGATAAGGCAAATAAAACAATGTGAAAAACTAGAACTCTAAGAAGTTTGAAATAAGGGGGTCCTAACTGTTTTAGCAGGGACATGACATACTTAAATATTTAAGACTCTGATATAATACTTTGTTTCTCGATTTTTTCGAGATTCAAGTGAATGAAAATTGTGCTGGCGACTGAAACACTTTAAGCTTAGAATATTTAAGTCAATAATGGTGACAAATGTTAATAAAAAATAAGGTTACCATTTGAAACAATCATGACTTGCCTAATATTATAATTTTTAAATCGTTAGACTTCCGAAAATGGTCTCTTACTTACCTAACTTGTTCCTCAAGCTCCTTCACATTCTGCTCCAAGGCATTTTTCTTCTCTTTGCAATCCTTTAATTCGTACTCGAGTTTATAAGCCCGCTCTGTTTTGCTGTCCAATTGATGCTAATAAAAAAAGTAATGAGTAAAATCTCTAAAAAAAAAATTAATCGGGCCCTAATTACCAGCAATGTATCCTTTTCATGTTCAAGCGAAATGTAGGTCTGCCGCAGAGCTCCTATGTCCGTGCGGAGCTGGGTGACCTCATTGCGATTGGATTCCCGGCTCGAGTCCAAAGTGCTTGCTCGAACATCCGCCGTCTGTCGTTGACGCTCGGCCACCAAAAGTTTACTCTGATAATCCGCTATTATGCGCTCATTTTGATCGTTGAGCATTCTATTTATAAAGTACAAAGATCGATAATTATTGATACAACACTTATCCCCATTACACTTACGTTATCTGACTATTTTCAGTCTTCAGCTGATCAATTTCCGTTTGCATGGTGGCCAGACGCTGCCTCATCTGAACCAAATCCTCCTTGAGCAGCACCAGATTTGTTTCCGTTGGCACGCGAGCTGAATTAAGTTCCCGGTTATCACGTTCCATCTGACGCAGCCTCTCATTGAGATCTTCGTTGCGCACGCGTAGCGCCTGAAGCTCCTCGGCATGAAGTTGAACGGTGCATAGTTGCTTCTCCCTCAGGGTATCTCGCTCACAGCGAATGCGTTCCAGCTCGGACCTGGCACAATCCCGTTCCCGCTCCACCCGGGCAATGGCCGCCTGGACACAGTCACTCCGGTTGCTATTGGCGGTGGAGGTACTGGAAGAAGCTGTGGCCGGCGGCAGTGTCTTATACTGAACGCTTTTCTGCGGGGAGAACTGCAGCTTTCCTCCAGGGAACAACTCAGTTCGTAGTGCCTTTAACTCCTCATCCTTGGACTTGATTTGGGCATGCAAAAAGGCAATCTCAGACTCTGAGCCAGCCTTGCTCATCAGCCGCAGATACTCCTTTTGGAAGAAGTCCCTCTCTGATGCCAGGCGTATCTTCTCTTCATCCAGGGTGACGGTGGAATGTTGGTTCTGATCCTTGAGCTCCTTCTGCAGCTCCAAGATCTTTGCCTGCATTTTCTGAAGTTTTTTCTTGTGCTTTTCATTGGTGGCCTCCAGTTCCTCTTCGCGGCGGGTCAGAAGATTCAAGCGCTCGTTAAGATTGCGTTTGTCACTTTGGTTGGATGCAAAGCCGCCAGTCGGTCGGTGATCCTTGCCCTTCTTCTTAAGTTCCAAGTGAAGTTGCCGAAGTTCCAGTTCCTTGGCATCAATCTCCGCATTGGCCTGTTGTTCCACCTGCAGAGCAGCCTCCTTCAGTTCCTCCAGCTGCGTTTGAAGCTTCCTCTTCTCCTCCTCAGAGCCGAGAGCTCTCTGCATGGCATCGTGCATCTTGTCCTGGAAGTCACGCACCTGCAGCATCAAATCACTTTTCTCGCGTTGCAACAGGTCAATGTCCTGAGAGAGGGCGCCCACCTCCTTGTAGCAGCAGTCCTTGGCCAAAGCTGCCGGCGGTCGTCCTCCTGCAAGCATGTCGTTTAACCGGCGGATCTCCCGATTTCTGGCCTCCACTTTTCGTTTGTAGAATTCGAGCTGTTCTCCTGCTGCCGTAAGATCGTTCTGCAACTTGTCTAGCTCCTCTTGGCCACTGGTTTGGGTGACTGTCACACCATCTTTGGTGGTTGTGGTGGTCTTTTGGAATACCCCAGCGTTGCATTTAGTGCACTTGAGGGCGGATATGCCGGTGCCCAGTACTGTGGGCAGCACATTGCCGGAACGCACTGTACTTATAAAGGGTTTCTTTGCTAAAAAAATAAAAATATTATCATATTAGTCAGTTAAAATTTAGCTTATCAAAGGCATTTCAGCTAAGTCCATTGATGGCTATGCTCTTTTGACCTACTTTGACGACTAATTCCGGTTTGAACTTTTTTGGCCGTGGTGGAAGAAACCAATTGCTTGGTAAG
Source organism: Drosophila subpulchrella (assembly GCF_014743375.2). Lineage (NCBI taxonomy): Eukaryota > Metazoa > Arthropoda > Insecta > Diptera > Drosophilidae > Drosophila > Drosophila subpulchrella. The sequence goes on along the minus strand of NC_050612.1, from coordinate 6,902,881 downwards.
CAAGGCGTCCAGTTGGTTTTGAAGACCATCATTGTGGCTCTGCAAGTGCTGTTTGTCCGTCTCCAGATTTCGGATCTTGCGTTCGGATTCTACGAAAAGGATTAAGAAACTTAGAGAAAAATAAGAATGGAATCGATTACCACTTACCGCACAGGCGCAGCTCATAGTCCTCCCGGTCCCCCAGAAACTGCAGATGGAGTTCGTTACACTCGGCCAGCAGGCGAGAGTTATCGCACTTATATGGTTCGACGCCCAGTTCCCAACAGGTCTTTTCCTGCCAAAACGAAAGGCACATCAAAATGATTGCTTAGCAACCGATTATACCACAACGAACGGGAAAGAAAGTTATCTTCAATAAACCGAAGCTTAGATGTCCTTGTAGTTATAATACAAAATATTAAAAAGACTCTAGAAATGCCTTAAATTCAAGGTCTAAAAAAAAAACTTTTTTAAAGATAAATCTATACCATGGCATAGAAATTTAGAAAAAATGAAAAAAATTAGCAAAAAAAAAAATAAATTGTTTTGATTATCGGTTTATAAACCTTCCTATGAGCATACATAAAGGATTTTGACCGAATTCATATATGTATTCTATGGATTATGTGCATATAATTTAAGGACTGAGTGACCTCGTCGCAAAGACTGGAGTCTAAACTAGAGTACCCTGAATTTGGAAGGGAACAAAAATGTTCTTTGGCAAATGGTTTACCCACCTCCAGCAACTCGGCAACCTTCTTTTTCGTATCCCTCAGGCATTCTGTGGTCTTGATCAAGTCACCAAAAATTGCCTGCAATATCAATTAACAATATGTTATGCCAAACATTAACATTAAACAGGGTTTGCGTGTTACTTGAACCAGTGGAATGGCCAAAACGGGCAGTGTCTGGGTGAAACCCATGATGTCCAGTTTGCAGCGCAGGTCCTTGAAGTCGCCATCGTTGATATTCATTAGTAAACACTAGTATTTTCCTTTTAACTTTCTAAAACGCAATAAAAAATATCAAAACGTAATGCGCCAAGAGTCAAAAAATTAAAGTGTGTAGTGTGGCCGTATATCACCTGGCATAATATACCATTTGAACAGATAGTACCCTTAGTAATACCATTTATAACGGTTCAAGTCCTGACTATAAATTAATTTGATCTTATTTTTAAAAAATGTTAAGCATTTTCGATAAAGTATTGTTAGAATCTTAAGAATTAGGAAAAAAAATAAGAACTAATAATTGTGTTTCACGGCAATAAAATTGCGTCGAAAAAATTTTACACAACCAGTATAAAAAAAATGTAGGGCAGCTACTTTCAAAGTCAACAGATCTTCAAAGTTTGTTTCTTTATTTTGGGACTAGCAAATATTCCATCTGATACTTTTACTTTTAAGAGCTACAACAATGTTTTTATTATTATTATTGTACTCTGTTGCCAAAAGTTTAAAACTTAAGGTACAGGGAGGAATCGGCCATAGTTGCTAAGACTTTCGGCCGGACTAAATTGTATTTACAGGTTTACTTAATAACTAGAATTTTACATATGGGTGGGAAGAGAAGGAGATTAACAATTTAAATGAGTTGAAGTAGGTTAGCTGATTTGAGAAAGTTAAGAATGTTTTATTTTGTTTTTGTTTTTATTTTATGTGCTATGATGGAAGAATGATGGTTTCGATCCTTCGATGTTTTGCAGAAAGGCACTTGTCTTGTCATGAACTTGCCAGGATCCAAAAAAGTGAAAAACAGTGGTCAAATGTAGGGCAAAATATTCAAAAACAAGTGAAAAATGGCAATGGGAACTGTTCTACGGATAGCGAGATCAATCTCTGACTTCAAGATTAATTTAATTTACTATTAAATTAACTACTAAAATACCTAAAAATGCAATGGTAAATTTACCAATTACTTAGAATTGTATATCAAACACAACAATAAAATCAGAAGATAATTGCCATCTGGTTAATTTAGGCTGAGTGATTTACTTCATTACTTTATTCAATCGAAAGCGAGCAAACGAGACGACTGAGCTGATAAAAATCAAAAATCTCAAAGAAATAAGTCAAAAAAATTTGTTAAAATGCAGGAAGTCTTAATATACAGTGTTCCAGACGTAAAAAAAGTTTGCAAGTTCCGACTTGGCAAGAGGGTGCCCTTGAAACGCCTGATGGTGAAGTACGCTAAAAACTATGGATTATCTCTAAGCAAGTTGGATTTTTACACATTAAAGGGAATGAAGCTGGAGACATACGATACGGCCCACTTATTAGGACCGGAAAACTTGAAGGTCATATTTGTCAAACAGATCTAAAAAGAAATGTAAGAGCAGCAAAGGGTTGACTAATCAAGAACACATTTAATCTAATAAATGTTGATTTTATCTCTTCCATGCAGGTTATAAACTGCGGCTCGACAGCAAAATGGGTATTAACTAAACTCTAATAAAGAACCCCAAATAGAAAACAATCTTAATCACTTGTTTTGATCTGCTATTATAGGCTGTTAAAGTTTGGGATAAGGCTATTAAAGTTTAGGATAAGGCTTTTAAAGTTTGGGAAACGTACATCAATGCAAATTCCAAACGGTTTTTGGTTGCTTAAAGGTTTTGAAAATTTGGTAATAGTCTAGAACAAGTGCCTTTCCCCCAAAAATCGCAAAAAATATCCTCGATGGACTGCGATTTCATAGTACTTATCATTCCTGTTCTGCATCAATCAAATAACAAAGAAGCTAGCTTCGGCAAGCCGATGTTTCTATACGCTTGCAGGTCGTTCCCGTGGGAGCAGTATACATATGTACACAACTCGGGTTTTAGAAAACTAAAAACTAATTACAGACTTTTAAGATAATGTTTTATTTCAATTTACTACAGTATATGTTTCCCGAAAACGAAATATAACGGTCTATGTATTATTTTGACATAAATTATCCGATCGTTCCTAGTGCAGTTTATTCAAAATTCTGAAATATATATAGAGCTATATTCCCAAAAGTAGAAATTAACATGTCAAACAACACCAAAGTTATAATTATACCCTTTACTCGTAGAGTAAAAGGGTGTACTAGATTCGTCGGAAAGTATGTAACAGGCAGAAGGATGGGTTTCCGACCCCATACAGTATATATATTCTTGATCAGGATCACTAGCCGAGTCGATCTAGCCATGTCCGTCTGTCCGGATGAACGCTGAGATCTCGGAAACTATGAGAGCTAGGCTATTGAGATTTGGCGTGCAGATTCCTGAGCTTCTCACGCAGCGCAATTTGTTTCAGTAGAGTGCCACGCCCACTCTTACGCCCACAAACCGCCCAAAACTGTGGCTCCTACAGTTTTGATGCTAGAATAAAAATTTTAACTGAATAGCATTAATACTGAGAGACTAGTTGGTTTGCTTAGACGCCAACTTTTTTTTATTTTCAAAAAAGGATTGTGTAAAATAATTTGATAGGTGTCGCCGAACACACTTGGCACATCCACCAAAGGGTTTAAAATTCGTTTTTTTGGCATTTCTCAGCAATCTGGTTGCTATGATCCACTAATTATAAGATCAGTTGTTTTACGAATAACAACTCTAAAAGAGTTTTTCGTTAAGAGACGAATATTTCGATTCAACTTGATTCGGTTCAGTTTTTGGGATATTTATTGGGTGGGTACCTATACTATTATGCGATATATGTAGATAGACCATCTTACCAGAAATCAATAACCATTCGATAAATTAAAAACACTAAGCATTCGAATTCACAAGAATAAGTATATACATATATTTAAATAGACATTCATTTAACATAACGTAACGCATGGATGGAATATACAACTGGGAAACTCAGCCACAGCCCCATCCATTATTGGGGTACTGAGGATAGGAGAAACATGAACCACAACGGTGAGACACAATCCCCGGCGAGACCTTGGTTATACAATTTAGTGGTGATGCTTTTAAATAGGTACGAAGTGTGCATGCCCGCGCGTATTGTCGACTGTCTCAATGGTATCCTGACTATCCTAGCTTAGCCTAAGGAGATGGGATTAAACAATGGGGGAAGGGGAGTCTAGTCCACCTCCAGTTTCCTAAAACTGCCCACCACTCCGGCATCGAGGTCGCCAATGTCGTTTCCAGCGAAATTAGCCGCATCCTTGGTGATCTCGATCTGCATGTCGTCCAGAGCGAGGATTGCCGCCCGGCGCTGGAGCAACTTCTGCTTGAACTCGGCGATCATGTCGGCAATGGGAACGGTGCCTCCATACTCCTTCGGCAGGATAGCGGGATCAATCTTCGTCTTCAAGATGTCAACATTTTTGTGGACCTATTAAAAGAAGAAATAAAGTAAGTATGCGAAGACAGCAATGAAAAACCAAAGAATTTTTAATTTCTCTTAACTATTAAAATAATTTATTCATGTCATTTATATACTATTATAAAATACTAAAATACCTAAAAATGCACTGGTAAATTTACCAATTACTTAGAAATTCACAAAAAGATTCTAATTCAGTCAAAGTAGGCTGTGTGATTTGATTCATCACTTTGTTCAAGTCATTCCCATCTAGTCATTGTAGGCTGCGTATTTTGTTTCATCACTTTGTTCAATCGAAAGCGAGCAAACAAGTCGACAGAACCGAATAAAAATCAAAAAATCTTCCAAAAAATAAATCTATAATATTTATAAAAATGCAGAAAGTTTCACTACTCGGTATTCCATACTTAAAAACAGTTTTCCGCCTTGACAAGAGGATGCCCTTGAAGCGCATGATGGTGAAGTATGCTAAAAACTATGGACTTCGCCTGAGCAAGTTGGTGTTTTACAATTCTAAAGGAATGAAGTTGGAGACATACGATACGGCCCAATTATTAGGACCGGAAAACTTGAAGTTTATATTTGTAAAAATAAAGGTAAGAGCTGCAGAGGGTTGACTAACCAAGAACTCTCGCTTAATCTAAGTATTGTTTCTTTTTTTTGTGCAGGTTATGAACCGAGACCTCAAGATCTAAAGGAGACATAACTAAACTCTAATAAAAAAAACTCCGAATAGAAAACAATTTTAATCACTTGTTTGGATCTGCTATTATAGGATGTTACAGTTTGGGATAAGGCTTTTAAAGTTTGGGATACGTACATCAATGCAAATTCCAAACGGTTTTTGGTTGCTTAAAGGTTTTGAAAATTTGGTAATAGTCTAGAACAAGTGCCTTTCCCCCAAAAATCGCAAAAAATATCCTCGATGGACTGCGATTTCATAGTACTTATCATTCCTGTTCTGCATCTATAAATTAACAAAGAAGCTAACTTCGGCAAGCTGATGTTTCTATACGCTTGCAGGTCGTTCCCGTGAGAGCAGTATACATATGTACACAACTCTGGTTTTAGAAAACTAAAAACTAATTACAGACTTTTAAGATAATGTTTTATTTATTTAAATATAACGGTCAAAAGTAGAAATTAATATGTCAAACAACACCGAAGTTATAATTTTTTTTACTTTTTTTAAATAATATTTTTATACCCGTTACGCGTAGAGTAAAAGGGCATACTATATTCTTCGGAAAGTATGTAACAGGTAGATGGAAGCGTTTCCGACCGCATAAAGTACATATACAGGGGTGGTCAAAAGTATTTTCACAAAACAAAAGTTAAGTATACTCATAATTTGAACATACTTCTTGTTAACTTTGGCATCAATGGAAAGGTAATTTAAATGCCGTTTTAATGATACAATACATTTCTTAGCCTATTCAGTATTTATTGAAAAGGACGAATTTGTGTGAAAGTCTACTTTTTGAACTTTTTTCTCGACTTGAAAACTTAAATTTTTTGATGCAAAAAGTTTCTTCAAACAAAAATAATAGTAACTGCAAAAAGAAATTTTCAAAAATCGTTTTGCTAATATTTTTTATGATTTTTTGAAAATGCTTAGAAACATGCATTTGAGCCATATTTTTCTCTTTTTCATACAAATTTTTTCCGACATTGTCACCTTCAAAAAATCATAAAAAATATAAGCAAAATGATTTTTGAAAAATTTTTTTTTTTTTATTTTCAATAAATCGAAAAATTTTTTATAGCTTTATCTTAAAGAACAACTCCTTGAGAACATTTTCCCAAATTTTTATAGAGATTCGAGCAGCAGAAAAAAAGTTACAGCGCTCCTAACCGCGCGCCTCGTCGCGCGCATAAACTGAACTTGAAACTTTAAACGCGAATATCTCGAAATGGTGCTTCTTGAAAAATGACTTTGCGGTTATATGGATTGGCGGAAAACTACTGAACCGATTTACTTCAAATTTTTTTTTAAATGTTCGTAATGAAATTTTCTGTGCTTGAACGATCGACTTTTCACGCCGAAATGAATTTTTTAGTAAAATTTCTAGCGACCAAAAAGTTCATTTTTAGCATAAAACGTTCCCGTATGCACAAAAAAAAAATCTTAAAAACGATCGTTCAAGCTCAAGGAATTACACTAAACTAATGAAATTTGTTTACTTTTATGGTTTCAATTGACCTGTTCGACCTGGGAAAGTATCACCGCAAGGCTCTTCAAAAAAAAGGCCTCTAAGGGAAACAGCCACCCCTTAAAAACTATGTAATATTTTTCCACGAAATTTTGCACAAACATTGTTAATAAAGTGTACTATCAAAAAATTAAAACATTCGTGTATTGAAATAATTGCTACATACCTAAAAAAAATCCAAGCTTTCCTCTTTTTTTTCGACAAAGAAGGTATATAACCCCTTAAGAAATGTATTGTATCGTTCAAACGGCATTTAAATAACCTTTCCATTGATGCCAAAGTTAACAAGATGTAAGTTCGAATTACGAGTATACTTAACTTTTGTTTTGTGAAAATACTTTTGACCACCCTTGTATATAGCCGAGTCGATCTAGCGTCTGTCCGTCTGTCTGTCCGTTCGGATGAACGCTGAGATCTCGGAAACTACAAAAGTTAGAAAGTTGGGATTTGGTATGTAGATTCCAGAGCTTCTTGCGCAGCGCAAGTTTATTTTAGCAGGGTGCCACGCCCAGTTTTTATGCTAGAAAAAAATGTATAAATGAAATGTATTATTCTCGTCAATACCTATCGATTGACCCCAAAAAAGTTTGCCACGTCCACTTTAACGCCCACAAACCGACCAAATCTGTGGCGGCCACAATTTTCATGCTAAAAAACTTTTAACTGTAATGTATTTCTCTCGTCAATACCTATCGGTTGACCCAAAAATAGTTTGCCACGCCCACTCTAACGCCCATAACGCTTAAATCTGTCTGCCGCCCAAATATCCTATGTTGAGATAGCGGGTAGGTGGCGCATTAGCTTGCCAGCTTGCATACCTCCATATCCCTTTGGTCCCTTAAGCTGAGTGAGGGGTATCTGATAGTCGAGGTACTCGACTATAGCGTTCTTCCTTATTTTTCATTATTCCTGTGGGAGCTATAGGATGTAGTTGTCCGATCCGGCTCGTTCCGACTTATATTCTACCTGCAATAGAAATAAGACTTTTAGAAAGGTTTCATCCCGATAGCTTTAGTACTGAGACACTAGTTTGCGTAGAAATAAACAGACGGACAAGGCCAGATCGACTCGTCTAGTGATGCTGATCAAGAATATGTATACTTTTGGGGTCGGAAAGATCTCCTTCACTGCGTTGCAAACTTCTGACTGAAATAATTATATCCTCTGCAAGGTCATGTTTTCATTCTGCCCGCTTCAGCAAAATACCTAAGCATTACGCGTGCAAAGGCTTATTCTATTGCCGGGTGCCGAATGAGAACATTTTTTAAAGTTGAGTTATTAAGTCAAGTCTAATTCTTAAGTCTTATTCGTTCCGAAGCTTTGTTCACTTTCAAAAGTTTTGTAAAAAGTATGCTGTGACTTCACCGTTTTCCTATTTGGCTACGCTGTGAACTTTTCATGCTCAGATTAACTAAAGCACCCGTACAGAATAGAACAATTATATTTTTTGGTTTTAGGTGAACCATTTTCAGAAAGTTGGTGTAATTTTTTTACATACATTTTTGTAGTTAAATATATTTTTGTTTCCAAAATTTGTCATTGTCGCGTCCCAATAGATCCTGTGAAAGCCAGTGATGCGAAAGAATGTATATAGACGAAGAAGCCCTCTTTGTTGAGCCAACGGAAGGCGGCTTCTTCGTCAATATAGATTCTTCCGAATCATTGGCGTTAGCAGAATCCATTGGCACGTGTTGATGACAACATTTGGAACCGAAAATATATCCAGTACAAAAGTGTATGCCATAAAAAAGTTACACAAATTTTCTGAAAAGTTGTTCACCTTAAAACCAAAAAATATAGTTATTTTATATTTATATATGTATATATATAATAAGTATCGAGGGATCCCTCTTTCGCTGACTCATAGAAGTCGGACAGGGACTATCCAAGGAGCGACACCTCTCTTAGTCTTCGAAGGACAGTTCGGTCGAGTCCCCATTGAGTAAGAAGACCTCTTCCACTGGCTTAACGAAAACGGCAGCGACCATCCAAGGAGAGACCTTTGCTGCTCGCTGTGCTGCTCGGCGAACATCATTCGCAATTTTAAAGAACCTCTATTGAAAAAGCCCTCTTCCGCTGGCTCAGAAGTCTGGAAGCGACCATCCAAGGAGTGACCTTTGCTGCTCGGCGAACATCATTCGAAATTTATAGAACCTCTATTGAAAAAGCCCTCTTCCGCTGGCTCAGAAGTCTGAAAGCGATTATCCAAGGCGAGACTCTTCTCCTTGCTGCTCTGAGGACTTCGTTCGCAGATCTGAAGAATCTCAATTGAAGAAGCAGCGCGTTTCCACAGGCTCTACGAAGTCGGTCACCAACTTGTCAAGGAGTGACTGTTCCCCTTCCTACTTGGCGGAAATTGCCTACGAGCCACTTCCCTGCAGTGTGATGATCTCCGGAACAAACGAAGAAACTTTGAACAAAGCAAATTGATGTAATACATGCCTGAGCTAAATATATGTATATTACAAAACTAAATTATATTGAAACAAGAGAACACTATAGTCTGTCAGATACCCATTACTTAATTAAAGATAGCGCAAGAGAGATGGTAGCAGTAGCAAGCGACTTGGTCATGACATTAAATATGTGCACTATGGAGGGTCGATTTAAGTGCCTAAAAATCGTATGTAAATCACAAAATCGACACTTAATCTTAAAAGGATTGTAAGCAATGTTGACAAACTAACGGTCTAAAGTGGCGTTTGGCCCTCCCCACTAAAATTATCATAGTAGCCCAAACATTTCTACTCCAAATTTAAAACAATTGTAATATAAATGTGATGTCTACTTCGATATTTCCACATTCCTTTGGGGGTTTAAATGCCATTTTAGACCATAATACATTGCTGTTACAACTTTTATTCTAGCAATAAAAATCCAGGCGATCTAAGAGTAACAGATATAAAAGTGCTTAATATTGTAATAAGTATTTGTTTAAGCTATATCCAGCATTCCCGAATACAGCCTGTAGGATTACCACGAACCCTTTACATTGCTCAACAAAAATAATCTTTTTTTTAAATTGTGGGGCGAATTTGGTTTGGCGATTGTTTGGTTTGCTTGGACTCCAACTTTTTTTATTTTCAAATAATGATTGTGTAAAATAATTTGATAGGTGTCGCCGAACACACTTGGCACATCCACCAAAAGGTTTAAAAATTCGTGTCTTGGCATTTCTCAGCAATCTGGTTGCTATGATCCATTAATTATGACATCAGTTGGTTTACGAATAACAACTCTAAAAGAGTTTTTTCCTTAAAGTACGAATATTTCGATTCAACTTGATACGGGTCAGTTTTTGGGATATTTATTGGTTGGGGTTGTTTAGAAATCCTTGATCCGCCACGGATCTTAAAATATTAAATACTTACCTATATATATATATATATATATATATATATATGCGATATAGATAGACCAACTTACCAGAAATCAATAACCATTCGATAAATTAAAAACACTATGCATTCGAATTCACAAGAATAAGTATATACATATATTTAAATAGACATTGATTTAACATAACGTAACGCATGGATGGAATATACAACTGGGAAACTCAGCCACAGCCCCATCCATTATTGGGGTACTGAGGATAGGAGAAACATGAACCACAACAGTGAGACACAATCCCCGGCGAGACCTTGGTTATACAATTTAGTGGTGATGCTTTTAAATAGGTACGAAGTGTGCATGCCCGCGCGTATTGTCGACTGTCTCAATGGTATCCTGACTATCCTAGCTTAGCCTAAGGAGATGGGATTAAACAAAGGGGGGAGGGGAATCTAGTCCACCTCCAGTTTCCTAAAACTGCCCACCACTCCGGCATCGAGGTCGCCAATGTCGTTTCCAGCGAAATTAGCCGCATCCTTGGTGATCTCGATCTGCATGTCGTCCAGAGCGAGGATTGCCGCCCGGCGCTGGAGCAACTTCTGCTTGAACTCGGCGATCATGTCGGCAATGGGAACGGTGCCTCCATACTCCTTCGGCAGGATAGCGGGATCAATCTTCGTCTTCAAGATGTCAACATTTTTGTGGACCTATTAAAAGAAGAAATAAAGTAAGTATACGAAGACAACAATGAAAAACCAAAGAATTTTTAATTTCCCTTAACTATTAAAATAATTTATTCATGTCATTTATAAACTATTATAAAATACTAAAATACCTAAAAATGCACTGGTAAATTAACCAAATACTTAGAAATTCACAAAAAGATTCTTATTCAGTCAAAGTAGGCTGTGTGATTTGTTTCATCACTTTATTCAAGTCATTCCCATCTAGTCATTGTAGGCTGTGTGATTTGATCCATCACTTCATTCAATCGAAAGCGAGCAAACGAGTCGACAGAACCGAATAAAAATCAAAAAATCTTCCAAAAAATAAATCTATAATATTTATAAAAATGCAGAAAGTTTCACTACTCGGTATTCCATATTTAAAAACAGTTTACCGCCTTGACAAGAGGATGCCCTTGAAGCGCATGATGGTGAAGTATGCTAAAAACTATGGACTTCGCCTGAGCAAGTTGGTGTTTTACAATTCTAAAGGAATGAAGTTGGAGACATACGATACGGCCCAATTATTAGGACCGGAAAACTTGAAGTTTATATTTGTAAAAATAAATGTAAGAGCTGCAGAGGGCTGACTAACCAAGAACACTCGTTTAATCTAAGTATTGTTTCTTTTTTTTGTACAGGTTATGAACCGAGGCCTCAAGATCTAAAGGGGACATAACTAAACTCTAATAAAAAACCCCGAATAGAAAACAATTTTAAACACTTGTTTTGCTCTGCTTTTATAGGCTATTAAAGTTTGGAATGAGGGGCCTGTCACAGAAATTCTAACGTACATTAATGCAAATTCCAACCGGCCTTTCGAAGCTTTAAGGTTTTGAAAATTTTCCTTCGAATTGGTAACATCCATACTTTTCAACGAATACAATATAGCCTTTTACCCACCGGTTAATCGTAAAGTAAACTCACTATAATTCGCTTCTTGAGCTTGTCGCTCAGCATGGACACGCCCAGCTCGATGATCCTATTGGCGTAGTGGGGAATGTTGACGAAGTGCGTCTCCTTGTGCCGCATGGGCGTCGAGTTCTGGATGCACTTGACGATGCTGCGCAGGTCGGTCAAGGACCACAGGCTGACGAAGCCCATGTTCATGCCACTCTCATCGTTGATGTACACGTAACCGGCCACCTGGGAGTCCTCGTCGTCCAGGAGGGCCTCGCAGATCAGACTGTGCACCCGCGCCATTTGCACCGAAGTAAACTGAAAGGCAATTTAAATTAATTTTAAATTTAAATTTTATATGTTCTATATTCTATAGTCCAACCCCTCGATTATAAAATACCAGTTACTCTCTTTTCAAAATAAGTACGAAGATATCGATATTTACATATACTTTTTTCCTCTGCTCTTAATTTTTACATTTTACACAACATTTTTATTCCAGCTAGTCGGGCACAGACATTAATTGATCTTAACGTTTTAATAATTCGAATTGAAACATTTTGACTTGCCGATAGGTATTGAAAAATAAAATAAATTACTTAATTTTCTAAACAAAATCTTTGATGCTTTAATGTGGAGTGGCACTCGGCTCAAACAAACTTAAAATCGCGCAGGGATCCCTAGAACCTGCCTGCCTAACTGTAATTTTCGCAGGGGTCTACGAATAACTGGTATAAAATTATATAATACTTACCTTGTAGGGATCAAACTTGGCGGCCACGGACAGGATGACCTGGCGACCGGTGGAGTCCCGCTGGGGCAGCGGCACCAGGTAGCCGTTCTCGAAGATCTCGTTGATGGCCGGGTCGGTGATGTCCAGCTGCTTGAACCAGTGCGGGAAGAGCTGCCGGATGGTCAGGTAGCGCTCGAGCATTTCGCAGGCGGACGGAACGGAGAACTTCTTGGTCCGCAGGAAGCGCAGCAGGAAGACGGCGTCCGTGCGGCACTTCCGGATGTGCGGATGCTTCTCGATCCACTCCCGGAACTGGGCCAGAGCCTGCCGCCGGATGTTCTCGTCCTCGTGCAGCTCCTCCTTGGCCACCTGCTTCATCGCCGAGCTGAGTCCGCAGACATATGGGTAGTCGTAGTCCGTCGCCGCCGGTCCGCTCAGCTTCGGTTGTTGCAGCACCTCCGTTTCGAGCACTGAAAGGCGGAAAATACGTGTTAATTGCTATGTTCTATTACACAATTCACCTCTTAATTAAGTACTATGTTGCACAATTTGAACGGTCAAAATCAACAGGGCAGAACCCATGAAATCACGGATTAAGTGTTAAATTCAAGAAATGAAAACCTTAATCGCTAACTGTCCAATTAACACTTTCACTTTTAGTGAGCTAGAGCTGCCAAGTTTTTATTCGATTTCCCTAAAATGTTTACGATCTACCTACTGAATTTCCCTTTTAATTACTCGCTAAAGACAAGGTCTTACCTTATTTAATCATAAAGGTCACGTACTTTTGTAGTGCATACCTAAAATGATTTTTAATGTTCGATCTTATAGTAAAACATGGAAAAGTTCGCCAGCTAATGCCAAATATGAGGAAATGGCACATTTTTAGCAGACCATGATACCCTAAACTGATAACAAAATCTAAAAACAATTTGTAAATACTATTTCTGTTCGTAAAAATAAATATATTAATATTTTCCTATGCTATTTCTTGTGAAATAACAATTATTATGTAAATCATTTTTTGTTTAAAAATGAAATACCTGCTGATTTAAACTAAGGCTAGTCAAAAAATCCATTTAAATTTTGTTACATTCCTAGCAAACTTCTTTACAATCGATATTTTCTAAGACAAATTATCAAATTAAATGATTTTTAAATGAGTTACTCATAAAAATTGTATTCAGACAAATATGAATAAAACAAAAACCTCGTGTAAAATATTTCTTGTTCAAGAAAAGAAATACCTGCTGATTTTAATCATCGATTTAAACTTGAACTTAATGAACGACGATAATCTACATGGAGTCTCAAATATCTCAAGTTAGGATCCCTTGCACCTATTTAACCATTTATAAACCAGCTTAAATATTTCTCCCACTCGAAACCAAACGCATTCCGAGTTGATACGATGTCAATTAGCCACATCGAAACGCATTTTCTACCAGCTTATGGCTGTAAGCGAAATATTGGGCTAAAATGGCCAGTGGCCTGCCCGCTGACCACTGTCCGCTGCCCGATTTCTTCACGGCTGACACCACCGACTCTAATTGGCCGGTTGCCCTTGGTCAGTGGCGATTGTGCAATCCGAAATGTTAAAATTCATCGAACTCTCAAGGGTCAGCGCAGTTTACTGGACCAGCTCAACGGCCGATACAGAGATATAATACATATATGCTCAAAAGTCTATGCATACCAATTAATCCCACTTGACTTTTGACTGCACAATGTCAGGGGACCGGACCGAAGATTGGGGAGCTGGAATTGGATTATGTTGGCTCCGGAGATCACCAGAGTGCATTGGCTTGCGTGGGTTATGGTTTTGAATGTGATATTTCGTGTTCGAAGAAGCTGCCCACTGCGATTTGAATTCGGTTAGCTAATCCCAACGAGATGCTGCCATTTCCGCTATTTTTCGCCTTTTTTCCACACATACGTAGTCTTACACAGGTCCGTTGACCGTGACCCAAAATCAGCCGGCTGACTGCTTTGCATACGAATCGAATGTTTGGCGTTGGTCTTGGCTTTGTCGTTTCAGTTTCAGCGCCCATTTAAATTTCTAGTCGTAAAAACCCAGACGAAGGTCGGGAGAAAGATGAGTTACCGCCCTGTAATTGCGGATCGCCAGCTGGCTAAGTGGGGTCCAACTATGTGTTTTTGGTCAACAAACTGTTTATGACCAGTTTGTTCACTTTCATGGCCTTCACACAGTTTCCAACGCAATCGATCGACGACTGTGGTCGCTGATCGCTGATTGCTGATGTAAAAAAATTGACGTGTGGAATTGCCCTGCTTTGAATACGACCAACTTAAGTATGTGGTATAGCAGGGAATGCATGGCCCGAAAGTCGGGCTTTGGTAACTCGATCATTTATGCGATGGCATGCCGTGCTGAAGATGTCCCCTGTCCACTGTCCACTATCCACTGAGACATGCGATTTGTAATTTCGTTATCGTCTCTTCCGTCTTCTTCTTTTCCGCTCCGCCAATTAGCCCGTTGGTTACATCATATCACAGCATAAAAGCTGCCAAACCGAAGTACGTCCGTCTTACCGATCCCGCACCAAAATCGCCGACTTTTGGTAAGATAGTGAAAAGTAAAGAGTGCAAGCCCGAGAAATGCTCAAAACTGGTTTTCCCATCCCACCGCTCGACCCAATCCACTCCCATTACACGGAGAAAAAGGGTTGTAAGATCGATATCAGGGGGTAAGAACTGCTTTATCGGAACTAGCACCATTCCTTATAGAAATAGCTTATAGCTAATATACAAGCAATGTGTAAATACTTTTTAAATAAAGAAATATTAAAAGATATTAGATGGATCCTTGGTCCACCAACTTGATTTCCTATCACTACCTCAAAGTATTTCACAGGTTTCCGAACCAAGTTAATTATTTAGTATTAGTTGTATTACTAATGTATTATTTCCTAAATATCAAACAGTTCTTATTAAATAATATAAGTAACATGTTGTATCATTAATAAGATTACTTTATATTGACGTAACTCTTAATGATATCCCCAAAATGACTTGGGGTTTCTTAATACCTCTCAGTATTCACAGACAAGAGTTACGATACTTGCATAACCAAAAGTCAAGAGCAAGGTTTCTGCTTTAGTGATCCCCAATTTTTTCCAGTGCACTTGCTCAATCCCACCCCATGACCGTGCACATTGGCAATATTGGCTCGCTTTGGCTCAGTTTCGAATTTCGAATAGGCGAGCTGCGAATTTACGACCTGCCGATTTGCATCTGCCTTTCCGGATTATCATGCAGATTGCATTTTGCCACAATTACGACAAAGGCTCGCTAATGTTCCCCGGATGAGTAGCGCTTTATATTCATGTGTCAGAATCAAATGGCGCTGTAATCAGCGGAATTCATTAGCCAGGCCCACCACGTCCGCTGCCAAGGCTATTTCGTTGGCTTAGTCGTTGGTCAAGGCAGGGCCTTAAAACTCCATTAGTTGCACTAGAAACAGGTAACTTCGGACGGGATTTACGACTCTTATTGTGGCACCCAGAATTACAGTCGAGGTCGTGGCTATTGGTCAAAGGAAATCGTCACGTCGATGGCTGCGTCCCTGGCAGTTGCACAATACCCACTTGCCATGAATATTTATATGCGAACCGCACAAATTGCATTGTGTATGTACGTTTTCCAACCACTTGGCTTTTACGGTGTTGGCCAACTTCGGCTTCGGCCGAGAAGACCTTGCAGGCCTCTTGTGGCGCGGCAATTAAGCCAGCAAACAGAATTACAAAACTCTCGAAGCTCAAAACCATTGGCCGTAAAATAATTGACTGCCGCTAAACACTTGCAGTGGGTCAATAAAGCGCAATTAAAAGGCTGTACAAAAACTATGATTTTTACTGGGTTACACCCACGCACCTACTTTTCTGGCAGTAACTAAGATAAATACCTTACAGAGAAAAAAATCCTAGAGTTTAAGATTGATATTTTTAAAGATTAAAATTGCATTCAGAAAAAAGCTCAGTATGCATAGAGTTCAAGATATATTCGAGTTTAAATTTTAAATTTAGAAGTTATATCGAATTTGGGAAGTCTCATTAGAAGACCACATTTTATTTAAGGAAGTTAAAGGCTAATCCTTTTTATACCTTTTAAAAAATTTCTAAGGTTTGACTTAATTTTTAATTATTCTTTTATGATAATCAATAATCTTCAGGTCTTGAAAAAATATCCTTTTTTTATCAATTGCTTTTTGTAATTAAAAAAATATATCTGATAGGATAGGATAGGATTGCGCAAAACTCAAACATAAAATTAAAATATTTCGCTGGGTAATCAAAGTCTGGCCTGGTAATCCCAGGTAAACAGTGGCAATCTACAAATGTCGCTGCGCATGCGCAACAGCTGCAAAGAGCTGTACTTGGGTGAAAGCGAAAGTTTTTCTCCGCCACAAGCTTTTCTCGGGCCTTTACATAATACACGAAGCCGTCCTTTTTTCAAAACCCATCGCCATCCCCGCTAATTTGAGATGTTATGGGGCTATTCTGAGCTCAACTCACTTTTGATTTACGCACTGGCACTGCGGATTTCACAAGTTGTTAATCTTATATAACAATATTAAACGCGTTGCAGGGGGATCCGTCTCAACTACTCCGGGCTCTAATTGATCGCCGGAATATCCGTGTGAGTTCCGCAGAAACTGGCGACGATGTGAACGTGGGCACGCTTTGAGCGAAACTGCCAATTTTTGGACTGAAAATTTATTTAAACCTCGCTCTTGGCCGAGGCGATTTCACTCAGTCGGTCGGCTGGAGGTTGAGTGGGATTATTCGAGTGGAGAGGCGGCTCAGTGGAGCAACCCGAGCCGAACTTGGGGATAGCCATCCGCATGGAAAGTGATTTCGAAGGGCGGCCGTCTTCATCATGATGTTCTTGGCCTGGGTCAAGGTGGCGCATGCCAGAGATCCTCCTCTAAGTGCCTCGGGGATGCGATCCCTTCCTCGCTTCCTAGCCACCGTTTAAGGGGGATCAGGGGCTAAACGACCCCCATTTCGTTGAGCGCGTGCTCATACTTTTATCTCTGGGCATCTGCAAGCGTTTTGGGGTGACGTCAACCCAGGCATAGGTGCTACTTACAAAGGTTGCCAGCAGCGATTAACCCAAATGTACTGAGCAATCCAAAAATAATTAGCCATCCCATCCAGGCGTAATAGGTACATCAACTAATAGCCGTAATACTTTCATGCTTCATTTCTGCGGTTGGCGCATCTAATGGCTTCCGCATGATATTTTTGGTAAGTATCCGAATTCTAGATCCATTGATAAAACACAAAAGTTCCATTAAACACAACTTGGGGATACTAAGTACAATTATTTCATGATTATATGTACTCGAATGCCAACGACAATATATATTAGGATTATAATAAGCATTTCCTACCAAGAAAGCGTTTTTATATTAAGATCATATCTAACCCAAAATCACAAATGAAGTATATTTTAAAATATAAACCTTTGTTCCATTCCTTGTCTATAAAAATGAATAGTTTAAGTTATTTTTAGTCTGAAAATGGGTTTGGCTAGGGATAGGGCACCTCAACTGTATACACAGCTTCTATAAATCAATGTCTAAACTACACAGCTATTTAAATGAATGAAATATGCTGGTAATGCCGTATTTTCCAGACGTAACTATAATTTTAATTACTCTGAGTACACTCTCCTTTGTTGATCTTTCAGCTGGCTTTGCTTATATTACCATTAGTCGTAAAAGCGTAATATTTTCATTCGGTCTTATTCAAACATTTCCACCTTTCAGCTTGAATGTCAAACGTGCCGAGCCAAAGATTGATGCTCCCATTTGCCACCTTTTTTTGGATATTCCGTACTTTCTAGGGAGGTGAACGGATCATTGGCAACAAGACAGATTTAGATTTGATGGAGCAACTAGGCACATTGACCTTGTCTGTGGGGGATTAGTATGTACGTACATTCGTACATTCAAATTATTGTCACAGATTTACATTTGTCTAACAAATTTATTATACATTTTTATATTTTGAAACAATTCAGCAACTCTGCATTTAAAACTCAATTGCAAACGGATAGTACTTGTGGTTTAGGCCCTTGATTAAATTCAATGGCACAACGCGTTCGCCAGTGTGATACCCATCGAGAACGCTCATTTCCTCGGCGGTCAGTTCAAAATCGAAGATATCGAAGTTTTCGGCAATTCGGTTAGTATTCGAGGACTTGGGAATGGGGATAACACCCAGACCAACCTGAGGAATAAACGAAAATTAGTTGCTATCATTGAGATAGGTAAATTTCGTAATTACCAAATAGCGCAAGACGATCTGCGGGGCAGTTTTGCCGTATTTCTTGGCAATAACGGCCACCTCCGGGGAGTAGATGAAGTCCGGCTTCTGGAGGTCGGGCTTGGGCTTTCCCAAAGGCGTATAGCCCGTCAAGGTGACATCGTTCTTCTTGCAGTAGGCCGTCAAAGCCTTTTGGTTGAGGGCAGGAGAGCACTCCACCTGGTTAGTGACGGGCTTGATCTCGCAGTTGGCCAAGACTCGACCCAGCTGTTCGCTGTTGAAGTTCGATACTCCGATACTGCGGACCAGCCCCAGTTTCACCAGCTTTTCCATGGCCTTGTAGGTATCCAGGTAGTCAACATCGCTCAGTTGGAGCACGTCGTCCTCATTCTTGGGCATGAGGGTGTTCTCGTCCACATATTTGTAGCCCACTGGCATGTGCATCAGATACAGGTCGATGTAGTCCAACCCAAAGTTGCTCAGCTGCTTGCGACAAATGCCCTCGACGAGTTCAGGATCGTGGAAAACGTTCCAAAGCTGAAAGAAAATATTATTTTTATTAATATAACTATGAAGGCTTCTTTTCTCTAACTTACCTTGGTGACTAGGAAAATGTCCTCCCGCTTGACGACTCCCTCTGCAATTTTATCGCGGATCGCCTTGCCCACTTCAGCTTCGTTTTGGTAGAAATAGGCAGTATCTATATGGCGATAGCCCACATCTATCGCGTGCTTCACAGCAGCCTCGCCTTCGTTGTCCTTGGACTGCAAATATACAAATTGAAATTCAACATTAACATCCTTTTTCTCAACAGAGGCAGAAATGTGTTTTGTAATGCGTATTTGCATATCTATATATCGTTATTTTCGACCACACCGCGTTCACTTCACTCCGGACGTTGTGCAAGTTTCAGAAAGCCGGGAAATGACTAATCAAAATAACATCCCCAATTATATAAATGATCAACGTCGCAAGGCTCGTGAAAGATTCGAGAGACTATAGTCCGGAAATATAGTACTTAAATTATAGTATAATCAGGTAAGCACTTTACAAGTGAATTGTCACAAGTACTAGGTATTCGTAAACTCAGGCAACATGGAGCTTTATTTATTTACTAATCTCAAAACCAGTGACCTCTAGTTCTTATCCCAAAATATAAATCTATGTATATATATTGTGTTGTTTAACGTAACATAAATCATAACTAAAACTTACCAATAAACTGAAATTTACTTAAGGTAGTAAAAACTCAAAATAAGATAATTAGAGCACTATAAGATTCTGAGCTAGAGATTTTACCTTAAGTACGATGTGGTATTATTTCAACCCTAAACTATATATGATATTCCATTTTTAATAAGGATAGAACTGATGACTTTTCGCTTTCTCGAACTTCCAAATTCGCCGGCCCAGATTAAAGGTCCCCAATTGAAGCAACTCCTCCGGCATTAAGTGAAAATCGAAGATATCCAGATTCTCGATAAGATGGGCGTACTGGGCAGCTTTAGGAATGGGCACCGTGCCAATGTCGATCTGTGAAGCGTTTATCAGCTATTAAATATGTTCCTAACGATGTTATTGGTGGTGTTTTCATACCAAGTATCTTAGGATGACTTGAGCGGTTGTCTTGCCATACTTTTCTGCCAAGGCCAGTAGTTTGGGATCATTGTAGTATTTCGGTAGGGGATTGCAGGTCTTGGGACGACCGAGTGGCGAATAGGCGACTACGGTGATATTGTGAAGTTTACAGAGCTCAATCAACGGGATTTGCACCAATTCCGGATGGCATTCGATTTGAAGGGCCACAGGTTTGATTTGACAATTCTCTAACAACCTCTGCAGCTGAATGGCATTAAAGTTGGACAATCCCAAACTGCGCACAAGTCCCAGGTCCACCAGTTGCTCCATACTCTTGTAAGTGTCCAAATAGTCAACATCGCTGGGAAATCCAAAGATCAGTTTCTGCCGGGGAATACTTCTTTCCAAAACTCACTTTGTCCTTAGTTCACCATCAACATGGGGCATCAGATCATCATCTGATACATAGGGCACGCCCACAGGCGAGTGCATCAGATATAAATCTATATAGTCCACACCCAGAAGCTTTAATTGCAGTTCGCAGGCGTATTTCACCCTCTTGGGCTCGTGATATATGTCCCACAGCTATGGGATATCAATTCCGATCTGTTTATATATTCCGGAACCTGCTTACATACATTCCTACCTTTGTGACTAGGAACACCTGTTCTCGCTTTATTTTCCCGTCGCCCATAAATTGGCCCAGAACCTTGCCTATAATACTTTCGTTCCTATAGAGATAGGCGGTGTCTATATGCCGATAACCCAGTTCTAGAGCATGACGCACTGCAGCCTCACACCGAGATTTTTTTAGCTACAGATAACATAATTACTTTTTTCAATTTCACAATTGTGCTTTATTGGAAGGTAGAATGTTCTATGAACATATCTCCGAAATGATTGACTAGCTTCACTGATAAAATGATAAACTTACATTGTAGGTTCCCAGACCCAAAACCGGCATTTCATAGCCATTGTTAAGTTTTACAGTCGGAGCAAGCTTCATTTTTAACGTTTAAATAAAGAATAAATTAGTAAAGTCGATCGCAAAAAATCGCCGGTAAGTCTGAGTGTGACCAAACAGTGTTAGAATAAAAAACGACAAAACTGTTTTAAAATAAATAATTTAAAAATAAATAAAAAATAACTACATACACACAATAATAGAACAAATACTTTGTAAAAACTAATTCAAAAGTGAATAACAAAATAGAATATTCAAAATAAATAACGGCACTGTGGCTATGCACTTTCACCCTTTGCAACACTGGTTAGAATTTAGTACCTATAACAGCTGTTAAAAAATGTATTTTTTTTCATGATAAATCTAAACAAAATATATTTTTAAATAGATAGAAATATAAAATCTTGCGAGAAATAAGAAATCCATTTTTGGATCTCCCTAATTTAACAAAACAAAACTGCCAGGATACGCGCACAAAAAACACCCAAGTTTTCACAAAGAAAGAGTAAGTAAAGAAATCAATTTTATTGTAAAACCTGATTATAATCCAAGGATATAGACAGTCATGAGCCATTTGGGCCTAACGGATGTGCACCAATCCCAGGATGCCACCCCAGACTTGGAATCCTTTACTGGCTTTGGTAACTCCGCTGCAGAGGCGTTTATCCAGAGTCTCGCAGGAATGGTGAATCAGGGGGATGTGGAAACCATGATAAGGGCTCAAAAGCAAATGTAAGCTATATGGTTAATCACAGAGACTATCTGAATCATATCAAATACCTATCTTACTTAGGCTGCAACGCTTCGAAAAAACCAATGAGATGCTCCTAAACTGCAATGCACTTTCTCAGAGTCGCCTGAAAAGCGCCAGCGAGGATTTCAAAAGACATGTGAAATGCCTAAATGACATGAAGAAGGATCTGGACTATATATTCCGAAAGATACGGGTCATCAAGCAGAAGCTGCAGTTGCAGTTTCCCGCCATATATGCCGAAGTGCAGCCGCAAAGGAGCAGTTTGGCGGAGGAAGCCGAGGATGACACGGAAGCCCAGGCCAAAAAGGCCACAGAAGCACCAGCTCCATCGGCAGGAAAACCTGTCCAACCCACTGCAGCCACCAAAAAAAGTGCTGCCACCATTGAGTATGTGCAAATGGAGGAGGCCGTGGACAATGGCACCGTGGAGATCGAAAACGAGCTGATCAAACGCGTCTGCTCCGTGGAAACGGCCAATCCTAATGACTCCTCCGACTGCACATCCGAGGATACAGGTTGAACAACTCTACCCTTATTAGTTAGCTTTAGTTTAACAGTGTATTTATAATGTATAATAACTTATTGGTTTAAATATAATCCGCTACATCCAAGGATTAGTTCGGTTTATCTGTATGGTATATTTATAATAATTTACGAGTTGGTTAAAATATAATCTGGTACTTGTACTGCTTGGGTACCTTTGAGATTATAACGCGCCCATCGTAGCTGAGAGAGGCAAAGATCCAGGGATCCACATTGCTCCACTCGGCGCAGTACACAGAGTCCTCGTGCTGATCGAAAGTCTGCAGCAGACCATCTGGCAGGAGTTTGTGCCTCTCCTCGGTTTCTGCCCCACTGAAGTTGGAGTCATCTAGTCCCGCCTGAGCCTGAGTTTCCGAACTCACAGACCCCGCACAAGTAAGCAGCACTTTGCAGTCACTAGAGCTGGAGAGCAGCAGTTGGTCATGGAATGTGTTGAAGCGCACGGACCACACCCAATGGGAGTGATCGGAGCGCTCGAAGACCGGAGCCTTTGGCATTCGGCAATCCCAGATCCTCAGGTAGCCATCATCCCCACCCGTGACCAGGTGGCACTGCTTGTTGGGATTGCAATCCAGGTCCCGCACCATCTGCCCGTGGGCATCGCTGATGCTCCATGCACAGTGCTGCGTATCACGCACATCGTAGGCACTCAGATTGCCATCTTGAAGGGTGAGGAACTGGTGACCCTGATGATGGTGCGACCACTTGCCGGTTGTGAAATGTAGCGTGTGCTTGGCAGATCCGCTGGAGGATCCACTGGTGGGCACCTCGGCCACCACGCGGGTGGAGGCTTCCGCCCTCTGCATCACCGCCACCTTGTTGTCCACCACGCAGGCAAGGATCTGCTCCTGACTAGGATGAAATTCGATGGTTTTCACACGTTCTCCAAGGGATTCGGTGTCCAGGACCTCGACCTGCTCCCAGGGCAGGTACTCCGACTTAAGATGCTCTGGATCCGGGTTTAGATCCTCGGGAAGTGTTAATAAGGCCGACTGAGTGAGCACCTGTGCTCCCTTTTGGACATTGTAGACGGAGGCCAACAAGCGGGGATTATGGGGGCAGCTATTCAGTTTCCACACTTCACCCAAGGCATGCTCGAAGACCTGGTTATAGAAAGATATTTATTAGATCCTTTGGGAGTTACAGACTCTCACCTTTGATTGAACTGTTCCCTGTTCCTCTTCGTACTGAATCAAATGCACTTGGTTCGTGGGTTTCAAGGAGTTAGTGGCTATAAAGAAGCACACATCGTTGCTTTCTCCATATTGGGGTGTCAAGGCCCTCGCCTGGAGTTCTAGACCATAGATCAAGCTGTTTTCTTCCATTTCAATTGGAGTAAAAAAAGTTCCAATGTTTTGATTTTGGGCTGAAATAGGTACACGACATACGTACACAAGAATGTGTACCTAAAGGTGTTGTAAAGCATCCAAACTCCAGGTGGCAACTCCTCACCTTAAATTTAAAAACTTTACTTGCATAAAGAAATGTTTATGTATATAATAATTTAGTGCTTAAAATAACATTTAATTTAAAACACAGTTTGCATAAGATTTAATATTTTCCCTTGGAACCGTGCCACAGGTTACCTACTAAAATTAAACAATTTAAAAACAATAAAAAACTTAACTTTTAGTACGTCCTATTAGGAAATATTAGATAATAATAAAAACGTATTTGTGCCCAATTTATTAATTTTAATATTTTTCTTATCATTCGGCAGTGTGACCGGCTAGCAGGCCGAAAACATCGATTTCCCCCCAAAAACCTGAAATACAACCCTGCCCAAACACAGTTTCTTCTCGTTCTCCTTCCATTTTGTTTTCACACAAAAGTGAAAAAAATATCCGAAAAAGCAACAGACGCGTATTCCGACCGATCAACAAAATTTCCACTATACAGTACATATAATCATTAGAGATCATTTAAGCCGTTCCGCCACGAAGCGCGCAAAATTAGGGCACCGTATACCAAATAGCGGATAGCATCCATATAGCATCCTACATAGCCATGGCGCAGAATATCAGCCCCGAACAGAGTGGAGCAGGAGGCGGGGGCACCAAGCATAGCGATGACTCTTTGCCCGTGAAAGACAATCACGCCGTGAGTAAAAGGTGAGTGGCACATGGTCGGGATCGCCCCAGGGAGCCCTAGATAATACCCCCCTCATCCCACAGACTGCACAAGGAACTGATGAATCTGATGATGGCCAACGAGAAGGGCATTTCGGCGTTCCCGGACGGCGAGAACATCTTCAAGTGGGTGGGCACCATAGCGGGTCCTCGGAACACCGTGTACTCGGGGCAGACGTACCGCCTGTCTCTGGACTTTCCCAACTCCTACCCGTACGCGGCGCCCGTGGTAAAGTTCCTGACGTCCTGCTTCCATCCCAACGTTGATCTGCAGGGCGCCATCTGCCTGGACATCCTGAAGGACAAGTGGTCGGCCCTATACGATGTGCGCACCATTCTGCTGTCCATTCAATCCCTGCTGGGAGAGCCGAACAACGAGAGTCCACTGAATGCGCAGGCCGCGATGATGTGGAACGACCAGAAGGAGTACAAAAAGTATCTAGACGCCTTCTATGAGAAACACAAGGACACCTAGAGTTCGGCAATTCCAGTCCAATCCTATGCTCATATTGCGGCGTATTTATTTACATATAGTGCAAGCAACTCCAATCATCCGACCCTACTGCCAATCATCATCAATCACCACCGTATCACCGAACCAATTCAACATCGTTTAATGCTGATATTTCCTTGGCAAAGAACCCCGTGCATTTCTTATGTAATTGTCGATCGATAGACGGAAAATATGGTTTTAATTCTCATTTTTTTCCTCCCCACAAATTAATGATATATGAATGTATTGGTAATGTAATTTTAAAACTGTCCGTTCTTTAAGATTAAGCATAAATTTTAGTTAATTGTTTTTATACACATCATTTTGAAACGAGCGCCTTCGCCGCCCGCCTTTTGTACTGATGATTTTTAAGCGACTGTGCTGCGCCGGCCATTATGTGAATGTTAGCTAATTTTAGGGCAGCCTAACCGATTCAACCACTCGTCTTAGTATCTCCATTCATGCGGCATTATCCCAAACTACTGGTGTAACAAATTCCACAAAATTCGAATCATTGTAACAGTTGAGTTAGCTTGATGTTATTGAAACCACAAATAAAACAAATTATTGAACTACATTAACTCGCCGGCCAACTCGTGTTTTTTCAGATGAGTGGTGAGGGCTGACCTGCTCCTGAAAATGCGACCGCACTTTCGGCACCTGGGTAGGTTCTTGTTCCCGTGTCTTCGCTGCAGATGATCTACCATGTTCTCCTTGGTGTAGAATCTCTGGTCACAGCATTCGCAGGAGTACTTCCGATCCTCCGCACTTCCATGGATCCTTCTGTGGCGTGTTAGAAGGGCCCTGCGCACAAAGGACTTTCCGCACTCTTCGCAAACGTGCAGGGAGTCGGGGGATTCTAGCCTATGAGTCCTTTCGTGTGCCCTCTTTAAGTGATATTTGAGACTTCGATCAGCTGTGTACACTTTATTGCAGTTTGGGCAGGGATAGGTTACCCTCGCGGAGGTATTATGATGCATCTCCCGCAGGTGCGTGTCTAGCAGATTGGCCCTCGCATAGCTCTTGGCACAATGGACGCAGGTATACGGTTTCAGACCTTCATGCTGCATCATATGGGCCTCCAGCAGCGACGATTTGTAGAAGCCTCGACGGCATATGTTGCACTCGAGGGTGAGTCTTTCTCCTCTTCGTCTCTTTCCTTTGAACAACTTTCTAATAGACGAAATGGGTAGTATATCCATTCCAAGATCTTGCTTGACCGCCTCGTCTTCAATTATGTATACTTCCTCCTAGAAATTAAGGGTAGTCATATTTAAGTACTGTAGCCAAAAGGAGTTTGGTGGTGCATACTTTTGTAACATAAATGCAGATGATACAATCTAATACAAAAACAAATAATCTGTTATCAGATCATTATCTTTTTAATCTTATCGTATTTATTATAGAGTGGAAAAGGCGAAAACGGAAGACTTTGAAGTTTGTTTATTTTTCTACTGTTTCATCCAGAGTAATGGAAGAAATAATAATTTTTTATTACTTTTCTTATCTTATAATTCTTTATTATCTTCAATGACAAGTGAGAAATGCAAGTTAGAACTTCAAAATTTAGAATAGTGTCAATGCCCTGCTAAAAAGATTTGATTGGTAAATACATTAAACAAAGCTCCTATAAAAAGAAACAGTGGCTCACAGCTTAAATGATCCAGTGCACATTTTAAACTTTGACGCTAGTCAGCAGTGGATTTAAAAGGAATATTTGAATGACCATGGTTCAAATGAAAGGTAAAAGTTCCTGAAATCAGATTTATCTGTTACATATATTTAAACTTCGTAGCTGTTGTAAACGTAAGAAAAACGGAAAATACGGTTTTTTACATTACTTATTTGATACAGTCAAAAAAAATGCTATGTATAAGTACTAGGTATGGTAGCCCCTAAAAAACTTATAAATATATATATATTTAAGAAAATGTACCCAAATTGGGATTTCATAAGACGTAAGACGCCGGAAAGCGAAATCTATTCAGTATTCGTTAGGGTCTACCATACCTAGTACTCATACAAAAAACAAGTGTAAATTTTGTAAGCTTTGATTTTCTTAAGTAGCCACTATTATCTTTTATGTAATACCTTGGTCATTCATTAAAGTAAGCACTGCATCGTTTAAGCTATGAGCCACTGTATTTAAATTCAACCTTAATTGGTATAGAAAATGATTCCTGACTTTTTAAAAACAAAATGTAAACCATATGTTGCCAAACTAATCAAATTGATTTCAGCACCTTAAGTATATTAGGAGTAATCTATATATTACTGGGTATGTTTAGAATGTATTAACCGTTTAGTTTTGGAGTCCTAAATAACTGTTTTAAAAGAATTATATAAATGACCAAGGATCGAATGAAAGATAAAAGTTCCAAAAATAAGGTTTACCTGTTACATATATTCAAAATCCATTATACCCTGGATTAAACGTAAAAAAATGAAAAATACAGTTTTATTAAATCTCAGCTTAATTGATGCCGTCTTAAAAAAATGCAATGCTTAGAAAATTCACAGGTTTTTTTTATGAGTACTAGGTATGTTAGCCCCAAAAATTAATTTATATAAAATGTAATGTCATGTCAAGAGATACCTTAGAAACTCAAGTATTCCTTTTAAAGTTCCAAAGCTTAAAGTACGCACTGCATATTTAAATTCAATCATTATTGATATTGAACTACTATGAATTATTAATAGCCGAACTTCCATATTGGTTCCTCAGTTCAGCACCTTAAGTATATAAGGAGTAATCTAGGTATTACTGGATATTTTTAGAATGTATTAAATATATTATTTTTAAACCCACCGCTAACTAGGTCAAAGTTTTAAGTATGCACTGCATCATTTAAGTTGTGAGCCACTGTATTTCAATTCAATCTTTATTGATATAGAAAGAAATTCCAAATTTTTTAACATAGTTAAAAAAGACGAACTACCCATATTGATTTCTGAGTTTAGCACCTTAACTATATAAGGAGTAATCTAGATTTAACTGGATATGTTTGAATGTATTAAAAATAAGCGTTTAATGTTGGAGTCCAAAATAACTGCTTACCTAATTTATTAAACCATATATGTGTGTGCAATGGAAAAATTAAAAATAACCGATAGATTAGACCTGCCTTCTTTTCGAACCCTATCATATCAAACATCCAAACACAAACAAATATAGTATAACACCAACAAACGCCCAAATGTTTATGTTTATGGCGGCGAACGGGGAAGTATTGTCTTTGCTGCTAGGCAACACCTCAAGCACCGAATGTGATTATAGATTAGATTATGGGGAGGCGCACTTGTGCCCAGATAAAACTCACAATCTCTTCCGTTGATTCGATGCAGGGTGCGTCCATTTGGGCTTCCTGATTAGTGGATTCATTACTTTCCGAGGGGGTATCCAAGTCGGGCATGTTGATATCATCCTGATTTTTAGTGCATTCAAAGTCGATGTCTAGAAGCAGCTTCTCAAAGTTGCGCGAGGACTCTTCGCACATGCGTTGAAAGTCGTGAAACTTTTGCACCAGTTGGTAGCAGCATTCGCAGATGCTTTTCAGGACCAACTGGGGTGGCAAATCCTCGTCCTGCGGATGAAATACGTTCCCCGGATCGCCTCCAGTGCAGCCGAAATATTTCCTAGCCAAGTCCCCCTCGCTGTCCAGATGGTAGGAGGCATCCTGGGGCCCCAGCAGCACCAGACAGGCTCGGCAAATCATCGTCTTGGTCACATCTCGTCCATCCATTCCCAAGGTAG
Source organism: Drosophila subpulchrella (assembly GCF_014743375.2). Taxonomy (NCBI): domain Eukaryota; kingdom Metazoa; phylum Arthropoda; class Insecta; order Diptera; family Drosophilidae; genus Drosophila; species Drosophila subpulchrella. The sequence goes on along the minus strand of NC_050612.1, from coordinate 6,874,183 downwards.
TGGAGTCCGCGACCATGCGACTCGCGCACTGGTTCAGCATCGATTCAAACATCGTTGTTGGAGGGCGCTCCACTCAACCGGCGTGGAACAAATTGAAATCAATTACCACAATTTACGGTACTTCTGCAGTCCGGCGTCCAGCGGCAACCCCCTCAATCGCAGTAATGCCAGCGGAGAGCAGACGCCAAACACCACGATTTCGTTTACCCCGGCGTTGCGGGACATTAAAAGCTGTCGCGAGAAAGCTACTTGGGATCAGCCCCAAAAGCTTGGCGACTACCCCAAAAGCGCTCCTGTATGGGGTTAAGTTTTTAAATATTAAAATAATATATATATCATAAAATAAAATAATAAGTATCAACCAATCTTTCCAAGCCAGAAGCACTTTCACATATTATTTCTTTCTATGTGCTTCATTATTTTGTTTATTAACCGCACAAATGGTGTTATAATTTAACATTTTAATACATATTTTAAAGTAATTACATATTTTCCGTATGTTGCATTTGAAAGTATCAATATAGTCATAAAGTTTTATTTGTGAGTACAGCACACAAAGTATTTAAATAATATTAAAATCATGTTTCTTACAATTTATCAACTGATTTCGTAGACGGTCAAAAAACGAGTTACAATATAAAATATCTTAGCTTAACCATTAAGTACTACTGAGATTGTAGTAATACAATTTTTTTGTTATACCTTGAGAAGATCAGCTAATAATCTACAAACTATTACCGGTCATCGTTGAACCCAATGTCACCGAAGTGGCCACCGAAGAAATGGTCTCCATGGAAATATTAAACTTCTTCTTAAACGCCTGCATAGTATCCAAAAGATAGATCTTCTGTGTCCCATTGCATGGTCTCTGATCAATCGCCACGGCATACAGATTGACATCTCCACTGTTAGCCAGCAGAGTGGACATGTAGTGGGGCAAGTAGACGCGCTGCAGCTCCGGCGACTCAGAAGTCTCCGAGGAATTGTCCTCGTTGGCCAGTTCCTTACTGAAGGACCGGTGCAAACGGACAATCTGGACGCTTTGGTAGTGGGCTATAAACAAGAAGGGTTCGCGGTAAACAAAACCAGTGGGTGCATAAACCCAGTTCAAATCGTAGGGCCTTGATCTGCAGCCGAACTCATCCACAAAGACACCACATTCGGCAAAGCAGAGTAGGTATTCCTGCCGAGAAATACGCACAGCAGTAACGGGCTGACACTTGGCAGTGTTCTCCATCGACTTATCAGACAGATCCACAAACTCCTCAGCAGCGTAATTGTCCAAATCGATCTCGTAAAACTTATCTGAACTAACAATAGCTGAATGACGCGTGAAAAATATAGAAGTGACTGGAGTGGCTGTGTCCAAGGCTCGAACTGGCTTGAACATGTGCAACTTAAGGTCGTACTTTAAGATGACAATCCTGGTCGAAGTGGCCGCAATGGCAACCGAATCCAAAGCGTTCTCCGCCTCATCGGAAATCAGCACCAGTTTCCATTTTTCCGATGGAGTGCGATTGGCAAAGGGCAGCTCAATGGCAGATGTCTCCAACACAGGCTTGTGACAGGCACTGGAGCTCTGGCAGCGCGATTCCAGTTGTCTGTAGTCGCACTGGTAGAGCTTCTCGCCTACCGTGCCCACCATAATGGCCTTCGCCAGACGCTTGCAGATGGACATGCAGCTGACGGACTCGAGGCCAGAAATATGCACTAGTCGCTTGGCGTCCAAGTGATAGGCATACAAGCCAGTGTTGCAGCCCAAGAGGAGGATTTGCTGCTCAGCCACCTCGAAGGCGCAGTTAACTTCAATCTCCTTCTTAGCAGCCTGATCCTCTGGACCGTCGGAACTGTAGACCAGCGATCCTATGTACTCGCCGCTGGTTGCTGTAGTAACATCTCCGGTGTTTAGATTCAAGCTCGAGACAGATGAAATACTGCTAAGATCGTCAGCTGGTGGAGCTGTCGGCTTTGTTCCGCAATTTCCCTGGGCATTCGATCGACACTTGCGGTGCGTCACATCTTTGCACTCCTTGCATTTCCAGAAGGGCGAACCGGCAACAATGGCTTTGCCACAAACTACGCAATCGACTGCATCTACCTTGGACTCTTGCAGGGCCAGTTCGAAGCGGTGATGGGCCTGGTCTTCACTGGCAGCCTTGGTCGTTTTTTCCGTCGTCTTCAACTCAACTTGGCTCGTAGTGCGCTTCAAAGACGACTGTTTCTGTGGGGAACGCGGCAAGGCGGCGATGCTAACTGGTCTCTGCTTGGGTGCATCGCTGTCACCGTTTACAGCAGCCGATTTACGAGGAGAACGCAAGGTTGCAGTTCCTAAAAAAAGGGTACCATGTGGAACTTGATTAAATACAAATGATTAATCACTATGTAAACAAAACTCACCATTCAACTGTGCCAGCTGCTCCTTTAGCATACTGTTCAACTTTTGTTCTCGCTTTAGCTCCTCCTTTAGAGCGCGATAGAGAATAGAAGACTCCACATCATTGGATGAGATGTTCTCCTTGTTGTTGTGGTTGGTACCGAAGATCTTGTCAGCCAGGGTTTTCTTCTTTTTGGAGGACAGGTCCTCCACTTTTAGCTACAAATATATTGGATAAGTATCTTTAAATTGTAGCGAAAAATAGCAATTAGCAATACCTGAAGGTAGTCAATAAGTTTTTTGTGCTGGGCAAGAGTTGCATTCGACTTGATGTCCCGCTGCACATAGAACTGTTCCTTCTCGGCCAAAGTGTCCTGAATGGAATCGATCTCCGCGTGCAATTCAGCTTGAGCAGACTCCAAATCCCTTATAATCGCCTGAAGATTGCCCACTTCCTCTTTTTTGTGGAAAAGCTCGCTAAGAATACGTGCATTTTCCTCCTTCAGGCTAACCATTTCCCGATCAGTATCCGCAGTTTGGGCTTCGTAATTGGCGTTTTGACCGTCCAGAAGATACGCTCGCTCTTGGGTGGCAAACAGCACGTTTGTCTGCTCCACCAGCTGATCCTGTTGCGCTACCAGCTTCTTCTGCTGCTCCTTGAGGTTCAGGCGAAGTTCCTCGATTTCCGATGCTAGCACTTGGGCGCGCTGCTCCGCTAGACGCTTTTCGGATTCAATTGCAGAGAGTTCCTTTCTCAGTTCAGCCAACTGATCGTTTCGCTCCCTTAATTTCCCATGTAGCGTGTCTAGTTGCGATTTTTGGGATTTATTCCGGTCCTGTTCGGATTTCAGCATAGTTTCCACCTCGGTTAGTTGGCCGTCGGTGATGCTGCAAGCGTACTTCAACCTCTGGAAGTTCTCCGTAAGCTGCTTAAGTTCCTTCTGCAAAGCCAGGCTGGAATCATTGGCTTTCCTACTTTTTTCGCGCTCCTCCTGCAGTTCCCGCATGGTGTTCTTGTGCTCCAAATTGATTCCATCAAAACGTGTTTGTATTTGCCTCAGCTTCTGACGCAGCTCACTCTCCTGCTGTTCTAATTTGTGCACATTAGCCAAGTGCTCGATTATCTCCGACTTGCACTTCATGCGTTCCTGCTCGGCCTTTTCCCATTGACGGTGTTCCTTAAGGACATCCCTTTTGGCAGCCGCCAGTTCCTGTTTCAGCTCTTCAATACGAGATTCCCGCTGGCGAGTTTCCTCTTGAGAAGACTTTAGCATTCTCTGTGATTCCTCGTTGGCGTTTTGTGCCTTCTTGATGCGATCCTCAGTGAGTTCCATGCGACGAGCCAGTAATTTTTTCTCGGACAAAGCTTCCTCGAGCTGCTTCTCCACTTTCCAGAGCGAGAGATTTGCCGTGCGCGCCGCCTGACGTTCCACAATCATCTGTTCGCGAACTGCTGCCAATTTGTCTTCCAGTTTCTCGTTCTGTCGCTCGAGCATATCACCCACGGTTTCGTTTTCCTGCTTACGGGATGAGTGGGATTTCGTGGGTGAGAGGCTCTGCTCGTTGAATCGCTCCAGCATTTGCTCCAGTTTAGTGACCAGTGTCTGAAGCTGATCGGCGCGTCCTTTTTGGTGGGTTTCACCCTCTTTGGCGGCTATCAAGTCGGCACGCAGTTGATCCTCGATGGCGTCCAGCTCGGTCAGAGAACCAGGTGCAGTTTCGAATGGAGAATTTTGCGATGCTAGCGAGGATTCAGCCAGCTGGCAGCGGCATTCGGCAAGCTAGGTTAAACAAAGATTTCAATGTTACTTATATATTTATTTATAAATAACATCCCCTTAAAGAATTCGGGAAATTAAAATTTATAGTTTTAATTAAGTTATGTTGACTTTCGTTCGACCTTAAATGAGGCCTTTGAATCAAAGCTTGCTTGCATGATATCCATATTAACATATTCATATAATTATTTAACATAATAATTTAATAAACACCTACCTGCAGTTCCCTCTCAAGTCGACGGCATTCTTCTTTCACTTCTTGAGATTCGTTTTCCTTTAGCTGCAGCTTTGTCTCCAGTTTCACTTTCTCCGCATGAAGTTCATTATTCGAGGCGATCTCTTGGTTCAGTCGCCTCAATATTTCCTCAATGTTTCGCTCGGTGGCGTTCTTCGCTTCCTGTGTTGACTTGGTGGAGCAGATGGACTCGTCCAGTTCGGTACGTATTTCCTTTATCTCCATTGTCATGCGACGATGTGTATCCTGCGAGTCACGAACTTTCTTCCGGAGCTCCGCCAGCTTTTGCTCATATGATTCGGCCATTTGGCGCTTCTGCTCCTCGTTATTGGTCTCGGCTTTAAGATTCTGCTCCTTCAGCTGCTGCAGCATGTCCTTGTAGTTCTGCAATTTCATGGAAATATGCTTGCACTCCTCAAATTTGGCATTGAACTCCAGCTCACGGGCATCCAACTTCTGAAGCGTGGATGCCAGCTCTTGCTTTTTGTCGGCCAATTGTTTCTCATATCGTTGTTCCGAGGCGATCTTGGCTTCCTCGTACTTCTGCCGATTTAAACGAAGTAGATCGGTTATAGTAGCCTCCTTTTTGGACCACATTTCCTCGTCTATTTTAGCCGAACTCTGAAGTGTCTTGATCTGTGTCTTGCAGGTGCTCAGCTCCATTGTTTTCTCTTTAATAATTTGCTGCAGCTTCTTAATTTCCATTTTGGCATCGGCTACCACTTGTGATTTACTATCGGTCTTTTGAAGAGATTGCTGTGCCCGCAAAAGTTCCTGTTTAAGCATGGAAATCTCGTTTTCTCTAGTTTTCAATTTATGGAGCAGATCTTTAAGTTTCTCCTGCAGCTTTTCATCGGTAGTAGCTGAAATAGCTGACTTCTCCATGTGCACAAAACTATATCCTATAAACGGCAGATCCTTGCCACTAAAATCATTGGATTTCATGTTGGTTGTGAGAGACTTTTTAGCCACTCCCTGCTCTCTGCGAGTCCTTAGCCGAGTTCCGTCATCAAAATTGGAGGTATCGTCGTCAGACCTAACAGTCGGTATTATGGGAGGCACTTGAGAGCGAATGGAACTCCACGGAACATCGTCGAAGAAGGGGTGTTTCTTAATACGCTCGTAGGACAATCGCCTTGAGGGGTTTGTGACCAGTGACTCAATCAGGTTCCTGTAGTTAATGGACACCTTCAAGTCGGTGGGAAAGCTGATCAGCTCCTTAAGGTGACTCTCCTCGCAGTGAGAGAGAATTTTAGAGTAGGTCTCGTGTACGTTATCCTCGTGGAATGGCGTTGTCTCGCAAATTAGCTCGTAGCCAATAATACCCATGGACCAATAATCGCAGCTGACCTAATAAATTATTTTACGTTTTAGCTGTGAACTTTACAAGCCAAGCTCTGCGATCGTACAGTTCTACTCACATCGTGCATCGATTTGGACAACTTGTAGGTGGATATCGTCTGCAGTAGTTCGGGAGCTATGTAATCAGGTGTTCCCACGGGAGACAGGCTCAGAACATGGCCATCCCTGTCCAGGGCAGCGGCGTTACCGAAATCCGCCAGTTTGATGTGCCCGAAGCGATCAATCAGTATATTCTCAGGCTTAATATCCCGATGCACATAGCCCATCTCGTGCAAAGTGTGCAGGGCCACTGTGAGCTCGGCCAGGTAGAATCGAGCCAAATCCTCATCGAAGGGACCGTGGCGAGACATTAAGCTGAGCAGATCTCCTCCAGGCATGTACTCCATTATCAAATACAGGTTGTCGTTGTCCTGGTGAATGAATAGTTCAATTAACTATTGAAAACAGCTGGATTTTAAAATGACATACCTGAAATGCGTACTGTAGATTGATTAGCCACTCGGAATGGCGGGTGGACATGATATCTCGCTCCTCCTTGACTTGCGAGGTGGTCACCACAGATTTTTTTATCTTTTTCATGGCGTATATATCATTAGTTTGGCGCTCGACCACGAGATGAACGTTGCCAAAGTATCCCTGCCCAATAAGCGTCTTGATGAGAAAGTCATCTGCATTCACACGGAGTTTGCGGGTCTCCTCGACAATGGGACGAACTGGATGGATAACAAGGATAGTAATGTCATAAATTATTATAAGGATTTTATTATTATCAAAGATATAGTCTAAGTCTAAACAGACTTAACTTTATAAAAGACTATTGCATGATGCAGAACGCAGTCATGAAGGTCAAATCTCAAATAGTTTTGGAGTTATTGGCATATAACTGGCATTTATATTATTTCTTGTTTCACAGCTATACACTAATGTTATTATGTGATCAGAACACTAAACATGTTGTAAAAATCTGGCTAAACCACATATCACTGCCATTGATTGGTTCATCCTTCAGGGATCACTTATATGTCTTCTTTCAATCCAGCATATATACTCAAAGTCCAGAAAGTTCATTCTTTTACATTTTAGATGGATTTCATATGTAATCGTAAATCCTTTGACGGAGGGAGTCTTAAATCTGGTTAGCTATAATAAAACTTGGTTTATATATGAACAAGCCCTTGACACAGGTCAACGAAAACTGAACCCGCAATCCAAAACCTTGTAGGCCAGTACAACGGACTTACATTTGATGACACACTATGCTTCCTTCAGAGATTACTTGTATATAAATCGGAATGGAAAGTATTAAATCTTTAAAATCTTTTAAATAATAAAACTGCGTTTATATATGGACAGGCACATAACACTGGTCAACAAAAAAAAACCCAAAACATGACAAGGGACAAGGTAGTAGATTTTCTGAGTTCTGTGACACTTGAATGCAATACAGCAATAAATCCTTTCGAAAACTACATCCACATTGCAAACCCCTGTAGGCCAGTGTGCGGTGTTGACTTACATTTGTTGACAAACTCCGCGATGTTGCGATCGCGCTTCTTCAGAGTGTCCTTGTCGCACTCGTTGTACAGCAGGCAGAAGGCGTCCAGGAGTCCCTCGCGGCAGATGGCCTCGGCCACGGCGGCGCTGGTGGTGGGCACGGGAATGATGCTCCTCCTGGCGGAGGCAGAAGCTCCCGATCCGGCGGCATTTCCAGCGGGCTTGGCACAGACGACGCCAGCTCCTTTCCCGAGAATCAGGTTGTTCAGGCGCGCCGTGCGCACACTAATCGGCTCCAGTTTGGGTGGCATGATGAACTGCTTTTATTTATAAACTTTTCACATCAACAAATAATTCACAAATCCACAAAATGCCAGCGCATTTCAGATGCCGTTTTGCTTTGAATGGGGAAAAAAAGAAGCGCCGAGACAAGCCGAAAAACCAGGGACGCAGGCTCACCTTGCAGAGTTGCTTTTAGGGTTGCAAGCAGGGTTGCCCTGGGAAAAACCCCAATTTTATAAAATTTACACCCAAAAATGCACTTTATGGAAGCATTTAATATCTTTACCAAGATGCAGTGGCTTTTCCTTTTTCCCGCCGCCAAAATAAACAGAAACAGTTAATATTATTTCCTCGCTGCCGCCGCCGCTGCTTTCCGCACGCGCTTTCCAACACCGTCGCAGCACTCGCCCGTTTTCATCGTTCATTTTCGACGGGTAGGTTTTCGCAGACGGACGGAGCAAAGATTTGTGCATCGAAAATTGCAATTTTCACATCTAAAGCCGTGTGTGCTGCACCACAGACATTGGAAAAGCGATTGCCGCACTTGTGCGAACAGCCAGCTCCACAAAGCAGCCGCGGCTGGAAGGCGATTGGCCGCAAATTCGACCTGCAACTGGAGGGCAATTGCGTGTGAAAAAAACGAAAAAAAAAAGTAAAGAAAAGAAGAGCAGAGGCAGAGGCCTGAAACCGTCGAGAAATCGTTGTCGTCGCGCTCGCTACAATTGTTTGCTTTTGGCCAGAGAAATTCGTGGGCCTGTTGGCAGAAGCACTTAATAACATAGTTTGTAACCCGGTGTGAGTGCGCAGTGAAGTACAGCCAAGATGAGCGGGGGATTGCCGGAGTTGGGCTCCAAGATCAGCCTCATTTCCAAGGCGGACATCCGATACGAGGGCCGCCTGTACACCGTGGATCCGCAGGAGTGCACCATTGCGCTCTCGAGTGGTAAGTATTTCAGTAGCGCCCCCCCAGAAATCTCCCACGTAATTGCTAAATATACGGGATATATGTGGGTGCCGTAATCTGCGCCAAAAAATCCCTGTAAAAAAACGGTTCATCGCAAAAGAAAATGGACTCTTCCATTTCTCTTGTGTGCGCTCCCCTTTTTTTTTCGTTTTTCGTTTCTTTTTGTTAGTTTTACAGTAATTTCATACTCTGCCGAGTGTGCAGTTGCCGCTCTCTCCCTCGCGCTCTCACTTATGCTTTTTGTTTGTCATGTTGGCTTTGGCCTGTTTTTGTCTCTCGCTTGTTGTTGTACAGTGTTGCTTTTGGATTTTACATGGCACACATACACACATATATACCATCTCGACACACTCACACTCGCCCACTCTTGCAAATCTCCAATGCAATTGTTTATTTGCAAAAACAATTTCGATTTGGCGCCAGATAACGGGACCTACGGGCTCCCGTTACGAGTGTCAGTGCCCTGGAAAGGCAAAAAGGAGAGGCGGAGGAGAACGCACAAATACCGGCAAAACATGCGTTTCCCGGTTGAGGTTAAATAGGAATCGCGGCCTAACCTTAATGGGTTTACATGGGATTGCAGTCTTGTATTTCGACTTTAAAATGATTTAATTATATAATGCACTGTGCCTAGAATAATCTACCAAAATTTCAAATCAAATGGAGTAGCAATAAAAGAGATGTAGACTTTGGAAGCTGCACTGTCAGAAAACTATTCGAAATGACTAGATGTGGAATGAAATAATCTTTAAGCTAAGTTCTTAAAATTTTTTCGCAAAAGTTCCACCAGCTATTGAGTTTACTATTATGTTTCTTTGATTGGCTTGAAAATATTTACATATTCATATTAATTTAAATTTTTTATATGGTTCAATACCGACTTCAAAAATATATACATATTTGCTAAGACAGGAGGATTGACCTAAATTCAGAAGCATCAAAATTTAATAAAATACTTACAATATTTAATGTAGTTGGAACATAATATATAATAATATTTAATGCTTGAGAAAGTGCTCCTGAAATTTCTACTAAAGACTAAAAACCTAATTCAAACCCACCATTTTTAACCCTCTTCCCTTTCCTAGTGCGGTCCTTTGGCACGGAAGATCGGGACACCCAGTTCCAGATAGCGCCGCAGTCGCAGATCTACGACTATATCCTCTTCCGGGGATCGGACATCAAGGACATTCGCGTCGTTAATAACCACACGCTGCCGCACCACAATGACCCGGCGATCATGCAGGCTCAGCTCCAGAACGGACCGCCCCAGATGCCTCAGCACTTTCCCATGCCCAGCGGGATGAACGCTCCGCCGCAGCAGCAGCAGCAGCAGGTGCCGTCGCAACAGCAGCCGCCCCAGATGCCAGGCGGAGGAGGTAGTGGTGGCGCCGGCGGAGCTCCTGGAGGAGGAGCCCCCGGCTACGGAAACGGCAATCCGTTCGGCAACCTGGGCGTTCCCAGTCTGGCCAGCATGGTGGGAAACACGGGCGGATCGCTTGCTCCCGGATCTGGAGCCCCGGGCAACGGCCCCTTCATGCACATCGGCGGCAACCAGCAGCAGCAGAAGCCCCAGCAGCAGAAACAGCCAAGTGAGTTCGGTTAGAAAGGACTTTTTAATTACTTTGCACACAGTTATATAGGGTTTATTCTGCGTACAAAATTAGCTTGCAGAAATTGCACTTAGGACCTTCAATTACTTATGATATTCAATTACTTCTGGTAAAAACAAATAACGTACATACGCCAGTTCCGGTTTCCACTTTAGAATGTGGTTCCGATTTGCTTGTTATATGTATGGTTTCAGATAAGGAATCGTATTTGTTTTAATGCTAAAAAAAACACATTAGCCATGTGGTCTGATAAATTATTATTTAAAAAAAAAAGTTTCAAATAATATTTTATTAAGTAAAAATGTGTTTTTTTCTTTTTATAGCAAGCCTATTATTAAATAACCAATGTTTTCCATAACGGCTTTTACGGCTGATAAAAACTAGATGCATTTCGAAATGTGCGATTATGTCAATCTACATTGGATATAAATATTCAAGGATAATATCGCCTTAAAAGTATAGTACCACAAGAGGGTTGTTATATTAGGGCCATTGGTTTTGAAGGATCTGCTTTTCTTGTTAGGGTGTTTTTACAAATTGTACAAATCTAATTCATATTTTTGATATCTTTTTATGCCTGCACGCATTGCTCTCTTCTTTTCGTTCTCGTTGCGTCCTCTATATGTGTATAGTTTCCGTTCTAGACATGCTGGCCGGAGCCTCGCGCTCGACGACGCCCATTAGCCTGATTGTGAGTCCCACGGCGGAGCTGACCCAGCAGCAGCAGCTGCACCAGCAGCAGAACGCTGGCCAGGGTGGCAACGGACGCGATGCAGGACATAAGCGCCAGAACCACCAGCAGCACCAGAATCAGCAGCAGCAGGCGCAGCAGCAGCGCGGCGGTCCTAGCCACAACAACATGCAGCAGCAGCAGCAACAGCGCGGCGGAAGTGGCACGGACTTCTACAACCAGCATCACCAGCAGCGGGATCGTCGTGACTCCGGCCGTCAGATGGATAACAACTACAGCAACAACTACAACAATAATCAGCGCAATCGCGGCGGCGGCGGCGGTGGTAATGGAATGCAACAGCAGCAGCAGCGTGGCGGAAACGGCGGCGGTGGAGGAGGTGGAAATGGAGGTGGTAACAACCCGGCCTGGAACATGCACCGTGGTGGCCAAAACTCAAACAACATGATGATGCGTAATCGCGGAATGGGATCCCGAGGCCCCATGCGACCCAATCAGGTATGCCGTCGAGCGACTACGTTTTGTATATATGGTTTATTAACCTTTTGCGATTGTGTACTTACAGGGCTATCGTCCGCAGTCGGCCAATCAGAACAAGCCTCGCAACAAGATCAAGTTCGAGGGCGACTTTGATTTCGAGCAGGCCAACAATAAGTTCGAGGAACTGCGCTCCCAGCTTGCCAAGCTCAAGGTGGCCGAGGATGCCGCCGCCAAGCCAACCACCAACTCGACGGCAACCACTGCAACTGCAACCAATGAGCAGGTGGGTGAGAAGGTTGAAGGCGTCCATACAGTAAGTCAAGCACACATTTTTATGTTATCAACACAAATTACCCCTGAACCTAATAAGATAAGTAGATAACGCTTAAAGTGAGATATTCGCTCAAATGGTGTTCCCATTTTTATACCCGTTACTCGTAGAGTAAAAGGGTATACTAGATTCGTCGGAAAGTATGTAACAGGCAGAAGGAAGCGTTTCCGACCCCATAAAGTATATATATTCTTGATCAGGATCACTAGCCGAGTCGATCTAGCCATGTCCGTCTGTCCGTATGAACGCTGAGATCTCGAAAACTATAAGAGCTACAATACTGGGATTTGGCATGCAGATTCCTGAGATTCCTGCGCAGCGCAAGTTTATTTCAAAAGAGTGCCACGCCCACTCTAACGCCCACAAACCGCCCAAAACTGTGGATCCTACAGTTTTGATGCTAGAATAAAAATTTTAGCTGAAATGTATTGTTCTCATCAATACCTACCGATTGACCCAAAAAAAAGTTTGCCACGCCCACTATAACGCCCACAAACCGCCCACAAACTTCAAAAAATCGTAAATATGAACGCGGATATCTCGGAAAATATCAAAGATAGAGAAACGTGATTTCAGATTTAGATTCCGTAGGCTTAAGCGCAGCGCAAGTTTGTTACGCGAATATGCCACGCCCACTCTAACGCCCACAAACCGCCCAAATCTGTGGCGCCCACAATTTTTATGCTAGATAAAAAATGTTAACTAAAATGTATTGGTCTCGTCAATACCTATCGATTGATCTAAAAAAAGTTTGCCACGCCCACTCTAACGCCCACAAACCGCCCAAGCCTGTGGCGCCCACAATTTTCGTGCTAGATAAAAAATTTAAACTGAAATGTATTGGTCTCGTCAATACCTATCGATTGATTTAAAAAAACTTTGCCACGCCCACTCTAGCGCCCACTCTAGCGCCCACAACGCTTAAATCTGTCTACCGCCGGTAGGTGGCGCATTTGCTGCTTGCATATCTCCATTTTCCTTTGGTCCCTTTAGCTGAGTAACGGGTATCTGATAGTCGAGGTACTCGACTATAGCGTTCTTCCTTGTTTTGTTATAAGTAACTTTACCTCCCTTCTTTAAAATCATACTAATATAAAAAAATATCTGTTAGAACTTGTAAACCTTCCTTGTAGTTAAACTCAAGATCCCAAATCTCAAGAGTAACTCACCATTCCCTTATTTGCAGTTGAATGGCGAGACGGACAAGAAGGATGACTCTGGCAATGAGACAGGCGCTGGAGAGCACGAGCCCGAGGAGGATGACGTGGCTGTGTGCTACGACAAGACCAAATCGTTCTTCGACAACATCTCGTGCGAGGCTGCCCAGGATCGCAGCAAGAACAAGAAGAACGATTGGCGCCAGGAGCGCAAGTTGAACACCGAGACCTTCGGAGTGTCTTCGACCCGGCGGGGAAGGTGAGTGGCGCTGAAGAAGTCATCTATCTGAGCAGACCATAATTTAAATGAATTCAAAGCAGCTACCGCGGACGCAACCATTACTACAACAACAATGGCAACATGGGCGGAGCGGGCAACGGCGGCATGAACTCGGGATACGGAGGAGCGCCGGGCTACAACCGGAACAACTATCGCATGGGCGGCGGTGGCAACTTCCGCAACAGGACCAACAATCGCAACAACGGCGGCGGCAACCGTGGCGGCAACGGAATCCCAAGCATCACCAACGGCAATGCCAATACGGCTGCAGCGCTGAAGGCAGCCAACAACGTGGGACAGGGATCCAATGCCACGGACTCCAATGCACCGAACGCCACAACCACGACGACAAAGTCGACGTCCCTCTTGCCAGAGCAGGCGCAACAGGTGGCGGCAGTTTGTGAGTAGCCATTAGCTCTGTTATAACTATGGAAAATATTAAAAACCTCTATCCTTACAGCTCAATAGTGCCGCCCTGCTAGTGGACAACCACTTTAAATAACCCAATTGATGAATGCGAATTGAGAAGAAAGTAAATATCCTATTCTTTGCAAAGCTAATTATTCGAAGCAACCCAATCAACCGACCGACCGAACGATCGACGACACACAGGCTCTTATTATCAGGAATTTCGAGTTATGGATCTAACGGCATAATATATTTGTATAATTAAAATTAGTGTTACAATTCTCACGACGTCCTGGGGCGCACTCCGCTGCCCGCCCACCACCGTGTGCTTGGCGATCATGATGATGAGCGCTGAACGACTAGCGAACGTGAACCGGCCATCTGTTAGGTTTTGTGTAAATGGCTGGTTCCAACGCCTTTCGCTGAGCAGGAGACACGGTATTGATAACGAGGAGATAATGGCACGCCTACATACATACATATATTTAGTAATAGATGTGAAGAACATAGTAAGCATAAGTATGAAAAGCTACAAACACGGAGAATTAGCGGCGGAGTCGATAACAATAATGAAATTAATGGAGCAACCAATTAAATCCATGGAATTCCCAAAACTAAAATAAAAGCTAATTAATATGTTTTTATTTGAATGAAAGAAAAGAAACCCGATTGTAATACTGTATTTCTTGTGGGCGTAAAGCATCGACCAACACTCGAACCGTTTTACTAGCATTTAAATATATTATTTAAGAGCATTTTAAATATGAAAGTGAAAATAAAATCGGCAGCTATGCTTGATGGAAAAGCACAATTGTAAAAAGTCAATCCAGCCCAGCTGAAGAGTGAAGTCTCCAAAAATGTGAAAAAAATAACCAAGCAGTAGAAAATTTGTCATTTTTTAGAGTCTGCCAGAAAAGCCCAAAAGATAAGTTTTCGTACAGTTTTTTTTTTCTGATCTCGGTTGGGCTGCAAATTGCACGTTCTTTCGCCACGCCTGTAATGAAATGTATACTTACGATTTGAAACAATAAGATGTTCTCGATGTAAATGTTAAGATTGTGTGATCACTGGCTGCTCCGGTTGAAATCGAGGCCTTGAAACCGAGTAAAATTACGTGTGTGCATGCATGTTTCCAGCTGAAGTCCTTCAGATATTCGTTTGTTATCCTTGTATCCAGATATATATTTATATTGAATTCAGCACAAACCGCCGAGTGCCGAATAGAGTCCACTCTGGTTATCGGAGGACAGTAGTTAACACGCACTTTCAGAAACGGGAGGAGGAGGAGTAAGCACACATTTCAATATTATGTAATCATAAATTATGTATCTAATTGTATGTAATATGTATATCTCCATATATGCTCACCCTGATTAGCTCTACATATGTATGTATGTATATAAATACGCAATTATCGAGTTAAACACGGAAAACACGTTTCGCAAGTAATGGCTAAATTGTAAAGACTACCACGTATTGAAATTAAAACTGAATACCATGTAATAAAAGATAATTGAATTCAAAAGTAAGCAACTACGGTTAACATTTTCATTGTACCATTGGCATGAATTCGCGATAGCTTTCGCAATTTCCGACGCAGCCTGGAAAAGATACGGAGGGTTAACCCTCGGATTAATGCATGAGCCTTTGTACAATGACCTAGAAATTCGATTTAACTCCCGCCCCTAATATTAAATACAGTATAATTTTATAACTGACATTATTAAGCAAATGTTTACTAAACCAAACGAAAACAAAGAGAAATCCTAACTTTAAAAGCATGCAAACAATGAATGTAGGAAATCAAAAGTGAAATAAAAAGTTAAGACAAAATGTAGCGGTTACAAATCATTTAACCAACTTTGCTTTTTCTCATTTGAGGGTTGGTTAATGTGTTTTGCCTTAAATAATGATTGTGATTAGATAAGTAGGTGAAAGTTCTCATTTATTCTTTCTATAGACAACTTATTTAAGCCCATCTAAATGAACAAGACAAGGCGCTTGGTTAATAGTTTCCAGAAAAAGCTTATTTCATATATCAATTTTGTTTATAAGTAATTATCCACTCTTGTCTTTTGTCGCAGAAAATTCTAAAATAAATAGCGATAATGTTTTCCGTTAGTTAAGATTAAATATTCGGTTTTATACAAGGTTCCTCAGAATCACTGCATCATTTGTCCCACAGTCCCAGCTCGCGCATTTTGGTCTGGAAATAGCGCTCCAGGGAGTTGGCACAACGATAATACTCAGTGTCGGGCGAGTTGTAGAACCGACAGTTGGAAAATATGCGGGCCATGTCCGCCATGAACAGGCGGCGTGTTTGGTAGTACCCCTTCTTGAGCCGATCCCCCATGGTCTTCAGGTCCATGGGGTACTTGATATGGTCGTAGTAGTCCGGAACCTCGGCAGCAGGCACCGGGCGCAGGAAGGGCCATGCGGTGGTGTGTTGACGCACGGACTGCAGAACGGACGCAAAACAGGTGGCCAGCTTCTCCGGATCGGATGACTCCTCCAGGGGCCTGGCAGACCTGGCTGGACGCATTTGCGGCTTCCAACCGATCTCCCGCAGACCGGGGATTGACTCCACGGGAATCGAGGGCAGACCCTCCTTGAAGCAAGTCAAGCCGGGTCTTACTTTTTGCACCTCGTTGTGGCGTTGAGCAATTAGCTCCTTTAGAATCTCGCTCTGATTGCGAATCACTGGAAAGGAGAAACCAAGAGTAAAATATGTTCGTCATTCGGTACTTCGTTACCAACTAACCAGCAATAAACTGCGTGTTGACAATACTCGGATGCAGTTCGCAGTGCATCAGTGTGGCGCTATCGTACTCCTTGATGTATCCCGCATAAACGGGACGCGCCAGTTTGATATCCTTGGAGAAGCCCTGCTTCTTGAAGTAGCCGATGGCATCGCAATCGGCGAAAGTAAGCAGGTGCTTGATGCCCCTCTGGATGCTATAGTCCTTCAGGTGGTTCATCAAGTGCGTTCCATAGCCCTTGACTTGCTCGGACATTGTGACCGCGCAAAAAACAATCTCGGTGAAGCCCTGCGACGGGAACGGGCGGAAGCATATGCCGCCAATGGGCTGGTTCTCCTTGATGAGCGCCAAGGTTTTGTGCTTGGTGTCGAACACCAACTGACTGATGTACTCGCGCGGCATCTCGGGCAGCTGATAGGCAAATACGAGCTGCAGGCCCAGCAGCCACAGAACCGTCTGCTTGTCCACCGGTTTGGTCAGTGAGTTGCCTACTACATGGAACTCGATGGCCCGCTTCTGCTCCTCCGCCTTGACATTCTCATCGCGGGAAACATTCACCGGAAAGAGTATCTCGGCCTTGTTGGTGGTCTTTGACTCGGACACCGATTTCATGGCGCGCATCACCACATCTGTGGGCAAATCATCCAAATTCTCACTGAAATAGGAACATTAGTAACAGCATTGAATAAAGACAACGACAACTAACCTGGTGGGGCGATCTGTGGGTTCCTTTTTGATTCTCTTCTGTAGCGGTTCGCCCACATTGGTCCGCTTAGCGCCCCCTAAAGTTCCTAGGCCAGCACTTGGAGCCACGGGCGCAACCTCTTGATGACGCTTCCTCTGCTGGATGACGAAGGAGTTCGGTGGCCGGTAGTTGGGATCCCAGATGGGCGAGTCATCCTTCAGCAGCTCAGCGCGCAGGGCCTCCAAAAACTTGGGCATCTGCGCGATGATCGAACGCTTGTCCTCGGGAAAGCGATCGCGCTCCAAGATGCACTTCTTCTTGAGCTGCTGGGACATGTACTGGAACACAGTGCGCAGGAGGGTGCGTCCGAAGACCAAGGACGTTTCAAATTGGCGCAGGGAGTTACAGAAGGCGGGCACGTGGCAGAAAACCAACCACCTTGTGTAGTTAATCTTGTAGTTTGAGGCATCCTCATGGGTGAGATCTCCCCGTCTAGTCGACGGCGATTCAAAGTTGTAGTGGTTTAGGAAGTTCAGGAAGGTCTTGGCCACCTCGGTTATGGTTTGGAGTTCAGTCGGGTTGAGGTGGTTATACTTGTAGAAGACCAACGAAAGCACTGCCTTGGTGATGCAGGGAGACTCGAAGGGCGGATCTCCGAGAGGACCCCGGATAACCGCCTGCTGGCGCGTGAGGACGCACTGGCGCAGCAGGCGGAAGAGATAGAGGTACACCTTCTTGGTGTCCTCGTCCTCGACGCGTTGCATGGACATGAACAGATTCTCCATGTCTATGATGGCGCCCAGCAGCTCGTCCATGCTGGAGCTCGAAATGTTGTCCAGGTGCGCAATGTGCATCCTTAGGGAGTGCCGGCAGCTGGCGTTGCGGCACTCCTCATTGAACTCCGGACAGTAGGAGGACTCCACATCGCGGTGGCGGTTCTCCTGCGGGGTTTTCCATCCGGTGCAGCGGCATCCTTCCGACTGGCAGGCGGAGTACATCGAGAGTTTGGCCAGTTTCTGGGGCACGGGCAGATTGAAAACCTTCTGCTTCCGCTGCTGGATCCGCTGCAGGCTGTTCTGCCGCGATCCCTCCGCCGGGCCACTGGCGCCTCCTACTGCCCCGCCGTTTCCTGGATTCTGGGCGGCGCCAGGGGCCCCAGATGCAGCAGCAGATGCTGCGCCATTCGCGCCTTGCTGCTGCTGCTGCTGCGCCGCAGCGTTTCCAGTGTTGTTACCATCGATTGGTTGGCTTTTTAGCGTTATGGATGGACCACCAGACATTCCAAGATCACCAGATAATGCGATTCTCTCGGTTAGTTTTGCACAAAGTGTACTTTTTCTTTAATTTCACAAGCGCCACAACGAGCCTGCCCACTTGCTGTGCGCGAAAAGGAGCTGCCAACCTGGGTTTTTATTCCGCTGCATTTCTCTTTATGGTGAAATAAATGTATAAGTAATACATATATTTTATTTATCATATCATTATTTATGTATTTTGAATACATTTATTATCTGTAGAGTTACCTTTAATTTAAAATGGTCTTGGAAAAATGTTCATGGACGTAGTAAAAATATTTTGAGATAGCCAAAGGGGTTCGATTGTTGACAACAATTTATTTTTTCTATTCTGAAAAACAGAAAAATGTTTTAGTTGGTGTTCCTAGCACGTACAAAAATAATTAAGTTAAAATAAAAAAATTATATAGTTCATAAAATATAAATAATATGTTATCAATTATCGTTTTAAAATAAATTATTTTTAAGTTAATAAAGTTAGATAATTATTATAGCAAAAGATAAGGTCAATTTATATTCAAACAAATAAATTTAGACCCCTTTCAAAAACATCCCGCGTGAGTATGCTACACCCATGAGCGCGATATCGATAAATTCATGGCTGTAGCTAGAGGGATGTTATTTTTGATCCCCCTAAATAACCTCAAAAACAGAACTGCCTACGCCTGTCCGTACATCTGTTTTTGCTTGCAGCTGATGTAAAATGCACCGCAATCGTACATTCATTTTGAAATTGCCGCTGACTAATCAAATTAAATGGAGTTGCACGAGAGTTTCGATGACATTGAAAACCAGTTGGACAATTTCATCATTCGCAAGAACCAGCAAAAATACAAAAAACCCGATTCCGAAAAGTCTGGCCCAAAGATTCATAACAATATACCCCTGACAATCTCGCACATTCTCCGGGTAACTCAGGATCCGGAAAGGGAACATGTTTTTATAACGTGTGATGCGAATGGTAACGCAGCTCCGATTTACTTTCGCACCTGCTTTGTTTATGGGTTTGTGGCTGGATTCGCAACCCACAATGAGTGCTTCAATAAATACATAATTGATGATGGCACGGGAAATCTGGAGGCGAGTATTGCCAAAAAGCCAGCCAACGGACAAGTAATAAGCTGTCTTTACAATGAAGCCGCTTCCCTGGTTTCCTCAGAGGCTTATAAACCCGTAGCAGAACGCTTGATGCGTCTTTCAAAGACCGCCTTGAAGTATATAGATCCCTCGCCCATAACGAGGGGCAACAGCCTCTTCCTGCGCGGTCGTCCAAACATCTTCAGGGGAAAGGTGGGCTTGGATGCCTTTGCGTTCTTCATCGACAGCGGTAAGGCCCGAAAGTTGGAAATCGGCTTTGCGGACCACCTATCAGCCTGGCACAGGAATCACAAAACTCAGAGTGCAAGAAACAAGTAATATTGGGTTTTTTCTTGTATTGAAATTTTACTGGTAATAAAAAATCAAACTTTAAATAAGGAGAATTTATGTTGTTTTTGCTCGGATGGCGGCACGCTTGCCGGTGACAGCCTGGAAACCTGACTTGATGCTGGCCACTGAGCAGCGAGAGCCGCAGGACTCGCACTGCAGGAAGAACAGACGCGTGTCCTTCTGCAATATCGTCTCCGGCGAGCGGCAGGTGTGACAGGTGACATACTCCTTGATGTAGCGACGCAGCACGTTCTCGATCTGTTTGGGCTGGAAACGACCCTTGATGATCAGCTGCTGGTTGCCGTCCATGGAGCCGCTGGTACCCAACTCGGCCAGCAGGAAGTCGAGCAGATGCTTGGGCAGGCGATGAAGCGTTTTCGCAATGTCCATGAAGTTGGCAAAGGAGGTCTTCTTGGTTCCCACGCGCAGCACTTGCGGCGGTCGCATCACGAACTTTGGCTTGCGACCGGCGGCCATGTCCGGATTCTTGTCGAGAATGATTTCGAAGACCCGCTTCAGCAACTCGTCGTATGTGTAGTCGCGGTCGGAACCAAACCAGGTGGAACTATTGTCCTCGACTGTAAAAGAAGCGAGACGTTAGATGGGTTAAACGACTTATTTCTACGATGGTTCCTAGAATAACAGAGTTAGTTTAATAATCTAATCTGTTTATATAAAATATTCTTGAGACTTTCCTTGTAAACTTCTGAAATAACATTTTTAATAATTTCTCGCATTTAAGCCGAATTAATGGATATGGATTAATAAAAAAGGTACAGTATTTAAAGACAATTGTTTGTTAAATAGCTTCTACTCATTCATTGCGAGCTTATAAAAAGAATAACCTGGGAAAGTGACCAATATCGCTGCATTACTAACTAACGACATTATGAAAGTCTAGCTTAAACTGATGAAACTGTGGAACACTATCCAATATCGCTGAATTACTAACTCTAGACTGCATAATAAAAGTGTATCTTAAACTGATGAAAATATGAAGCATATTCCATTATCGCTGCATTTCTAACTCTAGACATGATAAAAGCCTCGCTCAAACTGATGAAAGTGTGAAACATATTTCCATTAGTCACCGTACCATTCTCTTTGTCTTCGCTCCTGTCGTCGTCCAGTTTATCCGCGAACAGCTCGTCCAGGTCCTTCTTCTTGCTCTTCTTCTTCTTTTTGGCCATCGAGAAGTCCATGTCTAGATTGATCTCCTCCTCCTCGGGCTCCTCGGTGGCGACCGCATCCTCGCCGCCGAAGCTGGGGATTGCTGCCTCGATTTCGTCCATGTTGAAGGGCTTCTTCTTCTTTTTCTTCTTCTTGCCGAAGCTTTCCAGATCTAGATTATCCTCCTCGGCGGCGGCACCTCCTTCCGCCGACGCCTCATCCTGGGGATCCTCCTTCTTGCTGTCGTCCTCCAGACCCAATGCCGCGTCCAGGTCGAAGGTGGTCTTCTTCTTCTTCTTCTTTTTCAACAAAGTGGGATCGAAACCCTGCGGAATTCATGAGAAAGTCGGTATGGTAAAATCCGGATCAGGAAAACATAACCTCATTGTTCGCCCAGATCCCATACACAAATATGTAAATACACATACACACACAAGGGCGCACATGTACGGACATATGCGAATTTTCTTGGGAGGTTTTCCCCACTTCAAAATTGTTTTCTGCCGTTTTTTGAACTTACGTCTTCCGCGTCCATTGTGTTTATGCTTTTTTAATACTAGTTGACTGAAGATTAATTTTACTTTAACTAAAAAACTGCAATTGCATCAGCCAAAAGTGACAGCACGGCAACAGTATGACAGTGCTGGTAACAATAGAAAATACCCTCCGGCCTGAAAATAAATACCATTATATACCATTTCATTTGCAAGATATACCAATTGACTACCATACAATTTTAAAATAAATAGTTATACTTAAAATAAATATAAATGCTTTTAAAAATATAACCTTTATTAATAGAACCTATTTTAAATTTTTTATAAAACTTAAAAAAGTAATTTATGCTTCCTTGTGTGATATTGATTTTTGATTTATGATATATATATTTTAGAATGTATTTTTTTTAAATCTTTGTATTTCAAAAAATTTATCTGATGGATTCATGAGATTCCTTTTTTATTTATAATTTTTGAATAGTTTTGTTTATTTTTTAACAAGGCGCATTCCAAATTTTGTTTGTATCATAAATAATATTAATAATAATATTATTATTAATAAGGGGGCGTTAGAAACTATAAATACTTACACAACAATATAAAAAAGTTTTTAAACTATTCATTGAACATGTTGGTAACGTGGAAGTCCGTAAAATGAATTCGAAGAAAAAATTTAAAGCCGGTATAAAGTATACATTTGAATCTACATTAAGTAACGATCAACTACAATTTTAAAATTAAAAATATTTTTATCATCATAATGAACTAATTTTTAAAATAAAGTGACTGTCAACTTCTATCGCTTTTGTGAAATTCCTAACTAATATCACATTTATCTCCCCCGAAATTAACAAGCCTTTTATTTGTTTAAAATATATTTTATAGAAAATGGCAATACAAAATTTATTGGGGTCATTAATCTCTATTATCATTTTTATAATTTCAATAGTTACCGCTAGTAGCTCAACAAAAAAATAACGTGCATTTGCATAAAGCTCTCCAATCAGGAATAACGAACTACATAATCAGGTTTCAGCTCCCACAGCGTCAAAATAAGTAGAATTTTATAGATAGTGGTAAAAAACATCTCATCTTTAGAACATACAAGACAGTGAACAGTTACAGTATAAATGCTTTGAGAGTTAAGACTTTTAAGTTATTGAGCACCTTAAAGTAAAGAGATTTATTGCTCCAGCTAGGACCTGTGTCGAAAATCGATTCCTTTGAGGTTGGTTCGTTTTTTTTTAAAGATGGGCACTATTCGGTTTCGTCAATTCCGGGCCAACTCCACCAGCTAGTTTCTGCACCAGAATTCCCACTTCATAGGCAAGGCTATCCGTGTCCTGTGGTAAAAAGTTTAATATAGTGGAATTGTAACATCTATTAAGTGTTATAAAGTATTACCTCTTTGGTGGCTGCTTCGGCATAGACCCGCACTACATCCTCGGTTCCGGACGGCCGGACGAAGGCCCGACCCCTTTTGTAGTTGGCCACCACATTGTTGATTTCCGTCTGCAGACCCTCGGGTTTCACACACACTCGCTCCGCATCCGTGGTCTCGATAACGTTTCGATCCTGAACCTTTACCTTCAACTGCCGATTGGGCAGGTCTTTATACGATGAGATCCAGTCCTGGACGTCCCAGCCCTTGTGGTTTAGGATAGTTTCGACCAGTAGCATGTCTGAAATAGCGTCTCCGACCGTTTCGTTGATAAGATCAATGAGGAGCAACAATGTCTTGGCACTTTCTTTAGTTTCGGCAGCTTGGGCAATCGTGGCTTTAGCATTGTCACTGAACACAATCGTTCCGTGGCCGTTCGCCTCGAAGTAAACACCAATATCGTACTCCAAGGCCTTGTGATGCAGGTGCTTCACGCCCGTGGGAACACAGGAAACGGGGAACTTCAGTTCGTCGACTATGTAGTCGGTGGATGCTCCATTGGCATAGGCGGTTTGCACCAGACCCAACCTCAAACTAATCTCGGCCTGCTTAACCAGATCCATGAGGTAGCCGGCGATCAAGGTGGCTATGCGATCGCCATCCAAAAGGTGGAATTCGCCCTTGTCGTCGCTGAAGAAGTACACCACTCGATCGGCATCTCCGTCCACGCTAACACACCTCGTGAAGGGTTCCACCTCGGGCATCGATTTCGGCGGCCTTTGCTGGACCTTCACGTAGTCCGCACCGCAGTCCTCGTTGATCTTGCCGACACCAATGCCCTGGTTGATGACCGTCACATTCAGGGAACCCTTCATTCGCTTCATGAACTGCAACATTTTTCTGGCACCCACTCCATTGGCGCCATCGTATATTATGTTGTTCCGGTAGTTTCCGTTCTCCAGGCGCCCGTTTCGCAGCAGTTCAAAGGCCTTGATCAGTTTCTCGTAGTAGCCCTCCTCTGTGGGCTTGCCATAGGCCTCCTTGGTATTCGCGGCCACTACAAAATAGTGCAACATGGGCGTAGTCACTATTCCGTATTCCTTTACGTTTCCCTTAAGCGCTATCACTCCATCGGCCACCGCTTTAAGTAATCTCGGACTGTGGTATCTGTTGTCCATGCCCACAAACACCTGGGAACTTGTCGTCACATCGATGTTCTTGTCCTTGATGATCTTGGCCACCTGCTGCTCCAGTTCCTGATCGCTGACATTGACCAGATCGGTGGCTATCGCCTCCCAGCTGGCCTCCAGCATCTCTCCCTTGGGATCGACTAGCTTCACTCCGTTATCCGGTTCCGGATTGTGTGATGCCGTGATCATCACGCCAATAACGGAGCCACCACGATACCGGGATCGCAAGGTGGCCAGAACTCCCATGCGAAACATCACGCTGTCCAGGAATTCGGCTCTAAAAAAACAAAGTTATTACTGCTGGTGTAACTTAGTAGTCTGAGTACTGAGTAATCTTTATTATAAATAATTTCTAAGATTCGTGGTTAGATATGTAAGTAATCCATAATTGGGAAAATTCTTATACACAATTTAGTATTTCGAAATACAAGATGGTTTACAAAGTGACGAATCGCGAAGCTATCAGTGTAACTATCTGTTTTAACCATTATCTCTACAAAAGGTTGATAAGCCAATGGAAACATATGCATTGTTGAAACCTATAGTAAACTGCGGTTAGGCCTTATAATCAGGTCTATTTCATAGAATTTAGGGATTTGGTAGGGTAACCGCAAGATAAATAGTTGAAGTTATATGTATGTATGGAAGTGGTAAATGCAACATTAAATATTCATATATTTTGAAGTGTTCCCAAGTGTTTTTTTTTAAAAGCACAAGTATGTAGAAATTAAGAATTTCCTAGTTTTTATAATCGATTATGGCCAATGCAACTTGCACTTGCAGAACTATTTTGATTGCCCCGACTGTGGGCACATACATATGTTTGCGCCTATGCACATGCACGCCCCAACATACATACAAACGTAACTACATGGGCGAAAGAAGGGCATGTCCATTGATAAAAGGTGAACAATATCTATAAATAAACCCACAGTTCCAACCATACGGGGCATGCAATCGCCGTAGTTATCGTAAAATAAACAAGCCCTATTTGCTAATCAAATGCGGCCAACGTATGCAACGTGTGGGTGTTAGCATAATGATTATTGGCCAGAAGATCGTTAATTAAGACCACTTACTTGCCGCGAAAGCCAGCTGTTCCGTATTGGATGGGCTCCTTGGAAGTCTTCGGGTACATTTCCCTGGCGAACGCGTAGACGGTGCGCAGATTAATAGACATTTTGCGATCGAAGGTGGTGCAACTGGTCCAGAGCTAGGTGGCAGGTTCCGTCCGGTTTTTCCGGACTTTCGAAATTTACGAATTTCACAGATGTGTGGAATTTCTGCAGACGGGTGTGACCACTGAGCCCTAACACCGTTACACCCGAGGAATACATTTCCTGGGTGCCGCGTTATGGTCACACTTCGAAATAGTTTATAATAGTTTTTATTGATTTCCGAAACTTTTACATGTTTTTATTGAATTCGCTTCTAGAGTTTGAAAAGGCCCCACAAGTCGTTTTAACCAATTCTTCTCATGGAACGTCGGGAAAAGCCATATTATCGTAATCGTCGTTGGCGTTGACACCCAATTTGAATTTGGCGGTTATAGTTGCGGTCAAGATAATAGGTTTCTTAAATATTAACAAAAATCTTTTCTGACCCTTAATTTAAATATACAGATAAATCATTTAGCTTGATATTTTAAGTTAAATTGATAAGACTGAATTTAGATTACTCTGTAATTTTTAAAATAGAAATCCAATAGTTTTTTATTCCTCAAAATGTAACCCTACCAAAAAACAATCTAAAAACTGTTTAATAGAAATAGTTTTTTTTTTACCTCACAAAACATATTTGTATCCCAGCCTATAACTTAAGATGTTTGGTAGCCTAACCACTAACCAACAGAATAAGAAATAAAACCAACAGCTCATTAATTTTGTTATTTTATTTGTATACTTATTAGCTGTTGTAAAAGAGTCGGCTTACATATCCTAGGTACACTTTTTTGGACGGACTTAGTTGGTATGTACACAAAAAATTCTATATTAAGGCACAGGCAGTTTATAAATATAATTATAGCCTTGTTCAGATATTTTCGGCTAAAGGGATCTGATATTTTCGGACGGAAGGGATCTCACTTTATACTTAAAAATATTTGGAATGTAAAAAGGTTGATATGTTTCTCTTTGTGCTAGAGATGCTTGTACAATTTCAAAATTTTACCGAGTCTATTGACTCACAATATTGCCACTAAGGAGCCCACGAGGAGCAGGCCTACGGATAATGCCACCTGGGAGGCACCGGCGTAGCAATCGGTGATGCGGCGGGCCCGCATAAAATCGCTGCCCAAATATGAATCGTAGCGTCGCTTGTTGGGTGGAATGACTTTTAACTGCCGCGTGGCGTCCTGGAAGATCAGATCGTAGTGACCAATCGGCGAGGAGAACATGCTAAAGCTAAAGGCGTCCACTTCCTTTCGGCCGTACAGTTGTTGGGCATAGGTCAGCAGGTTAATATAGGCATTCATCTGGGTCTCGTTGTAGTTAACTCCTCCACGAGTCACGACAGCATTAGCTTTTACCTTGCCCAGATTGCAACGTTTGTAGTCCTGAATCTCGGCTCGGGTACCATCTGTGCACAGAAGCTCGAAATCGTCGTTTAGGGCATTCCTAGCCCACCATTCCTTGCGCTTGCCGCCCGTGCTCTCCATCACGGTGGTGTGCTTCATAAAGGCCACATGACCGCCGCCTTCCACCAAACACCGGAAAGCACCCGTATGTCCGTAGTAATCCTCCGAAGCATCGCGACGACAGTATCTGTAGCTAGTTCCATGGCACAGATCGCACATGCTGTCATAGGGCACTCCGGTGTTGTATTCACTGCTAATTGCACCCGGCACACATGACTTGGTGAAGTACTCCGCGGCAGCCCGAACCGAATCGCATCCGTACGGGCGAATCCAGCCGTTCGAGATGAACAGAGCCATTGGATATGTCCAGCCCGCGGCAGTATTGATGCCCGTGTGGCAGGTGTTCTTGCCCTTCAGGTACGTCAGCTCTGTATCCGGATCCTCCTCCTTGGCCACAGCCACCACATAGTACTCGGGCTCACCCAGATTGTACACCTCCGACATGAACGGAATCAGATCGTAGTTCAGACCGCCAGTGTAGACATCTCCGGCATCGAAAACGGAAATATCAGCCTTTCCCGCTTCGATGAACTGCATGCAATTTATGTGAGAGTGCATCTTCTTGCAGATAAGTTCCGGTTTCAGGAGGTGCGCTTTCAAGGCAGTCTGTAAGGTTGGGAAAAGGATCAATAAGACTACCTTCCTTTCATTGAATTGCATTTAAACTCACCCTCATCTTGATGCATTTCTCCAGTTCGTTCTCCGAAGTCACGCAAAGGGTCATCGCTGGAACTGGGCACTCACGAATGCCGTAAATAAAGTTAATGGCAGGTCCTAAATACTTGGTAAAGGACTGATCATCTTCAGGAATGACCGTAAGCGCCCGGCTTGAGTCCTACAATTTAAAGGATACGTTATATTTATATGTTTCATCACAAGAAGTAACTACCACAGACCTGGAACAGCAAATTCGGCTTGCCATATCGTTTGGACTCGAAGATGCGGAATTTCTCATACAGAATTGAAGTGTTTGTCCCGTCCTGCGGGTTTCTCTCTGAAGAAAAACTACTGTCTAATCTTTCGTTGCGGTACTGATCGTATTGATTTTGTGTTCTGTAGGGGTCATTATTGTCGTATTGGTTGTAGGGGCCTGATTGACTCTGATCGTTGAAATTGTTGCGGCTGTTGAATCCTTGTCCTCCCTGCCTGCCCTGCTCATCGCGGGTTCCATCGGAGTACAGCTCCGCAATGCGTTTCAAGAACTGCTGATATTGCTTTCGATCGCCGAAGCTGCGAGCTGAAGATGTGACAATGGCATCTGCGGGAACTTGGCCCCAATTACACTGCCGATAATCGTTGATGGGTGCCCGACGACCATCGCGACAGAGCAGCTCAAAAGTGTCGGGCGACAAGTTTTCTAAAAGCAATTCCGTTGAAATAAGTAATGAATTCTCAATAGGTCCCCATTAACAACTTACGGAATTCGATGGTCTGCAGCATTTCAGTAACTGTGGAATGGCGCAAAAAGGCCACATCTCCCTTTTCCAGCAGACACTTGAAGGCGCCTTCGTAGCCAAAGTAAGGATCTGTTGACGAACAACGTCCCCCAGGGATTTTGCCAGTGCAAAGCGTACATAGTCTATTTTCAGAGGATTACTCGTAAGTTAAGGCTTTTAAAATAACATTTTCTTTGCGGCTTACTTATCAGAGTTGTCGCCAATGGGATTGTATTTGTCGGATAGGGAGTACACGGCACACGAATCGTTGAAATAGCTGGCAGCTGTCTTCACTTGATTGTTGCAATCCACAACTTCCATGCCACCCTCTCTTTGGAGCTGTCGAGTTATGGGATTGTTGTTATTATTATGATGTTATTATTAGATAATTGACATATTACATATGATAACATTTAAAATGTATATTCATACATTTAATTTGAAATTGGTTTGGTTTGAGTAGTTTTAGCACCCGTAAAAGTAATTTTATGCGTAAGTATAATGATTTAAGAACCAGCTTACGGACTTTCGAAGCATTTAAACTACAAAACCCCTATGCAAGATATCTTTAGACAATAAAAAAATAAATTCCTAAAATATAACTCCTAATTTAATGTTATTTTTTAAACTTATTGTCTTGTGAAAGCGATTCTCACCGTGTGAATGGGAACAATCCAACCGGCCAGACTGCCCACCCAGGGGAAGCAGACCCTCTTGTTCCGCATGTCGTGGAGATTGTTTAGCTCCTGCAGCGATCCCTTCTTGATCACGGCCACGGATTGGTACTCCGCGAAGCCGCCCTCCAGTTTTTCCTGCATGATGGGGATCAGGGAGTTGTACCGACCCGCCGTGAAGACATCTCCTGCGTCCAGCGAAGTTATGTGGGCCTTCTCGCGATCGATGTGATGGATGCACTCATCCGCACTGTAGGCCATGAAGCAGGTGAGATTTAGGAACACCTCGTCGAACAATGCCCGATCGCGTTCGATGGCCACCGTGAGATTCTGGCACTTGTACTGCTCCGCCTGGCTCTTGGTGCACCAGATGATTCTGCTGGTTTTGTGCTCATTATAGTGATGTTGTGCTGTAAGAATGGTTTACGAAAATACTTGGAGTCATGCCAACGCCCTAGAAATCGCGGATATCGTTATTCCGCCAGCGAACTTACCATAAGCAAGGGTTAAACATAAAGCGCCGGCCAGAGCCACAAAAACGAGGCTCCTAACCATTTTCAGGATATTAGTTATTTAACTTAAAAGACCAATCTTGAAAACAATTACTCAAACAATACACCACACCCAAGCCCAGCTCAAGATAGCCAGTGTTACCGCGCAGAAGAAAATACCAACAATTCTCAGAAAAAATACCAACAGGTCATTACAGTTAATGTAATTGATGTGCCAATTGATTGAAGAACAAAATAAAGAAACTAGTTAGAAAAAAATTAAGGCGGCTTAAAATAAAACTAAAATTTCTGTGCTACCCCCATTTAATATTAATTTACTTATTTTGTATCTTAATTTCAGATATTTGCTTGCATATTTCCACCATTCTTATTAACGAGTATTTACTGTAACTTACCACGAACACACCACTCTGGTGTGACCTTTCATGCGGTGTTTTTTAGCGAATTACGACCGACCAGGTGTTTTGTGTTTTATAATAACAAACCGAGAAATTGTTTAAAATTAAAATATACAATTTTACTAGCTAAATGGCAGCTCTACGTGGGTGGAGATTCGTTGGCTTCGTGTCTTGCATCTTTGGAGCTGTGGGACTAACCCTGTACCCAGTGATTGTGGACCCGATGCTGAACACCGAGAAGTACAAAACCCTCCAGGAGTACAGCAGAATTAAGAGAGATGAGCTGCAGCACATTAAAAGGCAGTAAAATCCCCGACTCGATACTCTATTTGTACATTTAAAAACCCAAATATGTGTATTTTCGTTTACATGATCCCCTGATACAATGTACATATTCTAAGCTATACGAAAATACAAAATAGACTGTGTTGATGAACGCATTGCAGTCGTTACTTCAATAAGAATCATTTAGTTTGTTTTGGTATATGAAATACTAATTTTGACCATTTTAATATGTTATTTAATATATACAGTCCACTCAAAACTGAGAAAACGTTTTTATTCCACATCAGGCTGATTATCAAATAACGCATGAGTTAATTTTTTCTTGTTAAATGATAGTTTTTTAATAACTTTAATGAATCTGCCTAGAAGTGGTTGTTGTTTCTTGTCTAAACTTATGCCAGTGTAGAGCTTGAGTAATTTGTTAAATTTCTTGTAGAAATCTTCAAGTCTACAATTATTGTCTCACAAAATTCAAACCTCTCCTTTCGATGGTTTTACAACCTTTTAGAGAACTTCCCTAAAACTAACGGGTTATATATGTATAAAACAATGTTTTTAATTACAAATGTTTTTACCTGGTTTTAAAAAATCAATAATAAAAATTATTTCTGTTATCACTTAAAATAAAGTTTAAAATATAAGTTCTGAGTGCAACCTGGTTCCGGAACTGGTTCTTAGCCGGTGCAGCTAAAGCTTTAGGGAATTTCTCACCAACTCGTTGCCGCTTACAAGGTTCTTTATCTGAAATCGAAATCATACGTGGACATAAATCTTGGATAATAAATACCTGGGGCTTCACTATTAGTCTAATGCAAAATGGGTACCGCAACACTGAAACGTGACGAAATCCTTCTGCTCTTCGACGTGGACGGGACCTTAACCATGCCCAGATCTGTGGTGACTCCAGAGTTCGAGGAGTTCTTCTACTCGAAGGTGAAACCCAGGGCGACCATCGGAATCGTCGGCGGTTCCGACCTGGAGAAGATGTTCGAGCAGCTGAACGGCGACAAGATCCTCAACGAGTTCGACTTTATATTCCCGGAGAATGGATTGGTGCAGATTGAGGGAGGCAAGGAGGTGGGAAAGCAGAATATCATCAAGCATCTCGGAGAGAAAACCCTGAAGCGCTTCATCAACTTTGTCCTACGCTACTTATCCGAACTGGATGTGCCCATCAAGAGGGGAACCTTCATCGAGTTCCGAAATGGCATGATGAATGTGTGCCCCATTGGGCGACAGTGCACCCGGGAGGAGCGGAATATGTTCGCCGAATACGACATTGAACACAAAGTGCGGGAGAAAATGATCAAGGATCTCAAGGAGGAGTTTGCCGACGTGGACCTCACGTACTCCATTGGTGGTCAGATCAGCTTCGATGTCTTCCCCCACGGCTGGGATAAAACCTATTGCCTGCGTCATATCGAAGCCTACTACAAGTTTAAGGAAATCCACTTTTTCGGCGATAAAACAGAGCCGGGCGGCAACGATTATGAGATTTACAGCGATCCTCGAACTATCAGCCATAGGGTGTACACTCCCAAGGACACACAACGCATCCTCGCTGAGATTCTGGAGCTGTGAGGCAACCGAGATCACTCCACATAAAAAATTCCATTTTTTATACATGTGTACAATTGTTAACCAAATTTAATATATGTATAGTCATTTGCAAAATCTAATCCGTGTCCATACCGGAGCTACTAGAGCTATCCTCATCGCCGCTGCATTCCTCGTCGGAGCTGCTGCTATCGCTATCTTCCCAGTCGTGGGCCTTCAAGTTGTTAGGTATTATAACCTTCCATTCCAGTTTGTGCAAGTCCAGAGAGTAGAAATCGTTGTAGGTCAACTGTTTGGCGTCCTCTTCAAAGATTCCACCAAAGATATAAAGTGTTCCCTTGCAAACGCATAGGCCGGGATTCATGCGCGGAGATGGTACATTGGTTGGTTTGGATTTAGGGAAAAGACTCGGTATGTTGGAGACATAAGGAGTACTCGTACTGGGTCCACCAACGGTAACTGTGAAAATACCATCTGTGGTGGTGGTTACGGGCTTATCAGAAGCGGACATCTCAACATCCTTGCACTCGTTCGTTTCCTTCTTCTCAGCGGGGCTGCTTTTCGTTTGGATCTCCTGCAACCTCCATGTTTGAGAGGTCAAATCGAAAGCTAGCAGTTCATCGCCAAACTGACCGTGGACATCTTCGTCGTCCTCATCGACGTCCATGACGCCACCAAAGGTATAGGCCTTGCCATTCGCAGCCACAGTGCAGCCAACACTGCTACGCGGCTTAGGTTTGTATCCTCCGGCCTTCACGGGTGCCCACTTGTATTTGTTGTCAGCATCGCCAGCGTTTTCTAAAATGAAATAAGATATAATTAGTAAATAAACAAGGCTAGGTTTCTATATATATCGTATCTCAATAAATACGATTTAAAAACTTACTGTCCTGGCTCAAAACAAACATATCCGTGTGAGTTACACCCCGGTCCGCTTCCTTCTTCATAGAGGCCCTTGAGTAGCCTCCCCAAACGTAGATCTTG
Source organism: Drosophila subpulchrella (assembly GCF_014743375.2). Taxonomy (NCBI): domain Eukaryota; kingdom Metazoa; phylum Arthropoda; class Insecta; order Diptera; family Drosophilidae; genus Drosophila; species Drosophila subpulchrella. Next base: position 6,841,848 of record NC_050612.1, on the reverse strand, counting down.
CCTTCCGGAGAAGCTGCTATGCAGCATCCAGAACGAGGGGATGGTACAACAGTTCCTCCGACCTCAGTTTTAAGCCACTGGTAAGACTCCAGCGAGAAAATATGAATGTCGTTGAAATAATGATACGACTGGTTGTTATCATGGAAGCCGCCAAAGATGAATAGACGCTTCTTGGAGACGGTCATTCGATGTCCACTCCTTGGACTGGGTCCATTGGGGGCAGATATCTTTTCCCATTTGCGGGATTTTAGTGAGAATTTCCATAGGTCCTTGTAGTGGTGGAACTGCAGTTGCGAGGGACTGGCGTGCTCTCCTCCAAACATCTAAAAGAGGAGTACATCATTTTAAGGTTTCTCAATAAATTATAGTTTCCAGCTAACCCAAAGTTCTCCTCCATTACTGGCCACAGCCACCATTTGGTGTCCACTTCTTGGCGTGGGACCTGAAGGCGATCTCAGCTCCCTCCACTCGCCAGTTTTAATATTGTAAAAGTATAGGTCGTTATAAACTGTGGTCTTAGTTCCCGTATAAAGTTCCCCGCCAAACATGATGAGCTCCTCCTTTTCCGGATGGGAAACTAAGGTGAAATTCGATCGGGGAGTTGGCGGTGAGCAAACGGATTCACTGATGGTCTCAATCTTTCCCTCCTTGGCCTCCAGAAGTTGGATTATATCAGCAATATTAGCCTACAAAAAGTATTGTCGAATTAGTAAAAATGATATGATAGCGACTTTGTTTATCCTTACTTCTCCCAGCCTTTCCAGCATTTTCTTTTGCCGGGCTGCCTGCTTTTTATCCGTTTTCATGGCCGTCTTCTCGGCTCCTTTGCCCTTCTTCTTGTTCTTGTCCTTCTTGCCCATTTTATGAGGTTTATTTCGGTTCGGAAATTTAAATCAACAAACAATTTTAGCCGCACGTGTGCCGTTATAGAAGTGGCACTATCGACACTATCGATAGTTCTCCACCTCTAGTGTGCCGTATGGAGTATGAAAAGGAAGAGCCCGAATTAGAAATACCAGATACTTGTTGAGAACGGAATTGTGAGAAATATCTTAACGGGTTTTTAGAAAACGGCGCGCGAGATTATTGAGTTTGAGTTGAGCTGCACGTTGTTTTATTGTTGATAATTTGGGTAAAATTATAAGAAAAATATACAAACGAATAAATTTTATTTAAAAAAAAATTTCAACCATAAAAAATAAAACAATGTTTATTTTATAAATGCAACAAAAAGCATACAAACTTTAATTTTTAATCAGGAATACATATAAACTGTGTTATGTTTTAAATTCTTAAAGGAAGGGTACAAATTGAGACATTAAAGACAAAACCATAGCTTCTTTCAAATTAATATTTCACAAACACTAAATATTGTTATTCTTAAATAATATTTTAGTTCTTTAAAAAACAAATACTTTCACGATTACATGGTCAATGTTATATGTTGTACGGTATGTAGACATTTGGGCTTGTGGCTTAACACACTTATTCAGGTATTTAGGATTGCGATGGATTGCTGCTTGAAGATCCGTGACAATTGACCGACCAGCTGGAGTCAAATCCACAGGCGGAGTCCGAATCGGAATCCACTGCGAAGGACGTAGCGATGCCCTTAGGAGCACGCAACTGATTCGGGGTCGTGGGCATGCTGCTATAACCACCATTCAGATTGGAACTGGAGTTCGAGGAGCAAATGGAATCCCGGGGTGAATCGGTGGCATTCGAGGCGTAGGACGAGCGCTTCGAGGACTTGTTCCGCTTGCTGATATAATCCACCGTCTTGGGCGGTGGCATTAGCTCCTCCGATCGGTGTGGTATGTTGTCTGCCGATCCCCAAGACTTGTGAACTCCGTCGTAGATATTACGGTTATTGGGAACACTCGCCCTCGACGGAAGGCCGCCGTTCGTCCCGTAGGGTGTGCTCATCGCTGCCCTCTGATTCGGATGCCGACTCCGTGTCGTACCAACGTGGTGATGATGACGCTGATGAGGGGCTCGGTGAGACCGATGGTGAGGGCGACTTGCTGCCCCCGCTCCCCCGCCACTGCCATAGCCCATCGGAGCCACCCCACTGCCATTGCCCACTCCCAAGAAATTGCTGAACGCCTCGGTGGTCTTCTTTACCCTGACATTCAACGAACCAATCCGCAGGAAGCCCAAATCTTTTTCGACTGGAAAGATAAGAGATTTATATTTAAATCATTACATTTGTTTTTTACACATCGTATACACAGGTTCAATTGTTTAGAAATATAATAATATAGAAATAAATAATATAATGTATATTTTTGGGTTTGCTACTTACTTGCATGCTTTTTGCGAGCCTTGATTTCTGTGAAGGAAAAAAAAATACAAAATTATCATTAATATTTATCCATACTTTATAAAGATAATATTAAATGAACGTGCAGAAACTTAAAAAAATGCCTTAAGTTAGCGGACTTTTGAAAATAAGTACAAAATAATGCAGGCGAAGAGGATAAACATTGAAAAAACAGAAAGGAAACTTACCAACAGCAACGCAAACGGGATTTGCAACTCAAATGCTTGCGAAAATTAAACTAAAATAAAGATTTATAGCTACCAGAGTACAAAAGCATATATTTACAGGCTAAATACGAAAGGTTACATTTGGAAGCCAAGGTTGCAACTCAAAGTTAAGCTAGCCAAATAAATTGAACATGGCTTTAATCAACACTAATGGTTTTGAAATACTCAAGATCGTTAAATCTCAACCTGCCTCCAGGTACCGTTGAGTCCGCCGCTGAATCGCATCGCTTGAATCTCTACATGCAGCAAAATTGAAAATAGATAGAGGTTCCCATTTTATATTAATTACTAGCTCAGATTAAAGTTCGTATACTCTACTTTTCAGTATGTTTTTTGATGATGGGCAACAATGTTTGCAAACGAGGGTAATTATTATTAATTCCGGAAGCGCATTCTCTTTGTGAACTGAGTTGGGTTTATATTATGTCTTGCAAGAATCTGTTATATGCTTGGTAATAGATTTCCAGTTTAGAACTAGTTTTATTGTGTAAGTATTTTATTGTATTTGGTTGTGCCAATAAACATGCGATTATTATAGGTATGTACATAAAGGAGTTATTTCATATATTAAGTTAATCGTTACACCTTGGTAAAAGTATAATATATAAAGGCCATTCTTTGGTTCTTATTAACTAGGGAAGTGTTTTACTGTAAAAAGTTTAGTTTTGTACAATATTTCATAGAATCGTTTTGAATGTAAAAGTGTATAAAAATATTTTTAGTTTAGCCCCAACCATATAGGTGCCCCATTTAGGTATATACATTAGCACATTTTAGAAAGGGTAAATACAGGTGAAAGATTATAAAACAAGCGAGTGTACCAATTAACCATGCTCTGGTGGGTTAGTAACAACATCTTTGGTGGACTGACGACGACTGCCACCCGCGGTGGCTCGAAAGGTTTTGCGGAGAAAGCTTTCTTTGCGTCGAGTGGAGGCGCCGCGGAAGGGAACCGGATGCCCCTCCATTTCGCAGGGCAACAGATCGCCCTCCTCGGTGCTGGGCTTAAAGATGCCCGACAGCGGTTGCCCCGGCGACTTTTTGGGCCGCCGATGGACCATCATCGACTGCGAACGGGACACCGCCCCACCGCCGCCCACCGAACCACCGCTGATGGTGGCAAACCGATTCTGAGCGCGCTTCTTGCCGCGGGTTAGTGCACTGCCCAGAGTACCGCCGGTTATCTGACTACTCTCAATGAATCCCAGGTGGTAGTTGTTGTTCACCTCCGCGCTGAAGAAATAATTTTCATACTCACTGCTGCAGGTCGATGCGGACACACTCGACCGCTGGCGACTGTAGTCCAGGGGCTTGTTGCCACTCCAGTCCATGATGTCCCTATTGGCCTCTGAAAATGTAGAGAAAGTGGATTACAAATATGTATTATCAAGTGAGTTGCAAATATATTTATTGTTTTTCTAATTTTTTCCGAATTTTGTAGACCATCAATTATTATTGATATCTATTATCTTATCTTATTTATTAATATCTATTTTAATAAACATAATTAGTTCTGGTTAATATTGTTTAAGATATGTCGTTTCATTTAAACAAAAATAATATATATATGAGTATTGTCTTATTTTAAATTAATTAAATTATAAAAATATAATATTATATAATACTTACTATAGACATTCCATAGTAATTCAAAAATATTATCTCTTCCAAACTGGGTAGCCAAATGAAGAGGTGTGTATCCCTAAATGAAAGAAATATGTATTTTATTAAACGTAGGAACACAAGCCAATAAATAAATAATTTACGTAAACTATTTTTTGCGACATTTATAAGACAAAAAAAGTTTATAAAATGTTGTTTACAGAAAGTAACAATAGAATTGAAATAAATTAGGTGCAATTGAGCTCTAGAAAACCGCATTGATAATTGCTTTGCATTCCCCTGTGAATTATACATGTGGTCCATATAAGACCATGTTTTGCCATTTGCGGTGTGTTTTGCCAGCACCGTATCGAATCCTGCGGACTGTGATTGACAACTCACTTTGTTTCAAATGTGGATGTGACATTTTAATACATTTGAGTGAATTTAATTTCGCAGGAACAAAGCACCGTTCAATTTAAAATTTTGTAAACTTGAATGCGCAAGGAAAGGATTGAGTTGGATTGGAGGCGACAGGCTGGTGAGGCCCGATTGGATATGCTCGTCATGATTTGTCACAGCCTGCTCGCCGCCTTCGGATCAGATTCAGTCCAAAACCCCCGGGAAAGGGTTATGTTACGCGACTTTGTGACATGTGACGCACATTTACGCGCGACTGGGACAAGCCAATAAGTCGGTTCGTATATTATTAAAATTGTCTCAATAGATTTACATATCACTCACCCCGTTCTGAAGCGTCAACAGTTGGCGAAAGCGATCACATGGAATAAAGGGTATATTAAAATCATCAGGTTAACACGTTGCCATCTCAGATAATCGCTTACCGTTCTGGCATTTACATCGGCCTTATAGGTGCCGGCAATTAGCTTAACCACATCTTCATTGCCGTGCTTGGCTGCCCAGTGCAAAGCGGTCTGAAAAGAATTAGTACCGCATTAGTATGTCTTATTATCATAACATACATTTTTAATTCATTCTGCAACTTTGAAAAAATCCTAAACATATTCATTCAAAAACATAATCTCATGTTAATAATAAATATTTTGATTATATGAATAATATGTGATTCAACAGATTACATCTTAGTAAAAGATAAGAAATACATACATATTTCAGAAATATGTTTCCCTTGGAAATATAATAATTGGTTTAACCATTATCTGCTAATTAAATGGTGATTATAAACTATCTATAAAGATGATACATTTTTATTCGGTCTTTTAGATCATATTGATTTTATAATTCAAGATATATTGAAATATTACGAGAAAAGGGGGTTCAACACATACTAATTTATTAATAATTCTAAACAATTTTAATATTTTTTGTTCTTTTGAATAGTGTTTGCACATAATTGTTAAGGGATTAATTGTAAATATTTGTACTTTGGAAATATGATATTTGGTAAAACCACTATCTGCCAATTAAATGGTGATTATAATCTTATAGATAAAACAAATGTTTCTGTCTTTAAGATCATATTGATTTAGTGATTCAAGATATCATTAAATATTTCGCGAAAGGGGTTTCTACAGATACTCATTTATGAATAACTCTTAACAATTTTAATATTTTTTGTTCTTTTGAATAGTGTTTGCACATATTTGTTGAGGGATTAATTGTAAATATTTGTACTTTGGAAATATGAAAATTGGTAAAGCCACTATCTGCCAATTAAATGGTGATTATAAACTTATAGATGAAACAATTTTTTTCTGTCTTTAAGATCATATTGATTTAGTAATTCAAGATATAATGAAATATTTCGCATAAGGGGTTTCTACAGATACTCTTTTATAAATAACTCTTAACAATTTTTATATTTTTTGTTCTTTTGAATAGTGTTTGCACATATTTGTTGAGGGATTAATTGTAAGCGCGCTATCTGGAACGGTAGCTGGACTACCAGTCGGTGTCCCAATCGCGTCGCAGATGCCCCAGTTCTGGGACTATTTGTTCCGCCATCAATTGGCCTCTGGACCGCCGAACTCGAGACCCGAGGACGACGACGAGGACGAGGACTCGACCCAGCTGCCGTATCCGAGATTTAGCGATATAAATAAATTGGCCAGCCACCGCCGAATGCCTGTTGCCTCAATTATTTTCATGTTAACATAATAATTTAGTATGGCAAAACGATTCGCCCGGCTGCGATAAGCCGTCGCTGGACGGAACTGTGCCGAACTGGAGCTGGAGCTGGAGGATCGCCGGCAGATCTTGGCCAGATCGCCACCGGTGCATTTCCATCGGCGGTGCATGTCTGATTTTCTATAGAATTGTTTGCCGCCGCACTGCAGCCCACGTACGTATCTCCCATGTGTTGACAATGAAGACGGTCACTTTCTGACTTTCTGGACGGCGACGGCGACGACAAACGCGGAGATCGCAAAACGGCCCGAGATCGGGTCGAACAAATAGAGTTTCAGCTTGAGTCAATTCCCATAGTCTGGCCGATCCGGCGATCGGTATGTAATTCTTTTCAAGGGAAATTTGTTTCGTGTCTCCCGTTTAAGAATATCCAGCTCCAGCTTCAGCTCCAGCTCCTGCTGCTGACGTAGTTATTGCTGTCGATGCATCTTAATCTGCCCAGCCTGGCATTTAATCTCGTCCATTGTCTTTCGCCAAACCAATGATCACGGCCGGGAGCTGCAGTTGGGAATTGCCAGCGGGAGCGGGATCGGGATCGGCGACGTGAGCGGTGGAATGTGGGTATAATTTGGTTACACTGATACTGCGACTCGTCTCTATTCAATTGGCGCATTTTTTCAAATTAGATAAGGGGAATTAAATTCTCAGCAGATGCGACAAGGTGGCAAAAATTAAGTTGGCAATGGGAAAACAATAAAGCAGTCAACTGATTTGTAATTCATTTGTTGTTGTCTTGATTACCCTATCTTAGACGTCGAATTAATATTCGAGTCTCAGCGAATTTTGGTCAAATTATTTATATACCATAGAACAACTTAGATACATTAATTCATACAAAATCGCTATTCGTCAAAGCTTAAATCAATGCTTTATCAGAGTTTCCTTAGGGTCAAATGTTTGGAATACGTTTTTGCCCATTAATAGATGTCTAGTTATTATTGATTTGACCTTTTTAGTTGTTACCCTATGGGTTTTACAAAATTTAAGCTTTTCCCTAAACTTTTCCTACCAAATATGTGCTTAAACTTTACAAAATTATGGGCGAAATTAAAGTAATCCGACTATTATCAAAGATATAGTCATTCTTTTCATTTATTATTGACCAATAATCTATTACGGAAATTACCAAAACAATAATCTCTAATTCAATCATTTTTGAGTACCTGTCGGAATTTTAAAATAAATACTGTTATTCTTTTTTATCAAAGGTTAAACGATACCTTTTCTCAAACCTATTTAATTATTCTATTTCTGAATCAATAGAGTTTAGAATTTATAACCACATGCCTCATTCTTTTAATTATAAAAAGGGCCGAGATTCGCATCGGAGTTGGCATTGTCCGAGGATTATCGCCTTGTTAGCTGGATAGTTGGCAGATGCTGAAAGGCTGCGACCGGTTTTGGGCTTACAAATCGTCTCACGCGCAGTTTCCGAGCTCCGGAGCGATTTTAGCCATTTCGGGAAGTTGCCGCTACAGTGTCTGAGCCTTTTTACATATGGCACGTTGTCCGTCTGCACGTTTAAATTTATTGTCCATTCCATTAATGGTGGCAAGGGACAGGAATTTTGTGTCTTTGAAAGTGAAATGCCATAAATTCTTGTGTCTCGTTCAGCTGTGGCATTGTATTGGCACACCGCAAGCAAACAGAGCGATTTGCCTCTCCTCCGGATCCGCAATCCTCCGATCCGTCCCGTCGTGGAATCCTTTCTGCGTCGCAACCCATCGCATCGCACCGAACGCAAATGCCCAGAAATTCCAGGAGCACAGATTCCAATACCTAGGTCGTGCGACATTTAACCGTGTTGCTGATCCGTTATTGCTTCATGATCATAAAAGGATGTTGCAAATACTTCACACAGCATTAAGTTCCGAAGGTGTTTAAGTTGACTATTTAAGGGGTATGCAAACATACACCATGTCATAAAGGGCTACGTTACTGTATCTTAAATATTGTTTACGTTTTGGTACATCTTAGAAACTGAACCGATCTTACATCTGATTTGATTGGGTTTAGTTCAATAATATTTGGGTCATTCCTAGGCCACCAAATATATTTGTGACATTGAGTGATATTCTCAGGGCTATATTTTCACAAAAGAAATAATAGTAAGTTTTAGTTTCTTCTATGAATGAAAATATTATTCCGATTGTGGAACCTTAATATTGATTTTTATAATCTTATGTAATAATATTATTATAAGCTTAAGACAACCCATTACCACAAACGAAGCATAGGATTAAAGAGTGGCTATACTTACATACTGTGTTCCAACAATCCACATTGAACATGTAAAATAAACATAGAGACCATAATTAATAATTACGATAAAGCGCCAAAAAGCACTCAGAAGAACAGACACAAAATAAACTTCGTCAAATAAAAGTACAGTGGATCCCCTGACAGGATTTGGATAAGACCGGCAGGCAAGTGCATATCATATGTGCCATTTTCGCTTAACAAGTTAATAACACATCCAGGCAGCTTCAACGGCAATTACAGCCCTTCGCTTCATTTTTCTGGCAGATGGATATCGCGTCCTGCGACGTAACTGCGGCTAGTCATACCAGCCAGTGTCCTTGCTCCTTGGGCCAAAAGCCCTAATGGTGCCAACTATGTATGATAATGAGGGTCGCAGAACTGGAATGCCGATGCGGGCTGTGGATGGTCAGTGGTCAGTGCGATCCAAGAGTGGAGTGGTTCCCATGTGCGGATGTTCGTTTAGCGCCAAAAGTTGAGCGCCTGCTTTTCCGACGTGCCGTCGCTCGGAGGCGTTTTGATCGAAATTCGATATTGCGCTGATAAGACAGGAATGGGAACCGCTTGACGGACTCCGCAAACGAGACCGCTGTAACCCAGAAGCTGTCATTTTGATGGATCGCCAGGACACGAAAACTGTCATGTTTAACATGGCTGCTCTGGTTATAATTAAGACTCCCTGTTCTCTTCCGTAATTGCACTTGGATCAGAGCCACCGATCGGTGGGCAGCAGCACATTGCTCTGGAGATTACTCGCAAATTAATTTATCATTAAAGGTGCACTCGCACCATTTTCGACAGTCAAGACCCCGGCAATCTCGAAATAATGACTAACAGAGTCATGTTCTTCTGGGCCGGCAACCAGGTCATTAATGCGAGTTTAATTTGTGTTTGTTTTTCCAAGTTAGCTAAATATTAGAGTGGTCATGTTCGTACTTACGCCCTGTTTTCGTATCCGACCAGCGAATGTCGATACATGGTTGTAAATTACCGAGAAAGAAAACATTAGAATGGAAACAGTAATTATAATACATGTTATGTGGTGCGGGGGTTGTAATAACATTTTTAAAATAGGTTGTGCTTCGTGATATTAAAATAAATATTAAGACACATTTACGAACTTTTAATTTTGTATAAAGACGCAATTTTTCAATTTACTACTAGATATATTTTAATTATAGTACAACATTATAAGTTTTTGAATTTATTAAACGAAATAGTATTACCCATTAAAATGTTCTATCAATCGGAAAACCGAAATAAAATAAATTATGATTCCGAAATCCTTTGGCCTATTAAATGACTTTAATCAGTAATAAATATAATTTGACCCCAGACTATTTAAGACTCCAATTATGCTATCTAGCTGGGCTATCTCATTCGAAAGGTGTGCGAGTTCCCAGAGTGATCATAAACAAGCCACCAATCTTTTGGGACATAATTGTGAAACAGAAACAATTATTTTCTATTTATGCCAGTGCCGGTGGTCATGATACATATGAAAAAAAGTAATGGGGCCTCTAAATCAATACCAAGCTGACCAAATCGACAACTAGGTCTAATTGCCACGCCATTCCGAATAGAACAATCCAACAATCTTTACAAGGAAACGACAATAATCACCCGGCACGATAAAATAAAACAACAATAATAATGACAGCCAAAGTCTTCACAGCGTTTTTATCTGCGGCAAACAATCTAAATGATATATTAAGCGCAAAGCAAATAACGCTCTTTTTGTCGTCACCATGTCCTTTCTCTTTCGCTCGCAAGTTAAGTTCTCCAATTATGCGGATTATTAATTTAACTGGGTCGCTGCCGAGAGACCCTCGTCCACTCCCCAGTTCCCCGGATCCGTAGTCCCTGCTCTTTTTGGTCCCTGCCCAATGGTTAGTGGTTCGTGGTTCGTGGCCCGTGGTCACTGGTCCGTGGGCCGATCGCTGGCCACTTGTCGTTTCACAAGTTGTCAAAACTTGTCATTTAACCGACAATGAGCCTTGTTTGCTTTAATCGTGGTTATTATGCGTGCGGCTGACTTAGCCGCTCCCTCGGAATTATTAATGATGCGTCGACCGCTTTGGCAGGTGCTCTTTCCCGGCGACTGCCGATGCCACTGCCTCTGGGACTACTTATTGGCATCTCCGAGAGTGTCCCTAATTAGTACACTCAGCGAAAATAGAAGCACTTAGAAAATCAACTATCTAATTATATTAAAAAGTTGTACCTTAGGCTAACCAAATCTTCTCCTCATTATACGTTTAACGCTTCTTATAAAAAGGATATATAAAGAGTAGTTACTCTAAGCCCTTTCTATAGTACCCCTATTTTCGGTGTAGATATTTTCTATTGAAGTAAACTAAGGCAAATTTCCATGAAATTAAATGTTTTATTCCAGGGTTAAGAAGGTTTCGAATAAAAGAGTTCTGTAAGAGTATACCTAATCTAATAATATCCTAACCTATCATGAAGTTCCCATACTTAAAGATTAATTTACATAACTTTATCTAATTAGTCCAACCAAAATACATTTAGTTCAACTGTATTAAAAATATTAAATTAAGTTTTTTTAAATGGGATTACTAAATACCAAAATTAAAGAATTCGGTTATAATGTTTTAAAAACCGGATATTTTTTTAAAATAATAGAAATCGTTAGAAAGGATTTTAAAATTGCTTTCTAAGTTATTTCGCTTTTTTTTAATAATACGCAACATATATTTCTCTCTGTGTAACCTGGATTCTGACGCATTTTGACCGCTGCGAACGCACTTTCGTTCGCTAAACCAAATTAATTCGAGGTTGGATAATCCTGTTATTGCCGCATAGCTGCCATGATTTATATATCACACCGAGTGTCCGGTGGCCCGACTGTCCAATTAATTCTCACCAGACCTAATTTATTCGTAATATCCCAGTGAGCCGGGCATGCAAACGGACCCTTCCTTTAATTGGTTTTATAACAGCAGGGTGGCTCATTTGTCAATGTGGCAATCAATAAATTCGCGAACAGGTGGAAACTCATAACTGCGACCGGGCTTAGGTTGCTTATTTTTTGTATTTTTATTTTTATTTTTTTGCTTATCATCCAGTCAGTCGCACAGTAGTCGCAGCGATGAGGGTTCGCTCCTGTCCAAAGAATGACGATCCTCGTCGCCTGGCGAAGCGAACTGAACAGGTGATCGGCAGCAGAGTGCTGTTTGCTTATTAAGTTGTTAAGCTAAATTATTGTTTTTCCCGTTTTTTGTGTATTTATTGTGTTTACCGCCTTGCCATTGGCGACATTTAACAGCTCGTGCATTTATATTGTCCGACTCACAGACCTACATATTAGCAACATATCAAGAGCACGCGTTTACAATAATATCTAAATGTTAACACAAACGACTACATTGTAGTAGCTAATTTATGAAACCGTTTTCAATTCATCCGAAGCAAAGATTTTATTCTGGCAAGAATTTATCTTAAGTTTAAGTTTTCCGTTTAAAGGGTATTTTACGTACACCCTATTCTTAAAATTTATGCATATTTTCTAAATATTATTTTGGGGTAACCATGTTGTATTTACACGAAAAAGGAAAGATAATTGCAAAATTTACCCTTATATTAAGTGGCAATGAGTGCACACCCTTGTGGTAAAAATAAGTTTCTGCAGATAATGAATTTCGATTAAAACAGGTTTATTTCAGGCCAACTTAAAGTCCTTGACTATCGAAAAAACGGTTGAAAAAGTAACGTGTCAATGGTTTTGTTTTATAACGTGAAAACGGTTTGTATGTGTAATCATTTGCATTAAATTGGTAGACGGAATTATTGCATTCTTAATGGTGGTTAAACAGAACCACAAAGTATGAATAATAAATTATATCAAATTATCTTCAACTTACCGTTGCTGGACACTGAAAATAAAGAAGAGAATGTATATTAATACCTTGTTTTTAAATAAGTTAAAATTATTTTAAAGCGAAATGATATAATAATATATTTTACAAGATCTATAAAAAGTCACATTAAGATGTCTTGCAAGTAAGGCAATCGAATGAGCAAAGCCTGTGAAATGAAGTACATAATTAAATGCGTAATGCCCGTATGAAATCAGTTCAAGTTCGGATCGATAGCTGATTTAATTGTTTGACTAATTGAGAGATTTTTTACTGCCCCACTGGCGAACCCCCAAGACGCGCATCCGAACTACGAGAAGCTGCAGCATGATTTGCTCCATTTGGCACTCGGTTAACTTAATGACTTGATTTGCCAGACTGATGAGGTGCGGCTGATTAGCAAGCACTGGGGGACACAAGCAGGACAGGAGCTGGAGATGGAGATGGAACTGTGGCTGGGATCCAGAAGCCAGTAGCCAGTAGCCAGTAGCCAGATCCACAGACAAGAGTACGTGCAGCAACGTGGCCGACATCCTGGCCATCGTCTGATCGGCGACAATGACTCGCCATATATGCCCCATAGCCGGGCAGCGGCAAAAAACCTTAAATTTCATGCAGAATTAATTAACCGCAGTGGCCGCTACTGCAGGCGCTCATTTCGTGTCGCCGCCGCCCAAGTAGCGCAGTGCTTTTTGTGGCTCCAACTTTGACTTTGACTGCGGCTCCCAACTCCAGCTCCCAAACTCCGACTGGGGCTCCCAGTCCGATATTTGATGACCGGGCAGACAACGCTGGAACACACAGAAACGCTCGACGAGAGCGGTCTGGAATTTCATTCAGAAACGTGCCCTGTACGCTGAGGTCGTGTCCCCGCCGCTTTGTCATGGGCATCTCCACTTGCCGATGTTTGGGCGGTGCACTGGTACAATAATGCACCACTTAAAATCGGTTGAGGCACTGGAAATTGCCAGTTAATACAGAACTACCAAGGCAAAGGATTTTTGGTCGAATGATTCCCGATCTAATTAATAAAACACATCAAAAATCAAGTACGGGGACAAATATTAGGTACCATTGTTAGAAAATAATTTAAAGAAATTCTAATTTGAATTTAAAAAATAGAATCATACATCTGTTTGGCTGATTATTTAACTTTTTAGCAGGAGCATTGAAAGAAATTGTGTTTATAATCACACCATTATTAATATTTTGTAAAAGGACTGCTTTTACTTAACGTACATAAACATAAGTTGTTAAAAGAAGATGGGTGTTTCAGTTGAATTATATTACAATTATTTTTTTGGTTTTTGAGAAAGGAAGGTTTTTTCTTCCGGATGTTTAACTAATAGAAGATTATAAGCCCAGGAATTTGGTAGTTAAAATTAATATAGATGTTAAGCATACAGATTTGTAGATTTGTAGAGCATACAGATTTGTAGTTAGTTTGTAGTGAGGACAAGTAGACCATATTTCATTCTATAATAGCCAAAACATCTTTAATATTTAGATTGTGGAAAGTAAACGAATAATGGTACTTTTCCAAGTTTAAGTTCTGTTGAAAATGCATAACATAAATACCCGTTTGGTTGGTAAGTTTTAGGCCTACAAAACATATTGAATTTTAAAGTTTGATACGTATTTTATGCTTCACAAAAATACGAACTCATTCCCAAGTATTAACCCCTTTAAACTATTTTTTCCAGTGCATTTTCGTATGCATATGCCGGCTGCTCGTTGGCCAGCGAATCTATGTTGTGGCGCCACTAGCTGCCCCGTGTCGCAATTTAATTACAAGCCCCGTCCATCCGGGGACATCGGTGAGATTTATGCAAAGAATATGGACTAAGCATACGCATCGGGAATATCGGCAGCGGGATAAATACATCCATAGGAGAACCAGAAGGACCAGGGGAAGGGGCAGGAGTGGGAGGGCCGTATCACATCGCTGACATCACGATGCAGTTGCATTTTCCCCGGGGACCCGTCGCTTTTTTGATGCACAACTCAATTTGGCCAGCGGATAGGATCGAATCGAATCGATTCGGATGGGCGATGGGCGATGATGTGAGCAGTTAGGCCTTAATGCAGGTTGCCAAAGGGCCAACGGCGAGTGGCCTATTCAAAGACATTAAGGCGAAAGCACTTGTTGCCATCAGGCCAGGGAGCTTCTTTAAAATCGAATCACGTCTGCCCAATTTCTGACCGACTCGGGCCCGGCAAAACCCAGCGAGTGAGAGAGGGAAGCAAAGACTGTCTTGGAAAATTTTAACTCCCTTGTAGGCGATTAAGTTAAATGCCACTAAACTAATTTAATAGCGATTCTGAGTGCACTCGGGGAGCCCCTATCCAGCGAAGTAAACCCTTTCGACTTTCAGGAAACTTGCACCACATTTTCGCTGTTAAACATCTTGTCTCGTCCCCCGTGTCACGTATGCGATCTTTGTAAAATAAATACACTCGACGCCGGCCAGCCAGGCAGATTGCTTTTCTATATGGAATTTAATTTGCGCTGACCCAAACATGTAATAACAATGCAATTTCAGGCGCAATTTTCCATCGCCCGGCCCAGTAAATCAAAGTGAGTATTTAATAAAGCGCTGACCATTTTCTCAGGCATTCTCAGGCATTTTTCCCGGGCGACGACAGGAGATGCAGATATGTACATACAACTGGAGATCTGCAGATGCAGATGGAGATGCAGATGTAGATACTGCTAACCGGACATGCACGTCTCGTTATGCAAAATGCCAGCAATCCGGGGCAGTTAAAGTTAAGTTTATGGTGCCTATGATCGGGATGGATGGCGCTTAGCGGGGGCAACCTGTTGCGACTTTGGGGGCGCCCCGTGGACCTGGGGCATCGTAAACCCGAGACACACATTCGGGATGATTAATTTAAGCACTTTTACGAGGCCGCTTCATGGCGCTCCTGATTTATTGGCGGCCAGTGCGGCCAGAAAGCAGACGCTGCTTTACGATTGGCCTTAAATGGGCTCGAATAAAATCGCTGGATGCTAAATACTCCCATTCGGGAGGTATCCCCCATACCACATACCCCGTCGCCCATTTGCCAATTGGTTCGATTCAACAGCGACTTAGTACCTTCTAATTCCGATTCCGATTTGATCATCGCGATGGCTGCACTCGAACACGGCCCAATGAGGAGTTGGCCAAGGAGATTTCGTTTTTCGTGTCTGGCAGCTGGCGCATGTTGCCATCAGACGCATTTACTATTTTGCATAAATCATAATGTAATCTGCATCTGGAAATGAAAACAAACCGATGCCAGGCGAAGCGAGGCGAACCAAAGCCCAGTCAAGTCAAGCGAAAATGTCCAAGCGTTTATAATTAACTGCGCGGCCAGAAACCGAAGACATTTGCAGGCGACATGCCGGGCCCAGTTGCAGGACTCTCTCGGATCAGAATCCAGCCGAAACAGCCGTACAACCAGCATAAGTCCGAGCATAATCGCGAGTTCCTCAATGGAGCCTGCAGCTCCCCAGCATCCGACAACGCCGGCAACAACCGCAGATACTCCTACAGCCGAATCAGCAATGTGTTTGCACTGGGAGAAAAGAATTGCCCATTTCCCGAAGTGTTTGGGCCTATAAATATTTACTATAAATATAACTATAATCAAGGAAAAGCAGCCTTTGCTACGTTGTTTGGCATTTAACAAATGTCAAATGAGATGAAAAGCTGCAAATACGCTTACTGGATCTTATTTTATTACCTCGTAAGAAGTATTCAAAACTGTTAGTAATCAAAACATTGATTTTTTGATTATGGCCATATGGCACTTGATTATCTTTAAACACTTTTACTGGAATTTTATGCTCAAAAGGTCTTGACTACCTAGGTAAAGAATGGTCCACAGCTAAATTTGTTATGAATTTATACCCTGAATCAAAAGAAACATGTTAACAGATTTTCTATAGATTTTCAGACTTTTTAATATGAATTCATTCAGTTAGTCGAAACATTAGCAAGTGTTATATGGCCTTTAGATTTTAGAACTTCAAAAACCACAAATTAAATAGTTAATAATGAAAGACACCTTTTTATTATCCTCAAATAACATCCCAAATACTTTAAATTCAATTGGGGACTAGACCAATTTTCTAAAGGCCACATAACACTTGATATTTTTTCAGATTTATTAAAAGTCATGGCATACTAAGCAAAATATGAAATTAAAAGACATGTCGAATATAAAGCAAGTGTTATAGGACCTTTATCACTTTCATCAACTGATGTTAAAGTTGCTACTTTGTTTTTTAGACCACATTTTTACACTTTTATTTGAAGGTATTGAATTATTATTATTTATAGTTTTATTTTATGTTTTTTAAACTCTTTTATCAATAAAATCAAAAGAATATTCCTTAAAGGTACTGTAGTACCTTATTTTTTTTTAAATGGAACAAAACAATTTTAAATTCTTGTAGTATCTAATCTAATACTTGTTTGCTCTCCCGAGATCTTCGTCGGGGTACCAACTTGTTAATTTTTTTGAGTGCCTATGTGTCGGCACAGGCGGTCAGAGATTCGCGCCGAAGAGGAGCAGGCCCTGGAGATGGGGGCGAGGATGGAGAAGGAGCCGAGGGGTTCGGGGGGCTTGGGGAGCTGGGGAGCTGGAGTCGACTACGCAGGCAAATGAATAACCCTCACCTCATGCGCAATCGCGAAATCGCGAGATCTACGCAGCGCGCGGTCATCGGGCGCCTGCCAAAACTACGGAAAATAATTTATGCCCCAGTCGACGGACCGCGGCAACACATTGGCGCAACATGCTCCGCGGAGGCAAAGCAAAAGGCACCAGGCAGCAACGTTCAACATCCAACATCCAACAGCATCCAAGCAGCGAGCCGAGATCAGCGGGTCGGATGTTAGCCGCAGCCAGAGCAACGGCCAAAATTATAAATTAATGAAATTTATGCACAATAAAATTGCAAGCGAAATTATTGATGCAGTCGTTCACGCTTTAAATGCTCCCTAAATCAAAAAACGCCTCAAAATTATTAATATGGCCAGTGAACATGCAGCCAGACAATCAGATGGCGCTAGGCAGCCGCAAAAACCGAAATAAAACCCACAAAAAAGTAAAACATTAAACAAAACTGAATGTTTGTGGCTATGTACAATCGTACAGGCAGAAATGTACACAGGTATAAGCGCCGGATATGTTAATCGGTAAAACAAGCACCTCCTGCCTCCTGCCCACATTACCCGTCGTTTAGCCGATTTGTGGAGGGGTCTATCTTGTTTTTCCCTATCGAGAACACGGCGATAGTAGGGCTCTAAAATAGAGGTGCACTTATGCTTTAAAGATTACATGGGAAATACACATGGGGCTGCATAGATGTAAAGAGAATTGAAAGGACACGAGTCTTAAGAAAATGTGTAACTTGGTTATTCTATGATTTAGGTTATATCATATGAGTATTTAAGTTCTGAACATTAACATGTGCTTTAAAGAATTTTAGACAAACAAATGTTTGTTTCCTTAAATGATATTTTTTTTAGATTAATCATTGTAATATATGTTGAGTATCCCATATTCACTGATATTAAAATATGTTAAATTATGTTTAAACTATACATTGTTTTCCTACATCGTTTATAACATCAATATTTTAAAATGCTTTTATATAAGATTCTTTTTATTGCCATTCCCCTAGCTAAAGGATTATTAACTATTTGACTATTGTAAATATTATTTTTAAAATCGTTAGCATCTTGTCCATCATCTTTTACTACAATATTATTACTTACATTTACTAAAATTTGTTTCAAAAAGACACAAAACCTTACTAAAAATCCCACCAACCTTCCCAGAAATCTGCAACAGATTAGTGCGCATTAAAAACTTAATGTTTTCATTTTGTACCCAAAATGTAAATTAGGCCCTGTTGCCGACTGCATCATAAAATAAATTGTCAAATTACAGACACCAGATAGATTTCACGCCGCATTTTAATTTTTACCTCTACCCATGGGCTTTTGGGTTTACAGAGAAAATTTTGTTTAAGCAAAAACAGCTTTATCTTATCGCGGGCTTTGGTTTTGGTTTTGGGTTTCCTTTTAAGCGACTAAATGGAAATACTTATTATTCCACGAACTATGGGTATGTAAATTCCGCTTCTCACAAGCGTCTCCATCAGCAGCAGTACAGAAAACCAACCCCATACCCATGCCCAGTCCTAAGGCCCAAAACCCATCTCAAGGGTCCCACAGTGGACCCTGAGTTTCGGTTTCGTAACTTACGCAGAAATCTCGAGGTTCGTGTTCAAGACAGGTAGCGCTCTATTGGGCTTATATCAGCGGGCTAAAAAATTAGTTCCTCAACGATGACAAATTAGACGTCATTAAGAGTGAGCGGGCCACAGTGACCTCATCTCATCCTTTCTGGGAAATCGAAAGAAACGGCTCGTGGAACGTGCAACAAATGGGCATGGCCGGCCATCCTAGGCCGCGTGGAACTGTTACTCCACATTATTTATGATAATCTCGATTCTGTGGCAGACCGCAGACCTCCGTACCCAGATCTGAGATCCCAGGTTTTCGGATTTCGGCTTTTGGCTTTCGGTTCGAGGTGAGCCAGTCCATTCCATTCCAGTCCAGTCCGTCAGGTCATTTGGCTGACGGAGCGGAGCCACTGGCG
The DNA here is from genome assembly GCF_014743375.2 of Drosophila subpulchrella. Lineage (NCBI taxonomy): Eukaryota > Metazoa > Arthropoda > Insecta > Diptera > Drosophilidae > Drosophila > Drosophila subpulchrella. The sequence continues at coordinate 6,822,727 of NC_050612.1, read as the reverse complement.
TTGCGCATGCGAACATCACATCACAACATCGGGCGCTGCGTGTGGCCCCCAAGACTGGATTCGACTTCTGGCTCTCAACCGCCGGCATTTACCTCTGTTACCTGTTGCCAGATTGCCAGCACAGGCCTCCGAGCCCAGATTAATGCGAAGTGACATGTTTAAGTAAAAGATCCAGAAGCTTATCCGATAATGGCCACCATATTTATTAAATGGCGTATTTAATTTGAGCCACTGAACATGGAATGCACGGGGAAAAAAGTGGCGTCTGCTAGGATGGGTTCTCGAACGGGAAAAAGGTCTCAGAAGGAATTATTTTAGTGAAGCGGAATCAGTCGTTTCATTTTTAAACTGTTTAGCAGCCCTTATCAAAACAAAATAGGGAAGAAACTATCTCTACTGAATGTATTTTTACTATAAATATAAATTTTATAGACAATTACGGAAAGATATAAAAAGGAAAAGAAACCGCGAATTCTTAATAAGAGTATCATCTACCTAAACCTATTTATAAGGGTTATTTTTGATCGTGACTAAAATGTATTTTTCTAGAATAAGACATTTTCTTATCAATAAAGGAATATATTTGTAAGAAAAAATATAATTGTCCCTTAATTTATTGGAAGTATCTAATTACTCCAAGTGCGGATTCAAGATTTATAGATTTAAGTCTTTTAATTCAGAAAATTATCTTTATAAAGAATCAATGATAGTTAGCTGTTAGCTTGCTTTTTTATTTTACTTTTCAAACAAATAAAGAATATGCATTTTTCCTAAGTGTTCCACAGACTAGGCCGCAAGCATAATTAACCCAAAAACGTGGCACCGTCCTTAATTATTCTAGGCATACAGTGAGCCCTAGTTGCAATTGGGGACCCAACAGGACCCAACACAGGCTCACGAGGGGCTCAGACTTTGGGCTCCTGCTCAGACGACACGATTACCCCTAAATAGGCCCCACAATAATCATTTGTTTCGGGCCACAACAATGCCGTATCGATAGCGGGGCAACGCAGGAGCCACCAGAGTGGCCTGAACCACCAGAGCACCGCCAAACCACCGAACTCATGACCAAGTCGCGGCCACCACCGTCGACGGCTTCTTCTTCTTCTGGCCTTGTCGTTTCCGCTGCCGATTTTAAGGTTGCTTCTGCTGAGGTTGCTACTTCTGAGGTTGCTGCAACTTGTGCTGCCAACTTCTGGCTGCCAGTTTTTGAGACAACACGAAGATTAGCATGCGTGACTAACAGAATTTTGTTATTCGCGGCCGAACTCCTTTCGCGAATCGTGCTGGCAGCGGGTCCCGTCCACGACTCCGTAATCGTTTGTTAATTTTGCTAATTAATTATTGAATTCTCGATAAGCGGCCATTGAGTAATTGGCGAATGCCTAAATAAAGCAGCCGAGATTAACGCCAGTGCCAGTGATTAACTGAAACCGAATAAGCGGCAACTTCCGTAATTAACAATTAAAGTAATCAAGCTGAGTAGATTAACTTCGGGAATTGCTAAAAATATTTATTTCGTTTTTAATAACAAAAATATTTATAAAAAAATCAATATTTATAAAATATATTGGTTAATGTTATATTAGGAACTTCGCCTTAAGTTAGGCATCAGATAAGTAAAACTTATCAAATTATAAAAAATTGAATTTTTCCAAAATAGCAATTAAGCTGAATTATACAAATTAACATGACATTGGGAAATAGGTCCTTAGTGATTATAAAAAAAATACCAAAAAATGGATGGAATTTTCAAATTTTTTTTTGGTGGATATTTAAAATGTTTTTAAATTTGGCTTGTTTTATAACGGGTCTAAGAAAGAGTACCCAATGTAATAAAATTACCATTTTAATCTGCATTATCCATTTGCAAAACAATATTTCAAGTCTAGAAATTGTTCCTTATAAGTTTAAAGAAGGATGTTTTTGACAACTATTGATCATTATTTACTTTCGAGCGGCAGATCATTTGTTATGCTTAAGTATACCAAAGTGTATTTCGAATACTTGTGTTAATTGATGTTCGATTATTTCAGCGACCATTTTTCGTTCCAAGTTCTTTGCATAGTTGTCCGAGAGTTTTGCCTTTTTGAATTTATTTATATTTTTTGGCTTTTTGGGCAGCGTAACCTTTTTCTGTTTGACAAGCAATTGCACTCAGCCCAAAAATGTACCACAGCCTTTTTGCAGAGGTTTCTCCTCGGAGGAGATGGTTTCTCAGTCTGCGCGATCGCGACCCGCTGCATGTCTTTTTTTAAGACCCCAACCCCAACTTCAGATCCAGCCCAAAGTCCCCAGGTTCCGAGACCCAGCTCCAGTCCCATCGTCCTCATCATCAGCTCCATCTGCATTCGTCCCGTTCGCACAAAGTTTAGTTTCGTAATTTATGATGTCGCTATCGCAGCATCAGTCCAAGGATTTTAGGTAACGTGCGAACCCAAAGAAGTTGCAGAGGAGGAGGATGGGAGGGGAGGCCCCATGGAATGGAAGGCAATCCCACAGGGAGCAGGGAAAACTATTATCAGAAGTTTTATGTAAATTTTTAAGCATGTTGCCTGCCTGCCATTCTAACATCGGAAATCTTGGGTCGGCAGCAACTGCCACAAGTTGCGAAATGTAATCTTTTGTCATCATGTTTGACAGGAACGGCTGTCGTCCCACGCATCCAGCACACCTGCCTTGGTTCCCTCATTAATTATGCACAAGTCCCTGTTCAATTCAGCACCCTCTTGGAGTGGGCCCACGCATAAGCTCTCCTTCAATTGTTTCAAACTATTATATAATTGTGTTGGGAAGGACTCGTCGAAAAGAGGAAATGCTAACCCTTTAAATGGGGCACTAAATTGGATGAGCCGTGGAATTTCCATTAAATCATGTACTACAATATGATATACTTTTAAAAATATTTAAAGATAATCAGAGACTAACAGTGAAATGTTTATATTTGTTATGTTATGGTACATCGAATTTTAAAATATCTTTATATAAATAATTTAAGATATTTATGATCCATTGCATCCAAAAGGTATAATAATCATTAGCCTATTAAAGGGCTTAAGAAGGCAGTCACCAGACTACTCTTAGTAGTTTTTTAAAAGTCTCATATCTCATACTAAATATAATATTTTAAAATAATTTAAGATAAGTAAAAATCATTTTTGGGATGTTCTTAACTTAATAAAAATACTGGAAATCATATTTCTTTTTTCCGCACCTTTTACCCACCCATTTAAGTGCAAAACAAATTTGCAATGTAATAACATCCTAGTTTTAGTGGTTCTTAAACAGTTTCTGCTCATTACGACGTGAGAATTATAACTTTATTTAACGATCCCCTTAATAATTACCAATCATTTGTACTTTTTCAATTCATTTGACGCGTTCCAGCCCAGCGAATTAATTACTTTTTGGCCACAGTCGTCGGGGAATAGGCCCAAAGAAGCCCGGGTGGCGGTGGACCCTCTGCAAAACGGGCCGTTGAAAGGATAGGGGCAATAAATAATTGTTTATTTTTTATCTCCCAGAAGTAAAAATAAACAAACAAGCAAAACCAATATGGGCGGACCGATGGGCGGTCAGCGATTTCTGTACTGGGTTTACACTACACGGCGGACGGCGAGTGCGGAGTCAATTTGAAAAATCGATTAAATTCGAATAAATGTTGGCGAATGGGCTTAGTCGGATTTAAAAACTCATAACAACCAGGCAACACCTCCTTTTGTACGAGGTGTATACGGAACAATGTGTGGGGTAACCAGGTTCAGTACCAGGTCTTCCCGGCCGCCGGCGATTTTTGCGGATCGGAGATGGAGAAGGAGCTGTATTATTCATATTTATTTTGCACAATTTATGACCCGGTGAGCCTTCTGCGCATCGCTGGCACACACGTATTGACAAATTTGCAGGGCCCTCTGCCGCTGACAGGCATCCGGATTGGGATTGGGAATGGGATTGGGAATGGGAATGGGCATGGGGATCGCCATTTGGGAATCGGAAATCGGTAGCTGGCGCTAGTACATGGAACGGTGGCACTGCCTGCGACAGGAACACGGATTCTCCCAAGGCGAAAGCTAATCAATATACATAAGTTGCCTGGCTGGGATCGGCGTTGATTGCTTTGCCGTGGCTCGCACACTCGCCGATATTGATGCACTTTGAGGAAAATTTAATGACATATCGTAATTTTAAAGGTGTAACTTTTATACCTAAAGTTGTAAGCGGAAGTCATAGAAACAGAACACGAACGAACTAGCCAAAGGCGGTCTTATTGGCATTAAAATAATAATTTCAATGCCCAAATATTTTAGACCACAAAAAATAATTGATTTCTAAGTTTTGTATGATATTACACTCTCTAATTTGGATATCATAGATTATTTCCTTTTCAATTCCAAATACGATGATGGCTATGTGAAAATATTTAAAGGAGATTTTTCAATGTCACGTTAACACGAAGTTAAATTGTCCGGAAGGACATCTTCGTTTTCTCAATATAATGTTAATTTAAAATATACAAATCTTCACAAAGTCCGATATGACAAGACTTTGTGGGTAAGAAAAGAGTGCAGTAAGAGTAGTGAGCCTTCTCGTTGTTTATAAGTAGAATATTACCTTAACATTATATTGAGTAACAACATTTTTCTCAAACGTGTTTTTAACTCATAGGGAAAAGTTTTTATGACATGGAGAAATCGGTCCGTAATCGGTCAATATTAACATATTTTTTAAGATATGTGCATAAATATAATTCCAATAGTTATATTTAATTTCCTTTTTGGTTTACGAACCAAACGCTTGATTCATTCTCCAAGTGCATAGGTAAATAATACGACTCCTCCGATATTCTTGATTTATTCTCCGAGTGTAGAGATAATCGCACACACGCTATTCCGCCGGTTCATGCCATTAAACGTGACAAGTTGCATGTCCAAATAAAGCAGCAATGACCTCCATCAAACCGATATCGCAGATCGACTCCGGGGCCATCAAAACGGGGCGTAATAATCAAAAGGATCGTGTTTAATAAAATGCAAAGCGTTCGCGATCGCCTTGCCTTCTCTTCTCCGTCGATTGTAATCGCTTCAGATCGCCAGAGGAACAATGGTCATTCGGAAGCCAGTCAATCAGGAATGAAGAATCAGGAATCAGGCATCAGGAATCAAGAATCAAGAGTCGGGAATCCATCTTCGTCAGCCAGGCGAGGCGATTGTCTGCCGGACTTCTTGGTGGTTAACATGGCGCCTGAGTTTGTCGTTTCGGGAATTGTCAGCGGATCATCAGTCGGGATGATCGTCAATGACTTTGACGCTCTCCACTTCTTTGTCTGCCACATCCATTGTTCTCCTGGTTTTTTGGTTTATTTATTTTCCTTCGGTTTTTTACCTGGCGACAGCGGCGACTGCGGCAAATGGATGTCCATGGTCGGCTCATGAAATGTCAATCAAGTCATAGAAATCGCATTGCTGATTGACTATGCGAAAGTAGGTGCTCCTCTTGGAGGATCCCAGTCCCACTCCGAAGCCCCAGTCGAAGTTGGGTCCACTCCAAAACAATTCAATTGAGGCAGCAAATAAATCACGTAGAAACGGACTCAATGATCGTGGACCAGGCTTGGTTTTTGGTTTTTCATTTTATTTTTATTTTTTCGGGTCTCTTTTTTTCGATCTTCAGGCCTGTGACAGATCTCTGGTGGGTTCTGTGGCAGGAAAACAAAAAATGCGCACGGCCACAGCTACGGGCTACAGGCTACAGGCTGCAGGCTCCCGAGGTTCTGTTTTATTTTTTCTGGTCTGTGGTCTTTTGTGGCTTTCGTTTGGGGCTTTCGTAGTAGTTATCTGGGAAGTTTTTCGAATGTCGCTAATTTGACGACTGCACGATTGCATCAAGTCGCCGGCGAGCACAGGACGTCTTCAGTCTGGACGAACTCCCGCCGATGCATTTACAGATAAGCTCAATTTCGTTTTTGCTGACACTTTACCGGCGGGCCGAACGGAGCATTGCCGGGATTCACGTTTTCGAGAGACATGTCGCCGATTTCGGATGGCACAAAAATAAAAATTCCAGTCCCCAGTCCCCAGTCACGGAGCTAAACACGCTAAAGTCTTCCTTAGCCCCCGAAACTCCTTAATGGTCATAACCGTTTTCTCGATGGGTTTGAATTATAAACCGCATTGGTCATAACCCTGCATTTATAGCTTTAATGGCAAGATCACTGCCTACATTCAATTAACTTAAAGTATACTGATGGGTTTTTTGTGCCGAAGAGTATGGGCCATTCGGCTTGGCTTGAATCGCAAATTACCAACGCAGCCTCCAGTAATTGTGAATGACAATAATTGTGGAGACAATCGGCAGTTCGGACCCGTGTAGAGGTGATTTTGGCCACATTCTGCTCAGGAGACATCCGTTGGAACGTGCAAGATGTTGGCGCCAACAGCGCCACCCAATAATGCCAGTGAGATAATAATAAAGACGAATTCCTGAGACCGAATGCTCCGGGTGCAATCGCCACTCCGCGAGGAATGACAGTTAAAGACCCCCATTCGAGTGGACAGTTACACATGTGGTCAGTCGTACAGATAGTTTCCTACTTTTATCCCAAGTATTTCCGTACTTGGAATGGTTTTAATACAAATAACTATATTGAAAAATCATTCCATTTTAATGATCGGTTAAATCAAAATGTAATTCTTAAACTATAAGAGAAAAAAGGAAAGCATTTAGATGGAATATATTTATTCTGAAATGCCTTGAAAATTATTATATTTTAGTAATAGGTGTATTTATTTGAAAACTAGAAGAAAACAATCCACAATATTCTGTGACACCCACAATTTTTATAATAAACATTCGTTTTTGGATGGAATATATTTATTTTGATAATGCCTATCAATATACTGAATATGCTTGAAATCAGAAATTTTTTTTAGTTAGGGTCAATTTCTCAATGTCATGTTAAAGTTCTAGTTTGTTATCTGTAAGATAAAGTTAACATGAACTTCAATAGTTTTATTAATGTAATGTTACTTTACGAACTCGAAATCTTAATATATCATTTAGATTGCAAATCCAAATATTACTGCAGGTTATTACTTATTACCAAGGTAGACAATCCCAGCAATCTAATCTATAGCCAAAAGGGAACTAAACTAAGTGAAAGCTCATGACCCAAATCAGGGAGCAAAGACTTCAAAGACTATTTACGACAACGACAATTAAATGGGGTTTTATGTCCGAAGTGTATCACTCCGAGTGATGGCCGGATGACACGACCACTGCCACTGCTCTTTCCCAGAAGGGAAATCCTTTCGCATGTCAACTGACAGTATATCCACCATTCGCGGCGACACTGGGTGAACTCTAAACTGCAGAATAACTAAATATAAAGCCGCCGTTCAGGGAAATATTTTTGATGACATTTATGCGTTCAAGTCCACCGGCGGCAGCGACGACACAGAGCTCTAATTAAATTTAATAGCTGCGCAGCGACATAAAATTGAGCCACCAACGTGGCAGACGTCGTAAACACTTTTGATTTGATTTCTGGAAAGGCTTCACTCATTTGACAGCCGCACAGCCGTTTTCGCCGGTGTTTGTCCGGGCGGATTGTTGATTGAATTGTCACCTCGATTTAATGACACCCATGGAAAGTATCTTTCACACAAGCCGCCGTTTGGTTTGATGTCCTCCATTCGGGGGGAATATCATCATTTGCCACTTGGCCAAGGCGCCACCAACGCCGCTGACATACATAGACACTACTGTAGGAATAGGGGAATTTCTCAGAGTGCCGCAGGGACTGTCAAAGGTGTCAGACGTTTTATTGCCTCTGTGGACGACCTGTTGAAAAGTTCATGGTCACGATGTGAGCAGACTTCCCAGACGGACTTTGAAGACAGTCCTTAGATCTTGCGTTTTTAATGGCACTTTGTGCGATTTGCACTGGTATTATTCAATTAAAAGATGCCATAAAAAGGAGAAACCCATTTTTTCCATATAAAATATAATACACTGATATAATGAAACAGTAAAAATAAATATCTGAATGATGAAATCAGAATTTAGTAATATTTATATGAAAAAATATATATTAAATACAAACATATAAAACGCATTACATGATATTAATCATATTTGAATCAAGGTTGAATTATAAAAAGAAGAAGAAATATAATATTATTCATTTTGTTAATAAAAAAATATTAAATATTATTTCACAATAAATTCAATGTTTCAATTTTACAGTTCATTTCATACTTAAATTTAATAAAAAACGTGATAGATAAAAATTTCAAATCATTAGATTTTTTACCCTTAGCAGAACTCATTAAAGTTGGGTCAAAATTTATAAACTTTTGAACAAATAACCTTAAAAATTTTAAAGAAATGTAAAAGTATTTTAAAATATTTATTAATTTAAACCTAATAATTTATTTTATATATATATGAGTGTTGTAAAATCGAGCAAGCACTTAAAAACAATTTTTTTAAACATTAAAATGTGATATGGTATACATAACTATGTCTGTGGTAATAGAAATGGTATTTCTATTTACAAAAACTATTCTGTTTATTTTTATAAATTTGAGTACTCAAAATGATTCCAGGTATTTTAATACCCAGACACATTATTGCGGAACACAGAGAGCCGTGGCCGACGATTGCCTGAAATGTAGTCGCACTCAAATATGGGCTTGTCCAGCCGCTTGAGGTTGTTTGTATCCCAAGTTTAATTAAATTTCTGGCATACGACATCAGCAATCAAGCACTGGCAACATGGCACCGGCATCGGGGCATCAGTAGTACCCGGCACCACTGCCGCACCACGGGTTAGGTGCACAGTCATGGACATGACTCTGTGTAAACGGACATGCACATTTGAATTCGGTTAAATAGTCCACCTGGGCATGCCATCCGCAAGTCCGCTTCCATATCCACTGCCACATCCGCATCCACAGCCAATCCAGAGTGCCTAATGTTTTCGGATCGGAATGGCATGGGTTGATGGAATGCCCTTGTCCGGGCATAAAAGCCACATAGGTGGACGTGTCCGTATGTGCATATTCAAAACGCCAGTCGCTGCTAATATGTAGTAGCGGCTTATAAAATGTTACAAGTTTTGTATTAATTAAAAACTTCGGCTCGTGTGTGTACTTTTACCGAGTTATATATATTTTTTTGTTCCCCTGCCGCAGCTCCTTTTGCCATTCAGGTGCTCCTCCATATAAATATATACGTATATGGTGGTGTGTGGGTCGGACTTTCCCCATTTGAACGCGGGTTTGTCTATTGTTTCCAGTCCATCCGATTTTGGTAGGGCGGTGGGACCGCCCCAAATAGACAAGCATGCACCGTTTTGCAATTTAAGCTTGTCGACGTTGCTGGTGCCGTGATGTTGCTGGCGTGCTCTTGGTGTTGCTGGTGGGTTTTGGACTCGGACCCCGGTTCCCTCCATCCCTCCATCCGACCAACCGTGCATCCATTCCGTCCATCCATCCATCAACGTGTTTGACCTAGCCGGCAATTCGGTTTGACATGCGGGTAAATTGAATTTTCCTTGTTTCGCATTTGTTTCGACTTGTTTCTTTTTTGATTTTGGCCCGTTGTACGAATTACTTATTCAAATTAAAAATATTTTTTTTTGTTCACCCTGCCGCCGCCGATGACTGGGGAATATTTTTTTTGGAGTTTCTCCACAATTCTCGCCCATTTATTTACATACGCGTACATATGTAAATTGTCGGCATGTGAGTCCGGACATTGTACATAATCCTGTTAGCATACAAGTGTAACTGAATCTATCTGCATAACTTTGGAACTTTGGGGCACTGGACAGATTTCACTGGGAATATAACTTTCTTGGTTTCAAAAATATTTGGAGATATATACGTAAGTATTATAGCTTTCAATAAACTGTTTTATTTTAAATATTTCATATTTTATTCTAACTTTTAATTTATTGTATATATATTTATAATTTGTTAATATAATCTCATTCAAATTTACTAGTTTAGACTTTTTTGATTTCAAAACAATTTCGAAAATATTTTTAAAAAATATTTCTCAATTCTAAGAGATTTCCTAAATGTTGTATTATTTATTTTGGAATGTTTATCCAAGGAACACTAAAATTCCAAGCTTTGACTGCTAGGTAAGTTAATTTATTGCATAATTAACAGCAATTATCATGCTCCATTAGAAATATCTTTACCTAATAGTGTAGAGATTAGCTCCCAGCGAACATTCAAAATATCGTAAGATAAAACCGTTTTTTCGGCCATTCACATTTCGCAAATGAGCAGAAGTCAGATTGCCTTCGGAGGCCCCCGAAGGAACTTGAGGCATTAGGTTAAGTGGCAATCGCGGTCTGATTTATGGCTATTTCCGTCTCGTTGCGATTTCAGTGATTCAAGGAATTGGAAGCGCCGCAAATGAGCTGCCAGTTGGCAGTTGCTCATCCAACGGCCTCCGGGGTGCCGGCTCATTAATTGATTGCACTTATGGCCCTCAAGATTTGCAACCGCATTCGTACTGGTACACATGCGTTTGCGATTGCGTATGCAGAGCAGAGTGCGGAATTCATTATTTCCGGGAACAGTGCATTTGTACGGCAATTAGTCCGCTCGCGAACATAATATACCACGCCTTCGCCGCAGACCCGGACCCTGGGGTCCATGTTCCTCTGCGGACGGCATAAATCATCTTGCAACGGGGCCGACGCCCCAGTATCATCGTTGGCTATATGGGACATAAATACCCGGGGCCGTACAAAACGCCAAAAACGCTGTCTAATTGAGAGGCACCGCAGGCAGAGCCGCAGCCAGCGAACACGGCCAGTAAATCTGGCGGGGATCGTATATTGAGTTCTCACACTCAGCCCGCACGAATCCCAATCCCAATCTCGAGATGTCGCGAGCGGAGCCATTTTTCCATGTCTCATTTGCGGCGACCCCTCGAGAATTGGGACTCGCTCTTTCCCCAATTTGAGTGGGGTCACACGCACGTCATAAATAAATGTAAAAAACTGGTCTAGGGGTGATGGACTAGGGAATACCCGGTCTTGATATCCCGCAGATATTACAAACATTGAGTTTAGGAGTTGAGAAATGTAATTAAAGTATTGCATATTCAAAATTACACCTCACATGCAAATATTTCTAAAGAATTCTATATTACATTACTATATTATTATCATATATTCATAAAATTTCTTCCTGTGTAGTCGTAATATCCCCAAAGTCACTATAAATAATCTACGCATAAGAAATGTAGCCCTTGTTTTTTATTATTTATGATCCTTTAAAACAAAATTTCTCCATCGCAATAAGTTAGGGGAAATGCATTCAAACATGGTGTCAAAACATTTTTGATTACCAACAATTAACAATTCCTAAAATAAGCTCAGGTAATAATTTAAAAACCCTTAATTTAGAACGAAAACCTAATAAAAACAAATAAATCAAAGAACATGAATTTGAAAAAAAATCCTAAATTTATTACTTTGAGAGTTTATGTTTCTGATTTTAGAAAGAAACACGACAATGTTGATAATAAACGATGAAAATATAACCTACTTATCTTAATTATAAGATATCGACAATCCTACAAAGCTTTTTATACCCGTTACTCGTAGAGTAAAAGGGTATACTAGATTCGTCGGAAAGTATGAAACAGGCAGAAGGAAGCTTTTCCGACCCCATAAAGTATACATATTCTTGATCAGGATCACTAGCCGAGTCGATCTAGCCATGTCCGTCTGTCCGTCTGTCTGTCCGTCCGGATGAACGCTGAGATCTCGGAAACTATAAGAGCTATTGAGATTTGGCGTGCAGATTCCTGAGCTTCTTACGCAGTGCAAGTTTGTTTCAGTAGAGTGCCACGCCCACTCTAACGCCCACAAACCGCCGAAAACTGTGGCTCCTACAATTTTTATGCTAGAATAAAAATTTTACCTGAAATGTATTGTTATCATCCATACCTATCGATTGACCCAAAAAAAAGTTTGCCACGCCCACTTGTACGCCCACAAACCGCCCACAAACTTCAAAAAATCGTAAATATGAACGCGGATATCTCGGAAAATATCAAAGATAGAGAAATGGGATTTCAGATTTAGATTCCGTAAGCTTGAGCGCAGCGCAAGTTTGTTACGCGAATATGCCACGCCCACTCTAACGCCCACAAACCGCGAAAGCCTGTGGCGCCCACAATTTTCATGCTAGATACAAAAATTTAACTGAAATGTATTGGTCTCGTCAATACCTATCGATTGACCCAAAAAATACTTTGCCACACCCACTCTAACGCCCACAATGCTTAAGTCTGTCTACCGCCGGTAGGTGGCGCATTTCAATCTCTGCTTTGCTGCTTCAATATCTCCATTTTCCTTTGGTCCCTTTAGCTGAGTAACGGGTATCTGATAGTCGAGGTACTCGACTATAGCGTTCTTCCTTGTTATACCCGTTACTCGTAGAGTAAAAGGGTATACTAGATTCGTCGGAAAGTATGTAACAGGCAGAAGGAAGCGTTTCCGACCCCATAAAGTATATATATTCTTGATCAGGATCACTAGCCGAGTCGATCTAGCCATGTCCGTCTGTCCGTCTGTCCGTCTGTCCGTATGAACGCTGAGATCTTGGAAACTATAAGAGCTACAATACTGGGATTAGGCATGCAGATTGCTGAGATTCCTGCGCAGCGCAAGTTTGTTTCAAAAGAGTGCCACGCCCACTCTAACGCCCACAAACCGCCCAAAACTGTGGCTCCTACAGTTTTGATCCTAGAACAAAAATTTTAACTGAAATGTATTGTTCTCATCAATACCTACCGACTGACCTAAAAAAAAGTTTGCCACGCCCACTTTAACGCCCACAAACCGCCCACAAACTTCAAAAAATCGTAAATATGAACGCGGATATCTCGGAAAATATCAAAGATAGAGAAACGAGTTTTAAGATTTAGATTCCGTAGGCTTGAGCGCAGCGCAATTTTATTACGCGAATATGCCACGCCCACTCCAACGCCCACAAACCGCCCAAGTCTGTGGCGCCCACAATTTTCATGGTAGATAAAAAATTTAAACTGAAATGTATTGGTCTCGTCAATACCTATCGATTGATTTAAAAAAAAACTTTGCCACGCCCACTCTAATGCCCACAACGCTTAAATCTGTCTACCGCCGGTAGGTGGCGCATTTGCTGCTTGCATATCTCCATTTTCCTTTGGTCCCTTTAGCTGAGTAACGGGTATCTGATAGTCGAGGTACTCGACTATAGCGTTCTTCCTTGTTTTTATGTATTGTTATTGATTTGATGACAAAATTCTAGTCAAAATTAAAAAACAAGGAAAAGCAATGATATAGCAGCCGGAATCGGATACTATCACGAAGTATTTAAACGTGACCTTTACAGTGACCTTTCTTTTCAATATTTAGCTCCTCACATATAACACTTTTATAAAGAACTCAGTAGCTTACAACCTATATAGAAAGTGTTTCAAATACTAATCTGTTAATTCTTAAAGTTTATAATTTTTAATTATGCCTTGACAACTAAAGTTTGTGTTAAACAGCAGTGCGAAAAAATGGAAATAGCTTGTTTTGTGTCTGTCGCTTCCAGACGTCCCGCTCCCCATCCCGATCCTCCGCGAGATCACTCGTCAGTGGTTGCCCAATGGCAGTCCATACATCTACGTCTATATCTATGGCCGATTCGTACGGCCTATGTTGTCCGGAGTCGCGCTCACGCCCACTTCTTAACATGCGCTACAAGTGCTAAAAATGCTGAAAACATATTTCACAATTAATTGTCGCCTCGGCTGGCGTTGCTGCTTTTTCCGCTCGCTATGCGACAACAGCCCCCGGTGCCACGCCCCCCTGTAGCCCCCCTTTTGGCCAGTCCCTCAGTTGTCGTTATTATATTTTCCTCGCATTTTTAAGTGTTGTTCGACATGGCAAAAACAACGCGTTGCTGCTTAATTTGTCGTAATTAATGCTTATGAATAGTTTGTACTTGTCGCATTTGTTAGTGGCAAAGAAAAGCGTGGGTGGAAAGTGGCTGGGAAATCAAAGAAAGGCTTACCTGCAGCTTAACCAGTTCCGGGAACTCGCTGGCCATCTTGGCCAGCTCCTGGTAATTAGCCTTCGCCATCGAGACGATCCACTCCTTCGCCTTGGGATGCGCCAGCGTAACCTCGGGCGAATCCTTTTCCTCGATTAATTGCTGAAATGAGAAGGGGAGGAGCGCCCGGAGGGGCATAAATTAATTATGCATGTTTCTGCCACTTTGTCTACGACTTGGCGGGGGCGGAGTGCCAGTGGTAGTGTAGTATTAAAAAAACCAAAAAGAAAACAAAAACCAAAACGAAAAACATCGGCACGAAGCGGGAATAAAACATAGAAAGCCCATTGAGAGCATTAACGCCAACACAGTCGTCGCCTCCCGGAATATACGATTCTAATTTACCCACTCGCACACGGGCAACATTGCCCCACAATCCACAATCCCTGTGTGTGGCATCCGATGGATGTGCATATGGATGTGGATATGGATATGGAACGGGTGGGGTTGAGGCTGGGGTGCACTCTCAAAAATATCTAGTATTTCATAATTAGATCAAGCACGAATAGGACCACGAACTAAAACATAAGCCGGGAGAATGTAAGCAACATGATATACTAGCCTAATAGGTTTAGGTATATAAAACTGATATCCATTATCCCATAAGGTTATGCATTTAAATGTATTTCCATAGAATATGAAATTTAAATTAAAACTCTTGAATTGGTTATTTGAAGTACAAAAGCCAAAAGTATCTTATAAATAAATATATTCGTGAATTAAAGTCTTGTCTACTTTGATAAAATTGTAATTGGCTTTTAAAATTTTAAGGTAAGAGTTATTTTGTATAAATCTATTCCTAAATATTAAAAAAGTTGTCATCAGAATTATTGAAACTTTATTATGATAAAAATATAATTAAGATGATTATTAACTTTAGAATACTTTGAATGTTTAAGTTACTTTAAAAAACGTTTAGGAATACGTTACGGATATACAATAGTTACCTACTTTAATATAATGTAGACTGGCTTTAGAGACTTTAAGTTAAGAATGTAAAATTTTGTAACACGGCTTTGAATCCTTTCAGTGTTTCTCCGAGTGTTAAGATGGGATGCCCATGAGCTGGGGGATGGGGATGAAATTGGGATATGTGTGTTGTTCGGAGGGTGCAGACACGGGCGTAAAAGCTGGATGGTAATTATGCTCACGCATTCGACGGCGCCATCGCCATCGCCATGTTCCTCCACTAATTATGAAGGTAATAATTTTTATTTATTAGGCGCGTGCTTAAGGCAGAAAGTACGATGGGTTCTTCGCTGGCTCTCGAGGATCTGCCTCGAAAAGAAAGTAGCTGTGCGTTCCGTTGTTCGTTTTTTGCTTCGGTGATTTACAGAGTTTTTTAGGCTAGGATGCGGGGGACACACCCGCCAAACTCGGCTGCTGATAATGAGCCCTCTAATGATTTCCGAGGGGATGGGGCTTCCGCGGGCCAGAGGCCGGGGGCTTCCCAAACACATGTGCCCGCGACAATAGGAACGGCAGCCGACATGTGTGCCTCGTATTTACGAGCGCACAACACATTTTCGGCAACTAATTATCCATTCGCGTAATGTTCGCGGGCCGAACAAGCTGCGGAATCCCCGGTATCTCCGGCCCTAACTTCACCTGAACAACATCACCCACTCGGGGTCTTTATTATCCAGGCCCAACATTACACAGCTAATAAATACTACGACATTTGAATGCCGCATTTAGCCGCAGGATGCGCAGAACGCGTGCCAGGACCTCATCCTCAGCCCCGCATCTATTTACACGCCACTTGACTCCTGGAGAGCTCACGTTTTCCCAATTACGGGCGGGTGTTCGGTGCTCGGTCCGATTTTTCCCAGGTAAGGGCAGTCGCCATTTGCAAATGCCGAGCATTTTGGGTAACGAGCACTACGTACGGCATTCTGGAAGTCGAATCGGGGGACTCGAAGTCGTGCATTTGAGCGAGCGAGGCGACAGGCGTAACAGGAACAGAAACATCAGCAGAACATCACAAAACAGTACGAACATCGAGACGCAGGGCCCCTGGCAAAGTGGCCATGTCAATGCTAAACAAAAGAGCCCCACCCAAAACCGAACCCCATTCAGGAGAAACCCAACCGAACAAAACTGAACTGAACCGCCCACCACACTTTGAAAAAAATGATGAATGTGATTGCAAATATTGAATACATGATCTAATTACCTAGTTCCCCAATTATACGTTCATAAAGTATTGTTACAAGAAAAATTATAGCAGAAACCACTTAGTTTTCCCTATTTGTGTACGATAAACTAACATAACTTTCTTATATAGCTTAAGTTAATGAGTTTTATGTTCTAAATGTATTAAAGTTAAAGGTCTTAGTTCACAACTTAGATCAAAACGAATGTTGTTTATTAAGCCCCTTATGTCACTCGACACCTCCTTAAGATTGGATTAACTGGATGTACTTTAAAAATGTTTTGCAACATTTACCACATCTGCTAGCATTTATGTTTTAATTGTAATCAGTATATCAATACAGTGTATTTATGAATATATAAATTTAAAAAATTTTGGAAGTGGTCGAGATAAGACTTTCTATATAAAATCCTAAAAGTTATTTGAGCTTTGAAGAGTGTTCTAAGACCAAAAGGGTATAAGCTGAGATTTAAATACAAAGTATAGCTATTTAAAATACATTTACCCAAACATAATTTAAGAAACTACATATCTCTTATTATAGAATTTCTAATGGTATGTTTTAAAGCTAATGATGTCCATTTTTTTTAACTGCAGCTACCCACCCTCAAGACTCTCTCCATTTCGATGGTTTGTTGCTTTTTTATGGCTTCATCAGGACGAAAAGGGAGGAGACAGCAAAACAAAGAAAAAAAAGGAAAACCCAGGACAACTAGGACTCGAACTCCAACTTCGAGTCCAGACCTGGGGACTTGGGGGTTGAGCACCGGTTGCCCTTGTCTATCGCCCGGCCCACTCACCCTCCCCAATCGCTTGTTTGTTGGCCAGTTTTCTTATGTCCCGGGTCCCTTTATGCCCGATATTATATCACACAGCTGGCCGTTGTCCTTTTGCCAGGATGTGGCCCTGGCCATGGGTTCTGGTTGGGTCCTAGGATGTCTGGACACTAGGACGGGGGCTATCTATGGGACTCGGGGTCTGGGCCATGTCCCTTCAGTGTTTGCGTTGGCCCGGCGAGTCTTACCTTTGGACCGATGCCACAAAATGGTCGTGTTTGCCATTCCCAGGGTCCGGGGATTCGACTCCGTCCGTTTTTGTCAAAATGGGGGCGGGGCGGGGCGGTGCGGCCGACAAACTGACTGACTGAATGCTCCTCGTCCGGCGAACGGGTGGAAATTGTTGCTGTTGTAAATTTAACCGCTTCGGGACACAGTCCGTTGTTGTTTAACAGCAATAACAACTTTTGGTTTGTTTCCTTACATTTTTAATTGGGTCCTTTGTGGCTGGGATGGCCGTGATGAGAATGGCTTTGCCTAACTAATTTCTATTGCTGCTTATTGGCTATGTTAACATGTTTCACCAACTTGTTTTATGCAAAGGGGTTTTCGCCACGGGTTCGTTTCGTCCCTGCCACGCCCCTCGATCCACGATACCGACCCCGCCCCGCCTTAGTTTCGATGTGGGTCGGATGGCAGTTTTATATGCATTCTGGGACACACGAGAGGTGCCCCCTATTTTAATAAGAATATATGCGGTCTGTTTGATGCTGCTGTCCGCTTTTGGTAAGGGATTTGCTTTAAATGATACTTGTGATGCCAGGGGGTTTAAATTAGAGTCACAGAACATCAACGAAACTTTGCATTAGTTTTTGTTTGCTGTTTGTTTTATTTAAACTGGAAAGGGAACTTCATTTCAGGAATTTAAGCTGAAACAATGCTACTACTATGGACAAAAAGTAAGCTGGATTAGTGTTTTCGATTTTCGTGGTGTGGTGCACTATGAATTCCTTCTACCCGGCCAAAATATTAATAAGGAATATTTTTTGAACGTTATGCGTCAAGAGACCTCTCCGGGGAATGCATTTCAAGTCGATTGAGAAGATACAAAAATCGAAGAATGCGCTAATGGATAAACCGTAAAGCGACTATTTGGCATGTTTCGAGTATTGGAAAAACGTTGGCATACGTGTATTTTTTCGGCAGGGAATTAGTTTAAAGGGGATGAAATTTATTTTTCATTTAACAAAAAAAATTTTCCTTACTTATTGCCCACAGTAGTACTTTAATATTCGTAGAAAAAATAATGTAAAGGTATTAATTAACTTTATTTCTTTTCAAAAATCCAATAAAATTTATAATCACATTAAAATAAGACCACGCAGTTAATCATTTTGAATAAATATAAAATCTTTTATCCAATAAGCTCAAAGACCACTTTAATCAACTTTAGCAATTCCAGGAATTTCAATTCAAATGAACAGCACGAAAATACAATTTTAACCAAGTTTTGTTTTGAAGGTTTAAGCTTGAACCCAAACATTTTTGTATTTTTCCCGTAACCTTTCCACTTTCATTAATCAAAATTGGGCAACAACTCAAAATATAATACTTCTATCAATATTAGTTATTTAAACAAGAAAAAAATACTTTTTAAATCCGCTTGTTGTTTGGGGCGTAAATTAATCAATCATTTTCCAACGCACAACGGTGCTGAGTGAGCGTAGAAAATGCAAAATCATCGGGCTAATTAAAAACGATCGAAACGAATTTAATTGATCAGCTAGCCAAGACTCCAGATCCCATAGTTACAGTTGCGACGCCAAAATTTCACGGTTCGTCATGATGGATCTTGCTCCCCGTTTTTTTTTGGTCACGCCGGAAAAAATCCCATGAATTAGAATTCCTCCTTTAAATTCCTAGGAACATGATGCGTCACTTTCTTTTCGGCCCGCAATGATTGGTTATTTCTTTTGATGAACCAAAAAAGAGCATCCATCAAACCTATCCCAATACTGTTTACAACTGAATTTTAATAATTGCGTGAAGATGGTTGGCGCCATCCGAAATAATGGTGTGTCTTGTTAGCGAATCAATTTGTTAACAAGCTGTAAGCGGTTATATACTTTCTTTATCCTCAGTGGTCTAAATATGGGCTATCAACTCGATCGAGTGAATGATAGCCCATCTCGTAACTGTTTTCATGTTGCAGACAAATTAATAATGACTTGTGAAAAAAGGGGATTGGCTCATGCAAACTATTTCACATGAATTCATTCATTTAAATGAAATATTCAAATTTTCTCTTTTAAAAAAAATATGAGAATTAGACTGACAAAAACAGAATTTAAAAATGTAAGCCTATGCCAGCAATTTAATTTTCATACTTTTCAAAAATTAATAAAGACCTCTTAAGAAGTAATGTTTCCCTTTGAAAACCATATAAGATTGTTAAAAAATCAAGGCTTCCATCTAATTTGGACTTGATTTTTATATTTTTAATTTCGATGCTCAAAAATGGGATGTGTAAATCCGAAAACATGAAATACGTGAGAATTTCAAAGTTGCGGCAGTGATGCTTTGAAATAGATTCCCAATATAAGGACGAGTTTGATTTTTCCATGTCCGAACGTCTGTACAAATAGGCACTTAAGTTCGCTTCCCGATGTTTTAGTGGGATTTTATAGCATCTGACGTGCCGTTGACAATCTTAGTTTGACGTACATCCACTGCTGCGGAGCATCTTCCGCTAAACATGATCCAAAGGGATGGGCTGGGATACGTTCGGATGGGACCATCCGTCTCGCAGACAGATTCGGATGATTTATGCACTGGGGATATTCGGTCTCAACTCTAAATTGCGTGATTGACAGGCCTAAGTGGATGACAGTTGTTTGACAACTCGGCCCAATTGCACTACTATATCGTGTAACATTAACTAAGAAACGATTTTTCCGTAACGCTTGACAAATTCCACTGCCACATGCTTTCGAGATTGATATTTCTAAATTAGAATCTTGAAACGGACACGCTACAAATTATATATGTATGTGCCGACATCTAAGTGGATTTCGTTCGAAGTGTTGAGGGTTTCTATTGCCATATAATTTGGCTATTTTTTGGAAAAATAAGTCTGGGGATATAAAAAAGGCTGTAAGTTAAAGGTTTGTGGTGAGTATGCTCTCAGAAACCCATTTCTTTTATGAAAACATATTTTTATACCCGTTACTCGTAGAGTAAAAGGGTATACTAGATTCGTCGGAAAGTATGTAACAGGCAGAAGGAAGCGTTTCCGACCCCATAAAGTATATATATTCTTGATCAGGATCACTAGCCGAGTCGATCTAGCCATGTCCGTCTGTCCGTCTGTCTGTCTGTCCGGATGAACGCTGAGATCTTGGAAACTATGAGAGCTAGGCTATTGAGATTTGGCGAAAAGATTCCTGAGCTTCTTACGCAGCGCAAGTTTGTTTCAGTAGAGTGCCACGCCCACTCTAACGCCCACAAACCGCCCAAAACTGTGGCTTCTACAGTTTTGATGCTAGAGTAAAAATTTAAACTGAAATGTATTGTTCTCATCAATACCTATCGATTGACCCAAAAAAAAGTTTGCCACGCCCACTTTAACGCCCACAAACCGCCCACAAACTTCAAAAAATCGTAAATATGAACGCGGATATCTCGGAAACTATCAAAGATAGAGTATTGGGATTTCATATTTAGATTCCGTAGCCTTGTACGCAGCGCAAGTTTGTTATGCGAATATGCCACGCCCACTCTAACGCCCACAAACCGCCTAAGCCTGTGGCGCCCACAATTTTTATGCTAGATAAAAAATTTTAACTGAAATGTATTGGTCTCGTCAATACCTATCGATTGATCCAAAAAAAAAAATTTGCCACGCCTACCCTAACGCCCACAATGCTTAAATCTGTCTTCTGCCGGTAGGTGGCTCATTTAAATCTCGCTTTTCTGCTTGCATATCTCCATTTCCCTTTGGTCCCTTTAGCTGTGTAACGGGTATCTGATAGTCGAGGTACTCGACTATAGCGTTTTTCCTTGTTACATTTGTATTAATTCTGTTTTTTCATTGAACCATATTCCTTTACCTTTTTCAAAAATGAACTCTAAGAAGTTGTTAAATTTTGAATTGAATAATTTCATTTAATTGTGACTCTCATAATAAATAAATACAAGGAGAATAGTAAACTGATTTTTATTATTAAAATTTATTGCATTAAGTCTAAAGACTTTGAATTCTGCGTTGTTATATCCTTTACAAAAATAGTTTTTGTAATACGACGATCACGCCCAATGTTTTAAATTAAAATTTTGAGGATATATTTGTCGTTTGAAAAGTTTCAAAATTGGTCAATATACTTAATAATCAAGACAGGGAATAAGTTAGGGACTACCTAAAACTGATAAATGTTACAAAAAGTAGTATATTCAAATTTTTATTTCCTTTACGGAGAGTTTTTTTTATTATTTCTTAAAAGTGTGCCAACTTAAAAACCCATTTTTTACTTTCGAAAAACATTTTTCAATATTTCCATCAGAAATAAAATGACTTTGAAACTAAAACTGGTTTAAAAACATTAAAAATCATATACTATTTTACCGAGTCTATCTGAATGGATATTTTTCTGAGTGCCTGCCCGGCATGCATGCATTTATTGGCCGCAAAATTTCTCACGTAACTCATTCCTGGCTTGTCGCCGATGTGTTTGTACACATAGTAGGCTTTTGGGGTATCAAAAAAAATATAAGAAAATAAAGGCCAGCGGAAAAACAGCTTGCTGGGCAAACGCCCGGCCCAAGTGTCGTCATGGCCAGTTGATGGAACAAAGTTACTAAACACATCGGACCGGGAATCGAATTCGGAATCGGACTACATGTGTCCGCACATGTACGTACACATGTCGGGCATCAGCTCTCCAGTTCTCCAGCTCCTCGGCTCTTCAGCTCTTGAATGCGCGGCGACAAAGCCGGGACAGAAATGCGGACAGAAAGCGAACGGAACGATGCAGGCGCATGTAGTTTTATGAGACTTACATTTATATTGTCCACTAATAAAATTAATGGATTTATTCAATTCGGGCTGTGCTGGTGGCAATTCGTGACAAGGCTCTGGGAACTGACAGACAGCTGGGTGACCGGCTCAGTTCGAGCCAGCCATTCTGCCACTCTGCCACTCCGCTTTTCCACCTATTCCGCCAGCAGTTCCACTTGAGGTGGCCCAAAGCCTGGGACAGCCACTGGAGCATTGACAATAATTGCTCGGGGTTTCAAGGGCCCCCAGATCTAATCTGACCCTGATTTGTAGCCGAGGCATACCAGCCAGTTCTGTGATGCAATTCAGTCATAAGCGGTGATGGGGTAGCTACTACTTTTTTAATCCTAATGTGCAGAATATGCGCTTAGAAATATTTATAAATGTGTACAATTATTTTAAGATATTTAGGTACACTAAAAAATAAAAGTATTCTGTTTAATTTAAAAACAAAAAAATATATATAAATAAACATAAATTTATTATTTAAAAAAAAAAATAATTGGTATTTATAACACAATTAGGATGTGTTGCTCCAGAGACCAAAACTGTATAATTCATTATTCTTTATTTTTACTGAAATAAGGAAGAAATATTTGATTTGTAATGACTGAAATTAGTCAGTTAAATATTTCCTAATCCCCACTTAATCTTAATGAAAAAACACTAAAAACCTAATCCAACTAGTCATGAAGCTATGTTTTCATTATTGAACAAGGAGAAGTAACCTTTTTTTTTAGTATTTTAAGCATTTTATAAATATTTTCTTTTAACTACTTCTGCGGGATGATAAGAGCAACTGATAAGATATGATACTCGATTTGATAAAATTCCGTATTATTAACGTGTAACATTTATATGTTTAATACTGTAAACAAGTTTATCTTGAGGGTATCGAAAACTTGACTTTCTTGGTTTTACCCACAATGGCTTTATTCTCCATCTTGCGGTTCTTACTTTATATTGATTTCAAGGTACTTTCGATATTTTTTATAATATAATTTTTAAATTATTCAAAAACTAAACTTCATGCTTGCACATTTAACTGTCAGATCGTGACACTTTTTCTGCTGTGTAGAAGTGAGTATTTCTTGTGCTGAGGAAAGTCGGACAGAACTAAAAACACCTCTACAAATAAAGTCCCTTCACTGGACATTTTTTATGGAAATAGTCGTAGCTCTGCGATAATTAATCACAACTAAGCCCTGGCAAAAAAGTCGCATATTTGAATGGTCTTGGAGCGAATCTTCCCACTGACACACAGGAAATGGAACAAATTGCGGCAGCGCTGGGAGGGAAGGGCCCTGGTGTCACCCGCACCCGAAGAACCCTCGCCCGCATGATGGCCAATGGCCCCTTAACCGGTTTTCAGTCACTCACCTTCTCTGGCTTCTTCTTGGCTGGCGGCGATATGATTTTGGCCTCCTCTTCGGAAGCCATCCGGTTGAACTTGCGCGTGGCCTCCTTCACGCTGATGGGATTCTCGGCCAGGTCGCCCTCGGCGGAGGGGGTTCCATTGGTCTCTGCCTTCTCCGGCTTTTCATTGGAACTGGAGTCGGTGGAGGCCTCCGAGGAGAAGGAGAAGCGGGGTATGTTCTCCTTGTTCTCGGTCACATCGATGGAGTTGGATCGGGAGGCTGGCTGCTCCGGCTGATCCTGATCGTCGGGCTTAGCCGAGGGCTGCTTCTCCAAGCGGGCGGGTTCTATGCGCTTAATGGCAGCCGTGAACTCGTCCACGCACTCCTGGTAGTTCTCCTGCTGTTCCTTGGCAATGGAAACGGCTGCCGCTGGCGGGGATGTGACCATGGGTGGGTTCTTGTAGGGCGGTGGCTGCCTCATGGGGGAGTCGAAGTTCAGGGATGCGCCGCCGGGACTCGAGGGCTCCCCGGACGCGGCGGCCACCGCGCGCTCCACCACCTCCTCCGTGGGACACTCGTTCACATATTTCTTGCGCAATATCAGAAACTTCTGATTGTTCTCGTTCTTTATCGTGGAGAGCAGGGTAACAAAGGTCTTGAAACGCTTGCGGGCCTCATCTGGAATGGGTAATCATCGAGACATGCATTTCACAACCAGGTTTTCACAGGCTTTTCTGGCAATTCAACAGGTTCCAAACACCAAAACCCCCAAAACAAACACAAATGACTCACTTTGCGACTGCGGATGGGTGAGGAATTTCTTAAAGTGCTTGACCAACGCGTGATTTGTCACCTTGCAGTCGTTGGCCAGCATGTAATTGCGGATCTCCGCAATGGACAACTCCTTCGGCAGCTCCATTGCTCTCGATAAATCACTTTTAAACACTTTTAAACGCGCAAAATAAAAGAAAAACACACAACAAACAAAAACATTCGACCAGGGAACCGTGCGCACTGCGCTTGTTGCAGCCCTCGTGCCTCGCGGAAAAAAGCTCGCTGATTTCGCTGGATGACTGAAGGCTGGTTGACATGATTATTCAAAATTAGTTGAATTTTCTGACTAATTATTCGATTTTTCAATGAAAATAAATAAAGAAATCAAGTATTTGTTTGTACCTCGTTCTTGAAAAATATATATCAACTTAAGAAGAAGAAGAACAAACTTATCTAATACTTTCATAACATAATTCAGTTTTGTGAAGTCTGAATTTCTTAGGTTTTTGAAAATCAATTTGTAGGTTTTTAGTGCATTAAGGCAGTTTTTTCACATAAAGAGAGCAGACAAAAAAGTTTAGAGGTTAAATCTACTCTTAGACCCTATAAGTGTCAACAAAATCAAATTATTTGGGAATATATTTAAAAATTATTAATTTAAAATATAATCAATTATTTAATTTTAATTGGATAAATAATTTCATTATTATAGGATTTTAAACATAAATATACACATAAAATAATTTTCCCGAAACTATAAAATTTGTATGAATAACTAATTTAAAATAGGTATGGAGATTTTTGAAATTAAAAAATATACGGATTTGTTCTTTCTCATTTTCATATATCCCTAAAAATGAAAAGATAAAAGTGTAAATAAATCATTTTATTACGAAGTATTGTGTTTATGTTATGTTTCATTTAAAAAAAGATCGACAAGAAAGGGATGGGAAAGGATTATAATCAATTATGAAATCCCTCTGGCATGCTAACTTGTAAATCAAAGTGGAAGTTAATTTGCATAAAATTCAATTCTACTTGAAGCCGTCTGTTTCGTGTGGCTTTTATATGCAAAAGAAATATTTAAAACAGCTCCGAATTAATTCCTGAGACACTGTCAAATGGAAATTTAGAGGGCGGAACAAGCGGAATATCCCACCCCCCTCAGAATCGGGGAGTTAACTTGGCAGTACGAACATATATGTGGGTGATAGACCGAGTTGATTTCCTTCTCAATTGGCCAAATGGTTTGGTTTGGGCCCTGTATGTGTGGCAATTTGTTGAATCGACGTCATTTATCATCCGCACGGAGAGTTCTAGCCGAAAGGAAGCCACAGCCGATGACAGTGACAATGGCGCATCTGGATACACAGATTGGGATTGTATCTTTCACTTGCATTTCAAGATGCAAATGTCAAGACGTGTTGTACTCCGCACCCCCTTCCCATTCCCAGTTCCATTCTTACACCCGTTCCCCCCGAGGATTCTACAAAATGCCTCGACGGCGCAGATGCGCACTAATTTGTATGCCCGCACTCTTTGGATTCGGATTCGTTTTCGAATGGGTAAATGTATCTCGTGGGCAGGAGGAAGCGTGCTCGACTCATAAATGTGCCCAAATAAATGTCTCTTATTTATCATTTTATTCGGGATTCGATAAAAGGCCCGGTTTTCCCAGGACGAGTGAGAGTAAATATAGCCTGCACAATGAACATTGTACATACTTGAGAGCTAACGACTTGTTGAAAAAAGATATAATAAAAAATATGTTTGGTTGAAGAAATAAAATAGTATTTTATAATCGTTAAACTCCGTATAATCATTTATATAAAAAAAAATCCTACCTAAATCGTGTAGCTTTCGGGTGTAATAAGGTTACAAAAAAAATTAACTTGACCATAAATAAATAATTAACAAAGCTAAAAGCACTTAGTCTTGTCTTTGCAAATCTAGCATCATAAAAACCAAAAATAAAATAATAGCCTAATTTACAAATTCAATTTAGTTTTTATTTTGACAATTTTGGTAGTGTTTATTAGACTTTCTTCTATCAAGAGTATATATAGTCTATTGTTTTATTGCACTGTTTAACACGAAAAATGTAAACGCAGCTTGGATTTCAAAATCTGGAAGTACTCATCGATGAGTCAAACCCCATAAGTCGTTCCTCTGGCTTAGCTCGATTTTGGATATTACAGCGACTTACCAATTTAGTGTAAAACTCGATATATAGGGGAAATATCTTTTAAAGCCATTCGCATTTCAGACACAGGTCCCCAATGAGGTACAACATATAAATAATTTGTTTCAGAACCGTAAATATTAAACAGAAGACTCAAAAATTCGATGGAAATATAGGAGTTGGTACTTAAATACATTAAATACAATATGGTAATTGTTCGGAATCTTATAGCTAATTTTCCGATAGGTGCCTTTTAATCTTTATGCCTATATCTATAATAAACTGGAAGACATGAACAGAAAATTGCAATCGGCCCCTAAGATATAGCCAGTTCTTTCTTGAATCTTTACATTGCTATAATATCCGATCGCTAGCTAAGCTAGAGGAACTCCAAATCAGGTCTGACTCGATTCGATGAGTACTTTCAGAATTTGAGAGCAAAGCTGCAGCTACACTTTAAGACCGTAAAAATGTTGCACGGTAGTATGCCTGTTCAAAATTAAATCTATTTATAATACCTTTACATTTTTTTATAAATTGATTTCTTTACAAAAAACCTGTACGACTAATAATATGTGTATAATACAGGCGTAAGTGAAATACAATTTTATTATCAGTACCATCTATACACCCGTATTTTAAAATAAACCGCACACCTAAATATCAAGAAATAATTTAAAAACTTAGCTTGCTTAAGAAACTAAAAAAATTTGATCCACGAATAGTAATTCTAAAAAATGTATAGTAATCTTGCAATAATAAATATTGAAGACTAAAAACTACTTTTAAAAAGAAAACATGGATAATGTACTAAGCGCACTGATACAGAAGCTCGTTTGACTTGTCTGACTCTGAGCTATCCCGACATTTGAAGCCCATTTAGTTAAAAGAGTGCTCTCCAGGACTTTAATTAACTAAGTGCTTTTGCTACTATCCCAGCTGAAAACATTCCAATCTTCGAACGGGCGAGAAATGGCTCGTCAGTGCGATTAGAGCGATGTTAAATGTTCGGCATTTGCAGCCGGATTATGCAATTGTCACCGATTGCGTCGCAAAGTGGCGCCTGATAAGCGTCGCAAATGAAATTATTTGCCGTATGAAGTGCGAGTATCTGTATCTGGAGGCACTTTTCCCAGCGAATGCCACCTCGGCACGACAAGAGAACGTCGCCTTTTGCGATCTGGGGGAGTTGGCATTGGTGCGGGCGAGGATTGGCAGCAGCCATCTTGTAGCTGTGGATGCTGGTGTATCCCTCAGATACCCAGGTACCCCTCCTCTGAAAATCCCCACTTTTCTTTTTTTTTTATTCGTACACCGGTTGGCGTCAGTGTCGAATGCTGCAGACAGCGATCGACGGCGAACGATCCTCGATAGTTGCAACTGGCAACTTGCAGCGTTTGCCTTGTCTTGAGGATGGGGATGGTATGGGATGGTATAGGCATAGGATGGAATGGTTTAGGATGCTATAAGACGGAATGGGCTGCTGCTGCGGCATAATTGGCAATTGGGGAATGGCAGGGGGAGTGGGGACGGCAATGGCTGGGGGAATGGATTGGTTTGGGAATGGGCATGAGAATGGCACTGGGCTCACTCGCTTTTATGACTTTTTCGCCAACTGGCAGCTTCACTCGGAGAATTATTCAGTAATTGGATTAATTAATATAGAAGTAAGTCATACGAAATTGTTTAACATTAAATAAAATATGTTGAATAGATTTTAAGCACACTTTATTGAGGGAAAGACTTTTAAAAGCTTTATAATTAAGCATGAAAAATAAATGTAAGGTTGCCAGGGACTTGTAATTAAGTAAAATTAAAAAATACTTATAATACTCATTAAAAAATTGTAACTACTATATAATGTCTTATGTAAATAATCTTTTTAGGTACTTTAATAAGGATGAAATCATATTAGATGTTAAAATAAAGGTTAAAACTTTATTTATATGTACCTATAAATATTTCCAACGTATAATGAAATATTTCGAAAAAAATAAATAATGCTAGAAATATAAACATTCTACTAGCAAATTAGGTTAATAAGTACTGAAATTCACAAACGAGACTTCTTTTTATGATTTGAGTTATCTTATTGTTTTATTGTAAATATAATGAATAACATAATATATAACTGAACAATCTATATTATCTGACCCCTAAATGTATTCATAAATCTTGAACAATCCCATCAAACTAACGACTTGACGAAGAAACCCCTTGAAGTTCAGGGCATTGAAGAAATGAAGGCCTTTGTTGGGATTTTCGTTGTCCGTCAAATTCTTCGAGTGTGCCAACTAACGCCGGCTGTCTATCTGGCCCAGTCAAATCGAAGTCGTGGCCGGATTGAGTTTGTTTCTGTGTTCGGCCTGGCCAAGATTCCCTCATTTCTAACCTGCGATTCGACTTTATTTATTTCCCCAATCCTCCTGACCCCTGGAGAGTGGCGCCTAAAATTACACGAGGCACTTGAATCGGAGAGGGGGCAGCTGTCACCGCGGATTGCTCAAGAATCGGAGATTTATGGTGACCGGGAATCGGTCGGATTGGATTGGATTGGACTGGATTGTTAGGAAAGTCAAATACCCGGGTAGCCGTAATGCCCAGCAGATGTTGGCGGTTCCACGGGCCGGCCAACGCAATCCTGGGCAGCCTTTTAAGTAGTCTGACAGTCATTATTGAACCATTACCAAATGAGCAGTGCGCATTATAAATGAGCACATAAAACATAAACGTTGTCGCCGGGCACGAGAGCCGATTACTGCAATTTAGCACCCCCACTTGGCCCTCATCCCCTGCAGTATCCTGTAGTATCCCGTGGTATCTGAGGTATCACGTCAACTTCAGAACGTCATATGTTGCTATTTCCGACTCGGGGAGCCCGGGAATTTGCTCATATGCCACATAGAGTGGTTCGGTTCGGATGCTGGAGTGGACGGATGGCAGAGAAGTGCGGTCAAATGCTTTAGCTCGCAAAGGGATTTCGGCTCGTTTCGCTCGGCTTAGCCCGACTCCCAAGTGGGATTATGTCACTTCCCGGTGACATTTGCATTTTGATTGACAAACTCATTTGGCGCCTGCAGTGAGTCCTGCGTCCTTGTGCGTCTGCACTTCCCCTGCCCTTCAGACTCCGAGTGTATTTGCCAAGCGCTTAAGAGATTTTCAATTACACTTATTTCGGTAACAGTGAAACGGTGTTTAAATGCTTTGATTCAAAATATTTACACTTTGGGGGTGCAAAGTTCATCAATCCCCTAAGCTGATAATACTTATTAACTTGCCCATTACGAGCAGAGGGAAATGGGTTATTGACATGGTATAATTTAAGTTCTAACCTGAATATTCCACTAAATTAAAAATGTAATACAGATTTGTATTTTTTTATACCTCAGCAGCTGTCTTTTCTTGTAAAATTTCAAAACAGTTTTTACATAATTATACATTCTATAAATACTTTGGCAAACCGAAGTCATATAAAAATTGATCCCTGGTAATAAACTTTCAATTAAATATATATGTTTACCTAGAGTGTGTAAGCACCAAAACTTTGGGGATCCATGACTCTTTTAACTATTTTTAGGTATTATGTTATTTCATTTTTACTATAAGCAAATAAATCTAAGGTTAAATGCAATAACTTTAAATTCATTTTTAATGACAAATGAAAATATGTTTGCAATTATAATCCTTCATTTTACTACCAAAAGTAAATGCAACATTTTAGAGACTTTCATATTTTGCCAAGGATCAACCAACTGTCCAACTGTTTGAAAACCTGTGGCAAATGCAACTTATTGTCTATTTTTAATATATTTCACTGTCCAGTCATTTGCCTTTATCCTCCCCAAATATTTGATTTCAATTTCAGTATTATTACTCTAAATTCTGATGACGTTAGTGTCAAAAACTAAAATCAGCACACTCCAAAAGTAAATCGGTACATGTGTATTTACCTATATACCAATAAGGCAAATATTGCATAGTGAGTATAACTCAATTACGCGTTTGCCAGCGCAGCGATATATTCATGTGACAATTTTTAATGTTTTCTGACAACCATTAAAGTCGAGCCCGCTGAAAATGACAACAATAAACGCGGCGGAAAAAAGGGAAAGGTTGGTGCGTATCGAGTCCTGACCCTTCCTTCAGACCCGGATCCCCTGGTCCCCTGCTACCCCTACTCCCTTTTCAAAGATCCGAACCGAACGGAACCGAACTCGACAGGCGTCAGCGGCGAGTGTTGTGACAGTTTTTGCCGGCGAATATAATAAAAATAAAAATATATTTCATTTTCCACGGGGTTCGGGCCTGGGTTCTGGTTCTGGAAACGGAATCATTGCCGTTGCCATTTGCTGGCTATTTTGAAATTGATATATGCATAAACCGCAGTGACAGATGTTGCAATTAAAACGGCATAAAACGGTGGAGGAAATACCACCACCATATCCACCGAATCCGAATCCGAATCCGAATCCCTGATATAAATGCATATATATATATATTATACTATATCGAGTGGCGTGAAAAGTGCGCGCTGTCAGCTTGACAGGCGGACAGCTCAATTGTCAAAATAGGTTTTAAGTGCCGTCGACTGATTTGTAAGTGAAGTGCACATCTTGCCACCGCCACTGCCAATTGCGATTCCAATCCGCATCCCGATCCGAGTTTCTGGGACCCGGCTCAGGACTCTCGACTCCCAACTCCCGACTCTCCACTCTCGATTCTAGACTCAGAGGGTGGTCAGTGTGGCTGCCGCAAATGGAAACGCCCCATGTGGTTGCCACTCGTCTGGTGTGTACCATCATGCTGACCCATTGATTGATTGCATTTGGCCCGGCGCTGCCACGCCCCCCGCCGCCTCCCCGCCTCCATATGCCCGCCCCTCCTCGGACACCCCCTTCGCCCCGAAAAACCCTGCGATTGCAAAAGCGCCACTCGTAAAACGCGCAACACAGCAAATATTGTACTTAACACCCGGAGGGGCACTTGCCCGAACTCTCCACTCTTGCTGCTGCCGCTGCACTCTGAAAAAACAAGTCCTTTAATATAGGAAATATATTTATCTAAAGTTTATATATCTTCTTTTAAGAGGTTGAAAGGGTGCTTAAAACGAATGTCAAATTTACACTGTGTAGTGTTGTATTGTACTTTTGTTAGATTTTATATGTTGTGAACAAATGTCAATGTAGCCTTAGAAATTAATAAAAGTATGCAATGAAAACCATTCCACAAATTCTATAAAATTTAAAAATTCTTAGTTGTCAAATTGATTGCGTTTTTATCATGTTTATATTTCTTTTTATGTTTCTAAGTTTTTTAGGCATTTCTTTAAAACACAAATAAGTTAAAGACGCTATGGCACTTTAATAAATACATTTATGAAATGTTTTAAGTCAGTAAGTCAAAAATCATGAAAGTGTTATAATGCTTTTACATCCCTCACATTTAAGCACCTTAGGGAAAAATATAGTATCTAAATAATAATATACAACACATTTATAAAATAGAAGAAACTCATATATAATTTTGGGCATTTGAAAATTGATCAGCCTTATATATAATGTAAGACAATTTTTGAAACGAATCACAAATATTTACTTTGATTTTTGTAATTTATCTCAAATAATTATTATGGAACTTCCAAAACGGCTCCTTACAAAAGTAAATGTCTTTATTAAAAGACATTTTTGTTACCTAATCACCAGTATTTACAAATACTTTGCATGGACCTTTTTCTAACCCTTTCGTAGAAGGTCTCTGAAATTGTTCCATAATTTTGGCCGAGTGTAGAGTGGCCGCTGGGTTTTGCCTTTGGCCTCGGCATGACTTGGCTTCCCTTGGAATTAATTCACATTTACGTTTGGCAGGGGCAACAGCTTTGGTCATTTGTTGCTTTGAGCTAACACGTTGCTCTCATTTTCCGCCGCTGCCCGTCCGCGGTGGGTGGTGCACCCAGCCACCCACTCCACTCCACCCACAAGACCCACTCCACCGTACGCCACACCCACTCCCAAATCAGCACCACGTGGATCGTTCCTCTTCTTTCCCTGCCCACTGGTATATACATACATATATCTTGTGCGGAGCGAGGTGAGGACACGCCCAGACCTTATGGCGCAATTCCATCGTGTAAGTCGCACTTTTTCGGTTTTATAGGTTAATTTGCTTTTATTACATTATCATAAAAATAAACAGAAAAAACACAGCAAAACAAGCTTGCCAACACACGAGAGCATCCGCGACACCCGCAAAAACATTTGAGGTTTACCTCACGGCATCATATCATCCATATCCATCCGCAGTGGACTCTCGCCGGAGACCATTTCCGGAATGCGTGTCCTGGGCATTAGTTGTGCTCCCCGCGAGTCCTTCATCCTGTCGCAGAATCGTAAAAAATAGATCGTAAAACGGAAGTCCAAATATGTTAGTGCCTATTAATAGCGAAACTTTTTTCCAACTTTACGCAGCCATGCGCTGGGTAATCAGTCAGACTTTTTCACCCACTAAACTTATGGCATTTTTAAAGAATAGTAAAAAGTTCGAAATTCATATTGTAGTAAACGGGGAAATATGCCATTGAAGGGATAATATAAAATAATAAACTTTAAAACCCGCAAAACGAAATGGATTACATCATTTCTAAAAATATCTTCTTAAAATCTATTTAGATGGGAACCACCACCTATCATGAAAAAGCAGCACATATTTTATTAGATGCATGCGATTCGTCAAAACCAAAATTAGGTCAGCCATTTCGTGTTTTTGGGATCCATGTCAAATGCTATTTAATTGCAATTAAAAATTCTTGTATACTAGAAGTTATTTTGAATGAGAAAATTAGATTAGCTAGAACACATATAGCATTATGGTATATTGGGTACTTAAAGAACTTTCGACGACTATAACTAATTGCTGATTAATGCTGAAATGCACTCTTCTATTTTAGTTTAATAGGTAAATTAATTGTTTGCTCTTATTATTAAGTTCCATTAAATATGTAAGGTGTGTAATAATATCCTTAATGCTGTTCTTATTAAATTTTACTGTATAGTATATACTGGAATACTTTAAAGTACGATCAAAGCAAAACTCTTCTTACTTCAAGAGTTACTTGGAATCAATTTAGTTGAAATTTTAATTGAGAATTTCAAAAGACCCAAGAAATTAATGGATGAAGATTGTTTTCAAAAGGACATTAATTCCTTCCATAAACAAGTCAAAATCTTGTTGATATTTCAAATAACTGGTATCTAAGAGGAGTGATATTTAAGTATAATTTATAAGTCCGATTAGGCGTGATTAATTAGATAGGATCGATAATAGGAGTTAACTTTCGCGCAATTCAGCGATAAAGATAATGACGGGCGATAAATACAGAGCGAGTGCAGAGGAATTCGGTGATCTTATTAACGCTTTTGTGTCACCTCTTGGCAACCGCTCCACACTTTGCTGGCATTTTCACCTGGCGATCGTATACCCGCACTCCAGAGCAATTCCAGAACCGAGAAGTCAGTGGTTCAGTCCAGTGTTTTGAAAAGTAAACAAACAAATGACTAGCCAAACAAAACAAATGGGCGTTGCCCGGGAATTGTGGGGAAAACAAGAGCACCGAGAGTTGTGAAAATTCTGGATGTCGTATCTCGTATCTCGTAGTTCCATTTCATTCTTTTTCTCTACTATTTTTTTTGCCCTCGCACCTGTCCATTAAATCAGCCAGCCGAAGGCAATGGAGTATTATGATTGGTGGTTGGGCCAGCACTTCCAGTGAGCTGCGAATACGAGTTGCTGGCGGGGAACGGATGTCGCAGAGAGAGGAAAGTGCCACCACCACCACGACCTCCGGAGAACGGGGCGTTACCCAATTCTCGCTTCCAGTCGCCGGCTCTGGCTGTTGCTCCAAGGCGAGCGGCATTCTTGTGGGGCAACTGTAGTGTTGTCCCTTTCCGGCAGCAACTGCAGCGGAATGCGCCGCAACAACAGCAACACCAACAGCAACAGCAGCAGCAACACCGACAACAGCAACATCGCGGCGACAGCGGCAACAGCAACGGCATTCGCAACCAGTTCGTGTTCGAACGTTATAAGGTGCACATCTGAGGGACCGTGTGTGTGCTATAACGCCGGCTAACCCGTCGATTTTTCGTTTTTCGTCGATTCTCGTAGTCTTGCCGCCGCGTTTTTCGAGTGTTGTTTACTGGCCAAGAAACCAAGCAGCAAAAAAGGAAAATACAGTGACAGATACAACCAATATCGAGTGACAAATCCCCGAGACATGTACTTTCGGTTGGCCTAATGTCGTTATCGCCGGTTACTGTGAACAGACCCATTCAAAACTGAGCTGTTGACTCAATAAGCACATCATTTGATGTAGCAGCTTTACCATATATCCTTCAGAAGACTGCCCACGAAAGAGAGAGAGAGAGAGAGAGTTATCTAAGACTAAGGTCTTATAGCGTCATATAGTCGAATAGCGAAATGGCTGCCTACACACAATTCGGATACGGAGGCTTTCCGTCGGCCTCGCAGGTGGGTCTTTAATTAGTATGGTCTATACATATTTATAGTCATTAAGTCACAGGAGATTTAAAGATACCAGATACTATTAAAGTAAAAATTCATATTCTGTTAATACTATTCTTTAGGGAGCTTCCATCCTATGATTATTATTAGCATAAAAATTCATAAATAATTATTATTTTGGATCTTTAAGACACAAATAACATAATAAACTTTTCATATTTACTAGGATTATTTTTAAGATTTTTGTTTACTTCAGGTATGGTTTAGATGAATGATGAAGGGGTGTATTACATCAATCTCAAATAGCTTAGCTTCTTTATCACTTAAGTACTAACGTTTATGTTCGTCATTGAAGATTATAAAAAAACACTAAAAATAGCTACTTATCTCCTTCCAACATTTATTTTTTTAAAAAAAGATCCTTTCCTTTAACTTTCTTAAGTGTATTTTCACCGACCCCAGTCAAGGCTATCAGATCATTTGATCTTGAAGACCCACTGTAGGGCAAATCCGCTAAAAGTCTTTGATTGTTGCGCTTTCTGACTTTTCACTAGCCCCCACAAAAAACAGCTGCTCAAAGCTAACTTTTTCCTTGTATATGACAGTAAATTGGTAGAAGGCCAACAAAAAACGATAATAAATCAGATGGCTGATAAATGGCCTGAGAAAAAAACACTCCAAGGACTCAAGACTTTTTGTCAACTTTTAAAAGTCACAAAAACTGTTCGGCACTTTAAAGCAAGTTTGCACAAAAGATATGCGGGATGCAGGTGCACTATAGAATATCCTAAGAATTTTGATGGATTATAGAAATTATTTGCAATCCCTCGAATGAGTTGGCCTAGAGGTAGACCTTAAGACTTTAATTTCCCAGGCCATAATTGCTCACTGCGTGGGGATTCCTCTGTCCTGGAACTCTAAAGTCTTTCCCATTTCGGACCACACGAGTCCAATTAAGTGCAGTCGAAAACGAAAACGAAAAAAAGCGAAAAGCCCGGCTCGTTGGCAATCAGAAGGCCAAGACGATGGGAGGTGCCGATTGAAGCACGCTCAGGTGAAACTGTTGAAAAGTCAATAAAATTCAATTGCGGCGATCGTAAATCATAAAATTCATAACCGTAAAGTGACAGCTGAGGGCAGGCCCTGGGAATGCCTTGGTAGCTACGTGAGGAGCATCCATTGATTCTGGATGCCAGATACCGAGAGATCCCACAAACCGATCGATGGAATGGACCAATGACTTTGGGTCCTCTGTGTGATCTACTTTACATTGCGATGAAGGCGAAGGCGGAGGTGGATGGAAGCTCCTCTTGACTCCAAGTGGCGCTTATAGTCTTGTGCTATCAACTTGGTCATCGGGAGAAGGTCCCCGAAGAGGGTTTTCGGGGGAGGGATTCGGAATCGGGAACCGGGAGCCTGGCAGCGGACCCAGAGATACAAGTCGCGATTAGATCGCTGCGTTTGCGATTCACAGAAATTTCCAGAGCCACCGAAACTGGACTGGGACTCGGACTGGGGATCTGGTATTGGTACCGGGTACTCGGTACTCGGCACTGGTTACTGGGCACACATGGCCAGCAGATCTTATCTGCGCACTGTCGCCTGCCAGTCGTCTGCAAGTCGCAACTCGCAGCGCGCAGCTCGCAACTTCCAAGTTCCAACTGAAGACGTGGCCAATTCACATGGCCATGGCCCACTGGACTGGCGCTTCCTCCAGCGGAAAGGCAGGAATGGAGTCCTCTGCATCTCGCCTCATGAATAATGCATTCGCTCAAGGAGCTGAGGAATCTGGCAGGCGCATAGAGCTCCCTATATGGTGTCGCCTATCAGATCAGTTGTCATAATTCTCATATTGTGCGAGAGAGTCTCTGGGAACGGAGAACGATCGTCGCGCATTCCCATACAGACCGTACAGGCCGTACAGGCCGACCGAAATGTATTTGCTTTTTACTAATTAAAATCACGCGGCACGAGAAAAAACACCTGAATCATTCATTTGTAAAATTTTGATAAATGGTTGTGCGTTTTTGTATTTTTTTCGACAATGTCCCTATATATAGTCAGCGGTCTTGGCCTCGAAATTCTATTATTTGTACGCTCCAGCACGACTCAAAAATATTCCTATATTGATTATGAGACGATCAGACGGCCTTCTAGTGGATCACTCACCTGTAGACCTCAAAAGAGGATCGATCGCATCTGATAATTATAATATTGCGATTTCGGGCGAAGGTTCTATTGTCAGATTATGTTAATGGCGCGGAATAATTATGCGTTTTGGGGGCTGCATTTAAAAGTTGCCCAGAATTCTGTAGCGTTCTGATTTCTGAATTTCGCCACGGAAGCCGTGTAAACCGGCGAAATTGTTGCCCAGATATTATGACCTTTTGCTGGCATTCGATCAATTTGTAGCTGTCCGTCAGGCGGAGCACTCAACTTAATTATGGGTTTGGTTCGCAGACTTGGGACTTTCAGCCCTCGGACTTTTCAAAATTGAGGCAGCAGCCGAGCAGTCCACTCGTTTTGCAGATTGCCCGCGGTAATTTTCAGAAGCCTTTGCCAGCATGTTGGCCCGACTCCATCTCCATCTCCATATACCATACACCATATACCATATCGATCCGTCTGAGAGGCAGTCTTCGGAGCCCAGACCTCTGCGGACCTATAGGCGTCGGCTGCCACACCCTCATTGATTTCTGGCATTTTTAAGAGCCCAACCAGTCCTCTTGGGCTTGGCGCATTTTGCATTTTGCATATTAATTGCCAAGTGACTGGCGCATGCCATAGGCGAAGCTGAAGCTCTTCGAACGAAAGATGGAGGACATCACATCACATCAGGTTGCCCCGATCCCGATCCCGATCGGGCACTTGAAATCGATTTGCTGGGTAATTGATCTGGCCGCCATTGCCCAGCCGAGGAGTCGAGAATTTCAGAGCTCTGCCATTGATTAAGGGAACTTAATCGCCGCGGGATTATGAATCCCGTGCAGCTTCTGCTTTCCGCTTTCCTGCCGGCGGCACTGATTGTGTGTTAACACCATATTCGCTTACATGTTATCGATGCATCTTGTAATATGGGCCTTCTGTCGATTTTTCGAATTAAATTCGCAATTACCCAGCGATTCAGCCAGCAATTCAACCAGCCCCCGCGCGGATTCTGTGTCTTCGGGAGGAGGACGATACCATTCGATATGGTATGGGGTGGGTAAACAACATTGCCGGACATCAATATTTATGAAGTCTCCAGTACGGCAGTTAGCATGACTTACTCGGGCTTATGCTGCAGAAAATTAGCCATTATGCATGTACGTGCGTTTCCTGTGCCAAGAAGGAGCAATCTATTCCCAGGTAGTTTTCATTCACCATCTTCGCGACTAAGTTGACATCTAGTTTACCCAGCTGTTAAGGTATTGTTTTTTAATTATTGAATTATTTCTTAATTTTCCAACTACTATTAAGAATATATGTATTTATTGATTAGATCTCTAAATTAAAGTTAAGCAAATATTTCAAAAAAGAAATTTAAAGTATTTATGCCTACTTGATACCTATAAAAAATCTAATGTTCAATGGAAAATAAATATAAACGGGGTTGGAATCCACATTCTATTAAAAGGCCATGTAAATATTAAGTAATGCAAAATTCTAAAATATCAAAATTGGATGGGTTTTACAAAAATATTCCCTTATTGCTAAAGATAGTTACAAGGAAACTGTTTACTCTGTGGATACATCAGCATATACTTTTTATCATTTGAGCAGCGCAAGAAACTAATTCATTGGCGAAATGTTTGGAGATAAGCAACGTCAGTTTAGGGACAGCTTTTTGTGTTCAAAATGAAATATTTTCCTCCAATAGCACCATGATTGGAGGTTTCTCGGAAGCCCCACCTCGGCACAGTAAGTGTGGAGTCTTATCAGGTCTCCGTATCTCTGAAAGGTGTTCGAAATGACCCTTCTGCAGCCGAGGGAAAATATTTCTCGATCATCGGCCTTTGGTGTTTGAAATAAAAATTAAAATGGTCCCTTGATTAACATGCATTAGTTATGTAAACCAGTGGCGAAGTGTGTTTATATATCACTTAATGCTATCAGCGACTTTTGAATTTTTGAAGTACCTCACAGGGGAAAGAACATAATGTCGCTTTGATTATATCAGCTCAATTATATAAATAATCAATTTATTTAAAATACATTACTATAGATATATTGAAATTAAAATGCTGAACGGCACTGAAAACCTTTTAAAACTTATTTAAGCACTATATTTTATTTTCATTACACTACTTAAAGGGTTATTTCAACCAACAGAAAACAGAAAAGTAACAAAACCAACAAATAGATTTTACAACATAAAAAAAAAAATTAATATTTGTTTGATTCTGTATACATTTAATAAAATATAATATTTCATTGGACCTTTTATTGATTTTATACTTCAAGATTATATATGTTCCAATATGCAAACTTAAATACAATTTTTATACCCGTTACTCGTAGAGTAAAAGGGTATACTAGATTCGTCGGAAAGTATGTAACAGGCAGAAGGAAGCGTTTCCGACCCCATAAAGTATATATATTCTTGATCAGGATCACTAGCCGAGTCGATCTAGCCATGTCCGTCTGTCCGTCTGTCCGTCTGTCCGTCTGTCCGTCTGTCCGTCTGTCCGTCTGTCCGTCTGTCCGGATGAACGCTGAGATCTCGGAAACTATGAGAGCTAGGCTATTGAGATTTGGCGAGCAGATTCCTGAGCTTCTTACGCAGCGCAAGTTTGTTTCAGTAGAGTGCCACGCCCACTCTAACGCCCAAAAACCGCCCAAAACTGTGGCTCCTACAGTTTTGATGTTAGATAGAAAATTTTAACTGAAATGTATTAGTCTTGTCCATACCTATCGATTGACCCAAAAAAAATTTTTCTACGCCCACTCTAACGCCCACAAACCTCCCAAGAAAAAAAGCTATGACGTCAGAGCCAGACAGTGCGAAATGTTTTTACGCGTGTATGTGTGTGTATGTAAATAGTTGCCGGCCGAACTTAGCGGCAAAGAGAAAAGCACTGCCGGCGCTCAGAGAGAGCAAAGTGCGCGGCTAACTTATTCTATTGAACAATGAATTTGTCACGCCTACCCTAACGCACACAACGCTTAAATCTGTCTTCCGCCGGTAGGTGGCGCATTTAAATCTCGCTTTGCTGCTTGCATATCTCCATTTCCCTTTGGTCGCTTAAGCTGAGTAACGGGTATCTGATAGTCGAGGTACTCGACTATAGCGTTCTCCCTTGTTTTTAGCTACTGTCCTCGAAACAAAATTTTCTATCAATTACAAAAAAGATTAACTAACATAGAACTTTTTATACCCGTTACTCGTAGAGTAAAAGGGTATACTAGATTCGTCGGAAAGTATGTAACAGGCAGAAGGAAGCGTTTCCGACCCCATAAAGTATATATATTCTTGATCAGGATCACTAGCCGAGTCGATCTAGCCATGTCCGTCTGTCCGTCTGTCCGTCTGTCCGTCTGTCCGGATGAACGCTGAGATCTCGGAAACTATGAGAGCTAGGCTATTGAGATTTGGCGAGCAGATTCCTGAGCTTCTTACGCAGCGCAAGTTTGTTTCAGTAGAGTGCCACGCCCACTCTAACGCCCACAAACCGCCCAAAACTGTGGCTCCTACAGTTTTGATGTTAGATAGAAAATTTTAACTGAAATGTATTAGTCCTGTCCATACCTATCGATTGACCCAAAAAAAATTTTTCTACGCCCACTCTAACGCCCACAAACCTCCCAAGAAAAAAAGCTATGACGTCAGAGCCAGACAGTGCGAAATGTTTTTACGCGTGTATGTGTGTGTATGTAAATAGTTGCCGGCCGAACTTAGCGGCAAAGAGAAAAGCACTGCCGGCGCTCAGAGAGAGCAAAGTGCGCGGCTAACTTATTCTATTGAACAATGAATTTGTCACGCCTACCCTAACGCACACAACGCTTAAATCTGTCTTCCGCCGGTAGGTGGCGCATTTAAATCTCGCTTTGCTGCTTGCATATCTCCATTTCCCTTTGGTCGCTTAAGCTGAGTAACGGGTATCTGATAGTCGAGGTACTCGACTATAGCGTTCTCCCTTGTTTTAAAATAAAATACTGTTCATTAAAATTTGTATTAGTTTCAAAAATCTAGTTTTTAAATTATAACTTTTAAAGCTTAGGGTTAATGTTTTAGAGGGTGGTAAAAATATCTATAAATTTGTAATAATTAATAATTTAATTAAAACAAGTACTTTCAATATTTTATCGTAGTATGCATTTTCTTAGAGATTTTTCCCTGTGCAGCCGCCTTAATATACCCATAAGATACGGGGCTGAAAAGCCGAATTTGTGTTTCAATTTGCGATAAAGCCGGACTCAAGACCCTCTTCCCACCCGATCTCTTGCAGCTCCTGCCGCCGAGTGCCCAGCCGACGGAGGACGCTTCCGCGAACGTGAACGTGAATGTGAATGTGAACGAGGCGCTGGTGATGACAAACGCCCCGGCGATGAGCCCCGCGGGAGGTCAGGACTGTCAGGGCAGCCAGCCGCCCGGCGGAGCTGGCGGAGATGCCTCCTCGGGGGCGCTCAGTCCCAACGCTCTTTCGCAGAACTCGAATGCGGCGACGGTGGTTGGAGCCGGAGGAGGTGGCTCCTCGGCGGGCGGCGGAGGGGGGCCTGGGGGAGCGGACCTTGCCACCGGTGGCTCCCTGGACGGCACGACGCCCACTGCCGGCGGAGCTGGTGGTGCTGGTGGTGGTGGCTCCTGCTGCGAGAACGGGCGGCCCATAATGACCGACCCGGTGTCGGGTCAGACGGTCTGCTCCTGCCAGTACGACTCCGCCCGCCTCGCCCTCTCCAGCTACTCCCGCCTCCCGGCGGCCAGCGTCGGCGTCTACGGAACGCCCTACCCCTCGACGGACCAGAATCCCTACCAGAGCATCGGAGTGGACAGCTCCGCCTTCTATTCGCCGCTGGTGAGTGCACTTCAAAAACTTATGTGTGGGGGGACAAAGAAGCTTTTATTTCCCACTTTTTTCGTTATTTAAAATTATTCGTTTACATTTTTTAAATCATTTTTAACATACGGTTATACTAGCTAGTTTAGTAATATTTAGAAAAAATTGGAATATCATTTTTGGGAGGCAATAAAATTCCGTAGTCAAATTGAATACATATATTTAGTCTTTGGAAACATTTGAAGGTGTTGTATGTAGACCGAAAAAGGAAAAAACCAAGCAAATTGAAATATTTCTGAAAAATGTTTTTGTCATTTAATTTAATTTTAAGTATTCTAAAAATATATTTATAATATTTTTTTTAATTTTACGATAGGCATGTTACCAAAGTCTCTCTAAAAACAAAGCAGTTTCATATAAAATGTTTTGTTTATCAAAATGTTAAGCCTAGTATAAAGCCTTCCGTTGTAAAATATTTTTTCTCCATTCCAAAATTTTTGGTTTAAGTACTACTATTGAAAATTGAAAATGTTTTTCGATTGCTTAAATGGTTTAGAATTGATTCTTTGGTATAAAAATAATTTATTATTACAAGCCTAAATTGTGAAAATCTTTTTTTTTTACCAATTAAACTGATGGCATTGGTTAATTTGCAAAATTAGTGCAACAAATGAGCAGATTTATTTCCGAGTGTTGTGGCCAAGAGCTGGAGGGCCAAGAGCCATGGGCCAGAGGGCTAAATGGATTATCTCAACGTATGACTTTAATTGTGTAGTCAGTGGCTTTTGTCCGCAGCTTAGGAGGGAGACAAAAAACAACGACAGCGACAACAAAGCAACAACGACAACGACAACGTCGATGGCTTGTCAATGCAGTCGACTAAATCGAATTATCATTATGGCTGACTGAAGCTCAGTCAAACCTCATTTGGCTCCGTATCGGGGGTTTAGTTTCTGCCAGTCCCAGTTCCATTCCCATCCCAGCCCCCCGGTGGCCACTCCTTTTCTATCTCCGTCTATCCATCTACCTAATTTATAAGCCCGTTCGCCCCGCCGATTCCCTACTGCCAACTTGCCGACTTCCATTGCGATATTCGATACTTTGCATAAAGAAAGGCAAAATCATTGGAAACAAAACATATTGCCCCATGGCCTCAATTACACTCCACTCTCTTCGTGTATGTGTGGGCTAATCAAGCCCATGTCGCAGTGTGTGTGAGCCCCACACAGAAACAGCAGGCGGTCAAAATAATGGTAGAGCTTATGTTGTAAAAATCATTTATTATTCTACATAAAAAAATTATAGTTCAAAAGTGGCAAAATATTTCACTGCCTAATATAGTAATTTTAAGCAAAAGCATTTTTTGGTAAATTTATCTTTTTATTTATCAATAATATTTTATTATCTGTTTGAACCAGGGACCAACAAAAAATTATATTTGTGAATTTCATTTTTAAACGCCTATGAATGCCAAAAATAAA
The DNA here is from genome assembly GCF_014743375.2 of Drosophila subpulchrella. Classification (NCBI taxonomy): domain Eukaryota; kingdom Metazoa; phylum Arthropoda; class Insecta; order Diptera; family Drosophilidae; genus Drosophila; species Drosophila subpulchrella. The sequence continues at coordinate 6,779,337 of NC_050612.1, read as the reverse complement.
ATCGTAAATAATAAATTAAAAACAATTTATTTTTTGTAAAAAATCGTTCATATTACAAAATAAATTTGTTTTCGCTTATTGATTTCGCTTATAAATTTTTGATCCAATGAAATTTGAGTATAAATATATTTATAATTTTTTAAGCCCTACAATTACCCATATTTCCTTGTCCTCAACTGTCTTTATAAAGCCTCTAAGTGACCGCTGAAATGTACACGAGCACAGCATGACTGAAGCAAAACACACGCTGCTGCTCGTGCTTTTGCTGCTGGCCCGAACGAAAGTCAAACAAAACACAAGCCAAGGCTCAAACAAACACATAAAATTGGCAACAATATGTATAACAACAATGTGGACAGTATTTAGCCTTGGCAAATAACTTACTGCCCGAGATGGATAGGCCAAACAGCTTAGCTGGAAGTGCCCAAATAGCCGAGCAAGTGTTTTATAAGGACATCATGTTGCCGCATCGCACAGCAGATAAATATTTTCATCGATGTGGTTTGTGTACACAGTTTTTGTTCGAGAACCTGTGAAGAAATGTGTTGGCAATTTTTTAATCGAACAACCTAATTTGTCATGTAAACTATTGACTTAAATGAAAGCCAAATATTTATGTATATTTCAAATATTTATTAAATTTTAACCAATCACCAAAAATATTCCTAACTAATAATATCAAGTTATTTGTTATTAACTTAAATATTGCGATCTCAAGGTCTCAAAATCGAGATAAAGTGCTCTGCGAGTCTACTTTTTGTCGAAAAACAAAATCTCTGAATAAAAATCAGTTATCTCGAAAAACAAATTCAAGAGCACGTTCTTCTTGATTTCAAGAGCTTTTCTCCTCGAGCAAGAGAGAAAACAAAAACTTATTAAGTGATATTTTTTTTTCTTAATTTCAATTTATCTGGGTGTGTATAATACATATCAATTTAATTTATTATAATATTTTATTTCACCGCAACTAATAATTCATAGTTTTGCTTAAACTGAAAAGTATGTTATCAAGCCTTTTTTTCGGTAATGGAGTGTGATTTAAGAAATTTCATATTTCTATAACGTAAAACCTTGATTTTCTTGTCTCCAACTTATCTTCTCCTTAAGTTGCCGCCTTTCGTAAATTGTTTCTAATTTAGCGAAATCCTAAAACACTTGTCCGACTTTGTCAACAATAATTCCCCAATGTTTACGAGGGCTGTAATAAGCACATTAGTTTGAACGATCTAATTAATATGAACGAACGCCGAGTCTAATCAACTTGGGCGGCTCTCCACGGGTACTTCAAAGAAAACCCCTCGAAGAGCAGGGAGTGATGCAGAGGGAAACCCCCGCGGGAAAGGAGAGGAAAAGCAAATGGGGCGGAGATGGCAGCGGCAGCCACCAAAGTGTCATGTTAAATTGTTATTTACAACAACAGGAAATTCATTCGTTCTTTATTTTTCCCTTTTTTGTTGGATTTTTCTTTTTCTGGCGAGCACCTGACCGAGTGTCTTTTTTATCGGTCGTCACGAAGCGCATACTTTTAATTAAGAAAATATCTCAAAAGTCTCTCGATAAGATGTCGTCGCTCAATTTCGGGGGCGAGGTGTTAATACCCGAGTTTTTTACGGCAGATCGAAAGATCTATATAGCGAAATCTGACTTGTGACATTTCGCCCCGATTTCGATTGGTAAATAAATCTGGCATAGGGCTTTTCGATGGCGATCCAATACCTGTTCGCATACGACATTTTGATAAATATATTTGTCACTCGGCCGCGGCGGCGGCGGTTTCTGGCCAAAAAGGGGTGGGGTGAAAAATTAATAAACAACGGCATACATGATGTTAAGCAATTAAAAATGTTAATACCGTTTCATAAATCAAGAGCTCACAAAAGCCCGGCTCGACAGGGCCAACCAGATTGGGCGCTCGAGCGGCGGCGATCTGGCCAATAGTTGTCGCTCATAAATCCGGCTGTCATTTTCCGAGGGCATAAATCGCAGCACGCCACAAACAGAAATCGAGCCAAATTAAAATTCAAAAGTGTCAGCCTTTTGCGGGCTGGCTGTATTATTATATACATAGTATGGGTATAATAACAATAATCGGCGCTTCGGCTTAGATAATACCGATTTTCGGAAAGTTGCTGCCTTAAATTATGTATTTCTCCGTATCGATCGGTGTATCTGTCTCTGAAATATGGCAAGCAACGCGGCATTTGCTTGTTCGGCTGCGAAATATGTTGCCAAATTATAGATGCCATGTTAACAAAATTGTCAGCTTCGGAAACTGTGGGAAAATGCTTTGTTTCGACCAATATAATAACTCAATTCAATGCTGAATTCTCAATCGTTTCAGAGCAATCCGTACGGACTGAAGGACACGGGCGCGGGGCCCGAGATGGGGGCTTGGACCTCGGCGGGACTGCAGCCCACCACGGGCTACTATTCCTACGATCCCATGTCGGCCTATGGGTAAGCATAATCATTGCATTTAATTTAATTTAATTAGTTCCTGCGAGGGAAAATAAAAAGTCAAATGGCTATTGCGTGGCTCGGTGCCACAAATTAAGACAGCATCCCCATCCCTCCCCCGAAAACCATAATTAATTGCGTCTAATAGAAAATAAATAGAAAGCCTTTTAGCCCAATTTAAATACAAGTCGTCCGTTCGGTGCGAATCAAATGCAATCGCGCAGCCATAATTAATTACAAAATATTTGCGAGTACTTGAAATTGATTTGAATTTAATTGCTTGCGGCGGCTGCGATGCTTTCCTCCGATTTCCCTCCATTTTCCCTCAATCCAAGGGCCAAAAGCTCTAGGGACGGGCGATAATAAAATTTGAATTGTTCGAAACTGTATGAGAGCGCGAAATTATTTATTTATGATTGCTGCAAAAATAATGGCAGTTAATTGCACGTCAGTGCGCGCAACGCACAACATACAGGGGGTTATATATAAATACATGTGTGATGTTGCACTGAAAGGAAATAAGCGGTGATATAAATTTTTTTAATTTTAAAAGAAAGAAAGAAAAAGATAAAGTAGGGGGTATTAGTATTCTTTGTTAAAGATTTAAACATATTTTATAATATGTTCCTTAGGCTTTTCCTAGTTCGGATTTTTTAAATTTCTTATTCGGAACCCTTTTTAGATATTTTGCAAAACAACTTTTTGTAATATTATACCATTCAACCTAATTTTAGGGTTGAATTAAACTAGTTAAAAGAAATTTAGAGTGGTAAACATTTTTTTAACTTTTTAAAATTGTTCTTGTCAGAAGCTTCATTTTTACATATCTTGTTCGGAATTTTATATTTTTAGATATTTTTTTTCATTCCATTATCATATCGCTAAATGTAATTTTAAGGTGTTACATATCCAATGTTATTTTCTGGCTAAAAACATACTTTAAAAGAACCTGTTATGACAGTTCCTTAAATTTTTCCAATAATTCCTATTTTTCAGTTTCTTATTCAAAATAAAATTATTGATTCAACTTTATTTTAAAGCTTTATAACAACTTCATTCAATTGGATCTTTGGGTTTTATAATGATAAACGAATATGTGATAGAAAACTTTATGTTGCCTGCTACTCTCTCATCTTTATTTACTGTGTAAGTGCGTGATTTTCCGGAATGTGCTATATAATTAGCACCTATTAAATAAATATTTCGAGCACATAAAAAGCATCTGATTTTGTTGTTGTGTATGCACATGCATTAAGCCTTAAGTACGTACACACGTGGGTGCATACACAAGTGCGTACGCACATGCAGGAGTGATGCGATGAGCGATGGAGAAGGAGTCCCCGTGGCTCCCTGTCCCAATGTATTCCGAACCCAAATCGGGGGAAGAGGAGCTGCAGGGGGAGTGGCTGAAAGGCAGAAAGGCTGAAAGACCGAGTGGCATGCAACGGCTGCGGCTTCCCGTTGGACGGTTCGGATGGTTCGGACGGTTTGCAGGGTTTGGACGGTTCGGTCGGTCGATTGTGGACGGTTGGATTGGATCGGTCGCTTTCGTTTGGGCCGGCTTGCGTGCGGAAAGCCCATGAAATCGAGCTGCAGCTAAGTGAATGAATGAGTGAGTGAGTTGTAAGCGATGCATGTTGGTGGGGGAGGGGCGGGCTGCCACGGAGGGGTGCATTGGAGGGGGGCGGAGAGGTGTGAGCCGCAAATGAACGCCATGTTGGCCGCCATATTGAGCGGCAGTACATACGCACGTACTTACCAATGTACCGGTGTCTGTATGTACTTAGGCCTGCATGTGCGTACACTTCAGAAAAATATTGTTGTTTAATTACAATAATTAAATATATTATTAAAACAAAATATTTATTCCTTTTTTTGTGTGTTCAAAAGTCAGCAATATTGGAAAACGGAATTTTTGTGATAATGGGTATTAAGTAATCAGAATCAAACTATCAAGGTCTTAAAGTATAACCTACAGAGAAAATGTTTGACAATAAAACGATATTATAGTTCCCTAGAAACAATCAAAAAGATATATATCAGATGGTGTATAATATTTTATACTATAAATTGACTTAAATTCCATATCAATTATAATAATTAATAATAATAATACATTTTCATATCCTTACCCAAAACTTAGAACTCATTAAAGTGATGTTATAAATGTAATTTTAATTCTTTCACTAAAATGTTCATAAAAATGAAGTAAAGTTTGTATTTCAAATGATTATGATTTGACTTATTTTTAGACATAAAATTCCCATTTCCATGGCAATACGTTTAAAACTTAAATATTCTTTTTTCTTCTTCCCTTATAAATTATTGTATTTTGCAAATCTAGCCTTGGCTGTTGCTATTTTTTTCGCTGCGTAGGCGTGTACATATTTACGGGTTGACAAACATTTAAGAGAGGAACGGTTGCGCTTTGTTTTGTTCATCGTCACAAATTGGCACCGGAGTGGGAAACTGCGGAGTGGCAAGGTGGGAAATCTGCCTGACAGTCAGTCAGTCGGTCTATCCGTCTGTCTGGCAGATGGCAATTGCCCTGGTGGGGCGAAACCGGCCGGGGGAGGTGGAAACGGGGCTGAAAAGCTCGAGTGGGGGTGGTGGTGCCAGTGGTGCAAGTGGTGGTGGTGGACTGACAGGCAGCGTAATTACCCAGTGACAGGCATGAAACGTGTCTGCTCACGGGAGCCAATGTCATTTGTGCGCCAGCCAGCGTTATTTGTTCGAAATGTGGAATTGTGGAAAAGTGGAAATGTGGAAAAGCGCCGCCGCTGTAAATCGCAACTCGCAGATAATGGCCGCCGTAATTGGTGGCTCCGACCAAATTGCATGCGCTCGTATAAAAGCTGAAATGTAAATGGGTGTAAGCCGGTCTAAAACTAATAAGCGGCCCATTCGGCCGACCGCTATGTGGCCAAATCGCTATATGGCCGCCTGTGTGTGACCATATAGCCGTGTCCGTGTGTTTGTGTGAACAAGAATGTGATTTGTTAACAAGATTATGGCCCGCCAGCAGCAGCCAAAGCCAAATCATTTCATTTCGTCGTTTTTTTCCGCTTTTTTTGTTCGAGAGTTATGCCAAAAGAACGCAGACACATGTACACATTGTACATGCATTCGCGGCACTGCAATTATATGGCGAATACAAAAATAGGATGCGTGCCAATTACGGACAAATTGATGTTTGTTAGGTTGTAAACATAACAGCACAAAAAGCCCACAAAGCGTATCACTCGGATCGGATCCGTCGGATCCGACTACCGACCTACGCGATAATCATATAGCCGGCCATATAAATACGAGGTACTGCCTTCGGCCGATGTTGCGGGTTACGTGCCTGAAATTACGGGCCTCACAACCTCTGGTCACGGTTATTGGACAAATCGGACTTCTTACTAAGAGGGGTTCACTGAAAGATCTATTACTCAGGGGTTTTGTGGTATTATTGCATTGTAGTCCTATAACATTGAATAGTCTTATAAATATTTATCATAACTTAGTGGAAAGATGTTAGAAACTCATAATACAAAAAAAAAAATTAAAAAATGTTGGTATATATATTATTATTACTCCAATTTCCTCTAGTCATTAGCATGTTTTATTAAAATAAACGGACTTAAAAAATGTACCAACATTATATAATTTTACTTATTTTATAATTTTAATACATTTTTGGAACTTTTGCAAAACACCTTCGTTTTTTCTATATCATCTAAGTTACTTTCCCAAAAATCAAAAGCAAATTTTTAAAGCTCGCAATACACTTTTATTTATAATAGTTATAGTACCCCCTGTTTCAACAAAGATTTTTGACCCCTCAGTTTTTTAAAAACTCTATAGAGTGGCCTGAATACAAAATCACGGGTCCTCCTCCAAACTCTTGTGCTAATCACTATGAACATCCTCCACACTGCACGCAATCAGGATCAAAAAAGAAAAATAAAAAATGGGAAAAAAAGCAGAAGGAACGAGGAGAAAGGACGTCGAATTTACATTCCACGGGCAGCGGTCCCGAGATTCGTTCTTTATCTTGTTGTAAAATTCACCGCACACAAACTGTTGATTGTGGCTCCATAAAAATCCCATGAAAAAGAACCAAACGGAAAATAAAGGAGGACGAAAAGGGATTGGGGATCGGGATTGGGAAGACCCGAAAGTGAAAAGCGGATGAGCCGGATGCGCAACGGAGTTCGCATGGGTTGGGGCTTAATTTAGCTAGGAAGTTCTGGGGGCCGGGACCACACCACCGTAGACCATTATTGCAGAGGACGGATGGCTGACGATGGTGGGGATGGGGATGGGGATGCCACAGCCTCTGGTGGGTTAAAAAATGCGATAAGTGCACTGCTGAAGAGAACTGGCGGAGTGGAATACAACTGGATCACCCGGTTGCACCCACTTGTCGTCCTCGTTATTGCCGGAGACGCTGTTCGGTCTGCTGTTGTTGCTTTTTGTGGCCGTGCCCTGTTTCACAACTATGTTTTACAATATTTTGACGTTGTATTACACTGGCAGGACGAAGACCCCGAGCTCCGTGGAGCAATACGGAGCAATACGGAGCTGTGGGGGCAGGCGGCGGGAAAACATCAATTTGAGTTTTCCGCATTTTTAATGAATTTCCATGTTTTGCTGCTGCCGCGATTTTTTAGGGCCTTGCAATTAGAAAGAAAACTCTGCTTCAAAGGGAACTAGTAAATTACAGAATTCGTGTTTCGCTCCATTTCTACAGCAAAAGGTCTTAAAGATTATGCTTAACTTAAGTAATCTATCTAAAATTGTTTTTGGTTTAACCAAAACTAATTCTTGTAAGTCTTTTTTAAATAAGAGTTGTGATCACACAGAGAAAATTCTGACGTTCTCATCTGAGTTGTAAATGTTCTTAAAAATATAACGATATTTTTGAAGTTGAAAATGCTTTCATTTTGCTCGAATTAAGTTGAATTCGCGATATTTACAGTGTATATCTAAACAAATAAATAAATATATCTTAGTAGTGCATACTTATCATAAAGTTGTTAAATAAACTTATTTTAACTTTTCTCTTCTCATCATTACCTTCTAATATTGAGAACATTGACACGAAAATGTACTTACACGGTTTTCAAGAACGAATGTTCTCAATTCAAGAACAATGTACTTGAATATTTCTCCCAGTACTCATTTCATGAGTAAAATTAATAGAAGTTTTATAAAATACTTTAATTTTATGTAAAATTTATTAAGAATTTCTTACGCTTTAGAAAACTAGAAAGTTTATAAAATTTTTCTTCCCAAATCTGTCGAGTGTAGTATGTTATTCTTTTCTAAATTGACTTAGTTTCGAATTATAATTTCTTTATATTTATACGATTCTTAAAATGACTACATTTTCATATATCAACAAGCCCATTTGTTAGTTAGCTATGTATAGATAATACATTATTAAACCTCATTACAGCCACTGATTTTTAAAAACGATAATTTTGGTTATGTCTTTTCTCTAAATAGCGGGTTGCTTGTTTCTAATTCCAGTTATGGAGCCAGTTACGACCTGGCTGCTCGTCGCAAGAACGCCACCCGCGAATCCACGGCCACCTTGAAGGCCTGGCTGAACGAGCACAAGAAGAACCCGTACCCGACCAAGGGCGAGAAGATCATGCTGGCCATCATCACCAAGATGACCCTCACCCAGGTCTCGACCTGGTTCGCCAATGCCCGTCGGCGGCTGAAGAAGGAGAACAAGATGACATGGGAGCCCAAGAATCGCACGGACGACGATGACGACGCCTTGGTATCCGATGATGAGAAGGACAAGGAGGACTTGGAGCCGAGCAAGGGAAGCCAGAGTGGCAGTTTGGCCAAAGGTATTGGGAGAGACTGTGGGTATTTCCTAGGGTAAAGTACTTACAGCTGCCGTTTCTTTCAACCAGATGAGACCAAAGAGGAGGAGGATGCCATAGACGAGGACCAAAAGTGCTTGGGCCAGGCGAACATACTGAGGGCCGGCTTTGGCTATCCCTCGGCTGGCAGTGGGGCGGGCTACCCCGGGGGAGGTGGCTCCTCGAGTGGACACCCCGGTGGCTACCATCCGTATCACCATCAGCATCCCGCTTACTATCAGGCCGGCCAACAGGGCATGCTGCCCTTTCACGGCGAGGGCTCCAAGCTGCAGGGTCAGGATCTTGGGGATCCAAAAAACCAGCTAGGCCGGGACTGTGGCGTGCCGATTCCAGCTACCAAGCCGAAGATCTGGAGTCTGGCCGACACAGTTGGCTGCAAGACACCGCCGCCGGCTTACATGGGTCACCAAACGATGCAGCAGCAGCAGCAGCAACAGCAGCAGCAGCAGGCGCAGCAGCAGCAGCAATATCCTCCCCAGGATGCAGGACGGGATCAGCAGCTGTTCAATGGGGCCGCAGCTCCCTACCTGAGGCCGCACACCACGGCCTACGGGGGTTTTCTAGGGGCTACGACCCAGCAGCTGCATACTACGAGCAGCAATATCCCCTACAGCAATATGCCCCCGCAGCAGCAGCAGCAGCAGCAGCAGTTGCAGGTGGGCGGTACCATCCATACTACGGGAAGTTCGAGCGGACCTCTGCAGTTCCACAGTCGGCAGCATCCGCAGCAGCAGCAGCAGCAGCAGCATCCGCAGCAGCTGCAATCTCAGTCCACAGCGAGTCAGCGGGCGATGGGGTTTCTCGAAGCCCAACCAGATACTCCACCCCAAACTCCGCCGAATATGAAGGTGCTGAGCGGAGCTTTGAGTCTCCTGCCTACCGCTTCTCAAGCCCCTATGACCGCTACCTGTCGCAGCAGTAACGCCTTCGGATTCCCCTCCAGCTACCCCATGAACTTCTCGGCCCGGATCGGGGAGTACTCCCCGCGGGACGACTACAGCAGCGGGAACAGCAGCAGCAGTAGCTCCTCGTCGCCCCAGCTCCATCGCCCCAACGAGGCCATGTTCAAGCCGCTCTTCAAGAAGTTCACCAACTAATCGGACTGCATATATATACATATGGGTATATACTTTATGGGATCGTGCAAGAACCAGACGGATTGTGTAATATTAACTGTAGCCGTTTAGCGCGTTAAGTAACTTCAAGTTTCATTCAAGTTATATGTACATCGTATCTAGAGTACCAGATCAAATGTTTCTCTTCAAAATGCAATGTAAGCTTAGGCTAATTACTAAACTAGCGCAATAAGATTGTAAACTGTGATACGTTTTTCATTGTCTAACAGACTTCACACTAAACACTTCGTCTATATGAACACATAATCTAAATAATTTTAACTCGTTTAATAAAATTCTTTATAATCATGAAAAATTGAGGTGTTTTTATTTTAATGGTCTTTGGTTTGGTCAGGGGCTATCAGATGTGGACCTTGAAAGTAAGTAATTATTTGCAGAGAAATGAATCAAGTATTTATAACTCTAGAATTTGGAGCATTGAAGAAGCACAAAATCAAATGATATTGATGATCTAAATTATAAATGGATATACAAATATTCCAAATATTTTTTTGGGTTCGGAAGTACTTATCTTTCGAAATATTAATCAAGTATTTTAAATTATTTATCTCAAATATGGAGCATTAATTGGGCATTAATAGTAAAACTTGTATATCTTAGAAGATTAAAATATTGTTTAAGCTTTAATTGGATAATAAATATTGTTGTTTTAATATCGGAAAAAAATGGGTTTTCATGCATGTTAAATGAGCTACCTCTACCATTTAATTCATTTAAATTTTCGCCCACTAGCACGACGTACATGAGATGTTCCTAAAAAACCATATTTTATTGGGTAATGGCAATGTATGTACAAACATACCGACACATTGATCTGACTATCGATGTTTTAATTATTAGCTTGTAGTGTTTTTTCACGAAATTATTGCTAATTACCTTTTTTCCCTTTAGGTATTTATATTATTATTGTCATTCAATTTATAGTTTAAACATTTATTCTAATTCCGCGACAACTGCAACAGGCTTATACATAAAATAAAGATGCGAGTTGAACAAGTGCGATTATTGTATTTAAAATGAATTATTTCATTTGGTTTCTTATTGCCTAAATTAGGTTAGACGAAAAGTAGATGTAAAAATAATTTATGATTTATAAAGCATGTTTTTGATTTTGTAAAAGATTTTTTTAAATTTAAACTGCATTAAAATGCATTACAATAAAATTTAAAAACTCCAGCAACAACACGAAGATTTATTAAATACTTGTACTAAAAATGAAAGGGTCGGTGTTCACTTTTTAATATAAACTATAAGGTAGATTGAAAAATATAAAAACATGATTAAAGATTTTATATTGTTCAATAAAAAAATGGTTTCTTTCTTAGGTATTATCTTTGGAAAGTAGTTAGGAAAGGTTTTAAGGGATTCAACTTCCTTAGGCATATTACATTTTAGGTCTTCAAATGAATTAAATTTATTTCTAACCTTAGAAATAAAAAACTAAACTATGTAACTGTAATTATAAATTTATAAAACAAAATGTATTTTTAATAAAATTTATAAATTAGAACCGAATGCTTAAATTAAGCTTTAAATAATTAATAAATTGAAGTACTTATATTTTCCCAGTACACTGGGATAATCTGATATTGTTCTGTGTGTAGGCTTTCAGCCGAATTGACGCAGAAATTGTCAAATGCCGGGGACACGGGAAATGCCGTCCGCATGCGAGACAAACAAACTGGCATCTTTGTGACTGTGTTCGTGGGCTTCTACCTGAAACCCTGTGCATGTGTACGTGGAAGTTGGCTTTTATGGGGATAACAATTTGTAACGACTATCGCCGTTTGATAAATTAACATTTAGCAGTGGCTCGATTATGCAACAAATTGCCAATTCAATTGAAATTGACAGCCGACGAAGGCGGCCGAAGTTGCGATTTCTCGTTGCGATGAGGCCGCCGAATTAGCCGCGATGGTCGTATTTGTAAGTGCAAGTGATTAATTTGGTTTTCGTCTGACACAGTTTACACATGTACCTATGTAAGTGGGTAGACAGACGGACAGGTGGTGGACTCTGAAGACTTTAAAGAGCCACATGCCGGGCGGCGCTCACATGACCAGTAACTAATTTCTTAAACGGTTTTCAGTAATTCTATGGTGCCATCAGCGGGACATTAGTTCCGTTCCCAGAGTCTACATACTTGGGATCGAGTGCCCAGTGCCCCACTCGCATCGCTTTATGGTCTGTTTTACAATGCTAAATGACCGCGCTGGGCATAAAATTTCCCATTACACATGGGGCCAATCAGTAAGCCGGGTAAATTAATCGTATCCATGAGATGCGATACCATGCGATACAGCATACCTTACCGTACCATACCATACCACACCATTCAAGAGATCCTTCGCTGCGCCGCGCTTGTGAAGCGATCTCGTTTATGGGTCATAAACCATGGGATCGCGCCGGTTGCAACCGCAGCCACTCGACATTCCCGGTATTGTTTCGGATTGGGGATCGCAGATCGGTTTTGGATCCGAGCGGTTCGGCTTGGATTCGGTCACCAGCGGCGAGGATATACGACAGTTAACTTATCTTGCATCCACTTAACGTCTTGCGGCCATAAATCAATCCTATGGCCGAATGCTCGATGGCAGCCAGCAGGCGAATTAATCACTTTGAAAATTGTTACCCATTTGGAAACTTGTCGCATTTGCTTTCCAGCCCCAGTCGCAGTCGCAGTCGATCTCGACCCGTTTCCAAGTATAAGTATCGCTCGGACTGTCGTGTGTGGGCAATCCTTCAACACCATGTGAAAATCACGGTAATTTATTATTGACAGTCGCAGTAGTAGGTACGAGTCGTATTTGTGATTAGTTGCCTTTTCTATGCCCAAATCCCAGAAGGGGAGATCTTGACGGGACTGGGATTTGGGCAGTCATCTAGTCATGGTCAAGTGGCATCCAGGGGCCTCTTTTCTAATGTCGTGGTAACGTTTCTAGATGCAGAGGCCCCAGTGAATGGCACATCAATTTTCTTTTTGTTCAGAGTGCCGAAAACGGTAAACGGTTAAGTTGATTTAAGACAACCCCTTCCCCTGCTTGGGATTATTCGGATATTAATGTAGAGCTCAAGGTTTTTAACTGTCAGTCATTACGTTCCCCAAATATTAATCCATGCGCATCGGGGATAAAAAAATTTAAGAAGCACATTAAATCTGGTCATTTGCGTAAACGAATTAGCTTCAGTCTCATCCATTGTTTTAAGACATTAGTTATATTTTTAAAGCTGACGTAAAAAATTACGTGCGTCTGGTGGCTTGCATTAATATTAGTTAAGAAATAATAAGATAGATACCTATGACTACAATTTTAAACATCTGTAACCTTTGAAAAAATACAATATTTAAAATCTTAAACATTTAAATATTAAATAAAATACGCCACACACTCCAAATTAAGCAGTTGAAGTTCTATTTAATTAATTCAAAATGTCTAAAGTGAAAATAATATTTTCTATCTTGACTAAGTAACATTAAAATTAAATACTGGAATTGAACATGCGTTGCATTAAATATTATATATGTTTATTTAGATAAAATAATACATATTGAATTAAATAAGCAGATATTAGTTATATTTATACTATTCTATTTTATGATCCGTGCTGTAAAAGTAATACAATAAAATAAGTAGCAACAACTTTGTGCCAAAAACAAATAGTTCGCACTCATGAAATACTTTTGTTTGATAAACCAGCGTACCGTAGCTGTGAGCAAATATGCTGTATTAATTTCCAATGCTAACCCCTTTCGGTTGCCTTTAATTCGCAAATATTTAAGCCAAACAAACACAATGTTCGTGCGTCTTAAGCATAAACAATAGAAATGTATTCCAAATTGCTGGGGCTAAGCCTAAGCCGCTTTCTCTTATCTAAAGTTTGCCTAAATACTCAAGTCAGCTTAAGCAATTAGTTGCATTCAACGTTATTGATCCGGAAATCGTGTAGGATATTTTATTAAATTTTCACAAATTTTCATATTAATCGCAAATATTCACACTCAATTATAAAATACCAAGGAACACAAATTTGCCCGGAATAGTGAAGGGGAAATTCCTTGAGATCCCGACATTCTGCTGGAATAGACAGCCCATGGAATGGGGTCTTTTTCGGGGGTGGCTGGAGTTCCAAGATGCTACAAGAATGCAAAGTGTCATTTAAGTGAAACAAGACGAGAACAAATACACAGCATCCAAGCAGTCCTCGATGTCGCTGGTGTGGGCTGCAGAACAAGGACCAACCTCATACCCAATCCCATTCCCAAGGACCAACCCTTTCCCGGGTTGCAGTGCATCCTCAACCACGCAGCTTACTTACGCAGCTTCTATAAATTATAGCTGCCGCTTGTCATGTACGGAAATCCTTGTGTCAGTGCAGCCGAGATGCCAGGACTCAGGATGCCAGCAGGATCCCGGCTCCAGCCTCCAGCCTCCAGTTTCTGCCTTTGACAGAGCCTGGCTGGGCGATGCGTTTGTTTTCAACAGGATTAGAAACTCGTTGCAACGCACAAAAGCCTCAGGAACAATTCAAGCAGACACATCTCGCAACTATAACAATTAATATCCTGAAATTGCATCGTGACATGAGTGTGTAGTCTGTCTATTCCGGCTGCTGCCAAAGGAACAGCGCACACGAGGGCGTATACTTGATGGCGTATGCTAATTTCCCTAATGCCTTCTTCGAGAATCCCGGCGATTGTGTGTGAGTTATAGACTCGACGCAATGCAATGAGCAACCCTTGCTTTGGTCTGGGGCGGAGTGTTACTTAAAGGAAGTTGACTAGAGGAAATCCTAAGAATATCATTTAATTAAGTAAATTTCATAAACTGGTATTAAGATCAAGATATTTGGGCTTTGTTTTGATTGTATTGAAAATATGGGTGTAATTTGTTTAGTTTGTAATTATTAGTTTCAATAACAGATTGACTATCTTATGTTTTGTATAGCCAGTATAAAAAACAGTTGAATAAGTAACAAACACATTATAAATTATAATAATTAAAATCAATGAAAGAATAACGTCCTTACGAAATTATCAATTAGGTATTAAATTTTTACTAATTAAATGACATTGTCTTTAATATTTTTAACACTTCTTTACGATTTTTTTAAAAATGTAGAAATAGGAAACTGTAGTACACAAGGGAAAACCAAGTGCTAGAAACGATCCTCAAAAATAACCACATGAATTATGATGAAAGTTTCCGAATAATAGTTCAGCTGGAAGCACTGGAAGCTTTTCTAGGAGACAATGTATACGATTTGTCAATGGATTTCAGAATAATTGATTACAGCCAACCAAAAGACATTTCATCATCATCTATTACGATCCACACGCCTCGGCTTAGAGTCATATTTAATGGACATGTATGGTGGGCAATCAATCATGACCATACCTCGGTGGGTCTGGTGTCCCAGAAATTTAAAGAAACGGAGAGTTAAACTACGAGAAATCCGAAAAGAGAAAAATAACAAACTAAAAGCGCCCACAATATGGGGGACCAATGGACACCTTTGTCAAGGCAGCTGATTATTCTTGACATCGGCGCGCTACACTCGAGTATACAAATGTATATTTAGACAACTGCCATTGATAAGACAAGCCAAAATAATTATGACCATTAGGGCACATTAGGCACTGGTGTTGGGATGTCTCCGCGATCGCAGCACCTTGAGGGATAAACACTTGAGATTTGGAGATCGCTATTAGCTGGAGGTGTTTAATAACAACTCAAATTTAATGGGGTGTTTTTTAAACGTTAATTTACTTGCAGTTTTTTGGTAAAATATTTCTAGGTTAATATATTTACCCATTTAAAAATTGGCTTTAAAACATTTTGATATAAATACGTCTGTTTTAAAAGAAATAATTATAAAGGTTTAAATTATGAACTGAAAAGAGTAATCTTAGTTTATACAATATTTTAGAAAATATTCTATACCTATTTGTTTTATAAAAAGTAAGTGAAAAGCATATAGAATTTGTGTGTTTTTAAGGTAATTATGAGACACAAAAGAATAAGTTTTTATTAATTTCATAGGTCCCACTTAAAAGTATTTGTTATAGGGGCTTAAAATCGTATTTCTGACAAAAACCATTTTGTAGGCGAGTATTAGTTTTTCTTTGCGTTCCGCCAACATAGGATAAGCACATTTTAAAACAAATAAACTGGAGAGACCAACAGGGCATTGAGTTAATTATGCGGGACAGGAAAACGAATATTTTATTAATGAAACAGAATTTTTCACATCTTAATGAGATGGTTTTTTTAAGCAGAGAACTCGGAAAATGTCGCCACATCGTCTGCGTTTTCCACGCATGCATCAGAGTTCTTTTTCTCGGGAATAGCCTTTGGGTATGCATTTAATGGGTGTCTCTGATTCCTAGAGCAGGTATTTAAGATGGCCTATCGGGTTTCAGCATCAACTTGGCGGTCTAATTAACATGACAAAGAAATGTCACGTGTGGAAATTTATGGACAGCACTATGGAACCGAACAGAACTGAGCTGCAAGGTTGCAGATGGCCACGATAGTATTTACGATGCCGTTTGATTGGTATACCAATCGATTTCCTTGCCGCCAATATTTCAACGGTCTCCGATTCTCCAGAGAACCTGGAACCCAAAACCCATAGAGAGGTGCCTGGACCTCAGCCAGGCACTCAGCCGATTCCGCTGTCGTTAAAACAGCTAATTTTATTATGCGGCTGACATTTACTATCTGCAGGTTTGTCGCCGTTCTCCAAAAGATATCCACCTCGACCCGCAGACAAGTCGGATCCGAAAACATCGCGTCCAAAAACATCCACAGAAAAACCGAGAGAGAGAGCTTCGGTTCTTTTCACTTATCTTGTTCGAGTGTGTTATGTTCATCCATGATTTGTATTATACACGCTGTTTGAAATAAATTTAAATTGTGTTACCGATTTATAAAGCACCGTCCGGCCAGTCCAGATTATGCGTTTTGTTAGACGATTTCTCTTATCTTAATGCGGCCGGTGTTGGAGACAGAATGTCTGGTCAACTCGAGTCGAGTCGATTCGATTCGATTCGAGTCCAAAAAGGGCGATCCCACACGTTTCGTGGCATTGTTTAATGGAATTTTCTTGTAATGCGTTCTGAAATTGGTTTTTAAAGTGCGGGTCCAACATTTAATTTGTTTGTTAATAGTTTTCGAAATGCGTGTGCAGGCTGCACCCTTTTGCCATGAAAATAAAGTCCTATCTGAGCAGCAATATCGATATCGTAACTGCATCTGCAAATGCATCGGCCTGGATATCTGTATCTGTATCTGTATCCTGTGGATATCTGCCCATAATATAGCCTGTTGTTGCTTAAATCGGGCGTAAGCGAATCAATTCTCATTTTAATTTATTGACACGAACACAAGCGCCATTGCAATGGCCCTGGACACGGACATCGAATGCCCGGAGGCCGGAGTCCAGGGTCCTGAGTCCGGAACCCATAGTCCGTAGTCCCGGTCTCGAGGCCCCCATCTCCAAGCCCTCCTCCACCGTTTTCCCGGCTACATTGCACCAATTATACAATAACTCGACTACAATGCAATTTGCATTGTGCTGCAAATTGGAACGCCGATGTCCGATGGCCAAGAAAGGAGACACAAGCGATGGGCATTTAATAAATGCGCATACGCCTCGTGGCCGCTGGCCGGATGCCTTTTGCCTGCTGCCCTGTGGCTGGCCGCCAAATAGGTACATTAACTGCAGACCCAGATACTCCCAATGCCGCTCTCCATCCCTCCACCGTCGCAGGATATCCCGGCCATCCTGCTCTGAGCCCTGGTAAACGCAACACATAATTATTTATTGAATTCACGGACGACCGTATAATGTTATTTACCAAATGAAGTGCTTTTCATGGCAGACATTGGATTGGATTGGATGCATTATGTTAGTCGATCTGACACTCAAACGGATCAGCGGAAATCGGGAACCTAAATTGAAAATATGATTAAGGAAAAGGGTTTCAACTGAATAAATTAATTACAGGAGATTGAAAGCAAGTATTTTATATTATGGTTTTAAAAGAGTAATGTTCCAAGGCATGACAATGTTTTTACAGATCTCAGAATAATTATTAGAATAAGTTCTTGAAGTATATATATGTTTTAAATTTTGATCAAAGATACAGTTTAAATATCTAACTGTGGAGCTTACATTTTTATTGAAATTACTGAATAAAAATTGAAGTTATTTTTTAGTTTTGAACACTCATAAAATAACTCTACATACATTAAATAATGAAATTGCGCAAGAAATGTCTGCATATTCAAAAATAAATGCTTAATAAATGAATTTAATTCAAAAACAACATTTTTGAAAATATTTGAATTTGAGTAGAAAAAAGTATAGGAGATTTGATGTTAACTATATTAATTTCATAATAAAATAAATGTTTAAAAACCCTTAAAATAATTACGTTTGTTCAATTTATGCTTTTATATTTTAAAATAATGGATTATTAAAGTCAATGGACTTACTACGCTTTTTAGTTTGCGTGTAAAATCGACATTCAAAATTAGTTTTTTTTAGTATTTTGTTAACAATGTGTGCTAGTTGTTTTTTCAATCTTCTCTAATAATTTCAATTTGTAAGGAATTGAGTAAATGAAAAGAGTTAATATAAGGTCGTGGACACTAAAATTGCCAAATGACATTTGCTTACACCTAAAAACATGTCATTTTAAAGGATCATTTTTCACAAAATCGACAGAGAAAAACTACGTATTCCGCGATACTCGCACTGAAAACAATATTGCCTGCCTAAGTGGGTCGATGGCTTCTGGCCCGCGACTAATCATCGTTAATGCCGAGACGTTTCTGGCTGCCCGAACTGAACTCAGGCTGCATAATTGATGATTGCTTTTAAAATGCGCCGACATGCGACTGTTGTCACCAGTGGAAAACCATTTTTTACAGCCGGAGCATTTACACTTGCCCGCAATTAGTTTACGATGCTAATGCTGGCAGCCGGTTCAGCATTGTTTCAATTTGTTTTAATCGATTCGCGTTAATTTTCAAATCTTGTTTTACTTTTGAGTGACTTCCCCAATGTGACGGCACGGGCGTTTGGCTACATGAATTGCTGACACTAACATGCACCTACATACCTTTAAGCAATGTCATAATCAGTTTTGTGTGGAAAATGGAACACCTTACAACTAAAAAATCGATCTTGTGAGGTGTGATTAGTGTTTGCATTCAATCAATTTGAATTAACTGAAAGGTATTATTATATAAAGAAAATGTTTAAATATATTTGTGATAGAACGACTATTTTCTATCTCAAGTTTAAAATGTTTATTCAATTTAGTTTAATATACATCGTTTATATTCCGCAATATAATTATAATATAATTTAAGCAATATAACTTAATTTATTGAACATTTTTATTAGACTCCAATACATTGCTTTACTTGTGAATTCAAATATATGCAAATTACAGAGGGTGGTAATGATAGTTGAAAAATAAACCAGGTAATTGCGTTTGTACTCAGTCAAATTTTGTTATAAGGTATAAGGTATAAAAAGGTATTTAATTGTTATTACAAGATTTAAATTTGTTACATAATTAAATGATAATAATTATTTGAATTGTTATATAGTTAAAAATAAATTTTCTCGGTTATATATACATATAATAATAGTTAATTATAATTATATACCAACTCATGACACAAATTAAATAAAAATGTATATTGCTGAGGCTATAACCTTAATTATTAACGATAATTGCTAAATCGATCAGATAAATCAGAAACTCAATTAATTTAAATTTACTGAAGGGATTGAATATTTATAGCTAGTTATACTCGTTTATATATTCCAGGTAAAATGGATATACTTTTTGATATCACCAGACTAATATTCTGTGTCCAATTTTATTGAGAGCAACTACAGTAAAAGACAATTCACCTAATGTTATTTATATAGTTTAAATTAAAATGCTTTTTATAATTTGTTAATTGTATACCAAACCAAATGCATATTCCATAGGTAATTAATGATTTCAACGCACGTTGACCTACCCACCGAACGGAATAAACATGTTTAAAATAAAGTAAAGTATTCTCGTTAGCCCGGGGAAATTAAAAGTTTGTGGAGTGAACAGAGCTACGGATGGATGTGTATCCACATGGAACATGGAAGCGACATCCCTCGGTGGCGATGTTCCGAAATGCGCAACACGGGATGATGCACTAATTACTGAGCTGCGCCGCTAAATGGGCGGAATTATGGGGGATTGGAGTGGCAGTGCCGGGGAATGCCGCCCGTAAAGTGCCTGTCAAGGTGCGTCAACGGGCCTACATAAGTACACACGCATATTTCAATGACGCACTGTGCGATTTGCAAACTAATCTGCAATTTATTACGACCCTGCCAGCCCTGGCGACAGGTATGCACTCGTACTCGTACTCGAACAGACATGGAGCTGGGTCCCATATAACACCATTGCACCATCCACAGTTTACCAGCTCGCATCCGTAGTGCCCAGCCGTAACGCACTTGCAATTGGCCTTAACTTGGCCCGCAACTCGTCAAAATGATTTATTTTTGATAAATTGCCACGGCCGCCGCTCCACTAGAGGCAGCTACATCGCGGCAATTTTGCAAATGATTTACACGGAATGACACGGAATTTAATTTCGAAATTCGCAAATGTTGTTCACTTTGGGTGGCAAACATGAATCTCGCACTTTTCCGCGGCCCGAAATGGCTTCCCTTGGCTCCGTTTCCATTTCCTCTCAAGGGATAAGTGGACATTATTTATAATTGTGCTATCATAGTCAATCCGTCATGCGGGCCCCAGCCCGATCTACTTATAAAAAGTGTCTATTTATAAGGTGGCACAGGCACAAGTGTATTCCGCGCAAATTGGAGTGTTAAATGCTCTAAAGAAGCTGTCAAATAAATTACCTTGGCACAATGCGCATTTCTTGGAATTTTTGTTGGATTTCAGCAGTGAGTATAAAATCACAAGAAGTTAATCAATAGGAGAGTGCAATTTTAAGTATAAGAATAACTTAAGATTCAGTTTATCAAATGATGGTGTTTGATACCTTCCAATTAGTTTTACGAGAAGTTAAGTTTGCCTAAAGTTTGTAATTATCCGCTTTTATAGCACACTTTTTGTTGTAACGAACGAACTTTTGGTAATTTCGAAACTTTGTATATCCTTGAACTCATTTCGGTTCTCTAAAGTACAGGTGAGTACTTAAAACCGTGTTCGCCACTCCCTCTTGAGGGACTCAACTTGGCAACATCAAACCACATCGGTAGCGAAACTTTTCTTGTTCGAAGTGGAAGCAAAGGGCACAACTAAGATTGCAGTCAATTAAGCAGACTGAAAGTTGAGTAATATAGATTTATTTTTATGTTGTCGTAATGTTAGTGTTAGTCACCATCATAGAGCTAAAATATTTGTATTGTATTTTTTGTGTGTGCATAACAATAACTATTTTGCAGCTTAACAAAGCAGACGTTTCTCAGTTGTGCATTACCATTTATTGCCTTAGGACTAATTTAAAGTTTTTATTTTAAAATGTAATTTAAAATCCATTTTAATATTTATATTTTATCAAATCACCCTTTGCTGTTCTTACAGTTTTGATAAAATACTCTACTTATACCTTTTTAGAGGTACTCTAAGCTTCTAAAAATCTCTTAAAAATAAAAATGTTTGGAAACATTATCTTTGGTTTTCAAAGATTATTTGCTATAACTATTTGCTAAGCTCGAAGTAATGTATAGTTATAATATTACTATAACCGAACTTCTTTGTAAGTGAGATGAAATGCCAAACACGTTATATAAATAATATTAAAAATCAAGACCTCGAGATTCGAATAACAATAATTTGATTTATATCAATACTTTTTTCTCATTGTACGTGGTATTACAAATAGTTAGGTTTTCATTATTTTCAAAAATAAAATTGGTAATTGAAATGGTCTTAACATTAAATATTGCGTCATTAGATTAATGTTAAGTACTTAAAGTCACTTATAATTTGACCTTTTTCATCGGTTTTATTTCGTTTTTCATTCACTTTCTTTGTTGGACTACTTTAGATCCTCATTAAATCGCCATTAGAATAAAGTGCTGACACTCGCAGTCACTTCCGACGTGCTAATCATGCCAAACACCTAGATCCCTATTCCGAATACCCAAGGACGGGGCATGTGGCAGTGTCGGTCGTGACGCATGCCACCGACAGACGGACAGCTGTCCATACAAAGCATCTACTTATAATTGCCGTGGGCCCCACAAACTATATAGTGGCACTTCCAGGTCCCGACTTATCACGTGCATGGCTTGGCACCGATAATTCTGGAGCGGTCGCTCGACGAAAACCAATTGGAGATTCGAAATCACGTCAATTGTTGCGACAATCAATCGTGACTGCGGATGGGATGTCGATGTCAAAACGCCGACAAAAGGGAACGCACGCGCAAAGAATTCGGAGGAAAGGGTCCGCACCATTCCAATACCCATTCCTACACCACATACATATACCCATTGCCTATTCCCAGTCCAAATCGGGGTCTAACACATCGGATGCTTTTGACTCCGGCGATCGGCACTTGAACCACAAAGAGCACCGATTTGTTGATTTGTTTTGAAAAGTGAGTAAATAAGTATGTTTCCATTTGTGAATGTTTGGAGAATGAGAATGTTGTGTGCGCTTTTGTTCTGTTTGATCAGCAATTTCGTTTTCGAGTGGTCGATAAGATGGCCAGGTGATGATAGTGCTATCTGGAATGGCTGATAACGGCCGACACTGATTGGTGAGTGGGCTTGGCCGCCACCCACCCACCTGCCAGCGCCTGGGGTTCCCAATTCCGGCTAAAAATGGAGAATATGCCCTAGGATTATGGCAATTTGTAACAGAATCTTTAGTGTTGATACACGGAACATGGCTCCCCTCGGAGTCGTGGCTTAAAACTCGAACCCGAACTCGAACTCAGACCCAAAACACAAACGAAAACAAATTCATTTAAAGCAATTTGCATGGATAGTCCTTTTTGTGCTTGTTACGGTGACTTTATCGTTTATCGTTTTGCGAAAAGGATTTTATTATATTCACCAGAAACACTATCCTTCCTCCTTTGCATGTGTGTGAAGAAGATTTTTCGCCGAGAGTGTGTCTGTGGGCATCTGTGTGTGTGTGTGCCACATACTGAAAAGCGACAATTTCATGTCCAAATGCTTTCCAGGTGACATGAAACAACACTTAAGTAAGAAGCCTTTCAGGGGAAGGAGGAAGCTCTCTGCCTGCAACTCTCCGTGCAGCTGTATTCATGCCACCACCCACCTCCCATCCTGCCATCCACCCATCCACCCACCTCCCCACCCACCCACTCACACATTAACAGTTCAATTTGTACACACTCGCATTTATTAGAGTGTGTGTGCGGGTCTGAACCAACGCACCTGGCGTCGCTCGAAGAATAATATCTCTTAACGCCAAAATCTACATTTAAATTGTTTTCAATATAATCTGCATGTCCTGTCCACCGAGTGAGGAATGTTCAAGTTTGTGTTGCACTAAATGAAAACAGAGCTCAGACAATGGGAGTCCTGGGATCAGGACGTTTGTGGGGACGGACCGGCAGGTGCTCCCCAAGAACTGCGACATGTGCCACAGTTCGCATGTCCAGAATCATCAAACAAATCACTCACAGAAATCAGAAACCTAGAGAAATGCACTCGTTGGAACATTTCGAAGGGTGATTCCTTACGAGGGCAAATGTGTCGAAAAATCGTATAGTTTTAATGGATTCATAGGTTAAAAAAGTCCCAATCATTTGTTTTGTGTTGGTTTTAAAACCCTTATGATTAAAATTTAGTTTTTTTCTAAATAGTTCTTTATTTTTGAGATAAATTAAATACATTTTATGAACCTGTTGTTGCTTAATTTTAGTGTATTAATTTCTTGATGTATATAATTTTAAATATTTTGGATAACGGTAATAAACGAATACTATTTGAAAGCTGCATGACAATTAACAATTTAGACTACAAAACGTTGTTCTTATTAGCTAAAACGTACTGGTTTTATTCATTTTATTGCTTCTAAGTACCCATATAAGAAGATTTAAATTTTTTTAAACAGTTTTTAAGAACTGAAATTCTTTCCAAGGCATTATTCTCAATTAAATAAGCATTTTTTAATATTGAATTCAAGAAAACAACTCTGGTCTCCCAAAAAATGTGTTTTCTTTATTTTAAAACGCGTTTCTTTCATGTGCATCCTTCCAAATCTGGTGGGTACTCCCCGAACCCATGAAGTGGGTGTAGAATTTCCTGGCGCCGCCAAGGGCGTCCAGCAATTGAGTGTACAATAACTGTAACGATCACGAGTCGGCCAGGCTGGCACTTTTCCCAAAAATACTTGATGCATTTTCCTATGCAAATGACACACTGGCGCACACATTTACATACGAGTACGGGTACATTTGTAAGTACTGAAAAAAGGGACACATGTGCGTCGCTTTTGACTTTGAGATGCGCTCGCATTTATAATAAATGGCAGCGCGTTAACACCCCAAAACATTAAAATACTCATTTTACAGAAATTCCCCAAAAATGTTCCCCTCCCCGGCTGCTCCGCTTACCATTAATTAGAACGTACTCGACTTGAGGACCCTCGAGTGGACCCGGCCACGCCCCCATCCCCGGATCGAGTGAATTCGGATTGTTTGTTTGTTTTTTCCCATTTCGGTCTCTGGTTACGATTAGCTAGTGCCAATTAGCTACGATTTTCCGTGAAGGGGCCTCGAGACGTTCTAGAATTTAGGATTTGAGAAGGCCAATTTCTGTCTATTCGAATGTTTATTTGGAAGAAAAATATGTGATTTATAGAAATTGTTCAAAGCATTTTTCAACAACACCTTAAATATTTTTAATGCTAATTTATATCTTTCGGATTTATTTTATTGATCATAAATACGGGTTTTATTTATATTTAGACGATCTTCATTTAGACATCTTCATGTTTCATATCAAATTATTTTATTAGTGACTGGAATTCTTTAACTGATGTTTTTATAGTATTCACAAGGGGTTTATTTTGTATGGTTTTTCAAGTAAGTATCAAAAATATACATTTGTTCAGTTTGATATTTCTCAAATATATTACAAATTATTATGTTTTTTAGTCTGTATCGCCTATCACTGTCATTACAGATTGATTATTATAGATAATTAAATAATTTTTTAGAAACAGAAATATTAAAACATTTTGGTTGTTTTTTCTTATAAAATGTAAAAATAAATAAATTATATAGAACAAACCAAGTTCGATTTTAGGTCACAATATTCAGTTACACAATTGTATTTGTATCACTAAAGTTCTTTTACATATTTATATGTGTTATTATTGAAATATAATATTATAATTATTTTCAATAAAGGTTCCAACATATTTCTCCCCTTCTTCACTTGACTTTTCTATTCCCCTTTAATAAACTTCAGATGATCCAAATCTTTAGTACCTCCGTAGTTGTTTTCCCAATTATTTTCATATTGTACTTTTTATCAAAATCGGAAAATTCCTAGCCAACTTAGGCTGAATTATCCAATTGGGAAGCCTTTCGATCGTGGTCCGCCATGAAATCGCTTCCAACGGGGAAAGAGAGGGGAAGGCAGAAAGAGAGCGGCGATTCACTTTCCAGTGCCTGGGGGTGGGCGTTCTCTGGCAGAGGCAACAACAGCCCCAGAGAGATTCCCGTCTCTCTCGCAACCGCACCACTCGTTGCGGGAGCAGGCGAGATGGCTGCTGTTCCCGACTGACGCTGGCCAACCGGAAACCAGCTGCAGGCATCCCGCTCGCACGCCTGCTGCGCTCTCTGTCACACACAACCGCGCTGCTCGCCGAGCGGCCGAAAAACAGTCTGTTTCGAAACGCGAATAGGTGCGCATCTTCGCATCTTGGCATCTCCGCCGCGTCGCCCAAACCAAAAACTCGAAAAAGCCGAGACGAAAACGAGTTACAGTCACTGGATAAGTCGCAGCCACGGTCACTGGATTGAGGCGCAGTCACTGCCGTCACCGTTGAGATCCCGCTGACAGGTTGCGGAACCCGTTTTACTGGAGCGTCGCCAGCGGATCGGATCGGCAGATGCAACCGCCGTAAAAAATAAAGTGCGTGCAATAGTTAAAAATAAATACAAAAAAGGAATCACAGCTGCGAAAGACCCAGTCAAAAACATAAAAAACCAACCTCAACTTTCGAAAAAAAATTCAAAAACTCACTATAACATTTTAAATTTTGAACCTTATAAACAAACTGTCTATCAATATCAACAAAAACTGGCGTTTATTTAAAAACTATAATCAGTGTACTCAAGAAAATTATATTTTTCAAAATATTAACCAATACCCACAAACCATAAAAGAAACATATCCCAAATCAGTTAGTAAACTCGCTAACCAAACATTTAAGACCCGCTGTCATCTTTGACTAAAGACTGAAGAGCCGCGTACATTTGTAAATCTGTTTGCGGCAAACACTTGAAGCCAATTTGGTTTGCTGGCTCTGAGTGTGTTTTTTTCACATTTTTGAAACCGGCCGCCAAAGAGTCAAACGGAGTCAATAAAAATGAAGTAAAAACGGATGAAAAAGAGCAAAGTCACACAAAACAAACAAAACATTTTCCGGCTCCGGCGACATTAACAGAACTGCTCGACATCGACAATTTGTTTTATCAATTTTCAACAAGGCCAGCAGCAACAACAATAGCGCAACACCCAACAAGCCAGCAAACAACAAAAGCGCCCAGAGTGCTTAGCCGTCGAGCACGCACGCCAAAGCCACCCAGCCACCCACCACCCAACCACCCACGCGAACCTCCCTTAACCACCCACCACCCCCACAACCTTGGGCACCCGCACCCAACCCCTTTCCGAGGGCTCCGCCAGCATCCGCATTCGCATCCACATCCGCATCCTCGATAGCCAAAAAAAGAAAATAAGGAAAATAATAAACAACAACGGACGCCCCACAGTGAAGCCAGGCACAGTGAACCCGCTTGTCGCCGCGTTTTAAGCCAACTCAGCCAGCGAGACAATGGCTGCATATGCGCAGTTTGGATACGCTGGCTACCCGACGGCAAATCAGGTGGGTCTTTATATCTGGGGAAGTCTTTTGGGCCACCTTATAAGCTCAACTGTTTCTCTTAAGTTTATATCCCTAAGTACCTTTTATAGAGAGCTTTGGTTAAGATTAGTATTGGAATTAAAGCAGATTCATCAAGATACTTAACTAAATGGTTACTGAAAATGTAATATTATATGATGTTTAAATTTAGGGTAAATATAGGATTTTTCAGATATATTATATATTATCTTTTTTATAAAATGAATAGAATATTTTTGCGATAAAAATTCCATATAATAGAATGATAATATAAGTTGAAGTTTTTTTTAAGTTTTTTTTAAATATTCTGTTCTCCTTATTCCTAAATTAACCTTGAATTCCAAATAAATTTCTTACTTTATAAAGACTTAAGATTTTATTCCTTCTTAAAAATAAGAAGAATTAAAAGCAGCTGTTGGGAACAATGACCGAACCGCTTTTAGAATCGTAAATTTTTATTATATTACATATTATAAATATCTTATCCCAAACAAGCCATCCAAAATATCGAAATCGTTTGTTTAAATTTAGTGCAAACAAAAAACCAGTTAAATGATTTCGAATTCTATTTAAAGAAAATGGTATTTATATGGCTACTGGCGTTAAATTTGCTTATATTATATTTTGATTTACACCTCTGTCATTTCAATATGCAGCCATAACTTAATCATTTAAATATACTCTTCACAGCACAATTTATTGAATTAGCCTGCGTTTAAAATAATATTTGGCACACCCAGAGGCAGGAAGGATATTTTTCACAAAACCAGAAACTTAGTGAGTCAGTCGAGAAATTCGGCCACAGATTTTGGCATGTGCGAGGGAAATCTTTAATAACGCTTGGTGGAAATGACTTTAAATTTGCATTTTGAGCCGGGGCAAGCGGGCTGCGTCGGGCAGGGGCGGCACATGAATATTCAAGCACTTTGGCACCGGTTGGGGCTCCTGGATCCACATATATCCATAATATAATGGCCGCCCCGCCGCCAAGAAATGTTTCACAATTTAGGACAGCCGTCACCGCCATCGCCATCGCCTTGGATGCATTCGGGGCTTTCGGGGAGTGGCGGTGCATCGTCCGAGGGCTGGTCATAATTACCCGGTATTCCGAGCTCAGTAATTCAAATTAGTTGGCCAAAAGGGGGGCCGCAGGGCCGAAACACTTGCAACTACAAAGCCCTTTCAATGGCTGTGTAATGCCTTGTTCGACGACTACTATGTGGTCTAATGCGTCAATGCTAGACTTATGCGTTTATCCGGGGTCTGTGTCCTGCTGCCAATATATAGTATGTACCCATATATACATATTTAGCAGGCCATGTCTGCTGGCATAAATTTATGCTAATGAAGCCGCCGGAGTGGTGGACCATTTATTATAATATGCAAACTTGGTAAATTACAATAATTAAAATAATGAACGCTCAGATTATCGACTATAATTATGGCTGCAGCCTGCAGATGTGCAAAGCCGCCTTCCTGCCTTCCTGCGATCGATTAAAAGCCGCCAGGATTTTGTCATCGTTTTGCCTCATTTGCATTTGGTTTTTGCCACCGAAACTGGAGGCCATTTAGTCGGCCACTAAGCCCAATTAAAGACTGGTCCCCGAGATCCTATCGACTGGGTGCCAAATTTATAAACCTCACAATTTATGCAGTGCACACACACACACACAGCCCCGCCGGCGCATTCATTAATTTAATTTAATTTTAATTTCAACGCCAAGACGGCATTCCAAAAATGAGGCAAAAACGGCGACGCATGCAATATATGAATTTAATCAACGGCTGACAGTTGGCAGTAGCAGCGAATCGCACATCGAATTCTTAACTTCCCATGCGAGCTGTTCACGCATTTCATGGCAAAATAACTAAAATTCTAAGGCCGCAAAAAGCGGCGCGACGATGTCGAGAGTCCTGGACCTATAAGCTACATAGTCCCATCCCATCCCCAACTCCTTCGGGACGCAAAAGGAGAGGACAGCACAGGGCCGTAAATGATGCGAGAAAAAACTAATATTTCGCAGTGTGCATTCCATAATTGATTTATGAATTTTTAATGCAAACATTGAGACCGCAGTGGGGAAAGAGTTGTTCTGCTCCGCCGCGACTTCTGCCCGAACTTAATTCAATAAGCGAGGAGCGATGCGGCCACGCAGCACAAAAACAAAGCAACTTATTCGCATTAGCAAAAACGCACTTCGGAGCTGTCCTTTTGGTATTCACATGCACACGGAGAAAAAGTGGAGACATTTTTAAGAACTTTCAAATAAATTTGTTTAACACACTGCTTGATGTATTCTGTACCCTATACAAATTACAAAATCTATACATTTTTGTGGAGCTTATCTATCACATTCTACTAAATCCCTATTATATTTTTCGTTTAAGCTCTTTTCCAAGCCCATACAATTATTGGTTAGTTTTGATATTGATAGAAACTACATTTACCATGACCGTTTTCTCATCCTCAGGTTAAGCTAAAAGTAAAAGTTTACCCCTATATTGAAAAATGTTTACTCTGCAGACATATGAGGAACAATAGGGAAATAACCAACCACTAATTTCTTAAAAAATAGACGAAAGTAGGATTTAGGGAAGGATATGTCTTATATTTTGGACATATCTTACGAAAACAATATAGCTTTCCTGCAAAGGGCTAGATTTGGAAACCTACTGTTTGCTTACCATAAGAATGAGAAAACTGACCTCAGTTTTCTTTTATTCTAAAGACTTTTTTAAATAATGCCTAATACCTTGTTTTACACAGTAAATTTCTTAAAGAAATTACGTGTTGGAATCCAAATAAATAAATGTGTCAGTACGTAATTTAGACTTTAAAATATTTAACATGAAAATCAAAGAAATGTAGAAACCATTATTCCTTTAAAATGTTAAATATTGCAAGCATTATAAGTTTCCTTTAATTTTTCGTGTGTGCCTTGAAGAGTGGGTATCTGTATGAATATGGCGTACTCGTTTGGCAGCGCAATCCTGCGGATGAATGTGAGAATATGCCAAATCCAAGAGGCAGTCGCCGGAGAAGTTGACTGCGATGCGATTGCGAATGTGAATGCGAACATGTGTTCGTTTGTAGGGACTCGTTCGCCCGGCAGCTTCCTTCGGAGCTGGGAGCCTGGGATCCTCATATTTTCGCTTATTGTTCGGGCCTGGCGTCAAGGCCCCCCGACCATCCCAAAAAACCCCCCACTCCAACCGATAGCTTTTGTTTCGCAGTCGTTGTTAGGAGTGCAAAAACAAAATCCATAAACGCATCCCCAGCGGTAGCAGCAACAACAGCGAAACGGCAGCAGCACCCAATAACCACAACAATGCCGATCTCCTTTGTCTTGGCTGGCATATAGGTACTATCCTATACCAAACCATACCGAACCATACCATACCATGCTACACCATATCATACCTCGTACGGTACTCGTGCGTTCGTGAAATGAGCATGGGCATTTGGTAGGCGGACTCGTGAGCTTTAACATAAATCATAAAATTAATAACCGTAAAGTGACGGCCCCAGTTCTCCTCTCCCAACATCTTGGCCCCAATGGGTGCGGGTGGCCATCTGTAGCCGTATCTGTGCGTATGTATCTGCATCTGCATCTGCATCTGGATATGGATGCGGCCAAGGGGATACGTGGATATGGGCACTTCAAAGGCCGAGATAGAGATTTACACGATGTCCATGCCGGTTCAACCGAATTACGGTCGATGAATATTCGCCTGCTTTTTTATTTCTTCTTGTTTAGGCTTTTTGTTTTGCTTTTCGGCTCGTTGAGACTTTCGCCTGTCCAGCTGTTTTGCAGACTTCATGTTTGCTTTGCGGTTAAAGATGCAAGGTTGAATTGCCACTTTGAACTTTGGTCATGGCGCATAAAAATCGGACTCGTATTCCTCGTTTGAGCTGCCTGCCCTTCAGATAGTTTCTTATTCGCAATTAGAGAGGAACATTTTCTAGCATCAATGGATTTGCTGTCGATGTGTGGATGGGAATTGGCTGTAGCTCCCCGACACTGCTGTGAAAAAGTAATTTAATTCCATTGCAAAACAGCAAAGGTCTAAGGTGGCAACATATTGAAAGGTTTTTTATCGCTGGATTTTCTTATTTTATCAAAAAACTGTTGCTCTTATATAAAATACTTCTCAGTCTATAAAATATTTATAGCCTTTAATTTATTTATTAAAGATAAACATACTTCAAAAAGGGTTTATTACCGACATAAAAGATTTACCCCCACTAAAAGATGATAACTTTTAAAATGTATCTTAACCTCTGCTCTTCCTTTCTTTTATTGTTTATTAGTTCAAATTAAACTGAAATGTAGGCAATATGTTTTTAAAAGCTTACATTTCCTAGTAATATCAAAAATTAGATGAACCAAAGTATTAATTTACGCTAGTTTAATATTGCCCATTTTTTTCGGGACTTTATCTTACTTTAAGAACTTTACTTTTTAGCAACAGTTTCCTGTCAAGCCACAAAATAATTGAGATAGAAAGAAGATAGTGCCAAGTGTGAATATAAAATATTCTTTGTGGCAACTCCAGGAAATATTCTTTATTAAGCTTGCCGCAATTTGACACCGACCGAAAAAGTCATAAAAGAGCGCACAACTTTAAGACGGCATTTAGGAGCTGCCAACAAGTTTCAGCGTTTCCGCAGAATAGAAACCCAAGCCCAGTCCCAATCCCAATCCCAATCCCCCAATCCGAACCCGAGTTGGTTCTCCAGAGTGAGGCTTATCCTATCTGCAGTCACCTTGCGATAAACCCAGCGACTGGGCGCTCTTCGCTGCACTTCCTGCGATTTTTCAGCAGAGTGGGTGAGTGGGAACCATTAAAAATAAACTGACTTGCGTGCCGATAATAAGCACTGTTCCCAACCCGAACTCAAACTCGGACCCGACTTGACCAGCCAGTCCACTGAAGTCCAGGTCCCCAGTCCGCTGTCGTCGTCGTCGCCGATATGTGTTTTTTATGGGCGGCCACAAAAACTGAAATTGATGTTCGAATCGCATAAAAAATAAAGAATAATAAGAAATGAGCGCGCCCAGCGTTTTGTACATTAGCGGAGACAGTCGTCCACCCGACGATCCACTTCCACTGGCCATCCACTGGTTCCATTCATTCAGAATTCATTAGATTTCATTCATGAAACACCTTCATTATGCAATAATGTCCCGGTGGTTTTTGGCGTCGGCGCGAAATTGCCCCTCGATTAGATAGCCTGCAGGAGGTGTTGGCGAATCAGCTCGTTTAGCCTTGAATTACCATTATTATTTAAATCACATGGGGAGTGACTGCGAGGTAGCTGCGATAGGCGGAGAAATGGTAGAGAACGGTAGCTAATCGAACATGAGAAGGAGATGGTTATTAGGACCGGGTGTCACAAGATGTAAGCCCGATTTTGAGGCGCGTGAAGTGCGACTTGACAGCCAGTCATCATATAGGGCGACCTTCTATTTACACTTCTTTGGATTTGGGTTTTTCGGGCTGCGTTCGATCCGAATCAAGGGGTTCCTAACCGACGGCTCAGATGTCTCCGATTCGCTGCGGTTATCGCTCCAGAGGATATGGGCTATGGACGGGTATATCGGGGAGTGAGGAGCCTACCTGCGTCCCTCATCATTTGATTGCCCTTTTGGCCGGGCCGTGCCCATTCTCGGTCGATCGATCGGTCCACTGATACTCCAAAACCGACCCGAGAACAGAACCCTCTTCAAAGGTCCCCGATCCCCGATTCTCGGTGCCCGATGTGCGATGTGCTTCGGACGAAGCGGTATCTGAAATCTGACTGTGATAAATTGAAAATTAATGAAGTGAAAATAGATGGAACGGATCGCAAAATGCGCCAGGCCAATAAAATATTTTGACATTTGGAGTTATCATCTTAATCTGCTTTGTTGATTTCGACCCGGTCGGCAGGGACATGCCTTTGCGCTTACCTCTCCTTCGGCCCTCTTTTCGATCCTCTCCTCTTCGCTCATTCGGGTCCTGCCAACTTCACCTGTTCGTGCACTGCGAGAAACGGGGCTAATAAAATATATAATATAAATTAATAATATATAAATAAAATAATAAATAATAAAGTAATTCCCACTGATATATATTTTTACCTAACAGGTGTCTAAAAGTAGGCAACAATATATTTTTTAAAATTGGGTACCCCGAAATTATTTAATAACAATTAATATCCTTTATTCACTGCATACTTTTAGATACATCAAATTACATTTAAAAGTCATTTATAGAGTTTTTTATGGATGCTAAATTTTCTATATTGAGTATTTTATAAAATATTACAATATTACCTCAGGCAATCAGCATGCAATTTAAGTTTTGTGGTAGATCTAACGATCTAACATAAAATAAACAATAAAGGTAATTATGGAAGTAAGACAGTTTGTCATTTATATCAGCTGTCAGCATAGTAGACAGCTCTCTCCACTCTCTGCCGCTACATATACAGTATACAAATGCAAAGAAATATATCATTTATGTGTTAAAGATTCCCAGTGTAAGATTCCCTTACCGCAGACATTTTTGGGCTCAGGAGTTTTTTCGGCATTGCTAAAATGTGCTCTTTTTTTGCCTTGGAATCTTTGCAGCTGACTACCGCCAATACCGACAGCCAGAGCGGCCATGGCGGAGGATCGCCGCTGTCCGGCACGAATGAGGCTTCCCTGAGTCCCTCGGGCGGTTCAACGGCCACAGGGATGACCGCCGGTCCGCTGAGTCCAGGTGCAGTTTCCCAGTCATCTCACCATGCGGGCCACAAGGGCCTCTCCACATCGCCGACGGAGGATGTTGTGGGTGGAGCCGATGGCCCCGGAGGCATTTCATCCGCTGCCCAAGACCTGCCCGCCCGGGGATCCTGCTGCGAGAACGGACGACCCATCATCACGGATCCCGTGTCCGGCCAGACGGTGTGCTCCTGCCAGTACGATCCCGCCAGACTGGCCATCGGTGGCTACTCCCGGATGGCCCTGCCCTCCGGCGGAGTGGGCGTCTACGGCGGTCCCTATCCCTCCAACGAGCAGAACCCCTACCCCAGCATCGGAGTGGACAACTCGGCCTTCTACGCACCGCTGGTAAGGATCGGGGCTGACTGGCTCAGGTGCCTGGCTAATTGGCTTTGTACAGTCGGCGGAAGTCCGCGCAAATGCGAGGCGACAGGCCGGGCAGATATCGCCATGTTGGCCGTCAGCTCGTTAGGCCCGGTAACTTGTAACTTCAGCGATTACTCGACTACCTGGGGCTGACGAATTCACAGGCTATCAGAGCGTCCAGCTTACACGGGGCTCACTGCCTCCGCCTGCCACAAGATTTGACTAATCTGTAGCTTTCCCAACCCAATTGCAGAGCAATCCCTACGGCATCAAGGACACCAGTCCCAGCACCGAGATGAGCGCCTGGACATCGGCGAGTCTGCAGTCCACCACCGGGTACTACTCCTACGACCCCACGCTGGCGGCCTACGGGTGAGCATTTTAAAATTAAGACGTTTGGCTTAGAAGAAGACTTTGGGAAATACAGTGGAACTTCTCTGAACGTAGATTTTGTATATTTTTTTAGTGGTTTTCTTGAAAAAAGAGAATTTAAATTCAATAGAAGAACATATTTTACATGACTAACACTTCACCGTTTTAAAAAACGGTTTAATATATTTAACTAACTAAAAATAGAAAATTGTATACTTACTTTATACTTACTTACCATATACTTATAATTTTACTTAAACAAATTTCCAAAAATTAGTCAGTGTGTGCTAGAAATTTTCTAATTAAGGGGGTTTAAAATATGTAGCTTTTGAGATATCCACTCTTTATAATTAGGTATGTAAATTAGATAACCTTAATTCTAAAACATATTAACATTAGGAAATTGGGGCTTTATAACATAAATACCCTAAAAAATAATCTGGTTATTGACAAACTTATATAAACAGTTAATTAAACGTTTATATGAAATGCACTTTGAAAGTTACACAAACCACGATATAGTTCAATAAGTTCCACTGTGCAAATATACAAATGGAAATCTTAAGTGGGCTTAAAATGTTGCCATGGGACAAAAACTTTCTCGTCGTGTCGTCTGCCGGGTTTCTTTTTATTTATCGCTTAAAAGGGTATGTCTGGCTTAGAGTTTGAGCCCCGAGGCGCGGTTCTGGCTGAAATAGAATACCACTTCTGCCATTTGCTGTTGACCTAGACGAGAGGAAGTTGCAAATGCAATCCGGTTGCGGGAGCGATCCTTATCGGCCACCAATAACTGATTATTGTCTTTGAGGTGCGTGTGTGTGCTTTATTTATCTAAAAGCTGATAGCAGGCCGGAAGGGGAAAAATCAGAAATCAGTGTTGCCCTAAGCAAACTCATTAGCGGCCATGATAGGACACACCACAATGGGCCTTATTGATTCGGGGTATTTGATTTTCAACCTGCAGATACGGACCCAACTATGATCTCGCCGCCAGAAGAAAGAACGCCACGCGGGAGTCCACGGCCACTCTGAAGGCCTGGCTGAGTGAGCACAAGAAGAATCCGTATCCGACGAAGGGGGAGAAGATCATGTTGGCCATCATCACCAAGATGACCCTCACCCAGGTGTCCACCTGGTTCGCCAATGCGCGGCGCAGGCTGAAAAAGGAGAACAAGATGACCTGGGAGCCCAAGAATAAGACCGAGGACGATGACGATGGCATGATGTCGGACGACGAGAAGGAAAAGGACTCTGGGGACGGTGGAAAACTCTCAACCGAAGCCTTTGGTAAGTCTACTGTTCTTACCCTTCTGTCCCTGACCTCAATTAGTACTCCTCGACGATCTCTCTTTGTAATTTCTTGAGCCCCGGAATATTGCTTTCCAAACGCCTGCCCCATTGATTCCTACGCCTTTCGGCTGGCTGACCCGCCTCTTCAGCAGATTTGTGGCACTGGGCTTTTAAGCACAATTTATGTGGCGAAGCGAATGTTATGCAACATTCGTCTGTCCGCCGTCCGAAGTCAGTCCGTTTGTCCGTCCGTCCGTCGTCCGTTTATTTGTCTGACTGCTTAGGCGACATCCTCCCCGGAAGTTGACAGCACATTGTTGGCAAAGTGGCCTTGCGCCCGCACTCCTATTCACAAGTACACTGGGAGAAAGTATCTAAGTTATTTCATAAAAACTTTAATTAAAATGCAGATAAATATTATTGGCTTACGTCTTCTACCTTAAATTTTTAAGGAAATTAAATCAGATATGTTTTTGTCAAACCTCATACATTAATCTTCTTTAAAGGTACATTTTTGATTCCTATTTTTTTATCCACATGGTAGACCTAGTTTAGTTATCATGTAGACTTTCTTTCGTCGTTTACTTACAAAAAAGATTAAATTATGCACATTATTTGAGTGTTTTAAATATCTAATCACTCTAAATCTTGAGCTGGTAAACATGATTATGCTTAGAAAATAAAATTCAATTATATTTGAACAAAAGATGGCTGAATGAAGAACGTAGATTCCAAAGAAATTTTTAAAAGTACGTAACGACAAATCATAAGTATTATTTTATTACAAATATTTAAAAACCTAAAAGTGTTAAGATTTCTTTAAATAGATCAACATATTTTTTGGAATATATTGTGTTGCTTAGAAAATAGTTTTCTTATTTTTTAGATATTCATTAGATATGAGTATCTAAGTTAAGATTATTTGGCTGAGTAATTTCCAAAGATTTTCCCTCCCATTTTCTTCGTGTATTTCGACTCCAAAGTGGCCTTGTTCGAGTTGGCGACACATAGAAATGGTGCAGTGAGGAGGGAAAAAGAGGAGGGGGAACTTGGGCGGTAGTCGGCGGAAACTCGAGTATTTTGCTGCTGAAAGCTTTCTCCGCTGGCTGCGAGGGTTGCACGCATCAACGCCCACCAACAATTTCAAGGGTTTTTGCCACTGCCAGCTGCCAGCTGCCAAGTTCCAAGTTCCACCTCCTGGAAGTGCCAAGTTTTGCAGTCCTCTAAGAACTTGTCTGCTTCCTGCCTGCGACTTGAAATTAATTAAATT
The DNA here is from genome assembly GCF_014743375.2 of Drosophila subpulchrella. NCBI lineage: Eukaryota > Metazoa > Arthropoda > Insecta > Diptera > Drosophilidae > Drosophila > Drosophila subpulchrella. The sequence continues at coordinate 6,742,645 of NC_050612.1, read as the reverse complement.
TATTTTGTGTCTCCACATGGTCTCCCCCCCCCCCCCCCCCCCCTCTCTCTATGGCCCATCTAATCCACAGATCCCGGCAATCAACTTATCAAATCCGAGCTGGGAAAGGCGGAGAAGGAGGTGGACAGTGACCAGAAGCTGGATCTCGACCGGGAGCCGCACAATCTGGTGGCGATGCGCGGACTGGCGCCCTATGCCACGCCCCCCGGCGCCCATCCCATGCACGCGGCCTACAGCTCGTATGCGCAATCCCACAACACGCATACGCACCCGCATCCCCAGCTGCAGCACCACCAGCAGAGCCAGCAGCTGCAGCACCACCAGCAGATGGACCAGCCCTACTACGGCTACGGCCAGGAGGAGTCCGTTTCCTCGGGGGACTTTGCGGCCCAAAAAAACCCGCTGAGCAGAGACTGTGGCATCCCAGTTCCGGCGAGCAAGCCCAAGATCTGGAGCGTGGCCGACACAGCCGCCTGCAAGACACCGCCGCCCACCGCGGCGTACCTCGGCCAGAACTTCTACCCCCCGTCCGCCTCGGCGGAGCAGCTGCACCACCACCATCCGCAGCCGCAGCCGCAGCCGCAGCAGCAGCAGCAGCATCCCAATCCACATCACCCACATCCCCATCCGCACCACTCGATGGAGCTCGGTTCGCCGCTGAGTATGATGAGCAGCTACGCCGGCGGATCGCCATATTCGCGGATACCTACGGCGTACACCGAGGCCATGGGCATGCACCTGCCCAGCAGCAGTTCCTCCTCCGGCAAGGTGCCGCACCCCACCAGCACCACCCACGGCCACCACCCCACCCTCAATCATATCCACCCGGCGCCGCAGCGGGTGGGGTTTCCCGAGATCCAGCCCGATACGCCGCCCCAAACGCCGCCCACTATGAAGCTCAACAGCAGCGGGAGCAGCAGCAGCGGGAGCGGGAGCAGCCACAGTTCCTCGATGCATTCCGCTCCGGTGACGGTGGCTTCCATGGTCAACATTTTGTACAGTAACGAGGGCTATGGCCATAACCAGGGCCATGGTCACGGGAATGGGCTGGGACACGGACTGGGGTCCACTTGCCACATGGGTGGCGCCACCTACCTGACGGAGGGCCGTTCCGGGTCGTAAGTCGACCTTGAACCAGTTACCAGTTACCAGAAGCAGAACCAGACCAGTACCAGTTACCGTTACCAGATACCAAATAGAAACTACTTACACATTTCGACGGCGGGACAAGTGCAAGTTTAGGATTACGATTGCGAGAACGAGTGCGACTACGATTACGATTACCAGATAGCGATAACTACACTAATTATTTTGCAATAAATGTAGCCTAAGTACGGCAATAAAACTTTATTTCCTACCATATCATAAATTATTTCGCTTTATAACTTTAATTAGCATATTTACACTCAACCGCTGAAAATTTGCGAGACGCACACGTCTCGGTGGGGCGGTGAAACGGTGGATCGGTGGGTTGGCTATGGGGTCCCAGTACCAGACCTCCAGACCCCCGAAACCGCCGAACCGCCCACTTTTGGGTGCTTGAGAGAGAGACGGAGCCGTGTGCTTGTCATGTTTTTCGCCCGGGGTTGAGTCACTCGGCTCCGGGTTTAATGACTCGAAATAAACGCACACCACACGAACTCATTCATCTTTCGAGCCGAGACGAGTCGAGTCGAGTCGAGTGGAGTCCCGGTGGCATACCAATAATAATGCCAGCCCGTACTATAAATCAACCGAACTTTTTGTCTTAACATTTCCTACCTTAAGTGCTTAATCCACACAACTTAATAATTTTAAATAGCTACCGCACTAGACCTTAAGAAATTTCACGTTGTATTAGTGCTAATATCCTAAATTGGAGGAACGGAACATTGGCTTCCCCCGAATCCAAATCCTAGTCTTAAGAAGTAGTTAAGATTTTCGCCTAACCCTTCGACTTTATGCATTAGACTTATACTCGGCCAAATAATTAATCCGTGCAAACATAAATAGTTACTTAACCGTAATCATGTAATTAGTTACCTTATTCGTTTGATAAATTTGTAGAGAAATTTAAGTATCTGTGATATATGCATATAAACACATACGTACGTACGTACTATACGAGCAATTAGCTGCGGTAATTTAGTTAATTCACACATACTTCTTCGTACACAAATGCACTTACGTTCAGCAACTGGTTCAAGACATTTCTAATGGCATACATTTAGTAATTGTAAATAGTATTTATGTAAATTTGCAAATTTAATGATAATAAAGTTGAATAAAATAATTCATTTTTCTGCTTCTTATTTAATGGATTACCGGAAGGAGTAGAGTAAGAATTTATGGGCTTGTTTGTTGGAGTTTCAATTATTTTTTCAGGGGATTTACTGATTAGGTATACTAATGTGGAAGTGGCTCCTCCGTTAGTCAGCATTTTTGAATGTTTCAGATTAAGAAAAAAATTTATGTTAAGATACAATTTGGAAAAGGTTTGATTAAAACATCAAATATTAGGAAAAGGATTACTCATCAGAAATGTGTTTAGATAAAATGAATCCTAAAACTTCGAAGAAATAGTTTATTTCCTAATTATTTGTATTACCATAAATTATTTTTTTACATTTAATTGCAAATTTTTAAATAATATTTTAAAGTATATAAAAAAGTTTAACATAAATCTCAAAGCAAACTTAATAAATATCCATAGCCATAGTCTCCTTAGAGTTTTCTATTTACTTTAAATATCAAAATAGCCTATACCCTACTTAAACATAATTCTCACTATTTACAGAACATTTAAAAGTATACTAATTAATCTTACTTGATGTTGAATACTTATTTAAAATTTCATATTTTTGGGGTATCCTTATATTATTGTTATTTATTGCAGTCCCCTTTAAATTAAAAATGTTTTTAAAAATGATCACATATTAATAAGAGTGAGCGCACCGACCCAATGAACTTAATTAATCGCAGCGAACAAGGGAGCGGTCGCATTTTTCGAAGAAATATGTAGATATAGATATACATTCAATCACGGGCCTCATGTGTGTGTCGTGTGTCACATCTATAAATGAAAGTAATAAATCGTCGGTGTCGCATTATAATTATCGACCTACCCATAACAGCTCAGCAATGGAATTCCACGGACTCGGACAATACCAAACTCTGTAATTCAGATTGACAGTTGATCGCCTTATAATGATCGCAATATATTGAACAAAAAATTGGGTAAGCAGCTACCTGTGCGTAACCAACTGGGAGGCAACAACTTCATTTTATCAGATCGATATACTTCGCTAGAAACACGTTTCTAATTAGAGGGACTCGCCTAACGCCTTTTATAAAGACTGAGCGGTCTTAGAATAGAATACATTTTTTGAATGCCACATAAAAAAAGAGTTAATCAGATAACATATTATTTCCATCTTATTTTTAAAATTTTAAGAATCTTATAACATTATTTAAAATTAAATTAGTGCCACATTTCTGGCTTTATCTAATCGGTCTATAAACGTTGTTCATGTATTTTTGATGTAAGTATGAACAAAGGTTTTTTAGAGCAACAGAAAAATACAAATAACCGTCTTAAGCCAACTGTTTTAATTTATTAATTTTTTGAAAACCAGATACTATTATACTTTGAGTTTTAAGTCAAATTTTTATTTAAATTATAAATATAAACGCGGTATTAGAATCATTTGATTTGAATAAATATTTCTTGCTATACCTTAAAATGGGTATGCTGTAAAAACTGAATTTTTAAAATGAGGCTTATATAAAACCTTTTAAAAGATTTCAGTGCAACAAATCCAGAGCGACTTCAACGAATGCAACTTCAATGCAATTCAATTAAACCTTCAGTGGGCCGAGAGGACAATTAGATAAATTTTGGAATTTTCAAATTAGCCGCCTGAATCATGGCAGCATCTGCAGTCAATTGCACTTTTTCGCAAATGCATGGGATGCAACTGCCGACTGCCAACTGCCGCCAGCAACAAAGTCCAGAGCCCAGAGTCCAGATCATAATGAGACCAGTTGGCTTTTGTTGGAGGCTGGCTTTGGCCATTTTATCCGCCGAGTGGAAAATGACAACATTAATTTAGCGCTTTGTTCTGTGCGAATCGGGCTGGGCCACATTTTAAATTAACCCAAAACATGTTTAGGGGTTTTCCGCACAATTGCCTCTTCGGTGCAATGTGGCAAAAAGGATTTCGCTCCGGCTGCATAAAGGATTGCAGCATCTGATGCCCATTTCGCTTTCGGGGTGGTTGTAATTGAAAAGTCAGGAACAATGAAATGGCTTTAGCACATGCAAAGCAGGCAGTGCATATAATCAGACATGCATCTTTTTAATTGTGCAACGCTTGTGGAAAATACATTTTATTGTTTTAGGGAAATACTAGATAAAAGGATTGCCTTTAATAGCATTTTTGTGAATACAGATTAGTAAGCTTATAAATAAGAAGAAAATAGTTATTGTACTAAATTTGTTTAGTTACTAAAATTTCAAAACCATTTTAAAAAAGTTGATTACTCAACATGATTTATGGGAAAACTTTGAAACCTTTTTTAACTTAAAGTTTTTAGCAGCAATTAGCCATAATATTACATGTAGAATTATTAATTTGGTAAAGTGGTGATTGTACAAATAAAAATGCAACTTCAGTTAAAATAATTACCAACATATTGTATTATTCGTTCGACCATATCCACTTTACAAGTTTGAAGTAGCTACTCTTAATTTCAAATTTAGAATTATGTATCTGGTAAAATTGAACCTTTACATGTGAAAATGTAACGTTAATAGAAAATAATTACCAGCAATGTTAATTTACCTTAATGTTTTTTGTACGAAAATACAGCTTACAAGCTACACGTTGATTTTATTCAGGTCATACAAATTGTGCTTTGCAATGCTCTTGCATTTATATTATTATGCTACAATTTTTAAAGATTAGATTTATAGAAAAGGCTTCCTGAAGATAACAAAACAATAGGGGTTTCCGGATAATTGGCTTTCGCGCTGCCAATATCACAATTAATTTAAAATCGAAATAATAAAATATGGCCTGCACTCGGGCTATTGATATATTATAACGGCGCGTGTTCGGGCCTTTTTGTTAAACAAAGAAACTTGTCGCGTTTCCATTTGACAAGACCACATTTGTGTTGTGGGCGTGTGCAGCGAATCCGGGGCTGAAACATGAACAGGTCTATTGGGGCTTGAGGACGCACACGTAGAACATTATTCGGCTACAAAATGGCCAAAACAACAAACCGCTATAATTTACCATATTTTATGGCTGCGCCGTGGCAATAAAATCGCCAACAAGGCCAATAACTCATTCTAGAGCGCTGGCGCTGCAGGGCGGCGGTAGTTGGTAGTTGGAAGTTGCCCCCGCCGCCGGTTACACGGGACGCCTCTGTTCCGGACCCCCTTCTGCCCCCCTCCCCTCTCCCCCCCTGTGGCCCCGAAAACTTCCGCGGTTGCACAACCCACAAAATGCAACATACACACTGCACTCCACTTGCATGCGGTTGGCTTTTAAACGGCTCAATGCGCCCGCTGATGGAACTACCATTTGGCTATATATGGCCATATATATATAGCCGGGCTTTGGGCCAGCAGCTCTAATTTGTAGCTCCCCTGCAACTCCCACCCCCTGCGCTGCTATTTTCAAATTTATCTATGCCGAAACGTGCATTGATGGCCTGCATGTTTATTGCCCGCCTGTCGTCGTTTTGCATTTGCAGTTCCCGTTCCCGGTCCAAAAAACGCAAATAAAAAACTCACAAAATTGGCAAGCAAACTGGACAATTGGCAATGAGCCCCGCTGCCGTGGGGCACTACATTTAATTAATATATATTCCAATTGGGCTGCATCACCGCAAGGACATTGCCCGCCTCGATTGCTTCTATTTGGCTCGTGTAAAAATAAAATGAAAATGTTTTGTGGCTTTCGCCCAAAGGACGCGTGGCATCATTTTTCCACTTTTCAATAAAGGCACACGGGGAAAAATGTGGAAAGTATTTAAATTTTGTTTCAAATTTAAATGGCTGATGTGCATAAGACCCTAAAAAATTAGGTACTTAATAAAATCGGTAAGTATGTGTTCCTTTAATTTGAACAGGGTTAGTCCTGCAATCAGTGATCTCTTCAAATTGAAAATTTGAATGCCTGGTTTAAGTCCGATCTCCACTTTTATCTTTTTTTTGGATACTTCTTTTTAGCTTTAAAAATTCACTATCATTATGCCAGTGATTACATGTGAAACTAATTTTTTTTAAATATTTAATATTTATTTGGATGTAAAATGTTAGTATAAAATTATTAAAATAGTATAAATTATGTAAGATACATGAAAATAATTCCAATTAAAAACAAGGAAGAACGCTATAGTCGAGTACCTCGACTATCAGATACCCGTTACTCAGCTAAAGGGACCAAAGGGAAATGGAGATATGCAAGCAGCAAAGCGAGATTTAAGTGCGCCACCTACCGGCGGAAGACAGATTTAAGCATTGTGGGCGTTAGGGTAGGCGTGGAAAATTTTTTTTTGGATCAATCGATAGGTATTGACGAGACCAATACATTTCAGTTAAAATTTGTTATCTAGCATAAAAATTGTGGGCGCCACAGGCTTGGGCGGTTTGTGGGCGTTAGAGTGGGCGTGGCATATTCGCATAACAAACCTGCGCTGCGTACAAGGCTACGGAATCTAAATCTGAAATCCCAATACTCTATCTTTGATAGTTTCCGAGATATCCGCGTTCATATTTACGGTTTTTTGAAGTTTTTTTTTTGGGTCAATCGATAGGTATTGATGAGAACAATTCATTTCAGTTTAAATTTTTACTCTAGCATCAAAACTGTAGAAGCCACAGTTTTGGGCGGTTTGTGGGCGTTAGAGTGGGCGTGGCACTCTACTGAAACAAACTTGCGCTGCGTAAGAAGCTCAGGAATCTGCTCGCCAAATCTCAATAGCCTAGCTCTCATAGTTTCCAAGATCTCAGCGTTCATCCGGACAGACAGACGGACAGACGGACAGACGGACATGGCTAGATCGACTCGGCTAGTGATCCTGATCAAGAATATATATACTTTATGGTGTCGGAAACGCTTCCTTCTGCCTGTTACATACTTTCCGACGAATCTAGTATACCCTTTTACTCTACGAGTAACGGGTATAATCACATGTAAGTTGATCTCAAACCTGTTAAAACCCTGTAACCTCCAAAGAATTTCGAGTATAAAATATTAAATATTTTATATTTATTTCAATGTTAAATGTTAGTACAAAATTGTTAAAGATGTGTAGATTATGTAAAATATATATAACACTTACATTCAAAAAACAGACCTTGGTGGATCTCAAAAAAGGGTTTACTACAATGACCGCCATTAAATTTCGAGTATAAATTGTAAATATATAATATCTACTTGAATTTTAAATGTTGGTAAGATTTCTACTGCCTTTTAATATATTATTCCACCCCTAATGAATTTTGTATTACTTTAATTTGATACATATATTTACTAATGGGCACCTGGTGCCTGGCTTTTTCCTGTGCATCAAAAATGTTGAATGGCGAAATAAAAATGCCCGCTGATCGAACGCGATTGTCGGTTCCCTGGGCAGCAGATGCAGATGCCTATGCAGATGCTGCCGCTGCGGTTGATGTTATTTTGCCGATGACCGCAGAAAGTCTAGACCAAAAAGTGTATTCTGTAATGTCCTGCGAGGAAGGACTGCGGGGCGGGAAAAATGGAAGGACAGCCCAGGATGGGACGGCACTGGGACCGTGGACCGTGAACCGTGCGTGCCGCATCTTTAATTTTCGCATTTGGCGACCGATATTCGAGTAATGAAGGATCCATTGGCCACGATGTACGAGTTCGAATGCGAATAATTTAAATATTTAATTAACACATTCCGGCGGCCCAGCGACGCCATCCTCGCGCGTGTGTGTGCAATTAATGCAGGAATAGGCGCAATTAAGTTTGTCGCCGCTCGCTGCGAGCAGGGATTGTTGCAAGCTTATCTCGTGATTCCGATCGAGCTTCGAGCCGGGGACTTCGGGACTTCTGGACTTCTGGACTTCTGGAGACCTCGAGTGGATACCCATTCCCGGCTTCGCCATACGCAACTTGCTTTTAAAATGCTGAGATCTTGGGCCCGCGGGTGCGGAGAGCCGGCGGCAGCCCAAAGATTTATCTGCATCCGGTGTCCAGTTACCGGTGCCCATTCCCATTCCCATTCCCATTCCAAAACCCATTTCCATTCCACGGACACTCCACTCCACTCCACTCGGTTTGAATGATGCGCATCTCGGGCATTTTGGAAGTAAATTTGTGTGCAAATGGGCTTTTTATTTGGCTCATGTTTCTTCCAGCGATGGCTGTCTCCAGAAGAATACGCATACTCACTGCCTTTATGTGCTGGCACGTATCTGGCGGATACCTGCGCCACAGATCGCATTTAAACTCGGACGCTGACATGAGCAGTTGCGGAAATTCGCCATCGTTGAGATCATGGGGCAGCCAACTGATGATAGGCAAGTCATAGGTTTTTCGCTTGTACCATGTCCATAAATATGCCGATAGCACTTGCATCCGAACAGATGCTGCTCAGTTTTTCAGGGATTCAATTTATTTGCGCCATTGTGGCCGAGCGCCTCATAAAATGCTAAATACTGCCGGTAGTGAAGAGGTTCTCATAAGCAATCTTAAGCCATTATTTTTTAGAGCTTAATGCCAGCTCAAATAATTATTCTAATCGGAATGCACTTTGTTAGATCAGTAGCTAATTGCCATACTATATAAATGTTGCCACCGTTTTCAAGCTGATTTGTGAGATGGGTAGCCTTTTAAAATGCGCTGTAAAATAAATAAATCATTTTATAGCTACTACGCTAGCCGCTTTTAGCATTTACATTTTTCATGACCGAGTGGGCTGTATACATATGTGTTATTTGCTTATTTGATTATTACCAAGCTTTTATGGTCAAAACCCAGTAAAAGTCCAGCACATTTTATTTGACCATGCGATTTTTAACTTTTCATAAGCATTAAAAAGCTTCTAATGTTTTAGAAAAAGTCAAGTAAATTTACGTTAATAATTAAAATATTTAAAAAGATTTTAAAATTGTTAATTTGAAATTATTTTTATTTTTCATCACCAAACTTGAGATCAGATCGTTTGTAAGTCGAAGTGGGGATCGTCGCGACCCCTTACCCCGTTAACAGGTGTGTTTATTTGATATCAGAAAGTTTTGTTATAAACATAAATTATAAAATGGGAGTTAGATTCACTTTTGCTGTAATACTCATATGAGCTATTGAAAAATCATTTTAATCAATATACAATCAATATATAATCAAAAGTATTATCACAAAAAAAAGTTAAATATACTCATAATTTGAACTTACATCTTGTTAACTTTGGCATCAATGGAAAGGTAATTTAAATGCCGTTTGAATGATGCAATACATTTCTATAGAACAAAAGTTTTCCATTTTTGTTAACTTGAAATGTCCATATTAAATTGACCCATTTTAGATAGTTTGCAATTTTATACTTCGATTTTAACATACAATATTTAAAATAAGTATGACTAACGAGCGATGTAAAATATTTTACCTTTATTTAAATATTTTCAAATTCAATCAAATTATATTTTATTAAATTATTCATTTTTTTTTATTATGAAATATAAGGTTTTGACTTTATTACTACAATAAAATAAATTTGTAGATGTCCGAGCTATGAAATCTTGATTGAAAACCCAATAAAAGTCGTTAGCCCCACATTGTAATATGTTGTGAAGGTAAACCGATGTGTGATTTACCCCGTGATCAAAAAATAGCGATAGTCACTTTTTACGAAAGATATGTAAGATATTCGGTAACGTTCCCAATCTCTTATAACACATTTAATTAAAGCTTTAATTACTAAAAATTCCTTGTGAAGCAATCGCTTCTACACCATGTTGGGTCCTGTAATGCCGTCCAACCTGCATGCAATATTTTGGCATTACTCGGATCACCTGAAAGGATTTCGGTGGCGTTACCCTCACAAACTGCCGAGACTAAACTAGTACCGATAGAGGTAACAAAAAGCAAAAAAGCACGGCACGCAGAAAGGACAGCTGAAAGGCCGAGAGTTGGGACGGGAAAAGTCATTTGCTTGCTCGTCCGACAAGATGTTTGTTCGTTCGGCAAAATAAAGTACACACTGTCTGGTCGGAAGGGGTGGCCAGGGGCTCGAAAAAGGGGGCTTAGGGTGCTGTGGGGGCTGTTGAGCTCCCAGGGACATTTGGGATAACATGCGAACACGGCATATTTGCTGGGCTACAAAACGCCAAACGCTGTCTTCCAACCACTCAGCCACTAGGTAATGAATGGATGCGCATGCATGACATGGATGCAATTTTCGACAAAGAGCAGGCTAGGCCCCTTTCTGTTCTGGGCTCCCCTGATTATCTCGTGTTCTGCGCAGCCATATCCCAGGCCCAAAAGTCCCACCCCGCCTGGCTAATATATGTAGGGGGTTTTCGTACACGGATAAAATCAAGTCGGGAAGTCTTCAGCTAAAACTAACAATCTTAACTAGTTGGTAAAGAATAAATTACAATGAAGAAGAACTTAAAGGTGGCAATAGAAGTTTCAATAAACCAATATTAGGTTTATTATTTTCAAATAGTTTTATTTGCCGTTATTTATTTTTTTGAAAATGGTTAATTTCCAATATTTAACTATACTGAAAATTAACAATTTTCAAGTAAATCAAATTTATAAGTTTATCTGTACATTATATTTATGAAATAATAAATAATAGTAAGTAAATATATATATTACAAAACATTGTTCTAAATTTATTTAGAATGAATTGTATTTAATTTAACAAGTCAGCGTTTAATTTGTAATTATTTTAATTTTAATAAATAAAATTATATTATAAAATTGTATGATATTAAGCTGAAATTTAATTGAAAGATTTAAGCGGGTCAAACTGGTAAATCAATAAAAAACAAAGTGTTTTTAGGACCCTCTGATCCAGTGACGTAATCTATGCTTTCAAAATGATAAACCAATTTTTTCCAGTGCATGAAAATCCACGGATAGCTGTCTAGTTTTCGGATCGCTTGTGGCGATTTCGGAGTCCTTGAAAGGGAAGTGCTCTGCCTTTGATCAGAAGTGAGTTAATTGGCTATTTGGCAGGCTGCATGGTATTGCCAAATTGGATCAAAGGTATGATGGAGGGGCATGCACACACACCACCCACCCACCACCGCCCACTGGCCATATGAACACCACCCGTTTTTCCGGCCATGTGTACTAATTAAAAACCTGGCAAATTCGTAACCTAAAAATACCAAGGCTGCCCGAGCATTTTGGCCATATTTCGCGGCTGTCGAGGAGGCGGAGCGTTTTCCACGTTTCCACGTTCCAGTTGCAACCACCGCCCACCGTCCTTCCGCCCGCCGCCCACCTGGAAAGAGCAGCACCGCCCGCGAATACGTCACCCGTCTCTTTCGCACCGAAGGAGAAAACCCGTTTTCCACTGCACATGCGCAACTTTCGAACCCCCGCTCTCTGTGCGCGCTCTCTCTTTCGCTCACTCTCTTTGCAACGAGTGCTTTTGGCCAAAAGCGAACATGCAACACAACTAGTATGCGCTCGAACTCGGTAATGCTCGCATGGGCGAGAGTGGGCGCGCAAGGCCGAACCGCAAGTGGGTGGTGCTGGGCGGTGGGCGGTGGGAGGGGGTGGGCTGCATACCCCGAATCTCGTGAATAACCCAAAAATGTGTGTGCCCCTGATTGGGCCAAGGTGGGAGCACCGCCAGCCAGATCAACAATTCCGCACGGCGTAAACAAACACAAGAGTGCCAAAGTTTGCTGTCACGTGCTTGTCAACAACGTCTTGCCGTTTTATAACGCCCTGACCCCGGACACGATGAAGCTTTACAAGTGACCCCGGCCGCGTGGACTTTGCACCCGGCCAACGGCAGCCACTACCTTTCTACCTGCCCTAAAGTCCCCACAGCGCTTTCATGTAAGTATTGTTTACTACGATTGCGTGATATTGTGTTTGAGCAAATAAACCCAGGGAAATTAGGTCCACAAAGTGGTGGCTGATTCGGTACTATACGGTTTTATTAATATAATAAAGGTAGCAAATGCATATAATACTAATAATAATAATTTATAAGTTTTAGGACAACAAATAGTTTTCATTCTCTTTCATTCTCTTAAACAAAGTTCCTTATAAATAAGTTGGCAAAGCGCTCAGAATTAAGACTCACAGTTTACTAAAAGCTTAGAAATCTTAGATTTAAACTCTGCAGAACTTATGAACTTTTTTTAGTCAGTGAGATAAAATAACACTCGACTAGTCGTGACTAGACAAAATCAGCTATCTATCCAAAGTAAACTTAGATAAAACAGAAAAATACCACAATTAATACATTTTAAGTGCTGACATTAATATAAATACACTTATCAATTTATTGGCGAGTCAGTAAAAGTGGATGTTGCATATGTACCATTATATTTCGAATTTTTTAAATCAATATCAAATATCATACCTTTATAATGAATATTTTAAAAAATCTGTATTCCATAAAATTATACCTATTTTATTTAAAAGATCGTTTATTTGTTTAGGTATATATTTTTGAAATATGTATTTAAATATTTTCCAAATTAAACTAGGGTTTAACTAGCTCCTTAACAATGTAACTTAACTGAAATATAGCCCAAAAACAGGCAGTCTTCATATCAAAGGCGCTGGACCATCGGACTATGTTTCATATTTTTCCATTAATTTTCCCTAGCCAGCGAGGAAATGCCATGCAATGCGTTTAAAAAATACCTGGCGCAGCGCCTAAGAGTTTTCTCCAGCGCTTGTTATTTATACTTTTTATTCGTATGATGAAAAGCCACGCAACAATGTTCGTCGCGTGTCTAGAGCCATAAACAGAAATTGTTTCGCAAAACGCCTCCGTCGCTTTGCGGGCACCATCGACATTGCAAAATAAACCTGCACAGCGAGAGAAACAAAAAATTATCATGGGCAAAATAATCGTATTCATAAATATGCTTTTCCATTTTCCCCCCATCCTCCTTAAAAAAATATGCTAGCATATATATTCCTATATGGTACACCCTTAGCCTAGGCAGCTATTCATCAGCGCATCATGTTTAAGCGTTCGTGGCGTCGATGATACAAACCGATAAGAGACCAATTTCGCAATTGCGGCGCTGGAATTTTTAATTAGTTCAAGAAAGCCGCAGCCGGCTCTTGGCCAGGTAGCACACTCACTCACTCTTGTTATGGCCAAAAGGTACGGAACCAGTCGGGAACGAAGTAATATCCTCTGAGGCGCACACGAAACGCAAGCGAATTTGCATACTGCTGTGCTACTTTCAAGGTCCGAGTACGGTCATAAAATGCACTAAACTAAAGTATGTGTTAAGTGCACATGTCACAGGTCGAATTCCCAAGTGTTATGATTTATCTGCTTTATTAGTTTTGTGGGGGCTTACACGTGAATAGATGGATAGATTGGGAATGGTATTTAATCAGGGGATAACAACAAATACGATGTACTTTTTATATTTGATTATTCTCCAAATTAAAATACAATTTTAAACTTATTTGAGCTTCATCCATGTTACTTACATGATTTACTCCTTCTTGCCTTTCATACTTTTAATTTGGGTCTTTACATGAATAGTTAAATAGATAGGGGATGGTATTTAATCAGAAGGAAATTGATTATTCACTAAACATAATAAATATTATAAACGTATAGCTTAATCCATGAGTTTTTTATAATTTCCTCCTGTTTGCTTTTCATGCTTTTAATTTGGGTCTTTACTTTTAATTACAATAATCAATTCATAACGTAATTAATTTTAACTTTCCAAATATAATTGCAAAAGGCTTATAACATATACGGTTTAATTATGTATCAGATTTTTTTTATTTTTGGCTCATTAATTTTAATTGGAATAAATAAATCAAAGAATTTAATATGAATCGCCGTATTTGCATTAGTTTCGTCTTAAGCACCATAATTAAAGTCAAAAAGCCAACATGCAACAACTTTATTTAAATCTCCCACTCTTTCCTGCTTAAGCCCGGCCATATTAAAGCCAAGTTAATTAACAGTTTTGTTTAGTCTTTGTGTCCAAAAGTATTTTGTTTCCGATCGCGAATAAGTACGAATTGTCCGTGCCCATACGCTCGTAACTAACCGACTGGCTAGACTTTGTGTGCGGTTAGGAAAACCTGCCGGTTGCCAGCGCAGTATAAGTATGGAATAATTAAAAACAATTCAATTCGCAATTTGCACCATAATAAAATGCATTACATATTCATTTATGCAGAATATAACCGCTAAACTGCAACTGCAACACCGCAGATCGGCGACGGCCAGTTGCCAGTTGCCAGAGTTTGCCAGAGTCTGCCACATGCAACCGGATTGCACTTGGGTGCAGTGGAGCAAGAAGTTGGACCTGCGCGAAGGGTCGTTGCCTGCTTTCGGCTGTGGGAACCGCAATGCCCTCCGAACTCGATTGATTGTTTCCAAACTGGCAAATATATATTGAGGCCTACGAAACACCCGTATTTTCTAAACACCCACTTGACACGCTCTCGGGTTTTGGGTCAGTTTCCACATTTCGGGGCGAAAATAAGGCTGCGTCTTGAATATTCATAATTCCGTCTAGTAACGAGTCTAGTTTGTTGGCATGCAACTATTTCTCGCGTTCGACTAAAATAGAATTTGTTTCACTTGATGGTAGACTGAATCCAACGTCTGCCTTCTAGGCGATATGAATACTTTTCAGCGAAATGAATTTTTATTTTAATGAAGAGCGCCACTGCACGCACATTTCTTCGGGAAACCTTGTTAAGTGTGTAAATTATTGCGAAAGATTGCTAATTTTTTTCTAAACAAACATAACTTATTAATGCTTTCAACCCATTCTCACCATAAAAAGTGGAATTTGTTTTGAGTGAGGCGATGCAAAATCACTGGGTATGGTTATTGTTGGCCATACTTATTTATATGATTAATGTGTTCCATTCTTGAGGAACGCCTTCACTGGTTTTTATTTAAATAGAGTAATATGATAGCTGCCTGCTTTTCCAGGCTTTCCTTTTAATAAATACAGTTTATTATTTATTTATCTAAAAATTCGAAAAAAGTATTATAATAACCATTATTTAAATAGGTGGAAACGATGTGCTCCCTTTATTTCCATTTTTATCCAATTTTTACCATTACAAGTCTAGAATTTAGGACAATTGTTGAGTTTCCAGCAGAGACTCTTGCTAAAACCGTCCAGCTATGAAAAGACCAACTTTCGGTTGGGGGAACAGGTTTAGTTTATGGCTTTTAGGGGTCGCTTTTAGCGGGAGCCACTGCCACAATGAGTGTTTAGCGTTCGTGCTGGCGATTAAGCTGTTCATTCGCTTGGCACGCTTTGTGTGGCAACCCCTTGGCTGTTATTAAAAAATACCAGCCTCCAATTGCAGGAAGCAAATGAAATGTTTTCTACAAAATTCTTGTATAATGTCTTTATCATCATCCCTGGCTCCTCATAGGGGTGATAATTTATGTGACATTGAACTTCACAAGTTGAAAGGATGTTTCAATTTGAAAAGCTGCTTGAAATCGAACATAACCAAGTAGAAAACTTATCTTACAATTTTTTTTTAAGTTCACTATCTTACTATTTTTAAAAATATTTTAAATGTTTTTCTTATTTATTTTGATGCAACTTATTTATTATAATTTTTGAACTATGACAATTGGCTGGAAAAATGCATCAAGAAAATATTTAATCAATTAGCATAATAGACACACTTATGAAAATCCATTTAATGAACATTTTAAGTTTTTTGCATTTGTATCGTATTTAAATCAGTTCAGTCAGTTCAGTTGGGTTTTTTAAAACCCAAAAATAGCGATAACACATTACATTTAAAAAATGCCAATCATAAAAATTCAAACCATTTCTAAATTATACTTTATTTTTAAAATGGCACATTTGTTTGCTTAAAAAAGCCAAAAGAAAAATATTGAATGCCAGATATCTGCCACCTTACATTTTAAAATTAAATGAATACTTTCAAACATTTATCACGGCTCGTATTACCGGAAAATGAGCCCTTAAATTCCTTAAATTTCCTGCTTTAAAATCGGAATAACCGTAGTCGATTATTTGCGGACTTTTCGTTTAACACTCTGATGTCTGATGTCTGTGGGCCAGGTGGACTGGGTTGGGCGAAATGGAGCTCCGGAGCTCTGGGCCCGCAAAGGTCTGGCGCTTGCGGATGAAGAAGAGTGAGTTTATAAAAAAATGTGAGTGCTTTCATTGATGTCGGTTGGTTTATCGGAGGTGGCATTCCCCGGCTTTTTACATTGTATACTGCCCATGAAGTCCAACCTTTTATTTAAATGTTAACAATAAAAATGAATTTGCATTTATTGATTTTCGGGCCGGAGCATTGTTGTGGGGGCGACACTTTTAAAAGAGGTCACATCCATATCCACGTAGCGAATCAGCCAAAGTCCCTCTGGTTTGCCACTTCTTTTTTCTTGGCCACCGAGATTGCATTTTCAGTGTGAATAGACCACCTTTAATAAGCCTTTTAGATACGCCATTATTGTCTTCAAGTTGGCCAAAATGAAGGCAGCACACACGATGGCACAGACGTAATAAAGAGAGCAGGAGCCGTAGATCCTGCAGTAGCCGTTTGTTAAGCCTTTGTCTAGCAGCCATTTTAAGTGCCATAAAAAACTCCAAAAGTTGTAGGAACAATGTAGACAGCGTGTTTTCATTTTATGCGAATTAAGCTGCCACTTGAACAACTTTGCCTCCACGAGTGAGTGGACTGGACCGCCGAGAGACCGAGACCGACACTGACAACAACAACGCCAACGACAACGACGACGACTACGTCACTGACAGTCCAAGAACAACACATACGGGGCACATCCACATGAGTGTTAGGTACACATGACTCACATGGTTCATATGTGGATGGTGTATATACTGGGGTAGTCCAGATTTTACTGGAATTTCAACGAATATAGTGTATTTTAACTGACGAATTGTAAATTTTTAACATATATCAGCTGGAATTTATCATTATGGAAAGTAGTCTATTTAGATAACAAAAGCATTTAAAATCATCATCAATTTATCATCATGGAAAGTAGTCTATTTAGATAACAAAAGCATTTAAAATCACAAAGGAAAAATTAAAAAAAGTGTATTATTACATTAGAAGTATTCAAATTGACAAAGCCGTAAGTTGAAACTACATTATCGATGTGTAAAATTACTTTACAGCATAAGGTTACTTATACAAGAATAGAACAATATAATTATAAATACAAAGTACTCTTTTTTTTAAGTATATTATATTTTACAAAATCTTCTAACAGAGTTCAACATTTTTTTTTTTAAAACGTATAATTCTTTTAAGTACTCTTTATAAACCAATAATTTGGTTTTATAATATTGTAAGTCCAATTTTTATACATTTTCTCAATAAGCAACTACATCTTTTTAAAAAGCTAATAACAAATTCAAGGAATCCTAGTACATAACCAAATTGTATCCAATGTCTTAAACTAAAATGATTTCTGTTCTATTGGAAAAACTCAATTTTATTGCAAAAAAGCTTATAGAAATTATGAAAACTTCAATAAAAATTTCAGCCCTGAATGGTCATAAATTTCTACCCCTACGATCTATGCAGAGTTACCCTAAAACTGAAAAACATTGCAGCATACTTTTAGGACGACGCCAGGACACGGCCTGCCGGCATTTCCTACAGGGCACGGGCACGAAGGACATCCTCGTCTACATCAAACGAGAGCGCCCACAAGGGATACAGTTGTTAACGTGGCCAAGGAGCAGCGACTATGGCGGGGACAAAAACACAAACATGGTTGCCACGAGTGTCGTGAAGGACGAGGGCCGCAGGACGCTTGCAGCCGAAGGAGCAGAGCACTTTATGTGCATATAATGTCCGCTCCCACACCCAAGCCCAAGCCCAAACACCCAGGACCAGGACCCTTCGAGTACAGTGTCGGCCAAGTTGCGGGGAATTGTTAATATTGTCTGGGCCTGTAAGCAGCATTTACATGCTGGCCGACACCACGTACTACATACGTCCTGGCTGATGGACGGGCTCCTTTCCGAGCGGATGATGCCGGCTTTAAGTAGGCCCTGCTCCCCGCCCCCGGTGAAACAGACATTGTTTTAAAAATATGTACATCCTTGCATTTTGCAGATGTTGAATTAACCGACGAAACCGGCAGCTTTCATTAGAGGAGGATGGACCCAGTGCAGGAGTTTCGGGGTGAGTATAGTACTTGCCATGTATGTAACTTAGTTTCCAGTACATAGCCCAGCTTTCATACATTAATAAGTGGTGTCAAAGGAAGGGGGTAGTAGATAGGATTGGGTCCTAGATTTGAAGTCTTTTGGGCAAGTAATATGGAATGGAATTTTAAGGGCCAGTTTGGGTTAATTTTGCCCACACTAGGGTTTTAAACTTTATTTAACAACTAGAAACATTTAAGATCTGACAAAAATTATTAAAAATATAAATTAAATTGTTACTAGGACTTTACAGAAGTGGATTGGTTCAGGAGAAATTCCAGTATAAGTACCAAAAAAATATTCCTATATGCTTGGAAATGTTTTAGACCTTTTAAACATTTCAGAAAATGTTGAATTTGATAGTCAC
This sequence comes from Drosophila subpulchrella, assembly GCF_014743375.2. Lineage (NCBI taxonomy): Eukaryota > Metazoa > Arthropoda > Insecta > Diptera > Drosophilidae > Drosophila > Drosophila subpulchrella. Next base: position 6,723,875 of record NC_050612.1, on the reverse strand, counting down.
AAAATTTGATATCAGAAATGTATTTACGGTGAAGGAGTTATCGTCACGACTTTATTACATTGCTCAGAGATATTTTTGTTTGATATATAATAGTTTTGGTTTAACTTTAGGCTAAATATTTACATTTCATTATGAGCTTTTAATAATCCTTTTGGGTTATTAGGAAGAAATCTCTACCTTACATTGATCATTTGAATCCCCCTTAAGTATTAACCGATATAAATCCGATATATTCCGATTGGGGCGCCACCACACCCCAGTAATCGATTGGACACGGCCTGGCAGCCGGATTCCGTCCTCGAGCATCTTAGGTACTCGAGTAAAAAATAATGATGCGAGAGTAAATGAGATGCTATTCAATTCAAATGGCGTGGGATGCATGTGAAATGATACGCACATGCGAAGGTATACCCATATGCCATTCCACAACCTCCTCCAAATCCAAATCCGAGGCCATGTCTATGTGGATGGGTTCGGCACATGTGTGCGCGGAGTACATTGATGCATGGTGTATATACGAGTGTGGTATTCCTGATTCCAGAATGTAACACACATGGATAGCTCGCTCATTTACCGCCTACTGTCGCCGCTGGCTGCCGGGAGTCATTCGTCAGTCAATCCGTCGTCCTCCCAGAGTCCCCATACCATACCATACCATACCTTACCATCCATATCCTCGTACCGCTCCACTCCGCCGGGGCATGTGCGCCAAACCAGCGCACATTCGTCAGAATTTGCATTTCAATTCGAATGTCAGGATGACGGAGCGTCGAATTTGGGTGGCGTTGCCATCGGAATGAAAATAAATCACGCTGCCTTACCGCATAGGCAACTGGGGATCGGGGTGGTGGGATATGTGCGGAGATGGCTGCCGAATCCTGCGGAATGGGAACGCACCACAAGAGCAAAACAGAGCCACCATTAAACCAAAACAGAGCCCGGGGCGTTTTCGTGGGGGTGGAACTCATTTATTCGCATTTTTTCCTTGCCAATGCGAAAATGAATGTGGAAACTTTTCCGCCATCATTTTGAGTGATGTCAATTAGATTGATTTGATCAGCGAAAATATGTGATTTATCAGACAGCAACAGCGGCTGGGCGGCCCCAGGACATTCGTCTCATCGCCCCAAAGCAGCCATCCTACACATCCATTGGATGGCCATATCCATGTCCCGACCACGGTGCGTATGAATATCTAATGTGGCACACACGTACTACACACGCAATCCGCTTCATCACTTGGCTACTTCATCAATCAGTCATCTAACTAGTTCTGGCATTCTGCTCGATTTAGTCTGGACCAGAATGCAACGCCGCTCTTTAAGAGCCAGTACTTGGATAAGTACTTGAACATTTAAAGGTTTTCAGGGTCATTCATTAAATCTTAAGGGCCTTTAAAAGGGGTTGTAACTTGATGTTAATTAAATTACGTTTTATCTACCATTTCAATAACCAAGGATATTTCCGTCAACTCAATATATAAAATATTTTGTATTTGAGCCAAATGAGTTCTTAGACTTAATTTTCTACTTAAAGAATATAAAGATTTTAAATTACATTTGCATTATAATTTAAATTAGAATTGTCTTGACTTTAATAAGAATTAAATTATGCGATTAGCAGATAACTTTATTAAAAACCTAAACGAACCAACCTCAAAAAACCATTCGTTTCATTTTCCTGCCAAAAATAAAGCAGAACTTATTAGATTTCAATTAAATTTCCAATGGGGCTTACATTAATAGAATTAAAATTGCATATCCCAATAAACTTTGCTCCTTACCTTAAAAAAAAGCCATTTATTGACCTGTTAAAAGGAACTTTCTATCGTTTAGTGGTCATTATATATTAACCTCAATCATTTTCCGATGGCAACTACAGCCCACAACTAAATCTCCAAATTAGGCAAGAAATCCCCACAAAAGCACACATCAAGGGGAATAACTTGTGTAGCCGGCCGTGTTATAAGTTATAACGACCATAATGAGGGATATTTGATTAACCGCTCTCCGCCATTCCCGTTGTGGGAACACACATAGTATAATAACGTATCCGGGGCTGTGGCGAATCACATCGGCAAACAAAAGCGGCACGTTACTAGCAACGCCTACGATATTAATAAACCATTGGGCGAAGCACTTGCGGCGCCGCACAAAGCAAATAAAATAAATCAAATCGGAGAAAAGAAAGCAGGCAAATCGCAATCTGAACGCAAGTGTGTAATGGGGGAAAACAAAGGGGAGTCCCCTGATTTTGTTTTTTTCCTTATTTTTTTTTGGCAGCCCAAATTTATGCGCGCTCTTTGGCCAGCCGCTCCCACGCAATGTTTCCAAGTTTTCCGGGGATCGAGAATTGGGGATTGCAGATGGGGGATTGGGGATCGGGAACTCGTCCTGCGGTTGCGGGTTGTCCCCTTTTTTTCGGGGGTGGCTACATGTGTCAATAACTCATTTTCAAATGGAAATAACATCGAATAAAATTCGCGCTTCCTCTAGGTTTTTTATGTCCATGGCAAGGCACTCCTGCCCCTGCCCCCAATGCCACCGCCATGTGTGTCAATCCATTTATTCTCGTGTTGGCCGTGGTTTGGGCCACGGCCCCTTTGACTGATGAAATATCGTGACAAGCAGTATAAAAGCTATTAAAGTCGAGTGTAGATGGCGCTACTTGAATTTGTCAAAATGTCTTTTTACGCGCAGCCGGCACGGGCACTCAAATCCAATACACGCCTATGGTAAAAGTCGCCCCGGGAACCGCGAAAACCGAATGCCTCCCACCCGAAACAAAACCCACCACCCACTCAAACACATACGTCATGGGAACGGGTGAAACTTTGATTGATGCCGTTGTGTCACGCAGGCGCGCATGTGGCTAATGGGCGGTCGCCGGCATAAAAAACATTCGACTTTTCGGGTGGCAGGAGGGGACGGACCCGGGGTCGTCGCAAATCAATTGAGTGATGTTGCCAATTTGGGCATGGTTCGGGCCGCGGATTCGGTGAGCTATCTTAATCGAGCCCAAGTCGCTTGTTTTAGTGCAGTTGCAAACGCCAGAACAAGTTAGTCTGGGCCGCTTGAAGAAGTGCACTACGAGAAAATTTATAAATTCAATTTATATATTCGTAAGATATATATTAATATCTTGAAAAATACATACCCATTTTTTATTTTCAAACTAAGGTTACAATCATAAATTTAATGGAAGAGATTTGCGTGAATTTACATTTTTTTATAAATATACATATTTGAGAGCAAAGAATAGGTTCTTATTATGAAAAGATAAATGTAAAACACCAAAATATGATTATCCCATGTAAACTTATAGTTTAAAAAACGAACGAATATTATCCATAGTAAACAAAACAGTTAAAAAATTGAATTTAACTATTATTTTATATTATTTGCGAACAGGGGATAGATCTTGTAATTGTAATTGTAAAATCCCTAACTATAAATGAATCTTAACTCATCGAACATTATAGCTCAAAATGTTTTAAATTGGTTTTATTTTAAATTATAAAAACACAGTCTCCAACACATCGTAAATAGACTCAACTAATTTATTCAAATTCGTTCGTAAAAAAATCGATTTCAAATATTCTGTTAAATTCATTCACCAAATAGAGCTTATTTAGGAAATATTGTTACAAGCCCATATTCACGGGGGAATTTATTAAAAAAAGTTATAGGTCATTATGAGAATCGCATTATATTTTCCCGAGTGCAGAGCCCCGCTGTTGTTCAAGTGACGTCCACAAATAAACGCGCGCCCCAAATGCATCAAAGTAACGAGCTCAAGCTGCGCACCACAGCTTGTCCTGGTCGAAAGGAGTGCGGGAACATCCTCATCCGCATCCCATACCATACCATACCATACCATTCCCATCCCATTCCCAGCCACTCAAGTGCCCTACAAGCGACTGGCGCCTGCAGTTGTGATATATGAAATTAACTTAATAAAGCAGTGAAATATCGCCAGTGAATGGAACGCGATTCGCGATTCGCAAGAGGCGATCAGCGGGCGCTAGGCGACTTGCTGCGACTCCATAAATTGTGGCACTTTGGGGGTCAGCCGGCTGAGCGCCTGAGAGATGTGGCATCCCGCAACACCTTAGGTGTCCGCTGGCTTACACTGGTCACAGATAGTTGCTGCGCCTTTGAAATGCCTGTCATGAATATGAATGGCTAATTAGGAGTTGTCCCAAACATTAAAGTTCAGACTTAAAGATACCTAAGGATTTTGTCCATTTGGTGTTCATTTAGTTAAAAAAAAGGATATAAAGATACAAAAATAGAATTATAAGTTAATTTTACACCAACTCATTTCACATTAAATGAAACTTAAATGATTCTGGCTTCACCCCCAATAAAATTCAGTTTTTAACGTATGCTACCCCTTTGTAATAATAATGGTGATCTTAAATATATAAGAAATATTAATAAATACTTAAAACATTTTTTCTAATAATGGAACTTTACTTAATGGTACAAAAGTTTCTAAAATTCAGAGCGATTATTTTTTAGGTTTGATAATAACTTCATTTGTTTGATAGGACATTTTTTTAGCTCAACCTTTAGGAACTTCAAATTTAAAGCTACATAGACAGAGAATCACCCCTTTTGATTAAAACTTAGCATAAGAAATATTTAGCCGGCTTCATTTGAAATTCCCCCAGGAGTTTAAGCTGTCGAATTGCGTTCGAAGGGAGCCCGAAAACCGATTGTGGGGGCTTGGTCACCACAAGAGTGTGTGCCCCGATGATGGCATTGTGCACCATTGTCTACCGGAGCCCCATTGTCTGGGCTAAATTAAGCAAACTTTGCATGGGTGCGAGTTTTGGGTGCCCTGCATAGTTTCGTCCTAAATCAATTCAGCCGGAGCAGGGAACTCCCACCTTATCTCCGGGCTCCACTCGCTCATCCCCCTCGTCCGGAGAACAGAAGGATTTCGAAAGTGGCACCAGATATAGACCTCGCAACACCCTGCCGGCCTTAACTTTTCACTATGCCAGGGGCCCTAAGCCGTAAGCCTGCCCGTGAGCAGAACGCAATAAATTACGTTAAAGACGCCAGGCCCAGAGAAAACCAGACCCAGAAATTTGCATTCCACATTTAGCACCACACCACCCCTTCGGAAAAGCGGCACACGCATCATCATAATTAATAAGAGACAATTTGACAATGGCCCTTTAGCGTTAACAGCGATATTACTTTCAGCGTCGAAGTGAGCAGCCGCCGGAAAGCACACACACAACACACAACACCCAGCACACCACACACACTCGCCGGATGGAACACACCCCTTGCCATTTTGCGCCAAATTAAATTCAACCTCAATTGAGGGGTTAATTTCTATCACCAGGCAAACAAAAACAAAAACAAAAACAAAAACGCCCAGTCCGCAGACGCTACGTGTGGGGTGGCCTCGAAAAAGGGGGAGTGGATGGGTGGTTGGGGGAGGCGGTGGGACGGGGTGGGATGTTGGGCGGGCTGCTAGGTCGCCCCATTATCTGCATCGAGTTCCACATAGAAAATCATTACGGCATTCGCACCATGAGACGTATTCAATTTGAGTGTCGTTGAGCTCTTTATTACGTTAGTGTGAAAGTCGCGTGCACCAAAAGCCCAAGCGTACACAGGGAGAAAAGTTAACTGAGTTTTGAATTGAATATATAATAGTATTTAAAGTATTATCTGTAATACAAGATTTAGTTTGTTTGAGTTCTTTTAGGATCCTAGCACTAATTCAAAAATGAAATAGTCAGTATGTTGTAATTTATACATAAATTAAATATGTTTAAAAATTATTAAGATTCATACCGAAAAATATTTATATTTAATATGTTAGTGATAATAATAATGTACAACTTTTATTTTTAAGTGATCAAAAACTTTGAGCATTTTTATAACCAATATTGGATACATAAGTGCGTTACAATTTTCAAGGAACCATTGTTGTAGGCTTTTAAGTCTTGTGTTCATTCAAAAATCTTTAAAAACTGTGAAACAACTTGCATCTTTTTCTTTAACCATTGGTAATTGACAAGAACTAAAATACATAATGTTTATGCAAATGTTAAAAGAAATGTAAACAATCTATATCAAATTGATATTATCAATCAATAGTTTGTTTTAGTACAATTTTATCTTTTTCGTAGTTTGTGGCTTGGTAACCAAAGAATTTTATGGAGATACTTACATTTATTTTTGAATCACATTTAAAATACTCAAAGTTATCTCAAGTGAACATGGTTAGAACTATAGTTCTTATAACTGTGTCTTAATTAAAGATCTAATAATTGTGCTCTGTGTATCGTCCTGTGGCATCGCAACCCTGCACCACCCCCTGGCCCACCCCCTCAACCTTTGGCATTCATTCACGGTGCGTAAGTCAGAGCAACAACAATAACAGAGCCGGGCCTTTGGTGGAGGAAGTGGAAGTAAATTGAAAGCATGCTGCGCGGCCAAAAGAGGACTTCCACTGCCACTGCCACCGCCACTCCGACCTCTCCCGTAACCCTAACCCTTCAATTGGCAGTGCCACAAAATCCATTAGCAGGCAGCGTGCGGCGAGGAGAAAAAGCCAAGAGCCGGCAGCATCGGCAAGCGGTGACCATGAGGCTTTTATGCACGGAGCGTCCTGCTTCGCCTTCGGTTAACCATGGGCATGCCACTCCACTCCCCTCGATCCAATCCACTCCACTCCTGGCTTTCAATCTCGACGAGACTCATAAACATATGCGCCTCACGTCGTTCGGCGTGAATTTAATGTGGCGGCGGTGGAGTAGACGACACCCCCAGCAGCCGGCAAAAGCCAAGGCTAACGCTGGAGCAAAAGCTACAGAGCCCCGACTTCAGATTCAGACAGACGGTTAGCCGTTCTTTGATGAGGTTACTGACTTTGGCGAATTAACTCCCACCGTAGCCCTGGGCCTGGGGTCGCTGGCGAACCGGAAACCACTGCATTTTGTTGGCCCAAAACCGGGGTGGCACGCTTCAACGCCTCGGAAAATCTCGGGGGACACTTTAGCAGTACAATGCAGCATTTAGATAAACCGAGACTTTAGAGCCCTTTCGACTTGGCCGGAATAAATGCCGGAGTTTGCAGCTCCGGAGGCTGGGGAGTGGAAATCAATCCTTCTTCGCGGGGTGCGTCCTTGTAGCCAGATTAGTTAAATGGTATTTCGGGGGGAGTTTGCTTTGCTCATTTAATTGAAATTAATAGATGCCGCGATTGGGTAGGAAATGGGAAAACACAATTAGGGTAAACTTGAATGGTTCAAGGTTTTTTGATTCTTTATACTTTTTAAAATATGGTTTTATGGAGATACATCTTATCAATATCAATAACCCTGCCTTGTATTTATAAAATGAATTTAAACAAATCCTAAAATATGACCGTGTTGTTATTCAGAGAGAACATTTTGTTTAACGAACGTAACCTTATTTAAATATTATATTATAGCACAGTAAAACCTCGTTTGATTTCAACAATATATTTTCCTATCACTGTACCCCCAATCAGTGTACTCACTACAGTACCCCCCACTACCGCAGGACTAACTTAGTCAACATATGCCACCAAACGGGCTGTTCCTTTGGCCACATTTCACCGGATTCCGGCCCTCCGATCTAATCAAACAATCAAACAGAAATAATCGGGCATATCAAAGGCCCACTACAAGTGCCCCGAAATCCAATTGGGACGGCTCACCGATGCTAGCTGCCATAAATTTTATTTATTTATGTGTGCACCGTTTTGTTTTCCGCTCAGTTCCCTGCCCTGCGAACGGGAACGAGTGTATCGGCCCGAAAATCGGCCATGAATATCAATGGGAATATGGGGGGAACTGTGCGTCATCGGCACGCGCCGCTTCATCCGATACTGCGGCGGTGGCTTAGCCACTCGCCTCCAATCTTGGCCCAAACGGTCGTCCTTGTGGGTGGGCGGGTGCTCGGGGAGGGTTCATGGATATTGTTTTTATCACGGCCAGACGAGGGACCTGAAACCGAACCAGAAGACCTGGCCGCGGGCCTTGAGCACTTGTGCTCCTGATGCGTATTTAATTTTATTTTATTTGGGATTTCTCGCAGCCGAGGGGAAGTAAATCACGGCAGTCTTGGTATTTTTTCCAAACCCAAATCGCAAAGTGCCGCCCGGCCCTTTTGGGGGGTGTTCGATCCTGATGGTCCAGGGTTCGATATATCGACACTACCAACATATGTGTGCAGATGTGCGTCTTTTTCCGGCTTACACTTGTCGGCCATCGAAGAAAGTGACATCGAGTGCCGAGAGTGTTGATTGTTCGTCATTGGCAAATAAGATAAATGAGTGTCTACCCTCGGCAGCAGCTGAAGCTTTCGTATTAAATTCATGAAAGTTAAGTGCTTGGTAATTGATGTTATAAAATATTTATGACAGACAGCCCAACATCAGGCAGTTCCGTTGGCAGAACAGATCGGAACAGGTAGAAGAGGAGGTGTTCATACCTTTTTAAGTGGCACAGTCGTCCTTAGCCCCGAGTCCTTCAGGCGGACTGATGGCCAAAGTTAGATTTGGCTCTAATTGACATTAATTATTTAAGAGGACGTCGTGCGAATCCTTCGACCTAAGTGCCGCTCTTTGCCCTGCGGTGGAACGGTGAGCCCTCAGAGCTGCTCAAAAAAGCCAGCGATAAATAAGTTGAGCAATTGGAAAAGTCTGGGGTTCTACCTACAAAAACTTGCTATTGCAGTGGCAATTCAAAGCAAAAACAAGGAAGAACGCTATAGTCGAGAACCTCGACTATCAGATACCCGTTACTCAGCTAAAGGGACCAAAGGAAAATGGAGATATACAAGCAGCAAATGCGCCACCTACCGGCGGTAGACAGATTTAAGCGTTGTGGGCGTTAGAGTGGGCGTGGCAAAGTTTTTTTTAAATCAATCGATAGGTATTGACGAGACCAATACATTTCAGTTTAAATTTTTTATCTAGCATGAAAATTGTGGGCGCCACAGACTTGGGCGGTTTGTGGGCGTTGGAGTGGGCGTGGCATATTCGCGTAATAAACTTGCGCTGCGCTCAAGCCTACGGAATCTAAATCTGAAATCTCGTTTCTCTATCTTTGATATTTTCCGAGATATCCGCGTTCATATTTACGATTTTTTGAAGTTTGTGGGCGGTTTGTGGGCGTTAAAGTGGGCGTGGCAAACTTTTTTTAGGTCAGTCGATAGGTATTGATGAGAACAATACATTTCAGTTAAAATTTTTGTTCTAGCATCAAAACTGTAGGAGCCACAGTTTTGGGCGGTTTGTGGGCGTTAGAGTGGGCGTGGCACTCTTTTGAAACAAACTTGCGCTGCGCAGGAATCTCAGGAATCTGCATGCCTAATCCCAGTATTGTAACTCTTATAGTTTCCAAGATCTCAGCGTTCATACGGACAGACGGACAGACGGACAGACGGACAGACGGACAGACGGACAGACGGACAGACGGACAGACGGACAGACGGACATGGCTAGATCGACTCGGCTAGTGATCCTGATCAAGAATATATATACTTTATGGGGTCGGAAACGCTTCCTTCTGCTTGTTACATACTTTCCGACGAATCTAGTATACCCTTTTACTCTACGAGTAACGGGTATAACTATTTAGCACACAGAAAAAGCGTTTGGAATATGCACAGCAATTTTGTATAACTATATAAACATATGGTCTGTGTTCTGAGTACCTTTATATCAGGGTACTCAGAAGTGTAATAACTTAGGCACCTTCAAATAAAATTTCTAAATCGATTATACCGTTTAAATTTGAACTTAGTTAATTCAAACTAAGCAAAAATTTGTTTATTATTCCATAGACAATTTAATATTATATAGAATATAATATTATAACAATCATTATATTGTTGTTGTAATGTCTAACTATATTTTTATTTTAATCAGTAATAATGCCCAAACCTAAGTTTTTTTTTAGCTTTTTGAGACATTTAGAGACGACGTTGCAAATATACAAAAAGCACAACAAAATTAAAATAGATTTAAATAGGATTAAAAAAGTTGAACGTGATTTTAAAAATTGATTTTCTAAGATAGTTTCCTGTTTTAGATTTAGATGTTTCTTTAAATTCTTTAATGCAGAAGTAAAAAAAAATTAAAAGCACTGCTGATAAAAACAAACAACAAATAAAAAGACTCAACAGATATTTTGAACTTAATTCAAAGATACTTTTTGTTTTATGTGCCATCCTTTTTTATACCAATCTGTCGCAAGGACATACTTTTAAGAACCCACAGTGCACCCCATTTATTTGGACACCCTGGCCAGACGGCACTCAGGATTTCGGCTTGGCTCACTCTCACTTGACCGGGCAAAAACTGATAATGATGCTGTTGGCGACTTTGTGTTTGCTTATGCCGGTAGCCTTGTGCCTTGTGCCCTGGTCCAGAGTCCTTGGTCCAGAGTCCTTGGTCCTGGGTCCTTGCAGGGGCTGGCTTTGATGTTTCGCCAGGATGATGAATTATATTTGACATCTATGTGCTTGGCCCCTGTCCTCGAGCTCCGGTATTAACACATGTGTGTACCATGCCACAAAGGTATGGGACCTAATATGTGTGCATGCGCAGCAAAGAACCACCCAGATATCCACCCACACTCGTGTGATGAGGGCCGCACTTGGATATGTTTATTTTACTGTCAAAACATTAAAGCGAACTCCCGCCGAAGCCGCCGCTCGGGGTTGATTGTTATCAGGGGGCGGTGTCGACAGCGGTGTACCTCGTCGAGGGTGGAAACCCGTGGTATTTGGTCCTGGTCCTAGTCCCCGTACCTCTTGGCCACCTTCGGCTTGACTCCGCAGACAAGTCTATTTGCATATGTTGACGGCATACTCCACAGATCCTGGTGGATTTCCTGCTTAACGGCCGTGGCCATCACAACAACCCCTCCTCGACGACCTACACACATGCCTTTTTGACAACTCATAAAAATCACTCATCATAAACAAAGTCCGTTTCTATGTGAGAAGGAGATCCTTAAAAAATATACTTCTATATATAGCGAGATAGATGTGGAGTGGCACAAATTGCAGGTGATGTTTCTCTCGTCTTAAGGGGAAATCCCTTTAGCTCACGAGTTAACGACTTGCCAATTAGTTAATTAGCGCACTCCTGCTGCGGCTTCGGACGTCTTAGCCTCTTGATTCCTTCGGCTAGTCACTCATTTATCTATGCAGGCAGCCCTTGCGGTCAATTAAAACAATCCGCAAAATAATTGCCAAGAAATTTATTCGCTTCATTAGCCTGTTCAGCGAAGTCGGGCGGGAAGGCACGAAGTCAGGCGGAAAATTAAGTGAAATAATTAAATCTCAATCGGGATCTATTAGATTTGTGTAGCCTTTGGCATTGGCTTTCGGCCACGGCCCTTGTCAGCAGTCGAGGGATGAACACACAAATAAATTTGGCAGGACGGCGGCTAATCTTCGCCCAGCAAGGGGTTAGCGTTTGGCGTTAACGATGGGGTTGAAAGGGCCGCGTCCCGGATTCGAAAGTGCAACAATCGCAGGGTAAAAGAGGGCTTTCGACTGACAACGACCATTTATCACCCACGCAGCATCTTTCATAATCAGGCTGGCCGGCAAAATGCAAATGACTCAGTCTGCGGCGGAGCTGCATATAAAGGACCTGGCCCAGCCCGTTCGCGGCTTTTAATTTACAACGTCCTACGTCCTACGTCCAAAGTCCTACGTCCATGTATCTGTATCTATACGTATACGTGCAGCCGGGTCCACAGAGTGGGGCCCTGGGCCACAGCCGCCATCTTCGCCACAATGCCAGACAAAAGGTCGACACGTTCCCATTCCGACCGACTTAATTAATTTATGCACTCATGGTCGGTCGGCAATGCATCGGGGTCTCTCGGGGATTGGGGAATGGGAACGGGGCACGGGATGGTCTGGGATGGCCAGTTTAGTCGGTCTTCAGCCAAAGGTGGACATCATTTCTGGGGCTCTCTTCTTGAAAACCCGCCTAATTTTAAAATTAATGAGCGGCATCTTGATGGCCGATGGCAGCGATAAGCCCCATGATTTTGACTGTCCCAGAGATCCAGAGAGCCCACGTCCCTGCCGCTCGATCACAGCTTAAGTAAATCACGTGTTTATTGGCACTTCACTTACGACACCGTCACCAAAGAATATAGGAGAGACCCCGGGCCCAGAGCCGAGGCCAAAAGAAAACGAAATCGAAAACCAAAATGGCATCACTCTATAGGGCCTGCACTCTATATTGCCCCGGATCGGGATTGGGACTGGGATCGGGATCGAGGGAACAGAACCAAACCAAACCGAACCGAAGCGAACCGACTGACCAACGTCATTAATTAGCTGGCCGTGAAGTGTGGGGAACGAATGGAAACCGACGTGTTTATTTGGTTTGTATGCCCGTTCAACAGCCCAAATGTATTGGGCCTTCATTTAGGAGTTCTTTTGTTTTCAAATCTTTTGCCGCCCGGTACAGTGGGCCCTGAATATGTTACAGACAATGTACTTTGTTTAGAATAGGTTAATGAATAATTTAAATATGGGAATCCATATTTGGTTTCTTATAGCAGCATTATGAAAGGGAAGATCATTAGATACAAAATAATATAATTATATATTATATAATATATAAAAAATGTATACTATATATATAAACATACATAATATAAGTTATTTTGTCAAATTTATAAATTAAATGAATACATTTAAATTTGTATCCATTACTTTTTCTTATTAAACCTTAGAAATATTATTTATATTAAAAAAATATCAAAATTATTAACACTTTTTAAAGCATTGCCATTTTTAACAAGGAAATATCAAGACTTTCATTTCAAGACATCACTGTAGTCAACCCGTTGTGTCATTTATTTTGTTTGACCGGAAACTCTTTATCTTACGGTTAATCTTCTTGATATTTCAGATGTGGAAAGCCCAAATGCCGATGCATTCTTGATTCGTGACATTAAGACAAAAATAAACTTGATTTTGGTATGAAATTGATTCATTCATTTTCAATCCATTGAGTAAGATTCTTATCCGATGGATGAGTCGGGCCAGCATCGGCACTTCCAACTGTGCGCACATCCAACAGGTAGTCAAACCAGACAAACTGTCTCCACTTGGCGGAGTCTTTTCCTCTTCTCTGCTCTTTGAAATCGTAAGAGTACAAGTCTTTTCAATAGAGGTAAACATATATTTTCATAATTAATGAATGCATTTTATGTTAAGACAGATGATGATGCTGAACGCTGAGAAACCATCCAAAACAAATCAGTTTGTGGAAATGAACTCTTGGTCTGTGGATAGGAAAAGCTCGGATTATTTTAAATGTTTGTATCTATATTAATTAACTTTTAAATTAACTAACCTTTATTAATAAAATTCGTAATTTATTTAGTTTCCCTTGGCTGTCCAGGCTGTTAGCGGGCAGCGAACTCTACGGTTTGAGTATAATTTTAATATTTTGATTGCAAGCGTTTATTCACAAAGTTTTATTTTACAGATCACCCACCAATCCTCGGCTTACTGAATTTTAATGGGACCGGAAGCAAGCGAAATGGTTACAATACATACATATTTATAGTTTTTAATGCGTACCTACATAACTAAATCTGAACTAATAAGAGAATAATTGGTTTTATATTACCCAATTGGAAATGTTTCAAATTGGATTGTTACAAAAAAAAATGTAAAATATATTTTTTAAAAAGGTTTTAAAGGGACTTATTGAATGTTTAGTATTATTTAATTACAAATCTATGGCAAAGTTTATATTTAAAAATTGTATATTCATTAAAAAAACATCTAATTACTTTATCATAAGTAAAATTGGTATAATATATGTAAATGAGTTTCCTTAATCATTTTAAAAATCTCATTTTGCTTACACTTGGTTACATGTGTGTTCTGATAAGGAAAAACTAAATGTGTATAACAATTAAATTAAAAGTTAATTATATTATTATTATTAAAACTTAAAAAACCAACGACTCACATTTGAGAAATCCAAACCTAAAATATGGTTCAAGATATAATTCTTGTATCTTGGGAAAAATAATTTCAAATGAGTTCAATAACGTTTCTTGGCTAATTTTTTGATTAAATAAATTTTCATGTTACTTAAACTTGTTTCTTGTTTTGGTGTTTTCTCCAAGGGTTCATACTCTTAATAATGAAAACAGATAATATTAACACCTTTGAATCACAATGTTTAATTAGGAAACACACGAAGTACTTTAAAATTGCAATGGCATGGAGAAAGGAAAATAATTGAATATCAACAATAAAACCGGAATGTAATCAATACCTTTGTTGGCAAGAAGTATATATTTAAGCACTGTTATGTAACTTAATATTTATGAACTCAGTTAATGAATGTTGTTTTTACAGAATATGCCAAATTAAAGCAAACGGACCATTTTTTGTAAACTTATATTTATACCCGTTACTCGTAGAGTAAAAGGGTATACTAGATTCGTCGGAAAGTATGTAACAGACAGAAGGAAGCGTTTCCGACCCCATAAAGTATATATATTCTTGGTCAGGATCACTAGCCGAGTCGATCTAGCCATGTCCGTCTGTCCGTCTGTCCGGATGAACGCTGAGATCTCGGAAACTATAAGAGCTAGGCTATTGAGATTTGGCGTGCAGATTCCTGAGCTTCTTACGCAGCGAAAGTTTATTTCAGTAGACTGCCACGCCCACATTAACGCCCACAAACCGCCCACAAACTTCAAAAAATCGTAAATATGAACGTGGATATCTTGGTAACTATCAAAGATAGAGAATTGGGATCTCAGATTTGGATTCCGTAGCCTTGTACGCAGCGCAAGTTTTTACGCAAATATGCCACGCCAACTCTAACGCCCACAAACCGCCCAAGCCTGTGGCGCCCACAATTTGCATGCTAGATAAAAATTTTAACTGAATTGTATTGGTCTCGTCAACACCTATCGATTGATCCAAAAAAAATTGGCCACGCCCACTCTAACTTAAATCTGTCTACCGCCGGTAGGTGGCGCATTTCAATTTCGCTTTGCTGCTTGCATATCTCCATTTCCTTTTGGTCCCTTAAGCTGAGTAACGGGTATCTAATAGTCGAGGTTTTCGAATATAGCGTTCTTCCTTGTTATTATTATGATGTAAATAAAGAGGGGTCATGTAGTCCGCCAGTTTGGCCAGTTTAGGTTTTGATATTCTGTCAATTCCAAAAAAGAAAAATTATGATCAGAGTTCAAACTTTATTTATATATTTCAATTTTTTAGAATATTTTTTTAGATTCAACTTACAAAGTGCTTATGCCAATTGATTGAGTCATGTAGCCCGAGGCTTGCTAAGCATGGACAAGTTCCGTCGATTAAGGGAGATAAAATGATTTTTAAACATTAAGGAATGCGTACAAGAAAAATTACTTTGATTGCTGTAGGTATTATAGACGAAGAAATGTAAGTGCGTTACTGCAAAATAAAAGATTAAATGCGTTTTTCTTGAATTTAAGTTTTGCATATCTAAATACATGCCAAAACTTCAAAGTATTCGATCAGGAGGTCAAATGAAATCAATTTTTTAACCGTAGAGTCAAAAATATACATTAAAACTGTTTTTTGTTTTCAAAGGGCTGTCATAAACTTTTTTTTTTGGCTACCCAAAATATAATCTAATTTCAAAATAATGTAAATTATTGGTCTGAATTGTTTTGTGGTCTGTAAGAGGTACGCAGTGGGCTAAAGTCGCATGTGAGCTGATACGAATAAGTTTAAAGATTCAATGAAATAAGTAATACAAACAAGATATGTTATTAAAGAGCCAAAAACTATTTTAATTTGAATAAAAGATATTTAGTGTGATGATTTAAGCAAATACAAAAGAGAAAATTATGTTTATTCATTAAAAACGATTGGATAATTTAACAAAGGATTTCCTCTTGCCTTAGAAATGCTATTAATAATTCTAAAAATTAAAAAGAATGCAATAAAAAAAAAATAATGTCATTAAAATTTTTTTTAGAGTGGGGGCTTAAATAGGTTTTTATAACGATCTTAAAAACGTTTTGAAAAAGGTTTTTGAAATAGATTTTATTTAATTTCTCAAAAGAACCTGCAAACGTTTCAAAAATTTAAAATATCTTATAAGATTTTAGTGATCTTCAAAAATAATGTTAAACGTACTTTATATAAAGATAACAAGATCACCTGGAGCTTAAAATATACATAAATATAATTGTTCCCCTATTGGTTTGTTAAGATCCACTAAAAAAAAGCCGATCACGCATACGCAACCGCCGACACATAAAATTTTGTTTGAGCCCGAAAGTATGCTACGATTTGTTTAATGAATTCTCTAAAGCATACTTACAAATACTTTAATTATTGCCGGTACATATTTCTCCCTTGCAGCTGTTTTTGTTGAACATATGTATGTATGTTTGTGGGGAACCAGTTTCTGTACTTAATTAAATGTAATAAAAACTTATTTAAAAAAAAAAACATTACAATTTTATTCAGAAGGGCACTCCAGGTTGATCCGTATTAAAAGGGACAAATGCTCTTGTACATTTTGGTACTTTGTGCATAGCAAAATTAATTTAATCTCCTTTAATATGTGTCTTAAATAATAAATTGCTTACATAGCCCAAAAAAAAAACTGAATCATTTTCCATAACAAATATTACCATTTGAAAAGCTGTAAAACACTTTTAGAATAATTTTTGAATATCATGACTTAAAGTCTATCTTTTAAAATGTTTAATTTCAGATTTATTTCTGAAGACATAAATTGAAATAAAAGATGACAGCTTGCAATTTAAACTAAAAAAAAACAAAATTCATTATAAAATTTGTCAGTTTTAGGTTCGAAAATAAAGTTAATCTTTATATTTAAAGAAAGGATGTCAAGCCCTTCAATTTTAAAAGTAAATCAATTTAAAAGCACAGAGATAAAGCTTGAATATTAAAAAGACAACTAATTTGTAAAAGAACAATGCTCAATCACCTTAATATCCACAATAAATTTGATCCAGTTATTGTGCATTGTTATAAGTCATAATACCGCAACCCAAGCTCTGGCCGATAAAGGACGGCTGCGAATATATTTATTGTTTTCCGCTTACTACCTGAATACGAATTAGCATCGGAACCATCCCGACCACCCCTGCCAGCATATCTGTATGGGTATATACGAAAGTAATGTCTTGAGCAGTCCCCGGATCGTGCCCCATAAATCATGCCAAACTGAGTTCGGGTATAGAAAGTCAGAGTAAACTGCCATCACTTAAAGTCATTCAAGCATTTATTTATGTCAAAACATTGTCCGCTTAGCTGCTGCGAACCTTTTGGCAAGGCAGCAAGATAGGGACTCGGGAACCCATTTCGAGGGGTCAGTTGGCCAGTATAACTCAATTATAGGCGGCTGTGTGCTCACCTCGCAGCGGGGTGTCGGCGCATTAGCCACTCCTCCATATCTGGGCCCTCCTCCCCTGAGTTCTCTTCGGTTCTTCAGTGCTTCAGTGCTAGACGATCGCACAATCCTCCTGCGGCGATCGGGGTCGTTGCGGTTACGGGACCGTCTCCCCGAATCTGCAGGACGAGATAACGGGGAGACTAGACTGCATAGATGTCATTAGAAACCGGGCACCGATCCCATTTCCAACCGATACGATCCTCAATGAACTGGCCTCAGTGCAGCTTGTCTTTATTATCTGGTCGGGGGATTCCTGTGTGGCCCGCATGCGCAATCGGATCGTACATTTTGCCCACGACCGACCTCCAAGGTCCAAGTACATGATTCTGTTTAACGAGAACAATGTTCTTGCAGTCCTGCAAGCCTTGGCCACACCGCAGTGGCTTCGTTGGCGATCGCCTTTATTCGCAGTTCCTGGGGAGATCTGGCGAGGATCGGGAGTACCGGGAGGATCCGAACCAGATGAGGGGTAACAACTACACGACGGCAGTGGATCGTGCAAAAGTACAGCGACGGGATGGCAGGTGGCGCCGGCGCCGAATTGAATTTGAATATGAAAAGAGAGTCGGACCCAGGGACTGCAATTTTGTATTGTGACCAGCCAGAGCAGAAGGTTTGAATACTGTTCCCTTCGAAATATTTTGGACAAGCAGTCATCAGGACTGTATATTTCAAATAATTTATGAAGACTTTTAAATCATCCAAACTTTATAACACAATTATTATAAAAATTCAAATTGGTAACGACTAGTATACATTATAATTTAAAAAGAAGAACATATTAATTCAGCTCCTTAAATGTTGACTTAACCAGCTTGTGCTAATTTTGATAGAGCTGTAGACTTGGTCAATTGTATGACTATGAGCATTTATTTTCCAATCAGTAAACTGAATACAAATTATATCAAACCTTAATCTCTAATTTTACATATGAAATCCATCAGCTCAATAAATGTTTTATTTCGCTTATTATTACCCTCATTATTACTAATCAAAAAAAATATGATGGAAGTGGTTTAATTTGTAATTTAGCTAAAAGAGTTCTAAACTCTTTCCCATATGTAAATTTATTTTAAGAGTCATCCCTCAATGTGAAATTTAATACTTATTTCGGTCAAACAAAAA
The DNA here is from genome assembly GCF_014743375.2 of Drosophila subpulchrella. NCBI lineage: Eukaryota > Metazoa > Arthropoda > Insecta > Diptera > Drosophilidae > Drosophila > Drosophila subpulchrella. The sequence continues at coordinate 6,705,263 of NC_050612.1, read as the reverse complement.
CAGCTACAACAAAGATTGTAATATATACAAACGTGCGTACACACATCCTTAAATGGCTATATAAATGTCAATCCAGGAAGCTAAAGATTAACAGCAGACGTTTGTAGCGACACGCCCCCCAAATGAGAACAGTGGCGTAGTTAATATGTAATCCCCGACACGTGGAGTAAATTATGTTCCTTGAAGGGCTGCCATTAGGAAGAGTGCGTCTTGGACACTCCCCACAATCAATGGTGATGCACCATAAAATAAAATTGGGGTGGAAACTACCTACCTACTTTTATTACACTTTGTATGTTAGTCAGTATTCAAACAATGATCTTTACTAACTAACACCTTACATCTTAAGTACAATATTATAATAGTTAGGAGCTCATCAAGAAAACTTGCATACTTTTGGGGTACTCATTTTACATTAACACCAACTTAAGTAAATGAATTAATCAACTTAATAAATGATTGGAAAAACAATTAATTCAGGAACGCCATAATACTTATAAAGTAAATGTACTGATGCCCTTATCTCATTCCCACGTTGTAAGATCTCTCGATGGTAGCCATTGCCCCTAAATATTTTTATGTAACCTACATTTTAAAACCCATGACGAAATCTTAACGTAAGAGTTATCCTTTCCGTGAAGATTCATTGTGAAACTGGCGCCATTCAATGTGATTTCTCCTCGCAGTCCTTTTGCCTCTGATAATTGCTTCTTATCGGCGAGACAGTTGTGAATGACAATTTTTCGACAATAGCTCGGCTGTGGGTCGTCAACGCGGCACCGTCGCCAGCGGGGGCTATATATGGTTATAATTGCCGGGCAGGTCGGGATTACACGACAGGTCGACCTGTCTGCAGCCACTGCCCAGGACCATCTCCTTCCATCGCAGCGTATCTGTTACACAGAGTAATGATCGTAATGTCGCACAAGTATCTTTAAGATGCATTCGATATTTCAGAATGAACTACCTGCCTGGATCTGGATGTCGTATCCGCTGTCCGCTGTCCGTTGTCCAGTGTCCAATGTCCCTCGTCCATCGTCGAGTCAACAGCAAAAAGGCTAGTTAATCTGTGCCGACCTCGATAACGTTTTAGTGCTCAATTTTGATTCTACGCCCTTTGTGGTTTGGGTCTTTACAACTGTTTATGCCTTTTATGATTTTGTCGTGGCCGTTTCGTTTCTGTTCCAAGACTTTTGGGCTTGGTCGTCGGCCAGTCCCAAAGAGACTTCCAAGCCGGCCAGGCAAGCCCTCGAATGGGTCCTTACCTCTGTCCCTGTTATGGCCGTAATTTAATATCCTAGCTGGCATTGGACTTTAGTTTAATCATGACAGCCGACCGACTTACTCGGCGACACAGTGGTTATCGACGAATGCTATTGGCGTTACGCCGCTCGGTGTTTCACACTTTTGGCCTGATTCTTGTTTAAGCCCACTGTTTCGGCTTGTTGCGGAGATTCGTGTGCGCGGCCATTAAGGTTTTGGGCCCATCTCTCCCCCCTCTGATATCCCATATGTCCATTTCGATTCGATCCTAACCGATCCGATCCAAAAACCAAGCCGAGAACCTTCCCATTTCGGCGCTCATTTAAATATTTTATCATCGCCGCGCTGGCAAGACACTAAAGAGAACTTTATATCTTTTCGGTTCGCTACGTTTTTATCACTCGAATGAACAAAAACATTTGTTACCAATCAGAGTTCTTAATTTTACGGCCTGTGTTTGCGACAAAAGTGCCGCTTCTTGCCTTCGGATACTGGACTCTGGACACTGGACACTGGACTCGATCGTTTGTCGGCTTTGTCGCAGAAATTAGCCGCGTATTCCTTTAGAGCTTGTATGTGGCCGGTATCTTAATTGGCTTTGATGCTGCGATGGCTTTTCATAAACGTCAGGCCGGACATCTCCGAGTCCACACTCGTATAAACATGGGCCGCATCGGCGGAAACTGGTATCTGGGAGTGGAAAACAAACACATGTGCTTAAGAGATAGCTAAATTATTTTAAAGCTCATTTACTTATGTACATCCAGCGACTCGGGATCGGGTTACAATAACTTTTCGATGGTTGAGAGGATCGGGTAGCGTCCTTATAATGCAGACCATTTCAGGGAATTAAGGATTTTTCAATTAGGATTCACTTGTTGATGACTGAGTGGGTTATATGCCGTCCTATTACTGTAAAAGAAAGATTTATTAATAACAAATACATAAGGATGTTTAAGCCCTTGAAGACCTTAGATTAATATAAACTTGTGTATATGAATTTTTATAATAGCCGAAACCATAATAAGAACCAAATGTGGTAAAAATTCGATCTTAAAACAAATTAACTAAATCATTAAAATAGCCAGAGAAAGTCCTTTCCTTTCCCAAACTTAAAATAATTATAAATATTTTGATGATAACGTTACAATGTATTATAAGGTATCTATTTAGATTTTTTATTTAACCAACATAATAACAAATATTTTTCAAGGTAAGTTCATTAATCTTCTTGGAAGCAATTTTAAGTATGACATATTGTGAATGCATATATTAATTTCTATCAATATACCTGATGCTTACCCACACCGGATAAAACACACATTTCAATTATTTATGAGGGGCTATTCTTTGTGAAACAAACGAAATAAATAGATGCAGCGCACAAAGAGAAATTGCAACAATTGACAAATTGCGGCATATAAATTTCCCCCACCGAAGCGGAGAGATGTCAACTGTCCCCTGTCTTCTGGCCGTGGATAAAATGTAGAGCGTAGCCTTTGTCTTTAGAATTATGTTAACTAGCCGAAGAATCGATCGTGCGGGCTCGAGGGGCAGAACATAATTTATTCATACGTCAAACAGACTGTCCATTTAAATGCGAGCATTATTCCCAGTCCCAGTCCCCAGTTCATATGGGATGTGGTGTATGGTGTATGGTATATGGGATATGGGGTATGCTATATGGCCGGTGCCAGTGCAATGTCAAACGAGAGAAATGAGGATGAGTGGAGGGAAACGCAAATAAAACGCAGCATATTGGGAAAATTTCACGGTCTTTTGCCCGCCAGCCAAACCAACTGGTCAACGGTCGCTGGCTAATTTATAGGGCGATTCGGTGGGTGTTTGTCCGTTTGTTTGTCCACTTCCCGTCCCCGGACCCCTGTCCATATATTATACCATTTCAGATTCAATTTACGGCGGGGGAGTGGTTCGGAGTGGAGTGCGTAAGGGCCAGGTAAATTGAAAAATGGACATTTGTAGTTTGATACCCATTTGGAGTAGAACAAGGGCTATCTGGTCTTTTGGGCCGGCGCTGCAAGTGGTTGATCAGGGTCGACTTTTCGGCTTAGATAAGCTGCTCCTGCTCCTGCTGTCGCTGCTTTATGCCGTGTCTTTCCCCCCGGTATCTCGACAATGACAGACGGCGAGCAGGGGTTAAAGTTAGGGGTTGCTTTCCGTACTCCCTGCCACTCGGGTTCTATCTGAATGGGTCTGCTGGTTTTTCGACATGCAGATGTGACGGGCGCGGATTTGTTTCGTGTATCTTTGCGACAACTTGATTTTTTGTCAACGCGATGCGCTTTTCGGGGAAATCCTTTTAGGCCTGATGGGCCCGCCGTTCCGTTCGCGAGTGCATTTGACACTTTGTACTTGATGGATTACGTTAATTATTGATTAAATGGGCTTGTACTTGTCAGGACAAAGTAAAATCCATTAGGTATTTGAATATGATGCTGGGTCGCTGTGGCGAAATTAGATTTAAATTTTTTCGGATTTTATAATTTGACATGAACGGGCGCGCGTTTGATGGATGCCCTGGGATAGGAACGGCCACTAAAAAAAACTGAAACTGTGAGAAGAGGGTCTCTGGATCCCCCTCTGGATACTTGCCGCGGTGACATTCCGCTGCTGTCGCCTCCAAGCGCCAGTCTCTCGCAACACACACCTTCGGATACGGATACAGATACAGATACTCTGTAAATGGGATGCATCTGGATGCTGGACTCGGGATCCCAGGCCCGCGAACGGTGGACACGCACTAAAAAGCCGGCTGCGGCGATTCAGATTGAGGAGATAAGGCGCGGCGGGCTCTTTGGGAGATGCCGCGTCGTTATTTTTCGGTTGTCACTTCATCTGCTCTGATTAATTCCCTCTGATGAAATGCCGCTCCCCAGTCACCAGTCACCAGCCACTTGATGCCGCGGAAGGCCGTACAGTTGCGGCCAAGATGGAAATAGTTGGAGATACTTTAAAAACAGATTAAGATTAAATGCCAAATTACTTTCTAAATTATATTTAAGAAAATAAACAACATAAACGAGGCATTTCTGTATTAAAGTGTATCTAAACAGGCGCTGTATTACACATTCTATTAAAAAAAGCGAATATTACAAAATGTTTTAGGTTAAGGGAAATTATATTTCCAGTTTATAAGCCAATGCTAAAACTACAGGGTAATTTAAATAAGTTAAATCAATATTTCAATTTTGTACATTTTCTTATAAGCGGCAAACAGTTCAAGATTTATTTTCCTTTAAAAGTTATATATGTAATTGCCTTAAATTACCTTTAAAGTTAATTTGATGTTCTACCACTATTATCATGGCCGCTGCTGTACCATGTCGCGGTGGGCTCTTGGCATTTTCAAATGGGGAACTTTGATTTATCGGCATTCCGCCGACAGCGCCGCCATTTTGGATGAGCATGTAGGTGCAGCTTACAGTTGCATCGAAAGTTCATTCCCGAGCTTTTTCGGGGACGGCGGGAGCTTTTGTGTAAGCACGGTCCCGATAGTTCGACTTTTCCAACTGCATTGGGTCGGGAAAACCGCCTCGAAAAGCGCGCAGTCTCTTCGACTTTTCACGGAAAACTCCCAACGCCTTTGCACAGCTGGCTAATAAGCAGAAAATTTCCTTACAACCGAAAATTTCCCAGTATTTCCCCCCACCGTAAATGTCCCAAGCGCTTCCGTTATTTTGGCTCCGCCCGTTAAAAAATGGCTGCGCATTTATCTGCGGCCTGCGCAGCACGGGAGCGAGCGAGATGGCTATAGGATGGCAGCTATCCCGCTCGCACCCGCTCTTCCGTTCCCCTCAACGAATACAAACACTATAGAGCAGTAATACCTCGATACTGGTTTATTTTTCCTTTTTTACTCCTCTGGTAATCCGTGCAAAACTTTAATTGGTGTTTTGCACTTCTAATGGATCCTGGGAGTGTATTAGACCCGAGTCGTAACAGAAAGAGACATTTGTATACACTCGAAATCGCTCGAAACACATGTAAATGTGTGTGCACGTAACCGGGGGTTAAGTGCTCAAAGCCCAACGATAATATTGATCTGCGATATGTGTCACTTTACGTCGCAGATTTATGAGCCCAAAGCGGCGATATTTGGAATTGTCAAGCGAAACGAATCCGTCAAATGAAATGTGTTTGACTTTATTTGACTCGCTGTTCGCCAAGTGTTTTCGACTGATTTTGCACTTTTCATAGCGTAATGATAAAACTCACAGAAAGCCATTAACTTTATAAATAACCAGTGCTGTTATTGAAAAACATACACATGTATTATATACCTTATTTTCTAAAAAAGAAAAAGCTGGTCTAAGGCTAAACATCTCTTTTGCGACATAATTAAGGAAATGGTTTTCTTAGTAACCACTTTAATATGAACTAATTTTAATTTGTACATAGTAGGAATGAAACTGTGTGCTATTGACTTTATTTTGCGATTGTTCGACAAGTGTTTTGAACTTGTTTTGCTTTTTTTTTTTACTTAGTTGTTGTCAAATTATATTTTAAAAATTATTATAATAGTGGTGATTTTCTTAGTCATCACTTTAATATGAAAAAAATTTAATTTAAACATTGGTTGAATGGGACTTTAGAATTGTTTAACACTAGAATAATATTGTAAAAACAAAAGTTAGGAAAACGAAAGTGCTAGCAAGGTAACGTCAAGTTTATAAGAAAACCATCTTACATTTTAATATACTACTGATAATTTGAATGATATGTTATATCTTTTGAAATTTACAAAATAGGAATCAAACATTTAAGTAACCTTATTATTAACCGATCCAAATTATTTAAAGAGAATAAGTGTAGGGCTGAAATCGATTTTCATATTAGAACTTTGAGTAACGTACCTCGTAATAAGGGATGAATCCATGCTTTAAATCAACCAATTTATTTTTCAGCCAACACACATCTTATTTCTTACGCCCCAAAATATTTCGGAAGACAAAATTGACTTGTTCGAAGCACACTCTAAAATTAGAATCTAATTGTTTCATTTTAAAGCGATACAAATTGTTTGTGTCGCGCCGTTGGATGTTGGATAATTCATTTTTATTAAGAGGAGCTGTCACTTAAAGAGGGCAGTCTTATCCAAATGCATTGATATTCCAGTAGGGGAAGATAAATTTGTTGTGAATATTGTGAACGACAGCTTGCTCGGCGGACTTTTTTTACTTTTAGAATAATGTGCTTTGTCAATTGGAAAGCGAAGAAAAATAAAATTGGATTCAGAAAAAAATGTTGTACTAAGGAATATTTCTTATGTTTAAAAAATTCTCGAGTTTTTAGGAAAATAATTTAAGAAAAACTAAGTACTAAACAATTTATTTTAGGTTATGGGGCTACCTTTCAAATTATTTTATTCAAGTGACCTTTATGTGTGTATCTGATGAATCAAACGAAGCCATGACTGGATTCCTAGCTCTCTAACGCTTCCTTGGCTTAATCACCATATTGAAATTATAATCCCAAATTTTGAAACTTAGTTAATAGGCTGTATGAACTTTCCTGCACGTATAATTATGTACACGTGTTACAGCAGGTGTGGTCCTCGGCAATGTTTACACGACACGCACACAAACTGCGACATGTGCCCGAAAAGCCAATCCTTGTCACACCGCCTGACATTCTGTTGGAACAGTGGTAAATCAGAACTAATTTCGAAGCCCAGCTCATCAGATCTCCGCCCAGCCGGGGATGCACGACCAACGGAATGGACACCTCTGACCTCTGACCTCCCACCTTGCAACACCTCCTCACCTCCGCAGCTCCCCCCAAAAACATGCTTCAAGGACTGCTATTTAAAGTTTCAAATTTCGGACATTTGTCCGTCACGACCCCGAGCGACCGGCAGCAACGGTGGTTGAATGGAAAACACTCGCTCGGACTCAGGATAACACACAAGGACACTGGACACACCCGCCGACGTCCGGGGGATATGGATATAGATATACGGACATGCGGACATACGGACACGTATCTGCTGGCAGGCCTAAGACATCGACGTGGAGCGAACCTGGACGATGACATCGAAAGTCCTTGTAGTTAGCAGAATGTAGTTTGTTTGACATCTATTTAAAAGTTTAATCGGATGAGTGTAGTCCGTGCGGTTAGGCTGACCAAAACACAGTGTATTACATAGTCACTGACTTTCCGCATCGCCGCCAGGTGACCGCTCGACCATCGGACAGGTGTTGCAATTTCGGGAAGGCTTTGGGCATGGGCGAAGGAGCGATGGAACGTCTATCCTTCAACACTAATTAGCGTTGATTCGGTGGCTGGAAGCCCGGACGGCCTCTCTGTTGAAAAAATAGGAGTCGGCCATATCCCCTTTATATAATCAATTTTACTTTGATGGTAAGGGATAATGTTCCTAAGATTTTAAGCATATATAATGTTAAAAAAAGATGTCGAGAAATTTTGGGTACAATCTACGTTCTTTAAATATGGGGAAAAACACTATAAGTTGTTACGAAATATTATTATAATTAAAAAGACGTTACGAAAATGAGTTAGTTTTATAAATTACCAAAGTTCTGAGAGTTTAGACTTATGCCGAATAAAATGAAACTTTAATTGTAGTATAGTACGTATTTAAAACTACATTTTATCGCTTGAAACGCTTCAGTACTACATGTAACATACACTACAAAATCTAATCAAGTAAGTAAGGAAAATACAAAAAAGAAATCAAAGGACTTAGTCTATAACAGGTAAAATTTCTAAATTTTGATGTTCTTCTACAAATGACATAAATAAACTACTAAATGTATTTAGTAATTTATAAGCTTTCTTTATACCAAATATATGTATTGATCATATCAAACTACTAATATTTTAAAGTTTTTGTCATGAATTTTATAATATAGGAGGCAATGTTAGTATTTTTGTATAATTTAGAAAAAATCATCTAATCCCAAACAAATTTGTTTCAATTAATGAACATTTACTAAATAGAAGCAAATGCCTTTTTGAGTGTATTCTAACCCAAGAATGCGATGGCTGGGGATATGCCAGTGGGTGGATGGAAGGTTTGATCGGCGGGCTGTCGCCATAGCCACTTCATGCTCGATCGGAGGGCCTATCTGTCCATCGAATTTTAATTGCCGTATTTATTCCGAGCGCCTCTGCCGGCGGCCATCGAGCTGATAGCCCAATTATGTACCTACACATGGACACACAGAGCCGAACAGAGCTCCACGGCCGAGACCACTGCCATTGTCTCATCCGGCCAACTGACCACGGACTATCTATCTATATCTATCCGGGCAGTAAGTAATTGTAGGCAAATATTTGTGTTTGCTCTTCGCCGCTATCTGAAGCGGTAACTTGAAATGCTCGAATTTGACACTCTGTCCGAGTATCGGACATCGGCCATCGGACAACAGGAGTGGAGCCTCCGTGGTCGCTATCGATGGAACAAAAGCCGTCCGCCTCCGTCCATGCGAAACTTTTAATTAAACGCCTAATAGATGTTTGTCACTCTTGTGCGCCGATTAATAGTTCGATTTTATTCGGTCTCGTGATCTCCGGTGTCATGTCCATACGGTCGGCAATTAATTTCCAGCTGGCGAGAGTTTCTGTCACTTTTCGAGCAGAGTTAGAACCACAAATCCGTAACTTTCTGCACTTTGGACGCCGTCTGGCGCTGAACAGCGGCTTTCTTTGACAGCGATAAGCCGGCGCCCCGTCCCCGGCCCCTTGTTAACCAAATTGAATATAATAATAACGCGGCAAATATGAATGCATAAGCAGATAAATTTAATTTCCTTAACCCGCCCGATTATATCAGCTTGATTAATTGAAAATTGCAGAAAAGCGCGGCGAATGTTTCAAGTTGTCTCCAAAATATACCCAATAAACCCTTATCAAATTCGATAAATGCATGCCTTAATTGAATTAATTTGATTACCCCAACTATATTTATACTTCTTCGGTAGGTCGCATAACGCATAGTCAATTTCCGTTTCTCGTTCAGATTGCCACTTTGAATTATTTTTTGGCTTTTTTACTGGCCTCACTGCCAAAGCCCGATCTCAGCGTTTTCGGGCCCCGGTGTTTATGTACTTTTGCATGTGTGTTCCTCGTCGGGGACTTGATCAATTAACTTTGCTGACATCGACACTGCGGAAAGTTCAGCGCTGAGGTTTCATTCAGAAAGAAGTGCAGTTCTCGGTTATTAAATGAGTGTGTTGGCTGCGCGGCTGTGAATTAATTCCGATGACGCAGATGAAATGGGGGTTGGCATGTGGATGTGCCAAAAGTAATGGAAACGTTTCAGCTGTTCCGAGAGCGTTTTCTTACAGGGTAGAACATTTTTCCAATTTATATTTACCTTTTTTCATTAGCGGAAAAATCGAATCAGCCTGAAATAATATTTTCCAGCAGTAAATACCCTCCTTATATTTTAAACTTCCTTTGCACTACCAAATTATTACTAAATACTTTTTCAGGCATTTATTTTACATGAACTTTAATTATTTTGTTTGGTTTAATATTTACAATTTAAAATTTATAACAAACTTAATATTAAATATATATTAAATATTTAGAACTAAATAAAACCAGCAATCTAGGATTTGGTTGTAAGGGGGGATATACAAAAAATGTTTGAGCACAAATCTAACGTTTGCAATACAATACATATTTTAATTGTTATACCCTATTGATATTTTTTTTGTTTTTACTTTTTAACTCGAAAGGGGGTTTGTTTCCCATATATCCCCCCGTAAATCCGCACCTGATTACTTACTTTACAATTACTCAGATATTGCGGAAAAATACCTAACAATTATAGGCGAAAACATGAACATGCTACACATATATGGAAAGAAAATGTGCCGAAAATAGAGATATCACCACATATTGCCTTGACTCATTTTGACCACATTTTATTGAATTTTTCTAAAATAGATGTGGTCCCACAGATTAGGTCATTATTTCACATTGTGAACATTGTTATTTTGTGTTGAAGACTTTACAGAAAATATAAATTACTTATATCAGCTAAATATTTTTTTATTACAACATAAATATTTCTTTCAAGCTGTATAAAGATGCTGTTACTTTTTAAGACTGACATGGAATTTTTTCCACTGCAGAAGTGCGTATTCAATAGCACTACCAATTCATATTCCCTAATTAAGTATGAGCTGTTGTTTCACTAACTATTTTATAAGTACATTGTCTTTTGTTGTTTTAGCCCACGTCATTCCGCGATCACGACCTTCAAAGGCGCGAGCTAATTTCCCCGGTACTATTACAGCGGTTTGTTTTATGCAAATCAAATGCAAATTGTAATTAAACGAAAGTTTTGTGATTTGCACACACACTCTGGGGGGTCGGACCCCACATGAAAGGCAAAAAGAAAAAAAAACAGGGGCCGCAAATTGCGGGAGAGCGCAGTGAAATATGATCGGCGATCGCATTTACAAACGCGAATGTAAGTGCAGCGTTTGCATTTTCGCATTCTGCAGTCGAAAGTGTGCACATTTTGTTGTTCTTTGGTGGTCTGGTCCCAATAGCCCATCCGGTCGGACGGATGACGGACGGACAGCGATTCGGACGGACAGATGGACGGCGGACGGCGGACGGTGAACGGCGGACGGACGGCCAAGCCGATGCTTCCACGGCGTTGTCGACGCCCCAGTCGCCAATGCTGTCTACATTGGATTTCCGGCGTGGTGTAAGAATGCCTTCAATGGCTTTTGATTTTGCTTTTTCTTCAGCATTTTCTTTCCCTCCTCATTCCGATTCGTATTCTCATTCTGAGTCTGATTCTGATTCTGGTCGGAGTCGGCTTTTGCTTATGCTTACTATATGGCCCTTGCGGGGTTACATCGGATCATGCTTAATTGGCAAAATATGATTCATGGCGTTTTGCACTTTCGTCGCTTTGTTGCCGGCACTGCAGTTTTTCAGATTGCCAGTTTGTCGCCTATAAACAATTAACGATGCGGCGATGCAGTGAGTTATCTCTGCCCCGATATCGCCCAATTCTCGGGCCTGTATCGCCCCCATTTGGGCCGCAATGTATCTGTTTGGCCGCCAATTAAGAGCACTGCAATTGTCGCCCGGCCAATCGTCCTGCGCCACTGCGATTGGTCGATGTCCAACTCATAAATACGTCATGTTCAATTAAGAAGCGTTAATTGAAAGTAATGAACATTTATCGATAATGGAGCCGGCGGAACGCGGAAGTGGCACTTCGCGACGAGGGGCCCACCTATAACAATTCATTTAAAAATAAGTAGTTGGGCACATGTAACTTGTCAGCGGAGCCAATTCTAAAGGTCGGATGCGAAAAAATGTTGGCAAACGTTTTGCAAAGTCATAAATGAGCAAGGGCTTGTCTTCTTAGTAAAAAGATTCCATTTATGATTCTTTCTTTGGAGCTGTAAATATTCTTTAAATGTGTGTTTCGAAAGAAGAAACAAACGGATCCCTAACTTCGAAAATGATATATTTTATTTCAAAATTTATTATAGATCGTAGAGTAGGATTTATAGATAAAAGTTTTCCAACTATTTTATGTAATCGTTTTATATTTACAATGTTTTTTAAAATAAAACAGATGCAATATTTTTTATCTAAGCTTAAAGCAAAAGCTATTTTCAAAATTAAAAAAAAAATTTGTGGTTCCTTAAGCTACTTTAAAACAAAAGCGTTTTTCAAAATATTTAAAATATATTTATTTATTTATTTATTTATTTATTTTGTAATTTTTTGTTCCTCTCTGGAGCAAACTGCAAAAACCACATTAAGACAATAAAGAACTCTATGCATTTTAATCCTACACACTCCCTAAGGCACAAAATAATACGGAACCTATGCAGAATTTACAGCAACATTTAAAAAGCATTAACATAGATTTGTTTAAATGTCTTGTAAATGTTATAATTATATATCACTAAGAAATAACTGACATCCATATGATTATGATGATATATGATGATTAATAGATACCAAACTTGTCGGACCTGGAATTAATTGAGCAAATAAATAAAATATTTTTAGTTTTTGAAAATGATTTGATGAATTCGTTCAAATATTAATGATTTGCTCTGTTAGACACGCAGAAAATTCATCATGCATTGGCTTAAGGTGGAAGAGTTGCATTGCATTTTGCTGACTTTTTGTTTCCCGATCATATAATGTCGAAATAATTTATATAAAACAACCCAAAACAAGCTAATAAAGAGCTAATAACAAACCCAATTAAATAAAACCGACAATTTGATATCCCACATTGCTTCCTTGTTTGGGCATGGATTTAGCACTTGTTCGGTCGTAATTCGGCGATCATCACTCAATGAAAGTGTGCCTTCGGCCTTCGCGGCCGGGCGGTGGAAATGCGACATAAATATGCATGAGGCTTGAGTGGGTCTACTACTCACTACGGCTTTTAGCTAACATTTTCGAAACTTTTACGTTCGGATTCTTAATTCAACAAAACACGCAAAGTTAATAAATTTCAAAGTGAATATGTTTTCACCATCATGCATTTAGTCTGCCCGGGAATGTTGGGCGTCTGGCGACTCGGACCCTGTTTTTTCAGCGGCAGAGCCAAGCACAAACTGTATAATATAGGGTATGTATAAGGAAGGGGCCCCAAACTGAGCTGAAGAAGAAGACGGCGGAATGGAATGGAAATGTTGCTTGCGGCGTGGCTACATTGTTTGCAACTACAAGTAATTAATTTTACCACTACAAGGTTTTAATGACTTCTAAAAAGTTTTTAGCATTGCTGGATAATCCGGCCGGGCCAAGTGAAGTCAGGCCAAGTCAACGACGACTTTCTCCGGGGGCGTGGCAGGGGCAGGGGCGTGGCAGGAGTGGGTGTGCCGACAAAGCCTCCGACCATTGTCCTACAAGTTGGTAAAGTAAAAACAAGTGAGTAAGAGTGGCCAGAACATAGATGCCGATGCCTGTGCTAAATAGGCCTTGGCTCAAAGCTCCCAGCCGTCAGCACACACAGCTGGCTGGCTGTTTATGGCCAGTGTCATGTCCAACTCCATGTCTCCGGCGAACCGCAAGGCCAAGAGCCCGAATGAGGCCCCAAGGCTGCTCTACTGCTACCCCAGGATTGAGTCACGGCCTGGACACAATGTGCGGTTTTTGGTCTGTTGATATAATTTGAATTTTATGGTGTAATTACGGTCATAAATGTATTTGCCGTTTAATGGACCAGGCTCCGGACAGTGGACTGTGTGTGTGTGGGTCCAGGCACGGCAACAAAAAGCTGTCACTTTGTATCTTAAACAATGTATTTTATATATTAATAGTAAAAACAATATTACCTATAAAAACAAAATTATTATTCTTTACACCGTTAATGCTATTCTTGTTTAAAAACTTGTGCTCAAACTCAAAGATGCATGGATATTTAAAAGATATATGAATATTTAAAAGGTTTTCTTTACTTTAGTAAAATGGAAACACATCAAAGAAGCTTAAGTTACGCTTTTAAAAAATATTTTCATTTTATAATTTCACTTTTGTTAATGTTTTTATAACCAAATTAAGAAAAAAAACTGTTAGATAAAAACAGGCCTAAAAAAGTAAAACCTATAAAAATATATATTTTGAAAAAGTACCCATTTTTAGACCATATTTTATTGCTGTTCCATATGTCGTAACATTTTATTCAGTAGTTATATGTAGTTTAGGCTCAACTATTTTTTTCAGTGCACCAAACTTAAGACAAACATTTTTTTCTGCGTGTGGGGGATGGCCACCCAGGAAAACAATGTTGCCGGGGAGCCGAGAACCTTTTGTTGACTGCCAACTATAAAGTGATAAAACCGTGAAGACATCCTGATGTATGTGGAGTGCCGCAGGCGGAGGCGCCGTGAGTGCATTTAATTTGCATTTATTGGATATTAGCACGTCTGCCCCCGGATCTCTGGATCTGACTGTGGCTCTGGCCCCCATCTACATCTCCACCACCATCTGCATCACCATCTCCACAGCGAGTGCAAGACGCCGCAGGAACAAAATGATGTGGTAATCTATATAAAGGCCTGCATCCGTACACTTAATAAGCAAACGCTAACAATGTAGCCATCGGATGGGAAGGGAAGTTCTGAGTTCTGGAGCTCTGGAGCTCTGGGGTTACTGCTCGGGTTGAGGTTGCATCTCTTCCTCGTCGGTGTGCAAACTTTAAATACAATACGCTAATGGCATGGCATTGTGCCGGGCTCTGCAGCCGAATCTGGATGGGATTGAACTGGGCTGGATTGGAGTCGATTCGAGTGGATTGGATTGGATTGGATTCATTCGCCTTTCGGTTTCCCAGCGCTTTTGTTTCCCGTCGAGCATGACAAAAGTGGCGACAGCTCGCCAGCACTCGTGAATGCGAGGAGGTAGCAAAAAAACAGAACACACTGAATTATAAACATTTTAAATTGAAATAACGTGTCGCAATTTTTTGTCGCTACTCCTTGCTGCCGCAAAAACAAAACAAGACCAAACAAAAATCGAATCGCATGGAATCGAAACGTTCGAAAAACAACGGGCAAACCAAAGAGCAGAGCAGCGAGACTTCAAAAACGTCGTTAACGCTTACCTACCGCGCATTCTGCAATCAAATACGATTGATCTCACACTCTCGCCCCGTTCTGTTGGGTATCGTATCTGTATCTGGGCCTGGTCCTGGCCATACTATGTGTATCTGCAAATGGGCAGAGGTAACTGCGGCAGAGCATCACCATCAACAACAGCAGTGACAATGGCGACAGCAGAGCAACAGCAAGAGCACAGCAGCCAAGAGCCAAAGGATGGCAACTGAATGGCCAGAATGGCCAGAATGGTTGGACCGAAGGACGGACAGTCGGCCGCAGGAAGTGAGTTTGGGGCAGGGACTCTGTCTGAGCCACCTTGTGTCTGTGTGCCCACCGAAACACCTCCCCCAGCCCCAAACCCCATCCCAAATCCCCATCCTGAACCCGAATCCGAACCCCAACCACCACGCGTGTCGCCAAGTCGGTGGCATGGCATAGGTGGCAATGACAATCGCGACCGGATGCTTCAAATCAGATATTGTTTTACTTTGCGCCTTCATTCAGAATTTCGAATTTCGATTGTCAGCGTGTCTGTGTCGCTGTTTTATTTTTTTGTTTCGTATTTTTTGCCCCTGCCCTGGCTTTTAACTTGGCTTTGTCGTCTGTGGCGAAATATTTAAGCAGCAAGAGCAGCAGCGGCAATCACCGTTTGCAACGCGAGCAACGTGAGGCTTAAATAAATGTGTCTCGATTGGGACGACGGGCCGAGCTGACAACGCGCCCGCCGATATTTATCCTGCTGCCCCGGCTTTGGCCACAGCTTTTGGCCTTACTTTCCTACCCTCCAGCTCCTCCAGTTCCAGCTGCAGCCTTAGCTTTTGGTCCGGCTTTTGCTCAATGGAGCTCGTAGATCTAATCACCATCGGCACCGAGGGGCCGCAATAAACGCGGCGTGCAGGCGACAAATTCATGGTTCATCTCTGCGGTCAAACAGAGAGAGAAATAGGGGCAACCTTAGAAAAAGTATCACTCAAAAAATATTCAACCAAAAAAAAAATTAATTAAAATCAAAAATAGCTTTAAAACAAAACATCCTACAGTTTTGGGACAGCTATGATGCATAAATTTTTTCTTTAAAATGTGTTAAGATTTAGTACAAACGGGACAAGGCAATAAATAACCTTAAGTAAATTTGTAGAAAATATGTAAGTACACACAAAATAATTTAATTGGTAAAATTTACCAATACGAATAGTTACGCAACTGCAGAAAAGGTTAACAACTATTATAAATAGTAAAATGTTTTTTATTGTTGCTTTGGTTACTATTTAATACTAAAACTTCTGTAAAATGGTAAGTTGTGTGTATTTTGTTGATGGGAGAGTAACTATTTTGTTGGTAAAATTGACGATTCGGTGGGTTGGGACCATATAACTATTATATTGGTAAATTTTAAGTCATTGTTTAGGTAAGTGTTTTAGATCATTTGTTTTTTAGCGAGCAGGTATAGATATGTTTAATGGCAATATATTAGTTTGTTTTGTTCATGCTAAAATGTAATAATTTATTTAATGATAATACAAAAATTAGAAATAAAATTCAAGAGATGTGTTCAACATGTATGAGTTTAAAGAATACTTCCATCATCATGTTATCCTCTGATTTTTTGGTTCATTGTGTGGTTAGTGCTGATACCACAGCTCCATTTATAGAATAACATGTATATTTCTTTCCCAGTGCAAAGGCAGGGCAAGAGTCATCTCCCTGAGGTCTAGAATTCTGAGGCATTCAAGCCCCTTCAATCAACGAAAGTCCGCTCAATAAATGGAGGCGATTTGCGACCTAATGGCTGTGTGAGGTCCAGAACGGACACTCTCCACCACTCATCACCAGAACACCCATCACTTTCACCAGGGGAACTGCCGAGTGTTTGATTATTGTCTCAATCGAGGCTAAGACGCTCGGCAACTTCCGCCTGTCCGCTGACGATTTCGGGGCTCAGGAGTCCAGGGCTTTGCCTTTCATTCATGAAGCCCCCAAATCCCACCGGGAAAATAAGGAGTCGAGACAAGAAATCACACAAAAAGTGCGGTATTTGTGGCGGCGGTACACAAAACCTGTCTGGTTGTTAACACCGCCAACTGGGAACTGAGAACTGGGAACGGGGAACTGTGAACTGGAAACCGGGAACTGCAGATCGAAGGCGAAGACGCTCTAGTGTTAAGGCCGGGGAAGTGTCAGCCAGCCAAATTGACAGGCAAAGGCAGAGTAAACGATTTTGGAGATTTGTCATTGATAAGTCGGCCAGAGTGGTAAAAGGGATGCCAAATGCGGGCTTTTCGCAGAAACGAGGTCCCAGTGTCCCAGAGCCCATGGCCCAGAACCCCAAGCCCCGAACCCCTAACCCCGAATCCCCAAACCCAGTTCAAAGTCAGGGACCAAACCGGACGGAAGGATGGAATCCGTCCCTTGTGTGTGGCTCTCCTGCTCAGCGGCTGACTTCTGGCGTGCAGAGCAAATTAATTCACACCTTGCCAATCCATTGTTGGACGACAAGACATATATATGCAAATTGTTTCTTACGAATTAAGCTTGCCCACGGTATGTGTTCGTTCGAGTGTTTTGGCCGGGGGCTTTTGGAGCTGGGGCCCCGGGTAACTGCACAGTTCGATATTAATTTGGTAGGCAAAGCTACGGCTTTGTCTAATAAATTACAAACAAAATATGCTCATGTCTTCGTGAGTCGACAGAAAGTGGCACAGAGCGGTCATCCGGCCGATCGACCATTTGAGTCGAATGGAATCCAAGTCGAACAACGAGCCATTGGAACATTAAAATAATATTATGTCAGTAACGCAGCCATTCCCAGGTTACCAAGTATCGATTCGGTCGGCCCCTCAGATACTCGGATACTTAGATACCCAGATACTCGACGGCACGAACGGCGTGTGTGTGGGGTCAAAGAAATAATTAATTTAAAATTCCATCAGCGCACGTCGAAACGACACATTGAAAGCTCTTTAAGTCCCAAATTACGAGCATTGTACCAGAAACAAATGAGAAAGACTCACGACAATATTTCTGACACATTTGCTGTTTGTAATGCGATTGTTAACTGCGTGCGACGACAACCAAAATCAGACGCGATGCGGATCGCCCGATCTATCGATGGAATATCATATTTGAATGTTCCGCTTCATATGCGCAGCGCGTCGTCTTTGGCTAGTCGTCGGTTTTCCTTTCGGCCCCACCAAAATCCCATCCCCAACCCCATTCCCAGACCCAAAAAAACCCCCATTCCCAGCCCCGAAAGCAAGGCAAACATTTTTCGTTACCAAACAAGAGCTTCAACCGAATCGAACTGGGCCCTAATGGGCTCTGTCGCTATGATAAAAGCCGTCACACCTGGCGGGAAAAACATTTTCCATACTTGGACTTGCAATGAGTAAGTCTTTTCTCCAGTAATAAATTTTGAATTATCATAAATATGACAGGAAATTGGTAAGCCAAATTACGCTACTTAGTTTTCCATCAATGTGAGGGAAATCGTGATGTCAAGACCCGAGGGAAACTATCTATATCCAAATATGTGTAAGTTAAAGATCTTTTAATATCAGCTACTGATGGTTACCCTGAGTCATTATAATCCACAATACAAGGGGTTTAGTTTAAAATAAATAATGAAGCGATAAAGTATCGTAACAAGGCAAGGTGTTAAATTAATAGCACTCGAAAATCATACTTTATGATGACAGCTTTATTACCTTATTTCAAACAATCACATTTTCCGCTTATTTATTTGTGCGACATCTAATAATTTAAAAACTATATATTCAATTAAGCCAATTGCCATTGAATGGCACCATTGTCGGCCGATTAGATCTAAAGGCAAAGATCGTAAATCATGCGGCGGGACGAGCCCTTGAAGTACCGCTGCTACCGGAGCTGCCCACCTTGGCGGACAGGTGCGGAAAATTACTTTTTATATGCTCGTTTTAGTGGCTTATTATGACAAAACAAACTCTAACCCAAATTTCAGCGCACAAAGGTTAAGGGAACGGCACAGCCCATGCGCGGCGGCCTGATGTTCGAAGATCGGGGACTTGAACCCACTCCAGACCCCAGTCCAGAGACCCCAGACCCAAGACCCAAGACCCCAGACCTCAGAGCTCGTCACGTCATCGTCGTCGTTGCCAGCAACACTAACTAGCGTTTGAGGAAACAGAGTGTGGGTTTCGGCGATAAAGACACAGACAAAAACGCTATTAACATCATAAAACTACTATAAAGAAGCAAAACGAAAACAGCAACCGCTATGTGCACAACATAAATCATCGAATTGTTAGGAAGATCCATTATGGGCCATTACGAACACCAACACCTGAAGTATTCGAAGGGAAAAGGGAAAGAAAGGCAGTGGCAGCATTATTAAAATGCCGTTTTGCTTAATTTTATTTTATTGTTTTTGAAGAATTTCAGCCGCGAATAGCAGTCAAATGAGCGCGCGAACTGCCGTTTGCCATCGAATCGGGTGGTCCCGTCCACAAATTGAAAAAGTGCCGGGCTGGAAAGAAATGTTTATATGCACGATTATAAAAAAGAAGCGAAGGAGCCCTGGCCAACGGCAAATGCCCGGTAGCTTAGCTAACGAACACACTCCGAGGTGAGCAAACTAAAATTTATTAATGTGCCTGAGATACGCAGCAGATAGGCGTTCCATGGGTTGTCCAGCGGCTTGTCGATCGTTTCCTTGGAAGTGGAAATGAGTAATTTTTTCAATTTTGCTTTTCACTTAGATTGGAGGCGTCGATAATGGGCGTAGGAGTGGGGGAGGGAACCGCTTAATGTGCCCAAGGAGCATGGTTGATATTAATAAACAGGAAGGATCTGGCAGATACGCATAATGAGCCGCAGATGACAGGGCATATCATCGCCGACATCAGCAGCGCACACTTCCGAAAGTGCGTATCCTCATCTAGAATTTCTTAAGTGAAAGTCGGACGGAAGTCGTGGGGGATCCCACTGGCTTGATAAGGTGATGATTATCCTGAAAATTGAAAAATTAATAAAATAGTTTCTTCCTTATACATGTAGTAAAAGTTTGATAGAGATAATATAAGATGTATTATATATTTTAAAGATCTAATTGAATCTGGGTTCTATAGCTCTAAACTAAGTGTTAAGTCGTAAATTATTTTATGAAAGTTAATGGTATTACCCATAGAGATCAACCGTAAGCTTTATTTCCATCATATCCACCGCCTTAAGAGGTCGTAGACCTGTGGTATTAATCAAACTACTGCCCATGACGACCGGTTGATAGAGTCCATCCGATGGCATTTCCAAAATAGGGCTTGTCGCGGCGTTTCTTTGAAAACAAATTAGGCAGCGTCGGTAGCCCCAAACGCACTTATCGGATGCCCATCTATGTATGTCGGGAATCCAATCCCTTCGCCCGATCCGACGACACAATGTCTGACGAGATGGTCTCCGGAATCATCCGCTTCTTCGGCCGGTGAGGTCGACCGGGGAGAATTATAGATAAATGATCAAAAGATTGTTAAATGCTGTTCAAGCAGCTTAGGAATTTGTCTGATGAGAGATTGATATCGCACTGCGAGAGTTACGCATTCAGATCGAGCGAAAGGCAGCCTGGACTTGTTTTTTCCTTTCCGCCAACGAGATCCCCATTTTCTGGGATCTTTGTATACAAGATGGCTTAGCACTAATGAACAATGTGTGTATCTGCATACCTGTGAGAGAAAAGGAGGAAAAAGGGTGCCAACAAAAACTTGACTTCGTACAGGTGGTCTTTGTTTTGATATCTCTTAGAAATATGTCGAAATAATTGTCTGGGTGACTCAAATTCTCTGAATAATTCCTGAGAAGCCTTGGGTATTTTTATTGATATTCTTAAGGCAAGAAACATGCCTGAGAGGTCTGGAATTTGTTTTTAAATTTAAGGAGGAACCTCTAAGTAAATCAATAGATCTTAAGGCCTGTTATATAGTGTTTTTTCATTAAAGTACTTGGGTTATTTTCGTAATACTTATAATACATCTATTTTCAACTATGAACTATGTTTTCAAAATTTGTATATTTTTAAACAAACACTATTTTTCCGTTTTTATATTCAGGGTTATTTCGTTAATCGAACTTGGGAAACTATTTAAGCCCCTTGAATTCGTTTCCCATTTCTAGCTGATTAAGGTCTGCGCATTTACTTAAAAAATAATTACATTCGGAATGTTTTCGAGTCCGTCCATTACATGCAGATGTGCAAATGGGTGTGTAAATTCAAATGGCAAACAAATTGAAAATGGAAAACGAAAATATGGACGTTGTTGCACAATGCCCGTGTATTTAGTTACGTTATCCGTGTCTGTGGCATGTGTACGCCCGTATGCAAATGCGGATTTGATTTGATTAAGTAACGCAGAGTGTTGAAGCGCCGATCGCTGGTCGCATTAATATTCTTAGTTGGGTATTTAAATGGGCGCCGGATGGGCATGGGTATGGGTATGAGTGAGGGGGGCGGGGGTGGCTAGGGTGTATCTGTGTGTTCTGTATTTTGCATAGTTTTGCTCCCCATTGGCAATTCATGAACATGACAACTGCAACTGTCCATGGCAGCGGGTAAATGTCGTAGTGTTCGTTGTTCACTGTTCGGTGTTCGGTGTTCAGTGTTCTGTGTTCAGTGTTCTGTGAGTATGTGCGGGCGTGCTTGTACATACATCTATGGGAACACATGTCAACATTCCAGGAACACATGTACTATGTACGTACGCATACCAACACTCACTCATGCAACTAGCCCACATAGACATCTCTCTGACTTGTGTGTGTGTGTGATGTGGGCGGGGCCGATGGGCGGTGGGTGGGCGCAATTAATTAATTGCCTTTGTGCTATTTGCGCTACTGCAATTAAAACACTTACTCGAAAATACGCTCCGTATCTGTATCTTTATCACCATAATTACGTGTGTAGCTTTACACAGCAAAAAGAAAATATTTTCGTTATTCCTCAAGTATCTTGTACTTAAGCTTTTGTGTTTGCTACTTGTAACACATTGAGAAAAATAAAAAAATGAAGAAAACTGTTTTTGATGAAAACTATATATCTTAACTGTACATAAAGAAATAAAATATTAAGGTACTTATTGTGTATGACTTTGAAGTATGATAGTCCTTAAATCGCTATCTATTTCCGTTCCTTAAACTTTTTGGATTATCAGACTAAAAGATCACGTACATATTTTATCCTTTTTAAAAAATCTTTCTTATAAAGGTGTTTTTTAAAAAATAGATAATTTTAAGCACATTAATAAGAAAAGATTTTAAGTTTCTCCGCAAAAATAATCTATTTCTAATTATTGAAAAAATTTTAAACCGATTTGTAATTTAATATACCTGCTGCCTATAAATTAACGTTTCTTAAAATTGCTTTATCTAAATGGTTTATGTGTATTAACAAATGCTTAATATTGAATTCAATTTTTTAATTTATATTTTTTTAATTTCTTAAAGAAAGTAATAAAAATTTGTTTCTTAATAACACAGACCCATTGATTTTTAATAATAAATATTAAAAAAATGTTTAATTTAGAAACTATAAAATCAAAAGAATATTATGTAATTAAATTTTTAAGTTAACAATATTCTCTAATTTTAAAATAAACTTTGCTAATTTCAAGTTCCAAGCAACTTCACAAAGCCATCATCCCCATTGTAAGCACTGCATTTTCTTCCTGTGCATGTGCGTGTGTGTTGGTGGGGGAAACGGAACTGCGTGGAGCCAAACTGCGCAAACTGAGCGCCAGAGGTCGCCACTCTACATAAATAGTTTGTGACCTTTCGCTTGTTTTACAAACAAGCTCCCAACAGTTGGCGTCGCCGCTCGCCGATTCGCGCCTCAATGTCACACGTAAGTGGCGGAGGGGGGGGGCTCGGCGGAAGCGGGGCGATCCCCGCCCCCCGGAACAGCTGCAACTCCGGCTACGCCTCTGAACCGATGGCTCTGCGGTGCTTGGAATTGCAAATTGGCAACGGCGCGCCGCTTCGCCAAGCCCGAGCCCATTTTAATTGTTTACATTTTGTTTTGTTTCAGCACTTATTATTATTAATTTCACTGGCACTCGCCACTAACTTCCTCCCACCTCCGCCCCTGACCGACCCCCTGGCCATTTCCGCCCGCCCCTTTGCCCTTGCAGCCCCGCGGGGTACTCGCTTCTGCTTATTTTTTGATTTTTTTGGTTTTTTGTGGGCGGC
The DNA here is from genome assembly GCF_014743375.2 of Drosophila subpulchrella. Classification (NCBI taxonomy): domain Eukaryota; kingdom Metazoa; phylum Arthropoda; class Insecta; order Diptera; family Drosophilidae; genus Drosophila; species Drosophila subpulchrella. Next base: position 6,682,206 of record NC_050612.1, on the reverse strand, counting down.
AGTGTTATTGACTTTTGCAAATGCTGCAGAAATTAATGCAGAGCCAAGCACTCACACTCGCAGTCACATTTGCAGTCGCACTCACAGTGGGAGATGCCAGCACAGCCCTTCTCCGCATCTTTGGGGCCGGCAATAAACAAGTTTGTTTATGGAAGCATGTTATTAAACGTCGACCAATAATGCACTATGCTATGGGGTATGAACATTTTCCTATAGCTTATACTTCTTCTAAGGTCTTTGGATTAAAGAATTCGTATGAAATATCGTACTTAAGTACTCTTTTATTGATATTTCTTTTGTAAAGTGCTTTGATTTTAGAATCCCATTTTAAGCATTAAAAGTTTTCTTATATAGCTATGTAGCTATATAAACCATTTATATTATTTATTTTTTATTATGTCTTTACATGCTTTTTTAAAAAATCAAATAAATAATCCTAAGGAACAACTCTGTTAATCATAACAAAACATTTATTATATTTTAAAACCCTATATCTATAATCTTGCAAGTTAATTTGTAAAACATAAATGGGTGGTATATGAAAGAATAAGTTATTTAAAATATCTTTACCCTTTACCTTTTCCAAAGTTATTTTTGATTACAAAAGCAAGTTCCTGAAATCTAGAGCTTATACAAGAAGACATTTGGAAGTGTATGATATGGCAGGAAAAGTTTTTTAAAACATCTTTATCTTATATCTTTTCTTAACTTATTCTTGATCCCGAAGTCAGTTTCTGAAATTTAGAGCTGGAAGTGTATTAAAGACCCTGCTTATAACTAGATTTCTCTTTTTAGGATGGCCCGACTGGGTCTGTTCCGCTGGGAGACGACACTGTTGGAGGCGATGTCACTGATTCCATCTCCGCTCAATTTAGCGCCAGTGCACGCGAGTCTTGTGGAGAGATTGGGTTCTCCGGACCTGAGTCTGTAGTATCCACTCCTCACCATCCACCATCCACCATCCACTATCCGAGATCCGTGATCCATGATCCGTGAGTCGAGGCAAGTGGGTCTTCGTCTTCAGATTGCCGGCACGAAACGAGTGTTCCATGGCCTGGCTGGAAGTCTACCGTTACTAATAGTGCATATAGTGTTTTATGCATTTCTCGCCATTCGTGTATCACATAATTCCGTGTGAATCCGCTCTGGAGTGATAACTGTGCTTTCGCCGTGTTCGAGTCGCAGCTAAAGTGATAATTGCCAGCTCATTATCAGCGTTTTGCGTGAGCAATTCGAGCCGGGCCCAAAGACGCAGTGCATCCAGCGATCTGCAGACACGTCTGCGCGGCTGCACCTATGCATTAAGCATTCTCGCAGTGCATATTTTACCATTTCAGCTGCCTGTTCGAGCATTCGTACAAAAACATGCTCTAAACACTTGTTCTTCAGCTGCCTAATTAACTGCCTTTCTCAGTGGGAGCTGCGCTGAAAAGATAACATAAAGGTAGCACTGAAGATATGAAATATGAATGAAACAAGATGAACTTTGAGTTCCTTATTTAATTTGAATATTTTATGGTCTCTTTTGAATTCGTGCTTAAGGGAACTTTGGAAGGGATTTCTTAAAAACATAGAAATTTATGTTTTGCTTTTATTAAAGGATCTTAGACAATTATTTTTAAAATACATTGTATTTGATAATTAGTAACTATAACATACGATTTTATTAGCTATATATTCCTTATCCCTAGACTTAAATCATGACTTATTGATTAATTGAATTAATAGTAAGCCATCAAAAATCGTAAATACTTCTAAAATGGATTCATAATTTTTTGCAAATAGAAATTCTGTTTTAAAGTACCTTAACTTGTTTATTAGGCATAACTCCTTTAAAATAAAAATAAATATATTTTTTTAAGTACTGCCTGCATTTTTTTTATTACCCATCCAATAAATGGATAAAGCGACTTTTTAGTGTCAGGGATTACTACCAGGATCAATTAGGGAAAAGTGCAGATCGTGGAGTGTGGGCGATCCCCCTCCTTACTGCGATTTTAACTGGGAACATTATTTCCGCACTAATGCCGCGCCCGATCGACTGCCCATGCGCAGAGGCCCCGGACGGAGGTGTTATACGTGCCGACAGGCCGACAGCTCGGATTTGGAGGAAAAACATGTGTAGGTAACTGCTCAAATCGCTTGTAGTGCCACCGTGGGCCAAATCCAGCGCCGGGCTGCATGCGAATTAGAAATTAATTCGCCCCTCGACGGCTGCCGATGCAGAATGCACATGTGACATGTGGCACAAACTGCGCGCAACTGCAGCGGCATTAAAGTAGTTCTCGCTTGAGGTGTCGAACTGCATTCCTGGGGCTTTTCCTCCATGCATTTCCAGTGCGTTCCCACGGCATTTGGAGCATCCACTCACTGGTAATTATTCACGTTTGGCCCGGCCACTGGCCTGTATAAATCAACCGGCAAACCCAAGTCAACCGTTTGGCAATTAACAATTTTACTTCTATTAGCCCAAACAATGTTACCAGCCGGTGGCATCCACATCCCACATCCACATCCAGGGAAGCACCTCCAACGGGCCCTCGGTTGCACCTTCATAACACCTTGTTGCAGTTGTTACGCAGTAATTTTACGACTTTTCTCGGAACAAAGTCATACAAAACGGAGCAAAGCTGCTGCTTTAAAGAGGAAATGCTCTGCATGGCAACCATCAGGCGATAATGGTGTGTACATAATTTTTACTTTTTTACGGAAAGACAGCACTTATGCGTTCCTAATGGCCACATAAAAGTGTTTCATAATTCTCCTTATTTTTAGCCAGACCTGCCTTATAGGCCTAGGCGCCGAGTTATTCGCGTTGGAGGTGGGTAGTTTTAATACTTCGGTGTTACTGGAGACTCTACAGATAATCGTTGTATCTTGTATTGTAATAAAAAAGTTGTAATATCTTTATTATAATAATGAATGTGTTTTTCTAACAAATTTAAATATTTTCCTCATCCTTACATAAGGAGATATCTTAAATTCAGCGGTCGAAACTCAATGATATATTTTCTATTACCTGTGTGAGTAATTTCCACAGGGCAGCCTATCGATGTGTGTGCCATTGCACACTGTTTGTGTGGCGGCAGAGACCGAGCAGACTCGCTTAATGGAAAGCTGCTAACCGCTGCTTTAATTTATAATTAAAGGCTTGTATGTAAAAGCATTTTATCAATGAAATGATCATACTGGGAGTAATGAATTCTAGTCTATCAACAAATGCTCTCCGATTATCGATGGGTTCTACCCGGTAGCTTTCATTTCCCCGTCGATATGTGTGTCGCCAGCGATTCCCCGATTGATCTTTGGCCGGGCTTTGTTCGGCCGTTAATTTGCTTGTAGTCGGACCGCGGAATTTGCATGGCTATTGTGCGTGCTTACTCACGGCCACCCCTCTTCCGCCCAGAATGGATATGTGGGCATATATTGACGAGGGCCCGACGTCGTGCGTCATGGGTCCGATTGCCATGGGTACTGGCAGTATGTAGTCTGCATACATATGCCGCACCTGCGCCTACATGCCAAACTGAGAGCCAAATCCAGCAGATATGCCTGGCCAAAGAAGGCGTTTTTTAATTGCGGCGACATGCGCTGCCTGCCAATGGGCCTTGTCGTCACCTGTGCGATGGTTCGATTTGTCCGATCGCCCGATAGCTATATGCCGGTGTCGCCACCACTGCACGCAAAAAAGAGCGGCTGTGCGTTAATCCGCAGTGCTGAATGCGATTCATTATTCACAATGAGGTGGACCGCGAGGCATGTAAATATGCAAAGGTAACAATTCTATACCGATGATTGATTACAATTTATATACAACAATTTATGTGGAATAATTACTATAATACCTAAGGTTACTCTAACAAATTTTATTATAATTAAGTTAGTACTTCCTGAACTTCATACCTCATATTATCGAACTCTTGAATTCCTATACCTACCAATACATTTTCTACCTATTGTTATCCAACAAAAAAAAACAGTTTGAAAAGAAATTGTTTTATAGAGGCTAAAAGTGTTTAAAAATTATTACTCATACGCAGTGTGGCCATTATATCGCTTGCTTGAATGCACAAAGTTTGGACAGCTAAAAGCTTTGTTTAAAGATTTTAGTTAGCACACTAAGTGCATATATTAAGGAGTTTAAAAAATGAATAAACTTTAAATTATAATTTATTATTAATAATTTATGCAACTTTTACTTTGAGCCTAAAAATATTACTTATATTACTTTGATTACATAATTAAATATTCTCAGTTTCCATAGTCTTATATTCGATTTGAAAAAATGTAATATAAAAAAGATACAATCCTATTCAAATTATCCTAATAAGTGCCATATAAAGTCTAGTAAATGTACTTAATATATGAGCATTAAAGTCAAGGTCCATCCTAATTCTCCTCGAAGCACTGGAGCTGCGGGCGGACTTTGTCCTTCCTACTGAGCACCTTCGAAGGCCGGGTTCTCCGCACCGCTTTAGTGTCAGCCAAAGGCTCACATCTTGCCCATTGCCGCCAGTGGGTAAAAAGTCGATTGATTGGCCAGCGACGGCGTTTGTGATTGTTTTGACAACACAGTCTAAGCGCATTTGGAGTGCAACTAGGGGCCTGCGTTGAAGTTGAAGTTGATGCCGCAGATGCCCGATGTGCGATTAGGGAAATCGTGTGAGAAACAACTCCAAATATTTGGATAGGCTTTGACGGCCTGTCCGCGGATCGGCTCCATTATGACATTCGACACTGCTGTTTGCGCACATTTAACGGATTGCTGGCTTTGCGGATGCGTTTCGGCAAACAAATGCATCCCGCGATCATGGCTGCTGGATCGCCATCTGCCGATGGCAAATAGAAATCGATGGCTGCCATGCCAGCACTCGAGATCCCCAGCTATGCAGCGCTTCAGCCTCAGATCTCTGGATCCTCAGATCTCCGGATCGGTTCCGAGTCGTTGAATGACAAGTGTCCAAACAACAACCGTCAGCGCTGTTTTCCGTCCTCTCCCAGCGCTCGGCTGCATTTATCATCCGGCCTGTTTGCCCATTCGCCGAGTATATATTTGCATTGCCAGGCGATTTGCATGGCCTCATGGCGTGTTTTCCCGGCTAATGCCTCGGATTTAGCCAGCCTGCAGGAGGGAGGGAGACAGCTGCGCGGAGGAACAGAGAGGGAGAATCAGACGCCGCCGGTTTGTTTAGTGCGCGTGCGCGTGTTCACTGTACATGGCTCACTGTGGTCGTGCATGGCGCAGGCACAAGTTCATGAGTTCACACGGCGAGAAATAATGTCGAGAGTCGAAAATATTTTTCTAAGGATCTTGTTGAGTATGTTTTATAAAAAAAACATAATTTTGTTATAGGATAGGGGTTTTTTGAATAACCATACAATTGAAAAAGACTTTTTTAAATTGTTAAAAATGTATTTTATAATCTACTGCTTAGGATCATTTAAAATAAAAACATAATATTTTATCTTTATAAAGACTTTTTTTACATTTTCAAAAATTTAGTTTATAACCTACGGCCCAGAGCAATACAATATAGTTAACAATAATCAAAAGGGACCTCTACAAAGTCTATATTATTGTCAACAAATGATATGATTTTATATGGTTTTAACAGATGTAATTTAGCGTAAAATCATAGCCACACTGCAAAATTTAAAATTATTTACTTTCAGTGTACCCTTGAGACTCCTTTTGCTCCAGTACCGCGATGATATGATAAGAAAGCCTTGTTCAATAAATCTTTTTGACTAACATTCTTCCAAAATTTGCAGGAAAGGAAGAACTAAATAAATCATTACCTTTTTTCACTGATTTAAATGGTCTAGTAATTTTCCTCCGTGCATGCACTCTTGATACTGAACTGCAGCTGAGTTGCAGTTGCAGTTGCAGCCACAACCGCTGATCCGCGGCACTGGCAAAAGGAATGCCTGAAATGTTTAGGCCGAGTTGGGATTACTGGCGTCCAAACATCGGTGCACTTCAAAGAGCCGCGGACATTTGATGGTAATTGCCGCTAAACGATTTTCAATGTTAGCTTGTAGAAACGTTAACATTTTAAATTTGTGTTATATACTCACGGACATGCGTATGTTAATACCCCGACATCTACCCAATCGTACACCCATGCGTGTGTCGTTAAGTCCGGACTTGGGTCTCTCATTAGTGGAATGCGACGGTCCTGTTTGTGTGGAAAACGGGAGATTCGGTTCCTCGGAGGCTTGTCGTAGTTTAATGCACCTGGTAATGTGGCTGCAGTTTATTGGGGGATTCATAAGAACTTTGCCCATTATTTTGCATATTTTACCGTTTAGGTAATGGCGGCGGGCTCCCCAAACCTTTGATCATTTGCTAACAAAATGATATTGCAGATAAAGGCTAGGATATCGTCTTTCCCACCTAAATCTTTTAGTACTCCGTCTTATCCAAAACTAATTTGATTTGAAATCTAATTTTATAGGGTTTTTAAATCTAATTAAATTTATAATAGGTGAAAAGAGTAATATTGACCTATGGAAGAAGTCAAGAAAAATGTATTTTGAGGATAATTTAATGATTAAAGTGGTTAGTATTTATTGGACATACTTTATTTCGAGATAACAACTCAATCACATGCAGGATGTGCAAATGGTTTAATAGGTATTCGGTGTATATCGTTTTATTTTCAAAATATAACTCAAGAGCACATGCAAATGTCCATCTTGTTTATACATTCTTTAATGATCTTATGATGGGCAGGATGGAATGTCTGTAATAACCTTGATCGCTGACTCAGTCGAAAACCAACATGAATGGATAAAAGAGTCATCTGAAGAGTGCCATCTCCGGTGTACATTGTAGAACAATATTGATGACTGCGGCTTTTCGATCCATAGGCCTGTACGGAGTGCAAAGTAGAATTCTCGAATCCAAATCAGCTCATTACGGAGGCTAATGTAAGCACAACAAAGCCATTCTGACGAGATTTATTCAACAGCTTTAAGTGCTTGGCAGGAGGATGATGCAGCGCTAATGACACCAGACACGACTTCTTCGATTCCGTAAAAGAATCTGAATCTGAATCTGAGTCGGTATCGGAATCGGTTCGATTCGATTGCGATGCCGATGCCAAGGTGCAGTGAAAAGAGGTATTAACAAAAAGAGTAGTACTCGTACAGTTTTTGAATAAGAATTGGAAACCGAACATGCGAGGGGCTGCGGCGGTGTGAAAAGGCTTTCATTTCAAACGCAAACAATCGCGCTGAGTAGGAATTGAAATTAATTTCATGTATCATCATTAATCAAAACACTCGCTGCCTTGTGAGCTGATATGAGTTTTGCCGGGGAGGAGGAGATGGTCTCATATCTGCGGCCATAACGATATTCATTCTGGCATCGGGGCTCTTGGAGGAGGGATCGGATAGGGAGCAGGGCATTCCCCGAGCCCAACTAATCAGCATGCAAAGAAAACAACATTAAGAGTCGACAACAACGTCTGACTCTCAACACAATTATGAGAACTGACGTTGCAAGAGTTCCATGTTTAATGGCAAGTCACTTTCAGCGCCCCAGTTCAGTCATTGTCATTCATCCGAACAGATGAACTGGAGCTGCTTTCGAGATTTAAGGTACGTATATACGTATATCTCTAACGATGTTTTCTTTGGAAAGTTAGGAGCCGTTTCCAGTAGTTCAATTACAACTTCACCCCACTTAAGGTGTTTTGTTCGTGGCCCAGAGGCCCCAGGGAGCTCCATGCAAAGCAATTATAATCCAAATATCTGACGGCCGAAACACTCTCCAATCATTTGCATTTTTGGCCAACGCCGACCCATTTAAATTTGTTCGGTTATGAATAATATACACATGTTATTCCCAAAAACCAGTGGCAGCCGAAATGCTTAATTTACGCCTATTTATTTTGTCCCCTTTTCAGATCGCTATAAAATACGTTAACACAGTGGGCCCCAAAAGCGAGACCCCAGGCTATAACACTGATATGAACAACATTCGTTGTCGTTGTCGTTCGCGTTGTTGTCGTTGTCGTTGCCTTTTGTTGCCACAGCGTTTGTGTAGGTTGATGCTGACAATTTTGGGAACGGCTTCAGTTTCTGTTTCTGTTTCGGTTTCGGCCGTTAACAAAACATGACATTTAATAATACGTGTACAATACAAACATACACAAGTGTTATCGCTGACTAAAAAGCTTTTTGTTGCTGCTCTCCCGTGATTGTTGTATTTGGCATTGTTGTATCTGTGTTTCGTTGTCATTTCGGTATCGGATTGTGTGTCGGTCCCCAAATTCATAGCCCAAGTTGTCGCTGAAATGTTAAATGTTGCTGCTGGGTCGATTGCCGATTGCTCGATTGGTCGGCGAAAGGCCGAAACAGAAACAAATGGCTCGCCATATACGTTTTTATTCGCCTTTTATCATTATTATTAATAATGTAGATTCGATGCGGAGCGCAAACGTGTGCATGTTCGCTTATTTAGTGGTGTGTCTAATGGCTGGTAACTGCCCCCTTTATCTTTCGCTGATAGCTATTCAAATTTGTGCTTGGGGCCAGACGTGGGCTTTGTGGCAGCACTTGGCCCTTACAAGATTCCATTCCAAACGAATATGCATAATTTGCTTATAACAAGCAGTATTTAGCTGGGCTTTGTTGGGCGGTGACAAATTTAAGACCGAATAAAATATCTACTCGAAAGTGTGAAAGTGTGTGTTTAATAAACTTGCTTACTTAATATAATATGTATTCTCAGTGAATAAATATGCAGTTTCTAATTTATTTTTACAATATTATATAAATAACTCTACCTAAGACCGATTTCTCAATCTCATGTTAACACTTGTCGATAAGTTAAATTTCAGTTAGACTGCTTCAATATATCTCTTGAGTTTAGCTGACTGAAAACTCCTAAGCAAAAACATAAGGTTAGCCTACCTTTTCGTTCGTAAACTTAGCATCACTTAGGGAAATAGAATTTGTCCTTCCAAACAATTTAAGTTCATGTTAACTTTCTCTGACAGTTCTTAAGCCCCTCTCCCAGTTAAATACATCTCTTCATAAAATGCTATATCACCTTTTTTTTAAATATTAGCAATCTTCTTGCAAATATTTCATACTTAGATGTAACTTTGAAAACCTATTGGAGTAACCAGGATATATAGACCGACTCTATAGCATGCAATATCGACCCGGCCAGAAGGCTTTAAGAAGTAATGGACACATACTCGTATGTACGAGCCATCGTATATAGCTTAGGAGCGATGGAAATTCGCTGTCACTGCTAATGCGTGTGGCATGGGGAAACTGGGAAGTGGGAAATGGAAAATGCATCGGGCCCGGTGGTCGAAACATATGCAATAGCCATCGCACATCGCACATCGCAGGAGGAAATGCAGTGCTGGATGCCGTATCACTCGCATCCTGCCATTTATTTGTCCTTATTTACCGAGCTCTCCTGGCAGGACCAGAATTCTGGGAGTGGGCTCGGGGATGGGGTTGGATACTGGGTATTGGGTTTTGGTTTTGGGCTCGGAAGCGGTGCCGCATCATGGCTGTTGACAATGAGAGTTGAATAGACGACTCTACCTCCCTGTTAGTCCTTGTTGTGCAGTTATTTATTTTTGAAGTTCCCTGTGTGCGTCTGTATCTGTGTGTCAATACGGCAAGGACAACAATGCGGCTCAGTTCCGACAGTCGTCATCCTGTCAAAACAAAGTGTGATTATCGATAATTTATGATGTCACGGACTTTTCCGGTCTCCGAATTATTATTTTATTGTCTTCCTAGGGCCATATATATTTTTACTGCTCTTAATGCTGAACGTATTGGCTTGATCTGTTATGGCACGGCTCTAATATATTCGAAATGATTTCCAAATAATCGAGGAATGACATACGGATATAAATAAGTCAAATGCGAAAGTAAGCTATGCATTAATGTGTCTGCAGTTTTGCATTTTCTAAGAAAATCGCAGTTCATATGAAATATATACAGGGGTGGTCAAAAGTATTTTCTCAAAACAAAAGTTAAATATACTCATCATTTGAACTTACTTCTTGTTAACTTTGGCATCAATGGAAAGGTAATTTAAATGCCGTTTGAATGATACAATACATTTCTTAGCCCATTCAGTACTTATTGAAAAGGACGAATTTGTGTGAAAATGTCCTTTTTGAACTTTTTTCCTCGACTTGAAAACTTAAATTTTTTGATGCAAAAAGTTTCTTTAAACAAAAATAATAGTAACTGCAAAAAGAATTTTTCAAAAATCATTTTGCTTATATTTTTTATGATTTTTTGAAAATGCTTAAAAACATGCATTTGAGTCATATTTTTCTCTTTTTCATACAAATTTGTTCCGACATTGTCACCTTCAAAAAATCATAAAAAATATAAGCAAAATGATTTTTGAAAAATTCTTTTTGCAGTTACTATTATTTTTGTTTGAAGAAACTTTTTGCATCAAAAAATTTAAGTTTTCAAGTCGAGGAAAAAAGTTCAAAAAGGACATTTTCACACAAATTCGTCCTTTTCAATAAGTACTGAATGGGTTAAGAAATGTATTGTATCATTCAAACGGCATTTAAATTACCTTTCCATTGATGCCAAAGTTAACAAGAAGTAAGTTCAAATGATGAGTATATTTAACTTTTGTTTTGAGAAAATACTTTTGACCACCCTAGTATATAAATATATATTTACAAAACATATATTATTATTTTTTTAATTTTATAATGTTTAATTCCGTTGTTTTTTTTAGTTAATATGAATATATTGAAAACAGCTTAGATAACAATATTTTATACATTGGAATATTTTATTTAAGCCAATAATCTTCCAGTACATGTAAATTCCCCATTTCAGAAGTAACCGTAATTGTTTATTTATGGAGTTACCATCTTGAATGGATCTTCAGCCTGTATTTATTATCCTTTAAGATTACTTAACATGTTAGGTTATTGGATATCTGCGGTCAACTCCGGTAATGCCGCATGCGCAATGGCCTGTCCTCCTGCGGTCAGACATCTGTTCAACCTGACGACTACCGCATTTGGTCCTTGCATTCCATTAACCATTAACCCCGGGAACGCACACGACCTCGGGTCATTTTCTGCTCGCTGCGCATGCGCAAAACCGCAACGAGTCCTAAATAAATATTTGCACAGAGCGGCTTTGGGTTAGCCCATCCTGCTAATGCGATGTTTGTTAAACGACTGTTTTGCCAGGGATTTAGTGGTTGCCACAGTGGTTATTGTGTGAAAAATCTGTGTTTGTGCCTAGCGCTTAAATTTATTGACGTAGTAGGCACGAAAATGCCAATGTAAACAGGCTTTTAAATAGGTACAGCCGAGCGGAGGCATCGAAAGGCAACCGGAAGCAACTCGGGCCGGCGCGTAACCATCACTTAGCAAGCCCAAAAGTGTCTGAATGTTCATATATGGTTATATAACCGTATGTGCTAATTTTACGCTCGACAGATACATAGACCAGCTGTATGCACTCGACAAAAACGAAATCGATTTTTAAAAAACTGTTCGCAATCTAAAAAAATAAATTAGATGTATGCAATCGACGAAAATGTACTTGCTTTTTCAAATAAAATATTAAAATTTAATAATAATACAGAATTTATGAATATACCTTTGCTTCCAAAAAATGGTCAAGGTATAAAAACACTCAGAAAAATCATTTTATGCTTGTCAGTAAATAAGGATACTGACAGAAGTTATCTATTAAAGACTCACCCAAAAAATTGTACAATCTTTTTTTTAAATAAAGCACTAAAACTCGTTTATTTTCCTCTATATAACCCATTATAATACCTAAGGGTAACCAGATGAGAGAAGATCTAAGACTTTCCTCCGAGTGTGGGTAGTTAACAAAAAGTACAGGCTCCACCTCCATGTTTGCACTGCCCGCATGCGTTTATGGCTGCGTTTTCAATTTAGTCGGGAGCAGTAAACGCCATAATTTGTTCCGAAGCGAGTTGCGTCAGTAAATCCAAATATGACGAGCCTCTTATCGAGCAACGAGGGCTACTTCTCGGGCCCTGGAAAAGGAGAGAAAAAACATTCCCGGATCGCGGGGCACGCGACTTAGCGCGCCGCTCTCGCCCCGGCTTATTAGGTTAATTACGAGTTTTTGATTGGTAAATTAAGGCTGGGCACCCGGGGCGGCTGAAAACTTGGTCCCGGATCGTAATTCGGCACGCGGCAACCCGCTGCTCGCGCCAGCCATTTCGAAATCAGTTCTTAACTGAATGCCTCAATTCAAATGCGTAAATAATTAATTTGGAAGCCATTTAAGAGCTGCGGCGGTGGCCGTCTGGTTCTGGGTGTCTGAAAGTCTGGCTGTTTGTCTGCCGCGGAGCTATTGACGCCCTTTGGGTATCTTTCCGATACAGATAAACCACCCGCCGCGCCTCATAATTTCCCCAGCTCGCCGGCTGGGGAGGGGGCCCTGAAATCCAAGATGGGCCCTCAGACAGGAATTCTATATGTCTGTGTTAGGGAGTTAAATTCTTAATCCTTTCCCACTTTATTAGTCAGGGACAGGTGTTTCCACAGTAGCATTATGCGTTTTCAGAATGCCATCAGAAAGTCGTGAATGTGAAGAAACAGGAGTCGTTTTCAAAAGAGAATATAAATTTGTATCATAAAAATGTTATGATTAAACCATTTCAGCAACACCTTTTTACATTAATTTGGGGACTAGTATAGCTATTTTATCAATTTCCTAATGTGACTGAGTTATTTTTTATTTCTAAAAGTTGTACAAATAAACAACATCCACTAATTGAACGGGCAATCAAGTCTACTTTTCCAGCGAAAATGGCTCTATTCAATTTACTATCAGCTCGCTTTTTGCTTGCATCTGTGAAAGTAATCTATAATTTTAATGTATGGCAATGAGAGCAGAGATAGCAGCGCGTGTCATTATCAGGAGCGATAATGAATACACAATTACCGCCGCAACGCGGTCAGCAAATAATCGTAATCGCAGTCGATTCCCCAAAAACAAACATAAGCAGAAATACTAATAAATTTACGCAACACCAGTCAGATATGGGAGTCTGCTGTTAGGCATTTGAATATTTGAATATGGCCACCATAACCTTGTTGGCCCGCAAAAGCACTCGTAGCGCATTAAGGATTCGGATTCCGATTCGGATTCGAATCAGTCACGTACTGACATAGGTAACGCATATGTACATTTGCACTTGCGTCAGATACGGAAAAGACCCAACCGCCCCAATTGTCAGCCGATAACATCGGCAATTTATGTACCTGCCTGGTTTTTTCATTGTAATAACAAAGTTCGGTTGGTATAAATGGAACGGATAACCGCGTTACATTTCCCCAGTCGACCCCCATAGACATGCACTGAGAAAAGTGGGATAAAAAAACGGACAACATTTTGGCGAAATATTCCGCAATGCTTTCGAAGTTATCTGATATTTTTTTTGGAACTGTTGACAGTAATATCCTATCGTTATAATAATGTTTTTGTACTAATCAACTTAGCCTAAATATTAAAAACACTGAAAGCTTGCAAAATTGAAAAAAGCTTTTTAGGATCATCAATTTAGATCTCGTCATTATTAGCATTGTCAAAAATGGAATTATTATATATTCTGGATAAGCTTGGTATTTTGAAATAGTTTTGTTGATTTTTAAAAAAGATCAAAACAGGCGTTTAAAAAAATCGTCAGTAAGAAGTAAGTTCGAATAAGTTTGGTTCTTAATATTCCTTAGGTAGTTCCATGTATATAATCAACTTTTTTAACTTAATTATCCTATCCACTCTATTTCTCCAGCACTTTTCCAAAGTATTTGGGTACTTATTCCCGATACTTTTCCTTCACTGTACTAACAATTGCGAGGGACTCGCAGTAAAATGAATTATTTCGGGTGAGAACCCGTTTATGTCAAAGCGATTGCCAAGAAATGGCGAGACTGAAGACACCGAGCTATAATTTGAGTGTCTAGGTCGCACTTATCTCGCATCGCAGGGGCCAAAGGAAAGGCCTAAGTTGCAATTACATTTCGAGTCGACTCCTACCTGAATTCACATTCCCATTCACGCACACCCACACTGAGCCGAAACAGGGAGCTCTCGGAACACGCAATGATGAAATAAATCAAACAAAATAATTGCTTTTGTTTCAGCAGCGAGAACACAACATTCGCCTGGAGTTCGAATTTTGGTCTGGGGCTGGGGTGCAAGTTGGGGCTGCAACATGAGGCATCGTCGAAGCTGTCGACGGGAAATATGCTTCGCACCTGTTCAATAGTGGCTACCAAGTAGACCCAAGGAGTTCGCCTTTCAGGATCGCAGAGGCATGAAGTGGAGTGGAGTGCCTCCGATGCAAACCCAAATGCAAACGCAAATTTACGACACGCAACTTGTTCTGAACTGCGGGTGAGTTGAACTCGTGTTCTGCGTCAGCCCCACAAAAGACATGCCAACTGTCCTCCGGACTCCGGAGTGCAGCGCGGAAAATTAACAGCACCTGCGCCGGCTTCTGAAACTGTGGCAGACCCGGTCTCAGTCTCTGTCTCAGACTGGAGTAGAGTCGGGATCTCTGGCCCGACCTTATATATCGGGTAATCCGCTCTTACTGCTAATTGAAAATCACAAAATTATGTGAAATTTAAGAGGGGAGTAGACTAAATGGGAAATGTCTGCCATTTGAATCGGGGTTATGTAAGAGGCTATTTATCTTATTAATTGTATCAATATATGTATATTTAGACAGTTATAAAGTTATCTTTTATATATATAACGATGTTTTTTTTATCTTTTTTTTAAAGCTCACAACGGTATTACACTAGTTACTAACGTTAGTTCTGATTTTATTTTTCATTGTGTATTTATAATAGTTAAAGTAAAATGTTTGCATTGGACTTAGGAACCAATGTACCCAAATTTTAATTTGATTATCTATCGGAACTAGAACAATAAATACACATAAAAGTAGAAGTATTCCTTTTCATTTTGTAACCAAATTTTAGAAGTTTATATTTTTGTCGAGCTTAATTTTAATCAATTCCAAAATATTTTGTAATATTAGCATTGTCTTGCCCAAAATAAATTTTTAAAAGAGAATAAGTTTTCTATGAGTTTTATCTTTAGGGTTCGCATTACAATTTTGGAGAACTCTAACGTTAGAGCAATGTTTCCGTTCTAACTTGCCTAAAACGGAACCCAGTTACTAAAAAGTGACTGCATTAGTTTATTAATAGTATAACTTAGTACAGAGTTGCCAGATGTTTCAACTTTGCTAGCGAAACCCCGAAATCAAATTATAACTACATAGGTCCTTGGCATGTTTAATCCGAATACGTAATATTGCAATAAATGAATGTCAGGGTAAATAAGGCGAGCGGAACGAGGGATCGGGGGATCGGCGTCGGGCATAATGGTCGGCCATTATTCCACCGGAATCCTCAAATTGTCGTTGCGCTTTACCAGCAGATACGAGTATTTGCAGCAACATTCACAACAAATTCGGGTCTGCCTACCCTCCGTAGTATTATTATGCCGTACCCTAAATACACCCCACCCCTTCGATCATTATGGTCGCGCCGCGGGGAGCGGGACTTTATAGAGCGGGAATACTTTTGAATTTGAAACCGCCACCGGGGTGGGAAGATACGGCGTGGGGTGGTGGCTTCGGTGGGGGTTGTTCCGCCCAAGCCAATTTGTATGTAACTCAATTTATGTACTTACAAAATATTCGTTGTCATTACCGAGATCTGGATGTGTATATAGGGAGTACAGTATACAGTTCACGAGTTCCCATCTATAACCCGACTTGTCCTAAGTAGAATACTGTGTAACTGAAATCTGTTTCAATAAGGCAGTAGAGTTGTCACCATTTTTTAAAAAGGATCCCAATGTCGTTTTTTTTTGAATACTTTGAATGAATTAGTGAAATATATTATAAAAGTACAGGAACCCTTGCCTATGGTATTACAATAATAAAAACAAATTAACTTAAACAAATAATCTTTTTATCTGGGAAGTAATTACCTTTCTAACCATACCATGACAGGGTAAGCCCCTAAGAAACATATCGATTTTTGAATTTTTTTTCAATTTAGGTTTTAATTACATCACATTTAAGAGATCATCACAAGACTCATTAAAGTATTAGAATTCATCAAAAGTTATATAAGTTGTATTCGATTTTAACCCATTTCTTTATCACTTTTCCTCTCATAATCGTTAATAAACCCAATAGTGTTCTATCCAATAAACTCGCCCTGGGCTTCTGTCGATGCGGGATGAAAGCGAACATCACCGAGAATCCGAATATCCTGTACATCCTGTGGCAGTTGCACGAGGCTAGCTGAATAGAACCCATTCAGAATCTGCAGCACTCATTGCTGTTTGCTCCGATTTTCACTCCGTAATGCGTTCCGGATTTGGAAATGCGATTGGCTTCGTCACGTCAACGACGACGTCAACTGCCGCAGGACAGGCGTTCTCATTGTCGACGTTAGTTAACAGTGCTGCTCAATTTTTCCGCACTAATTAGATTAAAGGAGGCACAAGGATGCTGGGAGGTGAATCCACCGAAAAAATCAAGGAAATGCACAGAGGCGAGCGGAGGGACAAAAGGCAAATCGTGAGTTGTGCGGAATTCCTGTATCGGCAGCCGGCGATAAAAAGGTCAAAACAACTGCCAAATACTTTAATCCTATTAGGGGCATAATTCAACTATAGCAGAGACACATGTTGCCGGCGCAGACGACAGGAAGGATAAAGAGCTGTGAGATTGTCCTTTTTGCGACGTCTACACGATTGAGGAGGTCTGTAAAAAAGGGGGCACAGGCACTGGGGCGGAAATAAACCCGATACCAGAAGGCAAATACATTTTAATGAAACGTAAAAGTAAATAAAGAATGTATTTATATTCAAAGTTATAAAAGCATAGCTTTATCGTTGAGTCAGTCACATTTTTTACTGTAGTACTTTTTAATTGGTGTAATATTGTGACACAAATAAGATATACTTTTGAGACCATATAGAAAAACTGAATACGTTTCACGTGTCCGGTTAGAAATGATTAACTCTATCATTATTTTTTGGAAATAATAAAAAAAATGGTGAAACAATTTTAAATATCTTAACGTTCGAGGCTTTAAAATATGTATAGTTTCGGGCTTATCCTTTAAATAGGTGTGATGTTTTTGTAGCCCGCAAAGTATATATGAGGCTTTAGGTACATATAAAAATTAACAAAAGAAACATATAAATTTATTAAAATAAGTACCCCACAATTTTCCCAGCTGGATTATGGAGATTGATTAAAAACCTGCAGCTCGGAATAATTCCCTAATGCCGTGATTATCGGGGACAGTCAAAGTGTCAGCCCACGTTGTTCACAGCGATCGCAGAAGATTAAAATTTTTGCTCATTTCATGGGTTTTCACCTCGGCCCGGACCCGGACAATATCCGAGTTTTTCCCATTTTTCCGCCAAATCCCCGCCCTTTGTGTGCCCGTTCAGTCGTCCATTATTTGCCGTCGCCTGTCACCGTCACTTCCCCTTTGTCCGACATTGTTTGTTTTCATCCGTTTAATAATTGCAATGTTGCTAGTGATGTCTCTTTTCCAGCCAGGCCCATTCTAATTTCCATCTGCCGGGTCGAAATGAGGATGAGGATGTGAGTCCTAGGTGATGGACCACACCGCCGGACAGTTTGTTCTGCCGATTGTCTGCAGTTAATGCGAAATCCGCTTACGTTTCCCATATTTGCGCATTCGCCGAGTTAATACTTAAATTTGCAACTTTTTAATTATTGTAAGCGGATTTCCTTTCGGGAGACTTGTTCGGCTGGAAAACATAATGCACCTCGGCCTTTTCACTTGTCCGCGGGACTTTGTTTGCCATTTCAGCACCTGACGTTTTAAAAAAACTGTTTGTTTATGCAGTCAAGGAAAAACCTTTAAACCAGCTAATTTATATAATTTCCACATCCTTCGAGCAGTTAACTTAATTCAAGTAAACAATATTGCCCGCCAGGAGAATCTCTTCCTGCCCACTTCCTCTCCCTTTCGACCAATTGAAAATTATTTTCTTGGAGCAGCAGCAGTCGCAGCATAATATGTAATAAGCATGGATAATAGCTCATTGTTAGAAACTTTTTTAATATAAATATGCACACATGCAGATGTACCGCATCCTGCGGATCCTGACAGGCTGGTTGTCTCTGAAAGACTGCGTTATTGTTAATCATTAAACAAAAAGTGAGACGAGACAAAAATACTCTGGCCGCAGCATAATTAAACTCGGCGCTGCTGCCTGAAATTAAAATAGAAAGCGCCAAAAAGTTGGCTGACAGAAAAAGGCCAAGGAAAATAAAATAAAATAAAATATGTGCTCGCATGGCTAAAAGGAACCAAAGAGAGGGCACAGTACATTGTGATAAGGACTGCGGCGAAATCTGAACAAAACCAAAAATATTTTAATGACAAAACCAAATGTTCGCAAACAAAGCGAGCATGCATCCAGGTCCCAGTCCCGAATACAGAATACCGAATCCCGAATGCCGAAAACCAAAAACAGAGCAACCACCACCGGAATGGAATGGAGCTGAAGCGCAGAAATACAGAACCAAAGGCCACAGCAACCCATTATGAGCTCGCCCGTAATTATTTGCATAAAAATATATGCAAAGGTCTAAACAAAACAGTTTAGCAATCAATTATGAAAACACGTTAAATAGCTAAGTGCGAGGCCGAATGTGAGTGTGGTATCGTATGGTGTGGTTTGGGATCTCCCGACATGAGCATCTGATACAGGGGCTGCTCCATGGGATGGTTTTCGGTCTGGCTCTCTGGGGTCTTCGAAGGGCTTTGCGCACTTGAAGGCGAGACAATCGGCAGATGCCATTGTCGCCGAGGCGCCGGTTTAAACACACGAATATTTACCAAACCCATGCCCAGACCCAACCCACCAATGCGGCGATTCACACTTACGCACATTAACACGACATCCAAAGTACAGTGTGTACTCTGCGGCAACACACGGCACATATAGTATAGCTGTAGCGCGATAAGTGAAGGCAAATAGCCGAGGTGATAAAAGTTTGTTTGCCAGGCCAAACAAAAGTAACGCCTCATGAGAATGGGTACTTACCCAAGGCAAAGCCTTCGCTTCACCAATCAGATCTCGGTTTCATTAAAACTTCATTAAACACGGGAGTTTGTCAGGTTGACCTTTTATGTTTGGAGAACGGTGTGTACTCAATTGGAACCGAACTCTTCCACTTTCCTAACACAACATTTACCAATAATGTGATTTCTGCGTTACTAAACAAATCAAACATTTGAGTAACCTTCTCTCATTTCATTTTGCTGTCTATGTTAGCAAATACCACTATGATACTAAAGTTACTATATCTACAAGGATATATAGATTCATTTAGATTAAAGCTATTATTAGAAAGTCTTACTTATAGTTCTAGTTCTAAAAATAAATATTAAAAAGATAGAAATTTGAAAGCCTATACAATATTAAGAGTTCTATAATGTTTTTAAAGGTTTCTTTTAATGGATTTTCCTATCAAAATTAGTATTATTGTTCCTTGACAACACTTTTAGCGTATTAATCTTTATTAAATGGGTACCTATATAATTATTAAGCTATCTGAAAATAACCCTCGTCTTTGCCGACACACAACTCACTCAACCAATCCCGAAATAAACTATACTCGAGAAGTAGAAAGTCCATTGTGCATCGAAGAGTTCGACATTGTAAATTACTTTTCCGTATGAAACACACATTAGACGGGCTCGCTAGAGCTTTCCTTCTATGGTATTTCCATTTTGCGCAGAGACCAATCAAAAAGCCAGCCACGATTTATGGGTCTACATAAATTCAGGGAATATTGTATGCCGCTACCCACCGCAGTTAATCCGATTATGAAACGCAGCGTTTGGGGGTTCCGTTGGCGATTGTGATGTGAGCGATAATAATATCCCACATTATTTTGCATTGCAGATAGGCCCAAACACCTGGCTAGAGAATGCTCTCAAGATTTGGGCCCCACCTAACCCGTAGCCAAATCGGCAGAAGTCATCGTGTACGAGAAGTGTTAAGTGAAATGGGCTTTAAAACTTGGGCATTAAGCAACGCTGGGTTCCAGGACCACCCAATAATAAACTCCAGAACGTCCACTCAGCAGTCAGCAACTGCGAATCCTCGGCTCAAGTTGAGTTGTTATGCTTCAGTTGAGTGTTGGCAAATATTTAACGTAGTATAAATATCTCTCGGTCCCCTCGCCCAGAATCCCCATCCTGGGGCATTGTTATCTGCCCACTTTCGGGGGTGGAAAGCCCTCGGCCTGTGTATAACACAGAAAAAATCTAATTTTCCAACTTTTTACGACATTCGCTTGCCAGTTCTGCGGCAATTTCATAAATATTTTCCGCTTCTTTGCGTTTGCATACTTTGTATGCAAAAAAACATGCCATCATCAGAACATTATCCCGCCGCGTGTAAATGAAATTCTCCTTGTCTGCCCGAGTTCCTCCTGGTTTTCCCCCAGCCGCCTGGATTTATCCTCCTCCGCCGGTCCGCAGAAGCGGGAAAACGACTGCGATTGTGGTAACAGAAGCGAAAATGGGGGAGCATCGCGAGCCAGTCGAGGGTTGTTGACTTATATCATTTATCATAAGGAATTAGGTTCAAGCTTGTTATTAATATTAGACCCGGTACTGGGTGCTGCGTACTGGGTTCTGGGTTCTGGGCACCCCGTACTCCTTGGGCGCGAAACTCCCCGGTCGGCGTGAAGCCGTTAACGTGCGAGAGCGTTAATAAAGTTCATAAAATAAACAAAGTCCGCAGTCAACATGTGAAATTAAAATCTTTGCCGCTGTCAATTGGCGTTGCAAAGAGCTCCAGCTCTCCGGCAGTCTATTAAAAAGTAAATCTTCCACTTTATCGCCCGGCGAGTGCGGAACTTTGACAGATCCCATTAGGCTATTCATTTTTATTGGTTTATGAAAGACGATATTGACAATCTGGCGCAATTGTTGCGTCGGTTAATTGAAGTATCCAAATGATAAGGAATTGGAGTAATGTGCAGCATATCTGGGAGCGATCAAATGGATCGGTTGAGATAAGACTGGAGATAATTTAATAGTTTGAAAGTAGTTTAGTATGTAACTTATTAAAAAGGATGCTGATTAATATTGATTTAAAGTGGTAAAACCAATGAAAAGCTAGTATTTCTGACGTTGTAAGACTTTAAATTTACTCTAAGTAACAGCTTTAAGAATTAAAGCCCAACACAATATTTTTGTATTAAAAGGAAATACTTCTATAAAATTATTTCAACCATAACATTTCGGAGCAACAGTCTTGAGATAAAAATTATGAGAGAAGTATAAGAAAAAGTGATACCATTTCTTTAAGAAATACCCATTAGTCACTTGATTGTTGTTTTTTTTAAAGGATTGGTAAAATAAAACGAATTTGCTTAACAGTGGATAAAACACAGAAACCCCCTACTGAATCATTGTAAACTATTAAAACCCTCTGAGGACAACTTAATAAATAAATTAGTAAATAGATTGTGTAGCAAAAATCCTGGGATCAGAAAACTTGAGGTCAAACAAAAATAAATAAGCTGGGCAAACTTGTTTACTTGTACCTTGATTTAATGCTGAGGCAAGAGAAAATAGCTGCCACTAGTTCTGGGCTGCGGAATAAAATCGATGATAACAACAAGTTTTGATGGTACAAAGTACTACCTAGACGTGCTACCAATTTTCCGTGTTGCGTAATGTCCGAGTGGTTGAGGAGCCGACAACTGCACGGCATGCGATGACAATGCAGCGGAGTCCTCACGACTCGCCGCATCCCCTCGAGATCCCAGTCGCATCCCTCGGATTGCCGCCATCCCTCTCGCATCTCCTCGGAGGTCCTGCGGCTCCTGCATGGCGGAAGGGAAGCGGAAAAAGCTGAAAAAGCAGCGGTACGTGTGCAACCCCCTTGAGCGAGTATATAGCCGTCTGCTTCCCCTAGGAGCGGCTTTATTTTCCTTTTTTCCGTTCTCCATGGTATACCATGCCATTCCATTCCATTTTCGCTGACCGTAAGCCACGCCCTGTGCATGTTGAAGCGAGTGCAACAACACGAACAACTGTTAGATACGAGCGAAAAAGTCGAATGAAAAGAGCCAAGATAAACACTTAAGCCTAACAAAAAACGATAAAACCGCCAGGAGGAAAAGTTGCCAAAGGTAACAATCTATGTAGAATGTTTTATGGCCAAAAGCGGTGGGGTTCGGGGGGTATAGAGGGGGCCGGTGGCCGGGGGCCAGCACACATGTCCAATATTCTCTTAACGCGATAAAAATGAAGTAGCAACATTGAAATCTGGCCGAGAGGGAGCGAGAGGGGTGTTGGCCATTTTCCGGGAGGTGGCAACAGACGGCCGAAAAAACACAGAAACATCAGTTACATTTTGTTCGGTCCTCGGTCTCTTTCTCTTTCTCGCCCAGCCCCTCTGGGATATAGATATTTCTGTGTATCCATGGGTCTAACCCACCCCCCGAACCACTTTCTCCCAAAATCTCCCCCGCCCCCCTGAACTTTTTCGGGACCTGCACGCGCCCATGAACGAATAAAAAGATAGCGTGGTTAAACGCGCTTATTTCGGTTTATGATTAAATTTATTACGTGTACATCCAACCACAGCCCAGCCAAAAATAACAAAACAAAAGCAAAGAAAATGGGTTTTAGGGCTGGGAGAAAAGTTTCTTGTTTTTTGTGGTGCCCTTTTAAATTTAATTACGTTTTGCGGCCCCCGAAAAAATCTAAAAGTTTGATCTAATTGGTCATTCCACTAAGCTTAACCCTTATTATTTTTGATGAGCGCTCTTTCTAATTAGGTTGGCGAAATTGATTTCAACGAGCAGAATTCCCAAGTGGCAATAGTCCTTCTCGTTCTGGCCAAGCGCAAAGGCGAGTGTCGCCGTGCAAAAGTATCTTTTTATCTGGCTGCCTGGCCTGTGTTTCTACGATTGCCAGCAGGGATGTGGCTGTGGCTGTAGCCGTGGCCTCGTAGGATGTATCTGTGGATGTGCCAATCGAACCCCGAACTGGCGCTAGCTCCGGCGCTCGTGCTCGCTCGCTCTGCTCCTGGGGGACAAAAAAAGAGGAAAAACAAAGAAGCTGGAAAAAATCGTAGGACCACCACCCCCCGAAGTATCTGCTCCCAGCGATTGTAGCTCGTCCTCTCTCTGTCGTGTCTTCGGTTCTCGTACCTTTCGGACTTTTTCGTCGCTGGTGCCTCGTTTATTTATGATTATCTGTGTACAACTTGTTCCGTGTTCATCGCATGTCGATGATGGCTGTATGCTGTATGCCGTATGCCGTATGCCGTATAGAGAGCATCAGTATCTATCTGGTTTGCCTGCTACACTCCGAGCATTAAACCCTGCCCCGGGGTGCATACAGGTACGACTGCAGATATACACCTCCCTCTCCACAGATACACAGGCACTCGTGGCTGAGCCCCCTGCCCCTTCGCCAGTCTTCATTCTTTAGTCTTCCAGCTCCAGTCCCACCGATTCGGATGCCCAGATAGAGAAGAGCACTCCTTTGTAGCGCTTTTGTCTTCCACTCGGGCCGGTCGTTCATTAATGGCTGGTTGGTCGGTTAGCTGGTTGGCTGCGTCTTGGCCCACTTGCCACTTGCAACATCTCGGATTGCAGCCGTGTAATCGCCAAGACGGCAGGCGCTTCCAGTTGCTCCTCCCCCAGGATGAAAATATAATCTTACTGCTCAAGATTAATAATATCTCTCAATGGCATGTTTCTTATTGTCAAAACGTAATAATATTTACAATTTTAAACTCTATTTTGCTTAAATTTTTTTAATTAACAGTTGATGGCTGTTCCCACTGTACCTTCAGTTTTCAACTTTCGGTTATACTGAACAATAAATAAATAAATATTAAAGTTGATGTTGAACTCGAGATTAACCTCTTTACTTAAGGCTTACATTTAAAAAATATTATAGTTTTATTAATATATTAAGAATAGATTGAGAAACTCAAATACAACTTCTGTTAGCTAAGATTGAATTTAAAATACACCAACAGTTACTAAATGATTTTATTTATGAAAAAACTTATTTATAAAAAAAAACGGTAGCCCTGTCTTATTGATACTGTGATCGAGCTGAAAATAATAACACCTTGATCTTAAATTAATAAGTTCACATTTTTCTTGCCTTATCCTTAAATAATATCGAAACTAAGTATAGTTGTAAATAGAATTAGTTGAAAACTTTTTTGTGTAACCAAACTTACATTTAAAAGCCTTAAACTATTTTTATTGACATTCTAAGAAGAAATACTATCACAATCTTTTAACTTTAAATACTTCAACCATACTTTTGTTAAATATTCTATCCTATTCTATTAAAGTAAATCAAAGTTCCTTCGTTTGCCATTAATTTCCATAACAAGTGTCTGGAGTTCCCCGGCCCTCACCATCACTACTTTCTTTCAATAAGAATCCTCGATTTCGGTACTTATTACAAGTTTTCACTGCTCTTCAATAAACCCCTCGAAGAAAATCAATCAAAAACATTGTATAAAGAGGCGAAATCGAGCCGTCGCACAGCACAGGCATAACCGCAGGCTCAAGGGAACTCCCGAGATAAGTCCTCCGGGAAAGGGGGGATGTTGAGGCAATAAAATCCCCATCGAGGGCTGGAAACGAATCAATACTCCAACTACACCGCTCCTTGGGAAGGCCCGATCCGATCCGACCCGGCCGACCGCAACTATACGCCCCAAAAGCCCGGCGAGTCAAAGCGATTACACCGGAGCGGAGCACACAAACACCTTTTCATTTGTATCTATTAGATTAAAATTCATGTCGACGTTTGTAGACGCGTACTCGCGTACGCACTCCGCACCGCAACACGCGCTTGCAGATACAAAGATACATAGATACGGAAAATGGTGTGCCTGGCTTGGCGCTCTCGACTCACAATCATCATTGGCCTGGTCGGGTCTGCAGCTCCTCAGCTCTCGACGAGCTATCTGCAAACAAGAAGAGATACACTGCGGGGTGGGGGCTTGGCTACGTATCCCCAAGATACGAAGCCCAACGAAGCGAGGCGAAGCCATCAATACAAGCCGTACGACTACAGATACAACCACTACATGAGCGACACACAGATACTCGTACTCTGTGGCAACAAGCGAAGTACAAAGGATACAAATATATCTCGTGTTCGAAATATAAAAATCGTTAAACAAAGACTGGCGTTGTTTCTGGATTTGGATCGACTGCGACTAACGACTGTGGAGGGTTGAGTGGGGCGGGGGGGGGTTTCGGGGGGTTTCAGGGAGTTTCGGGGAGTTGGCTTTGGCATCATCTTGCCCTCCCGCTTTTGCTTGCGGCCATTTGGGGCAACTTTTCCCCTGCAATCTGTCTCACTCTTTCTCGGCTCTCTTAGCGCCAGTAAGCCCGCCTCGAAAAAGGTTGCTGCTGCTAGCTGGCCAACCCCCCCCCCCCCTGTCTCCTCTTACTTATTTTTTTGCGGCACCCCCTTTTCCACCATTTTCCCCGCCCATGGGAGAAGTTGCTGCTGCGGTTGCCAGTGTTGTTGCAGTTGTTGCTGCCGTGTTCCTCTTGTTGCCGCTGTGTTTCTGCACAGAAGGCGACGGCAATTTTGTAGGCGCGCCAATGGGTTAACGTGATCTGAATTTGTTGCTCGCGAGCCAATTAATGTCGCTCTGAATTAAAAAGAAGATACTGATGGCAGATACAGATACGGATCGTAAAAGTCACTTAAGTGGGTTAACCAGGAAACACCATTTTCTTTTTCTTAACAAGTATTTACCAAGAGCATTTGATTTACGTGTTTTATTTTAATTTAAAAGTTCCAAAATTCTTAAGTCTCACCAATATATAAGTTGTAAGGACATTTTAAAAATAAAATTTGTAATAGGTGATATAAGAAAAGAAGATTAAATTTTTAGGTTTTTAAAAAAGTTTTTGAAATGTTATATGATCCTTTCAACCTAAATAATTTATAACTCTTATTCAAATTTTTAATTTAAAAAAGTTAACTCATTTTGTAAAGTTTTACAAGTTATTCCTTTTGTTCAAAATGTTGTTTCTAAAGATCCGACACTATTATACGATTTTAATCATGGAACCATTTAAAATTTAACTAGATATTTTTAGAATATAATTCAAAATTTGTTTTAGAAATTCATAATCAACATTTTTTGTAAAATATCAAAAATTTAGAAATGAATATTCTTTTCTGTGGAAGTATTAAAGTCACTCGAGATAAAATTCACATTTCCTCTTCAAGTAAAACATCTTAACCTCATGTAAGTGACCTTAATACGGTGGTTGGTTAAACTTTTATTTTGGCACTGTCGATCCATTAATTTTCATGAAAACTTACGAGCCGTCCTCCCTGTGGACGAGGAAACCCCTAATAAATGACTATCGAAAAACTAATCGTTAATGTCGGGCCAATGGAAAAGGATAAAGCTCCTGGTGACTTCATTTAAATGTTGTAAGAATTTGTTTACTGCGTGTGCGACACCGAGCTGAGGTGGGCGGAAAAGGGGCGGGGGTGGCTATAACCACCGATTGCCGGGGACGACAAAGTAGCTTTCGAATGTACGAGTAGTCGGTACTCAGTAGGTAGTAGATACATATGTAGCACATAAACGCCATCCCGCTCTAGCAGCTGCCGTCACTCCTCTCGAGTGGCGTTTCAATTAATTAGAAAAAGTTAAAGAAACGCCACGGCAGGAGGCAAAACAAAAAGCAAATACCTACATAATAAAATGTAAGAGCGTATGTTGTAGCAGCCAAGGCAGCAAAGGCGGCAAAAGCAGCGACGGCAGCTGCGGTGTCGTTTTTGTTGGAGCAGCGCGAAAGATGCCACCAATCCAGCCGAAGAGCCAAAGCGGTCAAGAGGGGGGGCTCCAAGGGGGGACGTCAACTGCGACTGCGGCAGAGGCGGATGATAAAACATTACCCATCGCGCTGGGTTGGCCCAACCTCTTCACGAGTCTCTCGTTCATGTTCATCAGGCTTTTCTTTTTTCTTTCCACTTTTTTCGTTTTTCGTTTTTCATCAGCGGCGAAAAGCGAGAAGCGAGCGTAAACACTTTGCTTTCATACGTCGCGACGTTCGTGTTGTTGTGTTGTTTATGGCAACAACTACACGTAGCAACACCCACGGCAGCAGCAGCAGCAACTGCGGCAGCAGCAACAGCAGCAGCAACAGCAGCAGCGGCAGCAACAACATCAAGTAGCAGCGTTGCAACAGCAGCGGCAACAACAGCAGCAACAACATCGCCTACAAATACATACATCGGCATTTACAACAACACGCAATAACAGCCATTTTTCTAGTTGTTAAGTTAATTTTTTCATGTTCTGCCGCTCGGTGTTGCTGCTGCTGCCGCTGCTGCTGTTGCTGCCTCGCTTGCACGCGAGCAACACGACAGCCAACGCGAGCAACTTGCGATATTGCTGCTGCCGCTGCCGTTGGATGCGATTCGTGGCCGGCTATAGCCGTCCCGCTCTCGCCGGCCGCAGCTGGTAGATACTTTATTTATGGTCACACAGGCGGTAGATACTTTTTTGCCCCCCCTCTACTGCTGCTAACCAACCGGTCTCGCTCTGTCTCGCTCGCTCTCGGAGGGGCTCAGGGGCAGGGGAGGGGGGCTGTACGCTGTACTATGCCATACCGATCCGATTCCTATCCCCAGAGCGCCAGCCCACTTATAATGATAATCATTATTGCCGTTGTTGCCGTTCGTGTTGTCGTCGTGCCGCCTCGTTTGCTACTTTTTTCCCACTCACAGATACTCTTGGCACGCACACTTGGCCCGCCTGCACACACAGATACTGCACACTCGCGCAAAGAGCTCTCTTCGCACCAATACCAAGGGAAAAACGAACTGAAAACAGGGGGAGAAACCCGTTTGGGCTCTCTCTCTCCCTCGCTCGCTCTCTCTCTAGCCCACACAGATAGGCGAGCGGGCTATGTGGTGGTGCGCGGGCCCGTTGTTGTTGTTGCTCTTGCTGCGCTGTTTTTCGATTGTCGGTTGTCGTGTAATTCCCATTTGTCGTACACTTTGTAGTTGCTCAAGAAACTCATGTTAGTCTACTTTTGACTGTTACGCAGATTGTTCGTATCGTTCGTGTCGGCAGTGCCAGTGTGAAAATAGTGCTCTCTGCCCGCCGCTCGCCGTCGATCTGCGAGCTGGATTCGGAACTCGGAACTCGGAGTTCAGAGTCGGATTGAGATTCAGATACAGCGGCGCCCTCGTTTTCGCATCCTCGTCCTCCGGCTGCTCCTCCGTTTGATCCCATTGATTCTGGCCCGTAACTCAGCCAAACTCCCCGTCGGATTTACCGGATTTACCAGTGCCCAGTCGAGCGCCTGGCAATCGAACTGTTGGCCGAATTGGCATTGGCCAGCTCCTCTTAGCCGTCGGCAAGTGAAAAATCAGTGAAACAATACGAAAAACTATACAATATAAACCCCCGGGACGGATCACCACTAAAAACTAGTTCGGATCAATCGGATTATACATATACCCACAGATTATACACCTCCGTTTAGTGCGCGACTCCATCGGTGCATCGTAACTTTAAGATTTGCTTTATAGTTTTAGTTAAAAGCAAAAATTAATATTAAATGACAGTGCACAGTAATGAAACCGGTATCTGTTTAGTAATGGTGCGTATTCCAATTTGTTTTCAGTATTATTACTTGTAAGATGGCCCGTTTTAGCTTGTCACTTGGCATTTGGAGTGGTGGCAATTAGATTGCACTCGGGCAAACCCGTTTCTTGGTCGCGAAATGCGCCTAAAGATCATCAGAAGTAAGCGCGTGCAACACATGTATTAGTGCACAAACAGTGGGATTACTCTCGGGGTTCGAATGCCTTAGCATTTTGATTTGGCAAACGGAAGACATGGATTTAAAAATAAAACAGATCAAAATGTTCGGATCGAATGTTCTGCCAAATTCGTGGGGAAATGTCAGGACCACAAGTGTGCTACATAAGCTGAACACACGAAAAACCGTCTGCCAATTCGGAAAATCTCTTTTATCTGTGTCTTTGGTTGTTAACCAAGCTGGCAAGGTCACCACCACCGTTCCTTCCCCAGCCGCAGGCCCAATAGGATTTCGGCCACATTTCCTCCTCCCTGGCCATAATAATCCCGGTAACCCGATCCGCTGGCAAATATGACCAGCCAATATTGCCTCTGGGCCCAAATGTAATCACTTGCACTCGACACTCGAGCATATACACACACTCGATCGTCGAGTGCAAGAAGCAACTTGTGGCGCAACACGAAGGCTGAAACAGAATATCAAAAATATTAAATGCTCTTTAAGCAAACATGCCCAGTGACATGAATGGCTGTCATTCTATACCCTCCGCAATGGCTACCCGAAAATATAATAACTTTCCTTGGAGTCCAGATACACGGACGCATAGCCTGCAGATAGATGGTCGATAATCATCGGCGGCTGATTCAAAGAGCCAGTTGATAAGGCTGCGTATAGTGGATCCATCCATCCGTCCGGCAAACACCGGGAATTAATTTTTAATCGCATAGGGCCACTTGAGTTGTCACTTGATGAAAGCACGAGACGCAACAGCAACAGCAACAGCAACACCGAGTCCCAACAGCAACACATTGCGGCGGTATCAATCACGACCGATACAACATGCAGCTCTGTGACCGCCGGCCTGCGATAAAAATCGTATCTTACGCCTCGGATCATTTGTAAAATGTTAAACGGGAAGAGCGGCCCCAAGAAGTGGAGAAGTTAACCAAAGAGGCAGCGATAAACAAACCTGAAACTTGTTTGTCCCCCCATGTCGCATGTGCGAATGTGTACGTTGCTCTTGTCCACTGTTGTTGCTGTTGCAGTTGACTAAAAGTGTTGACAAAAGTGCGCGATAGGCTTATGTGCACACACTCACATACTTTACCATACCATCCCATGCCATACTATATAGAGCCCCGATCCAGGCAGTCATTGGACAACTTACAATCAAATTGCTCTTAGGACGTTGCCGTTGCTGCTTGTCGATGTTGCTGGTTGTCGTTGCAGTTGTTGCTGTTGCCGTTGCCGTTGCCGCTGTCGTCGTTGGCAGCAATCGGCTGTGTAATTTAAATCAATGTTGTCAATCGAAAACATGATTTGTTGGTAATGGCGGCCCCACTTTGAAGATCGGCCAGGGGAAAGGGGTTCGAGGCCTGGAGTATTGGTGTTTTGGGTCCGGAGAGCGGAGCTGGGGGCAGGGTCTCGTTTTATTGACTGAAGAAGACAGCGGTTCGGGATCTGAGTTCTGGTTCTGGTTCTGGGGATCTGAAGGGCCCGTGGACAGCAACCCACAACCCACTGGAGAGACTCGCTTATCGCGCTGATAAGGGGCTACGTTTTTAATTAAGTTTTAGTGCCAGCTGGTAGCAGGGCCCAGTAGACCCATGCCGTCTATGGGGCTTTTTATCCATCGCAAGAAGCAGCGCTTTAATGGGCCGCCATAAACTTGAGAAATGGATTGGAAGAGACCAAAGTCGTATAATCAAATTTATGAAATAAATATCGGAGAAGGGAAACTTTTTGGGAGAACATCGCTGTAAATTAGTCTCGTTTTGGGAATAGCTCTCTGTTTTTCTTTTGGGTTAGGCTAATAATATTTATGTTCTTTTAATTATTCGATTTTAACAAAACAAAGAATTAGGATCTTTCCTTTAACCAGTACATGATGATATAGTAGCTTTAGCTACATTTATAAAATTTTTTTAAACACCAATTTAACAAGCGTGGGTTCTTAAGATTTTAAAACCAAAATAATTTTGTTAAATCTTAAATCTTTAAGAAAGTTGTTTCTAAAGATTTTAGCTTTTAACCATATTTTAAAAAAAGAAAGTCGAACATATCTCGCTTGAATTTACAAAATATATTGCAAATCTTATGTATCAAAGATTTTGTATAAAAGATTTCATAAAATACCACTTTAATTTCTAATGATCACACTTTTTCGTGCAAACCTTTTTCCATTTGCAAGGGCTAGCATCATCCAGCCACAAAAAATAACAAAAATATAGGAATAAAGTGAAAGGAAGACAGGAAATTAGGTGATACAAATATAAGTTTTTAATTAAGGGATACTCTTTTATTTTAGAAAATTAACCAACCACTTCCTTATCCACTTCCACTTGCAGAATGCCGTTTCAACTCACCTTGCCACCTCGTCGCCCAACACGCCTCCAACCAACGCTCCGCAGAGTCCGCCCTCGACGCTGCCCACGCTCGCCTGTCCCGCCGCCCAGCCGCTGAGCGCTCCCGGGATCTCCGGGCCAGGCCACAGTGGCATGGTGACCTCGACGGTGCCGCCGGGCGCCCGCTCCACCTCGCCGTGCGGCCCGTCCGCCGGCCTGCCCGCCCTCTCGCTGGTAGGCGGTCCGCCCCCGGGACCGCACTCCTCCGCCCCCGGAGGAGCCCCGGCGCCCGGGGCGGGCAACCCGCCCAGCCGCTGCTGTGATACCGGCCGCACCATCTACACGGATCCGGTCAGCGGCCAGACGATCTGCTCCTGCCAGTACGACATGCTCAACTACCAGCGCCTGGCCGCCGCCGGAGGAGTGCCCCTTGGCGTCTATCCGGAGGGCATGTCCGCCTACCTCTCCGGCATTGCGGCGGACCAGCCGCCGTTCTACGCCAATCCGGTAAGTGAGCTCAGGCTACAAAAATCTGAAGAATTGGGGATATACGAGGGCCTTACACTGAGCCAAAACCGAGAGCAGAAAGCCAAAATTAAAATCTTGGTTAAATATACTTTGACTTTCATGGTTATAAAGGTTTTACAATATTCTGAGTTAGAAATAGGACATATCAAAAACAGTCGAATTATTTTTTTGTATATCTGATAGTATTTTAAAGGAAAGAAAACCCCGCTTGAAGGATTTTATTATTTTTAGGCTATCCTAAATTATAAATTTCATTTAAATTCAGATTACTTTGATATGTGTTTTTAAATATATTTAATTTCTAGTGATCATATCTACTATTCTAAACTTCTAAAAATATTGTTCCCTGTGCACAATAAAGCCTGTTCATAAGTCATATACCCCGAACAATGGCGCAATAAATTTGTGAATTTGTCGACTCGAGGAGCGGGAGACCACCATCGACGTTGAAGTCGCGTCGTCATTTGATCGTGAACCGAGTACCGAACACCGAGTACCGAAAGCCCCGTCTATGCTTCCGAACTTGTGCTGGCCTACAGCAGAGCCTCGCTTAGAGCGATTTGTCAGGCTGGGGGCCACGGGTCCCCGGGTCCCCGGTACTTAGGGCCTAAGCCTACGCCTGACCTTTCGTTCGCCCGGTGATATTTCAAGCCTCATTGTGCAGGTCTCGCCTGGCCGGGAGTTGCGAAATATGGCTGGCTTAACTCGATCTGCAGTTGAGTCGGGGATCCCTATCCCGCTGCACTGTCCGAATTTATGGACAATGGACTGGGGACTGTGGCACGTCTTGGTCACCACATGTCCGGCGCTTCGCCGTCGGCCCTTTGTTCGCCTCGCTTCTAATAGCATCATGTAATTTGCCTTTGTTTGCCAACAATTCTATTTGGACACAATGTTCTCGGGACCACATGCGGAGCCCAAGGACTGGACACCCAGTGGTTTGGATTGGTTTGGTTTGGTTATGGTTTGGGTTTAGGCTCCAGCATGTGTTCCAATTCAGTCGAAAATTTAGGTGGAATCGGAGAAACTGCATTTACCAGTCAATCGAACTAGACACAATGTATTGACCCGGTTCCTTGTTTCCTTGTCTCATAAAATGTTTTGAGGAATGGGAGAGATGGAATTCAATGTGTATCTTATTTTTAATTGTCTGCAAAACTGTTAAGAGGAATGTAATTGAATGGGGCAAGACAATTACAGCAAAGGCAGTTGATTAATGTGCAAAACTTGTTGAATTGTGGTAAATTTGTCTTGAATAAGTTTAAAATTAACTTAAAGAGGTTTGATATATATTATAAATTAGTGGATGTATATTATACAGCTTCTCTTGTCTAAAATTTAAAATGTCATTTAAAACGACTCAGGTATCTACTCCAAATGATGTGTTCAAATTTGTCTCCGAATTGGTGGGCTTTCGGCTCTCCTTTGTCGAGGCCTCCTAACAGCGCCCATTAAATATGATCCGATAAAATGTCGCATTCAGAAGTGAACACATAAATTTATTTGCTTACAAGCCAAAAAGAAAAAAGTCTAAAAGCTGACGGCACTCGGGGCAAAAAGAAACAGAAGCAGAACTCGAAACGAGCTGACGACTGTGAAATTGAAACTGAGAGTTTAATGAATGGCCCGTTGAGTATTTAGAATGCCACTACTGGAGATGAAGTGGCAAACTGTATGGGCATACGGATCGGGAAATAGCTGGCTCTGCATAAGTAGTTGCTGTGACTAAACGCGGGTGGAGCGAATATACTTTTCTGCTGATCTCTGTGAACGCTAATGTGGGATTAAATATTATCGCCGTCAGGTGATTTAAGTGCAATCGCTGTCCACCATTGGTGTTTCGCCTAATCAAACACATGCTCGATAAAAAATTCAAAACGAAATTTGCATTTGAACTGGTTTACTTCGAGGGAATAATGTGTTAAAATTAGAGAACCGGTCTGCTCTGCCGGCCAGTAGCTGGCACTTTGTATAAATTTAGCCATTGTCCGCAAAACAAATTATGAAAGTCGCAGCGAAAAGCATCGATCAGTCCGTAATCGCGATCGATCGCAATCGAGAGCGGGGCATTATATTTTTATCCGTCCGCTGACACAGCAATTTAGCAGGATGTGATTGAAGTGTCGTGTGTTCGGGGCACTTGAGATCACAGCGGATTTACGCGGCCGTATTGATGGCAGCGTTTAAAGACAGCACAGGTCGGGTCGTGGCATCTGCTAAATAAATCATCCGGGTCGTAATTAGTCACTTCAGCCGCCGGCGCTAAACTGGAGCGATTTCTCTCCGCCGTATAGATACGGATATGTAGATACAGCCTAGTTGTAAAAGTGTCTGCTCAATGCGGTGGATTCATTACTTTGACACGAGCTGTCAAGCGGCTGTCAGTTTGCCGCAGCGCGGGAATATATATCCCGCTCCCAAAAACTCCGACTCCGGTTGGAGTTTGAAGGTGGATGACGACGACAACTCCGGTGGATGAGATGGCAATGGTGCACCGCTGTCATTTCGAATGGCAAGATACATTTGAAGAGCGCCGCCCGCTAACAAATAGGCTGAACCCAGGCCGCGCCCGGTGTTTTCCCTCCTTCGCTTTTCCGTTTTCCCGTTTCCCGGTCCCCGTCTCGGTTTTTCATCTAGTGTTTTTAGGGGCGTCGACGGCCGATGCCGCCTCGTACCTTATTAATAAATTTGTCAACACGCAAGTGACAGCCTGTCAGGCTGTCCGCCCTTAGATCATCCCATTCCATTCCGCTCCGTTCATCCGTTTATCTGTTTATCCTTAAGTCCGAAATTGACTTCGACCCCGGCGCATATGTTGCATCCTGCACTCGCTGACACTCGGAGAAATTAATTTTGTTAATTGCCGAATGTCTGCCTTAATTTAAAATGGGTCTTTTGTTGGTTTCCTATAGCTGGAATTTTTTGGAAATTATTTTTGGTTGAGAGAAAACTGGCAATTAATAGGGACAATTGGGTGTTTGACTTTAAGGTAATGCTTCAGCTGCTCTTCCAGTTCAATTATATTGAGTATGTAAAAGTAAAAGTAAGGCCTTACATTTAAAATTATTCATATTTGTTTGATTAAAATATTTTATTGCATACTTTTAGACAGCTTTAGAAGTGATTTCAAATCTTAAGAGATTTATGTAGCTAAACTGTGTAATTTGAAGGATGCTTATTTATTTTATTTCAAAGTGGACATAATAATCTAGAAGTCACACTCATATGTTGAGGTGCACCAAAAAAAAACAAACGGATGTTAGGGCCTAAACCACATATTTTCGTTTTGGCAAATTTTAAGTGCAGTCACTTTCAAAGTCTAATGAGTGGACTCCCCAGCTACACTTAAACTTTCCCCACGCAGGGCATTTTCGCAGAGGGCCTGGAGCCTTTTCGACCCGAATGCGAACACTCAGGCCTCCTGAAAACAGGGCGGATGGGTGTTTTTAGACACTTGACGCCGGGCAAGTAGCCAAAATGGTATATTGACTTTTCCCCAGTTTAAGTGCCGCAACATCATCAACGACAACAATGCAAGCATGAAATTTCACACTCGACAACATAGTCGCACTGGGTTTTCGCTCCAACAAAGGGCTGCCTGTGCCTGGCTGGCTCAAATGTGCGGTATACGCTCATATCCTGTGGGAGCTACAAAAACTTTTGCCCCCAGCAAGTTTGCTGCGTTCTACGAAATGTAGCAGAAAGCAACTACAAATCGCACCACCCCCTCTTGCCTGGCACCGAACTGAAGCGAACCGAACGGAACCCACTCCAGATATCACACTCTGGCATTATAGAGAAAACAACCCCGAGATACTACGGCCAGCCTCCCGAATTCGAGCTCCCATCTCCCGATCCTGGGACATCCTGCTCCTTGGAACCTTGGCTACATGCACTGATTTGTCAACTTTTGAAAATGTCGAAGTGTTGTCGTGTTGTTTTGGGGGTTGCTTTTCTAATGGCAAGGTGACGGCTAGTGGGTGGTGGGGAGTTCTTTTTTGGGGGATGGGGACTTGAGTTAGGAGGTTGTGTGCCAAAGTACTAAATACATTTACTGCTCGCACCAATCTCATTGTTGTTGCCGTAAGTGTTGTGGAAAGTTTTTGTGTTGCTGCCGTTGTTGTTTGGCTTTTTGGCAAAGTTGAAAATGTTCGTTAACAGTAAATTTTGCACTTTTATATGGGTGGCAAAGGAAAAAGGAAGCTCGGCGCCTTGGTGTTGGTGCTGTGTGTGTACTCTGTGTGTGTGACGGCCTGAATGGCCGCCCTGCCTACAACAAACAAATTAGCAGTCATGGCAACGCATACGAACAACGCACAAACAAACAGGCAACACGACCAGCAACAAAGGCAACAGCAACATCAACACCAACAACAGCAACCTCAGTGGTACAACTTTATAAGCGAGTTGTGAAAAAAAGTGTCATCGGGAGTTGGGAGCTCCAGTTGTAAAAGGGGAACAGAGCAAGGGTGCACAGAGGAAAAATTTGATTGGAAACTTAAGTTCCGTATGTCAAAAATATAACAACCATATATCATTAAAATTCAAATTGGATGCATTCTTTCTTAAACAAAAAAGCTCATTTTATCCCACCTTAAACTCTTTAAAATGTATAATTTTTTAAAGATCATTCTTCTCGAAAATAAATATCCCTTTCTTATAGATATAATAAGAACCACTTGCTTTCAGTGTAGATTAGCTCTCCTATCACAGAACGCATTCTTTGGCGCGACTCAAACTCCGCGCTGTCGTCAATTTCAATTTCAATTTCGATTCCGACTCCCATTCAAAGTACGAATCCGATTCCAATTCCGATTCCATTCATTCTTCGCTGTACAGGCGGGAAAGCGGCGGGCAAACGTGCGTTTATTTTTAAATCGAAGCAGCAATTAATTAACTCGACCCGTCATTACGCGCATCGCTCAAATCGTGGCGCATCAGGGCGACAGACCACAGGAGCCGGAGGCCCCTCAAGACCCCCGGCTCCACAAAACGGATCCCAGCCATATAATCCAACGGGCCTGGCCCATTGACGTTTGGCGTGAAGGGAACACAGTCGCAGAATTTCCTTGGTAATGAAGACAAAGTCCCATTTTAATTTGAATTATTTAATTTGCTGGCAGACAGGAGGAGGAAGTGGGGCACGGGGACCTGAGACCAGGGACCAGGGACCTGGGAGCCGGCAAACCGCACTTCCCGATGCGTGAAACGACGCACTCCGGTTGTTAAGATCCAGCGGATCAGACATCCAACCACTTGAGGTCTTGCGGCCAACAGTGGTCACTCATGTTCGTAATGTCCAGTGGGCGGGGAGAGTTTCTCGAGCTTGTTCCACTCATATTCTGACTTTTGCTTACAGTTTCCTAACCAAATATTAGCTTTGCCTTTACGGCGATGATTAATGGGAAATGTTAACAGGCCTAATGTAAGAGGTTATTATGGGTTCTTGTGGGATATCGGATTTCGATTTGTTACTAGCCAGCTTATTTGAAGTCCTCTCTTTAAGGTATAAATATATTAAAGATATATTTGATTAATATTATTCATTTCTAACATCTTAACCACTTCTATAGAAATACAAAAAAAAACTCCCCTTTATTTGCCAGAGATATTTAAAGAAATCAATGGGCAAAGGTCGAAATATATCCCCTCTCTTTGATGGTGGTCACCGTGGGGCATTTAATGCCCAAGTACACAATTTACAAACCGAGGGAACAAGCTCTAGTGCCAAAACTACAAACATTTTGCAAATGCATAAACATTGTTGCGGAAGAACAAGCTATCGACAATATGCGATCTGCGCTACAGAGCGCTTTTACAATTGCAGTTGTCGTCGCCAGTGGTAATGCAATATTTAACTCGAAAACGAGTTGCATCTGTGCGGTGGCTGTGGATGTTGCTGCTGTTGCTGCAGATGTTGCTGCTGCTGCTGCAACTGTTGCTGCTGCATCGCAGTATTGGTAATAATAAACGCAGACGCAAACATGTCGAATGTTGTTAATATTAACCGCCGCCAGCGCAAAAATCCCGGCACGGGTGCGTTTTCCACCAGAAAACCAAGCCGATTCGGGCTGCATTAGCTTGGAAGTAGCTACTGTTGCTCCGTGGAGATACTTTACTTTAGCTGGTAGCCAACCGGCAACAATTTATTATATGCGCTTTGCCCGCATCGACATGGCCTACACGCACTCGCTGCCAAACACGCACGACACAGATTCGGATTGGGATTCGGGTTCGGATTAGGGACGGGGATCCCATCCTCAGGCCCGACTTTTGGGGCTCCACAATTCCCGTGATAGCCGGGCGTGATTATTGTAAAGGTTGTAAAACGTAAACCGGTTTCGGGCTCGGTCTCGCATCGAGCTTCCATTGAGAAATAGGAGCAGCCCGTGTAATTTAATATAGTCTGTCCCGAAATCGCTGTCCATGTTTGGCTAACTGACTTCTGCACTGGCAAGGAGTCAGAGAAAGAAAGACTGCACTCAGAAAATAATATAACCTTTAGCGACAAGGCAAATATAAAAAGTTAGTAGTTAGTTTTTACATCACCCCAGAAGAGTTAGTTGTATTAATAGTATTTCTATAAGATATTCATCGTATATCGTAAGCAGTGTAGACACTGGCTGGAATGTAACGATCAGTGTTACTATCGATTAGCTTGTAAGCTTTAAATGGGAGTTACAAAAGTCCATCACTTTTATAACCGGAATCAGCTGGGCTATATCACACAATTATTTCTGACAAATTGCTGTATTATTTAATCAATTAAAAATAATGTGCTTCCCAAGTGCGAGTTATAAGGCAATAACTTAATCTCTAAAACGTTTTCCAAGGGTAACTCAAACGTAACTACTTGATATTGGAGAGATGGGTATTATTATTTTTCCGAGTGTCGGACCTGTCAAAGGGCCTTGGCCCTACAGTTGGCCTGGCCCTCGAGATCTGTGGCTGTTGCTTTTGCTGTTTATCAGTCTATCGCCGCTGTACTCGCACTTACCACATGCTGGGCAGCCAAGCAACCAACCAGTCCCGAAACCTTTTGGCCAGCTCCAGACCCGGACCCCGGGAATGACTCCTACTCCTACTCTCACTACCAGTCGATGGTCGGCGATAGCGATGTTGCAACAGCAACAGCAACATTTTCGTGTTGGCGACATAAAAATATTTCCGCTTTGCAGCAATCTGGCGCAGACGCTCGTCGCGACACCGAGACAATAGATTTTGGGACCTGCATCCGATGCGAGCATCCTGCACTCGTCCTGCGGTGCCATGTAGATCCGTATCGGGCTCGTTCTCATTGATTTCGCATCTTGTTTTCGTACCCCCGCTGGTTTTCGGCTGGCGACTATTTGCAACATGCCTGTCATAACTGCGGCGGCGGCTTTCCGAATCGCCTCCACTGACGAATATGCGTCCGTTTTCAGTTCGAGTACTATGCAGTATATAGTATAGCGTTTTAGTGCTCCAGCAGCTGCCTCTGTCACTCCACCATTATCGCCTTAACAGCTGGCGAATGTCGCAGCGAGTTGGGACAAGACGCGCAGAGATAATTGTCGTGTTTTACTTAATCAGCGCTCTATATTACACGCCTGTCCCACGCCTATCAGTGCCAAAGTCTGTGTTCCTAAATGTTTTCTCTGGTTCCCCTGTGTGATTCCAATCGAGTGTCTAATGGCGAAATGTGCATGTAGCAGTGGCGCGATTAAGGGGCAATCGCTGACAACTCCAAACGCAGTGCTCCTAAAGTCACTGCCAGAGTCACGACATGCCCACATGCTCGCCTGATGCTGGTCAGATTGTTTCGGGCTTATCACCTCATTCTGCGGCACAGTGTGGCTAAAATGATGTTCTTATAAAGAAATCTATTCTATTAAAATATTACTATCAAATTTACTAATAAATGAAGTACCTTTTTCCTATTTGAGGTATTTCAAATGCATACATATGTATTATTATAACAAAACCTGTTATCTTTCATTTTTCTCAACACACCCAACCACTGTGCCTTGTTTTCTCTGATAAGACAGACACATAACAAGCCATCCATCGACTCAAAAATAAACTCAAAGACGTCTTAATGATTTGTTAAACATGATTCTTAATAATTTTGGTTCAAGGTCTGGCCCATTGCTCTCGGGTTCAAGCTAAAATCAGAAATTCGTCTAGAAATTAGTCTGAAATTATAAATAACAAAGCCACTAATCGGTTATCTCTGTTTCTTTTTTCCTACAGGCTGGCATCGATCTGAAGGAGAACCTGGTGGCCGGAGCATCGCCCTGGCCATATCCCTCGATGTATCACCCATACGACGCGGCCTTCGCCGGTTATCCGTTCAACAGGTGAGGATTAGTCATAGTTTGGCAGAAAGTGCGAGTACGACAGATACTTCCCCCATTCCCATTCCCATTCCCTTTTCCAATCGATAAACCCCGATGGTGGTCCGCTGAAAGGCGTCGATCGGAACGTGAGCGGGATTGGGATTCGGATTGGGATTGGGCTTGGGATTGGGATTGAGGTGCTGCAGGTGCGTGCAGGTGCATTTAAATGCCGGCTCGGAAAAGTGCGTTCGAATAGTAAAAGTCTGGCATATTGGCACGCAGGCCCAGTGGCATTCGAATTTCGAATTTCCATTACCAGCCGGCAATTTATTCGCTTGTAATTGATCGTTTGCACGTCGGCGGGCTGCTTCCGCCGATCGCAGTGGAGCGCACCTCCAAAATCGGAGAAAAACCACAAACACACTGCAGTGGCCAAACCAAAGTGACATAAATTTCCAAACACAATTGCCGGTTAAACAATCGACAACATCCCGTCACGTCACCTCACGATCGGACAGGTACAACGCTGGGCCCATTGTTTCCCCTGTAATTGACACTCATAACAAAATTTGATAGTTGACTCATGCAGCTACTGTTGATGTTGATATCGATGCGTTGTTGTCTATCGACTATACCCCGTACATATTCGCCATAAATCAATTTTGAGTTATTTCGCCGTGACGTGCTGGTAGTTGGCGAATTCGATTCGAAATTCAGGAGGAATACGCGCGGCCCCACCTATAATATTTCGTTGTTTTTGTGCCTCGCAGCAGCATTACGAACTTACGGAGCGTTGGGGGCGTTGTTGTCGTCACCAATCATTTACAGCGCTGATAGGAAAATTAAAAAAATGTATTCAGCTGTCAGGTGATCAAAGGCAGAGTGCCTGTCTGCGCAGGTGTTTCGCACTCGGCGACACTTTGCATTCAAACTTAAATTAATTAATGCAGCGGACGCAGAGTCGTTCCCATATAGCATCCAGTTGACATCGTTGTC
The DNA here is from genome assembly GCF_014743375.2 of Drosophila subpulchrella. Classification (NCBI taxonomy): domain Eukaryota; kingdom Metazoa; phylum Arthropoda; class Insecta; order Diptera; family Drosophilidae; genus Drosophila; species Drosophila subpulchrella. The sequence continues at coordinate 6,641,113 of NC_050612.1, read as the reverse complement.
ATCCTCTTCTCTCTCTGTTTGGATCGGATCGGATCGGGCAGCTGTCTGAAAACTACAAATGAGACAGCTACACATGTATGCGATGCGATGGCGATGGGTATTTCTCTCCCCCGTCGGTATTTTGCATTCCACGCACTGCAAAAAAAAATATTACAAATATTTTTTAAGTCCGGTAAGCTAATGGCCTATTAGGTTTCATAAACTGTCCAGTGAAATATTTTACATCCGAATAATATATACATCACTCTGCAAGCCGAATAACCACTTCTTCACTTTTTTCTAAAAAACAAGTTGGGAATTATAAGCCTAGAACAAAAACTGCACTCCACACACTCTTAAATCAGGGATGTTTTATGTTTATCAGAATCTAACAACCAATTTTTTAATAAAATAAGCAGTCTTCAAGCTTAAAAGCTTGCACTCCAAATTTTCAAAAAAAAAAGTTGAGAATTATAAGGATAGAACAAAAACATGCAGGAAAGTAATTCCATTTTGTAGGCAACCTTATTTGTTTTAAAGATAGTTCGGATTATCAATACGATGGCACCTTATCCCCCAGTGTAGTGAAGCATTGAGGCATATATGTATTTACACTCTGTTCCGCGATGTATATATACCAATATACTAAAAACGTTCATGTTAACTGCCCACAAAAAGCGATAAAGGACAGTTGTCGTCCGAGAGGCATGCGGCAACATTCGACCATCGACCATCGACCACCGATGGCACAGTGGGATGGGGAGCAATGTGTCAGACCGCAAACTGCACGGGCATAAATGTTCGGGCCCATGCAAATGCGTTTATGATGAACAAATTTAACGCAGAACAAAGCCGCCCGCCCACCGTTCCTGGCCAGTTTAACAAATTGCAACAATTGTTCGGCCCGGCGCATATTTAAAGAACTCCAAACGACCTGGCAACAGCTGGGTCTGCATTCCATTCGGGCCTTAATCACCTGCTGGCAATTCGGGGAATGGTTGGACTTGGGTCGTTGGGTTCCCGTTCCCTTATCGCGCAAATGATGTCCGCACCAGACTTGAAACCCCGTCTAATTTCGCTCTTTCTTTCGATTTCTTGCAGCTACGGCATGGATCTGAACGGGGCCAGGAGGAAGAACGCCACCCGCGAGACCACCTCCACCCTGAAGGCCTGGCTGAACGAGCACAAGAAGAACCCCTACCCCACCAAGGGCGAGAAAATAATGCTGGCCATTATCACCAAGATGACGCTGACGCAGGTGTCCACGTGGTTCGCCAACGCGAGAAGAAGACTGAAAAAGGAGAACAAGATGACCTGGGAGCCCAGGAATCGCGTCGACGACGACGATGCCAATATCGACGATGACGACGATAAGAACACGGAGGACAATGATCTGCTAGGTAAGATAGGAACAGCATTCTATAAGCTCCTTAAGGGTATAGCTCTGAAAACACAGGGGTCGAAAGACCCATTACACTTTCAACTTTGTCATCAAAATATATTGCATAGCATCTTGGAAAAAGTTGTTGACCTTTGCCAACTTTGAATTTAGTTTTCAAAACGGTATACTTAAAAAAAATGAAAGCCGTGCTATTGAAAGCATTTTAAACAGTGGTCACCAGCAGAAGCAGCTCAGACAGTCCCATGGGATACGAATGCGCTCTGCCGACGCTCTACCACAGTTCTGCTCATTTAACACTCATTTATATTAAAAATTAACATTTTTATATAAAGTTAAAGTTGAGTTAATAGTAATTGAATGAAAACATAAAAGAAAAGGTTTAGTAGTATTGTTGAAACACATTAGGGTATCTTAAAATAGACCACTATTAGGCCCTTTAGTAGGCAACTAAAATCTTTTTCTATTTATTTTAACCTTCTATAAACTTTAAAATATTATCTTGAGCTACCTCTAATGGTTCCCCCTTTCTCTCTTCCCCTTGCAGACGCCAAGGACTCCGGCGTGGGCTCCACGGACGACAAGGACCGTTCCGGCCGCTTGGCCGACATGATGGCCGACCGCCCCGGGGAGAGCAACAACAGCGAGTGGTCCGAGTCGCGGCCTGGATCGCCCAATGGATCACCGGACCTCTACGACCGCCCCGGCAGCATGCCGCCGGGCGCCCACCCCCTCTTCCACCCCGCCGCCCTGCACCACCACTTCCGGCCGCCGGCGGGATCGCCACCGGACATCGCCGCCTACCACCACCACCAGCAGCAGCTGCTGCAGCAGCACCAGCAGGCGCAGCAGAACTCGCTGCAGACCGCGGTGGGGGGCACGGCGAAGCCGAGGATCTGGTCCCTGGCCGACATGGCCTCCAAGGACAGCAAGGACTCGAGCTCCGGGCCCAAGGACAGTCTGCCCGAGCTACCGCCTGCGCATCCCGGCTTCTATGGTCATCCAGGTCAGCAGCCCTCGCCGGGGAAGATTCTATCGCCCCTGGCCGCCCGGATTCCCAACTACTCGCCCTACGTCCGCCCGGATTTGTACCGAGGATTCTACGGACCAGCTGCGGCGCACCTGAGCGCTCCCACGCAGGAGTTCCTCGAGCATCAGCGCAGCTTTGGAGCCAGCCTGGCGGCCCACAACGGACCTCTGGGCATGAACCCGCTGCTGTGGAAGGCGGCGGTGTCGGGAGCCGCCAATGGACCCCACTTTGCACCGCTCAGCCTGACCACTTCGGGTGGCTCCGGCGGAGCCCAGCAGGTGGCGCCGCCGCCCGTGGCCTCGCCCTCCGCCTCCAGTTCGTCCTCCTCGATGGGCTGCGATGTGGTCCACATACCCACGAGCAGCGGCCAATCCGCGGCCCAGCACATGATGGGACCAATATCCAGCAACTCCACCGCCTCGTCATCCAGTTCGCACTCCGGAAAGATATCGCCCGGCGTGAATGTGACCTCGCTGAGTGCAAAGCCATGACATCCATCGGCGGCTTCTCCGGATCCGGCCGCCCCCGTGGCCTCGCCCATTTCCGCCTTCCGCTCGCTGATCGCCTTCCGGGAGCAGCAGAAGCTCACGCTCCTGCGGCCGTAGTCACTTCCAGCTTCGAATCAGATACAGATACAGATGCAGATACCAAATCCGATTTCGACTTCGAGGCCCGGGCTTGAAAGGTATAATTACACTTTCGGACAATAATTTACAATGTGATTATTCGGTATTTTGATTAACGCCGCTTATACCAAATAGCAAGCAAAATGAGAGGGAAAAACCAGCTGAAATGCAGCGGTTCCTTTGGCATGGGCCCCCAAAAATGAGTAAACCAATAAAATTCGACAAAAAAAATGTAATGAAAAACCGAACCGCTGCCCCAGACGTTGTGCAATTTTGTGGAGAAGATAATCCAAAAACCATTTGAAGATACGTTAATTTAATTACATACAACTTATGCAATCAGAGCTTATAGGATGTAAATTGGAAGATATATAGCAGGGCGACATCAATGAATACATACATACCCGACCACTAACATATAACCGAGACGGCAGATCCGAGACACCCACTAAATTATAGAAGCACAATTCCTGGCAGCTAGGTCCACTTCTATCACCTCCGTAGATTTCATTATATCGTTTTTCCTTTCCCTCCGATTTGAGTTCGAGGCCAGCGGAACTTTGAAAGGCCCTGTGGGAGGACCCAAAACATATCAACCCAAGTCTGCTGAAGTCCCCAACCCTCCCATCCCAACCGACCGAGCCCAAACCCAAGCCAAATGTACACGAGCAATCATTGATTTAGCTGTTATTGTTTTTTCGTCTTAAGGTACCAATTTGTTCCTGTCGTTTATAAATATAATTTATTTTACTTCGTATGTACCATAATTTTCTACGCGTGTAATTATTTCCTAAACTAGAGATCCATGTATTGCTGTACTTTATGCACAAGTTGTAAGTATGTAAGCTCGCGTAATTGTAGCGCCCTAAGCGTAGTGTAAATTAGTAAAACTGTATATACTTATAATAAAAGAACGATAATGAGACACATTAAACAAAAGCCACAATTATTGGTATAAATAAACACAATTGCCTTTCATTATTTGAACGGGAGCTGGCTTTCTAATTGATTGGGTCATCATCACAGGTGGTAAATAAAAATCACATCATATCTATGAAATATTTGTAGTTATACAATGTTTGCAAAACTTACAGATTTTTTAAACGTAAAAATCACAGTCCTACTTTTCTTATAAAGACGTCTAGACTGAATTTAATGGGACAGCTTACCAGTGCTTTTCGGTTTCTTTTTTCAATTCAAATAAATCCGAAATGAAAATAAACCAAGCTAAACAAAAAATTTGAAGTTTAAACTAAAAAATACTTTTGATGAGGTTTGTACTTGCAAACCAATCACCACAAAATCCACAAGTGAAAGAAAATACCTGATAGCCCAACAAAAATATATAATTGAAAAAGTGCAAACAACAGCTATAACATTTAATCGAAGAATATATAATACAAGAACAAAGAGGTGTTAATAAATTGGAACACAAACGAGAACCGACGGTTCGTTTCATTTCCTTTCGCATATGCATAATACAGTCTTGTTTCATTGGTTAATCATAGACAGTCTCATGTGGTGATTTAAGGGCTTGCGATGGTGTACGATAAGCCGAAGACAAAAACAATATTTTGCTATAAACGTGTTTTCCTGTGTCGCTGACCGGAAACGCATTCGCCGACATAAACAGAACAAGAGCAAAGTGAGCAGAAAACTTATGAATGGAGGTAACAAAAGGCGGTATATGGACTGGAGTGACTGGAGCGGGCCAGGGGTTAATAAACCCTACAAGTTATTTATGGCCTTCCATTATCGGCTATCGAAGCTCGATTTGCTGGGACTCATCTGTGGTTAAGTAAGAGAGATTGGAGCTACAAGAGATGTGGCATCCTTTCGATATCAGTAAGGGATAAAGTATGTTTAAGATGACTTTGACTTTATGCAACATCATTTTATAGCTTTTGGGTGGACTAAAATAGTGCCCTTCTTACTACTTCTTGAAAATATGTCAGCTAAGTAAGTACCTTGTCAAATCGAATGTTAGAACCCTGTTTCTTACTTTTCCAAGTCTTATGCTTCGAATATTGGATCATACCCCCACACTCAATCGCATAACAAATGACCTGTTCCGAAAGCATTCAAACATATTAATTTAGTTGTTAAACAAATATGAATGTTTGGCCTGCAGTCGAAATGCCTTTTGGCTCCCGTGAAGGCCGTTTTTATAGATCCGACTCAATTCGAGTAGCGTAATCTGGGCTATTGAATAGGAAAAAACCAGTAGCACACAAAGGCGGTCCCCGAATTTTAAGCTGACATCGGTTTTTATGGAGTAGATTATTAATTCACGGGTACAGCTCTTTGTTGCATTGTGGCACCGGACAAAAGCCTTACTCAAAAGTATCAAATCCATATTGTCAGCGCCGTTAAGACTCAATCGTCATTGGAAATTGGAACGGATTTCGGTTGTCAGCTTAAATCAATCGTGTATCTTCTTATAGTTTTAGAGGCGGAATGATTTAATTATTGTAGAGCGGTGCGCATAATTTCCATCACAAAACACAACTTTCTTCCCAACAAATTGTTTATTCTCAGCCAGCTTAGGGAAATTCCAATGTTATTGGTAGTGTCTCCATTTGGACCCTGCGTCTCTAATCGGTTTACAGTATTCTCAAAGCCCAGATCCAATAGGAAGACCATATATACCCACGTTTTATTGAGAAACTGTCGACATTCGAAAAGTCACGGCCTTTATGCTTTGCCAGCTTAAGCGTGTTTTCCATTGTTTGTCTAAAATTGTTTAAGCTTACACTGGTCAAGGAAATTACGATGTTTCGGGGTAAGGAATGCTGAATTTATTAAATAAAGCAAGGAAATATCATAGTACCTAAAACTAATTATAATGTTTCGAACGAGAAACTGCATTTTATAAATATTATTTGCAGAACTTGTGAATGAAATTATAGGTGTCTTGTAGGTCTCACCTGAAACCATGATATTTTCCAATCCCGACCGAAATCCACAATTATGCTAATCTTAGCAGACACACTTAACATAAGAACATGTGTTTCAAGCATTTAGCACATTGCCTTTTTACCTCTGCGTACTACCATGATATTTATTCTGGAGATTCTCGGTTGATCCCAGAAAGAGCTGAGCTGGCAAACAAATAAAATGATAATAACATGTTATTATGCAGACAGAGATCACACTGGAGCCCAAAACAATGATGGGACTAAAACAGAGTGCAGCAGACGGCTGTTCGGGCTTTTTCCAGTCGATAGGTGATGTGCAGCTTTCGCGAAGAAGTAAAACCCACATTTCCGTATTTAACCATGTGGAACTGCGACTCAAAAACATGTCCAGGTCTCTCAACCAAAGACAGTTCATTGTTTTTCGAAATTAAATTTGCCAACATCTCCATCAAACGTGGATGTGTATGTTTTGGACCGCACTTCGGTTCCTGTTCCTGTGCCGAAAAAAGAGTGATAAATAAATTAGCCAGCCAAACTGTACGAATAACTAATTTTAGGTCGGAAAAACAATAAGCTTGCCGTGGTGAGATGATTTATTCCTCGTAAGCGCATAACTACAAAGTAGTTTTTATCAGGAAATCCCATTTGTTTTACATGGGGGGAACGAGTATGTCACCTTCGCTGGATGGTAATTATATTGCACTCTTTCAACAATTATTTCGTTAATGCCGTCACAAATATTATGACACGTGGCCGTATCCCAACACTTCAGCGGCCTCCCTTTGATTTAAACTGTATTTTTGCAGAAAATTAAGAGATCAAAGCGTTTCCTGACATATGCAAGCCCGCTCTTATTTACCTCAGATACATTCGCACATCTGTAGCTAGAGTGCGTTCTATATCCACAAATACAGCAATATTGGGGAATGGAAAATCATTCGAGTAAGGGGTGTACCCAAAAAATAAGAAATGCACACTGGTATAAGAATAATATAATAAATAATAACAATTATTATTTTATTATCGAAAATATTATCAAGAATTTTTTATAAAAGTTTTTAGAGTTTTTAAAACCTTAACAGTGTAATATCTTTTTTCCAAAATTGCTATCATTGAAGTTGATACTCTGAACTTTTTATAATAGTGCGAGTACACTCAGAAAAAAAAGATTTCGTGCTTGAATTAAATATTTTTAGTGCCAAAACTTCGCCAAGCATGGAAAATCCAAATCTGGAGAACAAAATATGTAAGGCGTCTTATATACTGAGCACATTCAAAATAACCAATTGGTCATTTTTAGAGTTAATCGATATTTCAGTCCTAATTGTGCTCTATTTAAGAACTTTCCAGTACGACCGTTCTTAAAATGTTAAGCATGAAATTGTTCTTAGATGAAGACTGTTTGTACTTGATTTTAGCACGGTGTTTTTTTCGGAGTGTTATTTACATCTAGAAAAAGTAAAACTAATCATATGAAAAGTAAAATTTCTTCAAAAATTTTCAGATATCGTTGATAACATTTTTTCCAATAAATATTTACAATTTTCACTACCAATTTTACATTATACAAAAATTAAAATAATTAGTGTACATTTTATTATTTTGTTTTATTTTCTGTGTACGAAAAGAGCCTGTAATAGGTATTTAAAAATATATACGTATATGTATCTTATAAGGTTCAAAATTATTTTTCTGATTGAATGTGTGCTACCTTTGTTGTGTGATTAATAAAACTAAAAATATTATTACAAACTAAATTAAATTTTTTTTTTTTTAATCTTTGGTAGCATTATTTTTCTCTCTGCAGCTCCTCATTTTGTTGGGAATTTGGCAAACAGCTCCCACAGTACCGCCTCCGCAGGAGAAGTGTAACTGGGTTTCAGTGACCATTTTGGGGGGAGGCGAGCGGCCAGGAGTCGATCGCCTGATCGCCCGAACAACATGAGCTCTTGTTTACTCGCATGTGGGTGGAGTGCCTGGTGGCTCGGGATGTGACGGGACGGTGATTGCGATTGTGGTGCTGATGGTACTGGGGCTCGTACTCGAACTCGAACTGCCAGTGGTGCTAGCAAGGAGTCCTGGTTCATTCAACGACTGCCACATTTCAATGGCAGCCGAGATCGCTGTCGCAGATACCACAATTCGGATGTTCCTTATTGCATGTCGTGATTGCGTCAGCTTGTCTCCACTGCCTGGAGCTGCTCCTCCGGCCAATGCGAAAAATTAAGCGGCCACCAATCATTGTTGTGTATAATGCTCGGCCGAATGTTCAAATTGAAAAGTTGTAAATTATCGAGCACCACCATCGAGATCGGTTCATTCCAATTAAATTTGAATCCAAAGCGGTGACAGCCCATCGTGACCCTATGAAGCCCACCTTTTTCTGGTTAGTTTCACACTTCGGATTCAGCTTTCTATGGGCCAGCTTTTCTAAATAAAAATTTCTAAAAGTTTTATAAACAAATCCATATCTTAGAAGATTTATCCGTACCTTTGTTTAAAAGTTGTATCTATATTTATCCATAGCTTTTTTTAAAAGTTTTATTTATATTTAAAAAACTTTTTGTTTTTGGATTTAAAAATCATACAGAGTTAGTTAATATAATGTTAATCTTTCCATTTTGTCCTCAAAATATTTTACAAATTCTCAAAAGCTTCTTCTAAAACCTGGTTAACAAAATATAATAATATTGTTTTTCTAATTTATCAATAAATATAAAGAGGTTCCGGTAAAAAGCTTCCACCAATAGTATTAACACACCTTTTAAAGTTAATTCCGATCCCCTTAGCTATTATTGTACTTTGAATTACAAACGACGACTGACTCGCATATACTTAAACCAAATTGAAAGACACCTTTTGTGGCCAGCACGTTTGATTAGGCCATGTTCGGAGGAACACTCGCGGGCACATGGACGCGATAGTTGGGATAGCAAATTGTTTTACGCTCAAATAAGTGGTACATGCGGCTACAAGTTCCTCATGGGGATTTGAGCTGTTGTCAGCGTGATCGCGCCACATGAACACGATGGTTCTGTTGATGTGGATGATCTTAATCAGTATCAGAGATCCTACGGCCTCGCTAAGTGGATGCATACCCATATCATCGCATTGTCGTTGTCGGATCGCAGTTTTCTGGGGGCTTCTCTTCGGGCCTCGCTGGTATCTCAGGGATCCGCGGGAATCGGGGTTCGGGGGATCCGTAGAGGTGTGCGTCAGATGCTTAATTTAAATTACCCGAGGGGCGGGACGAGCGAGTCTGCGAGCAGCGCACAGCATGAGTAGCTGCGATTTGACACCTCGACTGACAGCTGGAATTGGGGAAAATTATTGAGCGCACTGGAACACAAGGGGCGCCCATTAGACGACGATGACTGGGCCGTAAAAACAGAGCGTCCCTGTGTTAAAGACCTGTGTCGAGTCGAGGCACAGTTGGAAGTTGTGAACAGGAGAGCCCGCAGACCGCTAATTTATTCCACATAAATTAGGCGTATAATTAAAATGTTTAAACAAGCCCGGCACTATATTGCAGCCCGAAACGCTTCCACAAAGAGATAATCAAATATTTTGTAACTCAATCCGCCCATCATTCCTGGGCGGGAGTACCAGAGCTCCAAAGTACCACAACACTGCCGTCACAATTGCCTGAAACTCAAGCTTTTTAATTATTATTATGGGCACACAATCGTTTATTTGGCTTTATAAATATCTCGTTAATCGGAGCGGAGCGGAGGGTTCCGTTTTGGTCCATCGGTAGTTGAGCGAGTGCATAACCATTAATAATTTCAGAATCATGTCTTTTGTCGCCAAAACATTTACCGCATCGAAATGAACATAAAACTGTCATATATTTGATGACTTTATATTTATGAAGGCCAAAAATGTTGATCGCCAGAAAAACCAGTTGTTTTTACGATTGCGAATTATGATGAATTCATATTCCCCGACGACGAAGGAGTCCCAGAAATATGAACGTCGGGATGTTGGGATGTCGGAACACACAGGCGGTACGTGCTTTACATTTGAAATGATGTCAAGTCAGGCGCACTAATTGATCGCTTTCGAGCGTGGAATCCTTGGTCCAGAGATAGGGACAGGGACTGTCTGCGGATCGGGTTGTGATGTTTGGACCTGTGCCCATGTCCCTTGTCAAAGAACTAGATTACCGCGTCCTGTCCGGCTGTCCTGCTGACCGCCTGTCCAAAGAGCAAACATCCCGACTTTCGTCCACCGATTGCCCATCACTGCCTGTCCGGGAGTAATTTTTGACGGTCCGCGCTCCACATTTCCCGATACTGTTCTTCCCATTCACTTAAGATTTATTAATTTATGTTACTTTCGGTCCGGTCTGGTCTGGTCCTCTTAAGCCTCCTCGTACTCATAATAACGATGTCGCTGGCGGGACAGAAACCAAGCAAACAAACAAAAAAACACAAAATATGAACAATAAAACACGAGTAGAAACATACAAAGTCGAACGTATGAGAATATTTATTGTCTTCCACCAAAGTACAACTTGTACAAATGTATATGAATTCCATTGTTTTAAATTATAAACGGGTTCCTCTAAATGAATTGGTATAAATATGAGCATCTGACAGAAAGGCTTGTTAATGCTTGTTGGGGAAAACATACAGACCATTAAGTATTTATCTTGCCTTGAAAATCTTGGCTTGTCTCCTTAATAAAGAAAAATGGTTCTATTTAATTCTAAGAGTATCCGCTGGTTTTATTTTGTATTTTTTGCAACATCAAAGGAAAAATATAAATAATTTGGAGTTTAGTGTTAGTTTATGTTAAACTACGAAGTAGAGTTTATTCTTTGTAAAATGTATATGGCTAAATTCTACATAGGGTTATTTCTAAATGATAAAACATTTCTTTCTGCTAGTATAACATACTGTTAAATTGTAAACATGGATATTTTTCCAAATAAATAAAAAGCAAATACATGAGCACGAGAATATATCTATTGTTTAAAAAACCAACCTCAGCATGAACAAAAAAAAACTTTGACCGGCGTAAGAAACACAAATCACGGCTGTTCAAAAAATAAAAAAAAAAACATGCGGCAACGTTTTCGCTGAGCACTCAAATTGATAGCGTAATGTCAACACCGCTGTTGTCGTCGCTTACCGCCTTACCGCACCCCTTACCGCTCACCTGGGCCGCTTACCACTCACCTGGATGGGCTAGGACGTCTCTGGTTTCCAGTCTGGCCCCGGTCCCGTTCGCTGTCGCCGAAATCGGAGTAATCCAAGCTCCAAGAGTGCTGACCAGCGGATTTGGCTGGTTTCTGCTGCTTTACACCGAATTCCGGTACATTTTCTCGGAACACTTTTTTCCCAAGCATTTTTGCAAACGCGCCACGGACTCTCCCCTCTCAAATTATTTATACTTTTTATACTGTTTCAGAATACCTCAATTTGGGCGAATAATAATGCTATCAGGTGGAATAAAATATGAACGTCTTACAGCAGTAATATTATTGCTTCCTGCAGGAATTACGCCCCAAGAATTGAATTTGTGATGAGGTTAGGTGTTAAAGTGCGGTAAACGCGGTGGAACATGGCCAGAATTCGAAAGTGCTATACACGGGATGATGATCAATAATGCGCATTGTGTGAATGGGTTCACACAACCCCATCGCCTTACTATATTATTGTATGTATGGCCTTTCAGTTCTCGAGAAAGTGCGAGGCACTTATGATTACTTTGATTATGCTGGGCCAGGCCCATTTGTAGCACGTGCTGCTGTCACAATCAATTTTATTCCCCTTTCTCCGGCGTGCTGTAAAGTTTTAACACTGTTCTACATTGATTACCAAAACAGTGGTTGGGTGGCGGCAGCTTCTTAACCCCACAGTTGTTCAGGTTCTATGATTTGAAAGCGAACTGGCAACACACATACGCATACACGGAGAAAAAATATCAGTGCTCTTGGGGGTGAAATTACTTAACAAAAATAAAATGGCAATTTCCTGGTCCTCTTTTTAATTTTGATATTATCTTAAAGATAATTTTAACTTATTTTAAAACAATTGTGTACATGTGCATTTATTGTGCACTGTGATATTTGAAATTTGACAATGCCTTAAAGGCCTTAAAAACTTTAATTTATTTTTTTAACAAAATAAAATTGTAAGCAGTTTAAGAAATTCAATTTATTTACATACTTACATAATGTTCAAACTTTAATAATTAATTTAAATATTAGGCGTTATGAAATATTAAAATAATTTGAGGACAGTGTAAGACTTTGAAAAAATTGTATTCTAAAATTAGTTTCAATGCATGTTCAATGAACATTGAACATTGTTCATGTTCAAAATTAAATCTATTTTGAGTGATATGTATTTTAAAACTTATTTTAATATTAAGAACATTTTCCTAAGATTTTTAGTTATTAATTCTTGTTGTTTTTTTTTTTAGTGTAATTTGTATTAAACGCATACACTTGTGCAGCTGTGTAAAGGATTGTTTAAATCGGTGTAGCCACGTTTTCGGGGAAATGTCGAAGCGAAACAATCTGCTACATTGTGTAAAATGTTCAGACAACCGCCATCCGCTGCTTGCGTCAGGGAAATCTACGGAACACGCCCCTCAAAAGCGCTCCAAACAGCCAAACATCCAAACACCCAAACATTCAAAGAGCCAAACATCCAAACACGACAATGTCGTCGACAAAAACAGAAAACGGCGACTGAAACAGCAAGCGAACAACGTCGACAAGCGAAAAGGCCCGCAACTGGAGGCCCAGGAATAAATGGCTTAAAACTGTAATGATTATTGACGCTCTTTATGTTTTAATAATGTGTCAGAGAAATATATTTTAAGGGTTAAATGGGCCACCCACGTCACAAGCACTCGTCGCGTTTTGTGCAATAAAACTTTGAAATTCGTTTAAAATGACGCCGGCTGTTCTAAATTTATAGCATCCATTCTCTGGCAACAGGCGCCGAATACATTTTAAAAGTACAATGTTAATATGTCTGAATAATAACCACCCCCCAGGAAAGGGTTAGGCCATATTTTTCCGAGCCCTTCAATCACCTTACGAACTTTCACTTTTCATGGACATTAATGGGGGGTTAATAAAGTCGTTACCCGTTTTAAAATTTTGTGAGGCGTGGTAGAGAAATATGTATTCAGCTCTTATGGTTGGTCATCAGCTTGACCACTAATGTGGAGACCCTTATTAGTGGCTAATTGAATTTCATGGTCTATGATGTGGGTTTGCATTTGATTTGGTATATAGACCCTTTTTGTTTACCGTAAACATTACGTTTTTAAAAATTTTAAATTCTTTGCAAATTAAAATGAGAATACACTGTATCGAAAAAATTATTTAAATATTCACAAATAATACTCGATATTTTAAACTTAATAAAACTTAAGCTATACTATGGCTTCGTGGGTTTTCAATTAATTTAGTTTATAAGCCCCATAGTTTCCACAAACATCATTATTTTTCATATATTAAAATTCCTTTTAAACCCTCTGTTAATTATAATAACAGTATAACGGTAAACAAAAAATATTTAAATATATGTATAATAAAACTTTTTTAATGTTTTGTATATCAAATACTACCATGGAAATATTTAAAAATATTGCTTTTTCCCTTTATATTCAAAACTTGCACATTTGCAGTCTTAATGAAATCATTCAATTTTTTATATAACGATTATATAGCGTTGGTCCTGATCTTGACCACCGAAGTCCTGTCCTTTATTAGTGGCTAATAAAATTTCACGGACCATTCTGTGGCCTGCCATTTGTTTTAGTAAATAAACCCCAGTTCATAAATGCCCAAAACAAACATAATGAAATGTGTTCAGGCAGTCGGGGCGACAAACAAGCTATGGAGTTTTTAATTAATGTTCTTATAACCCGAGGAGAGGAAAATAAATACATTTGTCATTTGTCGCCGGGAGCAGGAACTGGCCGTGATGGACCACCCGTGGCCGGCTAAGGAGCACATCCTGTCCTGATTGGCGGCCAGCACTGTGGTCCAGCACTAAATTCTGGTTTTCCTGTCCGAATCGCCACAATATCCTCTGCGACAATGGGCCGGGCAGAAGGCAGAAGGCAGTCAGCAGGATACTATACGATCCTGGTGCTGTGGTGTCCTTGCACACTGGATACGGGGACCCACACAATGCCCGGGCCATTTATCACTTTGGCATATTGTCCGACTCCAAGATTGGCATCGTATTGAACCCATTTCCCGCTTCAGTGCCACATCTCCATCAGCCTGGCCATCAGTTGCTCCGTTCGCACTATCATAATAAATAAATACCAATGCCAATGCCGAGCTGCCCGGCCAGATTCGATTGAATGGGATGACCTTTTCGCTGTCATTTAATTTCGAGCATTGTCTACTCGCTTTGGGAACGGAAACCCCTAATCTGGCCATGATGTTATTCGAAGTGGTATCATTAGGACCGTTCGAGGGATGAAACTCTACTCTGCTCGACTCGATTCGAATCCAATGAAGGAGTCCAGTGCGAGTCTGTTTGTCTTATTTTGTTTGCTTTCCCGGGCAGGGAAACGCATTTGGAGTCAAAATATTTACTGTCAGCATTTTTCTTCTTCCGAAACCTTCGCTTTTCCCCGGCCGAAGTGAGCTAAGTAACCCTTGGAGGAACAGCTTCATTACATTTATATTAACGAATGCCTGGATTCATCATTATTTATGACATGCGTTCGTTAATCCCGAGACTTAATTAATTGTCAAGACGTCGGGTTATAAGTAATGTAATTCCATGGAAAACCTGGCGACGATATTCGTCTTTATTACGCAAAGAAATGTTTTGGTGTGAAATACTTTTCTTTATTGGATTCCCAACAGTATGGTAACACAAATAAGGGGTGGACTTGGTTATATCCAAGCTTTTATGCTTAGGTGTTATTTGATTGGCATTAAATAAAACTTAATGGTACTTTTTTATGAAGCGTATAATGGTCAGAAAAAGTGGAGAGAAGCGAATGTACAAGGAATTTTATAGTCGAGACACTCAAAGTAAGGGCTCCCACTTCTTGTCATTGTGGTTTTACAAACCCATTGTTCGGTGGGTCCTGTAGTTGTCGGGACAGGACTGATTATGCTCGGTTGGACAGGGACTTCGTGACCTTTCGACGTTGCCGGGGATAATCAAAATTATAATTTGACTGATTACCCAAGCATGCCTCTCAATGCACACGCATGAATTGGCAACTCGCATAAGCTGACGTACGAACGGCTTCATTCTAACACACAATATGTTTACGTGTATGCCCACAAAAAGGCACGAAATAATACTAACTCGACAAAGGGATACCCCATAATTTTATATACCATACCATTCATGAAAATTTATATGGAACTTATTAATTTAACTTTATTATTTTAAATTTTATTTATATTATATATAATTATTAACATACGTTGTAATATCGAAATATTTAAAGCACGAACCATAAAGGTTCTACGTTTTAAAATCATATAATACCTTTCCACCCCGCAAATAGATGACACAACATTTTTTTGGGTGTTCTGCGCATCTGACATTTTAAGGGGTTGATTTCAGTTTTTGTCACTTTCATCCATCATATACTCGCCCTTCTTGCTTTAATTTACATTAACACATATCAAATAAAAAGGTAACTAGATATTTATCAAACGATTACAGTTGTTAACGGAAAATAAATTACTATACTAACTACTTTGCTATTATTGGTGCAAAATATTAAATTCTAATAATAATATTTCCAAATTTTAGTATTCGGTGTGAGATATTTTTATTATTATAAGTCAAGATATTGGTCCAGTCCTCAAAACAAAGATTTCTAGAATCTGATAATCTGACTTCAAAGACAGAATTTAATTCCGGACATTAAGGGCAAACAAGAAGAAAAACATTATTTGCATTCAGGGCAAATGATCCCAATGTTAAGTAATAAAAATACTAATAGCCAAGGCAAATATTAGGGCCAAACATTATTCCACAATAATTTGGGTACTTGCGCCGAAAACGTGTCCAAATTCTGTCGGCACGTGCTATTCGAACCGAAATGTGTAGCTTATTATGCAAGCCATGCCCTTCAGCCGGTTGCTGTTTTTGCAAATTGTATGTTTATGCTGGAAAATACGTTTTGCTAGCTAATTAGTACATTTGTGCGGTTCGATTAGGCCGGGGACACGTGACGTCAGATAATCCCTTTTTGCCGACCAACTAACTTCTGTAGTTGGCCGGAAGTCTCATCTGCGGCATCCAGCCGAATCTCCACCAGACGGTAACCAAATTCGGCGCCCTGTGACACATTCACAGTCGCATTGTTATGGCCGCAAACCCAATGATGTTACATCCTCGGTTGCCTTTGCCTCGGGGCATTCAAAAAAGCGGGGGGTGTGGGCCACTTTGCGACTGGCGGAGTCCACCGCCCGGGGATAATACAAAACATGTGTTGACGTTGCCGCAAATACTCCCAGCCCATCGCCAGGTCCTGCACCACCGACAGGTGCACAGAAAATGTGGTGCGGGGCGGGGAAGTGGGTGGAGCCTGCGGATGCACCACCAGTGATGCCAGGGACTTAAAAATATAACCTGAATTGGGCAGGGAACTGGAATCTTTTATTTAAAGTAACAAAACCACTGCTGGTCATTTTGTGGATATCTATTCAAATAGTTATTTCAGAAATTCAAATCAATAATTTTATTGACAATTTATTTTAGTAAAGATTTAAAAAAATAAGTAAAGTTTACAAAACTATGACTAACATGGGGCGTTAAAATTCTAGCTATAAGGGCTTCCACCTCGTATTTATAAAATATACAAAATATAAGAATATATGTGTGAGTAATTTGCACGGGACAGCTTATCGATGTGTGTGTGACGACTGCTGTTCCACACAGTACGCGTGTCGGCAGAGGCTAAGCAGGAATATTCGCTTAATGGGACGTTGCTAAACTCTTAGTTTATTTGGTTTTGGAATTTTGGTGTTTTAACGAATATTAATATTATTATTATATTTAAAACTATGTAGTTATATATACTTTCAAAAGCAGAGTAATTTTATATACCATGATTATTTTATAAGATACTTAAAATATTGAATGAAGAAAAAGAACTTTAAAACTTAAGGCTAAAGCTCCCACTTTTTAAAAGCAATAGTTTTTCTATTATCCTCGCTTTAATATTAAAAGTTTTAGCAATGGAAATACCCTGACATTTAAAGTCCACCCAAAGTGATGCCAAGCATTTGTCTGGAATTTGCCAACTTGGCATCATTGGATGCACATGCACACATGGCCGCGGGGTATTTGGGTTCATAATACTCTCAATTTCGCCGGACGGCTGAAGGCTCATTAAATCGCTCGGTGGCGGGCGGGTCCCGCGATTCGGTTGCAATTTCCATATGGAAATTGAATTTTCGCCGGCCTTGATGTGGTTTTTCCAATGATGCGGGGGCGTGGTCAGGGGATCGCATTTTGCGTGGGCGGCCGAAACGATGTTTTAATGCCCTCCTAGGCACTGTTGACACTTGCCAGACCCACTGTCGGCTGGATTAAAGGCCGCGAAGAAGCCGGCATAATTTAATTAAAATTGTAAAATATTTGTCGGATTTTGCATAAGCTTGTAAAATCCCATTAATTCACAGAGCAACCCATTGTTGACCGCAACACAATCAAAATATGCAAATTTATCGCATTAACTCGAGAAACTCCAAATGGCCGCCGCCAAACGAGCACCGAATGGGATAGACAGTCGGCGAAGAAATCGCGAAAGCCGGGATATTTAATTGGGAAATGAGCATCCGCCTATGTACACGTACCTCCCCTTTCTCCGGACCCGGGAAAGTAAGGACAAAGTGGATGGGCTCAGTTGGCGGTTCTAAGGTCGCTTGTTTCAGCCGCCATGATTTGCATTTTTAATACTTTCAACCGTCGACGGAAATCCATTGGTCCCACCAACAATTGCTTGCCAGATAAATCCGGGAGTGGCGATTCACTTTATTTATATTGTGTAGTACATATTTAGGCGTATCAAATGGCCGAATTAAACTGTCGAAGGCTTCTTTGAGCATTTTTTGATTACAACATTACATTAAGAGCCCTGCGGAATTTCGTACATTTTCAAATGTTCCTTGTGGCGGCCATAAAGCAGGCTCAAGTTCCGGTTATTTATTCTGCCCAATATGTCACTCCAAATCCTCTTTGACCGTCTACATGACGCCTGGAAAAGGTGTGATTGACCTAATCTTCGGCAAGCCGTAAGGATATCACCACCGTCTACTAATAAGCACATCAAAAGTCCGCACACACACGCCCGAATAAAAAGTCAATCCTGTTTAAAATTTTCCATGCTTCACGGAATTCAATGAGAAGTAAAAGGAGCATTGTTGTGTAAAATCCCAACAACCACTCAGAGGCGTATATACGTACATGTCCCTATATATATATCCGTTCGCATATGGACGTGTGTGTAACGCATCATGTGTAAATCCTGAGCTCTCAAGGAAAACCTATGGCCACAAGAGGCGAATGTTCCCTTTCTTCTCGAAGTGTTTCCTTATTGTTACTTATATTCTGCCATAAAATGGACAATGGTTTTGTAAGGGATCCAATTTCATCGATGTATTCAGAACCTTGAAACATATTTTAGAACTTTATGACAGATCCATTTGCAATTTACACGTTACAAACTTTGGTATAACCTTTTTTAATAACTTATTTTATTTAGGATCTCTTAATTTTGGGATCCGATTGGCTATCCTTGAAATAATATAGTTTGCTGTCCCTCACCAAAATGTAAAAATTAACGATTGTTATTCCTGTTAGCCTATTAAGATATTTTCTTTTAGCCTCAACTCAACTGGAGTATAAAAAAATGTACATAACCTCCCTACCTACCTATGCCAATCTTTCAATCCCAGATTTATAGCAGCTGCAGAAGTTGTTCCTGGGCAGATCTTCGTATCTAACAATTAAGACTGACAAACCTTTGTGCTGCAATTAACATTTGACGGACATGTTAACATTAGGATACCGATTCCGCAGGTGACACGCGTCACTCCCAGGTCCCCAAGGCCTACCAAAACTTCCCGACTATATCCCTTCGGTGCGGCACAACTAGCGAAAGTGAAAAGAAGGCAGCAAAGTAGAAACACTTGTAAAGTAAGCCCGATCTAAGTGAGGAAAGACGTGTATTTGTCAGAACCACATGTTCGCATTTTCAGCGGAAGACTGGCGGCATGAGCGAACATTTGTGTACACTTAGAGTGCCGGGGAAATGGGAGTGGGGCAGCGGCCAGCAAATGCGTGATATAATGTAAATGTAATGAGAAAGCATCATCAATTTCGGGCGAGAAGAAAATCCCCTTTAAAGCGAACGACGACAAATGAAATTGTCTAGTTGGCCTTTCCGAAGTCCTCCTCGCCCACTCTAATCCTTCGGTACATATAAATGAAATCAAATCCGAAAATTGGATTGCAAAGCAACGCCCACACATCCGCAGTTTCCGTTTCCACAGTCTTCGCCTGCACTTTTCCAGCCCGCTGCCAGTTTTCCGGGGTGGAAATGGAGATGGAAATGGAAACTGTGCGGACACTTAATGTGGCAGCCAAATGTTCAATTGCGGTGTCGCAGGACATGCCGAAGCGAGCGGAGAGCGGGATTTCGATCCGACTCCTTTGTGTTCCCTTCCCGGCAAAGTGGCCTCGACGATGCTGGTGCCGAAAATGTAAACAGAGCCAAATGGAGATCCAATTACTTAAACGGTTAGTCCATTGTGGAATACACCAGAATTTGCATATTTCTTATTTGTTTGTTGGTTTAGGCGCTGGCTTGAAGGCCGCGACGAAGTGCCGGTGCCAGAGGTAAGTTGAGGTTTCGAGATTTGCGTATGGTGCGTACTGGCAGGCAAAATCACTTTAGACCATTATAAAATAGCAATTCAATTTTTGGTAAAAATATATTCTTGAAATGAAAAACAAGAGCAATCGCTATAGTCGAGGGCCTCGGCTATCAGATACCCTTTACTCAGCTAAGAGGAGTGCAAAGGAGATGAAGATATGCAAGCAGCAAAGCAACTGCTCACAATATTGCACACCCAGCTACAGCGCCACCTAGCGTCGATTCCATTATTTGCTTATAACTTTTTATTGGATGGTCCGATTTGGACAATTTTTGGCATGAAGATAGATATTGATAATCAAAACAGAATTAGACAAGTTTGATCGTATATACATACATCCGACGAATCCAGTATACCCTTTTACTCTACGAGTAACGGTATAAAACATAAAATGAAAAATGCAATAGTCTCCACTTCCTCAGATTTTAAAAAGATATTGTTTGTTACCTTTTACAAAATATACTTATTCTAAGGTAAACATAACTTCCCAAAATTTGTAATACCAGCTTGTATTAATGCTAACATACAATTTTGTAATACTTAGTTCGTTTTAAAGAAATAGTTCAAATCGTATTTCCTATATTTCTTATTATATGAAAGTGATTTATCTAAAAAATATTGCAATCGTGACATTTCTTACGCTCACACCCAAAACAACCAAAGACAGCCAAAAATTGTATTGTTCTGCTGAGAATTTTCAAAAGCCTTTCTGCGCAAAGTCCCAATACCATTGACACTTTCCCCGTTTTGAAAAGAGAGCAGTTTTCTAATACTTATTGTCCTGAGACTACCTACTTACAATCCAAACGTGACACTTGAAGTGACTTCGCCCGGACACGGACACCCAGGGAAAGTAAAATGGGACAAAAGTATTTGTTACATCTTTCACATTATTCCGAAGGCTGTTTGTTTGCCACAAACAGTAATGATAAAAAAAAGAGACGTCGAAAGTGAGTTGGCAATAATTCTTCGGGTCATTCAGGAAACATGTGTGGCAGTTGCCCATGAAGGATATCTATCCTGGTGGTCGTGCACCCAAAATATTGACTCTTACAAGCGTTATTGCATTTCATGCTTGCACGCATGCACCGTAAGTGGTCTTTAGAAATCACTTTCCATTCACATCGCTGCGTCGCCTTTAAGCGAGTGTAAACTGTCACGCGGAGAATGGAGTTCTGCCCGATTGTTGATACCCATATTGCGATTTATTTATTTATTCCACAGCCCCTCTTCACTTTTGTGGGCAGAAAAGGAAGTATTTCGCACTTTGTAAGCGAGTGCGTGAATGTGAATGCGTTGCTCATCACAATCAGCAGGCAGTGTGCACTGGAAGAAAAACAATAAATTTCTAAGTATTGAAATCAATTGTATAACGGGCTGGAACCTTAAAAAAATAAGTATATAACTATTTACATACTCAAGGTAAAGATAAATATACAATAGTACAATCCTATAACCCTAAAAATAATGTTGGAAAACTTGTCAAGATAACGAAAATCAATAAGTATATTTTAAGGTATTTGATAAATGTACCCATTAAAAATATACTATATACGGAATACTAATAATATACTAAAATGTATAATTTATTAGGGGATTGGGCTTTACTAAGTTTTAGTGTTTAAAAATAATATTAATCCCTTAAAAATATATATTTAAAATTAATATATCAATACGTTTTCAATTTTTATATAAAAATAGAAATAAGAGTTGTTATTCAATATTATGAATTCCAAAACTAAAATTGTTATTAATATATTTTTTTACATCCAAGAAGTGATACTAATAATTTAATATATATAACCCTTCCAAGAAACCTTTAGGAAGGTAACTTTAAAACACATGTTATCAAATTTGTATTTTTTCTAGTGTATGTTAGGAGTAAGTCGCAGCAATTTAGTACTTCGTCAAAAAAGCGCTCGAATGTACATATCTGTAGGAAGCATGTATCTGAGCAAGTCAAAAAAGAGGAGGATGAGACCGAGGCTGCACTGCCCAGGGGGTCGGAGTCCGCTGGTCGAGGATGCGAACTAATGCCCCAGGCGAGAAGCTAAAAGCGAAAAGCAAGATGCGAGATGCAACCCTCTTGTCAGGGCCATTGTTTGGATGTTTGGATGTTTGGACTTGTTCTTGCGAAACAATCCCGAGCCAAGGAAAACCCAGTCGATACCCGCAATGACAGGGAAATAAGACAACGACAAACTGGCAGCATTCGCTGTAGATTAGCCCGCCCGATCACCGCAAATAAACAAGTTCACAAATAAGCAAGCCGAGAGCAAAGAGCATTGTGTTATGTTCGCGGACCAGATCTCCGATGAGCTTTGGGATGAGGATGAGGATGCGCCGAGCTGGGAACCCAGATTGCGGATTATGCCACAATCCAGAACCAAGAGTCAACTAGCGCCCGCTGTGCCATCGGAACTCGGACCTCGAACCTCGGACCTCGACTTCGGTTTCCCTGCTCTGCACGACACTGAATCACTGCGGATTTCAGTCCAATCCTACCCAGCACAGCCTATTACAATTGCAGAAACAATAAATAATTATTATGTTTATGTTGCGGTCTTTTGTTTGCCTTATTAAAACATTTTTCACGCAGAGCCGAAATCTGAAGGGAAACTGACCAGATTTGGGTCTCAGCGAGGCACTTGGTATCAACACAGTCTTGTGGTTTTTAAGTACTTATTGTACATATTTTAAAATAAACATTGTTTATATTTATACCAATCCAAAAATCTTTATTTTTTTCCATTTGCAATATCCTCACAGAGAATCAATCCTCGAATCAAGTTAGTTGGGCGGTATTTACATCGTATACCTCAACAAATAAACTACTAGTATAGTCTACTGGCTATACTACTACTACTACTACTACTATACTACTGTATATAATTATCAAAAAGTTGTTTAATAAAATCATTTTGATTTTTTTTTTCTCACCACTTCTTCAAAAATTGAGAACATTAATACCAAAATGTTCTTATACGGTTTTTAAGAACGAATGTTTTTAATTCAAGAACAATGTACTTGAATATTTCTCTCTTTGCAACCTGTGAAGGTATCACTGAAATATCATATAACGCTTTGATTGAATTGTATTATTCTATTTTGTTAATCTAATTACAACCGGATTCTATCTTCTTTGATACAAACCAATCTCTAAAAATGAGAATTATTTTGGATTAGGGGTGAAGTGTTTGCTACATTTTATTGCAAACTCAATGAATTTTATAAAACATCCCTTATAAATAATAAATCGAATAAATCTATATTAAGTTTTTACGTTTCGAATTCAGATTAACTTATTCCTACACATACTCAAAACAATTTTCATATTATTTATTGTGAAATATAAAAAAGGTCGCACTACTTAGTATTCTGACTGGGCTGTTTTCAGAGGTATCCGAACATAAAATCAAATATTATTGTTCCCATCCCCTGGGTTCCCAACTCGGATGCGTTAAAAGGGTTCGAGGTGCCGGCTATGAATAGCACTGCTGGAGAGCCCTAAAACACGTGCCGTTTGCCATATTGTTACCGTTGCGGCCCGGGGCTACGATCCAAGGTTGTGGAGGTGGGTGTGGATGGGTGGCACTGGGGTGTTAACACAATCATCGTGTGTCTGCTTGGCATTTCCTCGGCCGACCACCGACCACCCCCGTGGAAGCATTCGTCGATGCTGCAAATGATGAGTTGTGCCTAATTCATAACCACATCGAACGAATTAACTCGCAGTATGGAACCGCCCGAAAGATTTCGCAGGGCGGGGGTGGTACAATGGGACATACGTACTCCATACAGAATGTGGGATCGGATCGCTGCTGCCTGTTTAAATCCGGCTCCTGATACACGTGTCGCAATTCGTCTGGGCGAGATATTTACAAGCGGACCGGGGGCTTGAAAGTGAAATTAATTACGGTAACGAAGGGTAAGTGTCACCAACCGGATGCGTACCAAATGGATGGCTGAGGACGAACTCTGTCTTAATATATTGCCAGATAAGTATCTGCCCAATGGCTGTTCCACACAATAGACGCTTCCCTTTATGGGTTGCCTTTTGTAAACACCCATTAAACATCCTCTGTTCGTGTCGTTAAAAAGATACTTTCGGTATCTGAAAGATGCAGAATCAGAAGTTGAATAATCTATTAAAAGTGAAAAAGTCTCCAGCACAAGCTTTTTTGTCATGCCTCAAGGTATAATTACCAATTTTCTGATAAAAACATTTTAAAACTAAACAAATTGAAAAGAACTTAAACTGCATTTAGAACATTTTAAATATTAATACGAATATTAATAAATTGAAATATAAATTGGTATTGATCAATAAATCAATTTGAATTTACGCTGAAATAAAATCTTCGAGTGCGTTGCGCTGGAATCTAGAATCTGTATTAGTAATCCCAACTTTATATACTTTATAGGGATGGACACGCTTCCTTTAATACAACAGAATACAATACACCCCTTTACTCCACGAGTTACGGGTATAAAACACTTTTAAAAATATATTGTTAACCTAAGCGTTTCTAGGTAAATTTCATATAGAGAAGTATAGAACATTCCAAATTATGATGTATTATCAGGTGAGTAAAATACATAGTTTTTTCACATATCCCTACACATGTGTAGGATCAAAGAGAAATACTAGCAGTGGCTGTTTATTTGCCAGCAGTCACGGGCACAAATATTCATTAAGTTGAAATAGCGTACAACCCGAGCTTGGACGAGTGTTTACATAAGTCTTGAGTTTTAACTGAAAAACATAATTTTCCGTCTGAGGGCGCCGTGATATCAAGTGGCTCCCGTGTCGCAGCGCTCCGCATTCAAAACTCGGGGGCCGGATGGCCGAGTGAGTTTCCGTGCAGCTGGCAGTATTTGCGAAAGGAATGGAACGGAACGCTAATTAATTTAATGAAACCTGTCTGTTGCCACAAGCTCTAGAGAGTCCTCGTCCGCTCTGTTCCTGCCCTCGTATTTACATGTGCACATTACGCTTGTACATTTGATGTGTAAAATATATGACTACTTGTGAAATTCTAAAAATGGGGAAGAATATAATAAACAGAAAGTAATTAAGGGACTTTTTATTGATATTTACTCTCCGTTTTACCAGTAGTTTGTACCCTGAAAATAAACAAAGAAGAATATATCTACTTAAATATCATATCATTTGCCACTAAATACTATGTAGTCAGCAGGGAAAGTTTAATATATCTAAAAATCAAAACAATGAAAAAATTACTTAATGATTTTATACCATTTTTTATTTATACCCTTAAACTATAAAACAAACAATTTTAAAAGTATTTAAATCAATAAAAATATTTCCTCTTTATGATTTAATTAAAGCTTCCTTATTGAGCCATCAACATCACAAGGGGTTGGTTCAACATGAAAGCAACTTTGGTAAAGTTATCAACTTAGTATCGTTTTTATTTGCTTACCACCTTATCGCAATGTTAAAACGCGGCACGTGCTGCGTCGAAATGTCTCAGTTCGAGTTAAAAACAAATCCATGAATATATTACAGAAATAATTAACATTATCGCCGAGCAATGGGCAATAGTCGGACGCGTGCGCAAACTGGCTGGGCTATAATCATCGTTATCTAATAAGGGCACCGGGAACCCAGGGCTCTTGCACAAATATTTGCCTACTTCAATCCGTCATTTGGAAGTCACATGCGTGAGAATGGTAAACAAACCGGTGAGTTCACGGGGGAGTTGGCACCCCTTCACCCCCGAAAGTCGGACGGAGGCTGACTCAATTTTGCGTTCAAAGATCTAGGCCGAAATGGAATGGCCACCCGGAAAAGTCAACCGAGGACTTCGAAAGTTACACAGCATTTAGACTGTGCATTTCGGCGGACGGTCTGGTCCTCATCCGCAACACGTGTCACTGGGTCGCTCGACGTCGTCGTCCTCCCAGATACGCAGTGCACACAGTCCAACGATCCAGCAATAGCAATCCCACAACGCTCACATAAAAAGCAATAAACTAAAATTAAGTCGGAAAACGTGTCAAAGTCAGTACTCACTGCACTGACAGTGATGCAAAGACAAACATAAACAGCGAGCGTGGGTCCTTGTTTACCTTAATAAAGCCGGTTTCGATTCTCCTCAGTTCTCGGTTCGGTTTGGCTCAGACTTATATCGAATCGGTGGGTGCGTTTGCCTTGCGATTCTATGCGCTTTGGGCATACCCTGCTGCGAATTATCCTGCGATTGAGTTATGACACCAACTTAAAATAACACCGTCAGCACAGGGAAGCACTTTTCAAACAAGGGAGCATCGTACAGTGGGAACCTTTCCTTAATCTGGATTTGAATTGCATCATATTTTATGTTACTGTATCTAACACTATCCCAAAACAAGATGTATTTATTCTACTTATTGTTTCAGCTAGTTAAAAGTGAGGAGGTTTTTTCAGTGTAAAATTGTATGGTTAGTTATTGTTGCTTTATAAACTTTAAAAAAGATAATATATTGGGTAAAAGATTGTTTGTACTTATGTAAATATAATCTTTTATAATCTCTAAAAACTTTCCACTTGTAAGGTATTGCTAAAAGAAATCCGAAATTCTATCTTTACTTTTTGTTCATATGAAGATATACATATTATGATATATTTCCTCTACTTGCTTGTGCTCGATACAAAATAAGATTCTTTTTTCAGTGTACTGGTATATATGATATTGAAGCTTTATAATCCCTAAAAAATCGATTCAACTTATGTTAATATATTTTTTTTTACAATCTCTTTAGTATTTTCACTTATAAGGTATTGGTAAACGAAATTCGAATATTATTCTAAGTAAATAAAGGTTTATATCACAGTTTCGTATCTTTACAGCTTGCATATTGGAACTCTATGTTTGTATTTATGTCTAGACAAATATTATAACGCATTCCACTTCACATTGGACTGCAGGATACTTAACAAAGGCACTGTTTCCTTAAGTGCAAACATTTGTTTGTCTGACATTATGTCAAAATTAATTTGGTTGTACCCAGTGGATTTTATTTCTCCTATCTTAAGAAGATGCTTATCTTGTTAATTTTGCGATTCATTTTATGGCAAACCTTATGCGGACCGCGGCCCTTTTTGTTTTATAATTTATTTTGATCAGGCCGCGGCATGCATTTTCGATTGATATTGATGGTTCCTTCTGGAGAAACATGTTTTGCTCATCAATGGATTTGCGCTGAACCTGTTTGCCCTGCCTCATTTAGTCTAAGGACCTCGGGTTTACGCAGTAAAAAAGACAAGGAGGCGATACAAACTTTCACATGGCGAAATACAGACACTAAATTACGATTCGGCTTTGTTTCTTGCCGAAGCATCATTATTTAACTGCCCCATAGTTAAATGTGACTCCCGAGTCTTGCGGATTATCCATTAATTTTTTACGATAAAACTTACAGCGGACTAATTTGAGACTCTGATTTTTATTTTAACAAAGTAAAACACTTCATCTTCACCGAAGTATTCTAAAGTTTTGAGTCACAAAAGATAGTTCCATGTTTTCATGTTTCAAATAGAAATCCGATATGTAAAGCTCATGCCTGTTTTTCTCAATTATTTGAAAGGCTTTGGCCAGGGGAACTGTGGTATTGTGAATGTAAAACAACATATCGCCTTGTATTTCTTCTCTGAAAAATTGAAAAATTTAAAAATGTATCTAACACAACAAAATTTACTTACAGTAAGTAAACATTTCCAAAATTGGCAATCAAAAATCGTGCAATATCGTTAATTACAGCATGATTACTTATTTCTGCTCGTCCATACCTATAAAAAGATAATATAATTATTAGTTTTTTAAATATTTAATGTAAATACCCCAATTCGTGAACCAATGCATGAGGTCTAGCCTTGACCATTAAAATCAAGCCACGAATAGATTGGTTTCTATAGCTCTCGACTGGTCCGATTTCAATGAGTTTTCCACGCTTTATCAAAGCAAATCGATTGCATAGGGACTGCAAATCTTCAATATTGTTCGAGGATAGTAAAATCGAACTGCCGCAATTATTCACGCTCTTCAGGACGTCCAAAACATCGGATCGATGTGCCTTCTCAACTCCAGCGGTGGGTTCATCCAGAATTATTAGGGGAGGTGTACCAATCACAGCTATTGCTGTACTCAGCTTTCGCTTATCACTTACAGTGTACATCTCCGATTTCTTATCAAGATGATCCTTGAAGTTAAGATTTTCTGCCAGTTCTTCGGATACTTCCCGCACTTTTTCCGACCTTATACCTCGAATCAGGCAAAATACTTTTAAGTTTTCTCTTCCCGTAAACTTTTGCTCAAAGTAATCTATTTGGGGACAATAGCCTATGTATTTGAATGCGTGATATCTATTCTCCTTTTTGTCTTGAACATCGATTCCTTTTACTGAAATACGACCACTTGACAAATCGCGTTCTGATATAATCATTTTATTAATGTTCGTCTTGCCAGATCTTTCGCCAACCAACCCGAGAACATCCATACTAATAAATAAATTTAAATTAACTTTTAAATATCTATGATATCGACAAAACTTACGGCTTCAGACCAAAGGATATATCTCTTATCAATCTTCTAGACTGGTTTGACCTTACATTTTCCACAAGTAGGGTGTGGTTTCGCATTTCGTTTCTTGTCATCCTGTTTACCTCACCAGCAGTTCTATATTAAAAAGATTCATTAACTGAGTGATAAATTATTTTTTGCAAATACCTCTGCTTTGTTTTACAAGGAAAGCCTTTTTCGTACAGCATGAGCAGTATAAAGTAAAGTATGGCTAAAAAAGTAAGTATCAAAACATATAGTAATCCAGTCCAGTGTGAATGTTGTTCTGGAAAAAGGAAATAAATAACAAATATAGATTGTGTTATTACTAAAAATTACATTGTGTTAATACAGATATTCATTTAATACATGTTTATTTACTCTGACATCCAAACGATGTTAAGTTAACTTAGTTACTGATAGACAAAAAACTTGGCCTGAAACAATTTCCCTTTATTTTTATACCCCTTATTTGTGAAGGGTGTAAATGTACAAGAAAATGCTTTCAACCCTTTTAAGGGTGAGTGCATTCCAGAAATTGGATTTAATTAGATTATCTTGATTTCATAACTTACTGCATTCATCATACAAATTTGAGTTGCTTCCTTCACAAACTTTGCGCATTTCTTCCTGAATGCAAATTCTATGAAGCAGTGCAATCGCTGAATAAGTGGGTAATAAATAGAGAACTCCAAATGGTATATCCGGAGCTCCAAGCTCGAACGGTATGGCTAAAAATATATAAACATTACGAATAATCAGCCCATATTAAGAACTTACCCAAAAGAAGCAGTAAAAGTATTGGTATTATCCAGCCATAAATTTGGCGATTAAAGAGATGCAATAAAAGATACAAGAAAGGCAATTGTGCCAGATTGAAAAACATCAACGCAATTATATAGGCAACTGAAATAAATTTCAAAAAAAACAAAATATGGATAATATTTTATATATTTACCCGTTGCATCATTGAAACTTCTACGTAGAATTGTGGTCATTAAAACCACTAGTAATGTTGAAAACAGAGAAAGCCACATCCAGTCCCAAATTAAATGGGAGAGCCAAAATGTTGCCATATTTATGCCCTCAACTTGTTGCATAAGTTTAAATCCAATGATGCGTTCCCTTATAATGTATGCAGCAAAAAACCCAGTAAAGATACTCAGGCATAAAAGTAGTAAGTATAATGCACCCCTCTTGGAACATTCGATTTCATATGGGGTAGAGTTTTCAGTATCCTGAGTTGGGCGATAGGGATGATTATAAAAATCAATGGTTTTCTCCAGCAATTTGGCTTCCCTCTCATAGCCCGAGCAAAATCTATCCAATAAGTCACTAAAGAAATAAATCTTTATAGTTTAGAATTAGTTTTCATATTTAATTTTATACCCATTTGCCAAATATCCCATAAGTGCTGCGGCCACCGCCTCAGAATGCAGGTACTTCCGACTATAAAACATTTTATATTCGCACTTTTCCATTTTCAAAGCAAAGACATATTTAGCATTTAACATATCTTGATTTTTATCTAGATCATTTTGTGATATTTCATCAGCTAAACAGCCTTGTATTTTATTTTTTAAAAGCGGTACTAGGGGATGCTGATCGCTTTCACTTTCCACAAATGCATAAGTGCAGTCTTCTCCATAAGAATCTAAATCCAATTTTCGAGCGCTCTCCTGTGCCATGTTTCTCTTATCTGCATAATAATGTTTGGGTAAATCAGGTGATTTATAAAAATAAGCAAGTATCGCCGCAAAGGTCAAAAGCAACAGCAAGGGAAGACCAAAGAACAACAACGGGTTGTGTTTGATGTGGTAGAACTTTTTTAATATCATCGCTTTCCATTGATTCCTGCACAATTTTTGTCCCTTTAGCAGACATTCATCCGGTTCTGGTAGGTTGCATAAGTTACTGCACTTGTTTAAGTTGCAGCCAGCCGATGTGGCATTTACAAATTTATCTACCACCGGAGTGGTTCCGATTTGAATGGATTCCATATTGCCACACTTTTCGGATAGCTCCAACTCTTTAAGCAGGGGCACAATTCCACAACAACTGGATTGCGGAATATTGTAGGCTATTTCGCAAGGCTTGTCACAGGAGGCACAGGAATCGGGTATATATTTCGTAACCAACGAGGATATCTGTGGCTCGGGACATATTTCACCCTGCGAGCATACCTGAATAACACAAGACCATCAGAACATTATAACAATAATTATCTTTCCTTCTAGTTTTAAAAATTATACATTTTAATTCCCTTACCAATTGATAGCCGGACCCGTAAGAGTTCTTCAAGAAAACAGAGGTTCCATTGAATATTAATTGCCCATCGCATAATATAGCCACTCGATCCGCCAGAACATCCGCTTCTTCGATTTGGTAAGTGGCTACTATTATAGTGCGACATCGTTTCTCAGACTGCAGTAAATCCCACAGTAATCTCCGCTCACAGGGTTCCAATCCTTCGGTGGGTTCGTCCAAGACAAGGATTCTTGGATTTCCACAAAAGGCACATGCCACCGATAGTTTCTTTTTGTCCGTTTCTGATAAATTTCGA
The DNA here is from genome assembly GCF_014743375.2 of Drosophila subpulchrella. Taxonomy (NCBI): domain Eukaryota; kingdom Metazoa; phylum Arthropoda; class Insecta; order Diptera; family Drosophilidae; genus Drosophila; species Drosophila subpulchrella. Next base: position 6,610,134 of record NC_050612.1, on the reverse strand, counting down.
CTCTTCACATTCCTTACGATCCAGAGATCCAATGCTTTTAAATAGTTGTTCATGGAATTACTTCTGTATTTTCTAGGAGAATTTCGCAGAGATGTGTAAAAGTCCACGTGCTGTTTTACCGTCAAGGAATCGTATAAAGCATTGTGCTGTGGCGATAGTCCCAAAAAAGTTCTGGAACTATTTGTACTGAAGATGTTTTTATTGTCCACTTTAATCCACCCTGATTCTGGAGGACTACTAGCCGTGATTGAATTAATCACTGCCGACTTTCCCGAATCGGAAAGACCCAATAGAACGGTTATTTGATCATCGTACATATTCATGGTAAAATTCCTTAGGGGAGCCTTTCTTCTTTGCAGTTTTCGCAACATATTGGCTTGAACAACTGCTGGAGTTTCATGCTGATTCGTACGGTTATCAGGTTTCGATCTTCTACATTTTGAAATTCCATACCGTCCCGGAAAACATAACTCAATCAGTAGGCAAAGTAGTAAAGATGTAAATGCTACTACTAGCATTATTAAAATAATATCAGCGAAATTATAAGTAAAGTCTTCACTATTTGTAGTAGGACTAAATGCATTTTCTGTTTTAGAAATATGATACCACTGCAAGCCGGTATTATCAAACCATTCGAAGTAAAGAATTAAACTCAGCCCCATTAGAAATGCATAATGAAATAGTATGCAGAGCATGTAAAGCAAGATTAATAATTTTGGCTGCAAGAATACATAGAAAAAGAAACTAAGTATGCAAAAAAAAGCAACCACAATCGCTGCCAAAGTGACAGTCTGAGTTAAGCTATATACTAAAAAACAAAAGCAAATGCCAGACACTGCCCAGACTTCGAAGAAAAACAACAAGGCTGTGAAACTTGAGCAATTTAAGACGTTTCCATTTTCACAGATCGGCGCCTAAAAAGAAGGGAAATAAAATAAAAAGTTTAGTTAAAATACATAATTGCTTTTGTTTTAAAACTTGAAATTGATAGGCGGTTGGCGCCAAACATTTAGCGAATGCACAAACCCAGGCCCCGATATAAAATCGAAAGTATTTCGCATTCTTGCATTTCGATTAATAATCGGAACCAGTTTACCCGAAGTTGGAGTTTTGTGTCAAAAACAAAGACCTTTTATGATTTTGGTTTAAATATTTCGAAAGATACTTTAGACTTACATTAATTTGTAAATTTTGGTACATGTTTAATTAGTATCTTAAAAAAAGTTATTAAAAAATATTAAATACTCTACCGCTAAGGCCATTTTTGCTGGGGCTCATTAAAAAACACCCATCATCTCTGTAAAATTATTCCGTTAGTGTAGGAGGTATTTGAAAAAAATGTAATTTGATTTTTTGACGAGACCTAATTGCAAACTAATTTTCTACTCATTGGGTTTTAAAGGAATGTAATATCCTTTGCTTAATATAATTCCTTCAATCAAAAGAGGCTAAGATGATGAGTATGTGTAAAAAATTTGAAAAGAAAGAAAATAAATAAAGTCGGTTGAGTTAATGCGACAACCTGCCAAAAAATTTGAAAAAGAAAGAAAGTCGGTTGAGTTATTGTGACAACCTGCTAAACGGGCTAAAAACATAAATTTCTACTCCTATATCTCCCAAATTATTGGTTCGATCGAATATAAGTTTTGGGAGTGTGATTTAGAAATCTTAAAGTAATCTACAAAAAATCCTTTCTTTTGAAAACTCTCTATAACCACTTAATTTAATATGATTACAACTAAATACTATTTTTGGATATACAGTGTTTGCTTACCGTTAATAAAAATATTGTTAGAACATTAATCATAGTAAGTAGAATAAAAGTGGAAAAGAACCAAGATAAATAGTGAAGAAAACGATTTGAATCAGAAATGTTCATTAAATCCACTTGTTGATTGCTTTTTTCTCTCACCATATGCTGGAATATTAATTAAAATTAGGACTTTTGCAAATTAAAACATATTTAATGATTATACTTACCATAACTAAACGAATAAAGGGATATATGTATAATATACCCAAATAAAATGCCAAAATATTTTTGCGAATTGTTTTAATTGGGTCTAAGAGTTTTTCATTATTTTCACTCTTATATTTGTTATCCAAAATGAATGGATTTGACGAGATTGTTACTTCATTACCCTCGTATTTCTGGGCTGGCTTCCTTAAATCAGATTGACTCAGAATTGCAGTAATAGCATATAGTATTTGTAGGAATCCTTCGTCTCTGTAAACAGAGGTCGGCATATTTTCTTTTGATTCCGATTTATCCGTGTTCCACAGATCGTTTGGCTTAGTTCTCAATGGACTGGGAAATCTAAGTGTAACAACAGTGTTATCACCTTCAGCCTTCCAAATAATACCACCCAAATAATTTCCTTTTCGAAGATTTTTTTCCATATTTCCCTCGGACTTTATCTGAATAATTTTCTTGAGCTTTAAAATATTTTTCAATGTAGGTATTACTTTGGCTGACACAGATTGGTCGTTTGTATGCAATAAAAGTTCCTTTAACGGACTTTCTTTGGACATTCTCTCCATTGAATTGCTTAAATTAAAAAGATTAATATTAGTTTAAATGTTTAAAATCGAAAATTGATTCCTGGTTCGTACTTACTAAAGTGGAGTAAGTCTAACATTATCCCCAAGAACTCCATGTCGCCGTGCAAAACAATGGACGGGGTTTTCATGATTTGGACCACATCGCATCCAAACCAAATGTAGCATTAGCAAGGGAAGCAGTAAATAAATCAACATCTCAAGCCTAGTGTAGGTTCTAAAGTTCTTGACCAATAAAGTGACCAATTTTACAGCCATTGTAAAGGCATAAGATAAAATGCTTCTTAAATTAACTAAAGTACAACATCGGTGCTAAAAGACTTTAAATCATTTTCTAATCTCTTATGCAATACAATTCATAAAATGCAATCTTCTTTTATGTATATTTTTTGAAGTAGATTCCACATCTGGTAAAAACACATTTCTCATGAGTTACTACAAATAATGATTTCTTAACAAGTTACTTTACTAGATGAAGTAGACACTTGTCAGTTGTTCGATCATACAGTGGTCGGCATAAGTATTTTGACAAAATAAAAGTTAAGTATACTCATAACTTGAATTTTCTTCTTGTAAACTATAGGCATCAATGGAAAGGTAATTTCAATGCCGTTTGAATGATACAATACATTTCTTTACCCATTCAGTACTTATTGAAAAGGACGAATTTGTGTAAATCAACTTTGAAATTTAAAAAAAAAACTTTTTTCCTCGTCTTGAAAACTTAAATTTTTTGATGCAAAAAGTTTCTTCAAACAAAAATAATAGTAACTGCAAAAAGAATTTTTCAAATATCATTTTGCTTATATTTTTTATGATTTTTTGAAAGTGACAATGTCGGAAAAAATTTGTATGAAAAAGACAAAAATATGGCTCAAATGCCTGTTTTTAAGCATTTTCAAAAATTCATAAAAAATATAAGAAAAATGATTTTTGAAAAATTCTTTTTGCAGTTACTATTGTTTTTGTTTGAAGAAACTTTTTGCATCAAAAAATTTAAGTTTTCAAGACGAGGAAAAAAGTTTTTTTTTTAAATTTCAAAGTTGATTTACACAAATTCGTCCTTTTCAATAAGTACTGAATGGGTAAAGAAATGTATTGTATCATTCAAACGGCATTGAAATTACCTTTCCATTGATGCCTATAGTTTACAAGAAGTAAATTCAAGTTATGAGTATACTTAACTTTTATTTTGTCAAAATACTTATGCCGACCACTGTAAATGTATACAAGATAAATTTATCCAAAGAATATTTTATTCTATATTTATCGAATATTGTTTATTAGGTGTAGCAGTTACAAAGATTAACGTCGGCCCGAAGCTCGGCCCCTTCCGCGACCCCTCGGTCCGCCCCGTCCGCGGGCGCCTCTGCCCCTGCCGCGATTTCCAACCCGGCCGCTGTCCTTCTTTTTTGTCTTCGACTTCGGGGTGTCGTCTATGAGGAGCGTCTCCAGCGGCAGGCTGTCCGGCAGTATGAAGTATCTGATGTTGTTGCCGCGAATGCTCAGGGTCTCCAGGTGGACGGGGTCCCGGTTCTTGATCGTCATGCGCACGCTCTTCAGGTGAGTGTTCATGGCCACATCCACGCCGGTGATGGTGCCGTGGATCTGGGTGCCGTTCTTCAGTTCGATGGTCACAGTCTCATGACTTAGTTTCATCAGGAATCTACAGGATACAGAAAACCATATATTAATATTATATTCAACAAACACCAGTGATCCTCGAACAAAGATCCAATATATTTCATCAAACAACTTTATGACTCTTTGAATATGAAAAGGAACCCTTACAGTTCACATTAAATACAAATCTCAGAACTGAGTCCTATAAGCTGATGTACTGTATAAAAAGAGTTAATGTATCTTATTGTGCGGTTAGAAACAGGAGTACTCTGGAATAATTTACTAAATTCTTTACAAATCTTCTCTTGTAAAGTTCGTATACTTCTCACAAGACAAAATAACGACAAATGAATATCATAATGGAAGACTAATATTATTTTAATATCAAATTCATGGCTACTGTAAATATTGTGTACAAATACAACAAATGGCAGCATCGCTTCTACACGCGTACATGTGTGCATATTTGCACATACCAAAAACTGAATGAAACTCTCAAGCACACGGTTTCTAACAGAATCGTCGATGCAGTAAGTAATTAACACATAGCATACCTTACTAATTTCATGTTTTTATTTGTTTTCCAATGATTTTCTGCAAAAAAACGCGCACAAACAATGCCGGCTAGTTACTTGGGATTTTGTGTAGGGATGAATATATCAAAATATCGATATATTTTGAATAAAAATAAATATTTACATCGTGATATTTTTAATACCTGATATATCGAGTGTCTGTATTTTATAAAAATATATATTTGATATTTTATAATATATAGTGAGAGAAAGAAACGGACACTTCATGGTAGTTTTGTTAGTAATTTAAGTCTTTAAGTCACATACGTGTTTAAAAGTTTTAAAATTGAGTATTAAAACTCCTTTTGTTTATTTTTTTCCTTATAAAAATTATAACCAAAAAATTAATTGAACTAAAACAATGTCAAAAATTACTCGATATATTTTAACTTGTTGCTATTTTTAATAAATTATATATCATTGCTACGATATTTTTAAACATATATTTCCACAATATATCGAATGCTAAGGTAGCAACGCTGACGAATGCAAATATATAGCATGCAGAACGGAACTGGAACAAAAATAAAACTCAATACTTAAATTATTTAAGTTTAGGTGGGTGGTTCCCCTAAAACAAACCAGTACGGACGGCGAGAAGGATAAAATCAGGGCTGGGATGGCAGCCCAAACGTCGATGGGAAATACGACTGCTACCATCGGCGGGCACGGGGAGGAGCCATCCTCTCTGCGTGTCGCCAGCGGTCGAACCCCTGGGATGACGGGAGCAGGTCGTCTCAGTGGTAATGCTACTTCCACGTCTCAGGCTAAGTTGAGCCGCACGGGTGCCGTAGTCGAAGTAGACTTGTGCTCGGAGAGCGTGCTACACGATGCCGAAACAAGCCATGCCCGCTTGCCTGAACCAGGTTCAAAATCCCCGCGTAGGGAAGGACCGAAGCGTTCAAGCGAGGGGATGAAGGCTAAGGCGCAATACAAGGCAGCCCTCAAGATCAAGAGCCGGCTCCAGGACAAAGCGGCCCTCTCCCAGGAGGAGAAGGAAAGGCTAGCCTGGGCAGAGCAAAGGATTGAGGAAGGAAGGCTGCACTTCGCAAGCAAACCCGCGATGGCGTCGACGGGTGGATTTGCTAACAAGGTGGAGGAGATGCTTGCCAACAAGAGACAACGCTCACACGAGAGTGCCGCCAAGGACATTCCGGTGAGCAAGCGGAAACGCGGGCCCAAGGAGGCATGCCCTCCGCCACCCAAAGTAGCAAGGAAGGCCAAGGTCAGTGATGTAGGCAACCGACACCTGATCGTGGCACTCATTGACAGGGACGACGAGAATGGGAAGATTTCGGAGGCGCGCTGGAAGATCGTCCATGCGCGACTCGTTGAGTCTCTCTTTGCACGGATAGAAGAGGCACCCACAGCCCCCATGCCCACATTCGATGGTGCAGGGTGGTTTAACGGTGTCAAAATCCTGAAGTGCAACGACGATCCGACCAGGAAGTGGCTGACGCAAACGGTCTGCCAACTGGAGGCGTTGTGGGAGGGGGCCAAGCTAGAGGTGGTGGACAGGGAATTAATCCCATCCATACCGAAGGCGAAAGTGCTCTTCCCCATCGCAATCCAAGGGGTTCGGGCGCTAAAGCTGCTTCAACGGCAGAATCCTGACGTCCCAACGGCGAATTGGAAGATTCTGCACATGGACAGCCCACTACCCAATGAGGGGGGCCAAAGTGTGGTTCTCCAAATCAACAAGGAGGCGGAAGATCTGCTGTACCCAAGATTCGGGAAGATGGCGTGGGGCATGGGTAGTGTCTACCTCCGTCTTAGGAAACGCCACCCCGACGACAAAGGCGCACACATCCTGCAGGCAGGCGAGGTGGAGAAGGACCTAGGTCTGGAAGCCGTCGTGGATGCCGCCCAGGACCATGCGGTAGACGACTCGGAGGAAGAAGAGGACGGTGACCTGACTGTTATAGCCAACCCGTCGAGCGGAGATAAGCCAGCCACCCATGACACTGAGGGTGCTGCAGGTCAATCTCCATAAAAGAATACTCGCGTCGGCGGAGCTCCTGATTGCCCTGGAGCAAGGACCCGTCGACATAGCCATGGTTCAAGAGCCATGGATTGCCTCGGGCAATATCGTGGCCGGACTAAGGTCCTCAAACTACAATACATTCTACTCACCAACGGTAAGCAGGAAAAGAAGAGCCGTACTTGTGCTGAAGGGTATCCATGCTAACCTTATGCCTCATTACAGCTCTGATGACTTGACTACTGTGATGCTATAAAGCGAGGAGTAGCGCTTCTTGGTAGCCTCCTGCTACATGGCACACGACAGACCGGCGCCACCAGACGAACTGAGCACCTTGGTGGAATTCCGCTCGAAGGATGACGAAGTCCTCATTGGTGCAGATGCCAATGCACAGCACAGCGTGTGGGGAAGCTCTGACATCAACGACAGAGGTGGGTCACTCTTAGACTTAATTCTATCTACTAACTTATATGTAGCAAACGTGAGGGAGGAACACACCTTCCTACCTCGTCAAACGTGCTAGATATAACGCTTGTAAAGGGACAGAGTACTTTGGTCTCTGAATGGAGAGTCCTAAAAACACCATCCTTCTCAGACCATAGGTATATTCAGTTCAGGTATGATTTTAAAAATCTATTGCGTTCCCAACAGCCGCACCTGCAGAAAATGCAATGAATCGGGGGCTATCGAAACCCTGGAACATCTTTATGCAATTGCCCGGCTCTTTCACGAGCAAGAAGAAGATACCTCGGTGCCCCAGTACTGGCATCACTAGGAGACGCCTCCAGCAGGAAACCAGGCAAACTTCTTGCCTTCGCCAAAAACACCTCGATCCTTGTGGACATAAAAACCTCTAACTAATCACAAGGTTCATACACATCAACCGAACAACTAAGGGCCATATTGGCCTATGCGTGGCCCCGTGAGGGCCGTCCGGGTTAACCTAACCTAACCTAATTATTTAAAACTCTAGATTTTGTAGAAACGAAAGACTTTGGTGATATAATTGTATTATTGAATGTATTATGTCGTCAAATTAGCATCGATGAAAAAGCAACGAAAGTGGAACTTTGAATCTTATAGCATGGGGGGCTATTTTTATTATTAAATTTTCTCTTAATTTTTATTTTTGAACTTATCGATAAATAAAATTCAAAAATGTTGAGAAAAACAGATGTGATCATATGCTAGATCGTTACATCTTTTTTGCCTCAGAAAAATCAAATCTCCATAATTTTTACTGCTCCCCTTATGGACGTCGTAACAATATGAACGGTAATTCAAACTTCTTCCCTTAAAATTAATTGAGCTAAGCTCGTAAGTTTTTAAGAAAATCGATTAGCAGTGAATCAACCTCAGACTTTTCTCATACAAAAATTGGGGCCAACATACAAATGCATAGGGCTCGAACGTTTTACCAACATGCACGCCTTATTAACAGATTGGGAAAAACCTACAGTAAGTTTGGTTAAAATATCATGATGATAAGTCCTTTGGTTTTTGGGAAATTATCTTTACAGTGGGTGGTGTTTAAAGAGGAGGCGCCAACTTGAGAGTCAACATGTTCCAAGACATGAACCACAATGTAATTAATTTAGACTTTAACCCCATGTAAAATATGTTATTTTCGACACTAATGCAAGGAATCTTTAAATTATATATTGTTTATGGCTTTTGAGTTTATTTTATAAAGAAAGGAAACTCAGGGTATTTATTTTTATTGGTATATTTGGTATATTCACAAAACCATAGTGGTATAAAAAGTATATTCCTTAAAGCCGGGCGGTATAATGGACCACTAATACACCGGTCACACTGGAAACAACAAATTAATGAAAAAAAAAATAACGATTAATGAATACTTCTTCGCGGTTGCCGTCTATTAAATGGTTTTATTAAAAACTCCTTTTTCGGGTTTTCCTATTCGCCGCGTCATTAATACAACGTAGAGGACCTTTTTTACGGAACACAGACATCGAATATAATTTTTGACATATGTATTTATCCGGTTCGGAGTGAGAAATAAGCTAGCCATGGCGTTACTCCGCCGACGCATGTCGATGCTATTGAATATAGTCCTTGCATATATTTTCCTTTGTGCGATATGTGTGCAGGGAACGTTGAAACAAGGTAATGTTTCGCCTGGGAGTTCCTTGGTTTTAATATGGTCCGCAGGCCGTATAGCATAAATGCAGCTTAAATACGTACATACAAGAATGGTTGGTGGGTGTCAACAAATTGCAGTGTCTCTTTTTGTTTTTGCAAATGCGAAGTGAATCTTTTTCAGCAGCTTATAACTAGATTTATCAATTAAAGGGCTGTAGTTCTAAACAGGTTAACGAGATTCAGATACAGCGGTACTCGAACTATGTCGGTAACGCCCAAAGATTACGGCGATGGGGTGAGATTTCAATTGGGGCTAAACAAAAGTAGTCGACCATACGTATGTATGTACACTCTTCCCGGTGCACATACATACAGACGGGCCTATGTCTGTGCGTACATATGTACATCCGTACGGTTTATCTGAAATATATTTATTTGTAATATTTGTGCAAGGAAATACGTGTTGATTCCGGAATTACATTGGATTACATCGCCAATTTTATGCGCCATGCAATGGGTGGAGTTTTATTTTTATGTCTGGCTTTTGCCGCCCATCGTTGACCACTCAACCCCCCTTTTGGGACCCATTATAAAGTTTGTAACTGATCAAGGAACCATATAATTATATATTGGTTACAAATTATATTCATATATTTATTCATATTCATAAATAACTTAGTTTGATTAGTGATTTGCTTTAAGCTACAACTTATTTCTAGTTTATGCTACTGTGTGCTTAGTATTATGTGTTGTATTTGATCCCAACTAAATACAGCCTTAACCAGATTATATTTATTTAAGAGCTGTAAATTAAAATCAATTTAATATTACCATTATATTTTATAATTTTGTTGGTAAATAACATAATTTTGGGCTGAATATTTAAATACAAAAGTTTACGAATGAAACACCATTTTATATTTATACGATATCTAAATGATGCCTTTTTATTTATTGCAGAATGGGCAGAGATAGGAAAAAACTTATCTTTAGAGTGTGCGTCTGAAAACGAAGGAGTAATTTGGAAATTGGGAAATCAAACGATTAATAAAAACAATACGAGGTAAATATCTTATATTTTTTTATTTTCTCCTAAGTTGTTTATATGGTTGAACCTTATTTTCAGGTTTAAAATCAGAACTGAACCCTTGAAATCCAACGACGACGTTAGTGAAAACAATGAAAGCCAAGACTTTATCAAGTATAAAAATGTCCTGACGCTTCTCGACGTTAATATTAAGGACTCGGGAAACTTCACCTGCACAACCCAAACGGGCCAAAATCTTTCGACTGAATTCCAAGTTAGGCCATACCTTCCCTCTAAGGTCGTGCAAAGTACCGCCGACAAGATAAAAAGAAAAATCAAACAGGATGTTGTGCTTCACTGTCTGATCGAGATGTTCCCGCAAAATGAGACGACGAGTAAAAGCCTCAAATGGCTTAAAGACGGAAGCCACTTTGAGTTCCTGGACACCTTTTCGTCCATCTCAAAGCTGAATGATACACACCTTAATTTTACCTTGGAATTTACCGAGGTTTACAAGAAGGAGAATGGAACCTACAAGTGCACCGTCTTCGACGAAACGGGTTTGGAAATTACCTCCAAAGGGATAAGCCTTTTTGTAATGGAAGTGCCACAAGTTAGCATTGATTTTGCCAAGGCTGTTGGGGCCAACAAGATATACTTAAACTGGACCGTGAACGATGGTAACGATCCGGTTCAAAAGTTCTTCGTCAGCCTTCAGGAGGCCGGAACACCGACTATTACTTACCATAAGGACTTTATAAACGGCAGCTATTCATCGTATATTTTGGACCATTTTAAAGCAAACACAACCTATTTTTTACGTATTGCGGGAAAGAACTCGATTGGCGATGGCCAGCCCACCCAATATCCCCAAGGAATCACCACGCTCAGTTTTGATCCCATATTTATACCGAAGGTCGAGACCACCGGCAGCACAGCGTCCACAATAACGATTGGATGGAATCCCCCGCCGCCGGACCTTATTGATTATATACAATACTACGAGCTGATTGTCTCCGAATCGGGAGAGGTGCCCAAAGTGATTGAAGAGGCCATTTACCAGCAGAATTCTCGAAACTTGCCATATATGTTTGATAAGCTTAAGACCGCCACAGACTACGAATTTAGGGTAAGGGCATGCAGTGATCTAACCAAGACCTGTGGACCGTGGTCCGAGAACGTAAATGGCACAACTATGGACGGTGTGGCATCGAAGCCCACCAATTTGACGATCAACTGCCATCACGACAACGTAACGAGGGGCAACTCAATCTCCATTAACTGGGATGTTCCCAAAACGCCAAATGGCAAGGTTGTGTCGTATTTTATTCACTTGCTGGGCAATCCCATGAGCACTGTGGAAAGGGAGACGTGGGGACCCAAGATTCGAAGAATCGACGAGCCCCATCACAAGACCCTATACGAAAGTGTAAGCCCGAATACAAACTACACAGTGACGGTGTCCGCCATAACACGTCACAAGAAGAACGGCGAACCGGCCGCAGGAAGTTGTCTGATGCCCGTATCCACACCGGACACCATTGGCCGAACACTGTGGACAAAAGTTAATCTGGGCTCCAAACACGTTCTCAAATTATACCTACCCAAGATCAGCGAACGAAACGGTCCCATATGCTGTTATAGATTAAATCTAGTTAGGATTAACAACGACAACAAGGAACTTCCGGAGCCGGATAAACTAAATATCGCCACATATCAGGAGGTCCACAGCGATAACGTCACTAGAAGTAGTGCATATATAGCGGAAATGATCAGTAGAAAGTACTTTAGGCCCGAAATATTTTTGGGCGATGAGCAGAGATTTAGCGAAAACAATGATATTATCAGGGACAATGACGAAATTTGCCGCAAGTGCTTGGAGGGTACTCCATTCCTGAGAAAGCCGGAAGCCACACCCCCACCTCCATTGAGTTCTCTATCAAGTAAGGTACTTCAACTTAATTCCTAAACTGTATACCAATGTTCGATATTTCTGCAGATTTTGATTCTGAACTGCCACATTCCCCCGAAAAAGACAACTTGATCCAAGGAGCTAATCTAACAGATCATGCTCTTAAGATCTTAGAAAGTAAGTTGAGAGATAAAAGAAACGCGGTGACTAGCGATGAGAATCCAATTCTAAGCTCCGTCAACCCAAATGTGCCACTCCATGACACTAGTCGAGATGTTTTCGACGGTGAGATAGATATTAACTCCAATTACACTGGTTTCCTAGAGATTATAGGTAAGTGGTATTTAAACATATGTAATAATAATAATTTATATTATTCATTTCTCTAGTTCGGGATAGAAATAATGTGCTAATGGCATATAGCAAGTACTTTGATGTAATTACTCCAGCTACAGAAGCGGAACCCATTCAATCCCTAAATAATATGGACTACTACCTAAATATTGGAATCAAAGCAGGAGCCGTACTACTTGGTGTTTTCCTCGTGTTCATCGTGCTGTGGGTTTTCCATCACAAGAAAACCAAAAACGAATTGCAGGGCGAGGACACATTAACTTTAAGAGATTCCTTGAGGTAACTACTCAATGATAAATATTTTAATTAACTAATAATTAATAATTACCTTTTTTACTATCAAGCAGGGCTTTGTTCGGTCGCCGCACTAACAACCACAGTCATTTTATTACGTCCGGAAATCACAAAGGATTCGATGCTGGCCCCATTCACAGATTGGATTTGGAAAACGCCTATAAGAACCGCCATAAGGACACGGATTACGGATTTCTCCGGGAATATGAGATGCTGCCCAATCGATTCAGCGATCGAACAACTAAAAACAGTGATTTAAAGGAGAACGCTTGCAAAAATAGGTATCCCGACATTAAAGCCTACGATCAAACGCGCGTTAAGTTGGCTGTCATAAATGGACTACAGACAGCGGATTATATTAACGCAAACTTTGTAATTGGATACAAGGAGAGAAAGAAGTTTATCTGCGCACAGGGTCCAATGGAGAGCACCATCGACGATTTTTGGCGAATGATTTGGGAACAACATCTAGAAATTATTGTGATGCTTACTAATTTGGAGGAATATAACAAGGCCAAGTGTGCGAAATATTGGCCAGAAAAAGTATTTGATACAAAACAGTTCGGAGATATTTTAGTGAAATTTGCACAAGAACGAAAGACTGGAGATTATATTGAACGAACCCTGAACGTTTCTAAGAACAAAGCCAATGTGGGCGAGGAGGAGGACCGTAGACAAATCACACAATACCACTATTTAACGTGGAAGGACTTCATGGCACCAGAGCATCCACATGGCATCATCAAATTCATACGACAAATCAATTCCGTCTACTCCTTGCAAAGGGGTCCCATTTTAGTGCACTGCAGTGCTGGTGTCGGTAGGACCGGCACCCTGGTGGCTCTAGATTCTCTGATCCAACAACTGGAGGAAGAAGACTCGGTCTCCATTTACAACACAGTGTGTGATTTGCGCCACCAACGAAATTTTTTAGTTCAATCCTTGGTTAGTAAAATTAGAGCAATACCACTGAACTATTTAACCTCAACCTTGTATTTCGCTTACAGAAACAATACATCTTCCTTTACCGGGCTTTACTGGACACTGGAACTTTTGGAAACACGGATATATGCATTGATACCATGACGTCAGCTATTGAGTCTCTGAAGCGCAAACCCAACGAGGGTAAATGCAAATTGGAACTGGAATTCGAGGTTGGTACAATTTGATATCTACTTTCCGGCGATTTGCTTATTATCGTTTACTTCAGAAACTGCTGGCCACAGCGGATGAGATAAGTAAATCGTGTTGTGTGGGCGAGAACGAGGAGAACAATATGAAAAACAGAAGTCAAGAGGTTATACCCTACGATCGTAACAGAGTGAGTAATAATGCCTTACTTTCATGAAAATTCTGTGTAACATGTGTGCCTGTTTTGATGAAATTCTAGGTTATACTGACACCACTTCCAATGCGGGATAACTCGACCTACATTAACGCATCCTTTATAGAGGGCTATGATAACAGCGAAACCTTTATTATTGCCCAAGATCCACTTGAGAACACTATTGGCGATTTCTGGAGGATGATCTCGGAACAGAGTGTTACCACCCTCGTAATGATTTCTGAAGTGAGTATTGTCTTAGCTTACTTTTTGGTTTTCAATTAAACTGATTGCTTAAATTAATATACAGATCGGAGACGGAGCCAGAAAGTGCCCGCGATACTGGGCGGATGATGAAGTCCAATATGACCACATACTTGTAAAATACGTGCACAGCGAAAGTTGTCCGTACTACACTCGCCGCGAATTTTACGTCACGAATTGCAAAATAGATGATACGCTGAAAGTCACACAGTTTCAATACAATGGTTGGCCAACCGTGGACGGAGAAGTTCCTGAAGTCTGCCGGGGCATTATCGAACTTGTAGATCAAGCATACAACCATTACAAGAACAACAAAAATTCTGGTTGTCGCTCTCCACTCACAGTTCATTGCAGGTAATTAAAAAAGATTTTATTTTATTACATTTATCACTAATCCACACTATTTTTCAGCCTGGGAACTGACCGAAGTTCAATTTTCGTCGCAATGTGCATTTTAGTCCAGCATCTTAGATTGGAGAAGTGTGTCGACATCTGTGCCACAACAAGGAAATTACGATCTCAGCGAACGGGACTTATCAACTCATACGTAAGTTGTTAAAAATGCTTCCTACAATTAAAAATTAATCTATATATCCTCTTCAGGCACAATACGAGTTCCTACATCGCGCAATAATTAATTATTCAGACTTACATCACATAGCCGAGTCAACATTGGATTAAGTTAGTTATGTATATATACGAGTACATAATGCACGTGTTGGAACATCAATGCATAGTGTGCCATGATAAATTATTTGTATATTTATAAAATCTTTTAATAAAGTATTTACAAGGGCAAATGTAATTTTTTTAACGAGTTAGGTTTGCCCGAAACATAATATACATACAAATATAAATGTAGTGTATACGTATCGTATTGATAAAACTACCAAAGGAAAATAAGTAACATATTTTATAAGATACAATGTAATAAAAACTAAGAATAAGAATTGTACTTTTTATGAGCTTGAGTGGAATGGAAGGCATTTTTTATCGTTGCGCTATGGGATAGAATGGTAGTGTTTTAAAAAACATTACTTTTGACTAAACGTGAAATCATATTTTGTATCTCCCTCACCCTTATTTTTGAGCTTCTTCTGACTTTACGTCGACCGAGGCTGGCGTATAGGTACGGGAATCTATACCAGGCTCCCACGCCGCCACTGGTATCCATTTTGAGTAAAGACAGCGCATTCGCCGATGAGCTGGTGCCGGATCGTAGCTGCTGCCGTGATGATACCAAATATTTATAGGACTGTCACTAGAAAATCCTCAACAGATCGAATGGCTCATGAATTCAAAGGGAACTCTAACTCTGCTCATGTAGGGCTCTTGTAAATACAGAGGTGCTAATACGCCTTTGGTACTAAGTTTTCTATCGCGGAAGTATAAAGAGCTCTTCGGGCCATGAGAGTGCCCTCAGAATGGATCCCGAATCTCGTGCGGTAGTTAAAGACAGGATTAAAAAAAACGAGTCCTAACCCAAACTCACAGATTTCAAAATAGTTCTTTCCTTTCTCCTAAGTTCTTGGAATTAAGAAAAACACTAATATCACAATTTTAAATATACAATTTTAGGCTTATATATTTTAGTAACGTTATTTTGAAAAAGTAAAAATAGATTTTATAAAGTATTGGTAGTGCATATTTGAATTGTTCCACATTCCACCATTCCAAATCGATGAAAAATCGTGTCACTACCCTGACATAAAAATCAAAACTAATTTGTAAAAATATACATTTTTATATTAGTTTTCAGATTGGTAGTCATTGTTAAAAACAAGAAACCGAAAATAGTTGTGTACATTTTAAAATTGCAAGTCTTATCACCATGGATGTTTCTACTCAATTATCGATAGTGCTATAGGCCATCTCCATCGGGTTTATTATTATTTAGGCGAGGAAAACAAAAATTCGGCGTTCGGCAATGCCTCCTAGTAAACTAGATAGTCTCTACCGGCGAATGCTGATAACGAGGTTCTTCGAAAAGGGATGGGGAAAGCCGGAGAACTTGCGCAGGTGAGTGTTCTGTTCTTACAGGAGAATCACAAGAATTTGGTACTCTTCAGATTTTTACGTAATACTATTATAATTTTTACCTGGCTTAGGTTATTTGTTGGGCTCTATACAATTATAGAAAAAGAATAGATTGGCATGTGTGTAACAAATAAAAGATCTGATTTAGTTACAGTTATGCTGGAACAAAGGTTAAAGATTTGATGCAACCTGTGTCCTATGTTTCTAACAAGTTCTTAAGTCAAATGCTAATCGGAGTCCCCTTCAGCGGACTTAAGGCTTTTCTAACTTATTAACTAAAGTCTTAATCTCACATGGCATTGATAACTTCGACAACAAAAATTAGACCGGCAATCAACCTTTATGGCCTTAATACACGTCGGCTAGAATGTGCATGCTTGTTATCACTAGACGTCGGATTATTCTTATGTGATATCATTTTTAAAACATCCATATTTCTGTAATACCTGATTTGTTATAAATTTATTGTATTAATCCATAGTTGAATTAAGGCTAGAGGTAATTATGATTTCTTAAATAAAATTTGTAACCAATCAGGTATCACTGTAAACCGAATGCTAAGATTAGATGTAAAATCACTAATACCAAAATCATTTATTGAACTTCAGGTTAACATTTTCTGTTGTATCATTTCAAAAAGTATCTTTAAATGGTCAATCATACTATGTTTACAAAAAGGTGTGGTTTGTACATGTTACGGTTTATAATTCAATTCATTACATGGAATTTTATAAGGGATGTAGATGACTTATTTTTTGTTTTACGAAGCAATTATTAATCTACATTTCAGTACCCTTCAGCCAGTGGACACTGGATATGACAACAATTTTTAATTCTCACGTACAGGTTAGTGGGAAATCAACTTTACAACAGAAAAGGTCCTTTTGAAAAATGATCGCTTCTCATTAAGTACATAAGCTTTTTAACTGCCCAGTTGCTTTTATTAATTAAAATTTCCGTTCCTTACCTTAAGCAGCAATACTTTAGAAAAAATTTCGTTTATGGAAATTGTATATTAAAAATTGAAACAGAATTAGAAAAGATTCCTGAAGTTCAATCATGCATATCATGTCTTATCTAAAAAGTGCTCATTAAAATATTGGTTTTAATACCAAAATAGTTTTACTTTTTTTATTAGTGGTATTATTAGAGCCCATTTTTTAATATATAAACCAAACCTTCATTAATTGTCCTTGCTTTACGACAATTGTTTCAGAGTATTTCAGTTCCGAAAAATAATATCGAATAGGGAATTGTGTTTCAAGCTCGTTCCTCGAGACTATCCGGTGGAGATCACGAAGAAACAAATTTATGCAGAGAGCACCCTAATAGAAGGCCAATTTAAAACCCCTCTTGAGTTACACTTACCTGGAGTTGTTCCAAAAGAGTCCCAACAGGCGCATTTTCAATTGTTGATCCCGAACAAGTGGAAAAATGAAAAGCACAAGCCGGTATGCATTCACTTGGCCGGAACTGGTGATCATGTAAGTACCTTTAATGGGTCCGTGCTTCAAATCGAATAATGTCTGTTTACTTTCAATAGAGGCCAGATGTCAGGCGATCGGCCTATCAGCATTTAGCCAAAAGTGGGTCCCACAAAATAAAAACTTTTCAGTTGTGTCACTTTGTTTTATCTTCTGGTGCAATTTAGATTTCTCTTAACTTTTAGTTTCGCTATTTGTTTTCCCTGAAATTAAGAGTCATTTAATTGGTGGATAATCTTTATATTTTTAACTCTTTTTGATTCCTGCATAAAAATAACTTCCTTTGGGACCATTTCAACCTTATTTTTATGACAATAGATATAAAATCTAGTTGTTCTTTAAATCCACAAAGTAACATTTTAAATTTTTTCAGTTCTTTTGGAGGAGAAGAAATTTTATAGCGAAACCCCTTCTGAAGGACGCCAACATTGGATCCATAATACTTGAAAATCCGTTTTATGGTCTAAGAAAACCAAATGACCAAACGTAAGTCCAATTGAGAAATAGATTCTCCTTTAATTCTGGTGAATAATATTTTCTATAATTAAATAGGCGATCCAACCTGCATAATGTGTCTGATATCTTCGTGATGGGTGGGTGCCTCATCCTTGAGTGCCTTGTTCTCTTTCATTGGTGTGAAAGGAATGGATTCGGTCCTCTAGGCGTTACTGGACTATCAATGGGCGGACATGTAAGTTAATATTTAAGAAAACCATTACTTAATTTCTAAACCTATTTCTTTTTTTAAGATGGCATCACTCGCTGCAACTAACTGGCCAAAGCCGTTGGTACTTGTACCTTGCCTATCCTGGTCCACCGCCTCTGCTGTTTTTACCACTGTAAGTGTGGTAAAAATAATATAAACCAATCAAATTCAAATTAAATCCTTTCTTAGGGAGTAATGAGTCAATCCATCAACTGGGATATGTTGGAAACGCAATACTTCTCTGACGGACAGTATAGGGAACGGCTATCCAAAATGGTCACGGTGATAGACGATGCGTTTTCAGCTGGCCAAAGTTTCATCCAAAACTTCAACCAATCTCTGCAAGAACTGAAAGAAGACATAAGTGATACGAGGAAGATCCAGGAACATGAGAACAGCAATACCTGTGGCGACAAATATGAGACACAGGGCATATGCGCTCAAGAAGATAGTTCAATATTTTTGACCAAGTCTCTGAAGAACACAAAACTTGATTCAGAAAATCTGACAATAGATATTAAGGACACCCTCAGTCAAAAAGTCGCGATCGAAACAGAAGAACCTTCTAAGGAGACGGGCTCAGCGCTGACAAACCTCATGAAATTCATTCTCCCCCTTTCGGCGCAAAACAAATCCGATAAAATAGATATAACCAAGACGAATTGGTGGGAACGGGAGGCGCTTCAGTTTATGCGTGGCATGATGGACGAGTGCACCCATCTGAAGAACTTCTCGGTTCCCTTCGATACCTCTCTGATAATTGCGGTATGCGCAAAGGATGATGCCTATGTGCCGCGGGAAGGATGTTCCAGCCTCGAGGATATATGGCCTGGAGCAGAGGTACGATACTTGGATGCTGGTCATGTGAGCGCCTACGTCCTGCACCAGAAACTATTTAGGTGGGTACAACCTTCCCTAGTTGTATTAAAAATCTATAGTTTTTTATTTCAATTATTTTTAGGTCCTGCATTATAGAGGCTTTTGAAAGGGCAAAGAAGGTCTATGAAAGCGACATTGGCGAAGGCCCAAAATGTGATATAACCTACCAGCAATTGTTGAAAAAGTATGACAAAAATATTCAGTAATAATAAGTTAGTAAAATTTAAACATAATAAAGAATATGTTGCCATATAAAACAAAAGTTTAGAATTTTGAAATATAAAGCTGTTTTTATTTTGGGGTAAGCAGTGTTCAAAAAGTGAAAAATGTGGGTTTACAAAAACATTCCAACTTTTATAAATCTTTTTAACTAAATAACGATACAAATTCGGTAGTACAAATCTAAGCTTTTTCTTTTGGCCAAATCGGAACTTTGCACTGTTAAGGTTTGGTCACACTCGAGTATAGCTTTTTGTTTTTGTTGACTGAAACAAATAAAGAAATTTTAATAAAATGGATCCGGTTGTCTTGGTTTTATCTTACGGAGCCACTCCTCCGATGGAAATAGTCGAAAGTACGAATAGTTTACGTGATTAGTTACCAACAATTATTAAAATGCATTGCATTGGGTGACTGGGAATTCTCACGTTGTTGCAGCTTTGTTTATTAAAATAGTTCTACAATTTTGTGAGTAATACTTACTTACCAAAGTTCGCAGAAGGCTGCCAATTAAATTAAACCTTCTAGAACCAAATAACCCTTAAGGACTTTAAGAAATGCATTATTGGGCAATAAAAGTCCCATAAAGAAAGAGGGATAAGTTATTTATCTGAAAAACCAAGAAGTTGGTATAAATTCCTCATACCTCACCAATATATAATTTATTTCTTCAGATATTTTCTCCGAAGTGGATCAACTCAAAGAAGTTACTTCAACAGAGTGTTCACTGAGTTGTTATAGATGCATTATTAAAACCAAGTACTACAACACCTCAATCAATTTAGTACCTTTTTCTGGAAAACTTGAAACTGTGCCGGAGAAAATTTTACAGGCAACTGAAGCGTTAATCATTTACTTTGACTCTAAAGATGTAAGTAATATTAAAAACTAATAGAGCTTTATATAATCAGATTCTTGCAGACTTCGTTTATTGAAACTATTCCCAAGACGTTAGCAAAAAATGAACAGATCCAATTGGGATTTTTGTTAACGTCTTCTACTTCAGAAGAAAGTGGATTGTCCTTCGGCGAAATAAAAGAACGAACAAATTTCTTTTTTGACATCATTACACTGAAAAGCAATGTTGAGAGTGACTCAGATGAACCGGAAAGGGACTACGAAGAAGTTGTAGAAGGTTTGAAAAATGTAGTTTGGTCCAATGTCAAGTTTGGTTCTGGTGAGTAAAAATACGTTTTCTTACAAACCATAATTGATCTGAACTATTTTATTTTCAGAACACAAAGAAGATATCAGTTCTGACGAGTTGGATAGTCAATTGAAAGACTTTGAAAACCTACTTCTCACTGCGCAAAGTTTACGTAATGATACTAGCCTTACTCGAGAACAATTTCTTGACAGAGCTGAGCAGTTCGCCGGAATTGTTTCCTCAATTTTAAATGACAATGATAGCGAGTAAGCAAACTTATTTTACTGTTTGTTATCATTAATAAATTATAAGTTGAATTCCATCGCAATTTATAGTTTTTTTTATTAAGGAACATCATACACAAAACACCAGTTTAGTTAAATATATTTGGTTTATTATTAAAAGCGGTACATATTTTTTTTGACGAAATAACAAGGTATAAAACGTTGTTTATTTGCTAATGTATGCTTGAGAGCTTATGTATATTAAGGAATGAATAAATAAAGTGTGTGTTTGTTGTTAACTTTCAATCATAAACATAAAGATTCCGTTGTGGGCGATGAACAAATAATATTTTCATGGTTTCGCATTTTTCTGCAACGATAAAGAGTAAGGTTTATAATCTGCGGCTAGCTATCATAACTTGGGATATTACCTCTTCGGAGAAATCCATATCCTCTTTAATTGCCTTTGATCGTCGCTTTTCGTTTGAAGTTAGCAGTTGTGAGACCTTTGTTTGTTTAGCTAGATCGTAGGCTTCTTTTTTACTCCTCATTGCACAGTCTTCCAGAGTCTCGGCAGCTTCAAACATGCCTTGACGCCGGTAAAGTGCTCCCAGATTTTTTAGAGTGGTTGTTACCGTGGGGGAATCCACTTTAGCAGCCTTATGCCAACCGCCATATTCGCCGTATGGTGTGTTCTCCCTGTTATCAAATTTGTGCTCCTCACGCTCCTCGGCCACCTGAAAGTCAAGGTTTGCAGGCGGTCTGTGTAGTACTTACTTGGGCATTAAGTAATACAAAAACTTACCTGCCAAATGGGCTTATTTTTGCTGTCAATCGCTCCGAACTCACGTTCGTGGGCTCGCGTCAAGACCTGCTTATAAAGGATTTCGGCCTCGGTGTATCTTCCTTGCTTCAAATAGCAGCCAGCGAGGTTGTTCTTTGTCTTGGCCACATTGGGATCATCGGGACCCAGTTTTGATTCGTAGATGTCGAGAGCTCGCTGGTAGTACTTCTCAACCTCGTCGTACTTGCCCTGATTCTGGCACAGCAAGGCGAGGTTGTTGAGTTGCTTAGCAACATCGGGGTGATCCTTTCCCAGGACCTTCTCGCGGATCTCCAAGGCACGCTTGCAAAGAGGCTCGGCATCTTTGTACTTTCCCCGTTTGCCGTAGAGGACGGCCAAATTGTTCAACGTGGCCGCCACGGCTGGGTGATTTTCCCCCAGAGTCTTTCCTCGAATCGACAGAGCGTCGTTCAGCAAATTGGCGGCCTCTTTATACTTGTTCTGAATGGCATGAAGTGTTTTTAATTAACGATTGTATGAATTAAGTTAATCAAAGCAAAGACGTACCTGATCACGATAAACGAGTGCCAGAATATTCAGCATTGTGGCTACATCGGGATGGTCGTGGCCGCTTGTCTTTTCGAGATCTTCCAAAGCTTGTTTGCAGAGTGGAACGGCTACTTCATACCTAAATATAGATACAATTATTATGAAAATGATTAAAAGATGTGCTATAAATAAAAAGTTGAAGCTTTCAGTCGGTAAGTCAAATTAAATTAAATAAATTTGAACTTGCTGTTAACCATAGTTTTCTGTCTTAATTGCAAGTAAGAAAATATGTGGAAGGAAAGGCACATTTTTGGGTGAAACGTACCTGCCCTGCGATGCGTACTGAATGACCAGATTGTGCAGAGTTCGCAGACGTGCTGGAATCTCGTAGCCGGAAGTCTGGTTGGCGAACTGGCTGGGCGGAGTGGGCGACATGTTGTTGCGGTCCTCGTTATCCTCGTCCGGAAACAGCTCCACCACCGGATCGGTGCGCGACTTCTCGCATGTGTCGTCCTGTTCCTGATTCTCGTCGTACTTCTTCACGGAGGCCATGAACTCCAGGTGCTTCTTCTCCTCCTCCAGTTGGGCGACCAGCTGCTCGGATGCCTGGAACTTCTGCTGCGTGTTGGCCAGCTCGTCGCGGAGCCAGGCGTTCTCCTGGTGCAGGCGGCGCACCTGTGTCTTGAGCTTTTGCTTCTCGGCCTCGATGTTCTGCAGATGCGATGTCAGGGCCATCATCACCTGAGCTTCACTCAGGCCCAGTTCGATGTTCTCGATGTTCTTCCGCAGCATGTCCGATTTTTCGTTGTCCTTCTGGACCTCTGCGATTCCGTTCATAATCGAAACATGCTCCACTCGCAAGGCTTCGAGGCCTTGGAGGACTGTTTTCGTATTAGTTATTATTTCGTCCTGCGACATTTGCGTCATTTTGCCGATTTTCTCAATTTTCTGTCTGCAAAACATATACAAAATACATATTAAAAAGGGCTTGACCGAACCTCGGAAAACTATAAGTGTAATAACATGAATGATCTCTGATCTTATAGATGTTAATCTAGGTATTTAATGTGTTTTACAGCCTGTATGATTTAATAGCTTTGGAGACAATCATTTTAACCGTGTATAAAATGATTCAAGCTGCGTTAATCAATACAATGAAAAAGAAAATTGGTAGTGCGCATGTTCGATAAGAAAGGGGGGTTGTAAATCGAAAACTGCCGCTTTATTATATTCGTATTTACGATAACTTTTGGGAAAGTAATAATAAAGAACTAAATCGTTTAAGTAAAATGAAATACAAATCAATGTTTTTTTTAGCTAATTGGAATTTATTCCTTACAAAATCCAATTCGATTTGTAAAGTCTTACAAGTGAAAAGTAAGGGTGGGTATATATTCGATTTATATCGAATATGTCCTTGCAGGACTTAAACTTATTTTATTATTTATCAACACAGCCGGTGAAATTTACATAAACATGTCACTTTGATACAAAGTATTAATGCCTAATTGAATCGTTTATTATAGGTATAATTATGGGCGAAAGTTAATTACTTGGCGTCATGCAATAAACAAAAAACGAATGGCAAAAAATAACTGCTTACATCAACACCAAGGAGTCGATGTCTTTATAGACCGAAGCTTTTAATACCCTAACAGACTTGTTCAAAATATTATCACAACAATAGTCTTCAATTAGATATTGTTATTATATAGTGTTTCTATTATCTTAGTCTTTCGTCACACGCCTTTCGAATTGGAAATCTATGTAGATTGCGTAAAAAGAGATTGTGAGTCGTATATGACGGGATCACTCGGTTCTTTATCAAGATCAACAACGTTTTCCGACCTTTTCAGCCGGAAAAGCTTCTGGCAGTGGGTAATAATATTACAAATAGGGTTACAACACCCTAGCTCACTTTATTCCAGTCTCTTAAAAAGTGAGTCACTTTATGTACATTAATCCATTAACACATAAACATAAAGTTTCGGTGCATTAGACATTCGATTCCACATTCGTCACTAGTAAGGGAAGAGTAGGGTCGGCAAATGCGCCTCTAGTTTCTGTTTATTTTTGCCACACGAGATGCAGATGGGGTACTTTCCCAATCGGACTCAATTATTTATGTAAAATGGATCATATTTTCCAGCACAAACTTTTCTTCAAGTGGCAGCCGTGGTTATATTTACTTGCAACATACACACATACGCACCAGTACATATGTTGATGTGTGCGTGCATAGAATTTTGCTTTCAAAATCCCTTTGCTTGCTAATGGGTGCTATTTTGGATTGCTTTTTAATATTTGCCTTATTACCAGCTGTATTGCTTTGCAATCTCCTTAAATAATTCCAATTTAACAACGATTTTTTATAAAAATAACTTACACTGCAACACTTCTAAAATAAAACCGAGTGTGACCGTAGTCAGGGCGTTGAGATATCTCCGTTACGATTCTGTATTTTTAGCCGTTCGACCAGCGGTCACACTGCCCAGAGCAGAAACGCAGTGGAATCGGAACACGAACTAGATAAATAACTTCGGTTTGATGAAAAAATCTAAAATTACAATTCCCTCAATAATTAATTGAAAAATACATAATCATGATCCTTCAGAAAATCAGTAACCATCAATATAATGTTCGAAAGCGGCAGAGAAACGTACTTTGTTGGAGGAGGTACATTTTTAGTTTAGTAACTGAAGAATATGAATAAAAAATTTAAAATTTTTGTGCAACATTTATTTTAATTTAATTGTGTTTAAGTCTAAGCATTTGCAATAATATAATTGTTCATAGATCTACATTAATATATTCGCAAGCCGGCGTATTTTTGCATTCAAGATACGGTCGCACTATTAATTTTGTATTAAATTTTGTAAGACTTTAACAAGTCTCTGTTTTTGTTCTATATTTTAATTTTTACAAACTGAACAAAAGAGTATGCCACCCCCAAGACCGAAGGGGATAGGATTTAATACAGGAGCTACCCAACCTAGATCGAATTCAAATACGCCGATGTCTGAAAGGCAGCAGATACGCCTTATTCAAATGACAGCCACCACCTCTTCGACAGGTAAATATACAAAAAGTGAAGAGGAAAACAATGTTTTCCATGTTTGCTTCGTTGGGTGTACGGATTAGTTAGAATTATTTGCATGGAATAGTTTCTTTTGGTCCCCAAATCGCAATTCATGCCGTGGGAACTTAGCTTCCTACATATCTACATACAGAAATGGTACTACACCTTCTACATATGTACACAAATGTATCTGATTCTCTACGCACGTAAAACAGGAATAAAGTAAGGTACAAGTATCCGAAAAACTGGTTTTGACTTTTTGTCACTCAATTCCCTGCTAAGAAATACTTTTTTCAATATTTAAATTTGTAATACATTTCCAAAAACCAGAAAACATTTTTTTTATAAAATCAAACAAAAATACAAAGGATACAAGCAATAATTTTTTTTTGATCCCATCCTACCATCCCACATATTATTGCAAACTAAATCACACAGCCGTCAAATGTATTGTATAAGACTCTCGCTCTTGCAGATTCATCCCGCACCAATTTAAAGAAGAATGATTGCAAGAAAGGAGACACAGAGATTGAGGAGAGCTGCCTGAACGAGAAGCAAGAGGTCCTGGACACCAAAGACAAGTCTTCGGCGGAGGAGAGCAGCAACGATGGTAAAAACAGCGATTCGAATCATCAGGGTACTTCGGCGGCCAAGCGTTGTTACTCAGACATAGAGGAGGATTACGAGGAATCTGGCGAGGACGTGAAGAAAAAGAAGCGCAAGGACTCGGAGCATGGCAAGGACCTGAAGGGGGCCTCCCTTAAACTCTCCTCCAGGGTGGAAAAGGGCTCCAAGCTAGCGGCGACGAAGGGATCCCCATCAGGAAACAAAAGCAGTGCCTCTTGCAGTGCGGACAAGGAGCAGGCGGAGACTAGTAAGAATGTGGACATCGAGAACGAAACTGAGTGCAGCGATGATTACAAGAGTAACGACAGCCTGTACAACGGAGGACTCAAGGTGCCGCCACTGAAGATTGTGATTCCGCAACAGAACTGCTCCATTGACACCGAGGGCAATGTGCTGAGGACCGGCAAGGTGACAGCCTCCCGCAATGCGGCCCTGCCCTATGTGGTTAGCTCCAACAGCGATTCCATCGACACCGTTCTGACCAATCAATCTATTAGTCCGCACGAGAGTCCCCAGAAGAGCAACAGCATTTGCTCCACGGTCCTGGACGACAAGAACATAAAGCTCTTTAATGACGAAAAGAATCTAAGGGTCCTGCGCAGCTCTCATCGCACAGGAGTGACCAGTGTTGAGCGCAGTTCCAATAACTCCTCCCCGCAAATGCAGAGCAGCTCCCCATCGCCGGCGTCATCCAATCATGCCAACGATCCTGCGGATGTGAAGCTACCCTATGGCAACATGACTTCTAGTCCGATCCCGCAAGGCCACCAGTTTGACCAGGAGACAATCACCAATGTTCCAAGCCCCTCGACGTCATCAACTTCCTCGTCCAAGGAAATAAATCCCTCGAACGTGGACCTCCATCCGCGAAAGCGGAAGATACGGCCGAAGAACACCGACGATAGTTCGAAGAACTCGAATGCCGCAGATTCTGGAGTGAATTCCGAAGAGTCTCACCCGCATGACCATCCGTTCACCAATGGCTTCCAGATGTTCTTGAGCATCCGTCGTCAGATCGAGAAGAAGTGGAAGAGCTTGTATCCGGTGAAGCCAAGACCTCCGCAGGGATACAACGACTATCTTCTGACGAAGAAAACGTACTTATTAAGTCGCAATGCGGATACTTCGACTCCGGATATTCCTTGCACTGTGCCGCAGGCCATGGAAAGTATTTATCAGGACCAGGAGAAGGCTAGACAAAACTTGATCCAAGCGCACACCGTGGAACGGGAAAAACTGTGCATGAACGTTGAGCAGGAGATAATACGGGTCCACTCGAAGGCTGCTAGGAGCATATCTGGCCAACCGGCTCCCTATTCCGTTTGTACATACCTAAAGGACGACGAGGTCTACAACATGATCACTCCAGAGCAGGACGAAAAGGAAAAGAGTGCTCGCTGCCGATTCAATGGGCGTTTGCTACTCAGCTGGTTGCAAGATGTCGACGATAAGTGGGAGAAAATCAAGGTTTGTTTACCTTCTTAGTACATTTCCTTTGCGATTATTTATTCATATTGCTCTTTCAGGAATCCATGGTGTTGCGGCATAAAAACGAGGCCGAAAGTCTGCAAGCCGTTCAGATCATGGATTGGAAATTATTTGCGAAACGAAATAGGCTCTGCGACAATCCGATTGATGTTAATATGGAACACGTTCCGATCGTTTCAGTTGCAGAAGATTTTGACACATTGCCGACATAACTGACAAATTGAAAACAATAAATTGTTACAAAATTAAAAACACAGCAATGTGTTTTCCTAAAAGTTTTGTAAATTAGATATACTTTCGAAACTGTTTTATTTAGCTTACATTTTACGTGAAAAACTGAATTGATTTAGCCCTTAACGTGCATTTAAGTTGTCCACAATAATTCTCGCATATGTAACCATGTCCTGTAAATAAAGTAGGTATGAAATTTGATATACAGCAATAGATATATTAAAATCTTACTTCACAATTTTCGGACTGTTTGTTTTTGGAAATGATTTGTTGGAGAGTAGACAGTATTTCCTCGCGTTTGTCGGTAGAAAGTTTTAAGTCTGATTCCAGCGAAAGTGATGATAGTGCGAAAAGAGTGGTTTCTATTTTGATATCAAAGTCCTCAACGGGTTTAAGGTTGTCCACTAGCACCGGAAATACGTCTTCTTTAAGAAAATCATCTGTAAAATAAAGGTTAAGACTTCACGTAAATTGAAGAGTTTAAAAGCGATTCCCAAATACCTTTGACAGATTGGTCGGCTGAGCTTAAGGATGCAATAAGGAACGCAGCTTTTACGTAGACGTTTACATTTGCAATTTTTAAGCAGGTTATCAAAGCACTGATACCCTGTATTCGCTTAAACTCAAGGTATCCAGGCTCAAAGTTTCGTATCAGCGTTGATATCGCATACAAAGAACATCGTACTATGTTTTGATCGGCATCGCTCAAATTCTTTAGAAGAACAGGCAGGAATTTATCGTTTACGAGGGCGTTCTGGCAAAACACATTGTTTTGCGCCACCTCGGCAACCGTGTTCAGGGCCGCGGATCGTATTTCGTTATCCACACCAGTTGTTATATAGCGAAGTAAAGTTGCTGTTCCGCCCAGCTTCACCAGGGATATGGCATTATCGATGTCGTCGATGTGGCTCCTTATGACGTCTAGGCTTTCGATCTGGTCGTCTGTGCTGGCCTGAGGACTGTCCAATATGAACAAAGCTTCTTTCATAACCGCCACAGCATCCACTGTCATGGCACTTAGGGCATTGGCTAAAAATTGAGTTCTCTGAAAAAATATAAGTGTTTTATAGTCACAAGATAGAATAGAGCAAAAGCTAGGATAGACTCAAACTGATCTTTGCTTTATTATAGGGTAGAAACTGAAATTTTAAAAGGTTTGGCTGTAAGGATAAGAAATTTTGACAGATGCTATAATTGGGAAATGTATTTCCAACAACATATATTTATATAAATATGAAAATGTATAATATGACATGCTTATTTTTTCAATTATTTCGGTCCCCATTTAATCGAAGAATACCCAAAAATAAGAATAGAATTCCAGCTGAGAGGAGCACATGGCTATTGGCCAAAGATGTTCTAGATTATTCGACTGATTCAGTGCTTAAGTTCCGATTATTGATTTTTAAACAAATTGCTATTATTCAGGGTGTATTTAAAATAAAGTTGAACAACTATTTCTAATTCAAGTTAGAAATGTTTACAAACCTCAACATCTGCTGTTTCGTCCAACTTTGGAATCTCCGCATTTGGATTTGGATCGTGGTGTTGCACCGTATACTTCAGCACATTCTAGGGAAAGGAGTTATATAAATGGTTTTTCTCATGAAAATGTATCCAACTAAAATACCTGCAAACTTAAAGCTCCTCTGGGTACGTTGGGATCGGCCATTTCAAAAAATAAACAGATTGCCTCGGAAACGCAAAATAATTTTTGTTTTTGACATTAATTAGTGATGGTATTGTAGGCTTATCGCACATGACCGATAAAAAAATTGTCAATCAGAAAACAGAAACAAATATTTTTGAACTAACAAATTACACAAACCCAATTTGATATAAATTAGTATTAAATCCTTATTTTGAAATATCATATATTATATATTATATATCAAATTCTCAAAAATTTAACCACCTGTTTTCTCAGACCCTATCTATTTTCCCAACCTGTTCCAGTTCCACGTTCCGCTTGGTTTCGCCAATATTTGTGCGGTGCAGATAGTCCCCAATCATATGTTTATAGTTTTGGTCCCGAGGAAAGAAGTTAAAAACAAATATTTAATAGGATTAGCGTCCTCGGCAAATAAACAAGCATGTTACGGGACCTCATAACGTGGGTGTTGAATACGTATCTTGGAAAGTACCTGGAGAACTTGAATTCGGCGCAGTTGTCAGTGGCCCTGCTATCGGGTAATGTGATATAATTGTTTATCTTTATTCCGCATCGAATATACCATATCTTTTTCGATGCAGGCGAGGTTGAGCTCGAGAACATACCCATTCGCAAAGATGCCCTCCGTTCGTTCAATTTGCCGGTCGAAGTCACCGCAGGCAGCATACGCAAAATCAAACTGCAGGTCCCCGTCCGCCAGTTTAGGACCTCACCCTGGTGCATCTCCATCGAGGGCCTGTTCTGCATCATTTGTCCAAAGAACCTGGACAACTGGGACTACGAGAAGGAGAAGGTGCAAGATCTGGAGTACAAGCTGGCCGTCCTGGACGCCGCAGAAGCAGGATGGCGGTCCGAGAAGGGCAAGCAAATGGAGTCCTACTACTTCTCGTCCTACAACAATTGGCTCAAGTACGGCACCAACATGGCCACCAACATCATTGACAACATCGAGCTCAAGATATCCGATGTCCACTTTCGCTTCGAGGACATCGTGGACACCGGCAAGAGCAAGATATGCACGGGCATCAAGATCGGATCCCTGACCGCCCAGAGCTGCGACTGTGATTGGACCAATGGGTCGTACAAGATGACCAACAGCGAAATGAACTATAAGCTGGTAGAGCTCAAAGAGCTCTCGGTCTACTGGGATCTGCTGCACGAGGACATCAAATGTCAGTCGTACTCCAACCAGGAGATCCTCGAGAAATTGCACTCGACCTGCGAGTTGAGGCCCCACAACTTCATCATCAAGCCCATTTGCGCAACGGCCAGGTGGAAGCGCGACAAGTGCCTACAGGTGATACGTACCAAAGACAAGCCCAGGGTCTCCTGCGAACTCCTGGTTCCCGAGGTGGTCATAGACATATCGAAGGTGAGTTGCGGAGCCAATATTTTAAAAGGGAGGAAGGAGGGAAGTCTAAAGATCATGGCAAATATGTTTTCAGTTTAGACACTTAAAATGCCTTTCCCCTTTACCGAAAAAAAATGTCTACTTGGTAATAAAATAATATGGTAAACTTTCGTTATCGAGTTCTACAAAATGTGGTACTTCCCACCTAACCAAGCCTTAAAATGAACGTAAAAATATGTCAGTTAGATAAACATTTAAGTAACTTTCCCATCCCCATAAATTTATTGTATTATTTGCTTATATTTATAAACCATCCTTGGTTTTGTAATTTCCAGGTCCAGCGGCTTCAAATGCTAGATAAGCTCTCAGACATCCGACAAGTTAAAAAAGTTCGTCAATACAGGTTAAAGCGGCCCAATTGCAGCGTGGAAAGCAATCCAAGCTTATGGTGGAAATATGCTACCGTTTGTCATGGTTTTGACTTTAAAAAGAATGAAGAAAAGTGGTTGGTTCTTAAGGAAAACCTTCGTTACATGCTTCTCTATAAAACGATTATTCTGAATCCAAATGAAAATCTGTCCATCGAAGAAAAAGAGTTCAAAGCTTACATTGAAAGCGACAGAAATATCTCGGATTTAACCATTATGAGAAGGATATGTTTTGAAAAAGTGTTCACAAAAGGGTTTTCCTTTGAATCACACAGCGAACAAGGAAAGAATATGCTCTTTCATTGGTTTCCAAACTGGATGGGCTGGTACGCCAACAGTCCCAGTACCCCTAATAACGAACAAGATGAGTCGTTGAAACATTTGGAAGACGATATTCTAGTTGCCTTGGAAAACTCACTTCAGAACTCTTCGGACTTAAAAAGCGATGCTGTTTTTGGGCACTTTTCAATAAAGCTAATCAAAGGATTGGTAATCCTTCAGACCGAAGATAAATTAAATGATGGCCGAAGGAAATCAATGGAAATGCAATTAAATAACTTTTCTGCCTACCTCCAGTTAAGCCCACAGTTAACTTCTTACACTGTGGGCATATCATTACAAGAAGTATATTTAATAGATAAAACCAGTAGTGAAACAATGCACAATTATTTAATCAAGCCGCAAACAGGGAACATAGCCACACCAAACCAAGTAGTTAAGAATGCGCTTCAGGAGGATACCCTGTTCCAATTACAATACGAAAATTGTAATCACTTACGATTTCAGCTGAATATAAAATCAAAAGGATTAGATCTTATCTATAATGAGGATGCAATTCAGTGGCTCTTGGATTTCTTGGCTGATGCAAATTCCAATAAATACTCACCGCCCGATAGAGTCGAGAAGAAAACAGACTTTATGAAAAACTGGAATGAAATGTTTAGCGGCAATGAGGTGAGTAAATCTTTCTGAAGTAAAATTTCAATGTGCTGATATTCTTCTTTTAGGTAAACCGGAAGATTTGGATGTTCGAAATCGAAATTTTCGCCCCTCGTATAATTTTCTTGGAAAATTACAAAGTCAGTAATTCGCTAATGGTCTTGCTGGACTTCGGAAAACTGGAAATGCGAAAAATGGAGGTTAAGAGAGTCATACCTGTGATAGAATCGGCTGTAACGGAAAATACAAGCGATGATGATGAAACCTATTTGACACCATGCTCGACACCACCTGCATCAGAAAAAAGTGGTTCTGAATCTCCCACCCTTCTTGAAAATTCGAAAATGGAAAGTTTTCTAAACAAAAATGTTCAGTTGGAGTACGTTCTGCATAATAAGATTTACGATAAATACTTGATAAATTTCACCAACCTTCAAGTTCTGGTTTGCAAATACGAAGAAAGGTGGCAAGCTTGCTTAAAAACATCCTCGAACTTCCATTTGATTGATAAATTTAACATAAACCTTACTCTTGAGCAGAGAAATATATTCACTGTCGATCCTGAATATCCTTCGTTTATGCTCTTCGGCACCTGTCCAACAATATTAATCCATGGGAACGAAGAACTCATAAATAATTGTTGTAACATTATGAAACCCATCATAAAAGCATCGAAGGAAATGGAAGATATTTACAGAGGAGGCAACACGATTTACGCCAGCGAACGAATTAAAAACTTGGCGGAAGACGATAGAAGTCGAGTCGTCATTGAGTTTGTAATGGATCAACTGGTGATAGAAATGCAGTCGACAGAAAGAAGTATTGCCGAGCTGCAAATTATCGGGGCACGAGCTGGTTTAGTAAAAGAATCGAGCGAGACAAATATTTCGATGTCGGTTCACGGATTGCTCTTAGTAGATGCCATTCAGTCTTTCGGTCCTGATTTTGAACTATTAGTAGCTAGCCACCGACATGTCGGGTATGTACCTCCTTTATAGTCCTAAGCCAACGCTTTTTAGATTGCTTTTCATTTTGTTGCTTAGCTTAGTAATTTTTTTAATATCCGGTTGAATAATTTGTTCTCTGCGCATGATTGCCTGTGC
Source organism: Drosophila subpulchrella (assembly GCF_014743375.2). NCBI lineage: Eukaryota > Metazoa > Arthropoda > Insecta > Diptera > Drosophilidae > Drosophila > Drosophila subpulchrella. The sequence continues at coordinate 6,577,168 of NC_050612.1, read as the reverse complement.
ATTGTATATTTTCATATTAAGTGTAAAATAGTCAAACCAATTTTCAAAAACATTTATGCGTTTTATAGAATGGATAGTTTATCTGGCAGCCTTAAACATAGCGCAATTGTTTCTCCGACTTCGCCTGGATCTCCAAATTTTTTCGATAGAGCTACTAGTCCGCACATGATTACAAAAGCAGTTCAAAATATTAAGATGGGTATGTACGAATTGAGAAAAGGATCCTTTCTTTATTTATAATGCGAGCTAACTGCATATTAACAATTTAAATTGTGCTGATAAACAATTTTCATAACTAATATCTATCTAACATTAAGCAAGTTATTATTAATTTATTTGTTAATCCATTTTTTAGGAGATAGATCAACAGAATTATGCGAGGATGAGGATTCACAGGCGCTAATATCGGTTGACATTAAAATTGTTCCGCCCAATGATAGCAATTCAAAGCAACTTCACACCACTAACATCACGTTTAACAGTTTGGATATAATTGGTATTTACATGTTTTGGTTTTTTCATCATCATAAAATTTATTTTTCAACCTTTTTAATCAGCTAATCAGGATACTATTCTTGAAATTCTTAACTTCGCAAAAAGGACTCTTTTGGCACAAAATATATTTCAAAATGAAAGCACAGAGCCAACAAAAGAATCGACTGAAATACCAATAGAATTGGATGACCAAGTCGATCGTAAAAACCATAACGAAATATTCTTTGATTTTTTCCGGTTGAATATTTTACTTTTATATACCATCAAAAGAGACAAATTTAATGTTGGTCGAAAAGTTGGAACTGTCACGTTGACGGAAGCGAAAATCAATGCATCTTTTCAATCGGATCTGTCTGTTTTCGGATCTCTTGGCGGAATACAAGTTATCGACATTACTTCTGAGGCCTTTTGCCATCCCAGGATTCTTTCAGTGGGCCGTGATCAAATTTTGAGAGCTTCCGACACAAATAAACAAACCGTTCTTAGTCAGCTTTCCAATGAAATATACTCAAATAATTACAATGAAGAAAAGAGCGACGAAAGTGATGCAATTAGCTTTCAAAGCCATTGGAGTGACAAAACAACTTGCACTTTCCAAATGCGCATGGCTTCCGCTTCATATACTCATTGTCCCAGGTTTTTGCGGGATGTGAACGCATGCATTACGTATTTCAAAAGGAGCTTGCGGTATGTTGGATATCATATCCTATCCCATATATTATACAACTTCCTGATATTTGTAGAGAATTTGCCACCTCCATTGGTAATAAAGCTACGGATATGGCTAAGGAGTTTGTGCAGCAGATTAGGGCTGTCGAGCAAATCGGTCCAGTTCATCCGCAGCGAAATCACCAGGACAATTGGTAAGCCTATACATTTTTGAAGTTTAAACAATTCAACAACTAACTTTTGTATTTTCAGGCTTGATATCATAATTAGTAGCCCAATAATTATTCTGCCTATTTCCAACGCGAGTACCAATGTACTGATCGCAAACTTGGGAAAAATAAGTTGCTCAAATGCAGTTAAATGTGATTCAGATGATTTCAACGAGTCGTATACAATTGAAATCAAAAATACATACGTTTACTCATTGAATATTGATGAACGGGAGTACAGTTTTAATGTTCATCCTGCTAAAAATAAGGATGCAATTCCCATACTGCACGACACAGCGATTACTTTACATCTTTATGCTGGATATGGTGAAGATAGTGGTCAAGAAAAACAACTAAACAGTCTATCAGTAAGTATGAAATATGCTAGGTATAACTATTTATTTTTAAACTCCTTGAAACTCGCAGGTGAAAGGAAGTATGGTTGAAGCCCTGAAAGTATCCCTAAACCGAAAACAGTACGAGTTACTTTTGGAGTGCATTCGGTACGCCACTAATTTCTCAAATGGAGCTTTTAATGACTCGGAAGATCTTGATCAACACAGAGATAGTGAACCAACTTTGAGTATTGATGATGAACCCATTATAAGCACTATTATTCAGTTTTCAGTGTCTGTATTTCAAATTAACCTGCAGAATGAATACCACAACGACTTGATTAATTTGACATTTAAAGACTTTAATGTAAAACATATTGCTAAGGGTTATGACAAAGATATGGAAGTCGTGTTAAAGTCTGTGCTAATGGAGGACTTAAAGTCGGACCTAACATCGCCGTTTAGAAATATGGTGACTTCGGTTGATCTTGAAAAAACTGTTAAGAAAAATGAAATGTCATCATCTTCGTGTCCCGACTTACCAAGCTACTGCAATTCCCTGAAAAGTAGATCCAATTCCGTCCCTTCGTGTTTCTTCAACTATATGCAGGTCAAAGTTTTCAGCGGAGACAAGAAGTTCACTTCTTGTAACAAAAGTGAACTGGGTAGAAAAAAAGAAAGTCAAACCTTAGTTACTTACAAATCACATACAGGAAGATCTGCTCAGAAGGGTAAACTTGAACAATCCAGTTCAATTCAATTTAATTGCTTGAACTTGGCCATTTGCGTGGAACGCTGGTATACCATTTTTGACTTTTTTGGCCTTGTTTCGGTTGACAGCTTCAATGAAAAGTACACAGAAGAGAAGAAACTTGTGGAAAAACGTAAGTAGCCATTTGTAAACTATCCTCATTAATGCTAATATTACTTGTTTCAGATATTGACCAATTTTGCAGTAAACTGAAGGTGTCAATAAGAAGTTTCAACTTTACTTTGATTCGGAATGAGTCTCTTTTATCTAGGGTAAATGTGTCGAATGCTGTTTTCGTGATTCTTCAGGACCCCTTTTCCAAAATTGTTGAAGGCTGCCTGGGATCCGTGTCTGTATATGATCTTACAAAGTATGGAAACATTTATAAGCAAAAGTTTCTTACAAGTGGGACAGAAGCCTTAAACTTTGTATATAAAAAGTAAGTTTAAAAGAACAATGTTAGCTATTTTTATTTAAATAATATATATTTTCAGAAAACTGGTCGATTTGGAGGCATTAAAGACCTTGGACACCGACTCAACGCTGCGAATAAACATGTCTGCAGTGCACTATATTCACACCAAGCGCTTTTCCACTGAGTTACATGTTTTTGTTAAAGATCTGCTCCAGTTGCAAACGGTAATATTCGAGAATCTTTGCGTGTTTCTTGTTTAATTTTATATTGTTTTATATTTTTACAGCCTGTTATAAGAAAGCTACAGAAACAAAGTCATGGAAATGAACAGAATATGCGTCCATCGAAAATGAAGCTAGTGATTCAAGCGGATTCTCCAGTTATTGTACTTCCGTCTTCCTATAACAGAAACGAAGTGATAATCGCTTACCTTGGCAAGTTTACCTTGAAAAATAGTTTCCACTTTGCCAGTGACGATAATATAATAAGCAAAATGAGTGCAGAGCCGAGTAAAAGCGAAATCCTGGATGTAATGCGAATTGACCTGGTAAATATAAACTTATTCTCCGGCGAAAGGAGCTCAATGAAAGCAAAACTTGATCAGGAAAAGGATCGAATTATAATCGCTGATATGAACTTCCTAAGATTAGGTCAGCCATTCTTTAACGAGTCGTGTTTCCTTCACCTGCAACTAGAGCGAAATCTTTCGGCAGATGTAAACCGTGTCTGTCCAGACATCAGTGTTCAAGGGACATTCTCCAAATTGAATGGAATGATTAATATTCAACAGTACAAGTTAATTCGAAGTTTTTTGAACAACAATATTGGGGAACAAACAGATGACATCTACATAAATTACCATAATAACAGCTGCACATCCATTGAGAGGCTATCGACAATTAACCTATTGCCAAAAAATGAAGTGTCAAAAACTGTATCGATTCTAATTTCGATTAGAATATTACTAGAAGACGTGTCGCTACTCCTTGCTTTAAACACTTCGCATAGCGCTGTGATAGAACCCTTGGCGTGCATCCACTTTGTAAAGTCCACTCTGGAAATCGACTTGTTCAGCGACGGTTCACAAGACATCGATTTGATATCAAGCAATATTCTCATCGTTGATGAAAGGAATGAAACCGATAAGAGCAATGAAAACGTGTTCAAGAACATATTGGAACCATCGAAAAAGGAAGTGCGTATCGAGAATTCCGTGCAGGTTGAAATCCATTGCAGGAAGAAAGCGAATCTAAGCAAATACACTATAATGCTCAATAACATGAGGGTGTTTGCCCTTCTCAGTTTTCTGGACCAATTAAAATCATACTTGCAAGAGGACTCACCGGCACCCGTTGTAAATACCGTGACAAGTCAGATTCCACAAAAGCCTCAGATTGACAACAGCATTTCCACGGAATACGTTGTAAATATCACAGATTCAGAGATCATATTTGCAGAGGAATGCAGTCGGCTAGACTCGAACGCAATAATTTTGAAGAGTACAACTGTCATTTGTTATAAGCCGAATAGTAATATTGTGCCCATATCCTTGGACATTAACCATTTGGAAATATTTTCCTGTACCCTAGACGCCGAAGAAGAAAGCGCTTTGTCCATAATCGATCCGTTCACTTTGATTATAGAACTGCGGAGTAACTGCTTGAACATTCTTATTCAGAAACACTTAAATATTCGGCTATCCTATGTGGACGTTAAGTTATTTTCCAGAATGGCTCGACTGTTGCCCGCACAAACATCGCGTTCGAAAAATGTTATATCAAAGGCTGACTCGGATCTGGAAAAGGTGGCTCCCCTCGTAGCAATGGGTTTCGAGCTTTCCGACTGTCTATATGCCATGCAAGTAAACAATTGGAAAATCAACGATGCAGCCCTTTGGCTATCTCATCAGAAACAGAACTCCTACCGAAATCCCGCACTGGAAATGAAAACCGCTGTGGTAGACGCTAGTCTCATATCCGTGTTTATAATTGACGATTGTATGGATGCCGATGTGCCGCTGCTGGAAGTTTCCCTCTCGAAGTTTCTGCTGAACTTCACTTTCAAAACCCAGGATCCCAATCCCAAGGAGACCAACATTCGTCACTATAGCCTGGGTAATATAGACACCGAAGCTTCCGTGAACTATTACAATCGTCGTCTCAGCGGCTGGGAACCGGTGGCGGAGACGTGGGAGTCCAACTTAAAGTGGAAGTACACCAAGGGTCACTTGGACAGTAAAAAAAGATTTGAGATTGGGGTATCTAGCAAGCAGATGCTCAAGTTAAATGTTACCTCCACATTCATAGAGCTTTTCAACATGGTTCTGAAGAACTGGACAAACGACTTCAATGACAATGGAGCCAAGAACTTTAGGCAGCGCTCTCCGTTTATTCCGTTTGCCCTGCAGAATCTCAGCGGAACACCTCTTCTTTTTAAACCGATTTATGCTCCCCTTGGGGATTTAACATGTTCCGATTTACACCAGTTTGAACTGATCAAGAACTGGTATTCTGTGCAGCCCAACGAAACCAAAACATTTGATTTCACCCAAAAGAGTAAACTGAGACACGTACACTCACACCAACTGAATTTACACCAGATTTTTGTGCAAATCCATGGATGGACACTAATTGGACCAATATCGGTGGACAAAGTTGGGGTGTTCTTCCGAACCACTAAGTTAGATTCGCAGTTCTTAACAAAAAGCAGGATAGTCTTCGATATCTCATTGATTGGATCTGCCCAGAAGCTGATAAAAGTGAAGTCCTCCCTGGGGGTGATTAACAAGATGGATCGGAACGTGTTCCTGAAGATGTCTTTAAAGAGCACTCATAGTGATGGACTCACCGCGATTAGTGTAATAAAACCCAACGACGAATTAACTTTACCACTGAAGTTCATCGAAGCATCGTTGCATGTGGCACATAATACAAGTGAAAGCGAGGCTTACGAGGACACTGGCTTTAGTAATGAGGAAATTTTGTGGAAAGAATGCGGCAAGGATGACACTCGACAGCTCCTCGTTGGCTATGACAATACCAAGAGTAAACTGTACACACTAGTAAACATAAGCAGGGAAATCTACCACTCTAAGGAACAAAATTTGCCGGGCCACAAGATAACTTTGTTGCCACCTTTGAAGATAAACAACATGCTCTGCTGCGACCTGATGTTCAAGATCCATGAGCAAGCCACCGGAAGAATAAATTCATCGGAGAGTGCAAATATTTACAACGTTAACATATGCCAGCCCCTGAACTTGAGCATCACTCTGGACAACTTTCAACTCTCCGGTCAACTTAAGATTCCCGTAAGCCACAAGGGTGTTATAGAGCCGAAATTGAAGTTGTTTGATATCAAGAAGAGGGAGTTGCACCTGCGCGTGTCTATACAATCGATCCAAGGCAAGGGCATGGAACTCTATATCAGTGCTCCTGTTTGGATAATCAACAAGACGGGCCTGCCCCTGATTTGTAAACAAGAAGGAACCAATAATACAGCGGCAGGACAGTTTGAGGAGCACGAGACTGCGCGGCAAGTGGCCCCCCTAATGTTTTCGTTTTCAGATCAGGAGGGATCACCAGCCCTAGTCCTACGATTGGGTAGTGCTTTTGGCTCTAACAATTTAGTAAGTTAACTAGATCTAGGAATTATTTATCACTTAACTTTTATTATCTATCTTTCAGTGGTGCAAAAGCTTTAGCACGCATAAGGATTTAGCTGACCGGGAACTGCGAGCCGAAAATACCAGGGGAAGCTATGCGATTGGCATTAGCGTTAGAAGGGGAAGAGGATTGTATGCTTGTACGACCTTCGTAACTCTGTCACCTAGATTCCATTTGCACAATCGGAGTGGCTACAAACTGGAGTTCATGCAACTGTGCGATATTGTTAACTATGTGAGTTGTAATGCTAACATTTAAATTAAATATCCGTTACATACAAGTTTTTATTGTTATTTCAGGACCGCCCCGATCCGCGTAAAATTATTTCAGCGCCTATAGATTGCAATTTCGCCTTCCATTGGCCCAACTGGGACCAAGAGCAGATTATTTGCGTGCGAATTCCGGAGATAGAGTGTTGCTGTTGGTCGAAGGGAATTCCCATAAATGATGTGCAGAGCTTGTATATCAATGTGCGAAACGAGTGGGGAGAAATGTTTTTCCTTCGACTGGAGATCATCTCAAAAGATGCCACTTTCATACTTTTATTTACGGACGCTCGCACCTTACCACCACCGATTCGAATTGACAATTGTTCGGAAGTCGTCATCAATTTCTCACAGCTGCGATCCAAGCCCGTTTGGATTACGCCAGTTAGACCACAGTCCTCCCTGTCTTACGTGATGGATGATCCCTTGGGAGCGCAGACTTTGCTGATGGAGGCGCCTGGCGGGAACATGATAGAGTTTCCAATCAACAACAAACACAATGTTAAGAAAACATTGACATACACCAACTTTATTTACATTGCATTTCATGGCACTTTCGAGCGATCAAATGAGGAGGAAAACGTACACAGACATTTGGTTTTGGGCGTACGTGGTAAGAAGGTTGTGATAGTGGAAAAGAACTCGGGAGATCGCTCCCAACTGTGGCTGATGAACTCAAATGGTCAGTTGGAACATGAAGGATCCACTCCACCCATTCAAACGAACGATGCGAATGCAGTGCGACTTGTTCTGGATTTGGAAAAAGCTCCGAATCCCATGGAGTTTACCAGTTTGGTAGTTCGAACACCCAATAAGCAAAGGGCTACCACGCAGACTTGGAGATTCGAAAATGGCCGACTAATGTGTCATGCCAATATGTGCGTTCAGGTAAGTGATCTTTTCACCATTTCTTTTTTAATTATTTATTAATAAATTCTACATTTAAGTCGCGTTTTGGAGAGAGTGGCTTGAAGCCCGACTATGAAGCAGTTGTGGGGCGAACTGAAAACAAGTCGCAGTCGAGTAAGAAATACATACCGATTGGACAGCATATTGTGGCACAGAAATTAAGGCCTGGATCGGGTCAACTGGAGCTTTCAACAAGAATGGATGGACCCATTTCCACGATCGAAATATGTGATATTAAAATTAAACAAAATTCAGTATTCCTTACACCCGATTTATTATGGATGCATGCTTCTCTGAACAATAGGCAAATTACGGATAACGGAAAAGTAGCATTCGTCCATGAGTATCTGGTAAGTAATACTAAGAAATAACTTGAATATAACAAAATTTAAATTTTTAACAACTTACTTTCAGATTAATATAGAGCTCGTTAAAGGAATCGGTATTTCATTCATAGCTCGAAAGCCTTGCGAGGAAATTATGTTTATAAGCCTTGACCACATCCATTGTGATATAGTGCAAAGTGGGTTGGAGAATTCTTTAGATCTGAACATCTCGTATATACAAATCGATAATCAGTTGTTGGATGCGGCGAGTCCGATAGCGTTACATACGCAAACTTCGAATGACCAGGACCCAACGAAAAATGCAGTCGTGCTAAAGTTTAAAATGCTACCTTGCCCCAACAAGAACGCGATCATATTTAAGTACTTAACGCTGGACCTGAAGCCCCTAACTGCGAATCTGGAGGAGAAGCTTATTCTAAAAGTGGCCTCATTTCTGGGATATGGCAAAATCAACCGACAGAACTTAAGTGTGCAATACCAATTTGAAAACTCTGAGGATAAGCCCATTCTGCAGGATATGAAGAGATTCTATTTTGAGAATTTAAGCATTGGCGCAACACAGGTATGTTTAATAAAAGGGTATCTTTTGATCTTATAATGATGAAATTTCTCAATAAAGGTTCGACTCTCAGCATTCACTTCATCCAAGCTGCCGGTGGAACTGCACGAAACGAAAAAGGCACTTGGACTCACTTTAATCAAATTCGAAGATGCCTGCATTGAGCTAGACAGGTACTCCGATAGATTGCACTTCGAGACGATGGATGTTTACCTGAAGGAAATGAAAAAGCACTACATAAACCAAGTGAAATGGCATGCGGCTGCCATTTTGGGCAGTGTCGATTTCCTTGGAAATCCACTGGGCTTTGCCAACGATCTTTCTGAAGGAGTTTCCGGTCTGATTTTTGAGGGCTCCGTCAAGAGTCTGGTGAAAAATGTTACGCATGGCATATCAAACTCGACGGCAAAGCTAACGGAAACGCTGTCCGACAGTCTGGGGAAAGTTGTGCTGGATGACCACGACAATGAGACGAGACAACGAATCTTGGAACTCCAAACCAATACATCCGGAGGGCACCTTGCAGCGGGTCTGAAAGGTCTCGGCTTCGGGTTGCTGGGCGGAGTAACGAGTATAGTTAGACATACTTACGATGGTGCCCAAGCGGATGGCGTGCCTGGCTTCCTAAGTGGACTGGGCAAGGGATTGGTGGGCACAGTGACAAAACCAATCATTGGAGTGTTGGACCTGGCTTCGGAAACTGCAAGTGCGGTCAGAGAAACCAGCCGGGATAGTCACAGAAACGCTCCAGACAGGAAAAGGCTTCCCAGATGTGTGACTGGTGCTCCGGGCGGTCTTCTACCTTTGTACTCCAATCGTCAAAGCAAAGGACAACAATATCTTTACCTTATCAATCAAAAAAACTTTTCGGAAAAGATCATTTCATACGAAGCGAATCTTTGGAACGATAAAGAGGCTAGATTGCGCCTGCTGGTTTCTACCGAATACGTACGAATATTTTCATTGAGCGACGGCATCCCAACTATTATGTTTGATTGTCATGTAAGTGAGATACTATCGTGCCATCCTGTGGTGACGAATGTGGGCACGACGCCATCGACGAGTAGTAGGGCGTCAGCGAGCCACTACATTGAGATATCCACAAATCGTCCGAAAGTTACCAGGCCGAGGATACGCTGTCGATCTGAGGAAGTTGCAGAGGCTGCATCAAGATGCGTAAGTGAAACTTCCCCAAGATACATATAAGCATATTACTTTATTTACTTTTACAAATTTTGAAATGATTATCACATATATTTCATACTTGTTTCTTTTAGATAAACTACGCTAAAAGTGTCTTTGATGAACGTGAACATGCCGTTTTATAAAATGCAATAAGCCGGTTCGTGATAATAAACCTAAACCTTTTGACAACAAGTTTTACATTTTATTTTCTTTGGCAATAGATGCTATTTTATTTTCCAATTAGTAAGCAAAATAAACACTTTAGAATTTGTAAACCCATATTTTATGAATGCTAGGTAAATGGGCATTTCGAAAAAACTGGTTAAATAAATACCGAAGATCCAAAAGTGATCAAAATGGAATCATTAACCGAATAATATTACGGATGCATTTTCGGATGAAATGACCGTAGTTTACATATATTATTTGTCATGTCGTGCACTAATAAAAAAATAATGTTTGTAAAGTTAGTAAGGTTTAAAAATATGTTAATTAATAATCCGCGTTTTTGTAATGCTCTTTCCTAAACGCCGAGAGTTTTAGTCGCTGCATTTGAAGAGCTTGTTCGGTTTCGAGTACTTTAACATGGATTTCCATTTCCATCGTTTTAATTTGTGATGGCGTTAGTTTGGAAAGTTCTATTTCACTTTGCTGTTCCAGTTGAGAGTTGCAATCCTTAACGGTGGCCACGAGAGTTCCTGTAGCCTGTGTTACACTTCGCGAGGCCTTCGTTAAGTCGGATAACTTTTGACTATTACGTTCCGCCTTGACTTTGCTCGCTATAACCATTTGGGTTGTGCAGGCCGCGATTTCTTGGGCGGCCACTATTAGTTCAAAGTTTTTACCAGACTCACTTTCAATGGCTTTGTTCGCAGCCTCCACCAGATAATTGGCTGCCTTCGCCACCATTTTCGAAGCGGATATCAAGCCATCCGACCACTGACTATTTCGCCTATAGAACTCATTGGCACTGGCATTACCTGAAATATTAAAAAACAGTTTGTAAACTTCTGCGGATACTAGTATATTATTTTGTAACTACCTTTTTGGGATGCCACAATTTCGTGTTGCAGAAGACGTGATTTTTGGATTAAAGCCTTGACACATTCCATCAGTGTTGTACATGCGTCCACAATTTTTCCGTTCACCTCCAGATTGGTTTTGTTGTCCTTCTCTCGAGCCTTAGCGAGTAAATGTGTTATCTTTGAGGCTGCATCATCAATGGCAGCATCCATTACGCGAAGCTCTATCTCGAGAAGCTTGTCCAAATCAATCTTTTGCTCAAAGGAGGCCTTTATTTTCTCAATTAACTTTCGAACATCCTTTAGCTTTGTTTCTATATCAGATATGATATGTAGCCTTTCCTGATCTTTTGTTTCATTGTTTAACCAATATTGAAACAATTGACAGACATCTGTACATATCAAGGATGTTTTCGTGAAAATCTCTAAGGATAAACAATAAACATTTTTTTAAACCGATAAATTTTTATGAGATGGTTTTTAAACTTACCCTGACCCGTCTCAATTGCTGTGGTTGTTTTGTAGATAACATCACACTGATCGTATAACTTTATAAATACGTAGCCCAAATACATAACATCCTTCATTCCTTCTGTTGAAGCTGTATAGCTTGCAGCGGATGAGGTATTAAACTTATTTAACAGAATATCCATTTCACTTATTATGCTTGGAACCGCATCCAATGGTTGTTGTTCCGAACCGCTTAACTTTGAGTTGCAGATCTCTTTCACAGTTTTGATTACCAATTTTCGGAGTTCGCTTAAATCGGTGCTACAGGATCGATACGAACTTGTAACGGATTCAATTTGTTGTGTTGCTTGGGATAGTTTGTCCTCAACAATGGTGAGTTTGCCTTGCAAATCATCATTACGTTGACTAACTAAAATGTTGTCCTGCCTTAGTTGATTTACAACTTCCTGGGATTGCTGTTGATCAAACAATGTTACTACCTTTTTATAAAAATTGTTTTTTATTTACTTACCTGCAGTGCAGACTCCTTTTGCTCCAAGTTAGTTATTTTTTCTTGCAATTGAGCATTTATTACATCGCTGTTGTTTTTGTGCTCCAGATTCAATTTCTCGATTTTAGTTAAAAGCAATGCCTTTTCCGCTTCAAAGGCTTTTAGATTGTTTTCAATTTCAGTGGTCTTCAAGCTAATTTGGTTTTCGGCGGTGGTGAGCTTAATCTTTGTTTCATTAAAATCTTTATCTCTCTGCTCTAAGTTACTTATCGTTTGTTGCAGTTGAGCGTTTTGAGCATCAATACTGCTTTTACTTTCGACATTTTGTAGCTCAATCTTGGTCAAAAGCGCTGCCTTTTCCGCTTCAAAAGCTTTTGAAATATTTTCTATTTCTAGGCTCTTTGCATTTATTTGGCTTTCGGCGTTGGATAGTTTTTCCTTGGTGTCATTAAGAGTGGCATTAAGTTCCTCGATTTTTAAACAATTTAGCCGCAAGTTTTCAGAGGTGGAATTAATATCTAGTTCTTGAATCTCCTTTTGTTTAACCACATCATCGAACTTCTCCCTTATTTCGTTTTTGGTCACTTCGAGTTGAAATAATTTCTCCTTGTGCTCTTCTATTTGTTTTTGCAGAGATAAGTTAACTTTCTCTTTTTCCTCAACGTTTCCTTTAATTTTGGAAATTTCGTTGGTAAGTTCTTTTGTTTCCAACAAAAGCTGTGAATTTACTTGTTTCTCTTTATTTAGGGATTTATTGCAATCACTTTGCTGAAAATAATGGCTTTGTAAAAAGTAAACTGAAAATATTGTCATTACTCATACCTCTCTTAATAACTGAATGTGCTCATCCCGAATTTTCGTGTAAAGTGCTTTGAGTTTATTGAATTTTTCCGAGGATAGCTTGTGCTTTTCCTCTTCCTCCATAGCTTTTTCTAAAAAAAAGGTATTTTTATTTGGCAACCTTCTATATTGAAAAGTAACTTACGTAGGAGGATTGGGTTCTGGTTAAGCTGCATCTCAAGATCATCGTTTTGCATCCGGAAGGTAGCACACATTTCTCTCGCCAAAACCAGATCATTTGATAGGACAGTATTGGTTTGTTGCAACTCCTGAACGTCGTGTCTGTAACTTTGTTGCAGTTCATCAAAGTTCTTTTGCAAAGCAACTAATTTAAACGAAAGTTCCTCAATGCCAGCCTCTTTTTCACTTATGATACCCTCCAGCATGCTTAACTGCTGTTGGGCTTGACTAAAAGCTTCCGATTCGTGATTGTTGGTATCCACAAGATCCTCGACAACCGGATCGGGCTCCTGCGGAACGTGGACAACGGGCGGTACATAGCTGGTGAAATCGTTTTGGGATTTAAAGTTGGGACTTGAGTCCGGCAATTCCGGGACTGTTATTAAGTCCTTAAAATACTGAAGCGGTCGTACGTTGTTGTAGAAACTCTTCAACTTTAGAAAGAGGCCATGAAAACGATCTCTGTGACCGGAGACAACATCGTATGGTACTCCATCGTGAAGTTTAAACATTAATCGAACGCTTAAATCGTACAGAGCATTTGAATCCTGGATAAGGCAAACTATAGGAGCTAATCTACATTGCCCTTGCGGTGTCATCGACGACATTCTGTATTTTTCCATGGAAGAAAATATTGTTAACTGCAGCGCAATGATATCCTCCAAGTAGTCGAAAATTTCCACGCATAGTTGAAAGCTGAAATCATACATTTTTAGTACAATATTGTCGAAATTGTATAATTTTAAAGCCTAGCTTACCAGTAATTTAAATCCCTATCGACTGCAATGAAAAGTTCCGTAAACGAAATGTTCAGGGTTCCGGGGAACATTCGATTTTTGTCGTGGAAATTTAACTTTGTGGCCAGCAGCTTGCTGTACGCCTGTATACAGCATCCAATGTCATCTTGGAGGAGCCCCCACATTTTCCCCACTTCCAGGATCATCTTCTTGTGGCTCTGCGAGTGCCTTATGGAACTTTCGTGGGCCTCTCTCAAGACTTTGTGCAGCAGATGCGAAAACTTCCAGGCGGTAAATCTGTTCTGCATCAAAGGCTGCCGGGATATAATCATCCAGAATGTTTTGGCCTCCTTGGCCTTGTGGATCATAATAATAATGGAGCGGGCATGTTTGGTTTTGAGTGGCGCTTCCAGGCCATTTAAAGCTTTAGATACGCTGATGTTCTGGAATGGAAAGTCGAAATATTAAAACAATATTTGCATTCAACAAAGTGTTATCACCATTTATTAAGACTTGTAGGAGTTATCTAGAGAAACATGTGTGGAACTTCATTCAATTCAATGAATTTCTGACTCAGATGATATGAAGGGTTTTGGCGGCCGATAGCTGAACTATTTTTTATTGGAATTTCAGCCGTCAGTAGTGATTCACTGATCGGCAGTATGATTCGGTCTTAGAGGGGCTATCAAACAACATTGGGAATTTGGTGGCAAACATTTTATAGCTTGAACGAACAATGAAACACTTGATTATACAGAACTCTTCTTGCTGATAAATATGAGAGCCATATGTTTTATACGAAAAAACTTCTTTAATCTTAGATATGCATTCTAAAGATTATAAAAACACCTTATCTTGCTGAAATTTAACTCGGTAATCACAAAGTTTGAGGCTCCTTTGTTTGCAGTTTGAAAGACCGACAAAAGTTGATGTAGTTCACACAGTATTCACATTCATTGCAGTTTCTAGTTTTCTGGGTCACCGCCATCCGCAGAGGAGAAACTTCGAATTAGCATGTATGGTCTCTATGATGTTGCAAATCGAGCGAAAACACAGTGATATTTGGAGCTCCTCTACACAATCTAGTTCAAGGCTGACTTCTGGCTTAGAGTGAAATGTTTATGCAAATTCAAAGGCGTCTGAAGGTGTGTCTAAACATTTGCAAGTATCCGCTCATTTACACTATGACAACACCCGCATTCCAAAGTATGCACTTGTACACATATAAACTTGTACAGATCTTCGTGGCGGTAGAAGTGGGGATCCTCGGGTTTACGTACCAATTGGTAGAACTCCTTCTCGGCGTGAGTTGCCATTGTTTACTGACGATTCTCGGCGGACTTGCTGAACAAATTCGAATCATTCGCACCGCGATATGTGTGCATTAGAGCAGCGAAGACATTGGGATCGGGAGTTATCTTATCTTATCAACAATGTTGCCCATTGTTTTCGTATTGGCCACATTCATATTCATTCGGAACTGCGTGTGCGTGTATTCACAAGTCCACAAGTGTAAGTTAAAATTAGTCATATAAACAAATGTTGTTTTCGTGATATATAGAGATGACAACGGGGAAACCGATATACGGGCTTTGCACTATCGATGTTTTTATCCCAACGTAGAACTTTCACATCACTACTCGGGCGCCAAATACAATATTGTTATAATATAAATAATAATAATACATATACTATAGTGTAATATTATTAATATTATTAATTCAAAATAATAAATATGAACCTTCTGTTGGTAATAGTTTGAAACTCTCGAAAATAAAATTGAACTTAGTAACCTACACAAAAAAAATGTATACAAGTACCCAGTCGGGAATGACTGCATTCCAGGACCCGTTCTTTAATTATGAAATGTTCTTCATTAGTGAATTGTGAAAATAAATAAAAAAAAAAATTTCAACTGTTGTTATTTTTATAAATAACAATCTTTATTAATATTTGTATAATAGTTTTATAATTTTCATAATATTGAAAAAGCATAATAATAATATTTTATAATAATATCAATTCAGAATAATATTAATAATAAGAATACAAATCTTCCTTCAGAATAATAATAACAATATAAATAATAATAATATTAGTAGTAATAATTATAACAAAAACAAGGAAGAACGCTATAGTCGAGTACCTCGACTATCAGATACCCGTTACTAAGCTAAAGCGAGATTGAAAGGCGCCACCTTCCCGCGATCTCAATATATGGTTATGTGGGCGGTAGACTGATTTAAGCGTTATGGGCGTTAGAGTGAGCGTGGCAAACTTTTGTTTGGGTCAACCGATAGGTATTGACGAGACTAATACATTTCAGTTCAAATTTATCTAGCATGAAAATTGTGGGCGCCACAGGTTTGGGCGGCTTGTGGGCGTTAGAGTGGGCGTGGCATATTCGCGTAACAAACTTGCGCTGCGTACTAGGATACGGAATCTAAATCTGAAATCCCCATTCTATATCTTTGATAGTTTCCGAGGTATCCGCATTCATATTTACGTTTTTTTGAAGTTTGTGGGCGGTTTGTGGGCGTTAAAGTGGGCGTGGCAAACTTTTTATTGGGTCAATCGATAGGTACTGATGAGAACAACACATTTCAGTTAACATTTTTATTCTGCTGAAACAAATCTGCATGCAGAATACCAATAGCCTAGCTCTTATAGTTTCCAAGATCTCAGCGTTCATCCGGACAGACGGACAGACGGACATGGCTAGATCGACTCGGCTAGTGATCCTGACCAAGAATATAAATACTTAATGGGGTCGGAAAAGCTTCCTCCTGCCTGTTACATACTTTCCGACGAATATAGTATACATTTTTACTCTACGAGTAACGGGTATAATAATAAATACAAAATAAAGCACAAAGCTTGTTTGATTTGTCTTCTGAAGATTATCTCCGTGCGCAGATACAATGTCGTTTGTAGAAGGGCGGATATATGTCTCGCGGAAAATTGTATAAGTTAAATTGACCAACACGGATAGTAACAAAACTGTAAGAAAATGGAACTATTTAACATTTTGAAGTGTATTTTATTTTGGCTTTGTTTACTACTTACTAAAACCACCTAAAAAGAATGGTTGAACACAAATATAAATGTACTACTACATATTCATTTTAAATTGATTGGAAAAACTATTCGTTTATTTTAATTTAGTAATCAAATTTGGTATTCCGATTGGTCGTAGTCATCCAGTTTTACACTTTGGTGCGGGCGGAACAACGAAGGGTGACTTTGAAGCTCAGATGGGTATTGGTTCTGCGCCGGAATAAAGGGACGATTGATGTCTGGAGCGGATCCCATAACCAGCTGCTGTTGAAATTGATTGCTATATGGGCAAGCTGTGTGTCTGAAAAAAGGCTGCTGTTGTGCCTGAAGAAATTCGGGTATCAAAGGCGGCGGCTGAAAGTTTGAATCCATTCGCGTTATATTATATTTATTAACGGTCTGATCATAGAATCCCTCCGGAAGGATTCGTATGTTTTCTTTCAAAGTTTGGGAATAGTAGCCAGAATTTTGAAGCCCATTGGAACTTACAGCAGGATTATGTACAGGCTCCTGAAAATGATGGTATATACTATTAGTTGGCTGATAGGGGTTCCTTGGATGGTGATGCTGCTGAAATGGAGAATTCATCACGGGGGCTGAGGCTGGAGATTTAATAATACTCCACTGATCCCGTGGATCTATTAGATAATTTTCATCAAAAGTAGTCCTATATTGTGGGGCACTCATAGATGTTTGTGGTTGTATAGAATGCTCTGTTGGCTTTGAAACTATAAATCCTTGGTGCAGATTCGGAGGAACCCCCGTATATTGCTGAGGACGGAAGTTGCAAGGAGGTCGTCCGCAGGCTTGCAATAAATTTTCCCTGTTGCAGGGCGTTCTTGTCTCGATAAGAACGGTGTTTTCAAAGCCC
Organism: Drosophila subpulchrella; assembly: GCF_014743375.2. Classification (NCBI taxonomy): domain Eukaryota; kingdom Metazoa; phylum Arthropoda; class Insecta; order Diptera; family Drosophilidae; genus Drosophila; species Drosophila subpulchrella. The sequence goes on along the minus strand of NC_050612.1, from coordinate 6,559,695 downwards.
GTAACCTGGCTTCTGATCCTCGCACTTTGAGATTCTCGAAGTTTTCGTGGTTGCATTAGAGTCACCGTTTGCAGAGTTTCCACATCAGTCGATCTCACCGTACCATTTGAGCGATCAATGGATTTGTTTACACTAGGTGCATCCAAGGGAATTACTACATTCGGAGTTCGATCTGGCTCAGTCCAAGTTAAGCCGGGGGTACTTGATTGGGCAACGCCAGTACTACGTAAACTTTGGAGACTATCTTGGTTATTCCGGTCACTTCTATACCCATTTGGGCTATAAGACTGATTTTTTCTTAATTGTTTATTCTTATGTTCGAATAGTAATTGTTGGCTGTCTTCAAGATGCCGGCTATTCAAAGCACATCTAATCGATTTAGAGTGACAGGGAGAATCATTTGAGTCATTTTTCAGACCTGTAAGTCTAGTGTAAGATGGATTTCCTGGGGTCTTAGGTCTACCCCTACTTTCTACAGATGCATTAGATTGGGATGGAGGTGAATGGCGAGATGAAGAAGCAGAACTATCCCAAAAGGTCTTGCGCTGACACATGCGGGACTCTGGATAACTTAATTGTTTTATATTCTGAATATTATTATTTCGATGTGTCCCAGTGCTTGTGGGTTTTTGTCTACTATATTTTGTTTTAACAGAAGAAGAAGTTGTAGGATAATTATCTTCCGACCGGCTAAAAGAAGTATTCGAGTTTCTTTCCCTAGGAGTTTTAATTTTTTTCCCATATACTAAATTTTGAGGAGGAACGCGACTTGTTTTTGGTGCCACTTGAAATTGTTTGGGTTTAGGCTTAGTAAAGTTCCCCCCTTGATCTCTCCTGAAAAAAGAATTATTGATAAATGTACTCAAAATTAATAGGCCATATTTTACCATTCGTTCGGTCGGGAAAGATTAAAAAGCTCCCTCTCATTTATACGATAAGGAACGGGCACTAAGGGTGTGTTATCTCTAGAAATAAAGATATTTATATTATATGTCTTTATTTATTTATCGTTCCTACCTTTCTTGTTCTTGAGGTGAAATTTCAAAGTCAATTGGACACTGATTGTTTCTGGGAATAATGGTAATATCCTGAACTTGATTAAGAAGCCGTTCTTGCTCCCTGAGCTGCTTTAAAATGTCGGCATTGATACTATAATCCGGAGTTTTACACGGACAACACCCTGTATTTAAAGTTTCCTTGTCATCCATTACCAGAACACATTCATTCGATTCGCTTTCGCAAGTTTCATCCTGAAGCACAAGTACGTTTTCAGGATATGTGGTGTATTCTTTGCAATTTTCCTTTCTCGATATAAACGTTGCGTATTGTGGCGTCTGATTCCTGTGGGAGCATTGAAGTATCCAACATTCAGGAGCTGATTGTGAGCGCTGCTTGTAATACAATTCGCTATTTTCATTACGACATTGATAAGGAATATGGTTTAATTGATGTTTAAACTCGCTTTCTGAGGTCTCAGGCACAATCCCCTCAGAATACTCGTGCATCTCACAGTAAGATCTATACTCTCTGTTGTTTGAATAGTTTCCTAAGGTACTTATTTCATCCGAGTTCCTAGTGATATTACTCCAACCTTCCTTAATGTCATTCATTCCCTGGTCAACACTGAATGATTCTGTCAACTTTTCCTGCTCAGTCTCGAGTTTTTTTGAATTCTTGCTCATGTCTGCAAAGTTCGTTTTATTTCTTCGATATGGATTATCAACTCTCTGTTCTTCGTGTGTATGTTCTCTTTCCTGTCGGGAAGTTCCTGCCTCAGAAGATAATTGCTCTGAATTTGTACTGATATTACTTCCGCATTTATCACAGTTATCATAGTCTACTTCTATCTTACATATTGTATCATTTTTACAAGTTTGAGTAAAATAAGTCGAGTCTTCGGGAACAGTTTCGCCGCCGGAACTCATACGATTACTTCTTTGTTTATTTTTTTTATTTCTGCTTGGTTTTCTATGCGAAATTTGTTTCTTTGATTTAGCACCTTCTAAGGATTTATCTGATTTCGAACTATACTCATGAGCATTTGAATTTATAATTTTAGGAGTCCTATGAGATTCTTTTGATGATGAAATGGACTCGTTGCTGCTAATATTTGAGAGCCCTTTTTGAGAGGAGTTTTCTGAGACTTGAAGGTTGGTTAAAGATTCTGGATAATTCTCCCCATCACTGGGATTATTTGGTTGAGTCTTGGGTTGAGGCTTACTTTTTTCGCTGCTTAAAGGTCTATCATGGACGTGGTATTGAGGATATTCCTCTTTAGGCAAGCTGTTTTCTTTTAATTTATTATCTTGCAATATTTGTTTAGGCTGTTCCGGTACGCGTTTCAAACTAGTCATCTTACCATCTGTACCGACATGTAATATTGGGTGTTGAGGATGGCTTGAACTAGGATTGATATCCTGATTATTATTTTCTGGCAACTCATTTCCTTGGATAGTATTGATAGGTTTTGATTTGATATCAACGTCGTCCTCTTTAAATGTAGTTGTAGGATGTATATGGCTTTCATTTCCTTGTTGTTGCTGTTGAGGTTTCCTAGGATTTTGCCTCGACTTATGAGATCTGTTCAGGCAGTGACACTGGCACACTGAGCAGGGAATCACTATTCTTGTACATTTATGAAGAACATGTGAGAGCCTACAAACACAAATGGCTGACTTTGAAACTGGTTCGTGAGCATAATTTAAATCCTTTTCTTTCTCAGCAATCCTTGGCTCCTCTGAATCTGTAACCTCCCGACTTAAATTAGAAATTGTTTTCTTTTTCTTGTGTGATTTTTTTGGAGATTTTAAGGAAGCTGTTGAAGGTGCAGAGTCCGACTTTGTCTGAGTTGTAGGTAAATTTTTATGAATATCTTTTTTCGCAACCTCAGGTTTTGGTTGCGCCAATATGTTTAAGGAAGTCGTCGGTGAAATTTTCTGGATACTTTCGGGCTTAGACATTTGCAGATTCTCATTTTTATCAATTTGCTCTTGAGGAGTGCCTATTGAAGCAGAGTTATTTATCTTTTCCATATCAGTTTTATTTGTATGCTTCTCAATACTTTTAACACTTGTAGACTTCTCTGCAAAGCAGCGATAAATGCTTTTCTCTTGGTTTTCAGCAGATTTGTCAGCTAGTTGGTTTCTGATTTGTTCCAGGCAGCATAAAACAGGATCGGATTCTTCTCCAATAGTTTGAGTGGATATCTCACACGGACAGTGCTTTCTCCCTCGTCTACAGCATTTCTTCTTTGAGAATTTGATTGCCTTGGAGCACGATGTATCCGATTCTGGATCTGGTGAAGGTAGAGCAGGACACATTGTGAATTGAAACGGACATTCCGTTTTTCTATCTTTTTGAAACTTTCTGGTCGGGACAAGGGCTTTAAATATCTGAAAATTCCTATTGCCTGAATATGACTGGGGACCAAACAGATTTTTCATACTAATAGGAAACGGAATATTTACACGAAATGGTACATTGCATTCGAACCTATGGGATTCAAAGAGCTTCGTTAAAACAAAAGTTGAACCAGTTAAGCATACTCACCAAATACCATCATCATCAGGGCATTGCTCAACATTTCCAGCTGTTGACCTTGCAATACTCTTTTTAACTATTACTTTTTTACGTTTCGGCTTGGCCTTTACAAGAGCTCTCTGATCTGTCTCCAATTCTGGTATCAGCTTGGGACCTTTTTTGTTCTTTTTGTTTAGGTCTGAAGGTCTTCTAAAACTTTGAGATACCATTTTTGGATATAGCTTCATCGTTGAGCATGCAGAGGAATTTGAGTTAACGGCAGACATCAGTTCTTCTACCTTAGTTGTAAATTTATATGTTAAAAGAATCTTAAGAACTTGGGTTTACGGAAAAATACCTTTTTTCTTTGGCTTCCTTGGCTTGTCAAAGAGTTACTAAGAGAACAAATCCCTTTATACGCCTTTTTACCTTTAAGCCCTACATGATTATTTGATTTTGGTTTATTCCATTTTAACATTACCTGTTCGAGGAGTAACTTTTCCAGGTACAGGGTTTACTTTTGCTAAGGCTTGGCATTTTTGATCCTTCATTTCCATCGATGAATCCCCAAATCGCTCCATGGTTGTATCCCTCTTACAAAAGCACGAATTCAATTTGTGGTGACAGCATAAATAGTTATGTCTCTGAGAACCGCCGTACATTTGATTAAAATTACAAATTCCTTGATTAAAGCAAAGGCATGAGGAATGGCTTCTCCTCTGACTATATCTTTAATATAAAAATCTGTAATTTGAACTAAATGGGGCAAGTGAGTCTCAGCTTCCTGGTGCCTAAAAGTTGGAAAAACTTTGAATTTATATGTATAGGAAATTCCGAATCTCTACCAGCTGACAAAAAACTCAAGTTCTAACCTTTAAAATCGAAACTTTATTTGAGGCGAGTTTTTGCCTTCATCGATTGCCCTCAATTTTAAACGGAAGAATTGCACAATTATGTGTGTACATCTGGAGACCTCTATTCGTAAGGTATCTTAACTTGATGGGACATTCATATTGACTGATCAAGGTAAGTTGCGCTACAAATGTTGCAGTGTCCAAACGAAACCTTCAGCGTGGCCAACATCGCGGCATCATGAATCGCATTTGGGCATATCGTTGGCAACAACAACTGGGACAGAATTGTGGGGCACAGGAACACTTATTGGATTGGGACGGTTGACCAGATCTCATGGGTTGTTGCTGCTGCTGTTGCTGGCAGGATAATCGCTGCTGCTGCTGCTGCTTCTGCTGACAAGGAGGAGGTTTCTGTGGCGGGAAGGGCGGAGCTCTATATTGCTGTTGGATCTGCGGACAAGGAACCATTTGCTGTTGGATCTGCTGACAAGGAACCATTTGCTGGGGCATAAAAGACGCTGGCTGTTGCTGCTGACAGGGAAATTGCTGAGGATCTGGCTCGAAGTATGTATTTGGATTTGGCATCGGCATCGGCACTGGCACAGGATACAGGCCAAACTGCATGGGATCCGGTGAGTTTTGAGAAGCTGAATGCTCGGACCATATCGCATTTGACTTGGTGGATCCCGAGACTTGGCAGGGAAAGGATGGCTGCTGGTCTGCGGACTGCATGGAAAACTCCTGACAGCTAACGCGATCCTCTTCACCACCGTTCTGCCCCATTTCATCGGGGATAGCAACGCCTGCATCCTGATCCTCGGTAAAGGAACCTAGGAACTGGGTTTCTGGCGCCCAACCAGGAGCATCGGAGGCATTCTGGGTGAGCACATGCATCTGCCTCACTCTGGTGGCTCCACAGGCGCTATTCAGCTGGAGCTGCACTTGGGCAATCTGCGCCTGGGCCTCCAGCATCTGTTTCTTCAGCTCCTCGGCCAGCATTTCGGTGAGGCAATAGTTGTTCTCCTCTATGGGTTGCTGTTGTGCCACTGGTTGTTGCTGCATCTGTGGCTGCATCTGCATTGTTGGTTGCACTTGTTCTGAAGGATTGCTTTGCTGAGTTGGTTGTTGCAATTGCGGAAGAATTGCTTGCACTGACTGCTTCTGAGTGTAAACAAACGAATTGCTGGATTGATTTTGATCCGGGCACTTGAGACAACTTCTTTGTTTCGCCGGGGCATTGGGACAGAGTGAATTTCGGCCACAATTCCTTTGTTGTTGCTGAAAGCAGGGTTGCTGTTGTGGAAAGCTGGGTTGTTGCTGCTGCAAGCTAGGTTGTTGCTGCTGAATATTTGTTTGTTGCTGATGGAAATTTGGTTGTTGCTGCTGAAAGCAGGGCTGTTGCTGCTGAAAACATGGCTGTTGTTGCTGAAAACATGGTTGCTGCTGCTGAAAGCAAGGTTGCTGCTGCTGAAAGCAAGTTTGTTGCTGCTGAAAGCAAGGTTGTTGCTGCTGAAAGCAGGGTTGCTGCTGCTGAAAGCAAGGTTGCTGCTGCTGAAAGCAAGGTTGTTGCTGCTGGAAGCAATTTGGTTGCCGCCTTACCGAAGATCCAAAGCAATTTGCATGCCTGTTTTGTTGTGGACAACCATTGCACTTATTGCACCTCGGAATCGCCGGCATATTATCCTCCTCACAGTCGATGCTCAGAAAGTGAGCCTCGGTCACCTCGCAGGCGGTGACAATTTCCGCCTCGCCCATAACTTGCTGCTCCTCATCGCAGATAGTAACGATATTTCCGCAATTGGGGACTGCGGACTTGAACCACTGATACGAGCCAGGTCGATGACGCGTGGGATATTCCCCCCGAAAGCAGGGAATTATCTTTGAGTTGGCCGCACACTCTGGTTGCTGTTGATCCGGTTCCTTGGCGGCCTGATCCTCTTCTATTTTTGAGTTTGAGACTTCTTGACTACTCTTATTTAAGTTGTCCAGGCTATTCCGCTGTGAATTCTCCTGGGTTTCGGGTTTACTATTCACCTGGGTTTCCGGTTTGGAATCCTCCAGGGTTTCTGGCTTTGCATTCCCCCCGCTTTCATCCTCTGCTTCCTTGACATCTTGGTGCATACTAGATACCTTGGATGGTATCTTTTCGAACTCCTCTTCTCGGGATCTGGCGGTCGCTGCTCCCGTCACCAACTCTGGTATCCTGTCGAACTCCTCTTCTCTGGTCTTGGCCTTGAATGATGGCGACTCACTGCGGCGCTTAACAGCGGCCATTACTGACTGCTGTCCACTTCTTCCCAAGCCAACGACCCTTGGAAGGGGTCGGTCCCCTTCTAGCACTTGCTTAACCGGCATTCCCGCCTGCAATCTAAGCGGTGCCCTGGTCCTGATCGGTGGTTCTGACTCCGGAGTACCTAAAGATCTGCAGGCACTAACTTGCCGGCGACGACGTTGAGTGGGTGGGCAGGATGACCGTGATCGCGCGGGCTCCGCCCCAGAAGGTAAACTCTGAACCAGGGTTCGCAGCAGGTGCTGTCCGATTCGGTTAGTCGTTTGCTCCGGTGTTAAGTCGAATTTGGGTGTCGTAGTCCTCCTCGGGGGGCTGGCATGACGCCAATAGGGACTGGGCCTGGTGGGCCGAACCTCGCCGTTGGTCATTTTATCGCTCTCTTAAATCATGCGAGAATTTCAAGTCAATTATACAATACTTCCGTTTAAACTTGCTTTCTGGCGTGACATAGAATTTTGTAATGTCACTTTTTGAAAGTTTAAAACCAAAAACAGCGATATTGGAATAGATGTCCAAAGTTTTCCCACTAAAACCAAAGAAATTCTTAAGGAATGTTTTTTAAAGTTTTCTTTTTGGCTTGTTCCTACATTATAGCTTTTGGCACCTTCTTAAAAGCATTGCTTAACCAATTCTGATCTTGAAAAACGTGTAACAAAATAGTCTTATTGTAAGACATCAAAAATAAGTGAAGCTACTTTTTTATAATTTTGACTATAAATGTTGCTTTGTGAATTCCACGTAATTGGCCATGAGTGAATGTGGAATTTTGAACGGGAGGAGGAGATTAAGGCCACACTTGTACGTACAAAATGTGCGATCCATGTCGATGTTTAAGGAGGTGCATCAGCTGCCATGGCGGGTAACTGTAATATAATGGTTCCTATCTTTATCGACTAACTCTTTTATCTTCAGATGCTGTCCCATACCTAGTTGCTGTGCGCGACCTTGTCCTATTAATACGCGGAATTGTCGCGTGGTGTTTCCCGGGGAGTATCAAAAGTTCTCGGACATGGTGCCACCCAGTTTTCTTCAGAAACAGCCAAAGCCACCGAAAAGAAAGAAACGTTCAAAGAGTTGCACACCATGTGTAGAGCGATGTAAGGAGCCGTGTGCGGATATTTGTAAGGAAACGAGTGAAGATTGTGAAAAAGAAAAGGATGGAAATGAACAGCAAAATCCTGAAGAATTCGGGCAAGGTAATGATGCAGGATATGGATATGGAGCTCCTGCTGTAGGATTTCAGGGAGTTCCAGGGGCTGGCTTTGGTTTTCAGCCGGGACAACCCACTATTATACCGTGTTATGGAACCTACGGTCCGGCAGGAAATGCCATGATTTTTGGAATTCCGCCACCCACTCAATATGGAAACTTTGGAGTTCCCGGTCCCATGGTTTTACCAGTAGCTCAGTCATCTGCAGTGGGTCAGGGAGATGCTCGTCGTCCACGAGGTCCTCCGGCGGCAGGTCTACCCACACAATATTCATCAAAGTTTAATCCCTGTACGGGAGAAGTTTACCAATGTGGAAGTCAACAAATGTCAGCTGGAAGACCAACAGAAATGGTACAAGGTCCCTCCTATAACCAGTTCTGTGAGGGTATCGGCACGAATTTAGGACCAAACAATGGGTATAATTCATTTAATGGGCCGCTATCAATAGATCAAAGGCAAGCCATGCCAAACAATGTTTTTGCCGGAGTTCCGCCAGTTTATGGCCAGCAAAGTCAGGCCATTAATTTTGGACCCAACAATCAGAGCTATAATTATAATGTCGGACAGAGAAGTCTAGATTCCCGACAAGTACCCCAATCTCAGCCATCAACGGGACAGGTGCGTCAAGGTGGTGCCAGGTCAAAGTCCGTTGGTCCACCATCCGAATTTAGAGGAGCCCAAGCCCTTAATCAGCAGCATCCAGGAATTCACTTTGGACCTAACAACCTAAATAATGCTCATAGTCAGGGGAAGACGACAATTGATTTAAGATCAACCGGGCAAGCTAAGTCATCTGTGGTTCATAATGATAACAGGTCAAAGTCCCAAAGACAACGAAGCGAGTCTAGGGGTCGTACATCCGATAAACCATCCGAGTTCAGGGGAACTAAGGCTCCTAGTAATGGCGGAGGAAGATGTTTGGATCCTAGATCCGTTCCAAGATCTATGCCAAGTGGTGGTAAATTGCGTCAAGGTGATACTCGAACGCACGACTCAAGAAAAAGAAATAAATCGATGGAAGCCCCTTTCAATAGACAACCCCAATCGAATATTGTTTATACCCAAAATAGTGTGGGCATGGGTATCGACCCATCAAATCAGTATTATCCTTACAACGATTGTGCTCCATTAAATGCTACGTTTGTGCACCAGCTAAACTTATCCAACGAACAGCCACGCCAAGACAATGAAAGAGCAACTTTCGCGAAAACAAGAAATATGTCTAAAGAAAGACCGGAGAAAAGTAAAAATTCGACGAAATGTCAGTCAAGTAAGAAAGAATCCCAAGGACCGTCTACTGAGCAACCCATTAAATGTTACTGCACGCGGTTCGATTCCCACAATCAATATTATCCGTACTACATCTCCGAAGAATCAGAATGCCCACCTCCTGAGAACGCGAGGCCGGCAAAAGAGAAGGCCCAGAAGGACTGCTCGGAGCTTCTCAGCCGGTGAGTTTAATGTCAGAGTTCGTGAGCTGACATGCTCTAGAATTAGACTTACACACAGTCCACTATTCCTCAAACTTCTTTCTTGCTACACGAAATACTAAACAATGCTGTAATGTCTTCCTTTTACATTGCAGCATCACCGAGTCCTGTCCTCCGTGTGATCTTCAAAAGTGGTGTCAACTCCTGATGCCTAAGGCCAAGCGCAAAAATCAGGTGAAACCGGCTGCCAAAAAGAAGAAAAAATCGAATGGGGCGTCGAAGTCGAAGTCGAAGGTCATAGCCAACATGAGTAAGCAGGTCTCGAAAGAGATGATCGGCGGTGTGTCGTACGCTCAAACGCCAATCAACGCCGAGGAACCCGCAACTTCGGCAGGAGATGCAGCACCAGGATCTGAAGAGGCTAACTGCCCGGGCGGTTGCAAAAGTCCTTGTCCGACCGCTCCGCCGAAACCAGAAATGAAGAACTGCGGCTGCTCTGCCAACCTGCCTGTGTGAGTTACATGTTACAACTTATATAATCTATAAATCTAAACATCAAACTCAATTAAGGATTTTATTATCATTAATCTTTAATGTAACGATGTGATTCCATTCCAATGCCAAGAGTAAAAGTGGTTATGTTGAAAATACCGTCGTATCGTTTCGTATTACTAGTATCGTATCGTGTAAAATCGTATGACTAGTACGTTGCATTGCTATAAAAATTATATAAATCAAAATATAATTTAATCTCATAATCTTTACATTCTTTGGTAACAGTTCGCAGACTTATTTAATTCATGACTCAATCTGAAGCTAACTTTCAACTCTTAGTGTAGTAAACATTAGTTCCTCTTGCTCTGAAGAATACGCGGTTACTTTCTTAAAGAATTGCTTGATGGTAAAATCGCATATATTGATTCCACTTTCTTAAGAACTAGTCTCATTTTTAATGGTTGAAACCAACAAGGATGTTATTAAAGACAATAAACCAATATGATGGAACCTCTCTCAATCCCTACGATTTTACGATATCAGTTTTGACAGGCATTGTCATCTCCGAGTATATTTTTACATACCCGTGCTGGTCTCTAATATGTTCCCCATTTTTCTGCAGAGAAACCGAATCCCAGCCAGCTCCTTGTGACCCTTATCCCGTAACCCCCGGCTGCACCGGCCGCTGTAACCCGTGTCCTTGGTCCTGGTACTACAATCCCTGCAACGGCTGCTATTACTACTGTGCGAACTGCTGCAATGGCTGTTGTAATTGCTGCAATTGTTGCTGCAGTCCGTGTGGTCGCTGTGGCGGCAACGCCCCTCCTCCGCTGGAGAAGATCCCTCCAAAACCGAAGCCAAAGGAAAGGCCGGACAAAACGACCAGCAGCAGGAGAAACTCCGCCGGAGCTTGTGTGAATTTCGACAGTATATTGAGCGATCCGGGCTTCTGTGGCCTTCCCCCTCCACCTGGTGTCCCAATGCAGTCGGTTTCAACTCTGCCAGGATACCGTCCAACTGCTCCGCCCCATTTCAGCTCCCCCTACAGCGTACGGTGGGAGGCGGGCGCAGTGGACATAAATCGGTCCAATCAGCGGGATAACCGAAGTACTTCAAACATCACCTGCATGCGCCACGGATAAATACCATCATGTCTAAATTTTACGTTGAATATTTTACATTTTAATAATAATAAAAGAGGCGAGTGCCTCGACTAACACAGAGATCCCTCTTTTTATCGAATGACTAACGCTATACGATTTACGATTTTCCTTATTACTTTTTATTAGTTCAAGTTGGTATTTCTTTTTATACACTCTTTTATGTGTTTCCTTCTTTTGTATACCACATACATATATAGATTTTTTCGAAAGTTTTGTGGGCTTCGGTTGTAGAAAAACTTAAAAAGTTTCTTTAAAATATAAAGTTCTTGTCATAAAATTAAATACCTCTTTAAAGTTGTTTTAGAAAAGACCTAACTAAAAACTATGAACATAGCACATTGTAAACATGTTTGTGTAGTGCAGCCATAAATATTGTATGGTATGTTTGTAATATAATAATAGGGGAATATTAGATTGTTAAATAAGAAAGTAGGCTTTAAAACTACGGGGGAAATTCTAGCACATGATATATGGATCTGGGTTCTGCCGCTGCTTCCCTTAAACATAGAATTAAACTGAGTTTGGCTTGCATATTGCCCTTTACGTTATGTAATGTGGTTTGCTTGGTTAGCTTTCGTGTTGTACATATATATGTAAACATATATATATTTATAATATTATGGTTATCTTACGACTATATGGACTTTTATCTGCCCTTATTCATGTTGCATCTGCACTCGATATAAGCTTTAACAATTATGGTTGCCGCGCGGGCCGAAAATAATATAAAAAACAAAAACTACATATATCAGCATAGCTCAAACTATTTACATTGGACAGTTTTGGGGGACTGAGAACTCCAGAAATAATGTGTGGGTGGTCTTTAAATTATTTGTCGGTATGTCTATGTATGGATAGTGTAGTTTTTGTTTCAATCACATGTTTGCACTCCCAACGAAAACGGTGAATAACTTAAGGAAATGTTGTTGATGTTGTGAAGATTGCCGGTGCTAAATGGTTGGAATAAAGCTCTTTCTGCCCAAATAGTTAGGCATTCTCATCGGTCACGTAGATGTAGCCATGCTGCTGCAATATGCTCAAACGCTTCTCAACGGCATCGCGATCTGTTGGATTATAAAGGGATACATTAATAAGTTATATATTACTGCGTTTAGTTATTCGGACTTACATTTGTTCAGCAGCATTTTGTCCTGCGGATGATTGCACTTTTGCACCAACGAATGCAGCAGAATGTGTGCGGTGTTGTAACGCTCGAAGCAATTCTTGGTGTTCTTCAGAAGCTCATCCAAAGCAGCCGCCTGGCACTATTGGTATAGTTATATTAATTAATAAGATGAAGTTAGAAAAGAGTAATGAATTCCTTACCATATCAAGAGCGTAATCGTAGAGAATCTTGTCCGCCGTTATGTTAAATGCATTCGCCTTCTGCAACAGACCGCTGCCATTAAGGCGCTTCGACTCGAAGAGCATGCTCCTGTACTTGGCGTTCATGGTGAGCAAAGCTAGGGGAAGCAACAGACATTATAGACTTCCATGCTCTGGTTGAGGAGCTCTTCCACTCACCATTCTTCACATTGGACGACGGCTTCAGCTGGCCGTTGCGCAGCTGCTGCGAGGCCAGATTCATGCCGGACGAGAGGAGCTGCAGCCCTCGGACGAGCAGCACCAGGCGCTCCGCCCGTTTGCAATGTTCCGGGGCGTGCGGCGGTATCTGCTGGGCATCCGCCGCCGCCGCTGCTGCCGCCGACTGACTGCCGGCCACCATGAGCGTGGAGAGCGGTGCACACCGCGAGTCGGCCACCTCCTGAATGCAATCGGTGAGAGCCAGCACAAAGTTCAGCTTGGACAGGGTCTCGTTGTGCTCGCGATCCATCAGCGTTTCCTCCGAGAGCTCGGGGGCCTGGAATGCATGTGGTTCGCCACCACCGCCGGCTCCTGTGTCCAGCAGACTATGCAGCCCGCCAGTGGCCCCCAGTTCGGGCAGCGTGAAAGCTCGCGGTCCCAGCATATGATGCTGGTTATTGTTCTCCGATCCACTGCCCGCCGAGCCAATCGAACCCAGTGATCCCGGTGCCACAAGCATGGTAGGACTGCCCAATGTGGGCAGTTTGGTGAGCGCTGCGGACGGCAGAACTGGGGAGCTGTTGCCACTCCGGCGCAAAGGCGACTGCGAATGCCCCGGCGACACCTGCCAGGTGCTCGGAGCATGCGGCGGCGGTGTCTCCGACAGCGATCCTCCCGAGGCGGAGCGCATCCGCGTGGGCGGCGTTCCAATGGCAAACTGCACCGCCGGCGGCGAGATCGAGTTAATGTCACTGCTCACACTGCTCTTGCGCTGATCCGGTCGCGGTTGCTTCACGCTAATGGGCTGGGATCGGGGTATTTGCTGGCCGCCCAGAGTGGCCACCGTCAATGGCCCGGAGCCCTGTCTGGCCGGGGAGCTGGCCGGGTTGTTGGCCACCTGGCGACGGGCCGGAGCAGGCACTGGCTTAGGCTCTGAGATGGGCAGACTGCTGGGGCGTGGCGGACTGGATTGATTTTGTTGCGTCTGTGGACGCTGGCCACCGGAAGCGGGCTGGGCCTGAACTTGGGCCTGGGCCAGACCCTGGCGCTGGTCCTCCGGAAGGTTCTTGGGCACCAGCACAAAGTCATCGGAGTCCTCGTGGGAGCTGCACGATCCGGTGTTGTTCTCGCTGTCGCACAGCACGCCCACGTTAGTGATGGTGGCACATATGGCCGGATTTGCCACTACAGACACTAGAAAATAAAAGATAATTAGCATTGCTTTTTGAAACAAATTGTAAAACTATTAAATTGAGTTTTCTAGTTTTATATAAAATAATTAATTATTTTGTTCGCTTGAGGATATAAGATAAATTAGAGAAAACCATATTACATGTTAGTATTTGTATGTTAGATTTATATATTCACAAAGAATAACGTTTCAATGTCGAGGTATTCATACGTATATTCCAAATTATATCACTAACCTTTAAAATTCACACAATTTGGCACACTTTTACATAAAATTAAACCACTTTAACTTATTTTTAAATTAACACAAATATGTAAAATATAGCTCGAATGCTAATTCCTATATTTTTCCAAATAATTATCAGTCTTTCTCAGATTTATTGAGGTATTCTTGAACTGTGGCCGTTTATGATGTTAAAAAACACTGATTAATGATAAAAAATTTATTTAAAAATAAAAGTGCATTACAAATAAAAAAGATTTTGTGAAAACTTTCAATAAAAATAATCTTGATTTTGGATGAATTAAAAATCAATCTTATGACAATTGAAAAATAAATATATAAGATCTTGTGACCATACAAATTGTCTAACTTTCTTAATTATGAAAATAAAAACCGTGCCGATTTTGGGGCACTTTGCAGGACACCTACCCGTGTTCTCCTCCTCCTGGGCCTCCTGCTCCTCGCGCTCCTTCTGCTGCTGCTCGGCCAGCTTGACCAGCTGCAGTTCCTGCTCCAGCTGCTGCTGCAGGGGGCTCTTGGCCTTGGCAGGCGGGGTCCCGCCCAGCGGTGGCATGTCAACTGCAAGAACACCACTCTTAGAGACTCGCCGCCGCAGGTTGGCTGCTAGGCTTGGCTCACCTGGCGACGCGGCCGCCTTCTTGCCCAGAAGGAAGGGGTGCACAAAGAAGCTCTCGTACGAGATGCGGTCCTTGGCGTTGCGGCGCAACAGGCACAGCAGCAGATCCCTCAAGTCTGGCGACACGCCACTTGGAATTCTAAAAAAATGGTTTTAATATCCTCTATTGATGGTGGGGACTGTAAGGGATCTTACTTTGGTGCCAGGTTGGCATTCTGCTCGTAGTAGAACTTCAGTTCGTTGGGCGTTTGTGCATAGAATGGCGCCTTGCCAGTCAAACACTGGTAGACAATCGTTCCCAGCGACCAGAGATCCGCCTTCGAGTCGTACTGCAGCGACATGATCACCTCAGGAGCCTGTGGAAATTCAATGTATATATTATTATCTCTTCTGGTAGCATAGGGGTATTATATCTATACCATATACATGGGTGAGCCACACAAAGTGGCTGCCATGGCGCCCTCGTTCAGAAAACGCGCAAACCCAAAATCGGCTGTAACAAAGAAGAGTTTAAAGTAATTATTACTTGTTATTAGGTACTTCGAGTAAAGAAAGTTCATAGCCACAAATTAATTTAATTGGTAATAACAAGTTTCTTACAAAAACAAAAAAAGTGACAAGTAGTAAAAGCTTTTTATGAAGCAAAATCTGGTTTTGCACAAGGAAATTTTCAGTTAGCTTAAATCTTAATGGGTTTCTATGTACTTCGGATTAAAATTTCTACGGGTATTTTCTGTTGATATGTAACTCACCAATTTTCAGGGTTATTTTCGATGGAGCTGGCAATGTCTTGCCATAATTGTGCGATAGCAAAATGTTTTGTGGCTTGAGATCACGATGCACAATTCCTTTGGTATAAAGTGCCTTCATAGCACCAGCTGAAATTAGGAGGATATTAAAGTTAATTAGTTGGCAATTACATTATAGATGTTTTTATCAACATTAAATGGATTGATTTGGTTATAATTTACAAATGTTAGTTGGGGATAAGTTTATATCCGGAAAACACTTCAATCTCACCTAGTTGCACGAGGAAGAGTCTTACGGTATCCTCGCTCAGCGTCCCCTTAACACTCAGATAATCCGCTAAGTCGCCTCCATTGCAGTACTGTAAAGAGAAAGTGACATAGAGAAGAGTGAGTGGGGCTACAGAAGTGGAAAATCTAGTTAAGAGAGCTGCTTCCCCGAGCACGAGTCAAGAGATCAGCCCGCACATAAATCTTTTGGGACCCCAAGACCTCAAAGCAATGTGCGACCCATGCAAATGAATTAGGTCCAATCAGTGCGAAAATGCAAGAGCCCCGAGATTCAGTCAGTCGGTCTTCCATCTGTCTTCGCCATTCAGATGAGCTGCTTTTGTCACAGAAAACAACAAGGTCAAAGCGAATATGATTTATGACAATTTTCTGAATCAAGAACTGGAATTAGGGAAATGTTCATCAGCCAGATGCTTTTTCTTTTGTCGGTTATCTAACAAAAGTTCAGTTCCGGTTCGTTTCGGCAAAATATAAAAAAAATCGAGATAGGAAAAAAGTTCCGATGAATATTTAGAAATATACTCATATATTACAATTAATACATCGAAATATCCAATAAAAAGTGATTCATAGGCTTAGGTCTGCGCATTAAAAAAAGCCATTCGTAATCAAAGGGCAGAACATTATTGTAATTATACCCGTTACTCGTAGAGTAAAAGGGTATACTAGATTCGTCGGAAAGTATGTAACAGGCAGAAGGAAGCGTTTCCGACCCCATAAAGTATATATATTCTTGATCAGGATCACTAGCCGAGTCGATCTAGCCATGTCCGTCTGTCCGTCTGTCTGTCCGTCCGGATGAACGCTGAGATCTCGGAAACTATAAGAGCTAGGCTATTGAGATTTGGCGAAAAGATTCCTGAGCTTCTTACGCAGCGCAAGTTTGTTTCAGTAGAGTGCCACGCCCACTCTAACGCCCACAAACCGCCCAAAACTGTGGCTCCTACAGTTTTCATGCTAGAATAAAAATTTTAACTGAAATGTCTTGTTCTCATCAACACCTATCGATTGACCAAAAAAAAAGTTTGCCACGCCCACTTGAACGCCCACAAACCGCCCACAAACTTCAAAAAATCGTAAATATGAACGCGGATATCTTGGAAAATATCAAAGATTGAGAAATGGGATTTCAGATTTAGATTCCTTAGGCTTAGGCGCAGCGCAATTTTGTCACGCGAATATGCCACGCCCACTCTAACGCCCACAAACCGCCCAAGCCTGTGGCGCCCACAATATTCATGCTAGATAAAAAATTTTAACTGAAATGTATTGGTCTTGTCAATACCTATCGATTGATCCAAAAAAAACTTTGCCACGCCCACTCTAACGCCCACAACGCTTAAATCTGTCTACCGCCGGTAGGTGGCGCATTTCAACCTCGCTTTGCTGCATATCTCCATTTTTCTTTGGTCCTTTTAGCTGAGTAACGGGTATCTTGTAGTCGAGGTACTCGACTATAGCGTTCTTCATTGTTTTTATAATGCGAATCCAAAGAACTCAAAGCCCTCTTTTGGTTCCGATAAAGAAATCAGTCGAGTTTAAAGTTTGGATTTCTTTTCACTTTGGGCCATCATTTTCCAAAGAATTCGCGATACTACTTTCAGCGTATGTAAGATCCGAAATATTGATTCAATTATTTTCTAAAAATTTAAAATACCTTGAATACCGTGAGAACCCCAAATGATTCTAAAAACGTCGGATTTATTTCATAAGAAATTTTATAAATCTTATAAAAGGTTTTCAGTTAAAAAATGAATTCTACAAGCAACCCCCGTTAAAATGTAAATAAAGAGAGCCCCAGTCTCTCCGAAATGCCGTTGTTTTGGATTGAGCAAGTTGCCAAAAAGGATTTGCTATTTTTGACCTTGGAGGCGCCAATCAAAGACATGACTATAGAGCTCCATACAAAAGCACTTCTAAAACCCACCGAGCAGTGTGTGCAGCGAACATTTTATGGATTTTTTGTTTTCCATGAGAAACTATATGGACCACTTACAGTTTAATGAGCAAACAAAGCCAGCAATGGCAGCGACAACAACAAAATTAGGCAATTAAACAGCCAAATTGAAATGACAAAAGATTTCACTCCACTCGCTTTTTGAAAAGCGAAAAAATTCCGAGTAGAGGAGCGGAGAGAAAAGAACATTAAACAAGTCATTGACATGTAAAGTGACATCAGGCAATGGCAAACACACATAAATATAAAAGTAAAAGTCCAAAAGAAATGGGGAAACACTCGCTACAGGGAGGGTTTTTTGTGTTCTGGGGCTTTTAACATTTAAAATATATGCAGAGCCAGACTGAATTTTAAAATTAATTTTATTTCCCGGCAACAAGTGCGCATGAGTCAGCGAATTATTGGAAAATGCACTTGCGTTATTTAAAAACAATTGGGGTTCTCTGTTTTTAAGGCAGTGATTATGAAGAGAGCTTTGAAGAGAAGACTCTCTTCAGACCCCCGATTGTATCTCTCATTTGAATGAGCTCGCTGCTTCTGCGGTTCCATTCGTACCTCATTTTCAAATCGACGCTCGACCGAATCACATGTTACCGCGCAGCAAAAGTCCACAAAAAAAAAGTTAGCTAAAATACTGGGTGAAATATAACGCAAAGTTACAATCAAAACAGAACTGCCAAGTTTAAACCCCAAATTCTTCCACAATAAAAAAAAATAAAAAAGCGACGCGAGTCATTCCGAGTAAACGCAATGGACTAAAGGTCAACACAGTCTAGGCGATAAAAACAACGATCCTATACATTGTTCCCAGTAATCACAACACAAAGAGCCTAGAAACGGAATTAAAACAACAGTTTAACTTATTACCCAAGTGAATCAAGTGGTTCGCATTCAAAATTCAAACAAACTTATCACTCAAATCACGTATTTAACTCAATCGAAGTGATTCAGCCTCAGCGTTTCACTTTTCCAGCAAATTATGTAAATAAACTGCGGAGGAACACTATCTGTTATATCAAAAGACAGCCCCGACTTGCAAGTCAAAGCAAAGTTCATTATGATTGACATTAGGTTTAATCTGACAAGTGCGAAATGAATTTTATTATACAAAGCGGTTTGTGTTTAATGGGTTTCTTGTTCTGATTTTAATTAATATGTGTACATATAATATATTCCAAATAAAAGTGATGCGATCAACAATATGCATGGCCTGATTGAAAGGGCCTAGTTTCAACCATGCATAACTTTCTGTTCTAATCAATATTACTAATATACAATCTATGTTTGCCCTTAAAATTAAATTTTAAATTTTATATTTGTTTTACTAAAATGTATTAAGCTCTCACTGAAAGCTAAGATTTCGAATATACGAGTATACTTCTTTTTATTACAAAAAAACAAATGACTTATTTTAAAATAAAGAAATTATGTTATAATAACTGATTAAAGACAAACTCTTATTAGATCTTATTAGAACGCGAGAGATGAGAGAATCAAATATAAAATATTAATAACTGATAAGATAACCACAGCACATCAAAACATTAAACTAAACATGGTATGATTAAAAAAGAGAGATAGAGGGAAGAGAGATAATATTCTCTTTTCGAGCTCACACACACACCTGTTTAGTGGTGCCTTCGGATTTACTGGCGAGTTTTTTGCTCATTTGAGAATCGACAGCGAGTGGAAAAGTTGGTGCGAGCGGAGTGAAAAGCTTGCAAAAAGAATTATTTTATTCAGGAAAAAGTAGACCGGCAAATGCAAATCAAACAAATACTCACACAAATAATTTCGAAACCAAAACAGAACAACGTTAAAAGTGCAAAGTGAAAAGCAAGGCAAAAATAAGCGCCTGAAAAATTAATAAAATCTATTTTCAGCTTGCTAATTTCCCTAACAACTTTGGCAAATACACAGAAAATGTAATGAAATCCCATAGATAAACACAAATTTCAACAACAAGCCTTGAAAACGCAGTGAAAACAAAAGCTAAACAAGTAATATTAAACAAATAACAAATAATAATGCACGTGTATTACAAGTTTGGATTACTCCTGATATTTTTGCTGAGCGTAAGGTAAAATCCAACTGCAACTCTAACTCCAATAAATATTTAAAGATCTCGCGACGCATTAAACAAACAATTTGAAATTCTTATAGGACCGGAAACGTAATACATTTATTTATACTATATGTACCCATAAAAACCCTTGCTAAAAACGAAAGAAGAAAGACAGGGGCAAAGTTTCCGTTGAGCAACATTCGTAATGATTAATTCACTCGAATCGAAATAACGACAGGTGAACCTGAACAACGGGACTTTGACCCTCCTCAACTGAGATATCAATGCCGAATGGAATACTCACGCACGGGGTTATAAAAAAAATAGCAACTTTTATTGATAGACCACGGCAACAGCTCTTAATTGCCGCTGATTATATATTATGTGCGCGAATTTACACTCTACCTAATCATATCGCATAATCTGATAAAAATAATAACAATGCCCGGTTGCCCGATAATTTATACCGTTCTACCTTATCAAATTTGTTTGGTCAGCGGTTTGAATTTCTCAAGGAATATCGATCAATAGAAATAGCGATGCCATAGAAATTTACAACTGTCTAGGCTATCCTTATTTTCATGGTAAAATCAATTTATGACTCAGATTTTCTTTTGCCATTTATAACTGTGTTTGTCTTTGTATTCTTATAAAAACCTTTGAAGACCATTTTTGCAGTGCACTTAATACCATTTCCCTATTGATTTTTGGGCCTTTCCTAGCCTTTTCAGCCACTTCAAAACAAATGTCAAAGTAGAGTGCTTTTGAGTGCGTCGCTTCCGATTTTAGCCATTCGTTCAAGTAGTCAGGGGAATTATTTCGACTAGGTCGTCGTGCTTAGTTACAGTTTAGAGATCTTTCGCAACGCACATTAACTTGAGTGAGCTGAGGCTTGAAGGCTACGTTCGGTTACGTTCGATAAAAATATCTTTATTATCCGGTAGGAATATACCAATAAATGCAATTGTTATCAGCACTTCAAGGAACCGCACACTTGGAACACCAGTTTTGCTTCAAGCTAGTCGTTTACTCTATCAAATTAGGCACTTTTATGGGCTGTCGAGGGTCTTCAACAATCATTGAAACTTCACTCAAAAGTCACGCAATTGAAGAGAATGCTAAATGGCAGTTTTAAGACTCACTTGAGCTACTCTACCCACCAATTCCCACCTTTTCTCACACACCCACTAGAACTGAAGTCGCCTAAAGCAGGATAACGAACGATTTAGAATCAGGCGAGCCAAGTTAAGAGGGGTTAAAAATCACGGCAAAAAACAAAACAGAAAAAGTGAGAGTAAACGAAATCGCAAACGAAAACCAGTCAAGTTGTCTCTTTTGCCATGAAGTAAACTGGTTTTTTCTGTGTTTTTGTACTGAGGTATTTACAGTAAGTTTCGGGAAGGTAAGACCAGGAATAACCATGTTTATAAGAAGCAACAAGAAAGTTTAGAAGTAATATCTTTCAAATAATATTCTGTTATTTGATTTAAATTTTAATTAAATATTTAAAAAGTTATTTTTGATTTTATATTAAATACATAGCTATTTGATTTATTGCACTTCAATTAACTATATCCCTTAATAGTACACTATCTACGTATATCCCCTGATGAATTTATTAGTCACTCTTGTCTAAATTAAATTGTATAAATCTAAGGGCTATTATTTTGTCGGCAGCTGTATAGAGAAAAACGTATATGTCTGCTCTCAAACATGTAGGTATATTCATTCATGCTCTTCGGCGGAGCAAACATAAACAAAAGCGTATAATGATAGTGGGGAAAACGAACGTTTCTGTGTGGCTATGGCGTGTCTATAAGAAAATAGGTCAAGAGCGTTTTCAGGACAAATTAGCGAGGTGTGTTCGCCTTCAAGACGTGAATGATGTAAGCACCTTTTGCCTAGAACCAGCAGTCTAAAGCCAAATATTGACAATTTTGGCCTTTTGGTAAGACCACTTTACAAATTTGTCAAGTAATTGCTCTATCAAAAATGCGAATCAATTTGCAATGTAATTGCCCTGCGTTTTTCTTCTTAAGTAATGGGAATAGATTTGAAATTCAATGCTTTAAGTCTTTAAACGTCGAGAAATATTCCAGAATTGGATATTGTTTGTCTACTGCGGTTTTTAACAAGCATTCATTAAACTTAAATTAATTTTTCAGCATTAGCCACACAAATGCCGCTCCAGCGGGCAGTGAGGAGTCAAATCGGTCGCTCAGTGCCCCCGAGGACTTTGATTATAATGACGACGATGATTACAGTGATGTAACGACAGGCGAGGAAGCGCCCGAGACAGCAGAAAATAGACTGATGCCACTATCATCCTCCACATCGACCACCACCACATTTCGACCAATATTTAGTGAGTTAGATTAAACAGCATAAAGGGAGAAAAGCTAAGAGTTACTTCACAGATATACCAAGACGCAGCAACCATGTCCTGGAGCCCAGTTGCCCGCGCAACTGCCTCTGCCTGGAGGACTTCAAGTACGTCCAGTGTGCGAATGCGCATTTGACCCATGTGCCCCTGGACATGCCCAAAACGGCGGCCATCATCGATCTGAGCCACAATGTGATTGCCGAACTGAGGCCCGAGGATTTCGCGAATCTGTCCAGAGCGGTGGACATCAACCTGAATCACAACCTGATCAGCCACATAGACAAGGAGGTAGGTGATTCAAGAACACACAAAAACCTCTACAAAAATGGTTGCAATTATGGGTATTGAACAAATGTATTTACAACTCTTGGACCTGGTTTGTAGAGAGTTTTAAATGTTATAAGTGTAAATTCTTGTTAATATTTATTTTTAGTTTTATAAATAGTGCTTTCGATTCCTTTAAAGTCATATGGTTTATCTTTAAGACCACTAAAAATTTGTTTTCGTATTAAAACAAGTAAATTTCAGTTTTTTCTTAGTCTACTAACCAGAATAAGGTTCTCTGCAATTCACTTCAGCCACTATTTTCCCCAAAATTTAATGAGATTATTTGCAATTATAGGTCTTTCAAGGATCGGAGCGCTTGCAACGCCTTCGGCTGGCCAACAACCGTCTCACCAAAATCGATCCCGACACATTTTCGGCGGCCAGGGAGCTGACCCTTCTCGACCTGAGCAACAATTCCATAGTCCAGCGGCTGGATGGCTCCTTTCTGAATCAGCCCGACCTGGTGGAGTTCAACTGCGTCAACTGCAGTTGGACGGAGCTACCGGAGCAGACGTTCCAGAACATGAGCAGCCTGCAGGTGCTCCGCTTGAACAAGAACGACTTCAAACAGGTGAGATTCGGGCGCCAAAAAGTGCGATAACACTGCTATCGTTTTGGAGCAATCGCTCTATCGATAGTTGGCGCAGCCTCAAAAACAGCTGTGTTTGCCCCCACACAACCACATATATAGTTGTCCCGCTCTCGCTTTTTCATTCCGACAGCAAATCAATACGAAAGCTTTCTCGCCGCTAACAAAAATAATTAAACTGAAGCTGCCGGAGCTGGAGCAGCAGAACATCGAGGAGCTGTGCGGCCTGCTGTCCTCCATAGACACGATCAGCTTCCTCAACTTTGACATAAGCTGCTACGAGTTCGTACTGGGCACCCCCTTCAACGGCAGTCTCATCTATCCCACGGAACCGCCGACCAAGGGGATTCCGGGGCTTCCCATCGTAGCCACCAGCACTCCGAAGCCAGCTACTTCCACGCCCGCACCGCCCAGAAGTGGTGAGAAGTCTTTATGACAACAGATCCCATAATATAATACAATCTTGCTAACGTGGTGCCCCTTTTCCCTACATCTGTAGCCAATCGCAATCGGGGAAAGATGGAAAACAGCACGGAGTTGGTCAAAGCCGGGATCCTCACTGCCGCCACCAACACAAGTGGAGTGAGTGTGGAATCGCCTGCCGAGAGCAAGACCAACCAGGTGGAGATCTCCCCGGAGGCCATCAACACCCTGCTCATCTGTGAGTACTACTCCGCTTAGGATTCAAGTTATATGTGTACCTCAAACCGCCATTTGTCACTTTCAAAACAAGTTTAAGAGTCGGAAGAAGTATCCATGGTCTTGCTGTAATTTTAACTGGTTTGACTATGAGCTCCACTATAAATGAGTATCTTATAGAAACTCTAAAGTTAGAAAGATGTGTCTTTGTAAATCTACAAACTTAACTTTTAATTTTATAACTAGTTTTTCAAATGCAAAGCCATTTCCCACGATAAGAAATGGCTATAGAGAATATTATCTTAAACAAATGGTCGCTTGAGTTACAATTGCTTGACTCTGATATATACCCTACTAATTTGTCTAATATTTCCCATAGGCATCATGGCTTTGGCTGTGATTGGCATCGTCATCGGCCTCATTTGCCGCAAGGATATTGGCGGCATCAAAACCAAATGCTGCCGCACTAGCAAACCAGAACCAAAGGATCAGGTCCATCCCACTGAGGAGATACCATTGAATAAGCTAGCCTAAGGAAACCTTCCAAAAACCAAAACAAGCAGAGAAGAAAAGTGAATCCTATCCTCCAGTTTCGAGAACA
Organism: Drosophila subpulchrella; assembly: GCF_014743375.2. Lineage (NCBI taxonomy): Eukaryota > Metazoa > Arthropoda > Insecta > Diptera > Drosophilidae > Drosophila > Drosophila subpulchrella. The sequence continues at coordinate 6,535,561 of NC_050612.1, read as the reverse complement.
AATTCCATTTGCCGGCATTTTTGATAGATTATAAATAGGTATACGTCGTGTATGTATATGGCTAATTAGTTAACTACTTTGACTCGGTTTCCAGCCGTCGTCACACCTAATTATAGTTTCTCCTACATTGCTTGCCCGCACAACTGCTACAACGAAACGAACTCCCCGATTCCATTGTTAGACTCTAATTGTTAGACGGGGTAGGATAAGTCGCCTAGTCGCTTAGCGTTCTTTTCATCAGGGGAACTCGGTAAATGGGATCCCATTCAAACTCCTGGCACTGCTCTAGTTTTAGATCCAAAATAAATTTCCATCGCACACTTAAATTAATGTAACCCCTAGATACTTTAGATACTCTAGCTATAGACTTTTGCCAAAATACAATAAAAGTAATTATTGTAAATAGTAAAGTAAAATGAAAATTATAATTATTAATAAAAATTAATGGTACGTATGTGAGTATTTGGGTAGGTAAGTAAATAAGCGTGGGCATGTTTATATTGCTTTTTGGAAGCAAACTCATAAAAAACTGCCTGAAACATAACACCAGGTAACCTTGGTTGTTATCCCACCCTCTTCCTATAGCATGCCTAAGCTCAGACAACAAAATTAAGCACCAAATAAACACATCGTAAAATATTGGCAAGATACATAAACAAATCGGACGAACCAGAAGCAGCCAGAACGGTGGGAAAGCGGGATGGCATAGCACGTGGCCACAGAACCAATAAATACTCATCAACAACACGAAAACGAACTGATTACAGACCGGGGAGCGGACTCCTCTCTGTCTCTCTGTGGCAAACACATTAGAATACAAAGCAAACAAGGCGAATGGGGCCAAAGTCAGCCGATCGAATGTGTACCAACTACTACAATAGACAGCAGATGAAACGAAACACTCCCTTCCTATCGCGTTTCTACCCCCATCAGCTATATTCTGCTCCACCTATGTATGTATGTTCTACGATGACATGCAATCGTGTGGCCACAACAATGGGGCGTTGGAAGGCAAATAAAAAACAAAACAAAAAGCGAGAGATTCGGGGTTTGATTAAAACTATTTTGGAAGCACCCTTCCCCCTGATTTTAACAGACAAAATATTAGATACATTATTAACAAAAAATGGAACTTAAAAGTGTACTACAAATATTTCTTTAGTTATAGAGTTAATTATAATATTACATTTAAAGTCTGTTTTGATACAAATATACAAAATTCAGAACATCTTTTAATTTTTTCATAAGTAAAGTCGCTAGAAACCTTATCACTATAGATATTATTATTTAGGAGTATCTTTCAAGTTATCATTCCCCTGCACGGAATATTCATTTAATAACCCACCTAATTCCCATTTGCAAGGGTATTCATAAGAAAACAACCCTATCCAATCTTATCAGTGAAAATGCCAGCCAAAAGGAAGCTAATTCTCGTGCCACGCGCATTTGACCTAATTTTAAGATAATAGACTGTATATAAACACTGAACGCTAAAAGCCTGCAAACACCTGTAACCCAAATTGAGTTGAACAAACTTGAAGTTAAAAAGCAATGTATATAGGTATCCAATGCTCTCTTGTATTGTAAATTAACCAAATGCGTATTACCGAAAAAGAGAAAAGGCAACAAAACAAAAAATATATAAGAATAGATAGGAACAAGAAAAAAAGGTATTGTATCTAATGTTAGGAATATAATCAAAAATAGATTGATTGTTAGCAGATTAGGCCTTGCTAACTATAGGTATAAAGTTACAAATTTCTATTATTTTATTTTTATTTTAGAAACTATAATTCTTCTTTTAGGAACTGTAAAATTTGTAGCACGTTCCCTGAGCTGTCAGTTAAAGTGTAAGCATTTCAGTGGAGGCATTAGTGAGTAGCAGCCATTCGGCGCAAATCGCTTTTACCATTCTATTCTTACTTTATTTTTGTTTACAAATTCATTTCGCAACTTCCGCAATTAATGGCGTAGCATTTTGGTCAAGAGAAGGAGGTCTAAAGTGGGTGGAGGCGGGAATTTATTGGGAGGGGGAATGACGTGGAACTGGCCGACGTGCACTTCGCTTTGCACCTCCCATACGATATCATCTGAATGAACTGACTCACACACGTTTTAGACATAAAAGCATTAAATATTTCTCGCTTCGCTATGTGGCTACTTTAATGTGGTTTAATGGCGAACTCACCTCCATGACCAGGCTGACGCAATCCTGGGACTCCTTGCAGTCCAGCAGAGCCACCACATTCTCATGGTGCAGCTCGGTGAGCTCCTTCAGGATCTTGATCTCCTTGCCGAGCAGATTCTGGGTCTTCAGCTGTCCCTTCTTCGTGATGCACTTGATGGCCACCGGCATGTGTTTCTGCAAAAGAGGAAGGAACCATTTCATTAATATTTAATCAGGGGTTACTCACTTCAAAGTCATCGAACGGCTAACCCAATTACAAACCAAAGTCAGCGGAATGACTCAATTTATTCGCATGGGAATTTAATTGACACAAAACTGGCAAAACAAAATACTGTATGTATTACCATTTCCCAATTTAAATTTGTTTTGAAATCGACCACAAAGGAATGTGGAAAAATGTGTGAATAATATAAACAAATTAATTACCAAAACATTAAAACGTTTTATCGGTCATTTGCTTTTGAGTCTCTTATATTGAACTGGATATACAATTTTGACTATTTGAATTTTTATAAGTTATTAATTCTTTACTGTTAAATCAATAACCTTTGGCAACAAAGGGTGGTAGAAAACTAAGTTTTCTATTACATCTCTTGTAAAATATTTAAAGGTTTTGAGAAAAGTCATTTATCTCTCCCTGGGTAAATAGAACTTAGCTAGCAATTATGAGAATCGCATAGAAAGGTGGTCTATATAATTATGAAAAATTATGTATTCAATTTTTTATATGTAATTAAATGACCAAATCAATAATCAACAAGACAAAAAGCTATTGTCGATGGCCTCAACTATTAGATACCCGTTACTCAGCCAAAGGGATTGCGAGAGGGATGGAGGTATTGCTAGACGCTAGGGGCGCTATAGGCTAGGTGGCGTTTTAGTGAAAAATGCCGATTTAATGCATGTGGTGTGCAATCTCGATTGAATTTGCTAATTATTGATTATTTTTTGGCTATAACTTTTTAATAAATGGTCCGATTTTAATAATTTTTGGCATGCAGATGATTTTTGATAATAAGAATAAAATCTTATTTAAATTTGTAAGTTATGGCCGTTAGATTGGGCGTGGCAATCTTATGAATCAAACTTACGGTGCGCAGGAAGCCCAAGAATCTGCCTGCTTAATCCCATAGTTATCTTATAGTTTCCGAGATCTTAGCGTTAATACGGACGGACAGACAGACGGACAGGTGGACATGGCTAGATCGACTAGGCTAGTGATCCTGATCAAGAATATATGTATGTGCTGTATAGAGTCAGAAACGTTTTATTCTACCTAATATATACTTTCCGACGAATCTAATATACCCTTTAACTCTACGAGTAACGAGTATATAAATAGTTTATAAAAACGATGTATTATATCGACCCCAATGAAAATGATAAATATTTTTCCTTTTGGGTTTTTGAACTCTGCCTTTGTGGGTAGCACTGATTCCCCATGGAGTGAGCCTCCTTTTATCTAAACCCGATAATCTTTGCATACAGCTGCTGCCACAATTTGCCTTCCAAATGTTTACATTCTCCTTGAGCAAATGTCTTTGGCTTGCTTCAATTAGCACGCAGCGAAACAGGGAAATGCGAAAAATGCAAATCCCCCGTTTGAGAAACGTGGGCCCCAGCACGTCGGAGGGTCTCGCTCGGTCAAATGTTATTATTAGATACGCAAAAACGCATTCAACCGGCGGGCAGACAAAAGGAGCAGGGGCAGGTCCATAATTGCGGTGAATAAGATTGTTTACTCGAGCGCTCGAGTGACGAACTTGGCCGGGACTTGCAGTTAACAGCTAACGGACGGGGCTGGGTTGAGTTAACCGGTTGAAACGCCCCACTGATAAGGCCGACATCGTTAACTGCGCCTCCTGATACCCCGGTTCCCGACACCCCCTGGATGTGGTCACCTTATTTGCCATTAACTTAGCAGGTGACAATGACTCTTTGTCTGTGTTTGCTCTTTCCGCCGTCTGCCCCTGGCTAAAACTCAAAACAAAAGACGAAAGTGTAAATTTAAACAAGTTTGCCTACTACAAGGGAGCACACCTCGGATAGTGGATGGTCTGGTAGGAAGATATCGACGTGGGTTTACCCTATCTACATCATTATTCTTACCCAGCTGCTTTTAATATATTATACATTATCTCTGCCCATTCTCTTCCGACACACCCAGTGTGTTTTTTTATATTAATGATCGATTTATTAACAAGTTTAACATACAATTTTAAACTCAGTTAGGTTTAGGATAACTTTGGTAAGAGCAGATGATCCTGTTGGATTCCAAACTATCTAAGTTTATTTATTGTGATGTTTAGTTAGTTGGTATACCCTCCCAACACACAACTACTGGGTGTAGATAAAACTAGGCATTCCATAGGTTTCCCCTTAGTATATCGAATCACCTCACCCGGCGTTCACGCGTTGTTTGAATGAAAATGATAATCGATATGCTGCCTCCACGCGCACATAATCTTCTGCTGTGCATTCGCAGATGTATTTTTATAACATTTGCATTTTTATTTATTCCTCTTGGGTAAACTGCAGTGAATCAAGCAATTCCTACAGCTTCTGACCGATAACAGAGCCCCTGCACTTTTGTTTGTTTGCGGCAATCTTGAAGAGAGTTCAACTGCATCTGTTGCCAAGCATCTGGCCATGTTTAATGGGGTTTGACCTGTGACTTTCGCAAGATTACAGAAGGCAATTGGACCAGGTCAGTGAGAAACGATTAAGTTATAAGCAAATTAAACAATAGGATGTTTGGTTAGTGTATGAAGATATTTATTGGAGAATTCTTAGCTTGAATTAAAGATCATATTGATCCCCAAAACACCCCCTTCCTTTCCTGACAAAGCATGACAATTTAAATATACCTTTTTTTTTTTGTAATTGTTTAAAATCCAATAAGCCTGAATGAAATCCAAATACATTCCAATTATATTTGGCTCATTACGTCACTGCATTTCATTCTGTTTACCTTCTAGCTTAAGATAATAGAAACTCCCGAGATTAGATTACCCATAAAAACAATTGCGGACATGGGGCTGAGGAAACCAAGCAGTTCTTGACCCAATCACCTCAATCATCCAAGTGCAGGCGAAAACTGTGTCAAAAGCGAATGGGAAAGTTGCCCCACACAGCTGGTCTGGGGAAAATGGGAAATTGGAGACGAGACCTCCGATCCCAGGGATCTCTGCAAGTCTTCGAAGTCTTCAAGCCACGGGGTGCAGTATTAGGCAGCAGCATTTCGTCAAAACCTCACCCAAAAAAGAAAAGGTTCAACGAACTGGGAGGCTCGATAAGGCAAGGCAAATTGGATGTTTTGCTGGGGGTTTTAGGTGCATTGGCCCCTCAACTAACTACAAGAAAACATTTCTTTTGGCCAAAAATAGCTAGCAAAAAAGATAATAATTGCGCAGAAAATGCGAGAAAGAGTGAAAAGAGCCAGCGATAAATGCGAGTGAAAAAAGTGCAGCACATCATCGTAGGCCAGGCCAAAGTATCTGATGGATACAAACAACTCCAACTGGTTTGGCGGGTGAAAATGTATCTGCTCACTGCCGCAAACTTTGCAAACAAATCGCGGAAATTCTCGAATGTTTCTGCGACGCAAAACTTTTATTTCATTAGCGCATAATTCATGCCCGATCGGATCACCAGTCAGCCGGCTAATTTATATAGAATACTACCGATCTGGAGCTGAACAAGACAAACTAGTTTGCGTGAGAAACGCCTGGGCTAATATCATATGCTGGAAGATGTTTGGCGGCGTTTACTAAATAATTTAAGCGTTAATTTCGATTTGTTTTGGTCTGCACGTGTTTAGCCTGTTGCTCCCACCATCACAAATTGGAAAGGTGATTTCGATTTAATAGAGTGAGTTTCTTTTCATCAAACTTCCGTATACTAAGTTGTGTATAATTCTGAGTTAGATTCATAAGCTATAAAGCTTGGAACAACATTTTTCAAACGAATGTTAACTGAATTTTATAATTCACTTCTTATCATGGCAAAAATGTACAAAAATGTACAAAAAATTTACATGTTTTTCCCTAGACATATATATAGCATTGATAATCATTTTTATAAGGGGCTTGTCGAGAAGCTGCATTATAAAATACTCAAAATCCCTATAACTATAGGGTTTTAAAATCTAAACGATTAGAGACACCCCTATCTGGCCTTATAGACTTTGTCAAGACGCATTTTCACAGACAAATGCAACAAAATCAAATGCAAATTGCCATTGCATTTTCACTATGGACAAACAAAACATATGAATATGCACATTGCGCAATGTTAGGAGGGTAAAGGGGTTCTGAAAATACAATAAACATTGCACGCTTAGAACGTAATTTTTGCATGATTCCGCCGCCGCCAGCTTATACAATTGGCGATAAAACGGAGCGTTCGTTCGGTGAATTATGAAAATGGAAACACGTGTCGTCTGGATTTCCACATGCCAGCGTATCCGCCAGATACAGATTGATGGGTTCATTCATGGCAAAGGGGAAAACTACCAGACGCTACTCAGTACCGCAGCTGTTTGTGGTTTATTTTTGGATTCAGATTGAGATTCAGATCCTGGGAGGAGGATTTCCTTTCTCATCTGCAAGTTCAAGTATCTTTCGGGTGTGTATCTTTCGTCGCTGCACATGCTCGACTATTTTTAGCCAGTGTTCTGAGCACGTGCAGGCGAAAGATACTCTTTTGGAGACACAAATGCCAGGCACTCCGCGCCGCCTTGTCCTTCGAGCTGCTTAAGTAACCCAAGTGATTACGGCGACGTTAAGTCATGGAAAGAAATCGAAAACTGCCGGACCACGAAACCAGTTACTTGAAATGGCCATAAAAGGAAAGACGCGGGAAGTCAACTGAGCTGAACTCACATTCCAACTGTCTGTGAAGTGCGCTCAAGTGGATGGAAACACTTAAAAGACATATCTAATGTTTTAAGGTTTTTTTAATGATTTTAATATGTATCGTAGACATAAACATTATGAAAAAACAGTGACTATAAAGATTTGTTACTTGACAAATTTATTGCTCTTATTTTGCAAAAATATTAAAGGTGTTAGCCATTTCAGCAAAAATAACACTAATTAAAATATCAGTCATATAGAAAAGGATACAATTGATATTTCAGATTTTAGCCAAGTTCCAAATATTTAAATTTTAAACGAAACTCATCAAAAATGAAAAATATGAACATCTAAAAAATTTCAAAAAGGCGATAAAAAGTATTTATTTTAAATAAACATAACAAGGAAAAAACAGAAGATACGCAGAAAAAACCCATGCAAGATACCATGAATAGATACATTTTTAAATATTTGTTTTTTAAGACGTCACAACAAATAAAGCAATTCATCGAATGACACATACCTAACATTTGTCGGAGAAAATACAATTATTTATAGATCACTTTGGTGTTTCAATTAAATGATTAACGATCAGTAACAAGAAAGAAGGGGAAAAAACAGAAATGAAATCCACAGATCTTTAGTAATAGGGCGAATGAGAGGCCATTAACGACAAATCCAAATTGACAGAAAGAGAGGGTCTTACATCATAAGAAAGAGACGAGACGAATGTCTGGTTTACGTGTGAACCTATTTTTCCATTGTCATTGCAACTGCTATTTGTAGTTGTTGTTGTCACACTGCAATTGCAATTAATAATGTGATTTCATTTACCGACGAGACGAACTTGAGCAATTTAGAAAAACAAAGCACAAAACTCAACTGCGTTGATAAGAGCGTTTTTCCCTGCCTGGTTGCAGCAACAAAAACAAGATCGGCTAACAATAAAAATAATAATAAAAAAGAAACCCACTGAATGATATGTATGAGATAAAATTGGTCGGCATAATCATATGGCCCCAAGGTATTATATATTGTGTTGGATCAGAGTGGATCACCCATATGGTTTGTAGGTGCGTGTTTTAAATGGATACAGAAATCAGCTGATGCAATAACTGGCAGCTGTTTCGAACAACTTTTCGCATCGAGCTTTTCACTCTGCGTGTTTTCTGTTGTTTTGATTTTTTTGCTTTGAGTACTGAAAGAAAATAAACAAAAAATCGTCATTCACATTAATGACCAACAGTTTAGGATGTTTTTTAGCTCTAACTATTCCTATTTATACCAGTTTGTAGTTTTTATTGATAAAAGTTGCTTGACCTGCAGCATTTATTTGCCTAACTGGTTAAGCTAGTGACAACTAAAAGGCCTATTATGGCGTTTAAATTTGCATGCTTTATGGGAAAATTAAATTTTGTATTTTCAAATGTTCGCAAATGTTTTACTGATTATTTGCATATAAAGAGTTAAAGGTTTCCAAGTTGCCATTAAAGCGTGCACTTACAAGTAACAGGCAATTAAAAAGCAGTGACGATTTAAAAATGGGAATGTATAGTTTTTGTAAAAACCTTTGGATTTGTTTACTTTGTAATCCCATTGGAATTTCTCTGCCCTTTTGCGGCCCAAAAACGCGCCATTATTTGTATTATTTCTACAATGACCCTGAAGTAGTTCAACACACTTCTAGTGCGCACTTTTGTGTATCTATCATACGCAGTGGTGTTCAAGTATTTCATTTGTATCCCCAGAAGAAATCGCACGTGCGTGTGGTTCCCAAATTTTGCTAGAAGCTACGAGGGGTTTCGGGAGGCAGCAATAGAGAAAATAAACAAAAGTAAAACGCAAATTTTTAAGACAACAAAAAGTGGAGCCACGCCTGAGCCCTCAACAAAAGGGCTGTGATTTCGCTTAGCAATTTGATTGGGTTCGGTACAGTGGGTCAATAATCGTATAATTTGCTGAATCATAAACTTATTAAATTTAAACAAGGAATTTCTTTCTACAATTTAAACTTAACAAGAAGAATAAATAATTATAAACAATAGTATACCTATTATTTTGTATTATTTCATTTCATTCTCGAAACACAAAGCGTTTGAAGAAATCAATGTTTTATAATAACTAGCTCAACATTTTTTGGATAGAGTTATAAAGTTCGGAGCTAAAATACTGATAAAATCTTATTATTTAGTTTCGATGTTTTTCAGATGATTTTTCTACCTGAATGATTTGTACATAGGTCATTCTAGCTCTAGATTGTTCTACAATGTAAAACAATATACAAAAATCTAATGAAAATTAGAAAAATATATGTTTAAGTGACATTTATACCTGTATGAATTGTTGGTCTGGTACAATATTTTTAAAACTGGGTTTTAGATGCATGCACTCTAGAATTTAAATGAGTATCTACATTAATTATTTTTTTCATAATAGTTTTTAATAAAGTAAGCGAGTTTTAAAAATTTTGCAATGGTCTTGCGCACTTTTTGAAAATATTTAACCCCTTTCTTGGGACTTTTTAAACCTTTTTTAGTTTTTTCATATAAGCACTATTTAGAATTTGTGGCTGCACTGTGATCAGCTGATTTTCGTTTTATTTGCGACAATTGCCGAGGGGCTTTTGGCTCTTGGCGATTTCTGCGTGTTTGCCTTTGACAATGGCGCATTGTTAATAACTTTGGGGCTTGTGATTGTATTATTTACAAATGCGGCCCCGCATTAAAACGAAAACAATAACAACGCGTCCGTTGGTGGGGAAAACAGGTTAATAACATGACGGAATCGCTGTTTAGGGTTGTAAATATGCGACTTGTGTGTGCCGAGGAGCACTCTGCTTCTTACCTTGCGGTGACGTCCTTTGTAGACGACGGCAAAGGCGCCGTGGCCCAGCATATCCTTGGAGCTATATTCATATTCCCCGACAATATTCATCGCATGCGAGAAAGGAGGAGGATGCGACGCCTGGAAGTGGTGCTCTCTCCTTCGCCCGCTCTCTCTCTTACACCCCCTCGCTCACGCACACACACACACTTGCTCTCTTCCTCCTCTCCACTCCTCTTCTTTTCTCTGCTTTGCTTTGCTTCCAATTGCAATTGTGGAAAATGGAAAATCAATTTCTTTCCCTTCAGCCAGCCAACAAAAGTGATTTTCTGGCCCTCGACGATCTCCGGGATTTTCACGTAACACCTCCGTTGGCTTCCCCGTCGACCTGGCCAGTTGACAATTATCGGGCACCACTCTAATTTCACTTGTAATTAAACTGTTCTTTTCCGTGTGTGATTGTGTCGGTTTTTTCAGTGTGGTATTGCTTTTAATTTGCGGCCCCACACTCGCATACACACACGCGACAGCAGGATGGATGGCACACACTCTCTCTCTCACACACACACACACGGACGATCCGCACAATTTCCTTTTGGTTTTTGGAAAATTTCTTGGTCCCAGCGAAAAACTTTGCAAAAGTAAATTTTCCAACTACTTCGATTTGCGACTGTTCAAGACGAATTTCCAATACGAATGAGTTTGAAAACAAAACCAACAAAACGTAAGTGTCAGCAAAACGTAAGTCAACGTAAGTGTCAGTAAAAAAGGGAGATAGCCTCAGCGTAAGTGTCAGTAAAAAAGCGAGATGCAAGATCTGGAAAAAGGCGAAATGCGAAACACAACTAAAAGTGGGGTTGCTGAGTGTGGCTGCAGGTGTATTGCGGAAAAATACTGTGGGGCCCATTAAATACTCAAAAAATACTATCACATAAATATAACAGTGTTTCAAATTTGTATAGTGTTGTTAGAAAACTTTTTCCTTTCTCAGAGAATATTCAATGTACAAAAAAATAAGAGGGGGAATTAACAAGTTTTTAGAAGCTATATTTCAAAACAAGGTCATATGGCTGAATTTGTGCACTTATGTATTGACGTGTATTATTTTATCATTTAAATACATATTATCAAAAATTAAAAAGTAAAAAAAAAAATTAACTAGCAAACATATCTAGAAATCTGACCGAACTACAAGATCCCTTTTTTTTTTTTTGTGCTAATATTTATTTAAGCGTTGATCAGCCAACCTAATGGCTATAAAACGCATGGAAATAACAAAGGAAAAATAACTTGAAACATAACAGAAATAAGCAGTGTTTGCAATTACTACTCCGTAGCAGCGATATGAATACAAATACTGCTATGCTATTGCTATCGCTCCCTTTTTGACGAGAGCCGTAGCAGAGCCATAGCAGGACAACGAGAAAGTATGTATGTGCTCTGCTCTGGTAGCAGTTTTGTCGCTTGAGAAACTGTAGCAATAGTAGTAGTAGAAAATAAAGTTCTGTGCTCTGTGTAGCAGTAATGGTAGCAAAAAATTGGTAGCGAGACGAGAGCAGAGCACATGCTTTTTTTTTCATGTTCTGAACCTTTCTTATGCAAGTAACAACAAGTAACAGAAAATCGGTGCATAAGAAAGGTGCAGAAAATAAAAAAAACAAACACAAGCGAGAATCGTAGCACATGAAAAAATAGCATGTGCTCTGCTCTCGTCTCGCTACCAATTTTTTGCTCGTGCCCAGAGATCGCCAGGGTGCCGACGCTTCAGTCTTCTTCTCGTTAGTTGGGTTTGCCAGGGTTGCTGCTAGATGGTTGATGTGGGCACGGTTTTGCACTCTTTGGACCCTCATGACATTTGTATGCGATAAGTGAATGAAGGAACCACTATCGACCTGTACAGCAACATCTTGTTGCTAAGGCTGAGCTCACTTGTACCATTAAGCATACAATTTAGTTTCCGCAGTTTAGCGCGACATGTTGCTGTAATCTTAGTTACATATGTGCTGCCTCCACGTAAGACGTTTGTCCAAAATCAAGCCCAAGTACTGAACCTGGGCTGATTGCGGTGTGACAGTGTCCTGGAATATCACTCTGGGGAGAATTTTACTTCTAAGAGAGAAGTTGCAGATATTCCATCGATTCGTCCATTCGCCATACAAATCCAAAAAGTTTTGTGTGATTTGAATTGCTTCAATTCGACACGTGGAGTTGGCAATAAAGGCTGTGTCATCAGCATATGTAGCCAAACAAGATACCTCTCATAAAAATACCAATTGGTTGACCAAAGATGAGAAATATTTGAACCGCGAATTTTTTGGAAGAGGACAGAGCATTACACTGAGAAATCATTACAATTGACTTTCCTGTTTTGACCAAAGGAGCAAAGGTTTCTCCTCTTTTAAGGAATTCGCTGACTATTTGTGCTTAATACTGGGGCAAAAATGCCTAGCCAATCTTCAGAAAGCTATCAATTAAAAAACAATGTCAAATACAATTTTGCTTAGTAACATTTTGGAATTCGATTTCTTACTAACATATATTTTCAGTAGCATTATTATCTAATGATATATTTTTCAGTATCACTACTTTTGTTCTTTGCCAATAAAATTTGTGTTTATTAACATTAACTTTTTCAATTAATTAGTTGCAACTCTGGTATAAATACACAAATAAGATAATTTTAAATTAAATTGGTTTTGTGGGACCCTGTTTCGTGATGTTTTTAACAGATCTGCTGTTTTTGCAGCAAAACGCTTAAAATTGCAACAGCTGGTGCAGTGGGTATTAGCAGACCAAAAATACTTTTAGTATTTTCTTCACCCAGCTAAATACTGAATATTTTTAAAACAACTATCGATAAGTCTTAAGCGATAGTCGGGAATATTTAACCACCAACTATTGGTACTACTACTTTGAGTGAAAAGAAGAGCAGAAAAACAAGGAAAATTCGTTCAAGCGCGTTGCAAATTTAATCCGTTATTCGGCGGGCTTAAAAGGGCTTCTAATCAGAACAAAAGGCAAGTTCCTCCCAAAAACAGCAAAAAGCCGCCTTTCTCTGCATGTTTTCGTGTGCGTGCGTGTGCAGCAAATCTGTGGATACATAGCCACAGTGATAAGAAGAGAAAGAGAGGGAGAGGAGGCAAAAGCATGTAAAACGTGGAAGTGGAATCTGATTCCAAAATTTTTGTGCCTTGCAGGAATCGCAGACCGAAGCTGGAACAATGAGTGCGTCGAGTGAAGGCGGCGCGGCGGGCGGGCCGGTGGGCGGTGGAGGTACAGCTACAGCGCCATCAGGTAAGTTCGCCAATATCCAAGTGGAATATCTTTATTTATATACCTACGTGTGTATATACGTATTAGCATTGTGCCCGTGTATGCGTGTGTATACATAACATTTGTGCACCTCTCTTTTGCTCTCCCGTACGTGCACTGTTTGTTTCCTATTCCTCTTTGTGCCTCACCTTCGCAGCAAAAGCTGTTCTCTCTCTGTGCCACTGTGTGTGTATGTGTTTGTTTTGTTGTGGCAGGGTTGCCAACAGCCCTGAAATTGTCCTTGTTTTGAAGCTCAAATTAGTTAGTTTCTTAAAAATTTGACAGAGAACAAAGATATATTTGTTTAATTTTGAGATAATCAATGGAACAATAAAATCAATAAATTTAATATTAAATAATTTTTTAAATCAAATTTGTTTTTTATATTTTCTACACTTACGTATATTTCTTGTCGGCATGTTCAACTAAAAGTATTTTTCTAACAGTGGCGGATCTAGGGGGGGGGCGAAAGGGGCAAGCGCCCCGGGCGCCAAATCTAAGAGGCGCTAAATCGAGTCCGACTGGACCTTTTTTTCTACCAGTCTTTGGCAAATCTTTTAGAGAGCATGTCTCCCCAAACTTGATTATAATATTTTTAACACTATTAACACTAACTTTGTAGCGTTTTGCCAAATTTCGGTACGAAACACCGTTTTCTGTACAGTAATTGTGCACAATTTTTTGGCGAACATGCTCTTCTTCAAACATATAAGCTTTTAATAATTAATAACCTATTTACACTTTAAATACTCCTAATGTTATTCGTACAGCAAATAGGGAGGGGGCGGAATTTTTCGCTTTGCCCCGGGCGCCAGCAACCCTAGATCCGCCACTGGTTTCTAACTCATATTTTCATTCGTTTCCTTTAAAACCTTTTCTTGTTAAAAATGCGGACGACAGAACTGTCCATAATTTTGAATTTGATTAAATTCCAAAATATTTTGTTTTAAGTAACGGACACAATTTTGTAAACTTTTTAAACAAATATTTCAATCTGTAAAAAATTTAAAAGAAATTAAATTAGATTAATATATTGATGATTAACAAGGTCTTGACAAGGTTGATAAATGTTTTTCCAAATTAAAAAGCTTTCATACAAAAAAAAAGAAAACAATAGTGTTGCTCCCTAACTTCACCTGTCCGTCCATTGTTCGTGTTCCATGTGGACCTTTTAACGAAATCTCACGAAGCCACACACTGCCACCCGCACAGCCCCCCTGAAAACCATTAAGATACGCACCCAACAACTGCATCCCCATGCACTGCCATCGTTGTCATTGCTGCCGTCTATATATCCACCATCATCATCATTGGCAGCCACTGGATCGTTAACCGCATCCGCATCCGGCTCCACATCTGCATCCGCATCCCTGGTATCGCACTCACATCCGCCCCTGCAGCTGCGCGGCGTCATAAACAAGTACTCATTGCCATCCCATTTGCCATCCTCTGCAGCGCACCCGGCGGTGGCCGCCAAGATCACCCACGTGAAATCCGACGGCGGCGGCGGGATATCGATTTCGGGCACCCCGATCCTCAGCGGAGGCACAATCAAAGTGGCAGCGGCCAATCCAGTTCAGCAAACCTCCCTGGGAGGCACGCCGATTGCTCTGAATGCAGGACAAGCGACCACGGCGGCCTCCATACGGGCCATTGGAGCCGGTGGCCAGTCCACGCAAGTCCGTGTGGTGATGCCCATGATTAAGCAGCTGGAGAATGTCACGGCCACGGGAAGAACTCAGATTACGGCCATACCAGCTGCTCCGGCCAGGAGTGTGGCAAATGCCTCTATCACGGTCACCAGGCCCGTGACCCAGGCTACTTACCTGCCGCGAGCCAGTGTGACGGCCACTCAGATGGGTGGCGTTGGAGTTGGAGTTGGCCAGCGGCTCGTGACGCCCCTGAGGGCCACATCCTCGGCCACTGTGACGCCCACTGCCCCCACGGTTCTCAGTTCAACCGGTGGATTTGTTCGCGGAGCAACTGCATCGGTGAGCAGGAGTGGAGTGGCGCTCTCGTCGCAACCACCTTCGGCGGTGATCTCGTCCAGCAATAGTGCTGCCTGGATGCAGAGTTCCACGGGACAGGTGCAACTGATACGTGCCATTCATCAGCCGCGCCAGAGGATTATAACGACATCCGCGGGGGTATCCAATGCCAGTGTGGTGACCACTACTCCAGTGCAGGCGCCAACAGGTGAGTCGTTATTTAGTAATCGCCTTGTATCAATCCTCTAATCGTGATCCTTTCTAGCCTTATCCGTTTCGGCTGGCCAGCCCTTGACGCCACAGCAGGCCGGTGGTCCAGGCGGAGGAGGTCCTCAGGCTTATGTGGCCACTGTCTTGCCCCAGAGGCAGCACCAGGCCACCCTAGTTTACTCCTCCAACGTATCTACGCCCAATGTGAGTCAGAATCCGGGCCAGCAATTTAATCCTCGCTTCGCTGTGGCCACGCCCACAGGTGGTGTGACAACCACGACTCCTGGAGGAACCACAGTAACACCTCGACATGTGCGATCCACCCCACTGGGAAAGATTTTCCCCGGAGCCAAGCTGAACACCACGAGCATAAGTATCCGGGCTCCAAGCATCCCGCAGCTGAATACCAGCGTTACAGCTTCACCAACGGCCGTCAGTGTTTCTGGGGGAGCGACAGTGGCGCCCGGGCGGGGTCCCGGGGCCGGAGGAACTGCCCTGACGGCCACTAATTTGCCCACCACTCGGATCATCCAGCTGCAGCAGCCTGCGACGGGAACCGCTCAGCAGATTATCGGATCCGGTGCCCGTTTGGCCGGGAATGTGATGCTGCAACCCTTCTTGATGAGCACCACCGCGGCGGCTAAGATGGGTAAGTTGTATCCAGTGTGGAGAAGGTGGAAATAAAGGGGCAAGCTCCAAAGGAAGTGAGGGAAATCTCAGGTTAAAAACGATAGAAAGCTGCATTCAAAAAGCATATTTTTATTTTCGGAAGAGAGCATTAGGCCCTTTTGTACATTGTACAATGTATCTACTTAAATGTACATATAACATAAACAAAGAAAAATGACAATAAACAAGTAACTTAGGGTATTCCCCAAACCTCGAGACTGTTGAATTGCTGAAAACCAGAGTTGTCACCTTATTTCTTTAAAAAGCCACGACAACTCTGTAACTTTTTAACATCTCCAGTAAATATGAATGATATAAGTTTTTACTTAAAAAAAAAATGGACAACTGGCTACAGCTGTTTGAAAATTCAACAGGAACAGTTTAGGGTTGTTGATCTTTCAACACTTGAGCAAATTAATAGTTTAGGGAATATCCAGACTGTTCTAGACAATTAGTTGTGTAACACTAAATAGTTTACAGCATGTACATTGTACATACTGTATACAGGGTTCTGCCATGTTAATTTGACATCTAGAAAGCTGTGAACTAAATGTCATTTTGAAGAAAGTAAATGACTTTCAATTTCCGTGCCCTATTGGCTAGTCAACTTCGTGCGCATCATACGATTCGTTAGATGCATTAAGGAGGATTAACAGACCCCAACGAGACGGTTTTCGGATGTAAAAAGGAAATGAGATCGAGTTCCAAAGAGCAGCATCGATCCAACATCCATAGTTTTCCCAAGAATCGAAAGAACGCGAGGATTCTCAACCGACCAAGTATCAGTGTGTGGATTAATTAACTTATTTTTTAAGAAACGAGCATCTTGAGGATTCGATAACCCCCGAAACAATGGCAAAGCGAGAATGCGGAAATCAACCAAATAGTCCTATGTGGCTAAACCAAGCGAATTACAGCTTGCTGGCCCTCGAGGGACAGTTCATCGAGCGTGAGCGTTACCTAAGTCTTATCCGTAATGAATGCGACATGCCAAATCCACATTCGCTGCAACCTACTCGACCTGAAGCCCGGGCAAATGGAAACCCTTCGACAAGTTCTTATCCACAGGAAAGAGTGAAGGACATTATTCTGGCTCTTGAGCGACTTCTCATTTTTAACCGATATCCATCTGGCAACAAGCCAGTAGCAAGGCCTATTGCAACAAAGAAGTCCCTGGATCGACCGAAAAGCAAATCACTACCTTATGTTGTCCAATGTGCCCGACAACGTCGCTTCAACAGCTGCGCATTTTTGAAGGATGGCTATGTCGAGCAGTTCAGAAAGCAAGCTTTGCAAAAGAGCAAGAAGTTTAAAATATTTGTGGCACAAGCACTTTCCGAAGCTAAAAGAACCGAGGATGAACGCCGTGCCTTCGAACAGGATATGCGCAAGAATAAGTTGAAGAACTGCGGACTAATCCCTGAGTCCAATATTACCATCGAGGATGAGTCGAAAAATAAAGAAAGGTTCGCTCTGCAGACCAATAAGACACTAAATCGCCCCGAGCCCATCATCATCAGTGAGGATTTCGCTCAGCCTACCAAACACATCGTCATCAGCGATGACGAATCAGAAGAAGAGGAGACCGCTATCGAGTCTTTCATTATCAGCGAGGACGAATCAGATGAAAACGAAAACGAGGACTTCGCCCAGCCGACCCAAGAACCCCTTAATCGTCCCGACCTCATCAGCGAGGATAAGTTTGAAGAAATTGAGGAGTTTCCGCAGCTGACCAAGGAGCATATGAATCGTTTAAAAGAATTAGAAGGAAGCCATCCCGAGGAATTCGTTGTTAGTAAGTTCAAACTGGATGTCAACATCAGCGACATTAAAATCCTAGTTGGAGGCAGATGGCTCAACGACGTAGTAATCAACTTCTACATGAACTTGTTGACCGATCGCTCGGAGAAGCGATCAGGCCAGCTGCCCAGTGTCTACTCCATGAACACTTTCTTTATGCCACGTCTGCTGCAGAGTGGATTCGAGGGCGTTAAACGCTGGACACGAAAGGTTGATATCCTCAGCAAGGACATCATTCTGATTCCTGTCCACTGCAAAGGCGTTCACTGGACCATGACAATAATCGATATGCGTAAAAAGTCGATCCTTTACTATGACTCGAAGGGGGGAGCCAACCAGAATTTGCTGGATACACTGGAAAAATACCTGCGAGAGGAATCGTTGGATAAGCGCAATCAGTCTTTCGACACCAGCAATTTTCGCATCGAAAAAGCGCGAAACGTACCGCAGCAGAAAAACAACTCCGACTGCGGCGTTTTCAGCTGTATGTTTGCTGAGTACATTACTCGAAATGCTCCAATCACCTTTTCGCAGGACAAAATGGTCTATTTTCGCAAAAAGATGGCCTTGGAGATCATGGACGGCGAGCTGTGGAAATAGGCGTTCTGCTTCGTTTTGTTAAGACGAAGACATCTTTAATGTAACAGAGAAACTTTATTTTTAGTACAGCCTTAGCCAGCATTATTAGTAGCTATAAGTCACATCTTCTTTGATGTTGTAAATGTATTCAAAATCGAAGGGTTTTCTATCGATTTTCCTAACGGGTATATAGCTTGCTCCTTTGTTTGGAAACTTGTATTACCTTATCAATAAAGATATACCTCTTATAAACTTTATATTTCCATAAAACCTTCTTCAGGCATTCGACCACCGGTTACCATGACCGCCAAAGTACAACCATCGTTAACTATAACGCAGCTCAATCCTATTGGCAAATTGTCAGCCGCCGGAGGAACCACAGGGCCCACGATGACGCCGCAGGGTGTGGCCAGCATTCAGGCGGTACCAGTGCCGAATGTCTCGGCCAGTGTGGTCAACCCGAGTTCGGTGGCAGGGGCCACTTCGGCGGCCGGAGGAGCCACTGTGCTGCCATTGACGATCAGCGGTAGGGGAGCTGGTGTGGGACCAGGGGGCAATATCCTCACGGGAACTCTGACGCCCATCAAAAATGCCAGCGGCATTACCCTGGGCAAGATGATGATGACTCCGGCCACGTCTGCGCCTGGAACAGATGGATCCGGCACTAGCGGGGCAACAGTGACTGGCTTCCAACGCGCCTGGAATCCAGTGGTTGCTTCGCCGAGCCAGTTGATGAAGGTTAGCTTTAACTACAATATATGAATTTGAGCTTATTAAATTGCATTTCCTTCATAGATCGATGATAAGGGAAGTGCTGCTACGATTTACTACGAATCCATGCCGGCCTCCGCCTCCACGGGCGTTCTATCATTGACCACGACCACGGTGACGCAGAGCACCCAAGCACAAGCACAATTGGTTAGCAGCGCCGGCGGTAGCAGCTTGTCAGTGTCTTCGCTGCCCTTCGCCAGCCATGCGCCCACGGGAGCAGGATCGGCCGGAGCCGGATCACAGGCTACTTTCACTGTTTTGCCATCAGGAGCTGGGGGAACGGCTACCAGGACTATTGGCCACCAGCAATTGATAATTCCAGCAGGACCAAACAGTGCACCGCCGCAGCACATGGTCATTCCGTTGCATACCTCCGTAAAGGTGACAACGGGGGCGGGCAATCCTCAACAGGCAGCAGGAAGTGGAACTCTGGTGCCCAATTTCATGCGGAAGCGGGATTCAGACGGTTCTCCTATCAGAGCGGCCAAGAATTTGGGCCCTACTCTACTCTCAATGGCGAGCAATACTAGTGGACCAAATATGCCGCCAGCTCCGGGCACGACTTTCAATATTCAGCCAGTGTCCGTGGCGGTGCCTCCATCAGTTAGCTCCGCGCTAACTGTGGAAGCGTTGGCCAAGAAGGAACGGGAGCGGGTCGCCCATGGAGTAGCAAGTAACGTGACTAGTGTGCCAAACACGGTGGGCACCGTATCCTCAACGAGAAATTCTAGAGCGGATTCGCCAGCTTCTTCGGATGGCTCAACGACAGTGTCGGCGAATTCCTCACCTGGTGTAGATCAGCAATTGCAGGACAGAATTGGGGATCCGCCAACAACTGGAGGCGCAAGTGGACGCGATAACTCCACGCACTTTAATCCTATCAATGAGGTGGGTACAAAAATAGTTGCCCTTAAGAGAAAGCCTAATAAATGTTTGATCTTTTAAAGTTGTACTCTTCGCACCAATCGATGCAGCAGAGCCTTGGCCACTCGTCCCTTGGATCTCGGAGTGGGAGCAGTGCCTTTGTGGACGTCCAAGCACCGACTCCGCAGCAACAGCAACCTCAGCAGCAGGCACCTCATTTGGTGGGCTCAACGCAAATGCAACAGCAGGCGGGAACGCGTATGAATGGAACTGGCAACAGCTCGAGCTCCAGCTACGACTGCTCCTCCAGGAAGAAGCCACGCCGATCAACGTGGGTTATTCAAACTAAATTAGTCTGAGCAATCAAATAACCGATTATTGTATCTATTCCCCAGAAATGACAGCCAGCACTCCACCCAGAGTCAGGCATCTTTGTCGCTGCCTCCCCCCAGTGCAGAACCAACGCCGCCGGCTGGCGCATCCTACATGCAGAAACACAACAATGGAGGTCTACTGGTGGCGGCGGCGGCACCGGGAGCTGTTCCTAATAGCACAGCAGGCGACGCCAACCATCGCAACAGTGCACCCGCTGTGACGGGCAACAAGGAGAACGCCAATCCGGTGGACTTCGTCATCCGTCGTCCACGCAATTGTGCGCTGCTTAATGTAAGCTAAATGGAAAATATATTGTTTATTACTTTACTGATATTTCCAACGATTCACAGACATATAAACCCACGCATAAGTTGGCCAACAACCACTTCCATCGGTATACGGATGTTAAGCCAAGGGAGGAGCGAAAGGCCACGGTTATTGATCTAGCTAATCAGCCAAATGTCCAGGGCAAAATTAATGGATGGAAAATCTACCACTTGCGCTCACAAATGGAGGACTTGGTAAGAAATTTGGATGTAAATATCGATAGCACTTTTAATGAACTATTCTGATGTAGAATGAATCCGAGGTTGTCAGCCTGGGAAGGCTTGAGACCATGCTGCAGGATCTGGAGAAGGACAAGGAGAAGCACAGCGAAATGGAGCGAGTCACCGAGTTGCTAAAGGTGCGTTTTTATTTGACATTAGCTCGAGTTATCATTTAACTATCACACCATTTTGCAGGGCAACATTCAGCGCAGCAAGATAATTACCGATGGCATCAACGAGGCGCAGAACCAGTTGATGAAGATCTTCGAGCACAAGCCTCACGTTTCGGACATAATCACCCGATGTGCCTCGAAGCGAAATTTTAAGAAGCGCGAAAAGATCTAAAATCGTTTGACAGAAGGAAGCCCAGCGAAGTGTATTATAAATTGCCTAATTTAAAGCAGCAGATTAGACTTAAGTTAATTACCTTAAACGCAATCGATTTGTAGGTCGTACAGTTACAAAGATAACCAGCAATATTTTTTCAATTTCTTAAGAAAGAAACGAAAATACAAGACACTCGAGTTGTATTAAGTATAAAATTGTTTATTATTTGAACGGATGTCCTGGATTCTGAGGATTGTGTGCTTAGAGATATTACTTTACTTTGGACAACAAATAATATGTGTTGCTCGATTACATGGGTGGCGGTGGTGGGACTCCATTAAACATGGGATGCATTGCCGGACGAGGAGGTCCCGGCATGGGGAATCCGCCGGGTGGGCCACCCAGTGCCCGATGAAGACTCGGCGGCGGCGGTGGCATGATCTTGGGCTCGAACTTGAAGGCGAACTGCAGGAAGAACTGCTTTGTGTCCCGGTTCCAGTGCGTCCAAAACTTGCCCTCGCTCTTCTCCACTTCTCGGGAGGGAACCTTGAATCCGATCGTCTCATATGGCTCGGAGGCGAAGAGCAGGTACTGCCACTTGCGGTCTGGCGGCTCGATCTTCTGCTCGTAGGCGGACATAAACCGGTGGCGCGGAACGATGTTCTCCGTGATTTCCGGATAGTCGATCTGGAAGAGCAGCGACTGCTGGCCATTGGTGGGTTCCCGCTGCTTGGTCACCCGGTAGCCGGGTCGTCCGATCTTGACGAACTTCTTGGGTTCCACGCGGGGCTTCTCGGGCGCAAGCAGCGATGAGGGTGCCTCCTTGGCCTCTTTGGCAGCTCTCCTGGCCAGATTCTCCTGGTGCTTCTTGCCCTGCGTGTGGGCCAAGTAGCTGCCCTCGTTGTTGTGCAGCGTCAGGCACAATTTGCACTCGTAGGAGCCCAGGTGGTTCTTCATGAAGTAAGGATCCTTGTTCAGATCGATCGTCTCCAGGGCCAGTTGACGCAGCCGCTCCTTGCGGTCGCGGTTCGTCTCCGACCAGGAGGCCACGCCTCCGCTGCCGGTCTTGCCGCCGGCGCGGTTCTGGAAATCCATTATTGGTGCTTTATTTTATATTCAATCAGTGAGAAACGAAAACTTTTTCGCGCTGGGAAAGTAAAACCTTCCGGAAATTTTTCGTTGGTGGTGGTGTTTTACAGAATAGGGTTGTCAACGTAACTTTACTAGTGGTGGGAGTTTCTTTGACCCAATCGATAGTTTGTGGGAGGATTTCGGAATATTACAACTTGAGAATCTTGAAATTTTTAATTTAATATAACACTTTTTTGCTATTGAGTATAACTATAAGCTGTGAAACTGTTTACTTGTTTTTGCGTCCCTGCATAATGTTAATAAATTATTGTGAATAAATCAAGTTTTAAAAAACATCGATGATTCCCTGCCAAGCAACGATGTAACCGATGTTTTGAGAACATCGATATAATCGTGGTTTTAAAAACCGATGTTTTGGAAACATCGATATAATCGTTGTTGATATCGATGTTTCTTCACCTCTATGCACATGCTTGATTCTTTTTATAATTTAAAAAAGTGAAAAATGTCCAGACAAGGGTCTGAAATAATGAAATAATAGTGTTGGTGAGGAGATTTACTCCAGGAAAACGAGATTTAATTGCTTTTAAAATCCTGGCTACTGCCGGATAACGGAAAAACGAGATCAACTAAAGGCGTGCAATCAAATCGAGTGTGAAAGAATTAGGGTTTCTGTCGTCATTTTCATGAAATAGGTGATTCTATCTTACGGGATAAGCAAATTGTAGCCGAAATGGATGATTCTAGGAGGCAGACCACCATGGGTCCACCGGCGCCAGTGGCCTCCAGTCCCAATCAACCAAATCCTAGTAATGCCACTATGGCCCCTGCTCCACAAGCCACCAGAAATGCAGCTCCTCCCAAGCGGATAATTAAGAAGATTCAGCTGGATTTCAACAAGCTAAAGGAAGCGGGACTTGACAGGCAGTTGGCCGAGGTCCTGAGGAAGCAGAAACTGGAAGCCAAGAAGGTGGACACCCCGTCATCCAGTAAACCTTCCCCCTCTGCCGCTGCGCAGTCGACGTCGACCGCGACAGAGAGCAAATTGCAGTCGCAACAGCAACAATTGCGTCAGCCTGGTAAAGTTCTTTTTTATTTGATTTTTTTTAACTGTGCATTTATGAAAAACCGTTAATTAGTCGGGGGTTTTGACAATTTTTTCAAAATCTTCTGAATTGGTTGTACGAGTTTGGGACACGCGAGTGAAAACCGACGCGATGGCGCAGTTGTTAGAGGCGACGGCAAATATTGCCATAGAGTTGTGGTTCGCGCTGATTCTCCCGAGTTCGTCTCACGGCGAATGCGTTCCATTTTTCCATC
Source organism: Drosophila subpulchrella (assembly GCF_014743375.2). Taxonomy (NCBI): domain Eukaryota; kingdom Metazoa; phylum Arthropoda; class Insecta; order Diptera; family Drosophilidae; genus Drosophila; species Drosophila subpulchrella. The sequence goes on along the minus strand of NC_050612.1, from coordinate 6,511,839 downwards.
TTCCAAAATATTATATTTTTCTTTTATAGTTTAAGGTATATTAATCAACTACCCTCAAGAGGGTTAGTGAAAATAGGGGGGTTCATTCGATTGCACTTCCGTTCGTTCATCCTTTATAGTACAAACTGTTTATCTAATACATAACTCGAGTTTAAATTGTAAATAAAATATTAATTTTAATTTTTTAATATTTGTTTTAAAAACATATAAGGTTCGAACGCTTGTATATAATTTAACCTCAACTTACAATTTTATATACAGAGTATAAAATACCTTTAGAAAAGTTACTTGCCCGGATGAGAAGTTTGTCTCTTAGTTTTTAAAGCGTTATAAACAAAGTAAACCACCTGAGCATGGTGATTATAGTCTGAAAATGTTAGGGTTTTTGTAAATTTTTGGTCGGTATATTTATAACACATGTTTGAAATAATTATGTAACAAAATTTATTTAAACATTTAAAAATTATACCTAAAATTTTAAATATTTAAATTTAGTTTTTGTTAAATTTTAAATATTTAAATTTAGTGTTTGTAAAAACTTGGTCTAATCGATATTAAATGTTATGCTAATGAATAAATTAAGTTAGTTTAAAATTTTATATCGACAAAACCTTTGCCAACCAAGTTTTTAGTAAAAAATCCAAAATAAAATGTTTAAAAATATAAAGTGACATTATACCGACAAAAATAAACAAAACCCCTAGAATTCATAAACTATAATGCGCGTGCATAGGTGGAATATTTTTTTTTTGAATACCCATCCTCTAAACTAGCTTCAAGAGACACTTTCGCCACTCCCGTCTATATTCTTTCGATGGCCCAACCTGTAAGTGCGCGCTGCAAATGAGGTTAGGGACGAAGTGTCGATGTGAGGGAAACATAGTTCGCTTTTTGGCCCGGGTTCAAATCCCGGCATGGTCAACTGCCGTTTGTGTGTGCGATTGTTTTTCTTTTATGTATGTAAAAGCTTCATCCAGTTTAATTTACTGTTTGCATAATGATGATATTAATCTTTTACTATAGAAGTGTTTTATTTGCGTTTTCAAATTAGTTTTAGCTCTCTTTATAGGGGCAGTTTTCTGGACAGCCGTTTTAGTGGTTTTTATTTTATTTTAATACACTTTTTTATTGACTATAAGAAGTTATCATATCTACATTTGTTTTTTAAATTTAAGGACTCTTAAGGACTACAAGTAATTTGTTACAACAATTTTATAGTGGATTAATTGTAAACATAACTAAGATAACATAACATATACTAACATTTTATTGGATATTATTAACCAAACCATTCTTAATCTAAAGATTTAATTTCTTAATTTACAGCGCCGCAACCCTTGGTGAAACGTATTATGATCTCGGAATTTATCGAAAAAACGGTGCCGATCCAGCCGATTCCTAATCCAACGGATGGCGACCGTTCGAAGCAAGTCAAGGCGCTATTAAAGAACAGGATACTTAACAAGACCATGGCTATTGGCACGCAGCCCCAGCAGCAGCCGACAACCTCCAAGGCAGCTTCTAAGTTGCCATCATCTTCTGCCCAGGGATCAGCTCCTCGCAGTGTAGCAATCCCTACATCTCCTGCTGCCTTCTCTGTGCCTATTGCAAAGGCGGACTTGACTGTGCGCCAAAAGCAGCCACCACTGCTGCTCAATCTGGTGAATCAACTGCCCAAACATCGAGACTTGTGCGGATCGAGTAACAAGCAGTTGATGAATCAGAAATCTACACCTGAACAGCAGTCTGCACAGTTTTCAATCCAGCAAGTTTCGCAAAGTTCCCAAAGGATCCCGGTACAGCAACCGTCGCATTATTCCTCTCAACTTCCTACCCAACATCAGTCGCTGATACGACCTCCACCTCCACAAGTTTCGATAGCTCAAGCAGCTTCTGCGGTCCCCATAAGACTCCACAAGAGCCCTTCACCACCACTGATTGTGCTGGAGAACAAGGTGTTGGCACCCAACGAGAAGATTGATTTGAGTGGGCTGCGACTGCCAAACGCTCCAGTGACAACCACTGTGATACAGGTGAAACCTATGGAAACACCCGTTCAACCCACTATCCAATCCAAAAGGATCATGGGCAAGGTTATTATGAACGCCAATAAGTTAAAGGTATCGAAGGAGAAGCTGGCCGAGATGGCCAAAGAGATTCGCAATCAGGCGGAGCAGGTTAAACTCCCGCAAACACTGAAGCCACTTAATTCAAAGGACCTTACTCCACCAATTGAAACGCCTCTTGCCATTAACTCAATACTTCAAAGAAAACATACTCCACTGTTTGCTCCACAAACTGTTGAGGAAAGCACCGTTCCTGTACATAGTCCGGCTTTAAATAAAATCAACGAGTTGTCACCTTGTACTGGTTCAAATCTTCAATCAAAGCCATTACCTGCAGATATTTCTCCTCTTCAATCAAATCCAATACCTGCAGATATTTCACCTCTTCAATCATATGAAACTACAGTTGCAAAGGACCATCCTGAAGAGGAGTCAATGCCAGTGTATATCCCGTCAGTTCCTGAGCCTGAACAGTTGCCTGGATCTGTATCTGAGACATCAAGCACGCTTCATTTGTCTGAAGACGTTCTTGCTACATCTGAACCAAAAGAATATTGTGAAGAGATGGCAAATAAATCAAGCCCGATCAAACACGCAGGATGCATTTCATCAACTTTGGAAACGGAAGAAGTGAACACAGTTCCAAACCCTCTGGATTTCCCTGTATATATTCCCTCAACTCCGGAGCGAAAAGAGCCAGCCTCGGTCTCTTCTGAAGCAATACAATATCCTGAAAAAATTACTTCTGAATATATTTCTTTGACCCCGCAAGTAGGAGAATCAACAGATGGGACAAACGCTGTTGTCTTGCCCGAACCAGAAAACTTGCAGGGGCATGTGTCCATGGAACCCAGTTATCTTGACTTGCCAGTCTGTATTCCTTCGACTTATGAAACGAAGGAGCTAAACGAAAGAGAATCTTCAGAACTTAGCCATCCCGACTTGCCTCCTTACGTTCCTTCAGCTTCAAAACTAGATGAACTTCCTGTAAGGCCTACTACGCAGCCAAGCGCTTCGAATTGTTCAGCGCCCACTTCACCAGTGTGTAACATCAAGTCCAATTCTCAGGTGGCCCCATCACCAGTGCAAAAAGTCCAATCCGCAGTGGATTTTATAGCCCAACTGACTGCAGAGAAAGATCTAGACGAAAGCAGCTTCATGGAACTTTCGCCGGAGGAACAAAGATTAAACGCTCTTTTTGGAGGAGGTAGTTGTTCTTTTACTGGTGTCTCGCCCGTCAAGAAGTCTCCCCAGGCTGAGAACGATTTTACTGGTGTGTCGCCCGTTAAGGAGTCTCCCCAGCTTGAAGACGATTTGCCCATTGGAAAGATTGTCAAATTGGATGATATGAATATACTGCACGCTACTTTAGATGTAAACAGCGATAGTGCAAACATACTTCGCATCAGTCCAAATGCGATGATGATGCAAAGCAGTGTGGCCACGATGGATATGTCATCCCTGGATGTAGAAGGTGTTGCAGACTCAGTTCTGGAGGATGCAAATGTGCAAGTCAACTTACCAAATCCTCCCGATAAGATTGAAACTGAAACAAGAACTCTTGATGAAGCCAAAGAGGAAACAGCTAATCTAGACTTACCCTCAACTGTGGCAGGAGAACCTCAAAAGATAAAAGATTCTGAAAGGTCTTTGGAGGAAATAAAGTCAGTTTCCGATCCAGAGCCTGTGAAGGATACCAGACCCGTAAAAAGGGCACCTATCAGATCCAAAAAAGCTAAAATTAATTTAGTGCAACGTACAAAAAGACCGAGCATCCCAAAGCCCTTTGAAGCAAAGAAGACAAAGCTAGAATTTGAGGAGGACGATGAGCAGACGACGGCTATCGATCACAGCTTGCTGGAGGACCGATACGGAGTCGCAGCAATCGAGGTAATAGTCAATTCTGATAGCCTAAGCTCAGACAAAGTAAATCTTAATTTATCTAGTGCTAAAAACAATTCAAAGGTGCCAGCAGATGAAGAAGAAGTCAATAAGTCCCGAGAAGAAGTTGCTAGTCCACATGATGAAGATTCTGCAAATATCCCACCCGAAGAAGAGGAAGTCGAAATACCAAAACTGAATATCCAGGAAGAACAAGAAATTACAACCAAGTCATCCACTGAACGAGATCTAACCCAATTGTATCATCCTCCTAAAATGCCCAAAAGTAAAGCCAGTACACAGAGCAGTAGTCAGGAGGCCCAGGAGGATTCACAACCCGCAACATCAAAAAATATTGTCTCCCTAATAGAAGTCCTCTCACAGGTTCCGCCTATGCCCCAAGGCGAGGCCCAATTGCCATTTCGCAAGGAGTCCAGCGAGTTAAATTCCAGTGCCTATAGCTCTCCTAATGTCACAGGAATACAAAATTTACTTGGGCACTTGACCGCCGAGAAGGTGATTCCCCAAACCAAGAAGCTATCGCCAATACCTAAATTAGAAGAACCAACGAAACCAGTACCCCGCAAAAAACTTGTCAAAACGCGACCTGTTCTCAGCAAAAGATCCTCAAAAGTGGCGCAGAAAAATGCACCAGAAAAGCAAAATCATTTTGAATTTCTCCATCCAGTTAGTGCAAATGTGGGAGGTCGCATTCCCACTTCCAGCACAAGTGACGATGATGGTTCCATATTTCTGGGCTTCGATGACAAAGATGAAAAGCGTTCCAAAACTCCTGTAAGAAGCAAGCGACTTAAACAAATGAAGATCAACGAAACGGACATAAGCGATGACGCAACTCCCGATTACGACGAGACTGAGGAGGAGCAGCAGTCTGCAGAGACACGTGGACCAGTTAAAAATTCCGAGGTTGATACCCAGTACACTTTCAAGAAGCATACCATTGTAGAACCATTTTCCGATGATTCAAATAGCAGTTACGGCGCTCCTACGAGTCCAATAGATTTTGGGGATAACGTTTCGACGGATGGAAACCAAAGGTGTGACGAATATCCAATGGAGCGATCGACTACATGGGAAGCACTAGTAAATGAAAAATCTACTGAAGTTTGTAATGACGATGGGGTATGTGATGCCGCAGTCGGTTCAATTATACCTACCCTAAATGATTCGAGAATTGCAAATCCTCCCAAAACTGATTTGGAGACCAATTCACCTAGCAATATTCCTAAAGAGTCACTTTTGGAACCTTCCAATAAAGACACGGAACAAAAAACTAATACTGTTATAGAGGAAAAACAGCCGGATGCTTTGATTAAAGAAAATGATTTATCAATGACTGACAGTAAATTACGGAGGAGTAGGAGAAGGTCATTTAAATCAATTGTAATTGCTGGTATAGGAACTCCAAGAGAAGCTTCTACAAGTAAAGAAAGTTTAACGAATATTATAACCACGAAAAAACGACAGACGCGAAGTCGTTCAAAATCTCCAGCATCCTTAGAAAACACAGAGCTAAAAGGAGTCTTGGAAGAAGTTAATGCGTCTGAAAATGTAAATGTACCTCCACCGCCAGCTGCAATTTTGAAACATGTGGAAAATAGAGATTCAAAGGAAAAGCTGAAAGAAGAAGAAACCATTACAAATTCTGGAAATACTGTAAAGTCTAGGGGAAAACGGAAGTCTCGGAGTAGTTCTAAAGAATTTACTGCACCCGAAGCAATGAAATGTACGGAGCAACTTTCTGAAACAGGTGCTCAGAAAAAAGAGGAGGAGATTAAAGCACCCGAGGGAAGACTTGAAGGAGTGGAAGCTCCAGAGATACATCCTTCGCCTATAACGACAGCAAAGAATATGGAAAATAAAGATTCTATAGAAAATCAGGAGGAAGAAAAAACCATTGAAAAGTCAAAAATATCAAGAGGAAAACGAAAATCTCGGTGTATTGCGCCAAAAATAAAAGCTACTCAAACTGAATCGGTGGCAAATCCAGACCTCATTTCAGAAAATAAAGGGGCTTCTACTGGTGATACAGAAAAACTTAAAGCACAAGAGGATATTAAATCTCCTGAGAAAGATGTACCTCCAGCAACAGCAGAAAATACAAATTCAGCGGAAAAGTCGCTAGAGGAGCCACAAACATCTAAAAAATCAAAAGGAAAACGAAAATTCCGCTCCACTACACCAAAATCTGAAGTGCCACCCGTGGTTCAACCCGAACCAGTTGAAAATCCCGAACTTCTATCTGAGAATGCCAGTTCTAGGAAGGAAGGGGATACAAAGCGAAAAACTCGGAGTAAAACGCCAAAGCTACAAGTTCCATTAGTTACCGTACCTTCTGTTACCGAAAATGAACCAGTTAAAGGTTCAGAGGAAGCGATTAAAGAGGATAGTTCCCAAAGACCGAAGAGAAAAAGACATTCCCGTTTTAGTAAAGTTGATCCAACTTCAATAACTCCCACAGTTTCTGAGCCTGAAAATGTAACCGACATTGTTAATAAAGATTCAGGGAATATGATGGCCACAGTTATAGCTTCCGAGGAACCAAAAGTAAATGTCAATCCGAAAGGAAGCCGAAAATCTCGAAGTAAATCGCCAAAATTAGTTCCCCATGTTGTCCATACTGAAGACGTTGTAGCAACTGAGGGAAACACTTTGAATTCCGATTTACAAGAGAAACTGGACGATGTTGAAGCTACCGAAGAATTAAACCAGCCAACAAATGATGTAAAAACAAAGAAAAAACGTCAATCCCAAAGTAGGACATCGAAAGTAACAGTTTCGCCGGTTACTGAAGTCGAACCGCCTCCCAAACCTAACTTAAGTCCAGAAGAATCACTTACAGAGATTAAAAACGAAACAACTCAAGCCGCAGATGAACCTATCCAGCCAACTACATCTAAAAAGTCAAGGGGAAAAAGGTCCACTATCAGTTCAAAGGCATTACCTCCAGCAGAAACTCAGCCGGCAGTGGTGACTATACCACCAGAAGAACCTCGCCCAGTTGAAGCTGATTCTTTGGTGGCGCGGGTTAAACGGAAGAGTCCATCTCGTTATGGATCAGTCCCACCAGACACTCCCATCTCATCAGTTAGTGCCTCCGAAGAAATTGCAATTCCCGAGTCTGCTCCTAGGAAGGGCAGAAGAAGTAATGCAGCTACCACACCAGTGCTAGCATCAACTCCGAAGTCACGCAAATGCAGGACCTCAAATTTGAGCGAGATGTCTTCACCCATATGTGAAGAGCCAAAGGTTCCATCAAAAAGGGGAAGAAAGCGCGCTGCTCCTGCTGATATGGATTCAGAGTCAGCCAAGAAACAGAAGACTGAAGAGAGTTCGGAAACCGTAAGTGTAGTGGACTTTAATCTACGGCTGCTGCTCATAAGAAGGCGAGAACAGTTGGACACGGAAGAAATCTTAACAGAAGATGGCAAGGGTGAAGGTCCTCAGCAATGTGGTTTGTGTTTGGCTCGCAGCGACAAGAACAATTGGCTTCGTCATCTTGGAGAGCATTATGGAGTGGGTTGGCTTGTGGGAGAAACACCCAAGGTGCGTTAACCTACCAGTATCTTTAAAAATAAGCTTCTAACCATAATCCATTTGCAGAAAATCACGCGTACTTCTGTGATGAATATGATGAAGAATTATCTCCAGAATAGCGGCGAAAAGCTAAAATGTCGTCTGTGCAATCACCAATTGGGATCTTACCTGGGCATGATGCTTCACCTGGAGGGTTGTGGCAACAAGCAGCGCCTGCTGTGCGATTTCTGCCAACGCTCTTATACCAAACTCTCACTACCGAGTCATATACGTACCTGTCCAAAGCGCCAGGCGTCCCGGATTGAGGAAGATTCGGAGCCTGCGGAAGGAAATGTTGGTGAACCGGTATACAGCAATGCGGGCCGTGCCAAACGGAAGTCTACTATCAAGTAAGTTCATAAAGTCGTTGAAAATAGCGCTGTTAAAAGATTTTATTCCATTCGTTTATTTTTCAGGGCTGAAACAAAATTAAAGAAAATAGGAGAGCATCTGACTTTGCAAAAGCCGGGGGAAGAGAGTTCCGCCAAAAACGATTTCGATGGCGATTCCTCGGACTACGATATGACCAAGGACAAGGAGTCGTCTGAGGAATATGACTCGGAAGGAGTTGATTCCAATGAGGACTCCTTAAGCTCCGAGGATGAGGGCAGCCTGGCTGAAAACTCTTCCACAACCAAACGAAAGAAATCAAGCAGACGTGGAGACATTGACAGGAAGAGGACGCTTAAACGGGCAGTTAACCTGGGAGAATGTCTCCAGAAGCCTTGTGAGTAAAACCCCAATGATGAGTAGAATCTGAAATTAATTTATTCAACACACTACAGTACTCTCACGATATCACCACTTGGAGGCTAGGGCGACTCATAAATGGAACGAATTGTAAGTTAGCCAGGTAAAACTTATTGACAGTTAATAAAATTTGGATTGTATTTTCAAGTGTGCACCTCAATTATAACACTGATCTGTTGTTCGCCGAACTACTGCCAAACTTTGCGAAGGTTTCTCCACAGGAGGCTAATGCTTTGCTGCCCTCTAAGGACACGGCATCCATGCGGTATGCATATGGTAAAATAACCACCGAAGACGTGTGGAAGCAATTGGCACCGTTTGAGGGCTTCAATAAAGAAGGTACGTATAAGTAACGATACAGAATTGTAGACCTAATCAATATAACTTTATTTGCAGGTGAATATGTGGGCTACCTGGGGCAGTCTATTAAACAACTCGCCTGGGTGCCGCTACCGCCGAAAGTTATGAATCAGTATTTGCTGTGCTCCCTGCGTCCAAAGATGAAATCCTTTGCAAGACATACAAAATTAAAGGACGAAGATGCCCTCTTGATGCTGCTGAAATGCACGGTTTCTGCCGGCAAACAGACGAACAAATCATGGACCATTCGACCGGAGCTTCATTATGGAATTCGTGTGCCCCATGGGCCAGTCAACAGTTTCTGCTTTTTGCCCAGCGGTGGCTATGATACAACATCGAATCGTTTGGGTCTTTTGGCTGTGGCGAATTCCTTGAGTGATGTCTGCATTTATGCGCTGCCTTTGGAGCTGGAAAAAGATGTGAACGCAGAGGAGAATGTTGTAATTCAACTCCAATCCTTGATTATACTCAGTTTGGATGTGAACAATCCTGTTCAGGATCAGTGCACCAAAATTTGTTGGTCGCAGGTGAGTTTCTTGACTATACTTGTATTTTTCTTTGTGAAATTAAATACAAACTTTCCTTGCAGTCATTGGGACACAATTTCATAGCTACGGGCTATAGCAGTGGCTACATTGCGTTTTGGGACATTAGCGGGGAAGACAATATCAATTGTATTAACCGGAACAATCAGACCTATTTTGTGCCTGTGCATTTCTTTTACATAGGCGAGCGGAATATCCAATGTAAGTTCCATCACTACAGCTTACCTTAATTAAATTTTTCTAATTAATTTGATTTCCCCTTAGTTATGGATCTCCATTACGACAATAATGGACCGCGTTGGCTTGCAGTTGGCACTACAATACGTCAATTTAAAATCTATGATATTGCGAACTGGTCGAAACCTTTTATACTGACACAAGACCCTATCTGCAATCTGTACATGGCTACTTTAGCCTGGTCTCCTATTTGGGAAACACTAGTCGTCAGCAGCTCACGTAAGCTATATTTTTTGTGACTAATGCCTCTTTAAGACTTATGAGAAATTCGATTGCAGACTTTAGTCGTTCGATAGCAGTTAGTGTGTCGGGAATACAATTCGAGCACAGGACCCTTGATGGAACACTGACGACAATACGTGACATGCACTCGAATTGTCAGCAAAATCACATGGTGTTCGTAACGGACAACGGTGACCTAGTGTTCCTGGATGTGCGAGACCTCAACTGTGGTCCTGCACTGCTAAAGTCCACGGTCAACACACGGGCCGTATCCACCACCGAGCTGCATCATCTGGGCGAGACTACTCCCAAGCCCAAGGATCCCATCAGTGCAGAGGAGTTTATCCGGGACTATGGGGTGCAAATCAATCCGCTGGTGCCTGAGCCCCATAGTCGAAAATCCGCATACCTGAACGCCCAGCGTCGACCGCAAAACATACACTCCCTGGCCCTGACTAGATCCAATTGCGTTCGTTGCAATTGGAATTCGCCTGCCCACACTTGGGTGGCCATTGGCGCAGAACACGGCATGCTGCGAATCCTCAACTTCGAGCGGGACAAATTCTTCTAAAGGATTTCTCCCACACTTTTCTCTGGCAACTGAATGTCTTTTGAACAAGCATCATCTGAGATTATAAATTATTGTTTTACCATATAAGGTTACTAGTTATAGAACTCGTCTTAGGGCAGTTAAATTATGATCTAAAATTGTTTATATATAATTTATTTATAGTTGTTGTAAAAATATATATATTATATATTTTATATGGAGTTATTGTAGTTTATATCGAAATATACTTGCTTTGCAAACAGAGATTACAAATTGTAACATTTACTTCTTAATGGATGGTAAAAGTATAAATTCAAATGCTAACTAAAGATCATTATTTTAAAGGCTTCCCGAAAAATAAAACACGATCACTTACAACATATTAAATATATTGATATATTTGTTACTTTTATCGGTATTTTTAATTTTCCGTAAATACTATATGCAAGTTTAACAATGATAGAAGGGGATTTCTTTTTAGCTTTCAGCGTTTATAAAATCAAATTCAAATATCGGATGTAAAATTATTATATATAACGGTATATCTCGGTTTTATTAAATAAAATGTAAACATCTCCCTCTCTCTAACATTGCGTAAATAAATACATTGGCAAAAGGCGCGACTTACAACATAATCGGGCTATGCTAAGTGAATCGACTGAGTGCTTCATGAAATTTAGACACAAACAGCTACTGATATTTATCATTTACATAGACACACATATAGTACACATAGATTAGGAATTCTAGAACAAATGCTTGCAAACACTTTAAAAATCCGAACAAATGCAAATATGCCTTAAAATTTGGTAAAAAAGAATTCGTTGGTTGAGAGGATAACACTAAATACGCATACATACATTATATTGATATATATATATAAAGGTATATATGTTTTTTCTTAAATTGCTGTTGTCTTTTCTATGGCTGCAAAAAATTCTCGCGGCTTTTCTGCAGTTGACCTTCAGTCTTCGCTCTTAGTTATAGTTTGCTGCAATTTTCCTCATCTGTATCTTCACAATCTGAATCTCTCGCTATGCCTAAACGAAAATCTATGCGAATATTAAATTCTATAAACAAATTCATCCATCGAAAACGCAAAAGGACTTGCACTTAACGCGAACCTAAATCGAACGTAAATTAACAGCAAGTTAACAGTGATTTCCGGTCCGTCTTTCGGCTTCCGGTTTGCGATCTGCGATTAGGGCTCCCCCGGGATTTCCCCGCGCCCGATTACTTTTCCGCGGGAATAGCTTGAGGAGTCGGCCGGTTGCCAGCCAACTCCTGCTGGATCTCGGTGAGACTCTTGCCCTTTGTTTCCGGGACAGCGAAGAAAACGAATATCACGCCCAGAACCGTCAGGCCGGCGAAGAGCCAGAAGGTTCCGCCGATGCCCAGGCTGTTGTTCAGGTTCACGAACGTCTTGGTCACCACGAAGGCCAGCAGCCAGTTGGATGTTCCGGCCAGCGAACCAGCGAATCCCTTGATGTCGGTGGCGAAGAGCTCGCCCATCATCAGCCACGGCACCGGGCCGTAGCCCATCGAGAACATGATGATGAAGATGCACAAGCTGGCCACTGGGAGCCAGCCCAGGCTCTCCACTTGGGTCTTGTCCTGCTTTTGCAGATAGAAGTACACTCCGATGGCGGTGGTGGACAGGGCCATGGCGATTCCGGAGGCCAGCAGCAGGATGCGACGGCCCAGCTTGTCCACCACCAGGGTGGAGACGAAGGTGGCCACCACCTGCATGATGCCGATCAGGATCGATGCCCACTGGGCTCCGATGCCGGTATTGGCTTCCTGAAATGGAAGAAATCGGTGTTATTAGTTTTATTTATTTTTAATTAAGTCAATATCTAATCTTAGAAGTCTTAGGCTCACCATGAAGATCCTCGATGCGTAGAAAATAACAGCGTTGATGCCGCAAACCTGCTGGAAGAACATAAGACCCATGCTGATGGCCAAAGCCTTGCGGGTGACGGGGCGGTTCAGAGCAGCCCACACATTGACCTTGTTCGCCTTGGTTTCCCGATCGTTTTCACGCAGCTCCGCAAGTTCTGGCTCGTAGTCGTACTCCTTGCCACGCAGCCATTGAATGGACTTGATGGCGTTCTCCGACCGATCTTTGGCAACCTGTCGATGGGGATTTGGAAATAAGTCACGTTGTACCACACTCGAGGGGGAATTTCTGATATTGATGGCAAACTCGTGGTGCTTTTCATATCTTTTAGATATAATAGTCGGGACTCCCAAGATAAATGCTTGACTGACTGGCGGATTATATATGATCAAGAAATTATGTTGTTATTTTTTAAAGCGTCATCAAATATAACTATATCCCTTTTGAAACATTCTCGATTCACGCAAATGGTAAAGATAGGGATTTAAAAAGAAGTCACGCTAAATTACAGTCAAGTGGGAATTTCTAGTAATGAAGGCAAACTCGTAGTGCTTTTCATATCTTTTAGATATACAAACATGTTGAGTTTTTCAAGATATAATCTTGGTTGATTATATTCTTTGTCTTTAAAGTGTCAAACTACAGTTTACGCAGGGTATTTCCAGATATTGGAAACATTCTCGATTTACATGAAACTTAAATGTTTTTAGCAAATATGAAAAAAATATAGGTAAAAATTTTTTTTTAAAAACAAACATCTTCATTCTTCTGAATTTTGTTTTTAATGTAATCTGTTGAAAATGAAGTCGACTTAAAGTATAAGTTCTTTTAAAATAGAGCGAGGAAATATTGCACCAAATCAAAAATAAATTCCTTTAAAAATGTGTAAACTTACCAAGTAGGTGGGCGATTCCGGCATGAAGAAGAAGATGGCACCGAAGATGAGGGGCAGAAGGCCGCAGATGACGCTCACCCAGAAGATGTCCACGCCAGCCCCGACGGCGTAGACAAAGAGGATACCAATGGTTATCATCAGCTGGAAGTAGCTGCCCAGCGTACCGCGAATTTCCTTCTGGGCAATCTCACCCGTGTACATGGGAGCGGTCACACAGAAGGCACCGCCGGCAATACCCAGGATAAAACGGGAGGCGTAGAGCATACCCACATTGGCCGCCCAGATGAGCATGGCCCAGCCGAGGATGAAGGGCAGGACCAGGAACAACATGGTCCACTTGCGGCCAATTAGGTTGATGAGGAAACCAATGGGGATGCACACACAGGCGGCACCCAAGGTCATGGCCGATCCCACCCAAGAGAACTGGTCCTTATCGACGGGGAAACTGTATCCATTGCCGAGTTCCACTATCTCCGTTTCGGCCGGGGATGTCCAGCCCAAGACGGTACCGCAGGCCAGGGCGCCACCAGCTGCTGCCAATGCGGCCACATATTGCGTCACCTTCCGGGAATCGTTCGACGTCGACGTGTGCACCATGTTGCCGAGTAAATTCTCCTGATCCTGCAAAGGATACAAAGATTTGATTAGCCACTTTCCAATATTAATTATATTTTAAGCACTATAACTTTGGCCAATATATTTTCTAAAAAAGTACGATTCAGGTTGGAAGGCGAAGGATCACTTTTCTTTCTTATACAGCATTACCTAATATTAAGTTTGACTTATTTTGGAAAACCGTTCAGTTAAATCGTTCGTGGTACACTATTTTTTTTGTTAAAATACAAATTAAATTGTAACCTTATTACTTTAAAAATGTTACCTTTTCCAACTATTTAGAGATCGCCGTTAATTAGATCGTTCTGCTCTGACCAACTGACTTATACTGAGGGCCAGCTATTAGCTACCTACAATTATTATCATGCCTTGCTTAGTGATAAGGTCCAAACCCCCCGCCCAGTGATTAGGAATTTATTGGCCCCAAAACAAAAGTTCGGGGCTATGATCTGCTCTTTCCGATTGTGGTCAAGTGCTTCATTATTTCATTATACCTACCGGTCACATAAACACAAGTAGCCCCCCAATCGAACCAAGTTCACGTACACCCGCTAGCCGATATCATTCGTACGCCGGGTGGTTCGGATCTTAATGGTTCGGACAGGAAAATGCCTTAAGACCCCCGCATAACCGGTGGGAATATTTGAAGTAAAAACTAAACATAATACAGGGAGAAGCCCTTATATCGGGATTCTATAAGATTGAGACGCAAAGTACTATAACTATGTTCATGTGTCTCCACTTGAACGTTTTAAGGCCAGGACTTGATCAATGAAACTTCTTGTACTTAAGCATAAGCTGATAAAGCTGAAGAGATTTGGGAGAGATTAGTTTAAAGGAAATTGCCTATTTAAACGAATAAGTGCATATATAGAGTCCGATTTTTATCAAGAGGGGTGGAATTTAAAATGATTAAAAATATTTAAGTTGCATTGTAGCTGTATTACCAAATTTACCCATGGGTAATCGGCTCTCATTCGGAACCATTCTCTTTATAGATATTTCTTAGAAAAATAGCATTCCCTTTTTATTTTACCCAATTCAAGGCGTCAGGAATCACTCAAGCAGCACCAATTAACTATATCTGACCACCATGTTAGGCGTACTCATTGACTTCCGTTCGATGGGCAATAAATTACTGTAGAATCGGTATATGTAGGTATATAGCGGAGGTTATTAACGCCTACCTAATCAGTAAATTGCCAAAATTCCAGATATGAACGTGTAGAAAAATAAAGCAGCCGTAAATCAGCAGGCTATATCAGAGCTTTTATTTATCAAAAGCTTTTCATAGATATTTTTATGTTTATAAACAATTCCAAGCCCCTGACTATGATATGCGATATGTGCTTTATTGCGTGGGCATAAAAGAGGTGTGTCTCGTATTTTTTTTCATGAATGGCTGGCTTGTCTTTTGATAGAACTTGACCTTTGACAACAATTTCTAAATATGTCCACAGTGTTTAGTTTGTAGAAATATACATTTCCTTATGATAGCAATAGTCATTTACAACAATTATTATTGAATAAATTTACATATCAATTGGTTCTACACAACCATTGCATTAAACATTATATTATTATATTATATTATTATATTATATTTTGAGTTAAACATTTTTCAGTTGATATTGAATCCAAATAGCATTTTTATATTATTCTACTTATCGCACGTGTGGTACGTGATTTGTGCTTTTTGCTTAAACAAAAAGGGGGCTGTTCGGATTGTGATTAGTGAAAAGAAAAGTTGTGTCTATGTAGTACATTAAAAAGTATTTATAAAATAGATTTTAAAATACAAAATGCTACCTAGAATTTAGCCAATTTAATAACACAGAGAAATGTTTATTAAAGATCATAATTAAAAGTATGAGCATTTTAATGGGATTTGCAATTATTTATTTCATATAACAGGATACCCATGTTAAAGCCATTTCGCATGGCGCATATGAGTAATTTATGGCCATTTTCTCTTCGCCAATTTCTTGACATATCCCAAGTGTCGCCGCCCACTGAATGAGCCCACTCAAAGTGTCATTGCCAATCTCGGCCCACGCGAGAGTAAGGAGCAGAGAACAAATCACTTCCGTGAAAATGCAAGCCGAGGTTTGCAGCTGGAAAAAGGAGAAGGCCATGTGGAGTGGAGCTGGGCGTACGCCCACATATTAACTGTCATTTACTGGGGTCGACTGGGACACACCTCCAGATTGCCAGTGGAGAGTAAACGAAGCGTTCAAATCGCGTCTGAAACGACTGAAATCGATATCTGCCTCGATTCTGTGCCTCGGTTCGTTTGAGTTCCGTCTGCGGCTAATGTGGTCAATCCATTGGCTGCCCTGTCGTTCTGTATCTAAATTTAGCATTACTGCCAGTTAAAGGCAGCTCTAGGAATCCGAGTTCCCCACTTTCGGGGGCTACAACCCCCCACCCCCCACTACCGAACCCGAGGATGAGAGCTGCGCGAGCGGAGGTCCAAGTTCGTTTCAATGTCAGTGGCAGGCGCAACAGTGCGCGCCATAAGCATGGTAATTCCATGTGCATTCCACTAAACTGGTTCACTAAAAGCCAAGCATAAGCTGAAATACTTCATAATTATTGAGTTGCCTGGGTTAATTTATGTACGATAATCCCGGGCTATTAGTAATAACATTTGCATAAGAGGAATTCTAAAAATTCCTACCGCATTTTCTAAAGAACTTTTTTATACAATTTCAAATTACGAAAAATATTTCCATATAAAGGTTCGGAAAAACTCTTGAGGCATATTAAGGGGAACTGGTATTCTTAATGAAGAGAGTAAAATATGCATGGGTTTTTTTAATGTCTACTTTTTTGAGATGCACATATGTATTTTAAACGAGATTTTTTAAGAATTGTTGGTATGCTACCAAACCAAATGACTTGAATATTTATTAAAATATGGTATAATTTCATTTAAATAATACCTAAACCAAAGCCTTAAAAACGGGTCTACTAATACAATACTAAAAAAATATAGAGTAGTTTGACTCAATTTGGTAATTTTAAAGTTGGCCAATGAAAGTGTCAACAGCTTGATGGCTTAATAAACTGTTTTACCAACCATTTAGGGTATCTCATTGATATTCAAATAATGTGCTACTCTATGTTATCGAACTGGTCAAGTTTTCATAAGTTTTGTGGGTCGCATTTTAAAATGTATTCAAATGTGGCTCATTAAAACTTGCCGTTGTGCGGATTTCAGTAACCGTATGAGGTACGGCATTTTTAATGGTTTCGAGGGGGTGCGTGTGTTGTTTTTACTAAAATAAACACCCACAAAATTGTTGACTCATTTTGTGCACTCGGAGGAACGAGTTTCAATTGAATTTGTCTGGTTAAATTATCATTTATGTGTAGATTGTCGAAAGCAAATCCGTACCATGCTCATTGTTATAAAAAATTCCGCCCCTATTTTTGAAGTGGCCTCTTATCACTATTTTCTTTGAATTTACTTTCCTATGGATAATGATTTGTATTTTGTGGTCTTGTATCGCTTTTTGTGACCTTGTCCAACATAAAACCAAACAAAAATATAAAGTTTCCACATAGGTTTCGGAACTCATTAGGTTGATAAGCGGAGCGATCCATCAATGGAGGCTCAGCTCCATGCAAGTAGAAAAACGTACTGAATTTAAGATAAAGGCCATTAAAAACGAAAAACATATCGTGCTATAATTGTTTATCGTTCGAAATATGTGAAGCGGATATGATGCTTGAAAGGTATTTGAACTCGTGAAAGAAACAAAATAATGTGAAATTATACTCTCATTTCGCTGTTGAAGCTCGGTTGATAGAGATAGCTTTTGGAGTGAACAATACACATTTCTGCCAGATAATTGTCTGGTAAACTATTTATATCTCGTATCTTTTTTGCGGCAACATCTTTCCGCTTTCTAAATCAACAGTTCAGATTGTTTGCGATTTCTGTGTAAATATCTTTAAAAATGCAAGGTTTTTAAATGCTCTTACTCTAAAGAAGACCCTTGGTTTAATAATTATGTGAGTAGGGTATCTGTAATTTGTTGCTTACCAAATTTGATTTCCTGTATCTTTTTTCACACTGCGTTAATTGGACTTGGCCAAGGTCAACATTAAAAAAGATGTATTAACTTGGCTAGCCATCTGGATAAGGTAAATTGACTTAGCTTATGTAAACACAGGGCGAAATAAGAGAAGTAGTCGTCAATTTGGGACATATTAATTCTATCTAGAGTACTTTTTAAAATAAAATCTTTTGATCTCTCCTAATAAAATTAGTTTGATATATTTGGAAGTTACTTAAATGCAATTTCCTGACATTTCCCAGTGCTTATATCTATGAAAACATGCGAATCTTTGCCTACATGTGGGGTGGAGTTGGTGCGTCCATTGTCGCTGGCCTTGACGATTTTGACCGCTTGCCTGGAGCCATATTTGGCTCCATTCTCGGCGGATTCCAGCAGGTGGGAGCTCTCCTCATTGTTGGAGCCGGACTTCTTGTTGGGCTCCTCGCCGCTGGAGTTGCTCGATGATGCGGTGGACATGTCGAAGGGATTATGTAAACTTCGGTAGGGTTACAGAGTTACGATGGGGATATGTTTCAATATTCTTCGGTGATTTTCCGCTTAATTTCACCCGCTTTTCTTTCACTTTTCACTGCACTTTGGTTGGCAATAAAGTAATGTTGAGTAACATGTACGTCAACGTCTGATAAATGTCCTTTGACTGGCGTTTTTGTCCTTTAACACGTCGGCCACCCACGTAGCATAGAATACTTTAAGGCGCATGCGCATCAACAATCAAACATGTTGCTGGCCAAAAAATGTCTTCTTGGCGTTTCTTTGCACTTCCAATTAACCAAAAAACCAAGTGATATGGTTTGTTATTTTCAAAGATATATATTTTTGGATATGTATCGGTTGAATCCTCGATGTTTCCTCGAGTGGCACTCGCGAGTATCTTTGTGCGGAGGGTATCTTTGTATCTTAACCGCACGCAACGAATGCTGGCTAGCAAATGGCGCGCCAAACAATAAAAAGGCCTCCGCCGGGCTCTATGTGGACTCGCCGCTCTCCCAGTTCCCCGAATTCTCGGATTCTCCCAATTCGACGCTCTTTCTCTTGGGAGGTGGGCCTCGGAAAACTGGTCCCGCTCTCCAGCGACTATGGGCCCTGAATGGGCGAAGACGGGGTGAAGACCATACCCATACGAGGCTATTGACTCTTGGCGGCAAAATCCAAACTGGAATTGCAGGCGCCTTCGTTCGCCCAGATTTTATTTCGGATCGTCGGCCGTCGTTCTGCTTGAAATTGCATTCAACGCGGCGTGGATGTGGAAGTGGATGCAACTTCTGCTGCACACCACATGGAGGCCATCTCCTAAATTTCGATGCATTGCCCCTGCCTTTCCATTTAGTCAAGGCAATGCAAATTTATGCATCTGCAATTGATCTGCGAATTTACTGGATGCCCTTCGCAATGGAAAATTTTAGCTTTCCGAAGGACAATTTCATAGTTTGTACTTAATTTCTCAATAAGAGCCCATTGATAAACTTACGACTATAATCGATTGACAGAAAACCGAAAAAGTATGTAAATGTATGTTATTAAATAAAACAGTTTTATTAATTTGTAGAAACATTTTTTTTTATAAAAATTGTACACTTCTTTACAAATACAACTCTAAGTCAATAAAAAAATTGTAAACATATAAAATAAAATTAAGCTAGAAAATATTTTCCGAATTTTGCAAAGAATTTAATTCAAGTAAGCATTATTACATTTTTAATACATCGACTAATAGCCGCATTTTACGTATCTAATTAAAAAAGAATATTTAACGGATTAACCGATACATTTGTTCAGATTTCTTTATCAGATCGCGGAACTACAAAGAAAGGAAATTGTAATATAGCTATAACACGTGTCATTCTGTTTACTGTACTTCCGTATGCACAGAAAGATTATACAGAAATAAAGGCAGCCGAACAGAGTGCGCCTCTCCACCTTCAGAACGGGGGTATAAATGCTCCTATAGATACAAATTGTAGAATTTCCATTATCATTTCCAATTCCATTTGGCCAGCCGGGGAATACTATTTGTCTAGCTGCGAACACGTTCAATGGATCACGTTTGTTGTGCGGCTAGAAAATTCGACCGCCACTGAACATAATGGATTGCCTCTTATGGTGGCTTATAGCGGATGAAAAAAGGCATTTCCATGCCTGGGGACTTTTCAATAAACAAACATGACACCGCTTCCAGCCACAAATGGGTCAGATAATGGGAAAACACTTCTCATATCGAAATAAGTGAGAGCCTGAAACCATTTCTCGAAGAGAATGTATCTTCAATACATTGCTGCATACAAATGGTTTATAAATAAGCACGTGAAATTACTTTTATGATGCAGGAATTTATATTGAGACCTCACAGGTACTAAAATATATACGAGAAATTCTTTTCACATTTTATAATTAATTCATACACGTGGGTAATTCGAAAAAATCATCAAGATGCTTTGGAAGCTTAATGTACAGGGATATACATATTTTAAGGAAAAAGTTAAAATATTGAAGGTTTATAAATATATTCGGATTAATGATATTATATTTTAATATTTTATGTTTTAATTAAAGTTTTCTTTTATTTAGACTCTGCAAAAATATATTAATTGATATTTTATGGACCTAAGCCAGAGTAAATTATAATGTTTATTAAAAAAAGGAATATTTTTTTCCAATACTATGAAAAGAGTGCCCCAATTTTTATTTAACAAAAATCGAAATAAAGAAAGTGGTATCAAAAATGTTAATTTTTTGATATTGAACCATACAATTTTAAACTCAGAAATATATATAACAAACGTAGCTTAAGGCCACTACAGATGTAATTTACAATTGCGTTTTAACCTGAGAATAAATAAATAAATAAATATTTTAAACTCAGAACAGAAAATAAGTTTTTCCTTCGCACTTACAGTGTATCTAAAAGATGGTCATAATGACGTGTTCTGGCGCAGCCCTGATATCGTTTGTGTACACGCTTGGCAAACACCCTTAACCTTGTCCCCGCCACCATTAACCCCCCACTGGCCCCCGGGGCGTTAACGCAGCTCATGGCGGGACTTGAGATACAACCAAACATTTGGCACGCTCCACGCTTGGAACAGGCTCGCAGAGCGCCTAAAAGCAGGCTCACCTGCTGCGAAAGCGTTTGCATAGATACAGAAAGTATCTGCATCTACAGAAAGTATCTGTATCTACACCTAGAGCACGCAATGCTCTGTACTCACTATACATACTAATTACACGGGGAAAATGCCAAAAGGGCGAAACGAGTCGACGAAATGATAAAATACCGGCGTTATGCAACAGAAGCTCATTAGCACTGGGCCAAGTTGACAAAGGCCCTGCGATTTGTTGTTGGCTATATGAGTTCTACTACGTCAGCAGCTACGTCACGGCACGCAGACATGTATCTGATAGATAGATATATCGCTGTTCAGAGGGGCGTGCGCCCTGTGACGTCACAGAAGCCAAGCCCCAAAAATCTCGACCAATGAGAATGAGCTGTATCTATAGCGCAGAACGAGCCCCTCGCACGCAAAGAAAACTAAATGAATATGTATAACACTTTTACGTCTCTTTGCCTGCTTATAAATGTAAATATTTTATTTTCTCTGCCGTTGCTTTGCTTGCTGTTAGCCCGCGAAAATCACGCGATTCGGTTGTTTGGTTCAAGTGCAGCCACCAAATATTTCTGCTGACCCACCATAATCATCCAAAAGTCAAATCCATTGCATTGTTTTTTTTCAACTACGACCTACATTTGAACTTGTGACAGGGCCAACATGATGTAAATACCTCCGAATTTTATAAGTTCTAGTCTACCACCCGCAAGCAGAGCCCAAAATCAATAATTCGTCCTCGACGACGACCTCAAGGTGAATGTATCTATAGATACATTTTGGTGCCTTGTCCTTGCACAAAGACGGGCAATTTCCCGGGAAACTGGTGAAATTGTTTAAAAATCTCTGCTGTTTATGGGACTTTTATATTTATCGTAATTTACATATTTTTTTCTGTCAATTTAAATCTTAATTGTAGGTCAATGTCTAGCTTACGTAGTATAATTACAAATTTCATATATATTTTACTGTTAAATGAGTGTTCTTTGTTTACTCACAGTTAACGATCACAGATTGCGAGTAAAAAGTGTGGTTCCTGCAATAAAAAATGGTATATTCCAAATGAGAATGAGGTTAATAGTTCAATTTTTAATGTATAAAATCTTACAGTCAGATTCGTTTACTTAATAAGAAATTTTACAAATAGTTAAAACTTGTTCAGTATAGAAATTTAGAAATATTTGTATTAATATAAAATGTGTATTAAATAAAAATTGTATTTCTTTGTGTTTTTGTAAAATAATTATTGTAGTTATAAGTATTTTAATCTGGCCTACTTATACCTGTATAGAGGCATACATTAAGTTTACAAAATTGGAACTAAAATATTTTTATTCATTTTTAGTAAAAAATATAATTGACTAATTAAAAATATCTCATATATTATTATAATCATTAAATATTATTTTCAAGGTTTAAAAATATTGAAAATCGGACAAAAAGCTTGTATCAATCAAAAGCTTTCCACAACGAAAAGCTTTATTCCTATATTTTACCTTATGACAATAACTCTCAAACTGTGAATTCCTATTGGGGAAACCAAACTGTAGATAAAACAAACAGTAAGCAAAAATAAATAAAAATTTGGTCTTTATCGGGGAGAAAATTCTTGAAACACTTGTTGCTTTGTTTTCATAGGAATGATTCATAATATAAGCCCAGTGGATTGTTTATGTTTGTACTTTTTGTTTTCATACAATGTATGTGTCAGCATAAAATAACCCAATTATTAGGTCTTTAAATAATGTTTTTATAACATTACTTCCTAAGAATTATTTTCAATAAAATTGTCATGCCTTACCTTCCAATAAATGGCTTTAAATTGATCAAACAGTTTCTTGATAAGCTTTCAAATACCTTAACCCATAAACATTTGTCAAGTCAAATTTTATCTACGCGGTGTACAGGTGCCCCCAAATAGATTCCAAATATATGGCCAAAAAAGTATTGAATGGCTATAACCATCGATCAAATTGTTTATGTGGTCAGACAATCTAGCAGACAGAAGAAAGAAAGGTGATGTTTGGCATGTGGGGGGTGCTTTTATCGCATATCCTTATCACCGTGAAAGTTCGAGCAAACATAAAGCTGCAGCGTTGCGATATTGGATCCCACGGGGGTATTTTGGTATCGGCAATTAAGCTTATCGCACCACCTTATCGCAGTTATGTCACCCACGATGTATTTTGACTGCCAAATCGATTTACGAACCAATAGATTTTCATAACACACCATTCCTGATATGGTTCATGTTAAGGTCCGAAGTATTTATATACAGCCACAAATCGCAAGTCGAGTGCATTATAGATCGATCGATCGGAGCCTTGGCCTGGGTTCATGAGTACATGCTCGGGCCCCAAAATATATTTGATTGACAGCTCGTAGAGCTATAAATATGACCAGGGACACAATAAAAATAGTCCGATTCCAGTGAAGAACTGGCGCCGTACACACCCCCACATCATAATCGCCATAATAACCACACGCAGCGCAACCTTAACTAGAGATTTCCTTATTAAATTCAGTAAAAAGCGAAAATATTTCAAATATCTGGCCATCGCGGGTCTACCTAGCTGGGAATTTATTAGTGCCAATTGAGCGCACTTTACTTTGATTAAAAGAAATCTTTATGATCTGCTTGCACTGAGATAATGGAATAAAAACATTGCGAGGAAAGTCATTCCAAAGATATAGCTTAACACGATAAGATTTTACAGTAAATTGGATACCGCGACACTGGGGGTGAGTAATGGAAAAAATATCGAGTAATATTTATACTCCAACTTTTCCACTTTGATTATATTACGATAATATAAGACGGAGCCAAACTTGAAAACAGAACTATAAAATATCATTGTTTTGTAAGAACTTTTAGATCACTGATATAAGTTGTTTACTTAGTACTTTCAATTTCGATACACATATATCAGCACTCAAAAGCACCAGTGCAGGTTCAATATGAAAGTTAGAGCTTATCAACTTTAAATGCGTTTAATTCTCCAAGATCGTCGTTATCAATATTTGCGATTACCACTTCAAAATTCCCCGCGATCGATCTTTGAACTTTATTGAAAACAACAATACTTCGTCCTCCCTCCGTTCGGAGGAATTCTGAACAGCAATAGTCTATCTATAGAGCCCGACTTAAGTGCAATAACTGTGAGGCTAGTCTGTGGCTTACGAATTGGATTGCCCCATGGACGTACTATTAGGCTATGGCTATGCCCAGTCGATGGGCGTTGGTCAACCGTGAAGTTGCTAGGTCGATGAGCTATGTTCTTGGCCGGCACAAGTTCAAAGTCTTTGCAATTGATTTGCGTAATGAGGCACGGCAAAAAGTGCGATAATCCTCACAGAGTTCTTATTCCTTAGCTGCGGTTGACATAATCTGGTGCCCACTTGTTGATTTGATTGTTATTTATGGGCGGAATTTGTGGGCCCGTACTGACGTGGGCTGGATCTTGGGGACGAGCCCCAAAAGAGGGCGGGAAGGTCAATCATTTGTCGACGGAGGAAGAGGCGTGCGTTCGAGGCGAGTGCATTCGCCGGGAGATCACTGGGTTTATCAGTCCAAGTGGAACGACGTCTCGTACCGGGCTATTCCAATAAATGCACATTATTAATTTATAATATACACATTTTTTCTGCCGGGTGGGCACATTTTCCTCCCATCCGTTCGCCGACTATTTGTGCTGGGATCCTAGTGGCTGGAAAATGTTGAAAGCTCTACCGATTGCGAATCCCAGTCCCAAGGTCCCAGTAATCCCAAGTGCTACTGTTGACAAGGGGTTCTACGGTAGCTGCAGCTGATTAATACTCAACTCAAATAGATGATAAGACGCCCTGAGATACTCATTAGAACTAATGTGTCGCACAAGTATTTTATTAGATTTCCATGCATTATTAGCCCACTTTAGTCACGGACCCTTATCACCCTTTATTTTGCACTTGAGCTGTGTCATTTACAACGCACTCGAATGAAGTGGACTAATTTGTGTCATTATCGTATTGAATTTCCAAATCCAAAGCCTATTCCCCATATCAACGAGCTCTTATCACTCTTATTTCACTGCTGTTCAACTTATCGGTGAAGGATATGACAGATACCTTTGGCATATCTTGTGTTTACTTGATTAATTGTCAAATTGCACAATCCAACAAGCAACTATCATTTGTAACGATGGATAAACAAGATAGTAAATGTTTTCGATTAGGCCCGCAAATATTTGCCCCACTTGAACGGCTGTCCGTTCATTTAATCGCATGTCATTACATTCCTGGAACTGTAATTTCACTTTTCCCCATTTTAAGCTATGGCAAAGTGAAAGATTACTGAAAATGTCTTCGTAATTATAGTCGTTCTCTTTGATTTACTATCTGCTTCTTGGCGCGTGGGGACAGAATTTGCTCTGACACTTTGTCGTGTGTTTTCTTTGCCTGATAAGAGAAATATGAAATTAAACACATAATACATTTTGAGTCGAACGACAAATAATATTCTAAATTAAATGACACTTGGAAACATTGATAAGAAATAAAGACGGCACAGAGGCTCGCCGAAATATTCCACAGAAAATTTTAAATTTTATAAAATATATAACGCCTCCACCTACAAAAATCTCTAATCAAAATGAACTTGAGTCCAAGGTTAGAACTAATAGTTTTGTTTTTGAATTTGTGCGTCTCCAGGTTAATCTGCTGAAGTCCAAACTGAATTGATCCCTAAAATAACCGACTTAAAATATAATTATCGCTATCATCGATTTCCGCATTTCCTGACATTCAATTAATTAGAAGGCGAAATGAGAGGAACAAAGATTCTTTTGAAATGAACCGACACAAAAAACAAGTTTAGCTGCAACGATAATGAGCCAACCCCGTTACGAAATCCAAGAAAACAGATGTAAATTTATAAATACATCCGAAATTAATGCAATATCGTTACTCGAAGCGTTAAATATGCGACAAAGAGAGTTGAATTTATGTAAGTTGGTTTCTGTTATTTGTAAAGGAGAACAAAATCAGGTGAAATATAAATAAAGGGAGGCACATAACTGAAATAATAATATATTGATAGTAAAATAAAAATACTTTGAATTTTGAGTATTCTTAATAATTACAATTTGTATTATTTTAAACCCCTTTAATTTTAAGTTCATATAGATTGGGAAAAACTAAGTTAAACTGACATTTACAACGGGAAATTAAAATTTCACATTTGCACTTATTTTTGCACCCTCTAATCTCGCATTTAATGATCCATTTCCGTTCGTTTAATTGTGAGCCAAATACTATAGGTAATCTGATATATGTCAGTGCGTAACTTGGCAGACCCATAAAAAAAGTGAATTGAAAAGCATTCATCAACGTCAGTGCAGTTGATTGACTGATTGTTTTTGTTGGGAGAAGTTCCGGGGGAGGGGTGTGAAAATTATTTGTTGACGTTCCGAGTCTGGCTGAGATCTGATTAGTATTCTCACCGAATTTGCGGAAAAACCCAAAACTTCCGTAGATGGAAAGAGGAACTATATTTTTATAAAAGTTCAAAATGTGCAAAACGAATATTAAATATCAAAATAAACAATTATCCAGGTGAATAACTTAAATGCTCACACGTAATACAAAAAATATTGTTTACATGTTAAACACTTTAACAACCCAGAAATTCTTTAAGCGAAATGAGTTAAAAGTAATTAACCGTTAAATAAGATGAACTTCAAAATACTCTAAGCAAAATGATGCTGTAAATGCGTTTGGCTTTTTCATTCATATTAAAAGTTGACTTTAATTTCTGAGACGTGAACGGAATTTCAGTAATGCACTCAACAGAGATCATTGATCCAATCCGTACATAAACGTGTCAAAGTTGTAAAAATAACAACACGAGTAAGGTATTGAACTCTTTTCGAATGTGTTGAGAGTATACATTCCATAGAGATATATACATATATTAACAAAGGGGCTCGGTTTTTGATTAGTAAATATATTTTATGAATTGAAAATCATCCATATATATTGATACATATACCAGCTCGAAGTCTATAAATACTTCTAGCAATAAATTCCCCAACATTTCCTCTCTGCTGAGAATTTGCCTTCTTGTTTGGATGCAGGAAAATATCTAAAATTTTCCCAGCCAATGTGTGGGTGTCGCCAACTTTTTATGCGCCTTTGACTTTCCAACTTGACGTCACAGAAAATGCTTACTCACTATTTTTAGCTTCTCCCAGCCAGTGCGTTGATTTAAATAAGACAAACAAAATATAAGTAAAGGAATTAGGATACATGTTGGGGGAAATGCGAGATTAGCTGGCTGAACTTGACAGAGAAATGGTGTATTTCACTTTCGGTGTGCAAATAGTTGTCGACACCTTTCATTGATTAAAAGCCAATCACACAAATGAGTCAACATGGCCAAGGCCACCGGAATGTATCTGTATCTTGTAATCGTATCTATGTGTGGGTCACTGCAGTTTGTTTACATTTCGCAGGTGAAACGCCTCAGTTCCCTGACGTCACAGTGCTTCGATTAAATTACAACCCCCTCCCCAAATTACGCCCACTCCGCCCCCTTGTCAATTACCTGTCGCGACACGTGATGTTAATTTTCCCCGTTACTGGTTTGCATTCATTGTGGCTGGGGAAAATCTCGATTCCCCCGCCAATTTTCTATATGCAAATTGGGTCTGTCACTTTGGGATAGCATCTCCATTTCGCCGAAAAGGAATCCCCTGTTAAGTAAATTGTAAATACCTAATTTGACCTTGAACTAGGCCGAGTTAATTGGATTTGGTTTCGCCATGTGCAACTGCAAAAAGTGTGTTTTTGCGGATAAGCAACTAGCTCGTAAAATAATGCAAATGAAATTGACTTTAATGAACTAAATAAGTTTTGCTTCGAATAGCAGAAGAGGGAAAAGGGATTGAAGTGTATGTAAGGCTTGACTGAAAGTTTTTTTTTATTTTCTCTGATTCACTTATTATTCAAAGGGTTCGCATAATAATATTAAAGCATGTTTTCAGTTAGTTATAATCTAACAAATCTTTTTTTAATATTTTTCCTGATTCACTTTTAATTTAAAGCGCTCGCAAACTAACAAACAAGTTATAATAAATTGAATAAATTATAATATTGAAGCATGCTTTAAGTTATTTAAAAGGGTTCAAATTACTAAACGAACAAACAAATAATATATAGATTACTGAAAAGCAAAAATATTGTTTCATACAAAGTGATAAATTAAATTAATATGAAGCATGTTTAAAGTTAGTTTTAAATTAAAGTAATCTACACTCCACACATTACAACAATTTTGTTGCTTACTTATAAAATTAAATATAAACGTTTATTTCTCGAGTAATACGCCAAAAACTTAAGAACTTAGATAAAATACTTTGTTTCTTTTAATTTGTACCGCCCTACTTGAGAAATTACTAACTTTTTGGATCAGGGTCTACAAGTTAAAGTGCACATAAGGCCCATGCAATCGATCCCATCTAGTTATCAGTAATGAAGTTGTTGTCCAGGGCAATCGTTAGTGGCTCTATCGGTCTATCAACTGATCTAAAACATTTCAACTTAAATAGGAGGAGAACGCTTTTATTTTTGGGCAGAAAAAGTTGGGAATTTCTCACGAATCCCCAAAGTACGTGACTGTTTTTCATTTTCAAAATACCGCTTCCCATTTTAAAATCGAATTGTAATTACATACGTATAACTAAAGCAGAAAGGTTCGCCGGGGATTTTTTCAGATTGCTGGGTAGATACCTGGAAGTACTTTGCGGTTGGGAAACTTATGTTCGGGAATTCAACTCGAGCAGAGTGGGATCATGCCATAAATAAGTGTGTAGATCGTGTATTTTATCAATCGAATTTGTTTACAGCCCATGTTGACATTTGGCACGTTCCAGTGTCTCATCAAATTTACGCTTAGCTCAGCACAAAGTTTTTCCCCCATCGAAAACGGAATAACATGTTCTCCAGTGGGTTCTTCATACATAGTTCAGTTCCGAAACGCATGGTGCTGTCCCTAATTAATCATTGTTGACTGTCAAAACATTCAAATGGGAAGTGTTAAGACTAGGGGACTCCAACCCCTGACATCTACTCCTCAAATGTTGCCCTTTTGCAGTACGAGTGGAACGCACTGATTGACTGAGTGCACTACTTTCAGTTTAACCCTTTGACACAAAACCAAACTGAAAAGCGGCTTAAAAATAACTCACCTCCCCTTTTTTCTGTTATGAATTTGTGTCAGTTGTACACTGTTTGTCTTTCCATTTATGATACCTATTCAAAAAGTATTGAGTTTTTATACATTATACTCTTATTTTTTTGCAAACAAAAAATTTCTTTATGGCTGACGCTCGTTAGAACATTTTCGGTTTAAACTTTGACGTCAAAACAATATTACCAAATGTTCACCAAGTTTCCTGAATGTTTTTCTATTCGGCTGCTAATCTGTGTGATTTTTTGTTTTATTTCAATTTCTCATGACAAGCTTAAGAAGCATATTATGACGCCAGCGTTTCATAATTTATACAGATTTACTGTATTTCAGTAATTTATTGAAAGACTAATTTTTTAATAACAGTACTATTATAATGGTGATTTAATATTCGGTTTACTTCCAACCGTTTTTTATTTCAATCATTATTGTAAGCAAGAGGGATTCCTATACCAATTTGTGGATTGGAATAAATTTGAAATCAATTTTATTGTATTAAATTCGACAAAAAATGTCAATTTATATATTTAGCAAATATTCTAAAATTATATACTCATAACGGTCAAGTTGCACATTAGCGTCGCATAATATTAGAAAATTACTTTTCAAATATTTTCAAATTGGTGGAATATATAAAATTGTTTTTCTCACTCAATTTTCATATTCATTTGCTTATATTCCTACAAAAACAAAGTGTATTCAAGTTGGATTCGGGTTTCTCTGTTTATTTTCAAATATTTTTCTGTTCTTCACATTGCGAGTCATTTTGGAATACATTTTTGAGGTTTGTGTTTTATTTCGCTTTTTGAAAAATTCAGTGGTTCTCAAACTGTGCTTAAAAGACCGGGTGAAACTCAAACTTACCCGCCGAAAAAAACAAGCACGTGCTTTGTTGTTGCCTTCGCAGCTTCCTAAGTGAACTTGAGTTGTCCTTCGAAAGAGCTGGAAAGGAGAGTGCTCTCTTTTTCCAACTTTTCCCGTTTCTTATTTTGCACAAAGAAAGTGCACGTAATTATATTAAAATATACAGCGGCAGACAAAATTACAGTTCACATTCACGCACATAAAACACACGCTGAATGGCACCGTTACATGGACATGGACGAGAAAATCAGTGGCTTGTTCGGATGGAGTCCTCCTCCGTCTTTTTGGAACAGAACCGCGCGCCTCGGATTCGCAAAAACGACTGATAGCGTTGATATAGACGGGCCTCCCTCATCGACGTCGACGTTGGCAGTGGTAGTGGTAGTGGCAGAGCGGCAGAAAAGCACTCGGAACACACCGATACACAGAGAGAATAAGGTACTTGGTTCTAAGACTTTACACATGCATTTGTTTTGGCTAAAAATCTCAAACCTTTTTGTTAAAGCTAACTATTTGATATTGAAAAACTCAAAATAATATATTTTTTAAGTTAAAAACATATTAAAATATATATTTTCAAATGTTACATTCCGTTATAAATGGTATATTATAAATTATTGATTATAATCTAAACTAGAAAAATTAAATCGTAATTAATCTAGAACTTAGATCTGAATTTCTTCCAGTGCAGTGTAGTACTTTGTTCTTGCTTTGGGAAATTTACGCTCATGTTCTTGTTCTCTCTTTCATCTCCCCTCTGCTGCTGTTGTTGCTGTACTTTCATCTCTCAGCAAATTTGTTGTTGTGGTTACGGTTTATGCTTAATTCCCAAACGCGCTTTAATACGATAAATGCCACATTGACGTCACAAATATTAGGGAAATTCGAAGGCAGTGTATGGGATTTCATCACGTCACAGAAACACTGGTGCACTGTGCGTGGGAGGAGGGGTTAAGAAACCAAGGGATGCAGGATGCTGTTGGGCATTGTCCTTGGCAGAGGACGCGCAGCTTCTTTTCGCGCACTTAATAACGGCTTACGCAAGCAACGTAAGCTTTTCACGTAATATTTTGAAGTTTACTGCAGGATAAAAGCAGATTTCATCATGTTGTAAAGGATAATAGAAGATTTCATGAAAACCTTGAATTATTTCTGCGTAGATACTAAAAAGATTTTAAAACTTTATTTGTTGTTTTTTAGCAATCTAATTTTAAAATTCTTAAAAATTGTTTCCCAAAAATAAAATTTGGAAATTCACTTTAACGTAATTTTAAGCAACACCTTCGGCTTGAATTAACATACCATGTTAAGCTTCCGAGTCAGGAAGTCCAAAATTGATAACTGGAAGTTATAAAATAAATTAAGTTAAATTTAAATCCAGTTATATAACCAAAAATGAAACTCAGAATCAAAAATTAATATGGAAATCCAATTGAAATGCCTTAATATTTTCATTAATCGAATTGAAAGCTTTGTTTTTTTTAGTTTCAAGTAGAATTCTCGATTTACATAGATATATAACACATAATACAAATAGAGAAAGTAGAATATTTTCTGAAACACTTACTAAAACAGACCTAACTCAATACGATTCCAGATAAATTTTTTTTTAAAAATGCACTTTTTTTTCAAAGAAATTTGTTAAAAAAATCAGTTTAACATGTTTTGAAACATAATTCTAGTTCTATTTTTTTTGAAATGAAACTTAAATTCTTTAACTCAAAGTAAGAAAATAAGTTTCATGCCTCCCCATTTTTGGAATAAGAGAAAACCGCACGTAGTTTAGCATAAAATTTATTTGGTTCCATTCTTTTGCTTCTTGTTCAACATAAGCAACACGACTTTCGGCCTCTCAGCTTATTTAAAATATTGATGTATATATATTTGTATATATTGAATTCATTTAGCTTAAGTGTATACATATCCTTTAGGTTGAGTTATTTAAATAATTGAAACGGTAGTTAGTTTGTGGTGTCTTTCTTCCGATAGAGTTAACTACGAGTACTTGCCCTTAAAACTGGAACTGGTCTCATTATATTGTGATTGCATCGAAAAACTTGCGCCTTTCCATTGGTTAACATTTCACTTTTCTTCCCGCTTACTCGCTATGCATTATGATATAGTTGTAACATAATTAAAGCATTCAATTGTCATCTTATTCGAGTTAACATTCCGCACTCTCCACCTCACTTTGACTCTGACTGAGATTCCGTAGGTTCGCTGAAGCCACAGAACCTCCATTTGGCCTGATCCGACTTGAAGAGATTTGTGTACTTTCCGAGTATATTGGCAAGATCTTCATGGTTATTGGGGGCAGCACCGTTGCACAGCATTCCGCTTAAGTAACTAGCTATGTTGGCAATATCAACGCCATGGGGATGCAGCACCAGGTAGGCGGAGGCTAGAGCAATTATCTTGGCCTCTGTCAGGGTCAAGGACTTGAAGGCGACCTAAAATGTAGGGGAGATAGAATAATGATTATTACTTAAGGAGAGACCCATTTGGTCCATATGGAGTACCATTGGGACGAATTCCAAGTGATTTAAATACATATTTTATAAAAAAATTAATTATATCTGTTTGCCTAACAATTAAGCTTTCCCTCGACCAACCTCTTTCCCGGCCGATGTCGGTGTGTGCTCCGAGCTGATTTTATTTATATTCTCCTCACTATTTGACTTTGAAATACTTTCTATAATTGACTTCGTTGCTTTATTTCCCGCAGAATCTATTGCAGGTTCCAGCTTTTCGTCGTCCTCGATTTCGTGAATCTCCACCACACCGCTTTGGTGCTCTATGATGATGGTTACATCATCGTCCACCTTATCGATGTCAATTATTTCCGGTTCTGTCTGCTTTTGGTGTGGTATGATCTCCGTGTCTTCCTGACTGCACGAATCACCGCTGCTATAGTCAAGATTCGAGGCGTTGGATGCATTCGAGGCACCGGTACTGTTTGCCTCTTTGTCCTTCAACTTGTCTGCAGTTTCCTTGATTTTGGTCTTCAATAGAAGTTGCTTAACACCGGCATCCTTAAGATTCCGCTCCAGCTGCTCAATGACCTTGGTGTCCTTTTGTTCGCGCAGCTTCGTCTGCAGCAGCTGAGTTTGCATGTTGCGAATAGTTTCTTGGAGCACCTTTATTTGTTTCTCACGTTGGACATAATCACTGCGCTCCAGATTCATCTCATGCCTTATGGCCTCCAGCTGACAGCGAAGGGAATCGTTCTCGTCCTGAAAAGATTTACAAGTAAATGTAATTATTTCAAGGAACGTTACAGAAAATATGTATTATAAGTAAATATTTTCTTACCTTTAAACTCTCACTGTCGTAGCGAATTCGCTTGGCGCTGGGTCCGCGTCTGTCGTAGTCACGCTCATCGTCGGATATTTCCATTTCATCATCGTCGATGATCTGGACCGTTCGAAGTTCCTGCATGGCATGCGAAAAGAACTTTAATTATTTACCATTTCTATTAATTGAATGGGTTTCTTTTGTTTCGGTTCCATTGCTTACAAGATTATAAATCTATAACCTAGCTCTAAAATTTGTGTATTTAAAGAATGCATCAAATTTGTTTCCTGTCTTACGACACTGTTCTGGTCCGCTTACTTACCTCGCCACATTTTCAAAAAGTTTTAGAATTTGTTTTGATTAATTTCTCTTTGCTATTAATTATTAATTTGTATTTGTTGCACAAATTATGTTTCTCAGCAGCAATGTATTTTAGTTCTTCTTTTTGCTATTTACCACAACCAATCGATTTCACTAAGTGCCCATCAAACCTTCAAGATTTCTAACAATTTCAAATTTCTAAAAGAAATTTGAAAGTTTGTGGACACTTGGCTAAAGTTTAGTTTTAAGTTTTTAAAGCTTATCGAAAATGTTATGCAAATGCTTAGTTAAAATTAGATAATCCATTAAAAATGATATTTCAAAGCCAAGAAAAGATAGACTAAAGCATTACAGATCAAGAGCCAAAGCTATAGATGTGAAAAGACCCGATAGAAAGAGACGTATAAAGGATTATGAAGAGGAAATTGTTTAAAGTTAATTTACTAATTTTTAAACAGTTTCCGTTCCGATAATCTAATTTGTAATTCTTACTCTACATAAGTTAATTGATATCAATACTTTAAAGCTTGCAAATTACATCGATGTTAAACGGTTTCTTTCTTTTGTTAGGTGACATCACAGCAGATATGGGAATTTTGATAATCATACGTACAAGCTACTAAATAAAGTATTAATGCACAGGAGAAATATGGGAAATTAACAATTAATAAAGAGCAATTAGCAACCATAAGCGTCAGCGATGGAATCGTACGTTATGATTATATAGGACGGGTAAATGGGCGACATGCTGACTGAAACTGATAACACAAAAACGGGTTAGTAAAATGGTTAAACATCTACAGCAACTCGACAACAATAATAACAACACCAACAAGAACAGATACAACATGAAATCGAGAGATACAATAATGAATCAAAATTATTGGACAGTAAATGACATTTGGTTTTTATACACATTTTGCAACATCTTTGAAGTTGTTCGTATTTGATTATTTGAACATTTTAGTACGTACCGTGGCTAACTTCTTCCATTGATCGATGTTTTTTCTTTGGGCTTTGGTGAAATGGTCCCAAACCTTCTTGTGACTAGCGGCATTGAACACTTTTTCAATCTGAGTGACTGAACAATAATGCAATAATATATAATAATATTAAGGGAGGACAGAGGGTATTTTTTGTTTTTCTTGATTGGTTTTTAGTTTTGCTCTTCACCTTTGTCAAACTAGACTTTTTCTTTTGCGAATAAAATGAGTGAGAAATGAAAAATTTAATTAAACTACAGGAGAGACCCTCGCATAGCAATTATTTATGTAATATAGTTACGGTTATTTAAGGTTGATATATTATGTAGGTACAATCTAGAGAGAATACAACAGCGTGATTACCTATCTTTATGTTTGTCCGAGTCTGACAGTTTCGGGTCTACAAAGGAAGTTAATTCCTTTACTGTTCCAATGGATTGTTTAAATTTGCTCTCTGCCTTGCGGCTTACAAACCTTTGGGCCAAATAAGACTTGAGACTTTTGTGGTGGTGTCGAGACACAGTGGAAATGAGTGAGAATCAGCCGCACAGTGGAGCGATTCAGAGAATGAGGCAATCAACGTGGTGCAAACCAAATAGGGAGTTGACTTTTCAACGTCCACATTCTTTTTTTAATGTATTATGATAAGGGCTGATTGACAAAATGCACAATGTGCATTTTTACATTTTTAATTATAATCAGGGAATCAAACTGATATTTTATCCAGTATTTTAGTTTTGGCATTATTAAAGTAAAGGCATGTATGATTCTGCACAATGATTTACTGAATAATTTTAATAGCACGGTAAGCAGGTCTTAAATGTTTTCTGGTTAGAGGTGGTTTAGTAAGTCTGTTATAATTAAGTATTACCTTTTCTAGTAAAGGCTAACAATTAACTTTTCAACAGCTAACAGTTATGTTTGATTCCTTGAAAACTTTAGTACACATATGCTAACGATCAAAATCTGTATAAAATACTAAAAAACTTTGGAACAAATACATTTCGATGATCGCCTCTTCCAATGACCTTTGCACCGTGCGGCGATTTTGGGCTTTGTCCTCTTTGGCTGGTCTTTACCTGATCCTGCTTGGATTCTTTGGTCTTGCTTCTCCGACTTTTGGCGAGCAAATTTTAGACGGTAAGTTCTTATGTGGAGTTTTGGCATTTTATAATTCGATGACTAGAATTGCTAAAGAGTGTGTTGGGTGGAAATGGTGTGTTTGAGTGTAGGTGTTTGTGGTTGTGTAGTACGCTGGTAGATTGTTCAGATATACAGACGCTAAAAGGCTAACCCGGGCGCAACGAAACAGAAAAAAAGGATTTCAAAGTGGGAGCGGCACCTAAATTCCCGTCTAGACTAGAGCTAAGAAAGCTGATCCTCTGCCTTGAAGGCCGGAACACTTACATTGTGTGGACATGGTGCCCATTTGGTTGCGATAGCTGTCCCT
Source organism: Drosophila subpulchrella (assembly GCF_014743375.2). NCBI lineage: Eukaryota > Metazoa > Arthropoda > Insecta > Diptera > Drosophilidae > Drosophila > Drosophila subpulchrella. Next base: position 6,475,893 of record NC_050612.1, on the reverse strand, counting down.
GGCCTTTTTGAGATCCTCCTCCAGTTGCAGTTTGTCTGCATGGAGCCTTCGTACGTGGGCATGAGTGCTCTGGATCATCGAATAGAAAACATTGGCATTCCGCTTGGTGCAATCTCCACGCTCCAACCAGGCAGTGATCGTCTGGATGGCCTTTACGAAGGTCTCGTTGGTGCGCAGGTGCTCCGCCACGGCCGTGGCCTCGTGATCCGTATAGTGCGGTATTGGTGGCGGCGACTGCGATCGCATCCTGTCCATCGACATGCGCTCCCGATGCCGCTGCTCCCTCTGATGCTGCCTCTGCCGGCACTCGTAATCATACTGATCATCCCGTGCCTGTGCATAGTCCACATGCAGGCGTCCAAAGTTGGGTGGTTCATTTAGAGCCGATATACGCAATCTATAGCCGGATAGGTAGATGGCTCTGTCTATTGCCCCCTCCTGGCGGTAGCGAATGTGGCAGAAGTTCTTCTTTGACATGCGCAGCGTGGTGATCTCTCCGCACGACTCGAAAATCTCACGGATCACCTCCTCGGTTATGTTCTCTGGGAGTCCACCCACAAAAACGGTCCGGCAGCCTGGTGGTCGCTCCCTTATGGTGGGTGGTGGGGCGTTCGGATTGGGTGGAAACAGGATGCAGTTCTTGGTCTTGATCACCTCCTTGAGGCCAGCCGGTGAAACGCCATCTGAGGAAAGGTTTTATTAGAGAGGAGCTCTTAGCGGTTTCCTGTGATTGGACTCCTTACCCGCGCTGAGTGCTGCTTCTAGTCCTGCTCCAGTTTCTGTGGTCATTCCCGCTGCAGCAGCCGCAGCGTAGTGCATTTGTTGCATCTGCTGCATGGCCGCTGCCATCATGGCCGTGGGATCCATTAGCATCTGGGCATTGGCGGCACTACCTCCTGAAGCTGCTGCTGTGGATCCTCCTCCTGTCGCGGGTGCATTTCCGGGGGCAGGAGCCCCACCCGCCTGGGCAGCCGGAAAATACAGATAACCAGGAGGCGTGTGCATCAAGCCATTCAGGTATAGTTGCGCCGAGTCCGGAAGGGACAGCGATGAAGATGTGGCCTGCAATTTGGGATCCTTGTGGGCCGTCGTAGAGCTGACATCCGTGGAGTGTTCGTTCTCGTTTTCCAGATCCATGGGCGCACTTCCCTGCGGTTGCTGTTGAGGCTTGGCCATCTTATTCTGGTTTTGTTTGGGCGGCGACGAGGGATTTCCCACGACCGATGTCGTTGAGGCCGCCGTGGAAATGGCAGCCGCCAGTTGGTTGAGGAAATTCGGGTGATTTGGCAAACTTACGCCATTCGGCATGGTCCCAAAGAGCGGTACTGCAAAAGGTTGATTGATATGGTAAGTTAAGTCAACAAAGGGAAGCCCCAACGCGAAGCCGGTAGCAAAACAAAACAGCCAATCAGCTGAGACCCCAATTTTCGATAGACCCAGAAAACTGGGGGTGGCAGGGCTCCAAAATGGCGTAAGTCCCCTCGCTGATAAAAGTCAAAAGGAACACAAATGCTGCGAGTCTTGACTTTTCCATGGGATGTTCTGGCTTTGCATTGTTTTGCTACACGTTTTAAGAGCTTTTTTAACTCATTATCTTATCACTTACGCATATTAACGCCCCCAATAATTGTACGGCAGGTAGTGGTAAGGTAAAAAAATAATTCCTTCTAGAGAGGAGCGTTTCCGAGATCTGGTCACCCAAAGGTAAATATCGATTGCATCCAGTGAGTCACGCACGACTAATCCAGTGTTCCCCGTGGCGTTGCCACACTTTTCTCTATGAATCATCAGCTGTCAAAACAAAACGTAGTTGGGTTGGTGAAATTCGTGCAAATTTCTGTGAAAATAGTCGGCAAAACCACTTGATATGTCGGTTAATACGGCCCACGCCAACAATGGCGTGCTCATCCACGCTGGAGAGTAGTAAGTAGCCGGGAAGGTCCTTAAATTACCACCGAAAAGATAGGGGCATCCTGACGTCATGAATGTAAACACTGACGTGTGTGGCTGCTCATTTATTGGGAATATATTGGAAATTCGACCGGCGAAAAGATAAAAACCCGGCTAATGTCAGCCTTTCCCTCTGCTCACAGCATACTGCTCCACAGCGACAGCGTCTCCATGGAGTTTTCCGGTCAGGATAATCCCATTTTCAAGGGCTCCAAGGCGGGCAGGATTTACCTCACCTCCCACCGGATGATCTTCAATACCAAGAAGTCCTCGGACTCGATGCAGTCCTTCAGTGCTCCCTTTGTGGCCCTTTCGGATGTGGAGATCGAACAGCCCGTTTTCGGGGCCAACTACATCAAGGGAAAGGTGCGCGCCCAGCCAAATGGAAACTACGTGGGAGAGGTCAAGTTCAAGCTCCATTTCAAGGCAGGCGGCGCCATCGAGTAAGACTGTTTTTGGATTATGTACTTACTCAAACCCTAATACGATTGGATAATCTAATCTATTTTTAACATAACTTTTGGGGGCTAGTTACTGGAAAGCTAGTTACCAAATCCTATTAATTTTTCCAATATCCTTACAAATTTTGGGACATACAATACATATCCTAAAATGTTATATTTTCCCAGACTGTATATTCTTACATTATTTAATTTTTTTTTCGAATCTTTAAAATAATTTTTTTCTAATTAAGGTTTTTAGAATTCCAATGTCGTTGGCAAAACCCGTTAAGATATTAAGTTAAATACCAGAATTTGTAATAGCCATAATCATAAAAAGCTAACGATTGTATTACTTTGAAGTATGCAATACTATAATGTAAATTGAGTATTTGTAAATTGTTTTGATTAATCAATTTGAAAGATGCAAATTTGTATACATTCTAAAAACAAACTGAAACTTTTGTAAATTTTCAAGGGTATTTTTAGTTTCCCAATATAACGCTTACCCTTGCTAGCTCACTTTACTAACAATTCTATATGTTTATAGGTATGGCCAGGCTTTGCTAAGGTCCGCGAAGACGGCAATGAACAACTACCATCGCGGTGGACTGGCCGGTGATGATCCACCACCCTACCAACCGGCTGGAGCCTGGAATGAGGCCCCACCGCCGGCGTATCAGCCGCCACCCGGCTACTACGGCTGGCTGCCGCAGCACGATGCCTTTAGTGGCCCGGCGCCGAATACGGTCTTCATGAGCGACAATCCGCCGCCATACCCAGGGATCGGTAAGTGAACCAGGCGGGCATTCCACCCAATCAGCACTCGGCTTTTGTTCTGGCACTGCATCGCGAATTGGCAAGCTGGCTTACCCACGAAATTCACGCTTCGCACAGGCTACGTTTAACCCACTGGGCACTCCTCTCTTTCTCGTCTTAGCACCACCGGCTCAACAGCCACCACCACAACAGCCGCAGGCAGCGTCTTCGAATGAACCCAATTGGTATGGTTTTTCAGCACCGCCGCCGCAGCAGCAACAACAGCAGCCGGGTTACGGCCCGCAAGGATGGGCCGGAGGCTATGTCCAGCCCCCACCATACGCCTCCTGCGCCCCCAATTGTCCCCCTGGACCGCCGTATGCCGCCCCGGCTCAGACGTACAATGGACCACAACCCTATGGCGGATACGGCAATGTGCCCGGTGGATTTAACACCCCAGGACTACAGCAACCGAATGGATATCCAAATGGCTATCCGGCTGGACCACCGCCTCCGGGCCAACAGGCAGCGGGAGCAGCCGGAGGAGCAGCTGCATCTGGAGCCAGCTTTATGGGCTTCAGCTTGCCCCCAGGAAGTGAGTAAAACTCATCCTCCATGTAGTTGTTTTTTTTTATCATTTATTTATCATTCCCTTCCTATAATGCACTTCACTAAATTGGTTAATTCTTGCAGAAGAGAAAGAAACAAAAGAATAAGAAGATTGAAATGCAAAAAATTAGAAGCATGAAAACCTTTAAACTAATGAACACAACATCTTTAAAGCCGTTTAAAAAAAGCAGGAAATCCGGCTAACTAATCAGAAATCAGCTAAAGTTCCAAGCACAATGAAGAAGATTCAAGAGTAGCATCATCTGCAAACTAATAAACACATCTTTAGTTTTCCCTATTTTCTTTGTTTACAAAAGTGTTTGATTATTTTTGGTGCTTAGAAAAATGTACATAATAAATTTTGTGTAAAGCCGAGGTCTTTTTTAAAATAACAAATATTGAAAGTGTATACCTCACACACTTACACCAGATTATGATTTTATTACTTTTACGATTTAAAAACTAATTAGCAATTTCACCTAATATCCAATACTCGATTTAACCTATTACTAAACCAAACGAATTTATTTTCCAGTCCTAAAAGAAAACATTACTTTTGACCTATTTTACAGTGTAATTAAACGCAAACTACTGTACCTCAAGTAGCCATCCCGACAAGTAAGATTTATTGTTTCGATATTACTTATGCCCAAAGCAAATACTAACAAAAGCCGAGTCTTAAATTAGTTTAGTCTACCCCCTTTGGTTTAGTGACTTGTTTAATGGTTTCTTCTTTAACTTTTTCTTTACCACCCACAAAATGCGAACCCTTAGTAGCAAGATTTGGCAGCACTCATCATTATTTCTATCCAATCCAAAGACCCATGTGTGTTGTACTGATTCCAGCTATAATACCATAAACACAAGTTGTAAGAGGTGAATCGTAATGGTTTCAACTAATTATATTATGAATATATTTTCAATACAAATATCACTGAAGTGGATTGTGCTATATATGCTCCGTTTCCTTTTTCAACCAGATTCCAAAGAAGAAGAAGCTGCAGCAAGTGCTTATAACACACCCTACAACCAAGGCAGACCCAGTGGATCAGAAAACAGTGACTTACCACCAAATTATTTTGTATGTATATTACAAATACATATTGGACAATGTCTCACTGTGATATTTTTTGTTACTTTTAGAACTTGCCACCCAGCTATGATGATGCATCGAAAAAGAATCACTAATAATGACTGCATACTATATTCCCCTATTAAATAATACGATATAACAAAGTAATTAAAGCTCATTCCGTTGAGGTTATTCAATCACAAAATATTCTATAGCGAAAAGTTATCTATTGTTGTTTTCAAGCATTCTCAAATTGCTTGATATTTGGAGGTATTGTTTTTAAAATGCTTTTTCTTTATATGCTTTAATTTCTGGTCACAAAAATAATAATTGGCTTTTTGGCTTGATAAATTTTACATTTTAAATAAATATTATATGAATCAAATGATTGTTACATGAGAACTACAAACCTATTTTATCCGTTATTAAATATATGTCTATGTACTGTGAAAAATTAATCAATCATCAAAATCAGTCGTTTCTGAGCTATCGGACTCGGACTCTTCTGGCACTTTTTCCGGATTTCGTACGAAATGTTTCGGCTCATCGCTATCGGAAGTGTCTTCTGGCGGTTCAACGAAAATTTCGTCATTGAAATCATCAATGGGTGGACGCGTTTTAATTTTAATGGCCAAGATGGATTCATCAACGCTATATTGCTGCAAGAACACAAAAATTATGGCGAAATTTAAGGGACATAAATTCGTTATTACCTGTTCAAAAGAAAGGCAATACAAGCTGTCAAAGAACATCTGCAAAGCTGGCTGATCCCTGGGATTTCGAACAGTCTTTAAAGTATCCATGCACTGGCTTATAAACTCAGTGTTTATTTTTTCATTACGTTCTAGGAAATGGATTTCCCGCAGCTTTCGGCAGTTTCTTAGGATCTCTATAATATGCTTGACTCGAAAAGTTTTATTTTTAATTTCCAGCACTTCAAGCTCAGTTTGTTGGGAAAGCAGATCAAGGCTCTCGAGATCGCTAAATCCAATTTTCAGAACTCTTAAAGACTTTACTTGCAGAAGCAGTTTAGTGGGCTTCTCTGTCAAGAGCTTGTTAACTAGCTCAAAGGAGCAGAGCACATGCGGATCTTTGTCGCTCAAAGCCGCGAGGAGAGGTATGATATTAATTTCCTGCGGGCAGTTCAGTTTCAACTCGCTCAAATTCAGAAGGGCCAAGCACTCGACATCACTTGCATTGTGGATTATGATGTCGAGAGATTTCAGACTCGACATCAAGGCCAAGCTCTTAAAATCGTATGATCCCAAGGATCTGTTCTTGATGACGAGCTTCTTGAGAGTTTGTCGTTCCTTGTTGGCCAATATTGCCAACGGATTTCGATGAATTATGCCAATTGATTCGATGACTAGCTCTTCCAGCAATGGCAGACGTTCCAGGAATCCTATGTCCCTGGCATTATCTAGGCTACATTGAAGGGTCCTCAGCGTTCGTATACCCTTGATGGCTTTCACTTCCCTGGTGGTCAAACGGCAACCCCGAACGATCAGGCGATGGAAGTAACTCATGGGCTTGATGGCCCTGAATAACTCCACCAGGGAACCACTTTGATACGATTGAATGTACAACTCCTCCAGCAGAGAGTAGACGCTCAGCTCGGTTAGGGACCATTCATTATAGGGATCCACAAGGCCACACCTAAAGCGTCGCAGGGAGCGGATTCTAGACACTTCTGCCAGCTCTTCGGGCACTAGATAAACCTCCAGAATAGTCAGGGTTTCGAGCTTAGAGGTCGGCACCCGTTCGGCTAAGTCATAGAATAGGCATTCCAACGATCCCGGCAGATGTACAGTGATGCAAAGCCATTTCAAGTGGGGCAAACGTGCAAGGAGCTGTACTTTCGAGCGTTGGAGAAATCCAACTGTTATTTTCGTAAGGGAATCCATCTGGGCCACAACTGGAATCTCGTGGGGTTTGAGCTTGGATATCAGCAAAAGCTCCAATTTATTGTGGAGGAGCACGCCTTCAAGAATGGCTTTCAGATTACCAACGGCAGGACGGCCGCTTATCCGGAGCTGTTTAACATTACCCAACCATCCCAGCAGAGCGCACAAATCCGCGTCGGATTCCTTATTTTTAAAGACCACAATGACAAGGCCTTCGAGTTGATTATATGTCACACAGCAGCCGCGAAATTTTACCTGTCCTTCCTTTTGGCAGTGTACTAGAAACCGTAGAAGATTTTTCGACAGCTCGGGGGACTGGTAATTCCTCTGCCTCACAGTGATGTAGGCAAATTCCAAGTGGGGAAGCTCTCCAATCCGCTCGAGGTCCCCAACATCTTGAAATCTGCATACCAGATACTTAAGGGACTTTATGTTCACCAGCTCTTCGGTTTCCTCGCAATGCAGCATGCCATCGGTTAAAATAAAGTACTGCAGAGTGGGCTCCTTTTTGGAGGCCAGGGCTGCAAACAGGTCCTTCATAGAGGCCTTGGGCAAGTTTACAATGCAGAGTTCCAGCAGTGCGGTGGGATTCGAGAGCTGTTCAGTATTAAGTGGCTTTACAAATCCACATTCCAGCACTTTCAAGGGTTTAATGGTTGCAACGGCGGCGGTTTCTTTGCCAGTTAAGAATATATCACTGTATATCACAACCTCCTGCAATTTAGACGAACTAGATGCCCCGAAACCACGAAAAAGATCCGCCAGCGAGCCACTCTGATGGGGTCCTCGTATGGTGAGGTATCTTATTTCGTGGAGTTCCGAAAGCGGAGCCAGCACAGTCATATCGATAGGATCGTGGTGGGGTAGGTAAACAACGAATAGTTGGGCCTGCCGTTCCATACGGAACTGAAATCCCCTCTGTTTTAACTGTACCATCATATCACCTTTGGCATTCTTGAAGATTAGAGCCACTTGCTTCGCAATTTCGGTATTCAGCTCGGTGGTTATAATCACCGTATTCAGACTGGCCATTTTGGAAAGAAGTCCGACGGACTGGTGATCGCTGAAACCGCATTTCAGTGACTTCAAGGAGTTGATCGAGGTCAATGCAGCCACCTCATCCACATCAAGTTCCGCAGTGTCGAGGTGCAGGTGCGCAAGGAAGCCATTCCTAGCTGCGTTCTTTAAAAACGGCTCCAAGCTGCCCGGCTCATGCTGTCCTAGTAAGGTGAAAGTTTTTAGATTGGGCCAGTCGGTCACTGCTTCGTACTCTTCGATGTCATGATTCTCTTTAACTTGGACTGTCAGTTGCGAAAGATGTTTGCAATATGGTTCTATGGAGGCCAATGATCCCATAATTTCGGTCTCGGTAATGCTCAACGAACTTATATCCTTGAAACTTCGACATTCCTCGACTAATTTCTTAATGGACATGGGCACAAAAGAATCCGTCTCATTTTGCTTAAACATTTTGGTCAGGAATCACAATTATGGTTGTTAAATTTAATCCTGGGTCCAAAAGCAAAAAATATATCAATTTAAAAAACCTTTCAAAAATGTGCAAGTCGACTGTATTGATGTATTTGTCAAGGTAGCTTATGTTTCTGTATTATCAAGAGCTTAAAAAGAAAAGAGTTCAAGAAGATAAAAATGCAATTGGGTTTTATAACCAATTATTTTTATTAAAAGAAAAGAGTTCAAGATCATAAAAATGCAAATTGGATTTGTAACCATTGCGAATTTGGTCATGCTACAAGGTAAGAGGAAGAGTTTCATTCACTTAGCCGACAAAACAACAACAGGCTGGTAAGTTAGTTGAATAAAATCAATCATACGCCACATGCGCAGTGGCGGGCGTGGTGAGAAAAGTGCCAACACTTTGACAACCGAAGGATTGGCAAGCAGATGTGCCTCGAAAAGCGGTTATAATAAATTCAGTGAATTGTAAATGTGCTAGAGCTAAATGTAATTTAAAGGCGCAACCAAATCATACGATAGATGGTTCTATAAATATGCCCAGTGGCTAATTGCGAGGGCAGCCACTTGTGTCTGTTTTGTATCGATTTGTGAAAGGTTAAACCGTATAATTCGCACCCTGTATGCAAGTACGGCAGGAAAAACAACAGAGCCCTCACGCCCACTTAGTGGCCAATCTGGAAAATAATGCCAAGGTCCAAAAGCCATCGGGTCGTCTAACAACGGGCAGTAATTAAAACAGATTTGCCACCGGAAATACCGACGCAAGCAACAGCTCGAGGCCATGGATGTGGGTGGACAGGAAACCACCTATGAGCCACTGGATGGACGGAGCTCTGGGCGTTCGAGGAGCACCCATTCCGCAACTGGACCCGGTCTGAGGCATCCTGCCAGTATGGACAGTCCCGAGTTCGATACACGGGCCCCCAAGGATCAGCGGCACTCCGTCTACCTGGCTCTCCTGGCAGCGGGCATTGGTTTTGTTTTGCCCTACAATAGGTGAGCAGTACTGTTTAGGAGAAGGAAATTTTTAACGGATTTAATATTATAAATGTTGGTTTAAAATAGAAAAAATATATATTTAAGACCTGTAGACAAGTTTACTTTAAATGCTTATTTTGATTATTGTTACTATTTAGATAAAGTGTACTTTGGTTGTTAGAAAGTATGCAATAGATTGCATTGATTTTGAAGTATTTTGAGGTTATGAGATATATATATTCAGACTTTAAAGCTATTCTTAACTTGTATCATACTGAAAGGCATCGAGAGGTTTTATTCTTCAAATGCTTTATTTTTTTGTAATCTTTTAATCGTTGTGAAAATTGTATATAAGTTTGTTTTCAATGAACTAAAATGGAATATTTTCTACCTTGCAGTTTTATTATTGCGGCGGACTACTGGCAGGCTCGTTTTCCTGGTCGTCCGGTGGCCCTGGACATGTCGATGACGTACATCTTCGTGGCCTTCGCCACCGTGCTGATGAACAACATAGTGCTGTCGGTGGCTCCGTTCCAGTCGCGAGTGCTCTTCGGCTACATGATATCCTTCACCACGCTGATCTTCGTGGCCGTCTGCGAGGTGGCCTGGCACATGTTCGCCTCCAACACCGCCTACCTGGTGAACATGTCCGCCGTGGCCCTGACCGCCATCGGGTGCACCGTGCAGCAGTCGAGCTTCTACGGATTCGCCTCGATGCTGCCCAAACAGTACACCCAGGCGGTGATGGCCGGCGAGAGTATCGCCGGATTCCTGGTGTCTTCCAACCGAGTCGTTACCAAGCTGCTGATCAACAACGATCGCGTGTCCACGGTCATCTTCTTTCTGACCTCCACGCTCTACATACTCTTTAGCTACCTGTTGCACGTGGCCACCATCAACTCGCCGTTTGTGCGGTTCCATGTGGAGGCCTGCTCAAAGATAGTCCTCCGGCCGGATGAGGTGAGCTATAAACTCATAATTTAAGAGAACACGAAACCTTTTCTCTTGTTCCCAACCCATTTTCGATAGCTTGAATGGAATATAATTTTGAAGCTTGGAACTATTATTAAAACATTGTATAAATGAACAATATAACTAAAAAAACTAAAAAATGGATTACATCCAATATTCTGACAAATGTGTGTCCATGTCATGTAGTTCCAAATCAGCACCTCCTTGAAAACTTTATCGAGAGAGCTTTTTAATATCTAAGTATATGTATATATATATATAAATCACGGACGGCAAGTATCTTAACGTATAAAAAAAAGAATTTTATGTCTTAGAGTATTATTTATTAGAATTAACATCTCTCACCTAATTATTTTATCAAATTATTGCTTAATGCTTATAATATGTTTATTTTTCTTTTTCAAATACAGCAGGAGATTGATGGAGTTCCAAGTAGTACTCGATACGGGGTGCTCTCAATGGACGGCACCCACACCACGACCACATCGGTGGGACCACCAGGCACCGGAAATACCCTGAGTTTTAGTAACCCCGTCTACGAACTGTCCAATCCTACTGCTGGTGAGAGCAGCATCGAAGCCTTGGGACAACTTCCCGAGCTTCCGGCCACACCCCCCGCCCAGGAGCCCACAACGCCCACGACTGTAGCCTTTAAGGTAAAATTGATCTACCATCTCTTATAATTATTAATATTCTGTTAATAATATTGACTTCGCTTATTTATTAATAATTGTATTAGTCTTGACGTTACCGAAGTTCTACTTCACTTTTACCCTTGTCCGAGAAAGTGTTGAATAACACTAATTATCTCAGATCTTTAAAATAGGAGCTATTCACATCTCAAAACAGGATATTATGAAAGCATATAAAATATTTTTAATGTTATTAAATATTGTTACTTCTATAAAATCATATATTTTCAAGGTGGAGCACGTGATCACCCCACGCCGTTGCCGACCGAGTAAGCTGGGGGACATCCGCGAGGGTTTCGTGACCCGGTGGCGGGTGGCCCAGGTGATCTACCCGCACATGGTGTGCATCGCCCTCGCCTACTGCGTGACCCTCTCCCTGTATCCGGGCATCGAGGTGGAAGTGCAGTCCTGCGCCCTCCGCTCCTGGATGCCGGTGCTGCTGATGTTCTGCTTCAACACTTCGGATGTGGTGGGAAAGATCCTAGCCGCTAGTCCGTATCCCTGGTCGCGTCGCCAGCTGATCCTACTGTCGGGGCTGAGGATCGTCCTGGTACCGCTGCTCCTCCTCTGCTGTGCTCCTCGCCAGCGGCCCGTGATCTCCGGCGAAACGGCGCCCTTTGTCTTCACCATCGCTTTGGGTATCACCAATGGATTAGCCGGCAGCTTGCCCATGATGTTGGCCCCGGCAAAGGTGCCGGGAACTCTGAAGGAGGTCACTGGCAACATAATGACCTTGTCGTATAACGTGGGTCTGACGGTGGGCTCCCTGATTGGATACGTCTTCGAGAGCATGCTGGGGCCGCAGCTGGTGAATCCCTGTCCCTCGTATCCCTACGTGCCCGCCTCGATGCTGGAGCAGTTCCACGGCCACGGGCATGGACATGGCCACCTGCCGCATCCGCTGCCGCTGACGAGCACCAGCACGATGAGTCCACCAACCACGGGGGCCACCACGCTGGCGCCACTCCTGCTCAACACCACGATGCTCACCCTCGGCAGCTCCAGCTCCACCACCAGCACCGCCAGTCCGGCACTGGCCACCGTGATCACCACCACGGCCCTGGCGCTCTACAGCACGGTGGCCACCGGGAGTGCCGAGGTGATCAACGCCACCATAACCTCGATCCTGTCCACGGTGACCAGTTCGGTGGGCGATATCAGCGACGAGATGACCACAGATCCCCAAACGCAGGATGCGCTGCTGGATAGCATCTAAGGGGGATTCTCCTTTAAGATTCGGAAAAAAGTCAACATTCTACACAGCCATATCTACGTCAGAATGATAATTTATACTTTTATTGCAAAACTCGGTACTTAAAGATTGTATAGATTGCTCGTAGAGTTCTAGGTGTAATGGGGAAATTGTAAATCAATATCACAGACAGAGAAAGAACCTCACTAATGTTTTATGTAATAATAACCATATTACTTTTAACAGGTAATTGTAAAATACCTCAATTATTCACATTCTAAACCAGCGTTACAATGGCAGTAACCAGAGTTTAAAAGGTTTTTGATTCTTTGCTTAAAGAGTTGTTTAAGTATTTCAATTAGTTGAAATTGTTCCCAAACTGACGGTTGCCTATTAGTAAAACACCATTATAGTGAAATTTGGAACTGCTGGGCTGGTCGATGAATTGCTTAATTCAACGAGAAAATATACTTCAATATATCGAAAAAAGTAAGACAACGTTTATTTACGATTAAAGCAAATGAAGAGCAAACCAATTTGGTCGTCTGAATACTTTTTAATCTATTTTTTAGAGCTTTCATATGGCAAAAAAACTAGATAAAATTTCAAATTTTTCGAATACATTTATATTAAAAGCTCAACATATAACAAATGTGAACAAAGATTCCAGTTGAAAGCAAGCGCAAACTTCTAACTATAGGCAATACTACTCCTGTATGTACTAAATACTATATATCTATAACTATAGAGTGTCTAGGGTATTCTCGCTTTTAGTTTGTTTTCAGCCTCTAGCGTCTAAAGTCTAGGCCCCAAATATTTATCTCCGAATATACTCCAAGTGCTAGGGATTTCAAATTGCAAACCTGTTGACTTAGAATATATGCGTGTGAACGGGTGTCTGTTTATTTTTGTAAGAGTGAGAAATGGGCAATTGCAATTGAAAAATATGATATACCGACAAACAGAAAGTCCATCAGTGAAAAAAGTAATGAAAACCCTTTGGTTTGAGTTAGCAAGCAAACAAGAAGATTGTAAGATATCTGAGTGTCGGGTACCATAAGTGTTGTAAGCATTGTAAGCCATCAAGTGCAAAAGCTGGTCTTAAATTAATTTGTTGCTTTTATATTTTTGATTTGGCTAAATTTGTAAGCAAGAGGGCAATGGAAACATCTGTGTATCGATAGATAAAAATTAAGACAACAGAACCTGCAGAACATAAATAAATGTTAACATAGAAATATTTAAATACCAGTGGCTTTTTGATTTAATTTCCACTTAGATATTTTGGCAAAAGAATTGGGCTTGACAGAGTTGACCGTTTTTAAAATATTGCTGAATGGCAAATTATCTAAAAATTACAAATACATGTGCATTTTGTTTGCCCTTGTTTCTCAGACTTTTGTGTCCTTCCCTTTATAATCGTTACTCGTAGAGTACTAGATTCGTCGAAAACTATGTAACAGGTAGAGGGAAGCCTTTTCGACCCTATAAAGTATATATATCCTTTATCAGGATCACAACCCGAGTCGATCTGGTCCGATCCGTCCGTCCGTATGAACGCCGAGATCTCGGAAACTATAATGGCTAGAAAGTTGAGCGCAAGTTTGTTGCAGCAGGGTGCCACACCCACTCTAACGCCCATAACGCTAAAACCCCTATAACACCCACCTTTTTTTATATTTTCGAAATATTTAAATGAGATTTTGTTTTGATTCATTAAAAAGTTATAAGCAAAAACGTGTGCAATCTTGTGAACAGACGCTTTGCTACTTGTATATCTCTATATCTATCGCACCCCCTGAGTGCTTCCAGTACACTAAGCTGAGTAACGGGTATCTGATAGTCGATGGCATCGGCCATATCGTTTTTTCTTGTTAGTTATTACAACTCTAATAGATTTGATCAGATATCATATTATTTGATAAAGGGGTTTTACGATTGAACTTAAAAGTTAAGGTAATTAATGCCTATCTCGTAGCTCCTCTTTGCCGGTTGCCACGGGTTTTTCAGATATATACTTGGAATTTTTTATTAAAAAGATTTGTTTCGAGCAGCATGCGAAATGGATTTAAAGCAGTGGGCATTGGAAATTGCTCTGCTCGATCTCTGCCGCCACACAAATAGTGTAGAACAACGGTCGGAATACACACAGGATTAAGCTGCCCCGTGCAGATTGCTCTGGATGACCGCTATAACTTGTTAAGCCAAATTTAACAATTCTTATTTGGGAAAAACTCTCGTTGATCCTTTTAGGTCATAAAAATTGGCTTTGTTCTTTTGTATTTGCAGGTTTCTTATAGAGAGGCTTAGTCAACTGTCAACTTTCCAGAAAGCGATTTACCTGACAAAACGTTATCTACCTGTCTGTGTTTCAGATTGAATCAAGAGCACCTGGTTCATCTTACCTTTAAATTTGACCTATAAAGTACTATTTTATCTTCTACCTAAGCTACTTTTGGAATCTTAACTTCTTATAAAACCCACAGCGTTGAAACATCCAGTATCAGTAATTTTCTACTCATGGCCCGTCGAACACAATCGCGCTTTGTCTTCGAGATCGTGGAAAACTCGCGAGTTTTTCGCCATCAGTTTTTCGCCAACGGTTCAAGGAGAGCAGATTGTGCCACCTGTGAAAGTCGAGTTCCAGTCAGCGAACCGTACAATCATCACTGGCGAAATGATATCAAGAACAACAGAAGCTATTGCATTCAGTTGGGTTCCGAGGAAAGGCAGATCCTGAAAACGATCGACGATCAGGCTATCGAAGAATTTATCCTATGCGATGGAAGCATCACAGCCAGAACAAACGACTTTCTCTTGGATTCTGGGATGGATGCGGTTCCCCAGTTGCTCAGATTCCTAAGTTTTGGTACTGAAAAATTAGAGGCCTCTGTTGGATTCTATGTGGACGTGAAAAAAGAACGCATGTACTACGAAAGCAGCCCATTAAATATCGAAAACCACTTGGATATTGGAGAGGCGGTCGACATGATATTCTCCATGCTTTTGGAGAAGATAAGTAACTATGTCCTGCTTCATCACAAAGTTCCATTGGAGGCGTGTGTTATCAGAAGGATGAAGGTGACTGTAAAGAGATTTTGTCACTCCCCCAAGAGCAAATCCATACCTGTTTCCAAACTTCCTCTACAATATCAAGTGAAAAATGCAGCTGAATGCCTTGAAAGAGGAAGTAATAAATCGCCCTCTGATTTAATAAATCTTGTTGAAACTTATATTAATCAGGAAGAGCCTGGACGACCTATCCCTCCAAATCTGAAGGTAAACCTCTACAGCTTTCGGGTTTGTAGCACCTCCAAGGAATTATATGTTGTGCCCTATTTACTTCATGGCGATGATGTGGACAACACGCCCACCTTTATTATTCAAACGGACGTGGTTGGTGGATTTCAGGGTCTGCTTGAAGTCAGGAATATAAGGAAGTTCCTGAAAGTGGATAGCCAGGATAGGGTATTTGAATGCCGCCAATGCCAGTCCCACTTCGTCGACCGCGTCCATTTCGCTCTCCATAAACAGATCGCCTGTGGGCGAAACTTTATGGTGTGGCACATGGATAAGGACGCCATCGAGTTGCACGAGAACTGTTTGCCCTTGCCAAAGGAATACTTCAAGTACGAGTGGGTTGGATTGGCTAGCAAGAGAAATTAATTTTAGTTTTAAAAAGAAAATTCGTAGTGCACTAAAATAAATGTTTAAATGTGTGAATCTTTTTTCTTGTGGGACTTTTGTTCACTGGGTTAAATAATAATAATTTTCAATTTTTTTTGGAAAATAAATCGAAAGTATCAACTTGATACACACAGAGTAATTGTAATGCTATAGATTTCGAAATTTTTAACGTGATAGTGTACACTAAGAAAAAAAATCAAGTATTTCGTGCTTGAACCTAGTATTTTCGGTGTCAAAACTTCGCCAAGCATGGAAAATACAGAACGCGAGAACAAAATACTACTTTCGAGCACGAATTTTCAAGACCGAAAATACTAGATTTAAGAACCTTTCGGTCTTCAATCAAGTATGAATAATTCTTAAATTAAGTCATATTTGGACTAAAAACAAGATCGATTTAATAATAAAGTAAGAAAGTTGCAGGCATGATTTAAGGACGAATAATTCTTAAATCAATTTATAAATATTATGATTATTAAAATGAGTTTTTATTTTATGCTAGTAAGAGAAATAAGTATTGGAAACTGAAACGAAATAAACGAGATATATATAAATAATATTAATATTATAAGTTTACTCACGACTTGTCGCTCACGGGCATTAACACTGTCTAATTTATGTATTTATGTATTTATACCGAGTACTTTCAGAATAAACAGTTGGGAATTTTTAGAGTTGGCAGACATTAAAAATCCAAAAAGTGCTCAATATGAGAATTTTCTGAGCACGAACGTTCTTAAATGTTAAGCATGCAATTTTTCTTAAATCAAGGCTGTTTGTACTTGTTTTTAGCACGGTGTTTTTCCCTGAGTGTACGACTAAAAGCTGTAGCCCTGCAGAAAATCTTTGAGAAACTACAACTTTTGAGCGGGGCAATTTATTTATTTATGTATTGCCAATGAAAAAATCCATCTCTGGCTACAATTGTTTAACTTAAATTTATTTCTAAAAATTATTTTACAAATATTTCCTAAAGGTTTGTCTGAACATGTCTTTTTTGACCCCCATTTGTCGGGGATTCATCGATATTTTCGGTAACTACCGGGCGACTGGAACAAAAACCCTGCCCAAATGTTTTTTTTAATATTTTGAAAACTGTTGCTATCTCTCGTCATCGTGGAGTTTTTGGTCAAGGCTAAAGGTTCTGTTCCCGTTCGGTATTTCGGCGAGAGAAAGTGCACTGAAGGACTCTCGCGGAGAGAGTGAAAGGAGCGAGACAAAAAGAGCACACTTTGAGCGTGTTCCTCTGCATGAGTGTGAGTTAATGTGTCAAAAAGGCTGACCGGGATTTTCGGGAGCGTGTTCGGCTAATCTTTGACTTGGCACTCTGATAAGTGCGTTGCGTTCGAGAAGTTGTTCGGGGACAAAAATGACTGACCAGAATGACTGTGCAGATTAACCTGGAAACAGCTGGATTGGCGGATGCTACTTCAAGATATCGGGTCCTGGGCTGGAAGCAACACGATCCGACTCCAAGCTTCACTTTCCAGCTATTTCTTATATATTCGGAAACGCCAATCGAAACCGAATATCAATATTATTATTACTTTCCGGCTTTTATCTAGAAATAGATTATTTTCAATGGCCTCTTGAACTGGTCAGTCACTTCGACCCGGTAGAGTGCAATGAGATTTTTTCCAATGGCCTCCAGCTCCTCGCCATCGGGGCTGTCCTCTCTGCCAGCTTCAACCATCTCCTCGATCTGCTGGTCCAGGACAAGAATGTCGATTATTCGATTGATTTCGCGGCTCTTGTTCTCAAGCGACGGCACAATTATGTAAAGATAGAAAACAGCCTTAAGGACGGACCCGGCCAAGAGAATTATTATCTGAATCATAGCGAAATTTAAGAAAAAAGAGCGAAGACGAAGGAACTGATGCCTAAGTTTCAGCAAGAAGCTAAACGCAATTGCATACTATGTCAAACTCAGCTGTAAGAAAAAAGAGCCTACTATGCAATAAATATATTTAGATCACAGATCCCTAACTAAATCAGGCCACTCTTCAATGAAGATCTCGTCGGTTGATAATAAAAAATATACTTATATTACTACAACGTAACCAAATTCTTTTACACAAAAACCTACTTTCTTCCGGCATAAAGTTCATGAAGGGAGCGAAGTCCCTCCCGGCATGCTTCTTCCGACTGGGCTTCTCCTGTTGATCTCGTCCAACGCAATATGTATATATTTTATTAATTATACCTGTTACTCGTAGAGTAAGAGGGTATACTAGATTCGTCGGAAAGTATGTAAGAGGTAGAAGGATCGTTAATATGTGAAAAATTTGTAAACTCAATGCCACATTTACATCCGAGGGCAAAGAAAACCCCTTGCCAAAACAGTAAAAAAAAATGTCTCAAGCGAAAAAGTTAAAAACTAAATTTAAAAAACTGTTTGCAAGTCAATCCTCATATATTTTACAGGGACACTATGGAGGACATAAAATCGCATTTAAATATTCTATCAGATTTCGCTGAAATAAAGGGTTGAATGGACTTCCGAAAAACCCACTTACATTTTTGACTGGAGCGTATACGACAGTATTTTCAAGATATGTTAAGAACTAACAAGAGAGAACGCTAAGCTAACGGGAGTGCGATTATGCACAGCGACTGTTACCAAGATCACACACATTATTTGTTTATATCTTATTAATGAATGGTCAGATTTTAATAATTTTTAGGATGCGAATGGGTATTGATATTAGAAAAAAAGTCATATATAATTTTTTAGAAAATATTATAAAATTTGAGTGCTAGACAGGTTTAAGCGTTATGAGCGAAATAAATGCCGAAATAAACTTTCGCGGCGCAAGAAGCTCAAGAATCTAAATGCCAAATCCCAATTTTCTAGCTTGTATAGTATCCGAGATCTCAGCGTTCATACGGACGGACACAGACGGACATGGTTAGACCGACTCGGTTAGAGATCCTGATCAAGAATATATATACTTTATACACCCAGAAAAATTGAGAACGGAAAAAACCGAGATCGGTTCTTCTCGGTTTTAGTATTGTGTCTTCTCACATTTTTCTTCTCGGTTTCATGACGAAAGCGATGTCGATTTTAGTATTCCGAACTAAAATCAATCTCGGTTCTGTGGTTGTTGACGAGGGACGTGAGGGGAAGACGTAGAAAAAATGAAAGTGACAGAAGAGGAGAGGAGAGAGACCAAACTACTCTCTTGAAGTTACCGTTATCGAAGTTATCGAAATAAGCGGCGCCTATATGGCTGCAAATTCACTTCTTTGTATATGGTGAAACTGTGCGGCTATACAGTGTAATGAGTGACATCGAAGACAAGCAAAAATTGTAGGACCTGCTTCAGGAATTTAGGAATACTTAAGTTAACAATAATACCTTAAATAAAATATAAACAAAAAAGTAAGGATGCCATGTTGTTTATTTCAGATATTTTAACCATATTACAAATTAATATAACAACTTTTTCCCTTGGTTGACCTAGAAATTAGAAAAAACTTAAAAACTTAATACATTATGTTCCACAAAAGTGATGATACATTTAAGAATAATCGCGCTCGTATCTGTTCCGTTTTGACAATTTAGATATTTTAAGTTAATTTTTTCTCTTTAAAATAATCTTACAGCCTCAAGTGCCAAACGCAGTTCCAGTTAAGGAAGAAGTAGCGACTGAATTTGTATATGAAAGCACCAATAATGTGCTGAAACAGGTAATCTCATCTTATTCAAATTAACTTTTTCCGAAAACAAATTATGTAATATATTAAATATATTTCATAGAGCTTGCGTCCCTTACTATAATCATCAGAACTGGGCCGCGATTTACTCAACAATAAAGTGTTGACGGAAACGCAAAGGAATTTTGTAATAAATATAATCACAGAAGAGATTTTCCGCAACAACATTGTTGTTCAAACCGAAGATTTTTCGAAGTTGCTGGACGAGAATTTAAGCATTTTTCCTTGCGAAGCGCAAAGCCGGGTAATACTTAAACCACAATCAAAAAGCATTTTAATTTGATTTTTAAACATTCTGCTTTTATCTTAAGGACTATTATTTTATTCCTCGGGGTAAAAACATTGTAACCCCAGTGGAAAATTATATTCTAAGTATAAGAACAGACGTCGCAAAGTTTTATCTAGCAAAGAAGATGATGAAAATATTCCACACGATTTTGAAGACTACGACAAGGGACTATCACTGTCATTAAAATTGCATTTTAAGAGAGACTCATCGGGTTGGAGCGAAGTCTGTAGACTCTGGGAAAAAACATGTAAAATTCGCAAAGATGTAAAATCGCTATGCAATTCAGAATTCATGCAAGACTGGCCAAAATTAGGACATTCTAAAGTTTCTTCTTTGGTAATATTACATACAAAAGGATGAAGAAGAACAAACAAATTTATGTTTTGAAGCCCATAGCATACAATCAATCAAAAATCCATTAAGAAGCTACATTTTTAATTTGACAGACTTAGTAACGCCCCCCCTCCATGTATATACCCTTAATAATGACATTAAAGCCGTAAGGCTAAAATATATATAAATTTAAAAAATTTAGCATTTTTATTGAGAATGGGTTCTGGAATACATATTATTTATAGATATATTTACTTGATACACACAAGGACATTTTAATGCTATATTTTTCGTAATTTTTTACATAAAAGTGTACGTCAAAAAGCTGTAGCCCTGACGGAAATCTTTGACAAGGATAAATCCTTCTCTGGCTAGTTATTTAACTTTAATCTATTTCTAAAAATTATTTTCAAAATATTCCGTTTTTTTAAATTTTGAAAACTGTTGAAATGCAACTTTAAAAACATTTATTACTTTCTTCTTTCTTTCATCTTTCTTTCGTCATCGTAGAGTTTGTTGTCAAGGATTAAGGTTCTGTTTCTATCACCTATCTACTCTTTGTCAGGACATATTTCATATTCAATATGCGATCTAAGCAGCTGGATGGGCGGCTGCTACCTCAAGAGGCCGGGACTTGGGCTGGAAGCAACTCGATGTCCGAGATGCGATTTCAGGCATTCCTGATATATTCAGATCAATAGGAGTCACCAATGGAAACCGAATAGCGATAACGTACCTTTGTTCGGTATTACTTTTCGGCTTCTGTCTTGAGATAGATTTTTCCCAACGGCCTCTTGAACTGGTCAATCACTTCGACCCGGTAGTGTGCAATGAGATTTTTTCCAATGACCTCCAATTCCTCGTCATCGGGCTGTCCTCTCGGCCAGCTTCAACCATCTCCTCGATCTGCTGCTCCAGGACAAGGACGTCGGCTATTCGATTGAATTCGCGGCTCTTTTTCTCCAGCGACGGCAGTTTAATGTAAAGATAAAAAACGGGGCCGGTCATAAAAATAATGAGCTGGATATCTTAAATATCACTATGATTAAGAAAAAACTCGATTTTTTGACAAAAAAAGGGCGCGAAGACGGATGAGCTGATTCCTAAGTTGAAAAAAAACAAGGAAGAACTGTATAGTCGAGTACCTGGACTATCAGATACCCGTTACTCAGCTTAAGGGACCAAAGGAAAATGGAGATATGCAAGCAGCAAAGCGTGATTAAAATGCGCCACCTACCGGCGGTAGACAGATTTTGAGCGTTATGGGCGTTAGAGTGGGCGTGGCAAATTTTTGGATCAATCGATAGGTATTGACGAGACCAATACATTTCAGTTAAAATTTGTTATCTAGCATGAAAATTATGGGCGCCACAGGTTTGTGCGGTTTGTGGGAGTTAAAATATGCGTGACAAACTTTTTTTTGGGTCAATCGATAGGTATTGATGAGAACATTACATATCAGTTAAAACTTTTATTCTAGCATCAAAACTGTAGGAGCCACAGTTTTGGGCGGCTTGTGGGCGTTAGAGTGGGCGTGGCACTCTGCTGAAAGAAACTTGCGCTGCGCAGGAATCTCAGGAATCAGGAATCTTATAGTTTCCGAGATCTCAGCGTTCATCCGGACGGACGGCCAGACGGACAGACGGACATGGCTAGATCGACTCGGCTAGTGATCCTGATCAAGAATATATATACTTTATGGGGTCGGAAACGCTTCCTTCTGCCTGTTACATACTTTCCGACGAATCTAGTATACCCTTTTACGCTACGAGTAACGGGTATAAGAGTACCTATATTAGCACACCGTAGCCAAATTCTTTTAAGCAAAACCCTACTTTAACCTTAATATATAATGAAATGATATAACTTAAAACCTTTTTCCTGCACTTTACCTCCCAGATTTTCTTCATAAAGCATTAAAATTCATCTTGTGGGTCAAGTCTCATAATACTGGGCGACACTCCACAAGCTTGGATTAGGCGTCATTTTGCATTCCATTTTTAATTTTTCGTCTACACGCCGTTTACGCACGAATATGTACAGCCAAAGATCAAATTTCTTATTCTTAGCGCGAATTCGGAATTCACTCACGAAATACGATATTTTTTCTGGTATTTCCTTATCTCATCTAAGTACCGCGATAAAAAACGGACCCAACGATGTAAGTACTAGACTTAAAAACACAAAGCTAAATATAAAAGAATAGATTTATCAGGGATGGTAAATTCTATAAAGTTTGATGCCAGTGGCAATATTATGCAAGTCATGGTTAGGCAATGCCAATACAGATTGCAAAAAAATTAAGATGACGCCCATAGATAGAACTTCTGCCAGAATGCTAAAATTTTAAATTTTAATTGATTTTCTTGATCAATACCTTTATATCTACTTACCAATAATCATCCCAATCGCAATGTTAAAGAATCTTATTTTTCAATTTGTCAAAATATATCAGGGTGCTTGTTCCTAAAAACAAGTCTTTGAAAAACTCATGCTTTCCGGAACACATGAATAGTGTAAAAAGATTACTACTACTACAACTAAAACGACTACTTAGTTAAAAAAATGTATTTCAAGCCGTGTAATATAGAAAAATCACAGTAACAGCAGACTCTTCATTCAGAGCGAAATTTTAGTTTGTCGAGCTGTGGCCAACATTCATAAAGTTTGTATTAGACTTTCGTACTGTAAACACAACTTTTCGCAAAAATATCTATGCAATTAGTTTCATAAATGTCTGTTACTCTACGTTTTCTTTCTTTAAAATGTGTTTCTTTAATGTTACCTATATGTTTAAACTATATAACTTCGCAGAATAAGGAAAGAAAGTCGGAGACTAAAAGTCTGAGGATATAACTTCGCAGAATAGGGAAAGAAAGTCGGAGACTAAAAGTCTGAGGAGATGGGAACCTTTATAGAATTGGTCGGAGAAGCTAATCGCAGTTCACCGAAAGATTACGAATCCCTCAAATTTGGAGAAATACGACTGTAAAATAACTCCAAAAATATCGATGGTACTGTTGATAATATCGATGGTTGGGTCCCGGTAACCGCCTTCAATATTTTTAAGGCCTATTACCCCCTTCCCATACAGTCCATTCGTTAGAAACGGTTGGGATTTTTGACAAATGTGAAACTCCGATTCCCACAGGGCACATCCGCCATCTACCATCCGACAACAGCTGTCAGTTCAGCTGTGCCTAATAAAAACACAAGCAAAAATTATTAAAGTGGATTTTGCCAGACCAAAATGAACAATTTACCAATTATTTTGGCTGTTGTACAACAGCAAAATCTTAAGTTGAACCAGCTTTTATTGGCAGCCAATTCAGAGGAGTGGAATGACGACGAATTGGATCTGTACGAAAGCATTTTTTCTGCAAAAGAGCAAATGCCACGAAGTGTGTGGATGCTGGTACGTGCTCTTAAAATGTATTAAAAATACGATTAAAGAGTGCGAATTATATTAAACAGAAGCGATACGGGACATTTTGGGAGAAGGATATAACGGAAAACAACGACGAGTTCTTCAAAGAGAGCTTTCGTATGGAGAAGAGGACCTTTTCGTTTTGTCTGCAAATTTTTGCCAACCTGCAAAAATAAGAGCAGCTATTTCCCAATAATGTCTAAATGTAACAAATAAAGTTCATAAAATATAAATCTGTTTGATTTTTTGTTTAACTATAATATCACATTTCATTTTGTTCTATTTATTATAAATTATAAATCTATTAGGAATTCTTTGATTTTCTTAACAGCTCCAACAAATCAGATTGGAATTTTGCCTGGCTGTCTGCCATCCTCGACAATATTTCTGTCTGCGCTCTCTGCTCCTCCAGTCTTTCTCGAGCTATCTCCACAAGCTCCGACTTATGGTCCACCTTTGCGCGCTTAGCAGGGGGCGCAGTGCTGCCTGAGCGTTGACTGCCGCTGCAGGTAGAGGCTTCCCTGTCATCTGGGTCCAAGAGCTCCACAAAGTATTCCCTAGTATCTGCAATAAATAAATTTTTTTAGATAATTTTAAACCAAAAATATTAGTGTGGGGACATACTCTCGTTCTCCAAGGTGTTCTGCTCCATGTTGTCGATGCGGTATGCGCCTAAAAACGAGTGGACCAACTCATAATGCTGCCACGAGGAAGGAGCGCCACCGCTTGGCCCCATTTTATTTTTTTCCTGCCTGCAAGGAAAAGTATAGTTGAGTGGATTTCCAATATGTTGTTGGGCGCATATAAGTTACCTGTACTTTTTGGTCAGGTTCTCTATTTTCGTTCGGACGTCCTTGTAGGGCACATCAAACACCGCTTCCATTAGGGTCTGGGCCATCTCCATGTATATATGGACATTTTTTCTGGCTCCGCGCAACTCCTCGATGTTCTCCTGCCAAATGTCGATGAGCAGGACTTCCATCTGCTTAGTCCACCTCAGTTTGCCACCGGCAGTTCGCGTATTATTGACTGTAAATTTAAAATCAATGAATTATTACAAAAATAAAGAGCATATGTTCATACCTATTGCTTCGCCGCCTTCCATTTTCAAAAGTTTCCGTCACCATTGTTTACGTTTTCGTAATAAATGTTTCACTTTCCACTTTCAAGAAGAAGAGTTTAGGGTTTCCACCCAAAATTATCGCCTAACTATCGCATAAAGTAGTCCGTTAAATTTGGATGGGGAACTAACTGGGAAATTTTTGGAAAGGCAAAACCTTATGGACCATCCGTTCAACGGATGGTAGATGGTGGATGGATCTCTGTGGGAAGACCCTATAACACACCGATGGGGTTTTCGCTTCAACGACTTTTTCCTCCATAAGAAATACACGTGTAGGAAAGAGACGGGTAAAAGTCGCTACAATTCGCATTAGCGGAAAATGGGACCGAACACGCAAATCGATTCAGTATTTCAGAGTTCATATTTAGCATTTTTTACGAGTTGAGGTCATTTTTGTACTTGGCGTTTCGGGAACTTTTTGATAAGCAACCTGGTCATGCTGAGACAACAAATGATGAGGTTCTTTTAGTGCAGTGGTCGGCACACACATACCATCACAAGTTTGCCTTGCATTAGTGTGAGTGTAAAAAACACGAAGTTGGCGCGCAGCGCTCTGACGCCTGACGTTTCTCTGTTTTGCACTGAAATTCTCTGCCGCAGCAGCAAAAAAGTGCGCCGAAGCTGAGAAAAAAAAGACCCGAAGACCCATGCCGAAGTCATACGAACATCTACGTTATACGTGAGCGAGCAGAGGATGGGCAGAACAATTCCCTATGCTCACTAGATAGGCCGCTGCCGACCACTGTTTTAGTGCCAGACTCCAAAATAAAAGTTCACGTAGAGCAGAACGCGCATGATAATTTTGAAAAATGAAACAACAAAAGTAGTTTAATAACCTTGTTTAAATGTATATATGTATAAATAAATATAAATGTATAAATGAAAAGTTACACTTTTCATTACTTACTCCTTACATAGCAAACATGACGCTGTGTTTTTAGGTGGTATGCTTCAATATTTTTGATGTAGAAAGCTGCGCCACATGGGCTAAAGATTCTGTTGGACTTCCGGAGGTGGTATATTGTTTTTTTATTGTGGTTTATCTAATAAAAGCATACTCCACATTGCAAACCAATTTCAGTGCTAGAGATTAAGCCTATTCCTTTTCAAGATGGTAAATTGTTAGAATTAAAAAAAAAGAGAAATTATTGGATGAGAAGATGTTGGGGCTGCCTTCCGTCTATGTTTTCTCACAGGTTCCTCCATGTTTTTATTCTGGTCTCGGCGAGACCACTCGGACCAACGAGTTCTTCTCGTTACACTCATGCACGAGTGGGATGGACATTAGTCCCGTTCGCTGCGATATATTGCACCTACGTCTTGGCTTGAACGCTGCGCTCTTTATCGCCGACGGGGAATTTAATTATTTCTCTTTTAAAATTCCTTAAAATAAACAATTATTACCTTAAATCATTATTTGGTCGTTACTTATCATCCTGGGGCACCTCCAACCTGGCGTACTAATCGGGCCCTTCGTATTGAAAGACAATATTGCGGGCTTACTGCAGTTGGGACAGTCCTTGTTCTTTAGAACAACTCCATGTCGCTTTAGCGACCAAATTCCGCTTCAGCGACTTTTTCCTCCATAAGATTTACACATGTAGGAAAGAGATGGGTAAAAGTCGCTACAATTCGCATTAGCGGAAAATGGGACCGAACACGCAAATTGATTCAGTATTTCAGAGTTTATACTCAACACTTTTTACAAGTTGAGGTCATTTTTGTAATTGGCGTTTCGGGAACTTTTTGATAAGCAACCTGGTCATGCTGAGAGAACAAATAATGAGGTTCTTTTAGTGCCAGACTCCAAAATAAAATAAGTAGTTTGATAACCTTGTTTAAATGTACGTATGCAAACAAACAGACAAATCACTTCATTTTGATTCAGTCCGGACTTTATAAAGTTAATTAAATTAGTTCTAAAAATCGGTAGCCTTTGGCTAAGGAATAAAGAGAGCAATAGAATCCAACAGAGAGATTCAAAGCAATTAAGATTTTTAAGCAGTTAAGTAAAGGTTCCATTTTCAATACATATACAAAGACTATAACAACTTAATTTTAAAATGGTATATTTTTTTTTTAACGAAAAAAATTTGTTGTCCATGAGATTTCTTGTTTTATTTTCGTCCTGTTGAATGAAAAGTTACATTTTTTATTAGTTACCCTTACATAACGAACATGACGCTGTGTTTTTAGGTGGGATGCTTTAATATTTTTGGTATGAAACGCTGCGCAACATGGGCTAAAGATTCTGATGCTCAAAGGACCCACCAGCTGGCCCATTGCCCTTTAAAAAAACCTTCTTACACTGTTTGTAAATAGATATTGCTTGCCCTCGGTAAATACATACATGCTTAATAATAATAATCTACTACTTACAATTAACACATTCAATAGAAAAACAAAAAAGATGGATCGACGCATTCTCGCTCGCATAATACTTCCTGCAGCGTGTGAATCCGACACATATATTTTTAACCTTTTGATCATTCCAGCTTTCGGGAACAATGGTGAAAGGCCTCAAATATTTGATCTCAGCGATGTCGACGTATCTTTATTAAAAGCGGCTCGCATTTTAAACGAGCCGCTAGTCGCTAAATCCACAAACTATTCTTGCCCCTTTTGGTATTTTAATTTTTTTTCTAAAAATTGTAGGCCTTGGTTGCTATCCATTCGTGTTCCTTATATTCTGCTTTCATTAATTACTCCAATTCGGCATACCAATTTTTTTTAATAAGTCGACTGGAAATACTATCAGTGGAAGCAATAGATTTCGATCCATATTATTTTTTTCCAGTCTTTAACAATTATTTTTATATTTTCATTCTTCTTTTTTAGCATTGAATCCAACAATGTTTTAGTCATTCTGTTATTGCATGTTTCTTATTCTCTAAATCGCTCAATTTCAAAAACTCAAAAAGTTGAATTTTTCAATTTTTTTTCTTGGAATGTCCGAGTTCTTTTTTTTAATTCTAATCGCTTATTTGCTATTTGACGACTGTCGATTGGAAACACTAACTAGAAGTGGAAGGAATGGATTTGGATCCATATTATATTTTTTTTGCAGTCTTTAACAATGAAAAACAGATGAATTTTTTTAAATTTTTTTCTTGGAACGTCCACGTGTTTTTTGGATTCTAAGCGCTAATTTGCAAATTGACTTTCTGCACGAGTCGCAGATTTTTTATCCAGCCAATGCGGGAACCTCAGCGCTTAGTGCATTTGATACATTGCTAATGTCAAAGTTTTTATGATTTCTTTTATTGAATGGATTGATGCACCGGTTTTTAAACATTTTCAATTTTCTATTGATCAGAATTTTAAATCACAATTAAAAACGATGCCGTATATTTTACTTTTTAATGGTAGCCAACTTTCTCATTTTAATATTCTAGTCCATGATCCTATAAAAATTAGTTCTACCAGCGCAAGACAAACAATAAAGTTCTCCCAATCGGATATCTTGCATTTTCTTGGGTCACGGGCTGCTACGCAACATAAATTTGGTGGTACGAATCTTCAATATCTCAAAGCTAGTCGCGTCGTTTAAGAAGCGCGTAGAACGGTCGAAAACAGTTCTTTGATTCTGCTTTGATTTTTATTTAATATAAACTGTTTGAATTAATTCTGGAGAAATTTTGTCCCATGACAAAATTTTTAGGGTTCAACCAGGATTATGTATAGAACATTATACTAATTTTTTATAAAAAAGGTTGGCAAAAATAATAATTAAGGAATATTTTTTTTGTTACACCATGTAATTTAAAGTTTAAAGTTTAAAAAAGGCATCGCCATATCTTTGCTTCTGTCAAATGGATTAATTTTTTAATTTTTTTTTTAAATAATAATAATAAAAAAAAATAATTAATAAATCAGTCCAAAAAAAAAAATTATTTTTGTGATTTTATAAAGCACTTTATATTCCTAATTTGGTTAAACTGGACGTGGACAAACGGTGAAAAAACGATTTCCGGTTTTAAATTTCAATAATTTTATTTTACTCAACAGCCTCAGCCACCAATGGAAAAACCTATGCGTTACCTATCGAAAAATCCCAAAAATACCGAATATGTAGTTATAAGGCTCCGAACCATCGGTAGCATTTTGGCATCGATAGCTGTACCATCTCTAATTACTTTGTTTACATGCAAAACTGCGAAAGAAAATGAATCCGCTGGACAAAATACACGCTCTGGACGAGATCGAAAAGGAGATAATCTTGTGCATGCAGAGTGCGGGTGAGTGAGTAGGATAATTTCACCAAAGAAGGCTGACATAGGTGTTTTACAGGACAAGCCTTGCAGGAGTTGGGCAAGGAAAAGTCGTCGCAGAAAAATGCCGAGACTCAATCGCAGCAGTTCCTCAAGAGCCTGTCCAGCGTGGAATCGAAGCTATCCGAGCAAATCAACTACTTGACCCAGGTGTCCACCGGTCAGCCGCACGAGGGTTCCGGCTATGCGTCCGCCAAGGTGCTCCAAATGGCCTGGCACCGCATACAGCATGCCAGGTCCAGGGTTCGGGAATTGGAGGAAACGAAGGCCAAGCATTCACATGCTGCCCGGCAGCAGCTAAAGCGCCAGCAGGAACATGCCGCGGCCCAACAGCAGCAGCAACAACAACAGCAGCAGCAACAGATGCAACAGGCTGCACAGCAGCAACAACCTGCAGGCGGCGGCAACGCCGGTGGAGGCGATCATCCCATGGGCAGCGACTCCTCCATGTCCACCAACTAATCTAGGGATAAGGGTTTCCATTTTTTAATTTGAATATATAACATTTTACAGTCGATAACAGTTTGGGCTAAATCTCTAAACTTTATTCACTTATTTTAGTAACTAATAGTTATAATGCATCCGGTGATGTTTACACGGATTTATCACAAATGGGATCCAGCTTCTCTTCATCCTTATCGCAAGCTGCAACTAGGTTTTCTTTCCCTATAGTTTGTCCAATGCCAAAGAAATTCCTCTCGCACACGTGTCTCACGCACTGCAGTAGGACATTCCGTTCATGTCGTATTTCCGATTCCAGAAGTTTGGATAACATGGTGTTCTGCTGGGTTTGCTTGCGAGCCTTCTTGTAGTTTAAGCCATAAATTCGCTTTGGGGCAGCTCGTTTGGGTGCAGTTTTGGGCTTACATTCCTTTGGTTCAGCCTTAGGAGGAGTTGGTTCCCTTATGGTTTCCGTTGTTCGCTGGAAGGGCTCTTCATCTGGAGCTTCGTCGGAGGAGCCAGCATCTTCCCTGGTAACAGAAACTGATTCTAAGATGGAAGAAGATACTGGATTACAGCGCTCTTCTATGGAGGTGTCGTCCAGAGGGGACTTTCCCACATTTTGTACTGGGTCGTCACATGTTTGCATATCCGTACTTAAACCCTCTTGAGAAGCCTCAGTGCCCAAATCTTCTATGGCAATATTGGTTTCTAACTTTTGTATCAGACCATCATGGCCTGAACCCTCTTCTGTGCGCTCAGGAGGTTCAGTTTTGAGGATACCCAATTGTGCATCTGGTATATCCGTTTCTTCCTTGTGCTGATCCTGATCCTCACACTCTGCTTCACTTTCCTCTTCACTATCTGACCCATACATTCCAAGCAGGCCAAACAAAGCATTGTCCTTCTGTTGAACTTTTGGCTTCACGTGCTGGTAGTCTTTCATTGATCCTGTTCCTCGGAATTTGCCATTTTCTGTGAAGCTCAAGTTGGGCTGCTCTCCTTTTTGATCACATTGGATTTCTTCAGTTGCCTTATTTACTTCTTTAGTTTCCTTTGATTTATCAGTAATTTTTTTTGTACTTCCTTCAAGTTTCTTCTTTTCCTTAACTCCCCTTTTCCTTTTGTTTTTGGGATCGAAGCGCTCCTTGTGATCTCCTTTGGGTCGCGTCCTCTGGCGATCTTCCCGATTTCCAAAGCGCGACTTAGAGGCCTCCAGACGCTCTCCTCGCTTTAGTCTCTGCTCCTTTGCCAATCTGGCCAGCTCAACATTCGTCGCTGTGGGATATCTAAGATGTGTATGGGTGATTAAATGCTTAAAGAGAAATAAAGTACTAAGTCCGCGAACCTTTTCCTCCTTTCTGCCCTCCAAGCAGCCAATTCTTCCTCCGTCCACACCTTCTTCACCTTTTTGTAAGCCCCCGTGATGTGATTGGCTTCAATATGGCGTTCCAGGATGTTGTGCAGGGCCGCAAAGTCGCAGTCATCAGCGGGACAGGACTCGTGCTGCTCCAGATGGCGCCTCATGTCCTGGGCATTGGCCAACTCCATGCCACACGTGTGGCAGAACTCCGGGCGCGGAGGCGAGTGGTAGATCGGTGGGGTCTCCGGCACACTGACTGCACTGCTCTGCGCTATAAACTAAGGATTAAGGGGTAATATTGCCAGTAAAAGATAAGATAACTCACGTTTTCCTGGGCGAGATACTTGGCAGGCACTGTTGATCCTCGTGCGCCGTACATGGGCGGCGGTTGCTTGGCCCTCGTTAGCAGGGTCATCCCACTGGGGGTCAGGTACAGGTGGTTGACCTTGCTGGCTCCATTGGGCTTGTCGAATTTAGGGGACGGCAATACGAATTTCGGCTGGACCTTTTCCTCCATCTCGTCGCGTTAAAAACGTTAAAAACAATGTGCGCAAATCTGGACAGTGTGACCTGAGCTGCTGAATATACCAAATAAAAGATACTTAAAAAAGATTTCATTAGTTTAATCTTATTTATCCAGGGTCTTATACTTTTTTCGCAACTTTTATACATTTTTGAATAGCTTATTTTCTCTTTTTGCAAAAGTTAAAATTAAATATTTTTATTTATAACAAAATACCGCCTTGAAACCTATCGATAAGCCCACCCACATTGACCTAGTGTGACCGCACTGCACTGTTGTTGTCGCGACTCGCGAGACGAAAACAATTAGCTAGGAAGTGCAAGTCAATTGAGAGAGCAGCGTAATTGTGTTTACTAAGTTTAAGCGTTTAGATTAGTGCGAATACTCAGCGGGGCAACAAGATGCAAAGTGTCCTCAACACCGTCAAAGGCACGGCTCTCAATGTGGCCGAGTATCTAACGCCCGTTTTGAAGGTAAAAAGTGCCAAATAGACGAAAAACTGACAATCATAACGATCAAATATGTATAAAAATACGAATGAAATAAGGGTGCATATATGGAAAGCAGCTTCGTGACGAAGAAATCTAGAAAAGATAAGGGTTTTCTAGGCTCAACTATTGATTCCCCCATATTCCACGACCTCCCCTGGTGGCCATAAAACTCGATTAACCGCCAGACTGTCTCCAAACTAATTGCACAGGGGTGTCCCAAATTGTACCTACCATTTTCGTCTCATATATTTTAAGAAATTCTACGGTTTCAACGAATTTTAAGAGCTATTGTTATAAGGAGTAAATGCTTTCAGAACTTAAAATGTTATCCTAACTTAGAGGTTTCAGGAATACCAATATATGTATACCAATGATATGTATACCCCTCTAAAGGCTTAAAAAATCGTTGAAGGTTGAGAGATACTTCTGGGACATCCGCGTTAATAATTCTGTATACATCCCTCCATTGCAGGAATCCAAATTCCGCGAGACGGGCGTTCTTACTCCGGAGGAGTTCGTTGCCGCCGGAGATCACCTGGTCCACCACTGTCCCACCTGGCAGTGGGCCGCCGGCGATGAGACCAAAACAAAACCCTACCTTCCCAAGGGTAAGTACTGCGATTTGCCATTAATCACTGGCCAATTTACTCATTAAAATCATTTGGGTCCCACTTAGATAAGCAATTCCTGATAACGCGCAATGTGCCGTGCTATCGCCGCTGCAAGCAGATGGAGTACGTCGGCGAGGAGACGTTGGTGGAGGAGGAGTCCGGCGATGGAGGGTGGGTCGAGACCCACCAGCTGAACGACGACGGCACTACCCAGCTGGAGGACAAGATCTGCGAATTGACAATGGAGGAGTCAAAGGTGAGGGCAGGCTGAAGAGCTCTGAAAGTACCTAAAGGGTATTTTAGATATGATAATTACAACTACAATTGAATTCAGTCGAGGATCTCAAACGATTGGAGATATCTGGAGATATCTTACCGATTTGTGGAAACCTTAATCTTATCAAGAATTTCCTTCTCTTACAGGATGAAATGCACACTCCAGATAGCGACAAATCAGCCCCGGGCGCTGGAGCCGAGGCCGAAGACGAGGATGATGACGAGGCCATTGACATGGACGATTTCGAGGAGAGCGGCATGCTGGAGCTCGTCGACCCGGCGGTGGCGACCACCACTCGCAAACCGGAGACGGACGACAAGGCCAGCCCAGTGGCAGCCGCATCTGGGGCGGAGGCCAGCGGTGACTCAGTGCTCCACACGCGCACCTACGACCTGCACATCAGCTATGACAAGTACTATCAGACGCCGCGCCTTTGGGTGGTGGGATATGATGAGCAGCGCAAACCACTGACCGTGGAACAGATGTACGAGGATGTCTCCCAGGATCACGCCAAGAAAACGGTCACCATGGAGTCGCACCCGCACCTGCCAGGACCCAACATGGCCTCGGTGCACCCATGTCGGCATGCCGATATTATGAAGAAGATTATCCAGACGGTGGAGGAGGGCGGCGGTCAGCTGGGAGTGCATTTATACTTGATCATATTCCTGAAATTCGTTCAGACCGTCATACCAACCATCGAGTACGACTTTACGCAGAACTTCAACATGTCTTAAGACCCGCCATGCTTTTCAATATTGACGCAATACAATTTTACTCATTAAACGCAAGTTTGTGAACCAATAATCGAATAAAGATTTGGGCAAACAGCTAAAAACATGAACACCTCTGACTCGTTTTTATAATTACTTTTTATTTCACTTTGCTTTTGTTGTTGTTGGTTGCATGTTTGAAACATCTCTGAGATGAAATTGTATGTTAACATAATAATAAAGCATATTAAATCAATTGATCAAATATGCATTGTAGTTTTAGGTAGTTTTGTTTCTAGTTAAATGATTTTTTTTGCATTTTTAACAGTTTTTCAAACTTAAAATGTGTGTGTTGCTTGCATTTATATTAATCATTTAATGTATAACTGTTAGATCCTTTTTTAATTTTTATGGGTTTATAGTATATATATAGATTTTCTTAATAGTTAAAATCACTTTTCATTTGCAATAACAGGTTCACATCGTAATCAATTTTACAATAAACATACCTAACGCCATTCATACCTGAATAAACATTTATATATTTGTATGTGTATATCGATCCCTCCTTTCTTCCCCTCTTTTAACGTGTTTTCAACAACATGCCGCCAGCGTTACGTTAGACGTCAACATTTCTTGCCCTTTACTTATCTTTAAATATAACTGATCCACTATCTTGTCAACTTTTACATTAATTACCCATATTTTTGTTTTCTTTTTTACATTTTATAATACATACAGAAGTTATACATACCAACTAGAGACCTAAATATATAATATAAACCTATATAGATGTGTCGTCGTGCTTCGTTTCTGTATTTTTGCCCCTACCAATCTTGCATCTGCCAGAATTTTCTACCATTTTCATGCCATTTCTGCTACCTTCAATTTTTTACATCTTTTAACGACTTTTGTTTTATTTTATACACGCTGCCTTTAAATTTGAAATGTGTGGTGTAGTTAGTTTCTGTTTACTGAATCTGGAGTTTATATTTGTTTAATTTTATAAGGTACGTTTTGTTTAAGCGCAATGCCTAGGCAGGAATTAAGGCAATGATTAGGTTCACACGACATGAAGAACATATTTTGGGAACTCCGAAAATACTACAGGAATAAAATTACAGCTTAAAAAATTAAAGGTTGTATGCCAGGTAACTTAATATTCGAATTGAAAGTTAATCAATTTTCATTAAATATAGTTTATTTGGTTTGTTTATTTCGATTTTTGATTTTTACAATATTCTTTTTTTCTATAATTCGATTTCTTTTCCGTCTCATTGCCCAAATTCATGACTAAGCATCTTTTACTTTTAGTTTTAAAGGTTTATATAGCTTATTTGTTTATTTTTTATAATTGGTTTTTACCCTTTAGCTGAGTTATAATTTTCCTTGCACAAAATATATTTTGTATTTTAATTATAAGCTTTACACTTTCTGGTTGCTGACATTGAAACAATTACATCTTGGTTGAAATTTACAAATAGTTGAAACTGCTAAATTTAAATATATATGTAAGTATATATTTACTGTATAGTTTTTAACTCGATCTTTATTAATTTATATAATTTCTTGCTCTTCATTATCTTGTTGTAGGTAGTTGTTTGCATTGTTTTCTTACACTTAGATGAAATTACAATTATAATATACACATACATTCATACCATGAACACCTAAATTTGCTTTGTTTTCATTTTCTTTGTATGGATTTTCCGTTTTTTTTGTTGCCATTAGATTAGACGCAAATACTATGCAAGACACTTGGCGCAAAAAATAAAATAATCGATCTGCTAGTGGAACAGAAATAATTTGAAAACTATGGTAAAACCAAATTCTAATTAAAAAGTTGTAGGACGCTTAAACATACGCCAATTTACATAAAAATATATATATATAGATTTGTATCCATAAGTATCGTATTCATATAGGTATATAAAAATAAAATTTCTCATGCTTCTTTTGTTTTCTTCGTTTGTAATGCCTAAAGAAAGTGGGGTTCTGGTTCTCCTTGCCTTATTACAATTTATATCCATACATCTACATTTATACGTTTAGGTTGTGTTTTAAAAAATTGCTTTATCAGGGGACTACAAATAAAACACGAATTAATTTAAGACAAATTAATTAATTAGTTAAACGTAAACTAGGCCTAACCGTAAACGTAATAATAATTAACATTGAATCAACAAATGTGTGCATGTGTGTGTGTATAGGTGTGATAGTTGGTGGTGTTGGTGGTAGTAGTGATGATGCATTCCCATATTCATAATACGGAATTCTGTATCCTCCGCTCGTCGCCTTCCATATCCCGGCTGCCGTGGGGACTCGTGGCGGGACTCCGCCTTGTTATTTACATCTCATAAATGATTAAGTATTCCGTGTCACGCTCCCCCGGCCTCTACACCTTGCGCTTGGCGTGCAGCATCTCCATGAGCAGCGTCTGGGTGGGCGCACTGCCGGCGCAGTGCTTGGTGTACAGGTGCTCCTCGCCGCGGGCGGCCATGGCATGGATTTCCGGTAAAATGTTTACCAGCCTACTGAACTTGTCCTGCAAGAATCCAAAAAAAAGAGGTCTTAGTGTCTTATAAAGCAAGGATACAGAAGTCTTCCCATCCCAATTGTTACAAATCAACGCAACAAAATAAGAAAGCTTCAAACGATACCATAAACATTACAACTGCATCCCCTACTCACATTGACCGACGGATAGCAGGTGAGGGTGTAGTCCAGCAAGGCAGCTTGCACATTATCATGTCCCTCGGAGACGGTCTTCCGGTTGACAATACCCCGTACATCTATAAATATTAATTCACGGTTTAGGAAGGTTGCCAATCTGCACTGAGAGACTTGTACGGCCTTACTTGGATTCAACAGGATTAGGAATTTCATGCAGACATAGTCGCCCATATCGAATTTCAGATCCTGCAGCTTGTTCTGCAGCTCGTTGAAGTAGTCGCCCAGCTGGGGCACACCCAACAATCCCAGGCTCATCAGATTGAAGACCTGGCCATTGTTCAGTTGCGTCTCGTCGGGCAGGCCGTTGTGGATTCGATGGTGCAGGTGATCCAGAACCAGCATGTCCGACCAGGAATGCTGCAGCAGCTTCATTTGGTCGTCGACCTGGATTATAAGAAAAAATAATAAAATAAAAAATTGTGATCAATAAATAAGGAATACGAAACTGGGTGAGGATCAATAAGTACGGTTGCCACTAGAGCCAAAAATATTACAAGTATATGTTGGTGATATCATAGATTATGTTAGATAAAATATGCATTTTGAAAATGCAGTAATACCTAAAAACTTGTATCGCATTAAATTTAAAATAATACATATTTTTAATACATAATATAAACTTAAAACATTCTTTTTCAAGTTCCAGCAAACGAGTTTCACCATATTGTTAATAGGGTCTGAATATTTTAAATACTATATCTTTTTTCTAATTTGAATATAGAATTTATAAATGATATTTTTTATAGCTATTAAAAATACACTGATCCTATCTTTATCAGTTGGTTTTTAAGCGACAACCGCACGCATAGGGTTCAATAGATACATTTTGTATGATGATATGGTATGGAGATATGCTAGGGCCTAGTTTTGGATGGTCTGGTATTACAACACGCCCTTTCTTTCTCTCGGGGATGCTCTCGGTTTCTCGGTTTCTCCGATTCTCTCTGTCTCTTTCTCAGTCGCAGTCTCAGTCTCGGTTTCTCCGCTCCCGGTGGACTGGTATGGGTGAGCACATCAGTTGCGTCATTGAGCGAGAGACGCCGCTGCTTGGCTGACTGACTGGTTCAGCTTTGGTGGCTAAGTAGGTCAGACGCCAAATGAAATCGAAATTCAATGCAGATTCTGCCGGCGTCGCCGTCGACGTCGCTGTCAGTTGTCGGTGGTTTACATAACATGCCGCAGACTTGGCCCCTAGCTTGAAAACTGGTTTCTGGCTTTGAACCATGTTGCTGCTGCTGTCTGTGATTTCTGTTTTCTGATTTTTGGTTCAATGTGGGGATGTCGGGGTGTTGAGGCAACCCCAAAGCCCCAGAGTGGCCCATACCTTCAGATCCTTGAAGAAGACGGTGTTCCGTGCCCAGTCCACTTGCGAGAACAAATTCTGGTCGAGAACCTTGCACATCAGCTCGAAGAGATCCACCTCCACTTGGTTGTAGGTTTGCTTCTGCAGCAGGGCAAACAGTTGCGTCTGCCATTCCCGATCGTCGATCGATTGCACAAATTCACGAATCATGGGTGAGACTCTGCAGGAATAATAATTTGGTTTAAAAGATCTTAAGACTCTAGTCCTAAGTAACCCACCTTAATGGCTCGATTAGCGCGTCGGCCGTGCTCGATGGATGTGTGCCAGAATCGAAGCTTTTTTTTAGATAAAAGATATAAAAAGGTATAGGTTATTAATGTTTAGGAGGCTTCTAATTGGAGAGCTCATCAAGTGACAACTAAGCAAAACGTAAAAGGGCAGCTTGGAAACAGGATGTAAAATAAATTCTGTCTTTAAAAACTCAGATCAGCAATCTCCAAAATCTGTTTTTTACTTAGAAATCTTAACAAAATAGTATATTATAATTATTTTCATAGAAATATTGAAAAATTGTAACATCTTTTCGAGTTATTCATTAAATTTCTTTAAAAATATTTGACTACTAGCCAACAAAGATCTTACAAAACAAAGATCTACCAACAATTATTATAACTAAAAATCGCAAGACTGCCCTTTTCCACATTTGCTGCATGATCATGTTGAATCCTTGTCCACAAATGCGGTAAAATATCGAAAGTTTGTCGTTTGCTTTGGCATAAGTTTGGATATTCTTTGGGTTCTGTTCTGGCTTTTGGGCTAAATACCACAGTTTCGAGTCGGCCGTGTTTTGCAGAGATCCTATTCCAGCCTCGTGGCAACTGATGTTGCCGTTGCCGCCGTTGCGATGCAGGCCGTCGGCGGAATTGGTGCCTCCTCCCCCGCCGCCCGCGTTGTTGCCCCCTCCTCCGCCGCCGGACGCTCCGTTGCCCGTGCTGCTGGTGTTGTTGCCGCCGCTGCTGCCGTTGCTGCTATTGCCGTTGCCCACGGAACTGGGCCCGTTGAGACCTCCGCCCCCGCTGCCGCCATTGCCGGCGTTCATGGGCGTGGCTATCACACCGCCCGTGCTCGCATTCACCTGTCCCAGCGCAATGGCTATGGGGCTGGGCGACGAATCCGGGGATTGGGTGAGTGAGGATACCTGAAAAGAATGCGAAGAATTCGTTTGGAAATATTTAGAAATATTCAGTGTTATCAGTGATTCCTTTTATATTTAACTATATCTTCGATCTTCTAACATTACTGCATAGTTGAACTAAAGCTATTAAATATAGCCAATTATCTAGTGGGTATTTTTTCTGTTTATAATAAAAATTGTTAAGTTGTTTTATAACCTTAAACTATTTTAACTTTTTAGTTAGTACAGGTTTGTGGGAATAGACGGACGAGTTTTCATAAATATCTGTTTTTTAAAATTGATTTTCGAACAGCATATGGTTTTTCCAAATTATTTGTATTCAATTTTAATACCAAGTTATTAAGTTGGAATAAAAAGTAAGCCGTTGTTTCATAATTATTTGTATACAATTTTGATAAAAGGTTTTCAAATTGGAATACAAATTATACCGCATATATACACTGGTCGGCATATGTATTTTGACAAAATAAAAGTTAAGTATACTCATAACTTGAATTTACTTCTTGTAAACTATAGGCATCAATGGAAAGGTAATTTCAATGCCGTTTGAATGATACAATACATTTCTTTACCCATTCAGTACTTATTGAAAAGGACGAATTTGTGTAAATCAACTTTGAAATTTTTAAAAAAAACTTTTTTCCTCGTCTTGAAAACTTAAATTTTTTGATGCAAAAAGTTTCTTCAAACAAAAACAATAGTAACTGCAAAAAGAATTTTTCAAAAATCATTTTTCTTATATTTTTTATGATTTTTTGAAGGTGACAATGTCGGAAAAAATTTGTATGAAAAAGACAAAAATATGGCTCAAATGCCTGTTTTTAAGCATTTTCAAAAATTCATAAAAAATATAAGAAAAATGATTTTTGAAAAATTCTTTTTGCAGTTACTATTGTTTTTGTTTGAAGAAACTTTTTGCATCAAAAAATTTAAGTTTTCAAGACGAGGAAAAAAGTTTTTTTTAAAAATTTCAAAGTTGATTTACACAAATTCGTCCTTTTCAATAAGTACTGAATGGGTAAAGAAATGTATTGTATCATTCAAACGGCATTGAAATTACCTTTCCATTGATGCCTATAGTTTACAAGAAGTAAATTCAAGTTATGAGTATACTTAACTTTTATTTTGTCAAAATACATATGCCGACCACTGTATGTATGTAAGTATGTCAGTTTTTATCATAATGACACCACAGAAGGTGTCCGAAATTCCATTATTATACCACAACAATAACGAATACCAAAATATTTATATTCGAAAACAGTTAAGATCTCCCAAAGATGGTTTAGGAAATAAATCCTGAAAGCGGATCTCACCTGAGGTATTTGAATTTCCTGCTTAATGTTCATATTTGGATATGCTTGCTGGTAGCCCGGCGAGATCGGCGTTGGCTTTATGTCCGGACCCATCGAGTTGCGCAGTGCCTGCAGCGCCAACTGCCGCTGCCGCATCACCTGCAGCTTCCGCGCCCGATCCCGTTTGTACATGGGACCGAATTTGTTTCGTCCACCCCGCATCCGATCCGCTCGAACAGCTAAAAGAGAAATATTTGCATATTAATGTTTTGGCCTGCGATAACAGAACTTGTATTTTGTCTTTGGATGGTTTTGAATACTGTGAAAAAGGTTAGACTTAAGCAAAGTTAACTTCTTGTAACGACAGCTTTCTCTTCTATTAAGTAGGATTTATCGGTTTCAAGCCTTTATTTTACAATACATTTTTAAATGAGTTACTATTAAAAAATATTAAAATATTTAAATGATCTATTCTTTTAAGACATCTGGAAAATATAGGATTTTATAAGCTTACGGCATATCAGCTTTGTAATTGTACGAAAAAACAAAGAACACAGTCCCTTTTTGAAATAGCTAGAGCCACTCTGAATTTTTTGATCTCTTTCTTTTCAAAATACATTACGTTAGGATAGTTTGGTGGTCAATGAATGATTGAATGATTCTCAGCAATCCCAAAAAAAAAAAACTTATATATAAAAAAAATATCGTATTACCCACAGATGTACTTCCAAGCTTTAACATCTTATTTTTCCTGTTAAAAGGTAAGGTAGCTTTGTTAAAATACACCCATGCAAACTATATTATATTTATTAAAAAGTTCTTTTTGCAGTTACTAGTAGTTTTGTTTGGAGAAACTTTTTGTATCAAAACAATTTTCTTTTCAAAATTTCGTCATCCACAAAAGATTGTTATTTTCAATAAGTCCTTAATAGGTTAAGAAAAGTCTTGCTTCATTCAAACGGAATTTAAATAACCTTTCCATTGATGGCATAATGTAAAAGAAGTAAGTTAAAGTTATGAGTATATTTAACTTTTGTTTCGTCAAAATACTTATGCCGAATAGTGCATTTACTGCGTACTATGATATTTTTGCCAACACAAAACATTTTTTTTAATTCGCTTTTGCGAAAGGGGTGTCAAATTTTTTTTTATCCATGTTTGTTCACAATAAACTGCGTATCTCTTTTTTTAACGACAAACAATTCGACCCGCCCTAATGTAAATTTATGTGTAAGTTAAAGTCAGTTGATGAACGGAATTAACTATATTATACAAAGTTGGAATCGAACCAAGAATATTCATTATATTCCATAGTTACTGTCCTGTTTATAAAAGTTTTCCTACCTTAAGTCATGTATTAATTTGATTAATTCAAGTGTAGATTATACAGGTATGAATGTATGTTGGAAAATCAAAAGATAATGTTTTAATTGGAATACCCCGTCCTTTTCGACTATGTTCGCCTCAATTATCTCAATGGGTCTGTTGAATCCCTAAACGAACCTAATTATGTTTGACATCTCCCATTTAACTGACCCACAATTCGCTGTTGCAGAATGCAACAACGTGGGGAAAACATCGTATTCATTTCATATTTCTCATTAAAAGCCAACTCATAACGGTGCTTGACAAAAACAACGAGCGGGCAATACAACCACACCGCTCACATGCACACATGCATACATGCATACGCACATACAAGCACGCACATGGAAAATATAGTTACATACACATATTGCGCATACGCCGCATTGTACAGCGGCATCAAAACAAAAACTGTACAACGCGCATACATATCTGTATTTAGGTGCGTTTGTGTGTGAGAACACGCTAAATGAAACGCAATAAAAATGCGCTTCTTATGGCGCAGCACGAAAAAAGAGCGTAAGAAAAAAAGTTCGCACTTTTCCTTGGTAAATAATTTGCAAATCCTTTAATGAAAATTACATAGAAATGAAGTATTAAATGTTTTTTATAATATAAATAGATATATGAAAACAATGAGATACAAAATACAAGTATCTAAGAACTTTGATATACTTGTATTTTGAATCTATTAGTTTTCGAATATCTAAAAATATTATTAATAACACTTAATACTTCAGACAAAGCCCTTGTTTTCATCTTTTTCAAAAAAAGTTTTAGAGAAATGTAGTTACTAAGAACCTATAATATTTGTTGTTTATTAATTGTATTTATTTATCAGTCTTGCTTGGCAAAACAAAATAAAAATGTTCTCGTGGGACACAATCTTGTATAAATTGCTTAAAAATAATACAAACATTTTTTGATTTTTGGTAAGATTGTGTAACAAATAAATACCAACTCCTACTAATAAGGTCAAGTATTTTCTCTGCGTGCATTTGAGAATTGCGAGGGTGGCGGCTTAAGCCAAAAACAGATTGCGATTGCAGCTAGCGCCATGGTGATTACAAGATGCAATTGTCGGGGGTTGTTTTCACACACCCGAATGACAGCAACAACAACCGAATCTACAACAACGAAAAACGCGCGAGGGGGTGGCAATGGGCGGCAGGTGGCTTCCATAAAATATGCATTTCAAATCCAAAGGCAAGCGGGAAAAAATTAAAAAACAAACCGACACACTCACCCACACTCACACACAGAGAGAGCATTTTGATATATGCAGTTTTGGTGCGGCGAACAAGTAACTGTAATTTAGGTCAAGCGTATTGTTTACAAATAATCAACATACATATGCATTTGAATGGGCTTGTGTGCGTGCCAGAGGCCAACATCTCGCTCTCAAATGCCGCAGTTGCCGCGCTCTCTCTCTTTCTCTTTCGATTATGTTTTTGGCTTGGCAACGCGAAAGAGCTTTCTATTACGACATTTCTCTCCCCGCCCCGCACACCAACACACTCAATCTAACACACAGAGAAAGAGAGCGAGAAAGAGTCAAAGACTGAGAGGCTTTCCGCATTAGACAACTTTGTTGTTGCTGTCGAGTGGAGTAGGTCAAGGACAGTGTGTGTGAAAACTGGGACAACACGGCCATTGTTGTTGCCTGCCAACTCTCCCAAAAAGAAAAACTCACTCTCTCTCTGGCGCACACACTCTCACTCGCACTCTCTGGGGGGCTGGGAAAGTTGTTTGTATTTGTGGGTGACTTACATCCGCTTTTTTATGGCCTTTTCCTTTTTCCGGCTTTGTATCCAAGTCTATTTATGTTGGGCAAGGTGAAATAAATACAAGAAAAATTATTCAATCGATGGGGAATTGATGGAGTTCATAAAATCATTCCCTTCGCATTTTTGCCTTCTGCTAATTTGTTGATCCATTTACTATCTTTTTTTTTAGCTGGCTCTTACATAATTTCCCAGCGACATTTTTTCACTTTCAGTTTCGGCTTTTATTTGGATTTTCACCTCTTTGTTGGCTGTCTTTTCGTGTGGGGTTA
The DNA here is from genome assembly GCF_014743375.2 of Drosophila subpulchrella. Taxonomy (NCBI): domain Eukaryota; kingdom Metazoa; phylum Arthropoda; class Insecta; order Diptera; family Drosophilidae; genus Drosophila; species Drosophila subpulchrella. The sequence continues at coordinate 6,432,630 of NC_050612.1, read as the reverse complement.
AGTGGTTCAATTTGTATACGACAAAATTGTTTGTTGAAAGCCATTCCCACCCTGTGGCCCTTCCTCTTGTTTTCTTCGAATTTTCGGAGGTTTTCTCACATAGCCAGCTGGGAAATCAATACAAGGCCTGCCACTTGCCCTTTTTTTGTAGGCGTTTCGGCTTAGGGCATTTACTTTTAAATCTAATACATATGCCATTTGGCTGAAACTTTTTTGGGTCACTGGTGCGTATGAGTAACTTTATGATTTAGTTTTCAGCTTAGTAGGCATAGCGGATATTGTTGTGGAGTTTTATTTTATTTAATGGCTAACTATTTCTTCGTTAATTTATTGAATTTATTAATAGTTTATTGATTTTAAAGCCTTTTCGTACTTATATAGAGTATACGCAGTGAGGGTCTAAAACAGACAAGAAAGCTAATTGTATACTGTTGTTTATTATAATAAAATGTTCGAATTCAGTTTGGGTTACATGAATGCAATTCTAATAAGTTACAAGTAATTAATTTAGATTTTTTTTTAAACTTGAGTAAGTTGCCATTGGAAACAGGATAATATAATAAATAAATATCCAAATTTAAGATGTATCAATCATTCCAAAAACTCCTGAAAGAGGCAATGAAGTTAGCTTGCAGTTACGCAGAAAACTAGTCGTATACTTAATATTAAGTATACGCATGGTATACATTTTCTAGATTGGATAAAATGAAAAGAAGAACCCCGAAATAGCATATAATTAACATAAGTTCAAAACTATTAGTAAACATTCGTGGGATAATCACAACAGGTAGCCTAACTACCTAATGTGACAACCAAATGAAGCAAAACTCTCAATTAAACTGAACAAAGGTGGAGAAATCCCTATTGTCCCTACCTCCGTAGCAAAAACATATGGCATTCGAGCCATGTGAGTCATAATATCCAGCTAAGCCGAAAGTCTCGCTGGTTTTTATAGCCCCCCGAAATAAACAAAAAAAAAACTCGAGTCACAAAATCCAAAAGCGGCTAAAAATTGCCGCAATTATACAGACCAAAGCCAAAGCCCGACTGGGAGATATAGTATCTGAGTATCTGGGTATCTGGCGGATCGCCGGGCGGTGGCGATGGCGGAGGGGGCGGGGATCGCCGCTGACGAAAGAGATTTCAACAGAGGCGAACGGAAGGACGGAACGAGACGAAACGGAACGAAAAGAGGCAAACGGCGAGAAACGACGACAACGAAGCGAAAATGTTCGTAATAATTCAGTGAGTATTAAAAATAAAATACACTCACACACACAACCGGGCGCACTACATGTTGCATTGATTACACACTCACACTCGGAGAAAAAAGCACCGAGAGAGGCAAACATTTTGCCATATCACGTGCACGCACACAAACACACTTTGGAATCTAGGTCATGAGCGCAAGAGATGGCACTATGGGCCAAGTACACGAAGGCGGAACTGAGATGGCGATACATTGATATACGTATGAGTGAGTATATTGCACACACGTTGTTTTTGCGGCCTCTGCCGCTGCTGGCGTCGCCGCCGACTGCGCTGCCCCCGCTGACTCAAGTGCTTGCCTGTGTGGGAGAGCGGAGAGCCGCTTGAGGGAATGTTGTTGTGTGTGTGAGACAGCGCCACAAGACAGCAAAAAAAAAAAAAAAATGAAATGAAAAACGAATATTTTTCGAGTACTTGTAAATTTGATGGACAATATTTGTTGGTCATGTGTTTCCACCAAAGAGGAAAGAAAAAAGCGGAAGTAAAACAATCCAATCCGAAATTATCGGATTCAATGTGCAACATTTTCGTTCAGGGAAAGATAAAAACCTTTTAATTTGCAATTATTTAATTTATTTAAAAAACAGAAAACGAAAATGTAATAATTTAAAAAAATATACCATGTCCTTGGACCATTTTAAAAAATAAATAAAAAATTTTAAATCTCCATAACAATATCATCTAATTAAGAATAAAAACTGAGAAATAGATTATTGAAATATTTAAGACCGCAAATATCAAAAAAAATATATGTTTACAAATTGACATTTTATTTAATTCAGAAAAATATCTAAAAATATTCTCAATAATTTTAAACACAATTACTGAATTGTAATTTAAGCCAGTTGGTATGCTCTGAAAATTACATTTAAAAACCTATAACAATTTATCTTAGGCATTAAAACTCCACCCATAGGCAATTTCGGCGTCCGGCAATCACAATTTTCACACTTTTCACACTTTGCATAATAATTTCCAGAGTCTGTTAGACGCTGCCCCACAAACAACAAAACATGTGGCAAGCCAAGTGAGCGTTTCAAATGATAAGCAACAAACAAAAACAAAAACGCAAAACAAAAATTGCTTGCGCTAGTTTGAATCCAGTCCACAAAAGCAGTCAGTCAGGAAAAGCGAAAAAAAAAAACTATTACAAAATTCAAACAATTTTTGAAAAGAGAGCAATGCAATCAAGTACAACTGTAGTAAGCATTCGATAGGTCTTTACTTTAAAGATGCGTATTGAAAGATACTTTTATTTATTAGCTCAATGTTAGGCATTTTCATTTTGATTAAAATTAGGTCAATTTTACTGTTTAAATTTAACATATTTTATTTATAATATTTACTTGAGAAATATCAAAAATAGGACAATCACATAAAAGCTGTCATATTTTTGAAACCTTAATATTGAGAACTTTTAAAAAGATACAAGCATACAGAGCCTCCACTGTACATTACTACGCGAGAGAGAGTTCCAAGTCTCTCTTTTCAGTTTGCCGCTTTTTGTGTTTTGGTTTTGAGCTTTGTTTTTGCTTTCTGCCGCCCCTTCACCCGCTCTCCTCTCTCAGCTCTCTCACCTCTCTCGCGGCAGCGACGCCGGCAGAGCCTTGTTTTGTGGGCGAGGGCGTGGAATTCTTTTGGGACCGGTGCATGCTGCACTGCCTCTGAATGCACATACATACAGCCACATCCACTTAGTTCCCTATATGTGGGTCTCATATAAAGGCAGCTATATCCCAGTACATAGGGCACTACATGTCTGTGTGCTATATTCTATACGATATCCACTGCACATGCTTGTTAGTGGGGCGCCCTCTCAACTTGTGGGGCTGAAGTTTTTCCCTTAAATCCCACTTTGACTTACGCAAAAAAAATATAAATGTAAAACGGAGGGGTGGGGAATTGAGGTAAAAATGCCAGCGAGATGAAAAGTAATTATGCAAGTAATAAGGCAAAGCCAAAAATAATGGAGGGAGTGAGATTAAATTTCAATGCAAAAAATATGAAAGAGCTGGGGAACCTTTGGCCAAATAAAAATTTATAAACCTTTTCCAAAGGTCAGGCTAAAAAAGAACCAAATCTTAAATTTCCGAAAAGGGCTTAAAATTCATTTATTTTTAAAAATGGTATGGTACGTTAAATGAAGATTTAAAATTTATAAGGGAGTATTCCATTCCAAAAATGAAATTAATTATGTTCTTTCGACCAATAAGTCACTAAAAAGCATGAAAAACTGCAAAGTATCTGACAGTTTTGAACAGTATCTTTTATAATATTTAATTTTTTACAATTAAAAACAAATATTTTAAGTTTTATCATATCATATTATCTTATCATAATATAATATCATATCATATTATATTATATTATCATATCATATTATATTATATTATCATATAATATTATAATATTCATCGTATGTATAGAAAAAAGTTCTCCAACCTCAAAGCAAAAAAGAAAACAAATACAAAAAAACCATACCAAAGGTAAATGAGAACGAGGTAAATGAGAGACAGTACTTTAGTGTAATAAAAAAGCGAAATGTTGACGCAGTGACAACAATGACAAAAGCTGGCGTCATTAAGACGTGACAGAGCCAAGAACAACAACGCAACGAAAAAACGAACCGCAGACTGACCGACCTACTCAACAATAATAACAAAAATAACCAGCCAGGCGGCGAAATGAATAATTGGGATAGGTCTGGGATATGGCCACAGAATCGTACTTATTAATACATTTTTAACGCCGTTGTTTATGTGCCTCGAATCTGAAATGGGAGCACAGCCCCCCAGAGGCTATCGGTAATGCACTTTTGCATAATCTGCGCTGAATAATTCTTAAGTAAGCGAATTCTCCGTAGATTGTGGAAACTCCTTCGAGACCGAAACAATTAAAGTTAAAGTTCAGCAGAAACAATTCCCGAAAGAATTTCCATGCTGGCTGCCTCATTTGTAGGCTTTGTTCCTGCGCATTTATAAATAATAAGGAATATCGATTTAATTTCATTTCGACTGCAGAAGCGGCAAACCGAAAGCCAAAAACTGCAGGCAGGAGACGAGGCTGTTATAATGTGTATGCACATGCATTGCCACACAAACGGACGACCTGCATGGGAAAGGGGTCATGGTTGAGGCTGCCAATAGTCGGAATTCGCCGTTCGTCTTTACAAATGCCGTTTTCCACCGGAAGGGGAGTGGGCAACACCCCAGAAACAGCAGTCAAAGGAATGGAGAATAAAGGAAACTTCAAGAAAGGGCGTAAAGCCCTTTTCTGGATGAATATTAAAAGTACAATCATTGATTGTCAAAGTTTGTGAATATTGTTTCAGCTTTAGATTGCATATTTTAAACACACTTTTTGAAGAAGTTTATAAGAAAATAAATTGTATTATTTTATAAAAATGTAAAGAATAGAGATACAATTTGGAACGAGTATAATGAAATTATATTTTAGCACCGCTTTTATGAAAGTAGGATTTAATATCTTAATTTTCATATACTTTATTTATTTAAGCCTACTGTTAGCTTACTATGCAAATCGGTAAATGTGCCCTAATTAAATTTCTGTGCAAGCAAGATAATAAATCGACTAAATTATTCACAACCTACTCTTAATTAGAAACTCATTTCTTTGGTTGGTACTCAATGGCATCTAAGAAAACATTTTTGGATGTCCTAGTAAAATAAAAACATTTCTTTGCTTCTCCCATCAAAATGGTAACGTTTGCCCAAAATATAAGCAATTCTTCTATAACCAAGGTGCAAAAAATATTTATTAGCATAATGTAGCTCATTTGTGATAAAATAATCATATAATATCAGTTTTCTAAAAATTCCCAATGTCAAACACATATTAAATTGACTTTTTTATTGCTCTCTCAGGGACATCACTCATACGCAATGTTGTAAACAATTGTGGTCGAGGGTCAGGAAAATACGTGACTCTGGTTGAAGCTGACTCTTATGTATTCTAAAACGATCTAGAAGATATGGAAGATCTATCATGGGAATCGTATAATCACAGGAGTGTTTTCAACTGATAAGAAGTTCAAAGGAATTCGAAAGCCATCATTAGGAAATGTTTATATTGAGTGTAGTTTACTCTATATATGTTCTATTAATTATTCGAAAATGTATATTTGTTAAGCAATGACAAGTTTTAAAAAAAGGTAACAACATTTCTGCTTTTAAAGTTGATATGTTTTTATATTACAATTTATTTTAATTAAAAAAGATATTAAAAAAAATTAAAAAGAAATGAAACATTGTTAGAAAGTAATTATAGAAAATATTTAAAATTCAATATTTTAACAAACACTATACTTAAAATATTTCAATACTATTGTCAACAGTAGACAAACTTATATTGCAATCTTTATCCAATTTATAGCACATTTTAATACGTGACTTTTGAATGACATAAGAATAAAGTCTATTAAGGGTGTTCCTGTCCTAAAACTATTCATATTAAGTAGAGGAACTTTTCACTTTGGAGGTGAATCTTTTTTGAAATATTTATTCATTTTAATCGTATTATAAGGCAACTTTGTAAAATTGGGGAGAGTGAAATCCCCTTCGCCCTTTTCCTTTATTTAGTGTTGTTACTAGACAGTGTTTGAGGTACTCCCAAGACTAACACCTAGGCCCCAAATAAATATTTTTTGTAAGAGCTCTAATCAAATACATCTTTCTAATAAAAATCCCTACAACCATCAAAGACTTTCGAGACATTTGCTTAAATAGTTAATAGTATCAAGGATTTCCACACTCACCCTCTAGCTTCATGCCGACCTCGAGGCACTTCTGGAAGCGGCAGTAGGGACACCGCTTGCGCTGCGTCTTGTCGATGTGGCAGGAGCGCTCCGCCACGCAGGTGTAGACCTTCTTGTTCTGCACGGTGCGCTTGAAGAAGCCCTTGCAGGACTCGCAGGTGAGCAGGCCGTAGTGGTAGCCGCTCACCTTGTCGCCGCACACGGGGCACAGCTCCTCGAACAGGTGCTTGAAGTCGATCACCTCGCCGCCGTGACCCGGCGTGGCGCTCGTGCCGCCCATGGGATTGCCCGGGCCGCCTCCGCCGCCGCCCGAGCCCCCGTTGCCGCCGCCGCCGCCGTTGCCCACCGAACCGGAGGACATGTGGCCGCCATTCGGGTTGCCATTGTTGTTGCCGCCACTGGAACTGGCCGCCTGGGGGAGCAGCATGTAGCCACCGCCGACGGAGCTGCCGCCGGAGCTGCCGTTGAGCAGGTTGCCCCCGCCGCCGCCGGCCCCACCGCCCCCTCCGCTCTGCTGCGAGTGCGAGGAGGTGGTGTCCTGGTAGCCTGTCGGGAATATATACTGTGAATCGAAATTGTATATATACGAGTAGGATGAGGAGTTGAATTGATTGGCATTGTTGGCGATATTCTGTTGTTGCTGCTGGTAGTGCTCCTGCTGCTGCTGCTGCTGCTGGTGTTGCTGCTGCTGCTGTTGCTGCTGCTGGTGGTGGGTGGTGTGGTGCTGCTGGCTGCCACTGCCACTCCCACCGCCACCACCACCACTACCACCGCCCCCAGCCAATTGCAGCGTGTAGGCATTGTACTCATGCTCGAATTTGGTTAGAGCATGTGCATCATTGTCGTTGTTGTTGTTGTTGCTGCTGGTGGTGGTGTTGCCGCCGCTGGCGCTGTTGTTGTTGCTGCCGCTGGCACTGCCGTTGTTGTTGTTATTGTTATTGTTGCCACCGGCGGCCAGAGCGGGACTGGAGGGCTGCTGCTGCTGCTGCTCCAGCTGCATGCTGAACGGCGATATATTCAGCGACGAAATGAACTGTACGGTCGCCTGTTGCTGATCCATTTCTAATAACATCTCATGTACGTTTTTGGGGGAAGAATTCAAGGCGAGAAGAGTTGTCCCTTAAGCAGATGTGGAATTTCCTGGACGGAAGTCTGAATTGTTTTTCGCTTTCTAGCTTTCTTTATTTTCGCTTTTAGTTAGCAGCACTTTCGTTGCCGAGTTGGTTTAAATTTGGTAGTAAAATAGGTTGCGGTTAACATACGGTGGTCTGGTTTTTGCACTCAATTTTTGCAGATTTTTTATTTGCAACATCGTTAAGGCCAATTGTTAAACAGAATGTTCGGGTTCTGTGCTGTGTGATTTGCTCGATTCTAACAGTGTTGCTTAGAATGTATCATAATATCTTGACATATTTAATATACTCGTTTAACACAGTTAATTAATGTTGTTTTATTTGCCTTACAATTATCTAGGTTTTACTTTCTTTAAAAGAAATTTATTTTATAAATGTTTTGGAATTGTTTGGTTCTTTAGAAGAAATGTGTTTTCTTTACAAGAAAACTATTCACCAAGCCCCGGGGGTGATTTTAAACGCTTATTTTGCAATTGATATACTCGTAACCATTGTTTCTTTAGAAGAACTTTTGTTTTTTGTTTAACTTTTTGCTTTAATTGTTACTTGTTTTTTTGCAGGTACTTTGACGAGGTGAGTGAGATAGATTTATGTATGCTATGTATATTTATATGTAGAGTAGACAGCAAAAAGGATGATTTGTTTATAAACTTTTGGTTGGTTTGCCTGGATAGAGGTAGGACTTTCTATATATATATCCGAAGTGTGTATATATATGTATATAGCTTGATTGTGTGCGTTGAATTGAAACGAGATGTATAAACACTTTTGGCTTTCCTTAGTATATTTTCACTTTTGCATTTTGATTGAAAGTGGGTCACGAACTTATTGCACTATATGTGGGAATCGGATTTTGTTGTTTAAACAAATTGCATTGCACACACGCACACATGCACCGATGCACCGATGCACTGAACACACACACACACTCACGCAACGCAGCAAGAGAACATAATCCTTGGGCTGTTCTGCTGGTGTGGGTGAGGTGCAATTGGATTTGACTTCAATTTACTTGTATTTGTATTTGTATTCGCATTCGTATTTGGTGCATGCAATTCGATTGCCTTTTTATCTATTTCGCAATGGCTTTTTGTTTATTTTGATCGATATTTGGGTCACTCACACGCGCACATTTGTTGTTAACAATATTTCGTTAGGTGTAACGCCTTGTCATGTGTGTGTGTGTATATATATTTGTTATATTCTGTGGATAGCTATGCGAAAAGCACGACCAACATCAACCACGTATCTCGATTGACTAAACCCAAGTAAACGGCGAGGATACCGCAATACGCTGCTCGGCTGGCGTCGCCGTCGCTGTCGCGCTGCCTCTGCCGCAGCCGGCGGCGCTGCTCCGGTCGACGTCGTCACTCTCGCTCTCAGTCGGCCATTTCGGTTATTACGTATACGCTCGGTGGGTCGTTCGGTTTCACGCTCGTTTCACTTTCAACGAAGCTGCGCTCGCTCTCCCTCTCTCCCGCTCTCAGGCCAAATAGAGAGCGAGCAGCGCTGCTTGGCTTGACTTAGTGCCCCCCTTTTTTTGGGGCCTTTGTTTTTGCTGTTGAAACTCAAATTCAAACCAAAATGCAAACCCAAACGGAAAGCGAAAGTGAAACTTTTTGGCATAGCTTTGAGCCACTGTACACCGCTGTACAGTGCAACAACAGTACGTCATTCTTTCGGAAGCACAGTCACGAAGAAAATAATAGAGAAGACCCATAAATAAATTTCCTATTTATTATATTTTTTTTAATTTAAAAAAATTAAAATTGTTTACTTGATGATTAAATATTTTAGCAATTACTAACATTGCAAAAAATTAAATATTTTTGTTCATTTCCAAAAAAAAAAATAAAAAAAAACATTTGCTAGTGACAAAACTTTTTTTTAAAATTAATCTAACGAGCGCGCTATTATTTGATAAAAAGAAAACCTAACATTACAATAATCCAGATTAATTAGGGATCACATTTGAAATTGTATCTAAATTTGCCAATTCTAAAAATCTTTCTTACTCCCTTCTCTCTCTTCTCTTCCCACTGTGGGTATAGCTAATAACAATTTTGACTGACAATTTTTTTAATGGCAATATACATACATCAGTCGTTTCTATTTTTTCGCCCACCACTGTGGGCATAGCCAAATGAACGGCATTATGAAAGCCTTTAAGCCTTAACTTTTCAAGTGGCTATTTTGTAATTTCTTACTCACTCAAATAAACTGGGAATTTTTTTTGGGTCTCTTCTTCAGCAGTTTTTGTTCGTTTTTTTTTGGCTTGGATTTTTTGGGTTTTGTTGCCACTGCAGCTGCTTGGTTTAGTTTCTTCTTTTTTCTTTCCGTTTTGTGTCTGTCTTTTGGTCTCAATTAGTTTGTGGGTTTCTCATTGTTGTTGTTGCTGGTTTTGTTGCATTTGTTCATGACACGGTTTTCATGTGGCGCGTTTTCGTTTCCTATTTCTGTGTTTTTGTTATTGTTTCGCCTATTCATGCTTTTATTTAATAAGTGTTGCTTTGGGCTTTTTGCTGGTTTAATATAAAGTTATTATGGTTCGGGTTTCTAGGGGTATTCGTATTTGAAAACACAGTTAATAAGTTGCGATGGGGATTTTTTTAAAGCTTATTTGTCATTCTTTCAGCCAATTTGCATATTTTTTAATTTCTTAATCCGTTTAGTTTTGTTATAAATTACTACCAATAAATATGGCTGTAAATTTATTTCATTTTGAAATGAAAATTACTTTTTTTTTTAAATATTTTATTTTGTTACTTCGTTGAATTTTGTATGTATTATTATTTTATTATTATTATATTAATTTAGTTTTTATTGCTTGCTTTAGTTTTGTCTTTTTTATCTATTATTTTTAAAAATATTTGTGTATTGACTTAGGTGATAAAGCATTTTGAATTTTATGTCTTAAAGTTTTTTTTGACTATTAAAAAGAAATGGTAATTTTGCAGGTAACTTGAAGCTATTTAATTTTATTACACTCCAAAACTGATCTTCATGTTATCTCCCTTACAAATCTTCCTCGCTTCGCCTTCCCAGAAAACAATTAGCGCTGCGTATACGTAATATTTTACGGCTAATTAACGGACCCCCAAAAACTTCGACTAAATCACTCATTAAGAAAGGCAAAATTTTAACAACTCCGCGAACCCAAATAAGGACGCAAGCCCTGCGATCGAGAGACCATTAAAAAGCAGAAACCCCAGCGATTGCATAAGGTTCCGCCGAAAGGAGCTTGGAATACACACAGATATGCATATAATACCTACCATATAATAAGACGTGGTCGGCAAAATAAACTTTCACTCCCCAGAGTCCGAGGTCTGAACCCGGGCCCAAGTCCAAGTCCGATTCCTTAACTAACCCAAAACGGAACTAAAGGCGAAGACACGAAAAAAGGGCCCCATCACCCATTAAAATGCAACATTCATGAATCTCAAAAAAAATGCAGAAAACATAAAAAATCAAACAAGGAGGATCGAGAAAGGCAGGGGAAAACCCCAAATAAGAAAAGTGCATAAAATGCAGTTAAGAGGGAACTTTCAACGATGCCCGAGAAAACGTGTCTCCGTCGCTCCCTACTTTTCTGTTTGCGTAAAAAACTTAAACACGTTTGCCACCTTCATGTAGGCTGGGGGGATTACAACATTTCAACGCTCAATTACCAAAGATGAAAGAAGACGCAACTTTGAGACAGAGACTCGGCTCAGTCTTCTCCTTCTGCTTCTTCTTCATTGCTCCACAAACACAACGCCGATATGCTATATGCTATATGCCATGTGCTATATGTGTGTATAGTGATCTTACGAAATACCCAAACGCACTCAAAAGTTTACCCAAGAAAAAAGTACAGAAACAAAAAACAAAGACTAAGGCAACTTTTCATTTCCTTCCCCAAAAAAAAAAAAAATAAGAAAAAGAAAAAATGTTCGTGACCGTAGCCAACAAGACTTTGGATCTCTGATCATATGGACAGCAGGTAATGACAACATGCACACATACATGTAGCTCAAGGCACATGCTTAGGCACAGTTCAGGGTGACAAAATAGCAGTTCAGTTTTTATACCGATTTTTAAATATTTTTAATAAACCTTTTCAAATATAATGTAATGTAATGTCTATTAAGGTGCAAAAAGATGCTGGGATAAAAAATTAACACTATTTTACAAAGCCAATTTTTTATTGATTGAGAGGGTCAGTCCCCAAAAAGTAGGCCATGTTTTTTTACGAATCGGAGCTTGGTACTTTGTGGACTTAGAAGTCTTCTTAAAAATGTTGTTATGGAAATAAATTGCCTACAGTTTTCAATTAACATATTAAATTGGTATATTTGTAGCACTTAAAAACCAAATTAAAAAAAAAAATTTTTTTTTTGTATTTATACAAGTTTTTTGTGGAAGTGATTTTTTTTTTATGTATACAAATTTTTTGTGGATGTGATTTTTTTTTCTATAGCCTACTGTAACCATGCTCAGCAACTTATACTACAAAGCGATCTAAATTCTAGGCTGAACAGTTTCCAGTCAAGGAAAAGCAACTATTGCTTGTTTTATTATTCTAATTTTATTTTCAGATGCAAATTTATTTTATTATATTTTTCACAAGCACTATTCTTCGATCCCCCGCTGTGGCACTGTTTCACTCTCACTCTCGGTTTTGTTTGATTCATGCCAGCGCCAAACAGGTTTGGGTTTCGGATTGGGTTTTCGTCTGATAGCGAGCGGAGATACGAGTGCGAGAGGAGACGGAGACCTACTTCTGCATCAGCGGCACCACCAGCACCTCAGCTTCCACTTCGCTACTCCATTTAAATGGCTCCGTGTAACCGTTGCCCAAATATGTCCGTCCATACGTACGTACACTGTACGTGTGCCGTCTGTACGGATGTATGTCTGTATGCATGCAGTAAAAAAGATCTGTTAACTCTTTTGGGTCCGCTGGCTGGCGGCGGTTCTCGTTTTGTTTCGTTTGCGTTAACGTTTGCCTTTTTGACTTGTGCGCATGCGCAATGACTTTTTCGACAGTTGTTTGTCAATCGCTGGCTGACGGAGTCTCAGTCGTACCCCTGCGACAGTGACTGCACAAAATGCCTCACTGTACAGTGGCCACAGGTGGCTAAAGTTTCAAGAGCTGAGATAGGAGGGTTTTCAAGCCATAAACCATTATCAGTTCCAAAAACAATCTCATTTAAAAATATTTCAGGCTACTGTGTGTAATATTTTATTAAAAAAAAATTTGAGTTATTTAATTTTGTTTTTATAATAGATGTAAATAGTTAAGATTTTTAAAAACAAAACCATTTCCTTCAAATTTAAACAGAGTTTAATGTCTGTCTGCCTCTAATTTAATTTTCCATTCTTGGGATCTAATTACCAATATTATATTAATATTATTTTTTAGATACATAAAAAAGATTTAAAAAAATAATATATGTATTTATTTTTCAATATTTTCAAATATTTTCAATAAAATCTATGTCATCAAATAAATTGGAAGATTTTGGTCCTTGAAATAATTTAAAAATTCTCAAAAGTTTAAAATTCTAAAATAAAAAAAGGATATATTTAAATATTTTTAGTTTTAATTTAAGAGTTATATTAAAAGCAAATTAAGAAATATATTAAAAGCTAATTAAGAAATATATTAAAAAGGTCTTTTAAAAATGGTTTATTTTATAATTTCTCCACTTTATGATATTGATTTATGTAATCTTTGTCTGACATTTCCAAATCAAAATCGACAATTTGGTGAGATGTCTTTGCAGCACATTAAACTGCCCGAAAATGTGCGCAAGCTCGCGCTTGACTGCCAAAACACCAGAAAACAAAACATTAGGCCAGCCCCCCGAAATTCCCCCATCTGCGACGATTTGTCGCCTGCGCTGGTGGCACAAATGTTAATGTCGTGTGGTAGAAAAAAGCACAGCGAATTTTTCAACTGTCGGTTTCAACTGTATTCTGTTTTTTATTTCGGGTTTTTTGGGACTTTTATTTTTGTATTTTTTTTTGCGATGACTGGACAACCGACGTACGATTGACTGACGGAATGACTGAGGGATTGACCGACTGACGGCTGGCTGCCTTCGTTTAATTTCATAATAAAACATTAAACGTATAAAATTTACTTGGAACGTGCACCGCATACGAAAAGTCACCAAAATTCAGTCTTCAATTGTTGTTCCAACTGCATTTTATTTATCCGCCGCTTTTCTTGTTGTTTTTCATTTTGGCCACTGAATCAGATTTGGAATCGGATTCGCATTGGGGTTTGCTGGTCATTTTGTGAGCCGTCGAAGGTTTTGTTTATTGGTTTTTCGGCTGTTGTACGGGTTTTGTCTTTACGCAATCTACAGTTAATTTTCGTTGGCTTAATTCTGAACAGTTTTGAAAGAAACAAATGGACGGACTGGGGGGTGGTTGGACAATTTAATTTATGTGACGATTGCGAAATGTTTTACGTTTTTCGGCGACTTTAAGGTACAAAGCCTGGGTATTGTAACTCTGATTTGTTGGTAACATTTGATAGTTTTGTCATATCTTAGGTATATGGTAGTACTGTACTAACCATTATACTCGGGATAATGAGGCGAGTGTGGGCTTTGGAGCGATTTAAAAAGTTAAGTACTTAAGGGTACCTATTATTAGGAAAACTAAAGTAAGGTTGGAGAAATAAAAATATTTAAATGAATTTAAACTATTTTAAATGAATTTAAACTATTTTTATTCAATTTACTGCATATTTACAACTAGTCCTTTCTAGTCAAATGCGCAAAGTACTCAGTCTCCTGAAGCAAAGAACACTTACAATAAAAGGAAACCCAATTATATCCAATAATTAAATTTAGAACTTAGTGAAACAAGAAAAAATATTATAATATTACCTTCTTAAAATTATTTGGAACTTCAAAATATTTTTATAATATGCGATTAATATTATAAAAATATTTTTAGTATGGGAATAATACTTTTATAATATTTTAAAGGCCAATTAATTTTCAGAAGTACTTTTAGAATATTTTTCTTGTTAGTAAATGAAAATGAATAGGATCGCTTAATTGAAAGTAGATCGATAAAATTTTTAAAAGTCATCTGCATCATCTTTATGAAACATTTACCAAGTGTGACTGAAATGTTTTAGCTTTCAGCTTGAAAACCCCAATTGAACGCACATTCCCAGACATTTTTTCTATCGCCGATCGTTACTCCGAGCGCCCCCGCCCCCTTTTAACCCCATCGCAGGCGCAACCTACAACCTTTTCAATTGCATCGCAGCAAGACGCGAAAAAAAAGGAAAAACGCTGCCAGCCGCCCGCAAACAAATTTCAAATGAGGCAGGTCACTTATTTTATTTCGACGACGCACCGGGGGAAAAAAGAAAAACGAGTCGAAAAGCAACGTCCCTCCCCTCGACCCCACTTCCTCCCCCTTTCCGCCCACCTTACTTATGCCATCTTCCTCTTCTTTTCTTTGCATTGTCGTCATCGCAAGCAAAACAAAAACACCAATACACACGCAGAAGAGCTAAATTTAGAAAATACAAAATTTGTTCATACAAAAGTTAAAAAAAAAAGATATAAGAAAAACTGAAAAAAGAGAAACAAAAAACTCGTCTTAACCTGAAACGAAACCTTGTAACATTTTTCCCCCACTGCTTAATTGACAAGCCGGCAATGAAGAGGGGCGTTGGGGGGTTAAGTGGGGCTGGGAGAGGCTCTCTCTGACACGCTCTCCCTCGCGCTCTCTCTCTCTCTCTCTCACAGATCACTTTTGCTTTCAATATGAAATAATCGACTGAGGCAGCGGCAGCGCAGCGTCGTCGTCGACTGCGGCAGCACGAACAAGTTTCGCCCACAAGCGGGCGCTCTCTTTCGCTCTTTGGCTCCACCGCCGCTCTCGGCTTTTGGGGCCTGAATAATGTAATAAGTGAAAGTGTGTTGCTGTATGTGTGTCAGCGCGTGTGCCTGTGTTTGTGTGCGGCGACGTCGCTGCCGCAGTTGACCTACTTTTTTGTTGTACAGATTCAGGTCTATGTTAGAGAGATTAATTTCGATTTCGTTTTCGTTTCAGGCCTACATCTCCCCCTCCCCACTCCCTTCGGAGAGTGAGAGAGAGGACTGTGTGCCTGGGGGAAACTTGCACGCCCTCTCTTTCCCTCATTAACCCTCTGGTGCGCTGTAATGGAAAACTGTTACCATGTTGGTGTAGGTTGTTGTTGTTAAAACATAAAATAACAACAAATGCCTTAGGATAGGTTCAAACTCTATTTTTATTATGCACACACTTGAGTGTGTTGGTGTGTGGGTCTGTTTCTTGTGTGCTTCTGTTTCACTTTCTGTTTCTGGTTTCCATGTTAATGGGTCAATGGGAAATTTTGTGGGGCGTGTGTTGGGATCTCAAAGAGCGGAAATCGGGCCTATACGTAAGAACGTGCGTGAGTGTGGGCTGGGTACAGTGGGTCCTCGCAAATATATGGTAGTAGATTTCCTTAAACTTAAGCATACATATGTACCCTTATAATATTCCATTGGTTTTCATAGTACCTGAATAAAGACTTATATGTAAACGAGTAAGATTAAAACAAAAATAAACATTGTTGGATGTTAACTTCTTCAAAATCATTTTTAAAAAATAGTTTCCAACATTTTTTAATGCTAAAAATATTTTTTTAAGTTTGAAAATATTTTTTATGATTTTCTACTGTTATTTTAGTCTAGAAAAATTCATATTTTCGCTTCCAATGTTCTTTTAGAGCCTGTTTAAAATACTATCCGACTTATTATATACAACAAATATATTTAAACTATAGTTTTACGTAGTAAGCTGATACACGTTCAGTTTCTAAGTATGGATTTATTTTTATTCCCCAATAAACCTGGTATTAAAAGCATCCAACAATACCAAAATCAATCGACGTAATACTACAAACCTTTACCTAAGTTTGGGGCAGTTGCTAGGTGGTATAACCATGTAGCCATAAATAAGCGACTTAGGCGAACATCTGTTTGCGGTTGTGTTTCGGTTTGCCTTTTCCCCCCAAAAAAAAAGGACGCTAATTGGTCGAGGTGGGGAAAAAGGTTTGGCAACACTCCTATGTGGGTTATGTCAACTCCGGCAACTTTCCGCCGGATTAAACCTACCCCACGGAAAGCGAAAAGCCCAGGGAAAATAAATCACACCACCCACATTCCGATTACACCATTACAATCGTTTTCATTTTGCTTTCTTATCGGACGCTCCCCGAATAAAAGCCGAGAAAGAAACGAGAAAACGAGCTTGATTGACGAATAAACCCAATTAAAGGCGTGAATCTCAATTAAATTGAATATAAAGAAGTCACCATTAAAAAGTAAACAATAAATAATAGCACAAGTGAAGTACAGCCCACAAAGCACAATTAAGTAAAAATAAATCGCGAGAAGAAGAAACGATGACAGTGTGAAATGAGCAAACACAAAGGGGGGTGGGTGGTCGGTGGGCGGTGGGCGGCGAAAGGGGGAGGCACAATGAAAAGAGCAAACATGGCAACAACGGCGATTACAACAAAATGCCAGCGACAATAGCAACAACAATCGAGAGCAGCAACAATAAGGGAAAAAGGCAGCAACAACAGCAAAGTTTTCTCTGCTGACGTCGCGTTAACGCTGCACAAAATATTATTCAAAAAACCTTGACACACTTTTCATATGCCGCACACACACCAGCGCACTCGCACAGATACAAGGCACACACACACACACAGATTCAGATAGATTCGCCCAGGGACGGTTTCGACCGCAATTCGCCGCTGCCGCTGCCGCCGCCTCTGCCGACGTCGCCGTCGACGCTAGCCGCTCGAGGAGGAGGTCAGCTTAATGTAGATTTGTATAATTGTGTATTTCTATATATAAATGTGTTCATACACTCTAGAAAAATCCACTGAAATGCTTTGCCATAAGTTAAGAAACCCCAATACATGTTTAAAGCTAACAAAGATTAAAACCTCTATAAATAGCATCTCTACTTGTTTAAAGAAAATGTAATCTTTCTTTTTTTCCTTTTAAAACTAATACACTAAATAATGTTTGGTTTTCATATTCGTATTAATTTTTGGTATTTTTTAAATTTGTTAAATAATTCATTTTTTTTTATTTAAGAAAAAGTAAGAAGCTAGAAATCTATTTATTACACTAACTTGTCCTTATAAAGTTATAATTACGAAAGAGGATATCTTAAATTTTGAAATTAAGTTATCGATATCTAAGGTAACTATGTTCCATCTTTGAAAGAGAGAGAAATCGAAAATATTACCATCCTAACATTTAATTATATTTTTAAATGTTGTTTAAAATTTGTGGCCACCGCAAAAAAACGTCTGAACCAAATAAGACTCTCATTATTATATTTCTAGCAGTGCACTTTACAAAACTCGTAATACACATTTAGTCAAAGTGCACTTTTTCAATGCGCAATAAATTACGCATACCACCCGTTGACCCTCCCCTGCCCACCTCATCGCACTCTTGCTTCTCCCATTCAACCCTTTTGGCCAATTTAAATGATTAACGCATCTAAATTGTACAATTTTTAATATTTGATTTTCTCCTTTAATTCTGCTTTGTTAGTTTCATTAGCCAGCATTAAATACGTTATAGCACATTTGTAATGAGGTCAGCCGAGTGTTGTATCTTTTTTGTTATTTTTGTAGATCGCTGCCAGCGACGCCGGCGTCGCCGTCTGCTGCTCTGCTTCGTCTGTCTATCTTGTCAGTCATGTGGAATATCATCACAAATCGAAAAGTGCGGTGGAACAGGTGTGGCCCAATGTGGTTTTTGATTGCCATGCTTTACCCAGTTATTTATTTATTTTAATCAATCACTTTGGTGGGTTGATATGAAAAGAATTTTTGTTGGACCTTATGGGTTATAATTGGTGTAAAATGGACTGAATTTTTTATGATGTTTTCGAAGTTATATAGTTTTTTAGAATTCGCGTCATTATGAGATCATTCAGATCTGGTCATAAGATTGATTTGATAGGTTTAAGATACAAGTTTCGTAATTTCTCTATATAGTTTTTGGAATTATATCATACTGAGATCATTCGGTTCAGGTAACAAAATTAAAAAAAAGACCATGGGTTATTGTAAATTAAAAGTATTGCCAAGAAATTTTTGAACTTGGAAGGCCAAGTACCAAGTAAGCCAATATGTTTTATATTATATTAAGTTTTTAATAAAATCTGCCGTTAAAAATATGGGTTCCAAAGAAAAACTGACCCACTTGTAGTAAACTGTTTTTTTTTGACAAACTTATAAACACTATAATTTTGAAAAGAAAATCCTTTTAAAAAAATCCTTAATTACAAATGATTCACCATTTCTCTTATATTTGAGACTGCAATGCGGCGAGTTCTTCAGATCCTTTTCACTTTCTCACTGGCATTTACTTTCCCTTTTGAGGATGACTCCTCTTTACCTTTCCTTATTACATAAAATTCCGCGTATTTTATTTATATCTCAGAGCCCTGGTGACCACGTGCTAATAGCTGACTAATCCCCGCCTGGAATTTCAATTGCAATAAGCCTGCAAAAAATCGCTGTAAATATTGTATTTTATTTTCGCATCGTCTGTTGTTGATTTGCTCGATTTTCTGGTACCGATTTGGTGCTTCTTCTTCGTCTTGTTTGTGCAAAAAGGAAAAATATACAATATACAATATACAATAACAGAAAAAGAAAAAGAAACACACGCCGAGCACAGAGACTGCAATTCATTTAAAACGTAGCCGCCCCCTCGGCCGACGCCCCTGCCTCTCTGCAGTCGTTGCAGTTGACGAAGCTCGAAACTGGGTCACGAGGCCACAAAAACAATTGCAAGCGGCAAAAAGGGGGTTTTCGGCGAGGGGCTGCTTGGCGTCGGGTGTTTTTTCTGCTTAAAATGCAATGCGCGTTTTTTAAGGGGGGTGTTTGCGGCGGCGGGGGGGACTGTGGCCCCAAAGCGAGGGTGTGTAGACGCTTTTTTTTTACTGGGTGGGTGGGTTTGGGATCCTTCAAGCCTCCGCCCGATGCGTAGAAACAAATGAGTTGCATTTGCCTGCAACGGAAAAGGGGGGTTTTGTGTGTTCGGGGTGCAGCCCAAAGGGGGGTGATTCAAGAGAGGATGGGCGTAAGAAAGGGGGTGCGGCTGCCGAGGGACCGCTGTGGGACAGGACTCGTTTCTAGTTTGCAATTTGGGTCACCCAAAAGAAACTCGACTAATTGAAAAAATACCATTTTAGCCATGCATTTTTGTGGCAGAAACTTGGAAGACTTGGGCACTAATTAAGTTGAGTAGTTTTAAATTTAAGAAATACAATTTCTATTCAAAATATTTTAACATTTTAATAGGATTCATAATATTAAAAATACAATTTTAATACATTTAAAGGAAGAATGAAAAATAAATGGAGATCCCTAAATTTGATTGGAATGTTATATATTTAAATAAAAATTTAACCTTAATTTAAATTAATACTTAGGTGAATTGTTTTGATTTTGTTTTTAAAGATATTTAATTTAATGATTTAGTTTTAACTTAGGAACTGTTAAAAAAAATTAAATTACTTGCTAAATTGTTTCCAAGGTCAATTAATACATGGCATTTGTTATACTTCACAACTTCAAAAACAAGCATAAATTAGGAATTATCGAATTATTTACCTTTATGTAAATAACGTGGTTACATAGTAATTTATGGTCACTTTAGTCTGCCCGCTCATTCGATCACAAAAATCAATAAATAAAAAAGGCGAACAAATACAAAACTTGTTACAAAAAAACTAAACATGATGGTCAATGTATGTAAAGGCGTCGTCTTTTATCTTTTAATCCAACATTTGGGTTTCTTTACTTCGTCTTTTGCTTAACATTGTCCGCATATATTTAAAAGTTTTTTGTATTTATTAATAATGTTCATAAATGGCATGTACATTATTTTCGAATATGTTTAATGTTAATTGTTTGACAGCGGCAAAAAGGAAAATCTGCCCAATTAGGCAGACATGAGTTGTGTTTTTTCTCGTATTATTGTTGTTGAATTTGGACTGCGGCCACCTTGAGCCTTTAACAACAATAATTAAAGAAACCAACAATTTTAACAATTTTTAATTCACATTTGAATAGCGCGGCGTGTGTTGAATTGTGTGTCTCTGCCTCGCTATTTCTATATTGCTGCGGTTTTCATAAACTTTGTTGCTGTTTCTCTGCGGTTTTTGGGTTTTTGGCACACCAAAATCGTTGGGATTCCAATGCTGAGCAAGCCGAAAACAGATTTATGAATCGCAAAAATGCTAATATGCATACTTTATGTGAGCATTATTTGCGATTCATTATAATTGATGAGCGCTGCTTTACTTCCAAAATCACAATAAGTTTAATTTTTGTAGTTTGAAAAATATAATTAGCATGATGGCGAGTTACTCAATTTATATTGGTGAATTTATATTATTTAAGAAAAGTTAATTTTATGGAAATCCATAGATAATAAAATTTGTGTTTTTTATTGACAAATGTTTATATAAAAGCATACAAAAGATGGAGATTATTTTAACATTTAGTAAAAAGTCGAACACCATAGTGCACAGTATTTCAAAAATAAAATTTACAATGTGTTGTTTACAGTTTTAATTAGGGTTTTACAACACCACAAAAATCAAAGGCGGCTTTTGCATAAAATGCAGAATTTGAAAAACCATGTTCCGTAACATTTTTGGACTTTAAAACGGAAAATTCGTTTCATCTTGCCAATGCAAATAGTAAACAAATAAATATTTACTTAAAATTCCCAAAACCCAACCAGCAGCAACCAAATTGCGGTGATTAAAATGCCAAAACTATTTCTAATGGTGTTTGGAAAAAGAGCAGAGACACGTTTTTGGCCAAGCAAAATAAATCGGGGCAAAAACAAAAATTGAAAAAAAGAATCAGAAAAATATAAAACAAGAGAAAATCGGATGAAGAAGCTTGGAAGTATATAAAATAAAATTTGCCTCGTCTGGCGGCTGTCAAAAAAACGTCGACGGCGACGCTGACGTCGCAGCAGCGCTGCCTCGTTGTTAGATATGGTGACCCACTAACCTACTTTTTCTGAAAACGTTGAAGCTTTTTACGTATAAACACACACACACACATACACAGTTGCACGTATATTTTTTCTTTAGTGCTTCATTTTTTTTTTGATTAAAATTATATAAACAAAGTGGAAATATTCAACAACGCAATCGACACAGAAACAAAAAATAAAGAAGAAATAATGAAAATGAAAATGAACAGAGAGAAGCGTTTTACTTGAGAGTGTGTGCGTGAGGAAAGAGCACAGAGAGCTTTTTGTTAAACGCAAAAACAAAAACCCAAAAACCACAAACGAGAGATTCCCACACAAAAAAAAAAACGATTCACATAAAAAAAGCACACGCAATAACAATTCCCGCCCCACACGCACCGAAGCTCCCACCCACCCCCTCGCACGGCCCCTCCTCCCCTCCCCCATCATTCCCCAAAAAAAACAACAAAACTATTAAATATTGAACCTAACCCAACAAAAAACGCTGAATACGCCACAAAAACGGAACAAAAAAAAGCTCACGCACATTGTTATTATGCTCCCCGTTCCCCACTCACTACCTCTCTCTCTCACTCCCTCTATACCCGTCTCTCTCCCTGGCTTAGCTGATATTTTTGGCAGCTTTTTTCAATGCGTAAAGGGCAACCTACACAAAAATTCTTACAGATCGAATCTTTAGGTACCCTGATATTTATTTTACTTTCAAGAATAAACAAAAATTTGTAATCAAGTTCTAGAATTTATAAATATAGAAGAGATACTATTATTTGACAAATAATTCTTTATGATCGATGATCATTCTTAACTTAATATAAAACTTAAAGAAAATATTAGTATTATTGATAAGTATTTAAGTTCTAGTATTTTTTCTGACCATAAATACTGGAGCTCAACCAGTTTAAAAGGATTCTCAATAATAATCATTATGGAAATGCGTTTTTAAAAAAGAATAAAAAATTTTTTTTAGATAATATATACATATTTACTTAAACGAATTACCCACCGAAAGAGTATACCCAAAAAAAAAAATACTGAAACAATCAACAGTGTGAAGCGTTCACGATCGTTTGCGCAATTTTGCTCATTCATCGCACGCACTTTCGTTTTTTTTCGGGTTTTTTGGTTTGTTTTGTATTTTGAAATACATTTTGGTTATATTTCGTTGTTGTTGGCGACTGACTACGTTTTTCCAATCAATTTCATCAATTTACGTTAAGTTTTTACTTCGGTTCCGTTTTGTCAGGGAAAGTCCCATTGTTTCCAACGCCATATGGTTGGATTTGGCTTGGGCTGGATGTGAATACGGAATGGGTTGAGTATGTGACCCATTTCGAGAGGTCTTTAAGGGTTTCATACATCACCGGATAAGGATTTTGGTAAGTTGGGGGAGGATTAGTTTAATATATCATGGTTTTTTTTCCGGTGATACATATATAATCGATGTTATGTAACGATTTCGGTATAACTCAATCCCTTTAATGCTTATTTTCCTATCCTAAATAAGTATATAATAATCTTTAGTTTATATTCAATTACAATAGCGTGCATTTCAGTTTCACATTTAAAATCCTTCGTACTCTTATGTTTCTTATTCATATAATAGTATCACCTTGAGTTCTATTCTCTATCAATCGATTTAGGGGCTCCCATACCTTTATTGTGCAACTCACAGCCATTTGATTGGCACATTATCCTCCTAAACCGTTCTGGGCTTATTCAACCACATTGTTATCTTTTCCCGGCGATTCATCTCGCCGACTCAATTCCTTGTATTTTCTTTACGATTTCCCCTCCATTTCGACCCTTACCATCGATAGTGAGTTCACCCATTGCGAGGAGTATATTCAGGGATATGAAAACATATGTACCGATGTGTAAGCATGCACCACCCACTGAGAACCCATTTTACCACCCATCAGTCACACGCAGCTGTAGCCATGTACTAGATTTGTACATACTTCCATAATATACCATATATAAAAGCGTTCAGATAGAGAGAGAAAGATAGAAAGCGAGTGAGAGAGAGAGGGCACTCGGCTTGAACCGATGACTGCGACGACTCTTGGCTGGTTTGGTAATCAAATCTAGGTGACCCAAATTGCACTGACCTAGTTTCCACCGGGGGGCGGGTCGAAATCGCCACCCAACACCAAGTGGGAGGAGCAACTGCACCGAAATGTGTCCTTTGAGATCGTGTTTTGATGCAACACCGCCTTAAATTAAAGCCACGGTGACTCACATATTTCAGACCGGAATGTAAAGTTGTGGCTGGTTGGTTTTTCTTTTCCCTTTACGATCTTTTCGCATAAAACCCCTGCTTAAGCAAGTCATAAAACCAACAGCCGTTGAAATGTTTCTTTATTATTTTCGTGAGCTTGTGCATTGCAATGTTAATTCGAGTGAAGGACAAATAATATGCAAGTTGACAATGGAGCGGAATGACGAATGACAATGCGGTGGTGTCAACAGCTTTGGGTTAAAGTTAAACGGTGTCAAAACTAATTAATTTGTTTGCCAAGTGAAGGATTTTGCAACTGCTGGATTGGCTTGCAAACAAGCCAAGAATTTTAATCAACTTCTGCATGTTTTGCCTTCATAGCTCTGTCTTTTTATCTTGTCAGACCTCCTTTCAAATAAGTAAATATATATTTTTTGTAAAATATTCATTACTAAAATGTTTAACAGATAAAGAAATATTATTATAATATTATTCGCACTGAGTACCATGAATATTTTATTGAATAAATTGAATTTATGAATTCACTATTCGATTTGAAACGGTTTAAGTAAATACATTATTTTTGAATAATAATCCAATATTATATAATATTTATATTTATTTATGGTAACATAAAAAACTTTCAGTTTACTGAATAGTTAAAAGGGTAGGGTATCTTTAAACTCAAATTAAAACATTTATAAACCTATTTAAATACTTCCAACATGTTTAATACGATTTTAGAAAAATGACAAATACATTTTTTGGAGATTTGATTAATGTTTAATTATTTGAATTTAATGTTTTTAAAATACATAAGTACCAATTTACTTAATAATTAACAATATCAAAACTATCCAATTTTTTGTTTGTTAATACCTGTAACATTTTTAATAAGAATTTAAAAAATTACAAATAAATGAATGAGAGAGTATCCCTCCAAACTCAAGTTTGTCTCGCAATCAACTTTTATTACAATTTGTAGCCATTCAATTAATCCATTTGCACAAGACTCAAACTGAGTGCCAAAAACACATACAAAAATATTATTTTTACAAAATAGAAAAATGAAATTGATTTCGAAACCAAACGCACAAGAAGCAAAAAAAAAAACTTTACGCAATTTTTGAGCTGTTAGTGTGTGCGATGTCTGTACATCAAGACAATAAAAACACGCACACTCGCGCCGAGATAGGCCGACAAATTATGTAAGTTCACGTGAAAAGCAACAACACGAGATACAGAAAAAATAATACTCAAATATACAAAATATGGAGGAGGGGGTAGGGGCTGGAAAAACGGTTTCAATGTCTGTTTTATGTTATGTTTTTCACAGTTTTCTGTTTGCCTAGCTGCAATTATTATTACAATGTTATATGGCTGCCATGATCTAAATTTCCCAACTAATTATTGCGACAAAATACCAGACTGCGGGGAGGCGGTGTGCGATATGCAAAATGCGTATGAGTTATTTTAGTTTTTATTTAAATTGACAGCACTGGTCGAAATAATAGTGTTAAAGAAAGTAAGTATGTTTACTAACTTACATGGAACTTATACCTTTTTTTTTTAAAACCCAAGTTGGATCCGCATGATTTGTGACGAAAATTTAATGGATCGTTAGGCAGATTTTTTCATGGAAGTATTAAAAAAAATTTTTTAAATCAACCCGGATTTTAAGAATGTCTTAAAGTGTATTCTGCCTAGTTTTAAAAATCAAAAAAGCATCTTTGACCTTATATAGACAATCGCACAAAGAACGCATAAAATTCGGAATCAAAATTCATGTCATTTTTAAGTACACACAAACAAATATTAATGATGACCAATACGCTTAGTTAAGTTATTGTAAAAAAAAGAAGTTTAACAACTGTTAAAAATAGTGACGTTAATTTTATTGTTACTTTGGTAACTGTGTAATAGTAAAACTACCATAAAACAGTAAGTTCTTGTTGTTGGTAGAGTAACTATTTTTCGATGGTCGAATTGACAATTTTATGAGTTCGGACCATTCAACTATTATGGTGGTCAATTTTACCTAATAGTATTTGTGTTTAGTTCACTAGTTTTAATAGTCATGAAAATAAATTCTGCCCCTATCACTTTATATGAATACAGAATTATATGTATTTTAAAAGATTATGACAAAAGTCAAGCTGTTTTTTAGGGACCGTAACAGTTAAACCTTTTACTTTAAAAGTTCTCTGTTAATCGTTATTCAGCACCTATTATTTAAAAGTCTTGAAGTAACTGTTATTTTCCAACTTTTACATAAAATAAAAGTTTACTGAGAAATTAAAGTCTTACCGTATCTTTTATTCAATTATTTTTAGCAAGTCCTAAAATATCTAATATATTTGGACTGAAGAAATAAAAGTGTAAGTAACTGCTATTCAAAGACTTTTACTAAAGAAGTCAATAAATAATAGTTAGTTAATGATCAAAAACAAAATTGTTAAATATCTGTTGCCAACGGGAATGACACAGAAAGCTCGTCTGATGGAATTCGGTTGGATCCTCTTTTTCTAAAGAATTCGCGGATTCATATTTTTCGGAATTCATGGATGGCTTTAAAGTTTAAAGTTTAAACGGTCAGCACTAATAAATTTGATACAGTGGTGGATCCTCTTGCTCTAAAAATTTCGCGGATTCATTAAAAACTTTTTTAATTAGTTAAATATAACAATTAAACTACTAACTATTAATATACTATCCTTTTCTTATGCATTATATCTGGCTGATTGTAAATACCACTATTTATTTGACCAACGCTATACAAATAAGCTCGTATCAGTTTTTTTCCAATCTAAACACACACTCCATCTTGCTCTGGCAAACGGTCTCATTTTCGGTCATGTGTGCGCAGGAGCGAGACAAAAACTTGGCCAAGTGCAGTAGGCCATGCAAATAGTCAAAGTGGGTCAAAAAGTGGCTATCAAAAGCTATATCAACAGCAACTATGGCCGCCATTCGAACCGAAAGCTCCGTCTTGCTTCGTTCCTTCTTCGGATTTTTTCGTATCAGCAGATAAGCCGAACACGAATTGTAAGCAAAATTATAAAAATAAATAAAAACGAAACGCACTTCCCCCTCTCCACCGCCCAAAATACAATTTCTTGTTTATTTAAATATGAGAAGAGTGACAAAACATGCCGCAACAACAATGAGCATAAGAAATATGGTTACATCATAGCGACATATGGCTGAGGTGTAAATTATTTCATTATTTGCTGTAACAATTTTTATTTTTATATTGGTTTAAAGGTCTAAGGTTTGATTACGAAATTTTGGAGGTGCGATTAAATGTGTTTGATATTTACGACCTTGATAAGCTGTTTATATTTTTGTTGTCACGTGTTTATTTATTTCTATAAATACTTTAGGTTGGTAATTTGGGAAGCAAATATGAGATAATGCAAATTAAGAGTAAGATTTGAATGAATAGTGGGTTTTGTTTCGGAAGTAATACAAATAGGTATATAACTACAACATATGAGTGATGAAGATATGTATAACAAAACAATTTTGTTGCGATCGAATTCCTTGAAGGCATTTTTCGATTTTTATATTAATGTTAAAGTTGTTGCATAAATTTTTAATTTTAAATTATTTGAAAAATCATAGTTTTGTATAGTGTGTGTTTAACTTTTTCGATCTGTGTTATATTTTTTAAAGAATAAACAAACAAGATCATATTTTTTGGTAATATTAAGTTTTTTTTTTTAATTTTTTAAAATTATAGCCGATTAAATATAATTATTAATTATTATTAATTAATTGCATTTAAATTAACAAAAGCTCAATAATCCCATTGTCTTTTATGGTTGTGTATCCGCTTATCTGCTCAAAATTAAAACTGATCTGAAGTACCACTTCTCTTTAAGCCTGAAAATATAGGGAATTTCCAGCCCAACACAAACTCTTGAGTAATAAGCCTTCCTCAAAGCAATTTCAGCATTTGAGAGCATTTAAGTTTACAACTACAGACAAATCATAAATAATCATAATTGCTGCATAAATAACTTCATTGTCTCCTTCGTGCTTACCGAATTACCTCGGGGGTGAAAACAGAAAAAAAAAGGCCAGAAAGAAGGCAAAAATGAGTCAAGACCTGCCGCAACAATTTCAAAAAAGCAAAGTGAGCAAAAAGTACCTACATAAATAAAAATGCAAACAAAAGTACATGTAAGTGGGAAGAAGGGAAGTGTCAACAGAAAGTGCAACGGGCAAAAAAATTGTTTTTCGAGTTAAATAAGGGGAAAAAAAGCAATTGAAATGTGACAACTGCGATAAGGTGGAAGTGATAAGAGCAAATTGTTCGCTGCCTCTTTTTTTACTTCTGTCAAGCGAGCTTATCTGCAAAAGTGCGTTTTGTGTCCCATTTACCTAAACTGCAAACAGTTGTTCTCGTTTCACAGTTGCAGATTCTCTTTTCTTGTTTTTCTTTTTAATTTTTGCTGGTTTTATTTTTATTTTCTGAATGATGTATTTTTCCTCTTTTATTCATGTGAGCTTTGTAGCGAAAAGCTCACATGAGTTTTTTATTTGTTTTAGTTTGCATTGCATTGCTGTTTTTGAAAAGCTTGCCAGTTTTTTATGGCGCGTGGCTATTTTTTTTTTATTTGTTCTGTATCTGTATCTGTTTCAGATTCAAAATCTGTATCTTTTCATCTTTGTCTGCTATCTCTTGAGTTTTAAGATCGTTTAAAGTTCCCGTTTTATTTGCTCGCTTTTTGCAGTTGGCGCCACTCAACTATGCACACACACTCTCACAGCAGCCAGAATGCACGCACACTTGTGCAAACTGCAAAAGCTCGCGTCGGCCGGCAAAAGCTCTAGTATGCGGGTTCTTTATCTACGCCCCTCTCTGTGTGTGTGTGCGTGCGGAGGAGTGCGAGTGTGTTGGTGAGACAGCCGCCTGCAAAAGCAAATTTTACCATTTTTTTTTTCAAGAATAAACTATTTGCGCGTGTAGTTGTGACTGGAAGATTAAAAAAAAACTGTTCAACTTGGACGATTTGTGAATGCGCTGCGTGTGGTCGGCAAAAGGAAATGGATGAGGATGAGTGAGAAAGGAAGAGAAGAAAAGAAAAAACATACAGTCATGCACACAAAATAAAGTAGCTCTACTTCAGTCCACACTTCCATTATTCCAACATTTCTTTATAAAAGATACTTTATCTTCATTGCAATATAAAACTAATTGCATTAAAATAAAGCTAGTAGTTTGTTGTATTTTAACCAGCTGTTTATAATTCTTATTTTATATTCCTTTTTTGGGTGTTTTTATTTTTTACGAATAATCCTCTGCTCCCTAAACTATTTTATATTTAGAGTTCATTTACTTTATATTAGGTGATCCCCACGGTTCTGTTTTTAATATTTCAATGAATTGCGAAGAAAAGTATAGGATAAAAGCCTCTTGCAACGAAACACATTTCTTTGTATTATTTTTCCAATTGTTACTCACAATTACTTTTAAATACTCATCTCTTAAAAATGTTCCCAAAGCCTTATCAATTTGTTTGATCAATTAATCGCAGCGATAGTTCTACAAGCAATTCCATTTAGAATCAATCAAGGTTGAAAACAGTAAATCGCTAAAAATCAGGTTAAGTATTCTCTTTGCTTTTTCGCCGCATAATTATTTATTGATAACCAATCAGTGAAGCTGACACATGACGTATACGTAACGCTAAAATGCCGACATTACGTATACGCCGCGATAAGCGAAGATAAGAGCCGGGTTGTACAAGTATCTCAGCTATGCAATGCCCACTCCTGCCCGATTTCAATGCTCGTGGTAAATGTAACAGCGCAATTTCAAGGAGGGAGAACCGATAGTAAGGTGCAAACGGAATTTAACGAGTTACGGTGCCAGTAAATATGGCAATAAAAACGGTTTGATGACAATAAAACCAATCAACCTACACAAAATGCCCAGATAAATAAGGACTGTAAAAAAAATGGTCAAAAACATTAAATTTAAAATGAATTAAAGAAAGCGGGATAATATTGTCGATAATATATTAATTGAAATTATTAAAAAAAAATCAACCTATTCATTGTTGTTTTTTCTTAGAAAATTAAACAAAAAATGGATGGGAAACATTTATAAGATAACTGCTAGACATTAGAAGAGATTTTTATCAATGGGGTTGTCAAAAAAATCTTTTTGAATTCTTTCGCAAATGATCATTGAAATCACGAAAGTTATAATATATACATTGTACATTATAATACCTTTGTACGGAATTAAGATGTACACCCTTAAGAAGCTTCTAAAAAAAATTCGACACCCCTTGAAAATTATAACTATTATTTTTGCAAAGTAAATGTTATATTTAAATCTTCCAAGATATTTAATAAATTTGCAATTATACCTAGACACTACATTCTATGAATGTTTTTGGAAAATAATCTGCACTGAAAGGTAGGCAACATATTACATTTGTAAGTAGTTTGCAAGCCACATACAAATTAATTTAAAATAATATCATAAAATAAATTATAAGCAGACAACCCCGAAAAAATATCAATTAAATAAATAAACACAAAGAAAATAGAATGCAACTGGGTCAGGGTGCAAGTGCGAAAGAGATGCGCACGGCGGATGAGCAAGGGAGACAGCCAGAGAAAATAAGAATCAGCTTGTGCAGCGCGAAAAGGAAAATCAATGCGCATTCTCTGTTTGTTTTCGCTCGGCCTCTCTCTCTCTCTTGCATCTCTCGCTGCACAAATGCCCCCCATTCCCCACCCATTTGGCATTGCAAAATTAGTGCAAAGCAGCGCTGCCGGCGGCGGCAGAATGGCAAACATCGAATGTGGCACAGGGTCAACTGGCGACCCATTAGCACACTTTTCCGAGGGGGCGGGGGGCGGCGAGGGGCTGGGGGGGAGTGGCAGTTATAGGAGCCAGACGCCCCAGACATTACGAGAGTGAGAGATACCCACTCTCAATGGCATTCGCCTTTTTTCGAGCTAAGGTTAACAACAATAAAATGGTCAAAGCGACGCAGTAACAATAACAGCATTAGGCAACAAAAAGAAAAACACATTTTCCATTTGCATCATCAAACAAATGAAAAGGTTGCAGCAACAATATATGATAATTTTATGGGCGATTATTCAAGAGGGGGGAATGTATTTATATTATAAAAAAATTAAATCGCTTGGATATCATGAAGTTATAAAAAGTATTAAGACTTAAGTGTTAGTTTAAGTTATATACCATTTTTTAAGAGACTAAAAGTATTTATAACAAATATCCAATTAATAAAGTTAAGTTATTGGAGATTATAAATTTCAATTTCATGTTTATAATGTATGTATTTAAGCTTTTGATAAGTATTTATGGGGTTACGCTTAATAAAACCCTTAGGTTATAGCTTACTAGAAATCCTTACTTAAATCCATTAGACTTATAAGCATCCCAAAATTTCTTGATAAAGATATTTATTTAACGATTTTTTAACATTACTTGTTTTACTACAATTATAATTATTTCACCCCTTGAAAAAATCAAGTTTAAAAGTTAAGAACCCTGTGGTAATACGATTCCCAGTTTTCAATGCAGACCCTGGAGGGTTCAACGATTCTTTCATATACAAACATTAATTACTAATTCAGCAATTTATAAAAAAACAAGCCAGAGGTTTGATTGAAAGAAAACATTCCTCGGAAACCCGACTAATAAACCAATTACTATGCACTTAGTTAAACAATTTGCAAACAAAACTAAGTGCCCACCCCCCCGGGAGCCACCCTCTTCGATTACCTGTTCTAATTGCCTGCATTATCGTTATTAGTTTTGTTCAGTTGCCACAATTGAATGCTTCGGTTGGGGTTTTGTTTTATTTCTGTTCTTAAGGGCACACGCGGCTCTACTAAACTAAACTTGATATTTTTCAATGCTCTATCCTTGGTTGCATTTACAAGATTTCTGTTTTCTGATCGCTTGACTAAGCCTTATTGTTTCGGTATCGGTGTATTTAGTTTAGGTTCAATTACCAATTTGCGGTTGGGCTTGCCAATGGCGAATCGTGAGAAAGAATTAGAATTCAACGCAAGTGTGAATGACCAATGTGGAGGATAGAATG
Organism: Drosophila subpulchrella; assembly: GCF_014743375.2. Classification (NCBI taxonomy): domain Eukaryota; kingdom Metazoa; phylum Arthropoda; class Insecta; order Diptera; family Drosophilidae; genus Drosophila; species Drosophila subpulchrella. Next base: position 6,401,053 of record NC_050612.1, on the reverse strand, counting down.
TGGGGGATTTTTAACTTGCTTCACTTAATTGCTTGCTAATTGCACTTAATATTATTTGAAAGACCAGACAATTGGCCATTAGGCCGTGTATAAATAAAAGAAATTACTCAATACAGTTTAAAATTCGATAAATCATTGGTACTCGACTCAATCATTGAGTAGGTTTAAATGCATTACAAAGACCTTCTCTAAGGAATTTCAAGAGTTTAACAGTTAAATATATGTGGAACTAGTGATCAGAGCATAAATTTTAGAATATATACATAACTTTAACTTGATTTTATTATAATATCATATTATATCATAACAAAAAAATCATAGTTTGTTTATTTACATTGGTACTAAAGTAACCATAAACAATCTAAATATTAATTCCTAGCTAATGAACTGAACTACAATTTTCTAGTTTCGATCAGATGTAACTTATTCAAATAAATTTAAACCCATTCCCAGCCCTTTGCTATTTTTCCTGACCTTTTACGAGCTTATAGAAATTTTCCAAACAACCTGCTATCAGGTCAACCCATATTTCGCACTGCCCCTTTTAAATATTTAAACTGCTCCCAATGCCAAACAACCAGCCATTTCCACCAAATCCTTTTTCAAAGTCAAGCCACCAAACGAACCGAAGGTCGGAGCTTAAATCAGACGTGGCAGACATAATTTGCATATAGAAGCACCTTGAACACCCGAGGACTCTCCGCGGGGGGTGGCAATGTCCTTGGGACACAACCCCTCGAACGGCGACAGCCTTCGCATCAATCCAAGGACCTTGAAATGCATTCGACGCCAGAACCAGCGCATGCAACCCATGTATATACAATCTATATGCTATGTGCCACAAGCTATATGCAGTCAATGTCGTGCCCCAATTTGACGCTGCTTTTTCGCTGTCTTTTTGCGCATTTTTCAAAATGCAACAAGCTGCTAGCTGACTTTGACCCATTTAAATCCTTTGAGGTGAGCATAGACGCACGACAAAGACGCCGGCAGAGGCAGAGGCAGCAGCAGCGACGCCGGTGCGGTACGGTGCAATCTGTGTCAATGTCAGCCGGCGTTGCGGGCGGCGGCGGCGGCGTCGGCAAATAAAACCAACTGAGGCAGAACCGCGCCAGCAACAACAGTAGCCGCCACAACAGATGCACTTGGAGAAAGTACTAGTGCAGTTTTGTATTTTTTTGAACAAAAAACATGCAATTTTTAGGGGATAAGGCTTAGAGGAAATGCTGCAACGTGTAGAGCAAGCTTGATTCATCGTGTTTAACCCAGCTTAAGATATAACTGAGCTTTTCTTTTAAACGAACGAAATTGTATTTTACGTAGTATTGAAAATAAAAGAAATAGTGTTTTACTTTTAAAAATAAAAAAAATTTCATCTAAATAAAACTATGAAATATTCATAAAAAATCTTCAACTTTTTCTATTGCAGTACCCAATCTAAACATAAAATAAAATGTATATAGAATAAAGATGCGTAGTGTTTTCAGAGCATCAAAGTCAATCATCAGTTAACTCAATCATAGTAGGATTTATACTTAAATAGTATACATTTGGAAATTTTTTTTAGGTGTTTAAATGCATCATTACATTTTAAAACAAATTTTCGCACATTAAACATAAGTTATGTTGTATTGGATTTCAATTTTCTTGTGTTTTTTTTCATTTAGGACCAGTGCTTAAATATATTTTAAAATATTTTTACTAAAAATATTCAAACCTACAAAATAGGTATTTCTTTTCAGACTTTTTAAAGTCGAAGATCTCTTTTAATAAATTCTTTATTAAATACCAGTAATTAAACATTTACTTAATAACAATCAGACCTACAAAACATGAATTTTTTCTAACAAATTATCGTCGGGTGTCTATTGAAAACTCTATTTCTCTCACTGTAGAGAGTGTACAATAGAGAGCGAAAGAGAGGGGCGAGAACACGCGACTCGCTGCGCCGACTGCGACTGCGACGTCGGCGGCGCTGCGGCCGATGCACACAATGACCTTCAAATTTCTATGCAATTTCGCTTTTTGTTTTTGTCTCGCATCCTTGGGCCCAATCTCCAATATTAGAAAACGCAAGCGAGCGCAACAACGATTCGTTTGCGCTTGACCCAAATTCTAATGCCCCGCGTGACCTTGCTCCATTTTGCCTCTCTTTCTAAGGATGAAACGAAAGCAGATGGGAATTTAAGCTGCACTTTGGGGGTTTCCCTCGAAGGCTGCCGAGTGGGCCAATTGAATTTCATTGGAATGGGGTGGAAGATGCGTCTGTCGTTCTGACATTGTCGAATGTCAATAAAGTTAATTTAAAAAGCCAGTATCATGTGTAATCCAAACATATTGCCAACCAAACAAACAAACAGCCTTACATATGTCTCTGGTGTTTGATCATTCATCATCGACTTTTGGCAGGGGTCTGTCTCAGTTTGCTCATTTAATTGCTATTCACGCATCGACAAACGAATCGAGCGAATTTTTTCTTATTTGCATTTTACATACTCTTTGGCGAGTTGAGGGAATATTTCTTCTATAGGTCAAGATCACCATTAAAACCTTAAAGACTTTGACATCATGTATTTCAGTTGTGCTTAATAAATTATTGATAATATCCTTAGAAAAATCTATCTATATTTATCTAAGTATCTTAAACCTTAAATGAAAATAAATATATTTCAAATCTAAAATAATAAACCATTTCGCTTTTGGTAAAGGGTCAAAAACTGAAGAGCTCCAGAAAAAATGTTTCAAATATATATAATTTATATGTTTTTTGATGAAAGTATTTTTGTCCCCATTAACATTTTTAAGACTTTGACATCTTGTATTTAGATTTTGTTTAATAAATTAGTGATTATATCTTTTTAAAAATTATATTTGAGCTGTTTTAATCAAGTATCTTAAAATAAATACTTTCCAAATCGGAAATGATATACCATTTTGATCTTGGTAAAGGTTTTAAAAATAACAAGCTTCTTCCAAATATATTTAATTTAAATATGTTTTGGGATAAAAGAGCATTTAAGCCTTGCCGTTCCCATTAATATTTTAAAGACTTTGACATCTTGTATTTAATTTTTCAATATATTTCTGATAATATCCTTAGAAAAATTACATTTATTCTGATTTAGATCTTTTCATAAGAACCTTAAACCTCAATATAAAATAAATACTTTACCAGTCGAATGTAATATACTAGATCGCTTTTAATAATGGGTTCAAAAATGACAAGCTTCCCAAAAAAAAAATGTTTAAAATACCATAAGCTATATAAACTTTTGGATAAAAGAGCATTTCAGTATTGTCGTCCCCAAAACAAAACCCGAAAGTAGGTTAGTTGCATTTTTATAGACATTTCAAATGGATTTTTATGGCTGCATCCGACGCCAGGCCGAACAACATGGAGCTAAGTGCGAGGCCAACTGAGCGGAAAAGGGGTTTTGGGGAGGTACGAGAGTGCCCGTGCATATTTAAACTTAGCATTGCACTTGGCACACTAAGATTTAAGACGACCGTCTGGCCGACTGACTGGAACACCGCAGGGGCGGGCTCGCCAGTAATGACAAGCTAGTGAAAATATCAAGGTCTGATTCAATTCAAATTGAAAATGTAAAATGTAATAAACGTCAGCTGCAATGCGTGATAAAATGATTGCGTTTTAGTTGGGCGGATTGCCAGCTTGTACTAAAAAGTTGCGTCGATAATATAACTTCTTGCAAGGCAATGGCTATTATTGAAAATATCCTTTATGGCATCAATAAGTATATTATTTATATAATGCGTTTATATTTAAATAATGCATTTATATTTATATACAATACATATTTGCAGTTTATATTTTATATTTATGCCGATAATATATGTACCTATGGCAAAGCAGTACCAACACATCACGTTATGTTTATGAAAATATCCCTTATAGGATCAGAAAGTATTACAAATCTCAAATTCAGTATAGGAAACTCCTAAACTAAGAGCATCTAAATGTATTGTTGATTAGATTTGGTTAATATTTCCATTTTCTTGGCCAGTTAATTAAATATATTTTTATATAATGCATTGAAGTTGTTATTTTCGTTGTGTTCGTAATATTTTACATACTTTCGATTTAGTAATATTATCTGTATTGTTCAAATTAATATGCAAATTTCATTTTCCTTGTTGATTATTTATTAATCCCGAACGTATTTGGTATTTATTTTTTCTTGATATTCCTCACATATTTAAATTTGTTTTATTTTCACTTTTTGCAGCAACAACAGAATATTGCCAAGCTATTTGCCTTGAGAATGGGAGGGGTTATGGAAAAACAACGATAAGATCCTCAACAAACTGTGGACTTACCTCCATTGTCGTCGATTTCCAGGCCGAACTCGTCCTCGGACATGGACTCGTCGTCGCTGCTGAGATTGGAGCCACTGTGGTTGCCGCTTTGCAGGTGGTGTTGCTGCTGCTGGTGGTGTTGCTGCGGTGTGGTACTGGCGCTGCTAGTGTGGTTGCTGTTGGGCGAAGTGGTTTTCGGGGCACAGGAGCTGGCGGCCAGCTCCTCGATGCTGTGCAATGAGCTCCTGGTTGGATTGGCAGTGTTGTTGTTAATGGATGTTGTCGTTGCTACTGGCGCTGCTGATGTTGCTACTATTGTAGTGGCACTCGATCCCGAACCGGATCCCGATCCCGATCCCTGCCCCGCTGTGGTGGTGCTGATGTGACTATCATCCTTGCCCACCTGCACCTCAAAGTCCAACAATTGAGCCGTGGTGGAGGACAGGAAATTGCTGGTGGAAACGGAAGTCGAGGAATTGACTTCAAGTGGTTTCAATTGATGATATTCCACGGGCGGCACAATAATGCTAGTAGTGCCGCTGCTGTTGCTGTTGTTTTGGGGATTCTTTTGCAGCAGGGCGGGATCAATGCACTCGTTGGCGCTGCGGTGGGTGGGAAATAGAATATTGGCAAACGATGGCATCGTCACAGATTCGATGATCACCGAATTGCCGTTCGATGGCCTCACTGCCTTAGCCTCCACATTGTTGTTGTTGTTATTATTATTGTTGTTGGTATTGTTGTTATTATTATTGTTAGTGGTAGTTGTTGCTGCTGTGCCCATGAGTGTCATATTGCTATTGCTGTGTGGATTTGGACTGGCCACAAAGAAACGGTCGCACAAGCCGCTCAAGGAAATGCCGCCATCCAATTGACTGGCATCGATCGTTTGCAATGCACTGAAGTTGTCGGCACTCGCCGATGTTGCAGCTGATGCAACTGTTGCTGCTGCAGGCCCTATGGTTGCAGTGGCATCCTTCTGTTGCAACTGCAAGTGGGAATAAAAGGGAAGCATTGGGGAACTGCCAGCGGCCAACATTTGATCCTTGTGATGATGTGCTATTAAAAGTTGTTGTTGCTGATGTTGCTGTTGCTGCTGCTGATGTTGCAGGTGGTGATGATTGCCCGTAGCTTCTGTTGCATAGTTGTTGCTGCTGCTCTCCGCCAGCAAAGGTACATTGAAGGTATCCATTTTGTTTTAATTTTAATTTAGTTCTTTTGTACGTTTCGTTGTGATGTGTGGGATTTTTTGATGATTCGTAGTGGCAGGTAACGATAGTAGTAGTTAGTTTAAAATAGCTTTAAAGACCTGAAAAGGATAAATTGTTTAATATCAGTTTAAGACTTACATTGTTTAAAATTGGTTAGAATTTAAAAATAATAAATGGAAGTAGAACAAGGATTTTAAAGGACTAGGTCATTAGAAGGTCAAGTTAAAGGTTAGGTCACTAGGTATGTGGGCCAAGGGAAAGCCTAACGGTTATCGAAAGCAGGCCAAGGTCAACTCTATACAGGGGAAAAAGCTTTAAGAGCTTTTTTTGGTAATCAAATGTTTGTACCTGTTTTTTACATTTTTAACAAAAAAAAAGTGAATGCATTATTAGTTTGACCGAAAAATCCATACCGATGATACATCTGGAAACTTGAAACTTTAAATGCGATTATCACAGAACAGTTCCGATTTCAGATACTGCATACTTTGCAGATACGACAAAGGCCCTACACTTTGGCGATTCTTAAACCCGTTACACGAGGACTAAAAGGGTATACTAAATTCGTCGGAAAGTATGCAAAAGGTAGAAGGAAGCGTTTCCGACCCTATAAAGTATATATACATTCTTTAACAGAATTACTAAACGAGTCAATCTAGCTACATATGTCCGTATGATCTTGAAAACTATCAAAGCTAGAACTTTGGGATTAAGTATACAGATTCTAGAGATTCAGCAATGTGTCACGCCCACTCTGTGGCGCATATAGTTTTAATGCTAGAATACAAATTGTAAGTGAAACATTTTGGTTTCATCAACATCTATTGATTAACCAAAAAAAAAAACTTTGCAATGCACGCCTTAAGGGCCACCCACAATAAAGGTTAAGGTTTTTAAAAAATTTGTTTGTTATTTTAATTTAGAATGGCTGCCTTGTATAGCAGAAGTTTGTAGATTATTTAACTGTGTGTATTTTGTTTTTATTATGATTACCGATTTATTATGATTTTACAAATTGTTCAATCGGACCATTCATGAAAAAAATGTAAAATATTGTAATCGCAGATAGGTGGCGCCTAGTCGCTTTGCTGCTTGCATATCTCCATCTCCCTTCCGTTCCCAGGCACTCGACAATAGCGTTCACCCTTGCTTCACTATGTGCTATGTATAATAAAAGAATTAATTATTAAATATAAAAATTCTAAAGGAGACAAAAATCTGTAGTTAACAATTTTTTTTACATTTTTAGAAAATTATCCTCATTGGATCGCGAATTTTTAAGAATTTACCTAAAGAAATACCGTTGTGTCAACAATAATTCCTATTGTAATCAAAATTTAAAATTTATGCCATTTGATAAAAAAAAAGTAGCCTTTAAAAATATATATAGGCTTTCCTTGCATAGTCAAAATAATTAACATTCTGAACACAATTTCTTATGAAAGTTTGTATAACTTTTTAAGGAGAATCTTCAGACCGTAAATACAGAAAAATATACGGTTATGGTTAAAAAATCAAGTAGGCTTTCCTATCATTTTCAATAAAAATAAATATTCACTTTTCCATCATTGTCAAAATATGCATATTCTATGATTCGAGAAAGTTCGGTTCTTTTTTCTATAATTGGGGGACTAATATCAGCTACTGTATAATCCTAATCTCAATTTAGTTACTGAATGAAAAGAACCGAACAAGAAAGGCAAAGCCAAAAATGTATATTACTTTTAATTACTTAAATGTTAATGACAAAAATCCATTAAAAAATGCAATTCCCTCATTTAACCAATTTTCCAGTTCGTGTAACAAAAAACTGAAACATTCCCCCATTCTTCAGACCCTGTTTATACACCCTTCTGGCGAGTCTTAAATTAACGACACTCGACTTCAAGCTCTTCACTTTTCGTTTTCCAATCTCAACCCCCGTGTCTTACACATTGAAAAGAAACGTTTACTAAGTAAGATCGCTTCGCATTGTTACATTTAAAATCTACCTGTTAATTTATTACTTTAAAAGAACTTTGAAACTAAAACTGAAAGCCATAACAAATTTTAGGAGTAAGTGTTTTTGTATTCCCCCTTTGAAGAAATTTTCCAGGTCGCGAAACAAAAACTATAAACGTTTCCGCACTCTCTAGACCCTGTTTATATACCCTCCTGTCGAGACTTTAATTTACACATTAAAAATAGGTGTTTCTTTATTAAGATCTCGTAGACATTTTTATTGTTAAAGAATACCTGATAAATTGCTTAAAATTGTTTGGATCCTTATTAATTTATTTTATATTAATATAAACTCAGTAAGAAAGTAAGTAGAGAAATTGTAGGAAAATGTTGGGCAGTTTTTAAAGTGGCTTTAGTTAAAAAAAATTCTAAGAGCTGGTCCCTAAATGTCTTGGTGTAGAAAATTACTAACTTACTAAAACTTTATATTATTATTTAAATATGAATTTCAGTTTACCAAGATGATCCCATAAGAACATGTATTTTTGCCTGTGTGCGATCGTTTCCATTTTGAGATGGTAAATACAATAAAATAAAGCTCTCCCAACTAGACAAAAGGTAAAAGGGGGTTTTTGGGGAAAGAGGGGGGAGACCGAAAGGAAGTTGAGAAGTGGGGAGAATTGAGAATTTACCTTTCATGCAGCTGACGTCGCTGTTTTTCCTTTTGGAGTTTTTTGTTTTGCGCATGCGCCCGGTTTCCATGAATTCCAAGACGAAGATCGCGGAAGAAGAAGAGCTGAAAGCTGCCCCTCTCGCTCTTTCGCCGTCTCCCTCCCACTCCCTGGTTTTGTGTATACAAAAACCAGTTGGAACCGAAAGCAAAAGTTCTATTATTATGTCTTGGTCTGGCTCTCCCTCTTTCTCTGTCTCGCTCTCAGTGTGGGAATTCGCATGTGTGGAGAACGCGAATTTATAATTCGCAAAACAAAGCTTGCGTGTGATTCATTTCGCCGATCGCTGTTGTTGTTGCTGATGTTTCTCCCGATCGCTCTCTCATTCTCCGAGAGCTTTTTCAGCATATTTCAGAGCACGCACACACACGCGACGCCGAACGCATTTGGCGATTTATTTATTTTTATTTTTATTTTTTTCCTCTATTTCTCTTGTATTTATTCCCATGTTACTCTCCTTCTATTCTCCGCTACTTCCTCTTCCCGATTTTCACACACACTAAACTTCTTGCACAATCGTCGCACGCGCGCAACAAGCGAAAGCTCTCGGAAACAGAAACAGAAACAACAACTATAAATTGCAATTCCTACTATACACACACACACTCACATACGTATATACACATATGTACTGGGGTTCCACTGGGCATTCTGTGTTGTTGTTGTTTTTCCGTTTGCCTCTGCTAATTTCGCCTTGTTTTTGCCTTTGCTCCAATTCTATGACACAACGCTATCTTCCCACTTTGTGTTAATTTTTATACAAAATTGCACACCGAAATTGGGGGCCTGGGGAGGGGCGAAAAGGGGGGCGCGCTGAGCAGACGAAAGGGGAAGCAAAAACACACTCCCGTTATGGACGCATCGGAAATATTAAATATATACACACACAATTAACGCTGCAGCCAGAGCCAGAGTTCTTCCCCTTTTACTTTTGTTTACTTTCACTCTCACTTTCCTGGCTATCGCTTTCTTTTGGCTATTGTTTATTCGCTGGCTTCACTTTTTCGGGAAAAACTATTCCGCGCACAACGCGAAAATTAGGTCTGTAGGTTTTCTGATGTAGGCCACACAAACACAATTCGAACGGGAGTAAAAAGTTGTTGGCGTAGAAGAAGAAGACTGAAAGCCCTCGCACACACACGCACACGGGCTCGGTCGGGATAGTGTGGGATCTCCGGAGAGCGGGGCCAAGGACAGAGAGGCAGCATTCTTGGCCTTTAAAAAACGTTTGAAGAACAAGGACGGCAATCATATGAAAATCGGAAAGCTTTCAGCTAAAGCACTCACATGTACGCGGCGACTTATGCAGCTTTCGCGAGCGACACCTGGCGGCTGGAATCGGAAAATGATCGATAACACGTAAATTCAAACATTTGGCGGGCTGTGAACCGAGGCGGAGTTGAGACCAAATGTCGATTTGTTAGAATCAACAAGGTATTTTTTTTATTTATTTATATATATTCTGGTTTTGGGACAATTGCAAATTGCCACCAACCACTTATTTTACTGGGCTACTGGGCCTTAAGCTAGGAGGATGTTATTTACATATTTTCTGCAAAAGTGTATTTATAGGTATATAGTTATTAACAAAATTTTTACAAGGGTGGTCAAAAGTATTTTCACAAAAATAAAGTTAAGTATACTCATTATTTGAACTTACATCTTGTTAACTTTGGCATCAATGGAAAGGTAATTTAAATGCCGTTTGAATGATACAATACATTTCTTAACCCATTCAGTACTTATTGAAAAGGACGAATTTGTGTGAAAATGTCCTTTTTGAACTTTTTTGCCTCGACCTGAAAACTTAAATTTTTTGATGCAAAAAGTTTCTTCTAACAAAAATAACAGCAACTGCAAAAAGAATTTTTCAAAAATCATTTTGCTTATATTTTTTATGATTTTTTGAAAATGCTTAGAAACATGCATTTTAGCCATATTTTTCTCGTTTTCATACAAATTTTTTCCGACATTGTCACCTTTACAAAATCATTAAAAATATAAGCAAAATGATTTTTGAAAAAATTTTTTTCGTTGAAATATTTGTAGTGGTTCAGATGCGTTTTGCCAGATCGATTCCATTTGTTTTTTAAAATTATTTTTAATGAATAACTGTGTGTCTGTGAAGTTATAGTTGCATTCCATAACCTGAGGGAATTTGTGAGCTTCTTTTGCTGCTAGGTCTGCTGTGTCGTTACCAGGAATATTGTTATGGCCTGGAATCCACAGTAACATAATCTTTGGTTGGTGGCGGTTGAGGATGTCTCGAATACGAACGGTATAGAAAGATTGGTTATTGGTGTTGGTAACTGAAGTTACAGCAGACAGGGAGTCAGAGCAGATAACCACTTTTTTATTTTGTTTGTCAGCATATTTACATGCAGCATAGATGGCTGCCACCTCTGCTGTATAAATTGAGCTGAGTGTCGGAAGAATGTCTGTTTTAATTACAGTTGTTTCTGTCGTGATGCTATAGGATACTCCTTGGGCGGATTTGGAACCGTCCGTGTAGATAAATCCGTAGTTATGAAAGTTTTCCTTGAGAGGTATACATTTTTGTTGGTAGTGATTGCCTTTGTTGTATGGTGCAGAGAAAGGTTAACCGTGTCTTTTGAGAAAAACCATGGTGGTGTCTTTTGTTTGTATGGTTTTATAGGTGCCGTAAATGTGCCATTATCTTTGGAAAATTGGAATGCTTGACGTAAGACTGATTGGAGTCTGGGTCTTCGTTTAGACTTATTTATTTTATGTAGGATGGTTTGGATTGGGGTGTTTGCTGCGAACAGTAATGCCTTGCACATCTTTGCTATGTTCATTTCAAACCTTAGCTCTATTGGCATCAATTGGGCTTCGAAAAGGAGATTGTTGACGGGGGTGGTGCGAAATGCTCCAACGGTAAATGCTCCAAAAGGTAAAACTCCTTTCAAGAAGATAAAATGTGAAAAACGCACCTCCGACTTATGTATACACTAGCTTTTGATATAAAATTTTGTGAACAGAAAGTATTATATTTTTTATCAAGTAATTACACTTTAAAATTTTAAGAAAAATATTAGGTTGTAGAAAAAGAGTAAAGTAATAATCTATAACACTATTGAGCCCCAAATTGGTCATTATTGATTGCAACATGTATTTTTGAAAATCATTGCTAAAAATTATTTATTATTTTTTTATTAGAGGCAATAGTTATTATTGATGATGTCGACAAAAATTTTTTTTTGGCCAAGAGTGATGGCCTTAAAATTTGAAACGATTTGACCTACAGATTACTACCTCAAACTTGGAAACCTTCCATCACGTCACAGTTTAAAGAAAATCGTTTTCAAAGTAACTAATTAATGACATGAGAACTTTTTGAGCCCAGACTAGAAATATAGCTAAAATGGTTCCTTGAACCTTTTATAAAACTCAAAACCAAAACATGATTAAGACTTAATCAAAAGCTTAGCATCGAACTGATTACGTTTTACTCGCGAGTTCTTTAGGTCAAATGGTTCGCGAATTTTTTAGCTCGAATTGTCACTAATTACTAAAGATTGTCTCATTTTAACCAAGAACTAACAAAATTCAATCCGTAAACTCATTTTAAACTGGGTGTTGCGAAAAGACTTCTAAGGTCTCGCAGCTTAATCGAATGTTATGACAAAAAAGTACCTACAAAAATGACAATTTTTAAAGAAGGTTAATGATTAAATACAAGTTTAAACCAACAAAAACCAATTTAAATCATGTACAATTTTCTAATTCAATGGCAGCAACCGCGTAATGAGTTTTATAAAATTAAACTCACAAGTAATCATTACAGATGACTTTCTTTTTGTACTCATCTATAACGATTCAAGCCTTAGTTTTCATGAGTCATCAAAAATAATAATTATAAAGATAGTTTTATAAAAAATGTTATGACCCTGGTGTAGATCGTTGGGGTTGTTTTCCAAAAACAAACAAAAATATTATTTGCTATAATTTGAAAACATATTAGTTTACCCCAACTAATGAATTTCAAAATACAACTGTGGGCATTAGTAATCTTGCATTTTTTGATTAATATGTATCTTAAAACAAACAGGGAACGCAATGTTCGAGTCTTGAGCAAGACTCGCTTTAATACCTTTGCGGAGAGTATTATAATTAAACGCAGTGAATTAGACGTTTCCGACCCTATAAAGTATATATATTCTTGATCAGCATAACTAGACGAGTCCGTCCGTCTGCTTCAACACCGTTTGTAAGCTCAGTTTGAAAGCTACCGATTGAAATCTATGTAATCACCACAAAATATGTGCACGTAGATGATGCCTGAAAACGGCTAGGATCCGACACCTATATCCTAAAGATTCCATTTAGTTAGTTAACAAGACAGGAAACTTTGCTAATCACATTGTTATTTGTATATACCAATATCAGGTCAAAAAATCTGTCCGACCGATAGCCGCTATGGGTTAAAAAGGTGAAATAGATAACTACATTTCGACTTTACATCAAATACTTTTTGTATAAAATATTTTAGTCACATTCTAGTTTAAAACCCGTTTTTAGTTTTAAATCAATCTAGAAAACGGGCTCAAATGCACATAGGAAATAGAAAAAGTGGTCAACAAAATAAAAAATGTTGTTGCTTTGGTTTTTATAAAGAGCCGAAAAATCTCGCCAGCAAGCACTAATTTCCTTTGATTGACGTTGGAGACTCGAATCCAAACCGTTGGCATCGGAGTAGTATTACAAAAGCGGGGAAGACGCGATAAAGCTCTGTTTGATGCTCGTCTACTTTGGGAACTACTTTTATACAGTAGTATTACCACGCAGATCAATTATGACTCTTACAACACTTTTCGAAATGTTACTAATTCCATCATGATGGAAAATGTGAATTCCTTCCTTGTGAAATCGGTCAACTAATTTTTAATTTAACAGCTAAAACTATATCAAAATATAAATCAGTTTATTTTTTGGAGTTAGGATAATATATGTAGGATAGGACAGAGATGAAAACAAAAAACACATATAAATTGCCAAAATTTCACTTTGCATTTATTTTGTTTCTCATTATCAGTTTTTTGTTAAATTTCTTTTGTTTTTTTTTTTGTTTTCTTTTATAGTTGCACAAAACTTACACACGTACATTACATAGAAAATTACAAACCTATCTGAAAATTGATTTACATTATAGTTGGATCATATTGTGTATACATATATTTCATATATTATGTTAATAATTTCATTTAAAAATACATAATACATAAATACGCCTTTGTTGCTGTTTTAATATTATTACAATAATTATTATTTACTTTATACTTTAGCTAATTTGTTTGCTTTTTTAAAAACCATAGATTACACTTTATCCCTAGATATATCTGTAAGCATATATCGATTTATTAGCTGCTTGGCTGGCATACATTTTCCTTTCGTTTCCCTACCTTTCACTTCTCGCTTTCGTTTGTTCTACATTTGAATTGCATAGTTGCAGCCAATCTCTAAAGATTCCAGATTTTCTCAATATTCTCTCTCTAAAATTTCCAATCATTTCCGTTATTCTTCGTTTTGAGTGTGTATAGCACCTTTGTATCACTTTGCATTAGCTCTAATTTAATTTCCTTTAAAAAAGACTTCATCTTCCAAAGACAAAGACGTGTGAGTAAAAACTAGCTACTAGCTAAAATATACATATGTATAGTATATAAATCTATAATTATATTCGTACTAATAGTGTTTCCATATTTGTTTGCACTTAACACTCTAAGTTCAGTTAGTACTAGGTTCATCTGTTCATCATTTTCTAAGTTATTCTGGATCATGCCTCGTCCTATCGCTATGTATATCTCGGTTAAAATTTCATTAAAATGGTCTTCACGCCCAACAAGTTCCGCACACTGTCGTTGTATTTGATGAGCACAACCTTCGAGGAGCTGAACATGTTCAACTTTTCACCGGCGCACAGCAGCTGCAGGCAGGTGGCCTTCTCCAGGAAATCATCGATCTTGAACTCCCGGAGCAGGTGCTTCTGACTACTGGCCAGCGCGTTGCTGTTGCTCGGACAGAGCTGTGAAAATAGGAGAAGAATATATTAAAATTTGAAGATGTAGTGCTTTGAAATAATAGTAAAATCGACTTTAATGCCTTTTTTTAATTCCAGTTATATTCAAAACTATTAAATGGAATTCAATTACTAACAATCTTTAAGTACATGATTTTAAAAGGTTTATTTCGCAATAAAACTTGGCGGTAATCTTAAAGAAAGTCTTGAACAATTTTGTATCCTTTAAATCCCACACCATTTTTCACTTTCACTTTAATCTCACCTTGTTGAGCAACGTATCCTTCGATTTAACTTTAAGTAAATTGCACAAATCGTTGAGTAGTACCCATTTATCACTGCCCTCGTCTTTGAGCAAGTACAGTGGTGGCAAGGGCACATCGGCCTCTTCAAATTCAAAAATATCACCATTCAATTCACTATCCATTGTCTCGATGTCCGTCTGATCGTCGTCTAGCCTACTCCTACTAATCCTATTCGCTTCCGGTACCCCTTCTGTCTCAGCATCCACTTCCTTCTTCACTTCATTCTTGACATTCACAACGCTTGTTACTAAATTATTTTCAACATTAGCATTTAGCTCGTCGTTGTTCTTATTGTTATTGCTATCCTCGTCGGTTCCTGGTTCCAGTTTAACCATCGTTGTTGTCGTAGTCGCTGATCCAGTCTTTGTTGCACTTGTCTCCCCATTCTGCTTGATCGTTTTCACCCGCTCCTGGTCCAAGTCCTCCGGCTCCTGCACCTCCTTTTTGGCGGGTAACAGGTCGTTGCCGTTGACATTCGAGTTCCTGGTGCTGTTGCTGTTGCTGTGGCTCATCCTCTGCTGCTTGGCCTCCTTCCTTTCTCTACGTAGAGCTCTGCTCATATCACAAGCTGTATTCGGTACACTATCGAATATATCATAACCATACTCCTTAGCATCTGCAAGATAATTATTTATGGATAAGTAAGTGGATTGATAAGAAATGCATCAAAAATCTGGGAAGAGCCATCAAATGTTGATTTAAATTTATAAGCTTTAAGTTTTTGATTGTACTATATTTATTGTGCTTGACTCTTTACCATAATAACTTAAAAGAAACAATATAGACGAATGTCTCGACTAAATAAATATACCATATATAGAGGCTAAGGACATAAATGTTCACATTTTATCTTCTTTACATTTTAAACTCTTTATTTTTATATAGTGGCTGTGAATTCCAAGAACATGTTTTTGCTAGATAACGGCATAGGGTCAAAACTTATTAACCAATGGTCCGATTGGGACAATACAAAACAATGGAACAAAATCTTAGAAAATGTGGGAGCCACAAACGTGCGCAGTAGAGAGGGCATCCTAAAACCACTTAGCGCTGCAAAAGAATCTCTAGAATCTGCATGCTTAATCCTAGCATTTATAGTGTTCAAGATCACAGCGTTCATACCGACAGCGGTCATAGTTATATAGACTACCTGTTACCTATAACCTCTTATAGGCTACATTTCATAATTTTTTTAATATATTTGTCTTTATCTTTTCGTATTCTATTTAATATTTTTAATTTTACTATTTTAACTAGTTTTAAGAAGTATTTTTCCAAAATACCGGGTTTGCCAATAAATAAATATCTTCCTTAGTGCATAGTACAACGCAACTGTTCTCTCAGCAACATGGCTTTCATTTTTCCACTCACCAAATATCTCCCAAGGCCCATGGAATCTCATCGGCTTTATGTCAGCGGCCGCACTTTGTGCATCGCTGAGGTGAGCGCGCAGAATGCCACGCATCAACTTGCTTGAAGCTAACATCAGCGGGGTTTGACCTAAATAAAAAAGGTGGGTAAGAACTAACTCCAAAATGTTAACCAACCGAAACCAACCTGAGTACGTTGCCAGCAACGGATCGGCGCCATAGGAGAGCAGCAGGCGCACCACCTCCTCGTGATCATTTTCGATGGCTCCATGCAGTGGCCTAATTCCAGATTGAGCCGCCTCCGAGTGATTGGCTCCAAACTGGAGCAGGATCCTGGCGATCTCCAGCCATCCCTGGGTGCACGCCTCGTGGAGGGGAGTGTAGCCGGCATTGTCCTTCTGATCCGGGTTCATGTTCAGATGATCCAGGCAGTAGACCACCACATCGATCAACCCCTGGCGGGCAGCCTTGTGCATGGTGCTCTGACCTACTCCCTTGTTGAGCACCCACTTCTGGATCTCCCGACAGACGTCCATCTCGGTTTTGACCTTCGGAGGCAGATGGGAACTGCCTGCAATGGTGCTATCCGTATCATCCAACCGCTCATCCGCCGCACTCTGATTGTGTTCCAGAAGATGTTGTGTCAACTGACTGGAAGACTGGCTATGGTTCTGGTTTTGGTTGTGATTCTGATTCTGATTCTGGGTCGGAGTGGGTCGCTTCTTCTTTCGTATGTAATCGAAACCCGAGCTGCCCTTCCTGCAACGATACTTTCGCTTGTGCGGACACTGGGGAGCCGTGGCAGACTTATCCTCCATCAGAGATCTCCTGGTCAACTTGTTGTCATTGGCACTGGCAATGCTGTTCATTTGCTGCAGAAACTCCTCGTATTTCTGGTAACTAATGGCATCGCCAGCATCCGCCTCTTGGGCACATTCTGGCGGAGCCGAGGCCGGACGTTCCGGACCGACGAAAATCTCACGGATGATTTCCCGGTGCTTCTGCAGCTTGGTTTCTGTGCGGGTTTTGCTCTGCAGCACTTTGGTGTCGAAGATGCTAAAGTGCCGCTTGCTGAGATCATCCAGCGACTGGTTATCCGTGGGTTCCTGCTGGGGCTGCTCATACAGTGAAGTGGAGGCCGAAGTTTGCGAGGTTTCACTGTGGATCTGGAGAATGGTGGAGGCGGGAGCCGAGACGGAGATCTTCCTCTGAGTACCAGCCGTACTGCCATTGGTCACTCTCAAGTGGAGCACATCAATTATGGATTTCGGTGTGGAATCCTGCTTACTAGCCGCCTTGGTCTTGGGTCTATTCCTCTTAAAACAGGCCAGTTCCTGGCCGAGATCACGACGTTCCAAGTCCGGCAGCGAGGCTGCCACTTTGTTCAGCTTATTAATCGAGATCAGGCGGTGGGGAATTTTTAAAGCCAACTTATAGCGATACTCTTCCAGGTACAATTGCTGCTGAGGCGAAGTCTTCGCTGGCTTTCCGGGACTGTTGCCCACCTTGGTGCCCTTCAGCTTGGCGTTCCTACCATTCAGTGGTCCCAAATCCGAGTTCAAACCACGCTTATTTCTCAAACGCGTGACCATCATCTCCTTTTTGCTGTCCACCACTTTGCGGACATACTTCCTCTTAATCTTGGTAGTGGAGTTCCTAATGATCTTGTCATTGCGAAGAACCTTACTGTTGGCCAACTGGAGCTCCAGTTCCTTGCGATGTTTGGAGCGGGTCATGGTGTTCAGATTGTGGGCAATGCGTTTTTTGAGGGTGGTGCCTGGTCGTCTGCCCACTCGCTTCTCCTTCTTCTTGTCCTGTTCTCCTTCGTCGTCCTCCTCGGGTTCTTCATCCTCTTCCTCCTCCTCCTGATCGTCCTCGTCTTCATCCTCATCTTCCTCGTGACTTTCCGAGGAGCTGCTCTCCTGACTTTCCTGCTTAGGATTCTCCTCACTTTTGGATTTGTTTTGGCTGGAAGCATCGAATTGTTTCTTGCTGGTTTTGGTCAGAGAGGTGTTATTGTTGGCCTTGTTATTGGGAGTCTTCGCCTCCTTTTTCACTTCCTTTTTTGTGGAGGTGGCTTTCGTTTTACTTTCCTCGCTGGAGGTTTGACTGCGGCTAAGCCTCTGGTTCACTTTCTCCTGCTCCTCGTCGCTGCTCTGCTGGATGCTGGCTGCTTCCGGAGATCTTTGCCTTGCCCTTCCCTTTCGCAGAAGGGGTTTCTTCTGCCGCGCGGAGTTACGCTTGTGAAGCTCCGTGGTGTCGCTCTCCGAAGAACTACTTTCACCCTCCTTGGGCGCCAAGCGGGCGGCAATCCTTTGCTCCTGCTGCAGACGCTTCTTCTCCCTCTCCACTTTGCTCAGCTTCTTTTGGCCACTGCCATTGCCCAAAGACGAAGAGATTCCGTTGGTGGTTGTGGTTAATTGCGTGGTGGCCGATTCGGCATCTCCTCCAGCGGGAGCTACTGCTGCCAGAGGTTGCCTCTTGAGAATGCGGGCCACTGGCAGGTCATCTTCACTGAGCTCCAGTTTGATGCCGGTGCTGACTGGTAACGCAGGTGGCACCACCACCTTGCTGAGTAATTGCTCGACGAGATTATTGCATGTACTGCCCCAGTCCATCAGGTTACCCAAACTGAGTTCCTCCTCTAGACCCAAATCTGCCGCCTTTGGTGGCGCGGGCTCTAGCTTAATTTGTATGTGATTAGTAACCTGGTTAGGTGGCGTCCTGGGTGGTGAGATTGTACTGGAAGCATTGGTGGTGGAGGTGACCAGCACAGGTGGCGTAAATGTGAAACCCTTGAGCTCGGCCTTGGTGCGAATCCGGGGTTCCACCTTGGGAACTGTACTGGCGGAAGTGGAGGACTCTGGCAGGCCCGCGGGTTGCATTTCCCTTTCCCGCTTGGCGGCCAGCGCCTGTTCATTGACAGCAATCACAGGCACTGGAGCTACTACAACCACGGATGTGGGAGCAGCAATAAGGGGTGCTCCCGGGACTAGAGATCCTGAAGATTCCGCATCCAATCTTGCCTGCTTGGCTGCGGCTTGGTTATACTCCTGCAGGTGCCGTTTCCTACCCAGGTAGTTGGGATTGCTGCTGTTGTGGGGACTCGGCGAAGGGGTGGGCATCAGTTCCACCGGAGGCTTGTTCACCTGGACAATGCTCGTTTCTGGCGGTAGCTGTTGCTGTCGCTTGGCAAACGGATTAGTTTCCACCACACTAGGACGCATCTGCTGAAGGGTTTTGATTACCAGGGCCGGTGCAGCCGCTACCGGAGGAACTGAAACCGTGGGTGGAAGGGGTGCTGCTGCCGGTAAAGCCGGAGCCTGTCGTATCACAGCTGTTGGCGCCGGACTCGTGGGTGCTCCGCTTCTGGTTGCCGCCGAGAAGTTGGGTGTGATGTCGAACCTGGGCAGGCCCAAACCTCCACCCAAACCCGCCTGTGGTAGCTTGTAATCCGTGCTGGGTCTCTGGTACTTGTACTCCGTGGAATCCGCAGTCTGCTTGACCGTACGCATGGATAAATCCAATGGTGAATGGATCGGTGGCGGTGGCGGATGAGGAGCAGACGAAACCGCTGGAGGAGCGGGTGCAGCAGCCTGTTGAATGACTCTACTTGGTGCGGGATGATTCCTCGCTGGCGGCTCCATATTGAGAGTCTTCTTGATGATCTGCAGATTGAGTTCCTGCTCGCTAGCTGTATTTCTTTTCAACATATCGTTGATCAAAGCACGATAGTTGGGTTTAGTTACGGTTGGTGGTTTTTTGGCGGGATTGGGATGACTCTGGCTTTGGCTTTGCGCCTGGGATTGACTTCCTGGTTGGTAGCATATATCCGGTCCGTGAGGATATACCTGCAGGGTGGAGTAGTTGGCATTGCTAGAGGATGAGGCGGGTTGCTGACTGTTGACGGGCGCAGGAGCAGGTTGGCTACTGTGCTGAGGGATACCGGCACCCACTGCCGTCCCGGGAACCATAATCGTTCCCGGTGCTCCCGCAGGCGGCGGTGCTGGTGCTGGCGTGGGCGAAGCCACTGCTCCCGCCGCTGGCGAGGGAGTTCCCTGATGGTAGTAACTTGAGTAGGGCGCAGAGCTAGTCGTTCCCACTCCGCCGGCATGTTGCTGCTGTATCAGCTTTCCATACTTGGTTGGATACCCATGTGGTGCCGGCACAGTGGCCATAGCCGGCGAGGAATCCCTTTCCCTGCTCTCCACGTTGTAGGGATTGTGATAAAGCGAGGATCTCGTGGGTTGCGGCAAACTGCCGGTAAGAGCGTGCTCTGGTTCCATCTTCACATAACTAGAGGTGGCAGTTTGTGGAGTAGGCGGAGCCGTTTTGGAGTTCTTCACCGGCTGCTGATTGTAGTAACCAGTCCGGCCATAGGCTGCTCCACCGGTAGCTCCCACACCAGCTGCTGCACCACCTCTGGGATATTCCAAACTGGGTCCGGGAGTTTCCCTCACGTACTTCTCGATCGCATTGTGTACGGTGGTTTGGAACTTTTCCGTACTAAACGTCGGCATCGGGATGTACAGGCTCTGGTGGTGCGATGTGGATGTGGGCGCGCCCGTCGAATTGGGCGTGGCCCCTGCACTCCTCTGCTCCGGCGGAGTTTCGTAGTGCGGCGGACACTTCCTGCCGTAGTTGGGACTCGGTTGCTGGTGCTCGTTACTAGGATTACTAGGATTAACCACATGTTCGAGTTCATAGTGGCGGACGGATGATGAGTTGGCTGACGAGCTGGAGGTGGGTGGCGGTGGCTGTGGCTGCGAGGAGCTGGCTGGTGGTGCGTAGGTGACCACCTTGGAGGCGGCAGGTACTGTGGAGTACTTGATGTCCTCGCTGTAGTATCGCTGACTGTTTGGCAGGGGTCCCGGCATGGGTCTCGATCCCGATATGGGGCCTCCTGGCTTCCCATAGGCATACCTGGACGGCTGCTGGTGATGCATCTGCTCATCCGGTGGCGGCCAGTAGGCAGTGCTACCTGTTTGATACAGGCCGGGATTCCCATGCTGCCGCAAACCGGGCGCCGAAGCCGGAGCCGGAACAGCTTGGCTTTTGTAGCTCCAACTGGGATGCGGATCGGGCATCTTCTTCAGGGCCAAATTTTGGTTTGAGGTGTAGTATTGCATATGGGGATCGCTGCCACTGGGACCAGATGGGCCTGATCCCTGTGCCGGCGGATGCGGAGGTGGTGGCAAGCCAGGCTGACTGCTTCTGCCCATGTACATCCCCGTCCGGGATCGCTGATCCTCGGCCAAGGCTGTGGTGTGATGCTGCGGATGGTGATTGCCATAGCTGGCGGAGGAGGAACTGCCCACCGCTGTGGAGCTCGTGGGGTGGTGATGCAGCTGCTGGTAGTGATGTGGATGCTGCTGTTGGTGGATCTGCTGCGGCGGTGGTGGTTGTTGCTGCTGCTGCTGCTGTGGAGGCGGTGGGTGATGCTGGTGGATCGGTTGCTGTGGGTGGTGCGGTGGTTGGTGATGCGCTGGCTGGTGATGTGGATGCGTTGGGTGGTGCTGCATCGACGGATGCGGCTGATGATGTGTCTGATATTCGTGATGTCGGTTGGGTTCCATGATGGTGGCCTGAAATAAAGTACAAACCACTAATTAATAATTGCGAAATGTGTTCATCACTTAATCTAGAGCATAATATAATTCAATCGCTTATAAGTGTGTAAGCAAAGTATTACTCTCATAATAATAACAATCCATTTGGAAATTTAAAGTATATAGTTCAAATGCAATGCATCAGAAACAACATGGAATAAATAAATATAGAAGGCACTATTCTTTGTTAATTTGCTTAAAATTAAATTAACTTTGGTCACTTGATTATGGCAATGAAATAAAATAGAGCAGAATCAGCTACTCCAAGCCAAAAATGTAGTAACCATCACACGAGCCTTGTAAAAATATGAAATTAATTGAATAACATCAATACAAAGCGAATTGAAAAATTTAAAATCTTGATATAATAAACCGAATATAACTATTAATATATCATTATAGTACACCCATTCTTTTTTCTATTCTTCAAGATAAATTCTTTCCTTAAGCTTTCAATCTCAAAGTCTCCCATTTATTGTTTGTTGAATGAATCAAGCATTTAGCTTAGCCCATTACGAGAACAATAAAAGAACATTCAAAGAAGTACGTATATTTTTCAGGAAATATTCCAAAGTCAAAGTTTAATCTTCTTGGGTTTTTGTTTGTCATTTTCACAGTATTTATTGTGGCTATAAAAGTTCAAGTCGACAAGATACTCATTCTAATTTCAACAAATTCCACATGATGATGAAATTGCTAAAAACAAATAAACTTAAAAGATCTGTTTGCCTTTTACAAAATAATTCGTGGGAGAAAGAGGGATATTACGAGGGGAAGGGAGAGTGGTGGCGAGAGGGAAGTGCAAACAGTTCAACGACTTTCTAAAGAACGTGCACGAAAATAAACTGACTTTCCAATGAACCGAGCACAGCACAAAATGCCCCAAAATGATTCATTTATGGCGAAACTAAGAGAAATTGGACACAAATTTGGATTTGGATTAACTCAGAAGTGTTCGACCTGAAAAAATGCTTTGTGTCTTGGCGTATAGATGTGTCAAAAACTAAAATGTATTTAGTACAAAGACAACTAAGTATATGAAATCCGAATTCTATTTTATTCTCAATAACAAAAATTACATAATTAGTTACAAGTTTAGTTTTTACTTTGCCTAATATTTCTCTTACCATGTTCATAATTTAAATCAATTTAATAAGGTACAACTCATAGATATGTTGTGTAATCTTTAGGTTCAACCCAATCAATTGTGATTTAAAGTTGTCTGCTCATAATTAAAAATTAAAATTGCTGCAAGCTATAAAAAAGTTACAGATAAGACGCCTTGAGTTCTCTTGCAGTTCGTCGGCTCGTGTTCAGAGCGGAATTTCGAATTTCAACCATATGCTATAGCGATAAGGCCGCCCGTGGATCTATCTACCCCTCCAAGTTCATTCGCGTTTTTCAATATTCGCGAAAACCGTTCCCAGAGCAACAGTGAAAATTAAAAGACTAATCAATCCAAAGTCCTTAATTCTTATGAGCACCTTCAACGCGTTATCAATTATGGGGGATTACCAACGGACTGACCGACCCCAAAACTAACACTATACTCACGTGTTGCCTGATTAACAAGTACATAAACAAATAGAGAGATAATGGCTAGAACAACCATTTATACGAAATTATGACAGAGATAAAAACATTAGCGTGAATAAGCGAAAACCCATAGCTCTGGGCGAAAGGCCCCCACAATCACATCTATTATAAACAACAACAAATACTGAAATAAAAATAGAAGAAAACAAATAGTTAGCAGAGACAAAACAAGAAATCTTTTTCGATTTGCGCACAAAAAGCTGACGGAGCCCGTCAAAAGTTATTTAACGAAATTGGTTTGTGTTGTTGTGTTGTGGGCGTGTTCGACATTGTTAATTGTCATTTTCTATACATACATATGTAGTGAATACCTAAAATGTATGTACATCTGTACCTTTTCAAGTTGGCCAGACCTGTTAATTTGTTTAAGGCAGCATAAACTACAGCTATAAATAATCGAATGGCATGTTTTAAACGATTTTAAAATGGTGCAAGTAAATTGATTGTTTTTTTTTCTAATTAACAGCTTTAATTGGTTTCCTAGCACATAAGCAAATATGAAAAATCAATATCAACTGAGGGTTAAATACATTTTTAAAAACCATTTAAAATAAAACCAATAAGATTGACATTCAATCATTCATAAGCGTCAAGCAATTGTCTGTTCTAATTTTGATGTATGGTTGATGCGATAAGCAAGTACGAAAAACGATATTAAGTGCAAGTTTGAAATATTCTTATTTAACATAAATTCTTTGTTTGGGAACTAAATATTTTGAAAGCTATTTAGATTATTTTTAAACTCAATCATTTATTAATGTTAAGCAATTATGTTCGGAATCAGCTGTACGATGATTGGAACATAAAACATGGTTTGCATCATTACCCCCAACCATCCCAACGAACTCAAGGCCCAAATAACCAAACGCTTCGAGGCCAAGCAAAACTTGGAGGCCAATAAGAAAAAAGGTAGGATTTGATCAGTCTATCCATATGTACATTGTACATACATATTAAAAGAAAGTTAATGAAATACCTTTTGAATCTCATTTACTATCAGAGTGACATGTCAAAAAAAAGAATTCCGAGCATTTATACCAAACTTTTAAACTTCTAAAGCTCTATGTATTAAAAATATTATACAAATTTGTACATGTTACAAAATATTAGCAATCAAGATTTCAGCATCAACTCAAAAATTGCGTGTTTCGACTTTTAAAAATCGACATAAAAGAATTGTTTCTCATAAAAAAAGTAAAATTATTAGAAACTAGTTTGGGTAGAAAATGATTTTAAATTTAAATGATTAACTATAAAAAATAAAAGTGATTAACAGCTTACCCAGACAAATAATATATTTAATTAGTTCCGCTACAAGACCTTTACGCAATTAATTTTTGAAGGTTAACCCATTTGATTAAAAGTTCCTTTCGATTTCCCCGAGTGAATGAACTTGGTGGCTCATTAAAAAGCCACAATCTATCCTAATCAACTATCAAGCTTTCCCCTTCGTGTTTAGGCAAACATTTCACTTCATTCGCGTTTTCCCTTATCTTTTCTCCCTCTGTTGTTTATTTTCTTTTAGCCTTTGTTTTGAGTACATATTTGCAATTCAAAATTTACATTTTTACAGGCGGGTTGTGTTTGGAAATAAAAAGATACAAATACCAAAAAAACAGAAGAGGCAGTGAAAAATTCCCTCGGCTTGGCCTTGGCTTAAAACAAACAAACTTGGGTTTGGAGTGTTGGAAAGAGACAGTGCCGAAAAACAAAAACAAGTCAACACCATAGCAAACATTGCGGCTTGTTTTGTTTTTAGCTCTTTTTTAGCATTTTAATTTGGCATTTGTTGAGCCTGTTGCCGTTGGAATTCGGTTTTGGTATTGGTTTTGCTGCAGCTGTGTGCATGTAGATGGTTTAATGCCTCTGTTTTTTATTATTGTTGCTGTTTCTGGTGTTGCCTACGCCGCGCGCTTTGTTTTATAATTTCACATTTCGCAAAAGTTCGTTGTGCTCTTACGTCGGCTTCTCTTTTTCACATTTCTCGTTCGCATTTAGCGTTTTTCATTTCGTTTGAGTGGGGCACACATGTATCTGTATCTGTATCTGTATCTGTGCTTTTGTCCAACTGTGTGCACTGCCGTTCGGTGTATTTATATCATTTGCAATAACAAAATAAAAATGCGTCACAATTTATTTGCACTTTTTCCGCCGCTCGTTCGTATCAGACCCTCACGAACGCCCCATACGTATAGAAAGCATTATAGCCTTGACCTCTACAATCTACAAACTGTGGCCACGGGCTAACGTTCTCCCGAATTCGTTTTTTTACTTTATTATGCATCTGTATGTATTTAAATCATTTGGTTGTGCCCGCCACCTCGACTGAAACTTTGTACTGTGGCGTAAATTTCGGGTGGAAAACATACAATTCCGTACAAAATGTCGTGAAAATTGCCTTCGATTTTGGATAAAAGTCTCGCTTTTTAGTTAATATACTTATATTACTTATGTACTTGACATACTTGTTTTTATAATTATTGGTACTTGTGGAGTAAGTATTTATTTTTCGTTTTTTTTCAGCTCGCGATAACGTTTTCGCAGAATTTAATCTACTTTTATGCATTGTACATGCACACAAAACAAAATGGATTCATGTCTTCCGTAAATTTTTTGGGCTAAACATATGTTTAAATAATACTTTTCAACACCAAAACTACATAATTTTAACTACTAAAATTCAATTTGTAGTTTCTTTAGAAAGAATTTAGAATATTTTAATTTACATTCACTGCACTTCTTGAAGTTGAAATGGATTGTTTTGCTGTAGATTATAAAAACTTCTTAGTTCGATTGATATAAGTTGATAAATAAGAATTTTCCACAGAATTAAAACGTATTAGCTAGAAAAATGAAATGATAAAGTAATCAAAAACGTGCCGATATGCTCTACAAGTAGCTAATAAAACATAGACACTTTCTGACCTCGAGTAAAGTTTACCGTTTATTTTTGAGTTGCAAAAGTTTATATTATATTGTTTTCTTGTATGATGTATGTACATAAAAATTGCAAGAAACATGTTCATTTTATTATTTTAAGTGAGTAACTATTTTTTGCTAGAACAAACAAAAGTTAGATAAGCTAAGAATTTTGCATGAGCTAATCGGCACAAAAAAATAAAAGCAAAACAAGGCCGTTTACGTTTATACCTTTAGTATAACCTACTTAAAATTTAATTTATTCCTGAACTGTATTTCTAATTAACTTTCACATATTCTTATCTATTTTTTGTTTATAATTTTAAACCCACAGCAATTATAAAATGGAAATTTGCGGAGCAACTTAAAATTTATTTTTCCAAAGCCCGACTTTACAAATAGTTCCCAGATCCACATATTTACATTGATTTCAAAAGAATTTATGGGAACCCCAGGTTCTTCGCAGATGAAATCAGAATTTATTACCTTTTAAGAACACATTGCTGTGCAAACATATTTCCAGGTAATTCAATTGGAATTTCTCCTGACTAAATAAACACTGTACTATAAAAACTGAGATGTATTATTAACTTTAATAACTAATATATGTGTGATGTGCATACTCAATTAAACATGTTATTTTTATGAAACCGGCTTTAGCCAGAAAATGCTTCTTTAATAAAATGAATTAAGCAAATATATATACAGGCATATAAGAATATTAAAAATATTCACATATATACAAAGCAACAAGTATTAAATGAAATATTAGAGAATTCTCGGTCTTAATCTTAAGTCCTGTCTATTAAATATAAATAAAAACTAAAATAAAACCGATCATTTCGATTGATTTATGAATAAAACAGCACACACTCGATGCAATAAACATACAAAATCGAATTGTTTTCGCCACATGGAATGTGTTCACTGTGACATTCAAAACTTCTTTAACACAGAGGGCTCACCGTGAATACCGAACAGCAGTTTTGTTTGAAATGTATTTGCATATAAAGATGAAAAGTTGAGGCGTTGAGATACTTTTGTGTGAGCTGAAGGAGAATGAAAACGAGTGCCAAAAATCGAGCAGATGATCGTCCAAATAATTATGATAATGATGGCAGAGAACCCATGATCATTGAGATCTTTTCTCCTCGCCATTGTTGTTGTTATTATTGTTGTTGTTGTACGCCTTTGGGGGCCAACAACGCACACATAAATTAGTGAGTGAATCGCTGTTGTATCTGTATCGGTTTGTGTACTCTTTTTTTGTATCTGTATCTCGAAGTACGCTTGTATCTGTATCTATAGAATTTATGTCGCCGCCGCAAAAAATGTTGTAATACACATAAAACGCGGGGCGAGACAAGGACGGAGCGACCCCGTCGACGTGGCACTATCTCCCTCGCACACTCGCTGTTTGCATTAAGATGATGACAAAATCAAATAAACAGAAGCTAAGGAAACAACAGCAAGAACAGCAATAACAACAACAAAACAGCAAGTAAGCGGGACAATTTAAGATAACAACAATGTCAACGACTGCCGCCCTCTCCCTCCCACTTCCCCCTCCCTTTCTAATGTGCACACGTTTTTTTTGCGCGCTCTCTCTTTCTAACTGAACAACAACAACAGACAGAAGAAGAAGGAGAAGAACAACAACAACCAGCAGTTGTCGTGCTTCCCTTGTTGTTTTTGTTAATTTCATTTCAATTTATTAGCATTTTATTTGCAATTGTTGTTGCGTTTTCATTGCCGCAAGTTTCGTTTTGTTGTAGTATGTCCAATGTACATGCATACATATGTATGTATGGTTTTTCATCGTTGCTGTAATTGTTTTATTGTTGCTGGCACTTTTTCATTGCTTTTTGAAGTCAATTTGTCATACAATGATTTAATTGCTTAAAATTATGAGTTTGTGCAATACCTTCAAGAGGAAGAGGAAAAGCGAAAAAGATAACAGAAAAGATATGGGAGTGGAAGAGTTAAAATTGGTAAGCGAAGTTTAGGAAAAGAAAGAAAATTAAACCTATAGAAACCAATATACTAATAATGAAAAGTAAAATATTTTCTATAGTTTTCCATAAGGATTTAAACGATTATACTGTATCAATTCCCTTAATGGTTTTTAAATCTGTAAGATTTTACACTATTTAAAAAAAAAAATAAGTTGAGGTCTAAAAATATTTTTAATAATATATTTAAACATAGAAGTAATGCTTCTTAGGCGTTTACATATACTAAGTGACTCAAAATAATGTTATAAATACACATAGATATGTATAAAAGTCATTCTCTGCTTACTTTTAGATGATTATCTAAGAATTAATACGTATAAACATTTATGACTAACAAATCACATTCAAATACAACTTAAAACATTTTTGAGTCATCAATATTAAAGTTAGCTGTTATAATTAGCATTTTTATTTAAATCACAAAGCATATTGCATAGAGTATTTAATAACAGAGTAGAATGTGCAATCTCCTATGACCAACCTACATATGATACAATTTGTACAATATTTTCGATCGTGTGACTCAGATAACGTCTCAAGTATTTTAAAAACAAAATATAGATCTTCACTGAACTTTACATGTCGGAAAATCCCTGTGAGAGACATAAGAAGTACCTATAATTTACCATAAAATTTTCGACAATTATTCAAATGAAACGTAATAAATTAACCCAAATTTCACACCTTGTACCGTTCCAATTTTCTCATTCCCATTCGATTCAATTTATAAGGTAACAAACGGCATTATATGAAATTAGATCACGCTAAACGAGTGACACAAATTCCATTTGCATTGCACCGCTCACTCGCATGTGTTCTGATTATTGTCATTAGTGTTACTTCAGTTCCGTTCTGCTTTCTACTTAACAAACTAATCAGGAAAATTATGAAATTGCATGGGAAAAGCCACAATCAGCGAAGAAAAATAAAATAATAACGGACACAACGAGATGTCTTTTGTTGAGTGGCAAAACGGCTGGGGAAATCATTTGACAATTTATAAATTTAATAGAAAAGCATATTATTGTTAAAATACTTGAGCGCATTAAGCGCCTAATACTATTTCATAAGGAACATTTGTAGAAAATCAAGTTTTAGTTACTTAAACTAATCGGTGTTTAGAAAGTGGTATAGTGAAATTTATTATTCTCATCTTAAAACAAAGCCTAAAAACATGGTGTATAATATGTCAAGTGTTTTCTGAAAGTTTTTGAGCGTGGAAAACAAGTTTTTGAAGAGGAACTTAAATATATAAATATAATCTTTAGAATGTTTGAAGAAAAATATTTTTGATGATTTCCACTTAATGAAAGTTGAACTAAGGTTTAAGGCAGATGGATTTTAATAATTTAAATAACATTTTTTATTCATGTTGTATTATAATTTTTCCATGCTAATCGAAAAAGTAATAATCGGAAATTTATTCACTTTATAAAGCATTCATAAACAATCAGTATTTAAGCGAGTTTTAATTAAATGTATTAAATAAACCCTGTTGATTCCACTTTAAATACTTCATTGAAAAGGTTCATTTACCTTAATTTGTTGTTTGCTTTCATATCTCATTCATTCAACTTTGTAAACGGAGTTTTGCAACTTCAAAATTCATTTCACACTCCAACAGGTGTCAAATTGCACAGAACACAATGTAATCCCAGCAAAATGAGAACAACAAGTTTGGCAGGCAATTCGAGACTCTAACAGAAAGTGGCCAACTTGGAGAGCCCAAAAACTGAATAAAAATATTTTCCCGTTGAGTCACACAATTGTTTGTGAAATGATATTGCATACAGTGAAAACGTAAATTTTCCTGGCTGAAATCTGAATATGACAGCGAAATGGGGGAAGTTTAAGTGATTTTAGTATTTATTTTGCAATTTTGTCTAGTCAGCAAATGAGTTGGTGAATTGTTAGATATGTGTGTGTATCTATGCGCTCACTAAAAATAAACCAAGTAAACAAAAGCTGGCAAAAAGGGCAGACAAAGTAAATTTATAGTTGCTTTTTAAAAAAAGTACACAAAAAAGCGAAGGGAAACTGTGTGGAAAACCATTTCGGAGGCGGAGGTGCAGCCATGTGATAGGTGAAATGAAGCAGCAAATAGAAGGGGTTTCAACTTGAATTTATGAGCACTTCTACGGCCCCCACAAAGTTTTCAGACCAAAGTTCAAAATGATGGGAGTTTAAAGGCGAAAAAGTTCTTATCTCAGTAAATTTTGGTAAGCCGGCGAAGCTAGCAATAAAACATTCAGAGTCTCGGTGAAATTTTATTGACAATGGCTGCGTGACTGAAGCAGATTTATATTCAAAACACGTTCTAAACTGTCTTGGCTTTCTTATACACAAAAAATTCATTCACTTTGGTTCTATTTATAGCAAATACATATAAGTATTCCAAATTTATTGATAAGTAATTGCAGTATAATCCCGGAAAGTCGATTTGGCTGAAATTTGATACCTTTATAAGTTCTTAATTTCATGCAACAATGAAATTACTTGATAGGCTATCAGAGA
The DNA here is from genome assembly GCF_014743375.2 of Drosophila subpulchrella. Classification (NCBI taxonomy): domain Eukaryota; kingdom Metazoa; phylum Arthropoda; class Insecta; order Diptera; family Drosophilidae; genus Drosophila; species Drosophila subpulchrella. Next base: position 6,370,488 of record NC_050612.1, on the reverse strand, counting down.
GATAAGGTTGAAAGTGCCAAGATAGTTGACTTTTATTCATTCTTATATGTGTATTTAAAGTATTTAAATGAGCAGATAGAACTGTTTATTTGTACATATAAGAAAAGGAAAGTTTAAAATGGGGTTTATTATGGCTATTAATATTAAACAAACATGTAGAGATGTGCAATTGTAAATTGTCTTGTTAAAAACTTAATAACAGACTCGTTTGATTAGGAACTACTGCAAGAGAATGTTGTTTGCTCAGTAACGAAGGTGTCAACATTTTTCCCGTGAGTGCCATCCGCTCATAGCCATTCCCATCCGATTTAGCCAGCTTCCACACGAGATACAAAATCCAACAGATATTTCTTCAAGTTAACGTTATTCATCAGAGCCAACTTACACACACACACCATAATCTTGGCTTGTTCTGTTTTCGGTTTTCTCTGTTTGTTTCGAAACAAACCGGTTAAACGCTTTTTGCTTTTAGCAAAAAGCAACAACGAGGGAAAAAGAACAGCACATAAAACAGAAACCGTTTAAGCGTACAATAGGCGTAGATAGGTAAAGTATAGGGGGATGGAGGGGCGGTTCGGATTGACTACAACTAATTATCAACCTTAACGAATCGCGCACAGCTGTACAGAGCAAACAGTTCAATCGCTCCATTCTCGATTTTTTACTTCCATTTGAAACCATTTATCAACAAATCGAATGATGGTCGGCCAAACATTGTAAGCGTTTTTATTGTTTTTGGTGCGTTATCAGTTTCTGTAAACGGTTCCGACCTATTTCGTGTTACAGATTAGCCAAAAAACGAGGAAACACAATATCACAACATCGTAACATCGATAAAATGGACTATGTACTATATCTACCCACAAACAAAAATCGACGTTAAAGGTTCTGAACTTGATATATTGATTTTCCTAGTAGCAGGTCAGTTGTTTACTTTTTAAATAGGCTTACTTAATCACTTGATAATGCTACAGGTTTGTCATTTTTAATATAAGTTAAATAATTCTATCGCAGTGTGCTGAATGAGGTAAGTTTCTTACACATATACATTAATATATATTTTATACGACTTAGCGCTTTAGTAGTTTATGTTGCTCCATTGATTGTTTAGTTTTTATAATTAAGTTTAATATTTTTGTAGCTACAGTTCGCATAGTTGCACATCTGGTTACATTTTAAAATTTTTAAGGCAGCTTTACTTGGAGTAAATCCATGTTCATGTTTACTAAACACTGTTTGGCTACTTCTCTACCCTATGTTCTGTTTGCTTTGGTTAATTAATGAATCCAATGGACTATTTTCAAGAGAGAAATAAATAAAACACATATATTTGCCCTAGTATCGGTTTACAAGCTGATAACAACTTGAACAGAGAAACGTGACTTGGAGCGGTCAGCGAATCCGCAGAACTGGGGCTATTCCAACTATTTGATCGAGCTATGCAAACATAGTCATTGGGAATGCACGATGCATCTGGGTTGCTTAAAATATAATTCCGTAGAATGTTAAGGTCATTAAACATCCCACGATAAAACGTATGTCGTGTATCCATGACAACCAGTTAGTCATGTAAATAGTTCAAGAAACAATTAACTGAAAATGTGTAATTATTTCGAATTTATGTAAACAAATTCGGACAGCTAATGACCAATTTGCCATCTTATTAAAAAGTACAAAATCCCAGTTTATTTAATAATTAAAAATGCTTTCTTCTATAACTTGGAGAAATATTTATGTAATAACTTGAAACCTTTCAAACCCGACTTCTTTATATGTATAAATATTTAATTGGCAATAAAGTTTATAGCTAACCCTCTGTATTTCAAAATACAATATGTTCTATAACTCAAATTCTGCAAAACCATCATTTTGGCCAACAAATTGTTGGATGAACTGCAGAACATCGACTTAACATTATACGGTAAAACAGCACAACTTTAGTATTTATTTAATTAATTAACTATTCGTAAACCAAAACCTTATACTTTTTTTATTTATCATTAAAATATTTTTGATTGACTATCTGTGACTATCTGAACAGTTTGAGTTTTATTAATAACTATTGATTTTGTATTCTTAAGAACACATAAAAATGAGTGACTGAATTTTTTGAGTTATATCTTCAAGTGAATGAAAAGGAAAAAATCGTCTAGCAATCTCAGATAATCGTTTTCATTGAGCACTGGCTTTTACCGTTAATTAGATGGCGATTAGACGTAAAACGCCGAAATTCTTTGACGAGCGTGAGAAGCTTTTAAGAAGAGCTTTGTGCAGGGAGAATGGAAAAAGAAAGATGAGAAGACCCAGCAGCTGTTATCAAGAAAGTAACTGTAAATAAGCCACCTGTAGACATTTCGCATGCTTCCAAAAATGTGAAACAGCATGCTATCCCTCTCCGTCCCTCAATTTAACGCCTTTGTTTTTTGGTTATGCCAGCACTTACAGCCAATAAGAAATAAGACATAGCAACAGCTTAATTAAAGCACGCACTTTTAGGAAAACGCATCCGAAAATGCGTTTGGCTTTTACTCACCTTGAGATGTTCCAGTAATTCGCTTTAGTTTCTCCTTTCTGTTGTGGCCCTTAATCCCGTTTACTGTTATATGTTTATTGTAAACCGACTGTTGTAATTCCTTGCAGCATTGCTTTTCACTTTACTTCACACACACACACACATGCAGAGATAGAAATGGGGAGACGATACACGTACAAAATTTCTCGTGCAGCAACTTTTTCTCTCTTTGCTTTCTTTCTTTTGCTTTATCTTTTTTTATTTTGTGTAAACCAGTATTTTGTGCCTTCTTTCACTTGTATGCTTTTGTTGTTGTTGCTGTTGTTGTTTTATTCAAGAAATTGTTGAATAACGGTTTCTGTTAGCCGCTACGCTTTTGTGTTTGTTGTTGTTGTCTTGAATTTCACTTTGCTTTCGCGTTTCACGCATTGCTGCTGCTTCTTCTTCTTCGTCGTCGTCGCTGTCGTGTTGCTCCTTATTTTTTGTTGTATTTTACATTTTTTTTTAGCCGTGGGAAACCTGTCCAGCAGCCTTAAAGCCGCTGTTTTTGTTGCTTTTCGTTTTTCGGCTAAACATTTTCATTGCTAAACAACCACTTGAGACTTTTATTTCATAACTCATTTACTTTTTTGCTGGGTATTTATAAAGATAAAAGCAAGCAAACAGAAACAGCGCAGCAAAAATTCCAAATAAATAAAATTATTGTTGTTGCTCAACGTTCATTGCCACACACACACACAAAGGCGTACAAACACAAGCAGACATCGAGTCAGACACTCACACAGCCGCATGTACATATATAATTTTTTTGGGGCAGCGTTTTTTGTTGTTTCAAGGCAACTTCATTTCTTGACTCTTTTTTTTCCTCCCCCGCAGGGAAACAAAGAAAATTTCACTTGTCTCGCACACACACACACACGGCCAATCACACACAGACACTGGCCTTTCCCAAAGGAAATATAATTTAAAACATTTATTGACACAATTACAAGGTTTTTGCTTCTTTCGCCCGCCGTTGTTGTTGCTGCTGCCGCTTGCTTGCTTTTTTCTTGCTAGTGTTGTTGGCCTACTTTGTGTGTTGTTGTTGTATTTTTTCTCTCTTCTTTTTTTGTTGCTCCAACTTCTCTCCTTGCTTGAAAAAATTTCACACGCGCCGTTTCTTTTTTGTCTCTTTTCTTTACGTAAATTAGATTGCCATTTGAAGTTATCTTTCGGGGGATTGCACTTGGTATTTAGCTATATTATACATATATGTGTTGCACTACATTATATTTATAAACATGTGTATATGTTTATATATATTTTTAAAACGAAAATCAGACGGAGACGAAATGAACATGACAAAAAATAACCTGGGTTTAATTGGTCTAACATTTTGCGCTTAACAGCACGGGCAGTGCTGTAAGGCAACAGCTGTTTCTGCAGGCATTGGTATTTTTCATACTTGTTGGTATATTTATTATACTTCCAGTATATTTTATACTCGTTTACCTAACTTGGTATAAAATTAATATAAAACTGTTTGAAAAAATTTGTAATATAAATCAGAATTAATATACACAAATTTATATAAACGTCAAGTAACAACCGACACTTTTGTCATTTGTATGTGTATTGTACAAAATATTATGAAAAATCAAGATTTTACATTTCTTATTAATGTTTATATTGTCTTAAAATGTATGTTATTAAAATTATACTGAAAATGGTACAAATATCACTTAAAACATTCCTCAAGTAATTGTCTTAAAAGTTTATTTATTTATATAATGCTAACAAGTAATTATAAATTAAATGCTAAAGCCTAGTACTCAGATCGGCTAAGAGTTTCACTAGTCGAAAAATCTTATTCTTTGTAGTGTGACCGAAGTTTTCAAAGTTCACCCGCAATGCATGTAGCATGGTCTTACTGACAAGCAGCTGGGTTTGTTGCCATACGGAAAACAAACCAATTGGAGAAACTTAAAAAGGAGGAGTCTGCTGGTACACAAAGAAGTTAAATTAAAAATAGATGGAATGTTCAACGAATGTTTTTATTTATGTAAATTAGTTGTTTAAAGCATCCTTTTCGTCCCACGGATGCTTCGACATCTTTCCCGCTCCACCGCAGTCCAGCTCCGAGTCCCAATAGGCATATTGGACCTTGAGGAAATGGGAGCCGGATTGGGAACAGGGTTGATCCGCTGATGCTGCAGGAAGTCGCCCAGCGGGCGCCCTATTTTGCTCCTCCCTGTAGAAGGCAGCGCGTCCTCCAGCTCCGCTTAAACTGCCAAGTAGCTGGTGGTTATGGTGTGCGGAGTCCTAATGGAGAGGTCTTCGGAGATCATGTTACTGGTGGTTTTGCTGAAAAGATACTTCTATTAGTAAAACGCAACCAAATTATTTTGGCTAGATCTTACTTTCTTTGCCAGGACACGCCCGGCAGGATGTCCATGTAGAGAGCGAAGTCCCACTCGGCATGTTCCTTCCCACTGGGATTCTCTAGTGGATCTCCTCCAGCACTTCAACTATTCTGCGGACTTGCCCCTGTTGTGGTATTGCTTCCTGTCGGTCAAATCCCACAATAATGGGCAACAGCTTGGATTAGGCGTCCTTTTTCATCTGCACTGACCTCCTTTAACCGTTTTTGGGGTTTTTGTTCCATTTAAAATTTTTTAATTCCCCACCGCTTCTGCACGAACACCGCCAAAGATTAAATTTCTTATTCTTTGGGCCGCGGCTAACGGCGTTCATCGAAAATTCACTCCCGAAATCTGGTATTTTTTCTGGTATTTCCTTAGCTCATCTGAGTACCACGCTGAAAAACAGACCCGACGAAAACCTTTAGCCGCCTGTTTGCCTCTCGCTCACTCCTATGGTTAGCTCGCGGTTTTCGTCGATGTGAGTACTAGGCTTAAGAATGGGCATGAGCTATAGCAGGCTATAGGCCTTCGCTCTTCTGGTTTAGTATAATTTCATTTTGTTTTCTTTGGTCTATTAATCTAGCTTATTTTCTACATGGTTAGATATTTTCAATGTTTTATTTTTATGCTTTTTTTAAAATAAATTTATTAATTTTTTATTTTGTTCTTTTAATAAACTTTTGATTTTATTTTTATTTAAATTAAATTATATTTTATTGATAATTTTTGATTTGATCAGGAAGTTTGAGATGATGTTGAAGTTGTCGATTCTGGGGTTAGCCATAGATAGGATGGGATCAAGGTTGTGGAAAAATTGAGAGCGTTGTGAGGAGAGGGTGGGGCCAGAACATATTATTTGTTGGACATTTATGCGTGCGTTAACGCACAATTAATTGTTACACAATGGGCACAAATTGTTTTTAGCCGTGTCCAGGTAGTGGGCATTGGTTAAGTTTGTGTGTCCTAGTCTGAGTCTGTTTATTATTATTTGTTGCCTCCTCCTCAAGGGAGAGTTTGATAATTTAGCAATTTGTTGATACCAGTAAGATGTTGAACTAAGAATGTTAGTTTGTTTATCTTGTAGTTCTTTTTTTAAGAAGTGGGTAATGTCGTTGGAGTTGTTGTGTCTTAAAAGTTATGTTTTTAAAAATATATTACCAACGAAAATTTTTCCAAGTGCCGCTTAAAACATTTCTCAAGTAATTGTCTTAAAAATTATGTTTTTCAAAATGGAATTACCCCTAAAAACTCCTATAGTATATAAAATAATAAAAAAGAAGTAAAAAAAACGTTGGTATATTTTCTGTACAGTGTGCTTGGTATATTTTACCAAACAAGCCGCGGTACTACTAATTGTAATAGTAACTGCAGTGGCGGGAAGATTTCTTGTTTTCTTTTTTGTTTTAAGTTTTTTCCGCGTTTGAAAACAAAAATAGCAAGGTAAATGGATGATTTAGGAGCAGGAAAGTTAAATACAGTCGTAATCCATTGCAGATGGCGCCCGACGCCGAGAAACCACAGCCAGAGACGAGGATCTGCGCACTTGGCAGCCATCGGCTGAGGTCCCCGTTTCGAACCATCAGCAATGAGACGCTGCGTAACTTCGCCAGGCTCCTGAATAATGACATCAACAGCGAATCCCTTATTTGCAAGAACTGCTACAGCACCCTCTTTAAACTCTATATGCGGAAGGTCAGCAATGCCAAAAAACATAAGCTCCAGAAGATGGCGGAAACTGTTTCGGATGTAAGCAGTCAGCAGGCTGATTCCTCATCAGATCCCAGCTCCATAATGCCGGAGCCGCTGGGGAAGGCTATGTTGCCCTCCAATCTAAGTTCTGTCATGGAGACCTCTGCCCGTACAAGTGCTGTTTGGCCTGGTGGAATCCATCATATCTCCAGCCAGTCATCCGACGACATGCCCACTACCAGTGCTGCGGCGGCCAAGAAGAGACAACGCTCGGAAAAGAACGATGATATGGCGCCACCTCCGCAAAGGCCACGTTCTGACCTGGCCACCCACGACGCATCCGAGGACGACTACGCGCCCAATTCGAATCTTAGCCTGAACGCCGTCAATGGCACGAGGCTTCCCCACATCCAGCCAATCCCACGAAGACGACCCACTCGGCACCTCAACAAGGAGGCAATGGACATTTACTTGCAGGGCACGACGGGCGGATAAGTCATTTCTTAGTTTATAGGTTTATGTAATGCATGTATGTAAGATTGAATCGACCTTATTGAAATTATAGAATAATTGTTCTTTGTCCTTTTTGTGAAGACTTTAATAAATATGTATAAATAAATAACATAAAACATGGTTACATTTCAATGACTGTTTGTATTCGAAAGAATTTTTGGCAATAGTTTTCAGATGTTCAGTGCTAGGAAATGTTTCGAAAAACAACTGCCAAGTTCAAAAAAGAATGGTAATTGAACTTGGCTGATGTATCGATACCTTTTAGCTCGAAAAGGAGCAGTGTTGCCAAATCAGCTTTTTTTTACTTGACTAGAACAGCGGGAAGCGGGAACTCTGGCTCTTTTTAATTTTAAATCACCTTTTTTAATATCGATATTATGTCACAGACATAATCCTAATCGTCTTCGAGTGTGTCATCTTTATTTTATGTCCAAAAAAATCCAACATTGTTACAACATTACATTGTTGTTAGGAAGAGTTTCCTGTTGAAGAATAAATACAGCGTCAATATACATCTATTAAAATGGGAGAGCACGATACAATAAAGTTTTGAGCGAGAGTAAAACTTTTTAATGACTCTGGGGGCATCGAACGATTTTCTGAATTATCTTCGTATTCAGATGTTGTCCTTGCCATGCCACGCTGAAGTAGAACGTGCGGTTAGCCAAGTAAACATTGTAAAATCAAAAATGAGAAATAGAATAGATGTTACCATTCTTAACTCAATATTGTGTATATGATTAGTCTGATTACAGGTTGCGAAGGAACCAAATATGTTGCGTAGACTACAAGACCCCTTAGAATTTATGAAGCTTATAGGCACAATAGAGGCCTATGACAAGGATAAAAAGAATGATACGGTTGATGTTGAAGATGACATATTAAATATATTATAATATATAATCCTTAATACTAAAAAAAACATTATTTTGTACTCATTTTAATAGAAAGCTAAAGGAAAAAACTGAAGCGCTTTTTTTCAGTTTTTTTTTTCGAAAAATACATATATTTGTATTTTCTATAATAGCAAAATTTGTTTGGGCTTTTTTTTAAGCTTTATTTGGCAAAAAAAAACTTTTTTACCAACCTTGCCCCGCCGAAAACAGCTTTTTTTCTCAGCAAATGTTGGCAACATTGAAAAGGAGTGCAGATTTGTACCACCCTGTATGATAAAAAATACCATTTTAACTTGTTAAAATATACCAAATTATAAAATCGACCAACGCCACATTTTCCCCCACTCTCGGCTGTGTCTCTCTTTCGGAGAGCAGAGCGCAGAATTTTGCATCTCCCTATTTACTGACACTTACGCTGAGGCTATCTCCCTTTTTTACTTGACACTTACGGTGGCTTACGTTTGCTGACACTTACGTTTTGTTTGTGTTAAGTTCACCGCGGATCCAGCTCGCTCTAATCTGGAGCCTTTAGTTCCAAAATACAAAATTCACTAACGCCACATTTTTCCCCCAGCGCATCAACAACAAGTTGGGGCTGGCTATAAAAACAAATGGAACTGCGCTGCAGCTGCTTTATTTGACAGAATTCTCGGCGCAGGTCACAGCAAATCAAAATCAACGTTTGTTCAGTTCGAGCATTTCAAAATTCTGGTTATCCTATCGAGCAAAGATATCAAAAATTCCAGGCACAATGGCTGAACGCGATGCGGCATCCAATCAGTTAATCGACTACAAAAACTCGCAAACGGTGAGTGTGTTGGTGTGCGAGAGCGGGCGGGCGTGTGTGCGTGCCGGCAGGAAAATAAAAAAAGAAGGAAAGAGAAGGGAGAAACATTGTTCAAAGTAAAATAAACAAAAAACAAGGCAAATTAAGCAACGATTGCTATGGGCCTGTACTTTTCAGTACAATTAAAATTGCGAAATGCAACAAAGGCCCGTAAATTTGAAAGCTGTTTCGCCACAGTTCAAAGTTCAAGGCGGTCGCTTTTTCTCGCCTACTCTCTCTTCTATTTATTTACACAAATCTTATCGGACCCAACTGATAAACCTTATCAGTGTGGCAATACTTCCAATTGGATTTGTATTTTCTGCACCTAATCCAAAGTTTGGTTTAGGCAGTTCTTTATTTCTTGGGTTTTCTTTTTCACAATCCAAAGTTTAGTTTAGTTTCCCTATTTTCTAACCTTGGCTAACCTTTGCCTTTCAGTTTATTTTCATTTTCCGCCTTCGTTTTCACTTAGCACTTCCATTTTCATTTGGCAAATGCACTGTGCATTCGATTTTACTCATTCAAAATTGCTCGTTTGCACTTTCGTGTTAATTATTCGCTTTCGCTTTTGGTTAAAAGCACAGGTTAAATGGGTTATTTCAATTGAAAAATCGTGCCTTCTCAAATTTTTAAACAAATATTGTTCGCTTTGTACTTGGCACACTCTGAAATTTAGTATTTTATTATAAGCAAAAATGTTTGAAACCCATTTGAGAACATTTTAAAACTTGTTACTTAATATTCTGAGTATCTTGTAGAATTATATTTCGGCTTATTTGTTATTGTGGAACTTTCTACATAAAAACAATAGTAAACATTAACAAAAATATTTAAAACCTATTTTTGTACATTTTTAAACGTGTTACTTTATATTCTGCAAATTTTGTAGAATGAAAATGTTTATATGTATATTGTCTTATACAATTTTGTCGAATTATATTGCTTTGGCATATTTGTTATTATGGAACTTTCTTCAGGTGTAACTATTTCAAAAATGTATTAACAAATGATACGAAATCATAAATTTAGGGCAATTATGAAAAAATCAATCACTTATTTGCTTTCGCTTTTGGTTGAACACACAGACTAAATGGGCAATTACAATTGAAAAATCGTGCCTTCTTAAATTTTTAAACAAATATTGTTCATGTTTGTATTTTTCACACTCTGAAACTAAGTATTCTGTTATACTCAAAAATGTATGAAACCTATTTTTGTACATTTTTAAACTTGTTAATTTATATTGTGCAAAAAATCGTGAAAATCAAAAGTAATTATTAACATAAAAGTTCATAATCAATTTTTTTACATTTTTAAAAGTGTTACTTTATATTCTTAAAAATTTTGTGGAATTAAAATGTGTTTATGCTGTCTTATAAATTTATGCCGAGTTATATTGATTTGTCACATTTATTATTATGGAACTTTCTACATTCAGGTGCAATAATTTCAAAAATATATCATGGATTACATGGAATGAAAAATATAGGGCAATCGTGAACAAATCAATAGTAAACACACCCTTTTTTAACGCCCTCCACTTATAGAAATTACTTTTAATTACAGCATTTATTACTCAGCAAATTTCCCAATGGTTTTCCCCTCATAAATCGATAAATGAAAAAAAATATTCAGCATACATAGCTGTTTGTCAACTGATAAGCATAAAAACAGCTAAGTAGTTGGCCCAAATAGATTAGATTTATTAGATGTGTAAACATTTTTGGGCGCGAACTTGGGAAGGTAACAAAAATACCATTCATTCTGTATTTCCGATAGTTTTAGATTTCCAAGAAGTAATATATATGGTACGTTTTTATACTAAGGTAAATTAATAATATTAACCGTGCCATTCATTTAGGAACTATTGAAAGATACGTCATTCAGGGTACAATTTACCTTTCGAAAACTAGTACATATATCTCGCATCCCTGATATTAAGTGCATTTTGTGCATTGAGTCATGAAGCCAATTACTTTATTATCGAATAAAACAAACAATTACCAATATTTGTTATATATATATTATATGAACTTTTCGAGGACCGCGAATAGTTGATTGCGCCGACTTGAGGTTGGAAAATTCGCTGGGAGTCAATGGACTTTGCGGCGACCGGCTCAATGTTGCATAAACTGGTTGCATTGGGCTTCGACGATCAAGTGACAACGAACCCGGCCTAAACCCGTTTTGGGTTCAGTTCGAAAAGGCTAGACCGCCTAGGAAAATGCGATCGCCAGCCATTAGTCAACGCAAATTTTCTTTCTCCGATTTGGTTATGCAACTGAGCTGAAACGCCCGGTCAGTACCGACTTGTATGTGAGAATATGTTTCGAAATGACCCAGAAAAGAGAGCTCCACAGTTGGTTGGTTCGTGTTGTTTTAGTCGATTTTGACCTTCTATGACGAAACTGTGAAAACTGCATTCTGTCAGGCAATTAAATGTTTGCCTTTGTTTCGGTGAATAATCATGGCAACTAGGTTCTTTGTTCTTTGAGAATCTTGCAATCAATTTTAATTATTATCCAAGAAATTCCGATTGCAGGGAAAATATTCCAAGGAACATTGCAACTTAAAGCATTGCGGAAGGTCATACATTTGGCGAGGTATAGGAAAATAATAGGAAATCCATTCCAATTAAATAATAAGTATATTAAATACCTTTTTAAGTTTACTAAATCTTTTCCTGTTTATCCATTTCTGTTTGTATTTATTTTTCATTTGTATATCATATTAATATTAATATTTAACAGTAATTAAACTTTTGCGTACTTAAAATTCGAACTTTCAAAATCCGAAAAAATGTAAATTCTTCAAAATATAGAGAATTATACACTTTTAGTACAGCTTTCCTATTCTCTGTTCCTTACCCCCCTTAAATGACTGTTTTTTGATAAATGATATCTAGAAGACAATGTCATCTGTACCACCCTTTATCAGATGCACTGATCTCATAATGCTACCTCATTAAGGTGCTGTCTGCCTTCTTTGTGTCATTGGCATCTCCGACAAGTTGCAATTAAAAACTTTCCTGTGGACTGTGTATTTTGCATTTATTTTCTAGATCGGGCGAGGTTCTCTTATCAGTGTGCTCTTCGCTTTGAGATATACAACCACAAAGGCAAGGAGGCTTTGATAGGAACCAGATTGACTTGTTGGTTTGCCATTCCCGGTTTGCTTCACTTTTCGTATCTGCCCCCTGAAGTGGCCCCATATTCTTGTCTCAAAGTGCAAACCGTTCTGATTGAAACGAGCAAAAAAGGAACCAACAAGAGCAGAAAGCTTTCGGAATGTATATAGAAGTCGCCTAAAATTAAAAATGTATAAGGGAAGCTCACAATCAGGTGACTTTAATATAAGCATCAAAATGATAATATAGACATTTTATTAATTTTTCAACTCCACGACTGTAGATAATTTAATACTATACTGAGTAAAGCTGCCCCCTTTTACTCATTCGACTTCTAAGAACTAAGATTTGATAAAGTTAAGAGCCAACTAATTCCAAAAACAATTAAAGACTTCGTTACTATTACCCCAAATCGTAATCGCACCTGAGTAATATCTAAACGACTTTGTGGTGAAATATAAACAGCAGCTTAATTTATATGTTTGACACGTCACCAGAGGCTTCACTTTGATAAACAACCTACATATATAAAAATTCTGTATGCACTGTTCTAGAAATGCTTTCAAATTAGAATTTCGCATGGCGTTGTCAGGTTTCAAATACATTAGCTAAACAGTGCGCATTAACCGGTGACAGTTTTGCAAATTGTTGGCTGAGTTAATTTTATAATGACTTGTTGGCTTGCATGCGAAATAAACGATAAGGTGATTAAGGAGCGGTGTCCGATTACTCCTGGGAAATTAATTGAAAGCCAGGAAGATGAGGATGGAGACACTTTGGGATAATCAGATTATATCGAGTGATAAATGACTGGCAGTTAGTGGGCTAATTGAAATTTCAGCTTGAACAATACAGTTTTATTAGCCTAATGGAATATACCTAATATTTTATTGATCTTGGTGTGGCAATTAAATGAATTTACCTTATTGAGTTATTGTTTTTGAATTTAATGTATTGTAGTATGGAACCATGGCTCCTTTTAAGCACTAAAAACACCTGTGCTCTCCCTTTTATTAACAAATGCAAAAATGCTTCTCAAAGTGCCCCCCCCTGAAGAGATAAGCTCTGCAATCTTTATGTTTATGTTTTTCGCGACTCCAAAGATTATAAATAAAAAACTAAAGTCCGCAGCCGAAAAAGAATTATCGCTAAAGCGCCGATAAGATTAGACGATACTTTGAACTGGTATTATATAAGAAAACGTTACAGAGCTGCACTTTAGAGGCATGGTTACTAATTTGTGACATATGCAAAATTTTGATTTAAGTTAGCAATACAAATAACCTTAATAAACCTATTTTCTTATATTTTTGCAGGTTTCACCGGGAGCTATTACCACTGGTGCTGGAGCACCCATTGGAATCAAGGATGCCACCCAGACGGTGGGTCCCCGCGGTCCCGTCCTGCTGCAGGACGTGAACTTCCTGGATGAGATGTCCCACTTCGACAGGGAGCGCATTCCGGAGCGTGTGGTGCACGCCAAGGGAGCTGGTGCGTTCGGTTACTTTGAGGTGACCCACGATATCACCCAGTATTGTGCCGCCAAGATTTTCGACAAGGTGAAGAAGCGCACTCCCCTGGCTGTGCGGTTCTCCACCGTGGGTGGTGAGAGCGGATCAGCTGATACGGCCCGCGATCCCCGAGGATTTGCCATCAAGTTCTACACCGAGGATGGCGTCTGGGATTTGGTTGGCAACAACACACCGATCTTCTTCATTCGCGACCCGATCCTGTTCCCCAGCTTTATTCACACGCAGAAGCGCAACCCTACAACACACCTTAAGGATCCGGACATGTTCTGGGACTTCCTCACCCTGCGCCCGGAGTCGGCTCACCAAGTCTGCATCTTGTTCAGCGATCGCGGCACCCCCGACGGCTATTGCCACATGAACGGCTATGGCTCCCACACCTTCAAGCTGATCAATGCCAAGGGTGAGCCTATCTACGCCAAGTTCCATTTCAAGACGGACCAGGGCATCAAGAACCTGGACGTGAAGACCGCCGACCAGTTGGCCAGCACCGATCCGGATTACAGCATTCGCGACCTGTACAACAGGATCAAGACCTGCAAGTTCCCCAGCTGGACGATGTACATCCAGGTCATGACCTTCGAGGAGGCCAAGAAGTTCAAGTACAACCCCTTCGACGTGACCAAGGTCTGGTCTCAGAAGGAGTATCCTCTGATTCCCGTGGGCAAGATGGTGCTGGATCGCAATCCCAAGAACTACTTTGCTGAGGTTTGTTAACTGAAGTAGTTATTTAGTTACAGTTAGTACAAAAAGAACAAAATTATTTTACATTTTGTGAATTTATTGAGTGAAAATATTGGAGTTATAATTAGTTAAGGGATTTTTCTGCAGCCTTAAATCAACTCAAGTCATGTTGTAATCCAAATAAGACTGTTCAACAACAACACGCTGAGCTTTCGGGTTATCGTATAATTATTTTGTTTTACCACTTAGATATTTCTTTGAATTCAAGCTGGAACATGTTACCTTTCTTATATTAAAATTTTAATTTATTAGGTGTTTCTTTTTGCTTATGGCAAAACCAATGAGGCATTAAGTAATGTTTATTATTTCATATTTTTCATTTACCTATGTACTAATTTTTGGGTATATCTTTTAACTCGTAGGTGGAGCAGATTGCCTTCAGCCCGGCTCACTTGGTGCCCGGCATTGAGCCCTCTCCCGATAAGATGCTCCAGGGTCGTCTGTTCTCGTACTCGGACACTCATCGTCATCGCCTGGGTGCGAATTACCTGCAGATTCCGGTGAACTGCCCCTACAAGGTGAAGATAGAGAACTTCCAGCGGGATGGACCCATGAATGTTACGGACAACCAGGATGGTGCCCCCAACTATTTCCCGAACTCCTTCAACGGTCCGCAGGAGTGCCCCAGAGCCAGGGCTTTGTCCTCTTGCTGTCCAGTCACTGGAGATGTCTACCGCTACAGCAGCGGCGATACGGAGGACAACTTCGGCCAAGTCACCGATTTCTGGGTGCACACGCTGGACAAATGCGCCAAGAAGCGACTGGTGCAGAACATTGCCGGTCATTTGAGCAACGCCAGCCAGTTTCTGCAGGAGCGAGCCGTCAAGAACTTCACATTGGTGCATGCTGATTTCGGTCGCATGTTGACCGAAGAACTCAACCTGGCCAAGTCCTCGAAGTTCTAAGCAGGAGGCATTCCCTCCCATCCGACTTGGATGTTGACCTTAATTATGATTAATCTACTGGAACTTAACACCACCCACCCCGAAATTGACTAACAAAAGCGAACGCTTTTCGGATCTTTGGTGGCGGGCTAAAATTGATTTAACCACATAATGTGTCTTGTCTTGTTTTGATATTCAAAATTGTCTTAGTTATACACGAAATACAAATATATGCAGTGGATATATAATAAATTCTTTATATTTTGATAACAGATTTGTACTTTTCACTTTGATTGTGTCCTTTTTTGCTTGCAAACGGAACGTTTTATACAGTCCAGTTTTCTGAGCATTTTCTTTTCCCTAAGTTTCGAAATCGTAAACTGATTTTCATTTCAGAATAAATACCTATGGTTACAGACACAACATTTGGTTTTCATTTAAATTACATATTTATAAGTACAAATCTGATGATGTATGATACAATTTCAAAAGTTTTCGGCATGTTGATTAGGGTGTGTCGATTTGGGAGTCTTTAAGTCGTTGCGGGGACCTAATATATGGACAATTCTGGGCAATATTGCCAAAGAAACTAGGTCTCAAAAATCTTGTTTGACTCTCCGCATTTGAAATAGAAAAATACTCATTTTTTGAATAAAAATATTTCAGTAGTCTTTAAATTTTTACATTGCTATGTTGCTTAAAATGTTATGATGCGTTCGGGGAAGCAAAATCTGTGTCGAAATTCTAAGCCACAATGGCTAAAGAACTACATATGTACATATGTATATGCGCAGTCACGTTTTAACCGCTGCACTTCCAAATAAAAATGTTGGTTTTCTTTTTCAGAAAAATATCAAAGATTTATTTTTAAAGTGTGAACAATTGTGTTAATGATATCGATATTTCGATGTACCAAATACTTTAACTTTCGTTATTGTTTTGGGTATGTTATGTATTATGTATTTTACAGAAGTATTTAATTTTATTAGGGAGGAAGCTTGGAATATGCGGATGTCGTATACCCTCTGCACACAGCAGCCGTGGCAATTTTAAACTGATTTTTGTTCACATAGGGAATCGCTGAAGCCGACAGCATCGGCAAAAGCAAGAAAATGGTTTTGTTTAGTGCCGTGGGTCTCGGCAGTATATTGCAATGGAACCATGTTTAGACCTGAAGATCTGTCCTGTTAACACTTCTATATCGTTATTCCATGACATTGTTTGGTTCATTCAATAGAACAAGTTTCTCTTAGACTATACGATTTTCAGTAAGTGCGAGCAAGCCAGACATTTGTCAGCACTAATGAGCATTTAATAATCAAAAACAAGAAAGGAAGTTAGCTTCGGCATGCCGAAGTTTTTATACTTTTGCAGTTATAATTATTAAATTTAAAAATACATAAGATGATATTTCCATTATTATTATATTATTTTCCCACCAATTTTCCGATCGTTCCGATTTTGATAAAATTAAATTCGAAATTCAGAACTAATTAAAATATGTTATTTCCAAGCGTAGGAGGTTATAAAAAACACCAAAGATATAATTTGTTAACTTTTTTCCCGATTATTCCTATGGGACCTATAAGATATAGTTGTCCGATCCGGCTGGTTCCGACTAACATACTACCTGCAAAAGAAAGAAGTCTTTTGGAAAAGCTTCAGTCCGATAGCTTCAAAGCTGAGAGACAAGTTTGCGTAGAAACGGAAGGACAGACGGACAGACGGACATGGCTGGATCGACTAGTCTAGTGATAAGATCAAGAATATATATACTTTATGGGGTCGGAAACGTCTCGTTCACTGCGTTGCAAACTTCTGACTGAAATCATTATACCCTCTGCAAGGGTATACAAATTATATTAAAAACATTCCCTAAAGGTTTGTCTAAGCATATCTTTCTTGACCCCCCTTTGTCGGGGATTCATCGATTTTACGGTAACTCCGGGGCGACTGGAACAAAAACACTGTCCAAATGTTTTTATTAAAGATTTTGATAACTGTTGAAATGAAATTTAAAAAACCATTTTTACAATCTTTGCATTTTCTCGTCATGGTGGAGTATGTTGCCAAGGCTAAAGGTTCTATTCCCGTTCGGTATTTCGGCGAGAGAAAGTGCGCTGAAGGACTCTCGCGGAGAGAGTGAAAGGAGCGAGACAAAAAGAGCACACTTTGAGCGTGTTCCTCTGCATGAGTGTTAGTTAATGTGTCAAAAAGGATGACAGGGATTTTCGGGAGCGTGTACGGCTAATCTTTGACTTGGCAGTCTGATAAGTGCGTTGCGTTCGAGAAGTTGTTCGGGGACAAAAACGACTGACCAGAATGACTGTGCAGATTAACCTGGAAACAGCTGGATTGGCGGATGCTACCTCAAGAGGTCGGGTCCTGGGCTGGAAGCAGCACGATGTCCGAGATGCGATTCCAGCCTTTCCCGATATGTTCAGATCAATAGGAGTCACCAATGGAAACCAAATAGCGATAACGTACCTTTGTTCGGTATTACTTTCCGGCTTCTATCTTGAGATAGATTATTCCCAATGGCCTTTTGAACTGGTCAATCACTTCGACCCGGTAGTTTGCGATGACATTTTATCCAATGACCACCAGCTCCTTGTCATCGGGGCTGTCCTCTCGGCCAGCTTCAACCATCTCAACCAAGGACGTCGATTATTCGATTGAATTCGCGGCTCTTTTTATCCAGCGACGGCAGATTAATGTAGAGATAAACAAGGAAGAACGCTATAGTCGAGTACCTCGACTATCAGATACCCGTTACTCAGCTAAAGGGACCAAGGGAAAATGGAGATATGCAAGCAGCAAAGCGAGATTGATATGCGCCACCTACCGGCGGTAGACAGATTTAAGCGTTGTGGGCGTTAGAGTGGACGTGGCAAAGTTTTTTTTGGATCAATCGATAGGTATTGACAAGACCAATACATCTCAGTTAAATTTTTTTATTTAGCATGAAAATAATGGGCGCCACAGGCTTGGGCGGTTTGTGGGCGTTAGAGTGGGCGTGGCATATTCGCGTGACAAACTTGCGCTGCGCTCAAGCGTACGGAATCTAAATCTGAAATCCCATTTCTCTATCCTTGATATTTTCCGAGATATCCGCGTTCATATTTACGATTTTTTGAAGTTTGTGGGCGGTTTGTGGGCGTTCAAGTGGGCGTGGCAAACTTTTTTTTGGGTCAACCGATAGGTATTGATGAGAAGAATACATTTCAGTTAAAATTTTTATTCTAGCGGTTTATGGGCGTTAGTGTGGGCGTGGCAGTCTATTGAAACAAACTTGCGCTGCGTAAGAAGCTCAGGAATCTGCACGCCTAATCTCAATAGCCTAGCTCTTATAGTTTCCAAGATCTCAGCGTTCATCCGGACGGACAGACAGACGGACAGACGGACATGGCTAGATCGACTCGGCTAGTGATCCTGATCAAGAATATATACACTTTATGGGGTCGGAAACGCTTCCTTCTGCCTGTTACATACTTTCCGACGAATCTAGTATACCCTTTTACTCTACGAGTAAAGGGTATAAAAACGGCCGCAAAAACGGAGCCGGTTACGAAAATTATGATCTGAATCATAGTGATATTTCAGAAAAAATTCGACATTAGACAAAAAAAGGCGCGAAGACGAATGAGCTGATGCCTAAGTTTTAACAAGATGCTAAACGCCATTGCATACTATGTCGAATTCAGTTGTAAGATACAGCAAGAGCCTACTATGGCAATAAATATATAAAGATATAAGATAATATAAAGATCACACCAAATTCGGCGACTCTTCAATGGATATCTCGTCGGATGATGGAAAAAAACAATTATATTACCACAACGTAACCAAATGCTTTTAGGCAAAAACCTACTTTTACCTAAATATATAATGGAATAATATAACTTAAGACTACTACAACTACACTACTTAGATCAAAAAATGTATTTAAAGCCGCGTAATATAGAAAAAAAATCACAGTAACAGCGCACTCTTCACTCAGAGCGAAATTTCAGTTTGTCGAGCTGAGGCCAACATTCCCTAAATTTGTATTCGACTTTCGTACTGTAAACACAACTTTTCGCAAAAATAATAAATACATTTTTTGTTTTAACACAATACATAGGAATTTTTCCAACTAATCCTTTTTGACAAAATATATAAAACTATATGCAATTAGTTTCAGAAATGTCTGTTATTCTACGTTTTCTTTCTTTAAAATGTGTTTCTTTGATGTTACTTATATGTTTATACTATAACTATAATTAACATAATGGACACTTCGCAGAATAAGGAAAGAAAGTCAATGGATTCTGAACCATATTTTTTTTGCAGTCTTAAACAATTCGGAATCCCAATTTTCTTTTATATTTTCCTTCTTTTTTTTTAGCATTGATTCCATCATGTTTTAGCCATTCAGTCATTCTGGTGATACATATCTACCCTATTCTCTAAATCGCTCTATTTTAAAAATTCAAAAAGTTGAATTTTCCAAATTTTGGTAATACTCTAGAAGCGGGGCATGTGCTACAAAAATCGCGAAAAAATTACCCTCGGTGGACCGCAATTTCTTACGATTTTACGTGCAGAAGATTATCGGCGGAAATGAATGGTTCTCTTGTAATTGCATTTTAAAGTTGCGTGTCTTGCTATAAAAACCAATAACCATTTTCTAGGATTTTAAGGGCTGTGCATAAAAAACAAGTAGGTTTTTGATACTTAAATCAAAAATTCCACTTTTGGTTCTTGTTTATTATAGATACTTGCAAAGGGTGCTTTTTAATGTATAAACCCTTTCTTGCCATGGGCGAAGAAGAAGTGTTTGCTTTTCTGCAGCAGTGTAACGAAAACAACTCTATCGAAGTGGTCTCGCAGAGAAAAGGTAGATAGAGGTGGGCTCCAGTGAAAATGATAATAATGTGGGATTGGTTTTTCTGATTTAAATGAAAAGTCCCACTAATTGTAATTTTATTATAATATGTTTATGGTTTTATTTAAAAGGAATAGTGATAAGTAGTTCTGAATATAGTTTTAGGTATTTAATAGGGATTTTAACAGCGTTTTGGATTATTACTCGCGTCGTTCTTTAACTTCGTATATATTTCACGCCTTTCTTCTTCGTCTCTCTCGTTCTAAGTGCTCGCCCAAGACTTTCTTTTTCACCTCGCCAATAATTAGTAGTGCTGTTCATTTGTGGTCGGTTTGGCTGACAAGAATGCCAGACCTATTTGCACACTAACGATAAGTAACGATCAAATAATGATTTAAGGTAATAATTGTTTATTTTAAGGAATTTGTAAAGAGAAATAATTAAATTCCCCGTCGGCGATAAAGAGCGCAGCGTTCAAGCCAAGGCGTAGGTGCAATATATCGCAGCGGAAGGGACTTCTGTCCATCCCACTCGTGCATGAGTGTAACGAGGAGAACTCGTTGGTCCGAGTGGTCTCGCCGAGAAAAGTGAGAAAGAGGGCTCCGGTAAAAATGGCAGAGGAAGAACCGGCCAGAAAAACTAGGAGGCCGGGCCCGCTTCTACACAAATTCCACCGATCCAGAAGTGTAACGAAAACAAACTTCGATAGAAGTGGTCTCGCCGAGAAAAGGTAGATAGAGGAGGGCTCCAGTGAAAATTACAGATGAAGAACCGGCCAAAAGAACTAGAAGGAAGGTCGGACCCCATTCTCCACCAAGTCTCACGGAGGACTCCACACCGTTCCAGGAGTGTAACGAAGACAACTCGATCGAAGTGGTCTCGCCGAGAAAAGGGAGTAAGAATATAAGAATAAAAACATGGAAGAACCTGTGAGAAAACCTAGAAGGAAGGCAGCCCCAACATCTCATCCAATCATTTATCTTTTTTTTAAATACTTACAATTTACTATCTCGAGTTTCAGGAATCCACCGACACGGACAACTAAAAGGAATAGGCATTGAATAGCACTGAAATTGGTTTGCAATGTGGAGTATGCTTTTATTAGATAAACCACAATAAAAAAACAATATACCACCACCGGAAGTCCACCAGAACCTTTAGCACATGTGGCGCAGCTTTCTGCACCAAAAATATTGAAGCATACCACCTAAAAACACAGCGTCATGTTCACTATGTAAGGGGTAAGTAATGAAAAATGAAACTTTTCATTTTTTAAGTCCCTGGAAGATCAACAGGACGAAAATAAAACAAGAAATATAATGGACAATAACAACGAATTTTTTTTCATTAAAAAAAAAAAATGTTAAATTAAGGTTTTTTTAGTCTTCGTATATGTGTTGAAAATTTGACCTTTCCTTAATTTCTTAAAAATCTTATTTGCTTTGCATCTTTCTGTTGGATTCTATTGTTTACTTTATTCCTTAGCCAAAGACTTCCTCCCGAATTCTAGAACTTCAATTTTATGAACTTTCAAGTCCGGACATACATATATACATTTAAACAAGGTTATTAAACTTCTTTTGTTATCTCATTTTTCAAAACTTTTCTGCTCTACGTGTACTTTTATTTTGGAGTCTGGCACTAAAAGAACCTAATTATTAGTTGTCTCAGCATGACCAGGTTGCTTATCAAAAACTTCTCGAAACGCAAAGTACAAAAAAGACCTCAACTCGTAAATATGCTCAATATAAACTCTGAAATACTGAATCGATTTGCGTGTTCGGTCCCATTTTCCGCTAATGCGACTTATACCCGTCTCTTTCCTACACGTGTATTTCTTATGGAGTAAAAAGTCGCTAAAGCGAAAACCCCCTCTGTGTGATAGGCCTTAAAACTATCGTGATATTCTGAAAAATATCGATGGCGGTTACCGGGACCCAACCATCGATATTATCAACAGTACCATCTTCTGAATAAATACTGAATCGGTTTTCTGCTTCAGCGAGTTCTAGCAACTTTTCCCCGTCTCTTTTTAGCAGGTGTATCTCTTTCGGAAGAAAATATCGCTGAAGCGGATTTTGGTCGCTGAGGCGGAACCCCGCCATCTGAATAGGCTATTTCTTTGAAACCCAAGTGATATAAATGAATTGCAAAACTATCGTTAAATTCTGAAAAAAATCGATGGCGGTTTCCGGGGACCAACCATCGATATTATCAATAGTACCATCGATTTTTTTGCGGCTCTATTTAACAAGGGATTCGTCATCTTTGGGTGAAGTGCCATTAGCCATCGCCGATCGCTTGTAGTCCCCTACTTTCTTTCCTTATTCTGCCAAGTGCTTGTTATGTTAACTATTTATTACCAATACATTAAAGAAACATTTTATAAAATGAGTAAAATGAGACATTTGTGAATCTAATTATTGTAAAGAAATGTATCAACTTCGTTAAAAAGAATTACTTGTGACTTGTATAAAAATGTAACTGAAAACTGCTTACGTATTGTTTTAAAACCAAAATGTACTTATTACTTATGCGTTTACTGTACGAAAGTGTAGTACAAACTGATATTTCGCTTTGAATGAGGGGTATGCTGTTACTGCGATTTTTGTTCTGTTTTGAACGGCTTGAAATACAAATAGTCGTAGTCATCATCGGAGTTGTATTAGTAGTAATCTTTTTAATCCAATACAAATAAAAGCACAAAATATTCATGTTAAGGGACACATGCATACGAGTTTTTCACAGACTTGTTTTCAGGACCAAAGATAGCGCTATACTCGATTGCCTTAACTGTTCCCCAGATTGCACACCATTCCCTATATCTTTTTAATATCCGGCTTAACAAATTGTTGGCATGTAGATGTATATTGATATTGTTGTTTTTGAGATCACAGCTTTCATATGGACGAACAGACAGTCGGGCAGACGGACATGGTTAGATCGATTCGGCTAGTAATCCTGATCGAGATTATATATACTTTATGGAGGTCGGAAATGCTTTCTTCTTCCTGCTTCATATTTTCCGACAAATTTTTTTAACCCTTCAACTCTACGAGTAACGGGTACAATAACAATGACAAAATTAAGAAGGATATTGTGTGGGGCACATCTCATTGAGTTCAATTTTATTGTGTGTGTGTATACATATGATACATTGAGTTGCTTATTAATTAATTATTAATACATTGAAAACAAATCTGTATTTTATGATTTTAAGAAAGCGCGTTCAGTTACATGCTGGTCTTTCATAAGACAAAGAACACACTTTAGACCTGAGCCCAACCTTTCTGACAAAACGAAAAAAACTACCAGGCGTAATCAGACAACTTAACGCCTACGTCGCTAGATGGGACAGAGTTCACATTTGTGAGTACCAGAACTTATATCCTCTGCACACAACCGCCTAAAATCGCTGTTGCATTTTTACATATATCAATTATTTTGTTCTGAATAGTTTGGCTTAAATATGTAACATTTTTTTTCCATTGACAATATATAGTCGTAAAATAGCACGAATACTGCCTTTATTTCCATTATTACCAGTTTCATATTCCCTTTCACCCAAAAGAATAAGATCTGTCGTTTGTTATTGTTATGTTGTTTGGGGGATAGGATCAATTCACATCAAAACACCGCTGCCATCCCGGCTCCGTAGAACGTCTTTTTATCTACGCCGGGATGGTAAACGGCACAAAAAGGCGACGGTCACTTTGAAAAATTAGTGATTATAAAAGCCAACAACGTATTGTGATAAATATAATTTAAAATGTAATATTGTGAAAAATAAACAACTATTTGTTAATAATGGAACATTATATATGTAGGTGGATACCAATTGATTTTTAAAAGTTTATGACTGCTACAAGGGTTTATGTTATTTGAAATGCTGATCCAAAGTTTTATGGGGCACTTTTGTGGTGGATAACGAAAAATCGCGAATTCTTAAGATGGCCAAGGTGCCTTATGTGCATAGAATTCATATAATTCGAAAGTAATGAATTGTTTTTCCATTGGCATTATTATACCCGTTACTCGTAGAGTAAAAGGGTATACTAGATTCGTCGGAAAGTGTGTAACAGGCAGATGGAAGCGTTTCTGACCCCATAAAGTATATATATTCTTGATAAGGCCGATCACTAGCCGAGTCGATCTAGCATGTCCGTATGAACGCTGAGATCTCGGAAATTATAAGAGCTAGGCTATTGGGATTTGGCATGCAGATTTCTGAGCTTCTTGCGCAGCGCAAGTTTGTTTCAGCAGGGTGCCACGCCCACTCGCCCAAAACTGTGGCTCCTACAGTTTTGATGCTAGAATACAAATTTTAACAGAAATGTACTGTTCTTATCAGTACCTATTGATTGACCCAAAAAGTTTGCCACGCCCACTTTAGATTTAGATTCCGTAGCCTTGTACGCAGCGCAAGTTTGTTACGCGAATATGCCACGCCCACTCTAACGCCCACAAGCCGCCCAAATCTAGGGCGCCCACAATTTTCATGCTAGATAACAATAAATAAAATGTATAAGTCTCGTCAATACCTATTGATTGGCCCCAAAAAAAGTTTGCGCGCCCACAAGTAATGAATTGATTTTACATCGGCATTATATTTTTAAAAGTAATTCATTGTTTAGCATTACCTAATGAAACCAGATTTCATAAGCACTTCTTTTTTAATTGTAATGCCAGCCCCACTTCGTCTCCATTAACAGATCGCCTGTGGGCGAAACTTTATGGTGCGACACATTGATAAGGACGCCATTGAGTTGCACGAGAACTGTTTGCCCTTGCCAAAGGAACACTTCAAGTACGAGTAGTTTGGATTGGCTAGCAAGAGAAATTAATTTTAGTTTTAGAAACAAAATTCATAGTGTACTAAAAAAATTGTTTAAATGTGTGAACCTTTTTGGTTCTGGGACTTCTAATCACTGGGACTGGGACTTGAGAGTTAAAAAGGAAAAGTACATTTTTGGACTTGTTAAATTTTTAATTCTTATATTTAGTCGAAAGTATCAACTTGTTACACACAGATTCATTTTAATGCCTATATTCCTTGTAATTTTTTACATTTACGTCAAAATGCTGTAGGCGTGACGAAAATCTTTGACAAACTACAACTTTTGAGCGGGACTTTTTATTTGTTAATCGCCAATGGATAAATCCTTCTCTCTCTATAATTATATAACTTAAATCTGTTTCTAAAACGCATTTTAAAAATATTTCCTAAGGGTTTGCCTGAGCATATCTTTCTTTCATTACTAAAGAACATGACGTAGGACTTGAAAAGGATCGGATTTATTCGGCACGACTCACTATGGGGCGACTAGAACAAAATCCCTGTCCAAATGTTTTTTTAAGATATTGAAAACTGTTGAAATGCAACTTAAAAAACAATTACTTCTTTCTTCTTTGCTTTCTCTTGTCATCGTGGATTTTGTTGTCGAGGCTAAAGGTTCTGTTCCTATCGCCTGTCTACTCTTTTTCGGTATTTCGACCAGAGAAAGTGTGCTGAAGGACAATCGCGGAGAGAGTGAAAGGAGCGAGACAAAAAGAGCACACGTTGAGGGTGTTCCTCTGCATGAGTGTGAGTTAATGTGTCAAAAAGGATGACGGGGATTTTCGGGAGCGTGTACGGCTAATCTTTGACTTGGCAGTCTGATAAGTGCGTTGCGTTCGAGAAGTTGTTCGGGGACAAAAACGACTGACCAGAATGACTGTGCAGATTAACCTGGAAACAGCTGGATTGGCGGATGCTACCTCAAGAGGTCGGGTCCTAGGCTGGAAGCAGCACGATGTCCGAGATGCGATTTCAGCCTTTCCCGATATGTTCAGATCAATAGGAGTCACCAATGGAAACCAAATAGCGATAACGTACCTTTGTTCGGTATTACTTTCCGGCCTCTATCTTGAGATAGATATTCCCAATGGCCTCTTGAACTGGTCAATCACTTCGATCCGGTAGTTTGCGATGACATTTTATCCAATGACCACCAGCTCCTTGTCATCGGGGCTGTCCTCTCGGCCAGCTTCAACCATCTCAACCAAGGACGTCGGTTATTCGATTGAATTCGAAGCTCTTTTTATCCAACGGCGGCAGATTAATGTAAAGATAAAAAACGGCCGTAAAA
The DNA here is from genome assembly GCF_014743375.2 of Drosophila subpulchrella. Taxonomy (NCBI): domain Eukaryota; kingdom Metazoa; phylum Arthropoda; class Insecta; order Diptera; family Drosophilidae; genus Drosophila; species Drosophila subpulchrella. Next base: position 6,344,368 of record NC_050612.1, on the reverse strand, counting down.
ACGGGGCCGGTTACAAAAATTATGATCTGAATCATAGTGATATTTCAGAAAAAATTCGACATTAGACAAAAAAGGGCGCGAAGACGAATGAACTGATGCCTAAGTTTTAACAAGATGCTAAACGCCATTGCATACTATGTCGAATTCAGTTGTAATATACAGCAAGAGCCTACTATGGCAATAAATATATTTAGATCACACCAAATTCGGCGACTCTTCAATGGATATCTCGTCGGATGATGGAAAAAAACAATTATATTACCACAACGTAACCAAATGCTTTTAGGCAAAAACCTACTTTTACCTAAACATATAATGGAATAATATAACTTAAGACTACTACAACTACACTACTTAGAAAAAAAATCACAGTAACAGCGGACTCTTCACTCAGAGCGAAATTTCAGTTTGTCGAGCTGAGGCCAACATTTCCTAAATTTGTATTCGACTTTCGTACTGTAAACACAACTTTTCGCAAAAATAAAAAATACATTTTTTGTTTTAACACAATACATAGGAATTTTTCCAACTAATCCTTTTTGACAAAATATATAAAACTCCACTGTTACTCTACGTTTTCTTCCTTTCTTTAAGATGTGTTTCTTTAATGTTACCGACATATATGTTTATAACTATAGTTAAGAAAAAGAAAAGAAAGTCGGGGGCTAAAAGTCTGAGGACGATGGGAACCTTTATAGAATTGATCGGAGAAGCTAATGGCACTTTACCCAAAGATGACGAATTCCTCGAATTTGGAGGAATACGACTGTAAAATAACTGTTGGTACTGTTGATAATATCGATGGTTGGGTCCCGGTAACCGCCATCGATATTTTTTAGAATAGCACAATAGTTTTATGGCATATCACACAGAGGGTGTTTTCGCTTCAGCGACCAAATCCCGCTTCAGCGACTTCTTCAAAAAAACAAGGAAGAACGCTATTGTCGAGTACCTCGACTATCAGATACCCGTTACTCAGCTAAAGGGACCAAAGGGAAATGGAAAGGGAAATGCAAGCAGCAAAGCGAGATTGAAATGCGCCACCTACCGGCGGTAAACAGATTTAAGCGTTATGGGCGTTAGAGTGGGCGTAGCAATTTTTTTTGGATCAATCGATAGGTATTGGCGAGACCAATAAATTTTTTATATAGCATGAAAATTAGGGGCTCCACAGGTTTGGGCGGTTTGTGGCCATTGGAGTGGGCGTGTCATATTCTCGTAACAAACTTGCGCTGCGTACAAGGCTACGGAATCTAAATCTGTGAATTCAATTCTCTATCTTTGATAGTTTCCGAGATATCCACGTTCAAATTTAAGATTGCTTGAAGTTTGTGGGCGGCTTGTGGGCGTTAAAGTGGGCGTGGGTCAATCGATAGGTACTGACGAGAGCAATACATTTCAGTTAAAATTTGTATTATAGCATAATATCTGTAGGAGCCACAGTTTTGGGCGTTAGAGTGGGCGTGGCACTCTGCTGAAACAAACTTGCGCTGCGTAAGAATCTCAGGAATCTGCACACCAAATCTCAATAGCCAAGCTCTTATAGTTTCCGAGATCTCAGCGTTTATCCGGACGGACGGACAGACGGACATGACTAGATCGATTCGGCTAGTCATTTGTCGACCTCCATAAAGTATATATAATCTTGATCAGGATTACTAGCCGAATCGATCTAACCATGTCCGTCTGTTCGTCCATATGATAGCTGTGATCTCAAAAACAATAAAAGCTTTAAAGTTGGGATTAGTCACGTTGATTTTAGAGATTCTTGAAATAAATGGGATTTTGTTACGATTATCAATATACATCTACATGCCAAGAATTTGTTAAGCCGGATATTAAAAAGATATAGGGAATGGTGTGCAATCTGGGGAACAGTTAAGGCAATCGAGTATAGCGCTATTTTTGGTCCTGAAAACCAGTCTCTGAAAAACTCGTATGCATGTGTCCCTTAACATGAATATTTTGTGCTTTTATTTGTATTGGATTAAAAAGATTACTACTAATACAACTCCGATGATGACTACGACTATTTGTATTTCAAGCCGTTCAAAACAGAACAAAAATCGCAGTAACAGCATACCCCTCATTCAAAGCGAAATATCAGTTTGTACTACACTTTCGTACAGTAAACGCATAAGTAATAAGTACATTTTGGTTTTAAAACAATACGTAAGCAGTTTTCAGTTACATTTTTATACAAGTCACAAGTAATTCTTTTTAACGAAGTTGATACATTTCTTTACAATAATTAGATTCACAAATGTCTCATTTTACTCATTTTATAAAATGTTTCTTTAATGTATTGGTAATAAATAGTTAACATAACAAGCACTTGGCAGAATAAGGAAAGAAAGTAGGGGACTACAAGCGATCGGCGATGGCTAATGGCACTTCACCCAAAGATGACGAATCCCTTGTTAAATAGAGCCGCAAAAAAATCGATGGTACTATTGATAATATCGATGGTTGGTCCCCGGAAACCGCCATCGATTTTTTTCAGAATTTAACGATAGTTTTGCAATTCATTTATATCACTTGGGTTTCAAAGAAATAGCCTATTCAGATGGCGGGGTTCCGCCTCAGCGACCAAAATCCGCTTCAGCGATATTTTCTTCCAAAAGAGATACACCTGCTAAAAAGAGACGGGGAAAAGTTGCTAGAACTCGCTGAAGCAGAAAACCGATTCAGTATTTATTCAGAAGATGGTACTGTTGATAATATCGATGGTTGGGTCCCGGTAACCGCCATCGATATTTTTCAGAATATCACGATAGTTTTAAGGCCTATCACACAGAGGGGGTTTTCGCTTTAGCGACTTTTTACTCCATAAGAAATACACGTGTAGGAAAGAGACGGGTATAAGTCGCATTAGCGGAAAATGGGACCGAACACGCAAATCGATTCAGTATTTCAGAGTTTATATTGAGCATATTTACGAGTTGAGGTCTTTTTTGTACTTTGCGTTTCGAGAAGTTTTTGATAAGCAACCTGGTCATGCTGAGACAACTAATAATTAGGTTCTTTTAGTGCCAGACTCCAAAATAAAAGTACACGTAGAGCAGAAAAGTTTTGAAAAATGAGATAACAAAAGAAGTTTAATAACCTTGTTTAAATGTATATATGTATGTCCGGACTTGAAAGTTCATAAAATTGAAGTTCTAGAATTCGGGAGGAAGTCTTTGGCTAAGGAATAAAGTAAACAATAGAATCCAACAGAAAGATGCAAAGCAAATAAGATTTTTAAGAAATTAAGGAAAGGTCAAATTTTCAACACATATACGAAGACTAAAAAAACCTTAATTTAACATTTTTTTTTTTTAATGAAAAAAAATTCGTTGTTATTGTCCATTATATTTCTTGTTTTATTTTCGTCCTGTTGATCTTCCAGGGACTTAAAAAATGAAAAGTTTCATTTTTCATTACTTACCCCTTACATAGTGAACATGACGCTGTGTTTTTAGGTGGTATGCTTCAATATTTTTGGTGCAGAAAGCTGCGCCACATGGGCTAAAGGTTCTGGTGGACTTCCGGTGGTGGTATATTGTTTTTTTATTGTGGTTTATCTAATAAAAGCATACTCCACATTGCAAACCAATTTCAGTGCTATTCAATGCCTATTCCTTTTAGTTGTCCGTGTCGGTGGATTCCTGAAACTCGAGATAGTAAATTGTAAGTATTTAAAAAAAAGATAAATGATTGGATGAGATGTTGGGGCTGCCTTCCTTCTAGGTTTTCTCACAGGTTCTTCCATGTTTTTATTCTTATATTCTTACTCCCTTTTCTCGGCGAGACCACTTCGATCGAGTTGTCTTCGTTACACTCCTGGAACGGTGTGGAGTCCTCCGTGAGACTTGGTGGAGAATGGGGTCCGACCTTCCTTCTAGTTCTTTTGGCCGGTTCTTCATCTGTAATTTTCACCGGAGCCCTCCTCTATCTACCTTTTCTCGGCGAGACCACTTCTATCGAAGTTTGTTTTCGTTACACTTCTGGATCGGTGGAATTTGTGTAGAAGCGGGCCCGGCCTCCTAGTTTTTCTGGCCGGTTCTTCCTCTGCCATTTTTACCGGAGCCCTCTTTCTCACTTTTCTCGGCGAGACCACTCGGACCAACGAGTTCTCCTCGTTACACTCATGCACGAGTGGGATGGACAGAAGTCCCTTCCGCTGCGATATATTGCACCTACGCCTTGGCTTGAACGCTGCGCTCTTTATCGCCGACGGGGAATTTAATTATTTCTCTTTACAAATTCCTTAAAATAAACAATTATTACCTTAAATCATTATTTGATCGTTACTTATCGTTAGTGTGCAAATAGGTCTGGCATTCTTGTCAGCCAAACCGACCACAGATGAACAGCACTACTAATTATTGGCGAGGTGAAAAAGAAAGTCTTGGGCGAGCACTTAGAACGAGAGAGACGAAGAAGAAAGGCGTGAAATATATACGAAGTTAAAGAACGACGCGAGTAATAATCCAAAACGCTGTTAAAATCCCTATTAAATACCTAAAACTATATTCAGAACTACTTATCACTATTCCTTTTAAATAAAACCATAAACATATTATAATAAAATTACAATTAGTGGGACTTTTCATTTAAATCAGAAAAACCAATCCCACATTATTATCATTTTCACTGGAGCCCACCTCTATCTACCTTTTCTCTGCGAGACCACTTCGATAGAGTTGTTTTCGTTACACTGCTGCAGAAAAGCAAACACTTCTTCTTCGCTCATGGCAAGAAAGGGTTTATACATTAAAAAGCACCCGTTGCAAATATCCATAATAAACAAGAACCAAAAGTGGAATTTTTGATTTAAGTATCAAAAACCTACTTGTTTTTTTGCACAGCCCTTAAAATCCTAGAAAATGGTTATTGGTTTTTATAGCAAGACACGCAACTTTAAAATGCAATTACAAGAGAACCATTCATTTCCGCCGATAATCTTCTGCACGTAAATTCCTAAGAAATTGCGGTCCATCGATGGTAATTTTTTCCCGATTTTTGGCCCCTCTTGTAGATTAATACCAAAATTTGAAAAATTCAACTTTTGAATTTTTAAAAATTAGCGATTTTTGAGAATAAGGAACATATGTATCACCAGAATGACTGAATGGCTAAAACATTGGTGGAATCAATGCTAAAAAAAGGAAGAAGGAAAATATAAAAGAAAATTGGGATTCCGAATTGTTAAAGACTGCAAAAAAAAAACAAGGAAGAACGCTATAGTCGAGTACCTCGACTATCAGATACCCGTTACTCAGCTAAAGGGACCAAAGGGAAATGGAGATATGCAAGCAGCAAAGCGAGGCGTTAGACAGACTTAAGCGTTATGGGCGTTAGAGTGGGCGTGGCAACATTTTTTTGGATCAATCGATAGGTATTGACGAGACCAATACATTTTAGTTAAAATTTTTTATCTAGCATGAAAATTGTGGGCGCCACAGGCTTGGGCGGTTTGTGGACGTTAGAGTGGGCGTGGCATATTGTGGCATACGTGGAATAACAAACTTGCGCTGCGTACAAGGCTACGGAATCTAAATCTGAATACAAAGGGGAGTGTGGAGTAAGGATACTTAAGAGGCAAGAATATTTTGTGGCTTTAGCGACTAAGCGGTCCTTTAAAAATGCGAGACGTTTTTAATAAAGACACGTCGAGATCGCTGAAATCGAAGATCCAGTTGAACGCCTTAGCTCTCCATATCTGCCCGGTTAGCGGTAAAAATCATGAAAGGAAATATATGTGTTCACGAATTTTTAGTTTTCTTTTTTTAAACATACATCAAATAATTTAATCTTTGGATTGTATAAATTGGTCATCGCTGTGAAGATGCCGTGAACTAATGTTGTGTGGGATTGGTGTTTCTTCAGGAAGGAGAAACGCGCCAGGTAGCCTTCATAATGCTCCTTTTTCCTTCCATAATGCGGAATAGTAGCTTTCAGATCCCGCCACAAACGCTCGATTTTTTTTACTATTGGCCTTAGAGAAAGGATCGACAAAATTAAGGGAGTGGTTAACCGTCATGTGATGAAACCCTTTGTCATCCAAGCAATTAAGTGCCCTCCAACAATCGGAGACAATGGTGGTCCCGCTGGCGATGTTCTCCTGGATTAGAGGGATGAGTGTCTCCTTGGAGCGGTCTTCGACTGCAGCCAAGAAAAATTGTCCGGACTTACGGTCGATACCTCCAAACACCCATTGGCCCTCTATGACTCGTCCACAGTTATATTTTCTCCTACCAATCTTAGTTTTATCAACTTCAACGGTTGCTCCATTGCCTCCGATAATGCATTTGTTGCTTTTATTTTACCCCAATCTATATAAATTTCACGTAGGAAGCTTGAGTAGTCCGCAACAGTTTGGCTGTCCTTGGGGGCGACTTTATTTCCTTCTCCTCCTTACCTACATATAGAAGTCGGCGCGTTCTCCATCTTAGCCTTAGCTGCCAAGTAGCTGATGGAGGTGGAGATCGAGCGAAGTCCCAAGTTCCTTCCCACTGGGATTCTCTAGTGGATCTCCTCCAGAACTTCAACTATTCTGCGGATTTGCCCCGATGTGGTATTGCTTCCTGTCGGTCAAGTCCAACAACTATGGGCAACAGCTTGTATTTGGCGTCCTTTTTCATCTGCACCATCATCTTTTTATACCCGTTACTCGAAGAGTAAAAGGGTATACTAGATTCGTCGGAAAGTATGTAACAGGAAGAAGGAAGCGTTTCCGACCCCATAAAGTATATATATTCTTGATCAGGATCACTAGCCGAGTAGATCTGGCTATGTCCGTCTGTCCGTATGAACGCTGAGATCGCGGAAACTATAAGAGCTACAATACTGGGATTAGGCATCCAGATTTCTGAGATTCCTGCGCAGAGCAAGTTTGTTTCAGCAAGGTGCCACGCCCACATACCGCACAAAACTGTGGCTCCTACAGTTTTAATTTGCCACACCCACTCTAAATCTGTCTACCGCCCACATAACCATAACCATATAACCATAGGTGGCGCATTTCAATCTCGCTTTGTTGCTTGCATATCTCCATATCCCATTAGCTGAGTAACGGGTATCTGATAGTCAAGGTACTCGACTATAGCGTTCTTCCATGGCAAATACGCGGCTAAAGCTTTTCGTCGGGTCTGTTTTTCAGCGCGGTACTAAGATGAGCTAAGGAAATACCAGAAAAAATACCAGATTTCGCGAATGAATTTTCGATGAACGCCGTTAGCCGCGGCCCAAAGAATAAGAAATTTGATCTTTGGCGGTGTTCGTGCAGAGGCGGTGGGGAATTTAAAAATAAAAAATGGAAGAAAAACACCCAAAACGACTAAAGGGGGTCAGTGCAGATGAAAAAAGACGCCTAATACAAGCTGTTGTCCATTATTGTGGGACTTGACCGACAGGAAGCAATACCACAACGGGGTAAATCCTTAGAATAGTTAAAGCGTTGGAGGAGATCCACTAGAAAATCCCAGTAGGAAGGAACATGGGTCGTCGCTCGATCTCCGACGAGCTCTCCATTGAGGACTCCTCCTTCACCAGCTACTTGGCAGCTGGTGATGGAGCGGAGATAGAGGATGCGCCGGCTTCTATAGGAAGGAGGAAAAAAGGTCGCCCGCGAAGGGACAGCTGGAGGAGCCATTACCAGCCATTATTGGCCAGCTCGGAGCTGGACTACAGATGGCGCGGGAAAGATAGCGAAGCATCCGTGGGATGAGAAGGAAGCCTTAAGCTTATAATTTACATAAATAAAAACATTCGTAGAACATTTTATTTAATTTTATTTTAATTTCCTTGTGCACCAGCAGACTGTTCTTTTTTAAATTTAAATTTAAATTCCAATTGATTTGTTTTGCGTTTGACAACAAGCCCAGCTGCTTGACAGTAAGACCATGCTACATGCATGGCGGGTGAACTTTGAAAACTTCGGTCACACTACAAAGAATAAGATTTTTCGACCAGTGAAACTCTTAGCCGATCTGAGTACTAGGCTTTATTTTCAAATTCCCCACCGCTTTTGCACGATCACCGCCAAAGATTAAATTTCTTATTCTTTGGGCCGCGGCTAACGGCGTTCATCGAAATTCACTCGCTAAATCTGGTATATTTTCTGGTATTTCCTCAACTCATCTGAGTACCGCGCTGAAAAACAGACCCGACGAAAAGCGTTAGCCGCGTATTTGCCTCTCGCTCACTCCTATGGTCAGCTCGCGGTTTTCGTCGATGTGAGTACTAGGCTATAGAGCTGGCATATGTATGTCTCTTGCTCGCACTTGCTGAAAATCGTATAGGTGACTTTTGTACTTTGCGTTTCGGGAATTTTTGAGAAGAAAATTCATTTGGACCGCAATGGCGCCGTTATAAGGTAATTGTAGTTGGTGTAGGGCCATGGAGCCTTCCAACGAGTCGGAACTCATCAACTCATCATATAGTGAAAAGTAATATTGTAATGCTTTTTTTAAGGAAATGACCAACCTTCAGCGTACGTCCTTCTTGGAAAGACCTGGCACCTGTTGTACCACAACCTACATTATTGGTCTAAACAGGTGTTGCTTAAAAAATGTATTTAGGCAAAGAACAGTATGCGAGAAAGGCGTTATAAACATTTAAAACCAAACGGTTGTTACTTGTGAAAATTCTCGTGGCTACACTATTGGCCCACGATTGTCACTATTCAAATTCACTGCGATTGACTAGAGTGAAATATCATACTTGATTAATTTGCTAATAGCAATAATATAATCATTTGGTGCTAAAAACATTCCTAATTCCTAAATTTTCCTTGACTGTACAAATTTGAGCTTTCAACAGGTTTCCAGTTACTTTAAAACTCGACCAGTGAGTGTAAAACTGTATCAGCAAAAATAACATTAAGTGTCATATCTAGCAGGGCGGTAACTATCGATTAATAAGTTCTAACGCGAAAATTAATCGGCTCGCCTTTTAAATTCGCATGCAATCATATTTGAAATTTAATAAACTGTATACTTATTGTCGTTTGAGCTTTTATTATTTGATATTTTTTATAAACTATATAAAACATAAATCATTTGCAAATTTACACAGTATTATTTAAGCTTAGACTAAGGCTATTTGTGTGCTCATTTCGGTTCGCAATCATGTATGGAGTAAGTTGTTGATATTAAATTTTTACAAATTGCAAAACGTGTGTATATTCTCTCAGTCTAGTTATAAAAGTATTGGCAAGCCAGTGCTCCCAAAAAACATAATTTATCCACATTTTTGAAATCTTTATGTGCTAAATGCAACAATTAAGTAACATTAATTTGTATTTAAATATTTAGCTGAGTTTGGGAAACAGGTGCTTGGGTCCTGATCAATAGTATATTGTGATAAATCTTTTCAACACGTTTTGCTAAACAAGAGTTAATGTTTTTGTATCAAAACTTTTCGCAATTCAGAAATGCAAGTACAGTTACATATTTTTTCACATTTTTCGCAGTCGGCAAAGGCACTTTTCTTTTACAATTCCCTAAAGTTTCATCGCTGTGGTGGTCTGTGTGTTACTTTACACTAAAGACTTATTATCTAGTGCGTCTTGTTTCCGAGCGCCTGCGCGGCAATAACCTGCGCCCATTCGGGGAACGTGTTGAGGTTTGGATAGACGACCAGGCCCCAGGTTTGGCAGAATACAAACAGGGTGACGACAGTGATGATGGTCGGGCCAATTCCAGCGATGGCCATGTCCTTTGTCCTAATGTTGGCATAGCCGGCAACTAGAGCGTTGGGCGGAGTGCTCACCGGCAAGTGGAAAGCCATACTGCATGCCAAGCCCGCGGGCAGGATCAGGTACAGTGGGTGAATCTCAATGGCCAGGGACTGAAAGAGATAGGTAATAAAGTGTTAATTAAACCTAATGTTGGATTCTTGTTTTTGGACTCACCATCTCAGCCAGGACGGGAATAATGATGTTGGCAATGGCCACATTGGAGCTGAATGCGGTTAGGAACACGGCCACCAGGATGACCACCAGCAGGAGCACAGCGTTTGGCAGAACCTTCAAACCAATCAAGGCGGTACCAATCATCTTGGCCATGCCGCTCTGCTTGCTGCCTTCGGCCAATGCAAATCCACCGCCCAACAGGAACACCAGACCCCATGGAACCTTGCTCTGGATGAACTTCCAGGTGATCAGCGAGGGGGTGGGACCAGTGGGCACTGGACCACCGCGTTTTGTGCAGTAACGCAGGAAAGCATAATTGGCCGGTAGGATAAAGCACATGATCACGACAAAAATGGTAGGCATTGAGTTGCGGACGTCCCTGGAAAAGTAGAAGACGAAAGACGCAGTTAAAATATTTTTCATTTTATTTAAAAAATTGTATTACTTACTACTACATAAAATAAAAAAAAGTTTGCAAAAACTAATAACGCCAAAATTATAACACATTAGCATTAGAACCAAGGTAGTTGTTTGGGGGTCGGAATGTATATTATTTTTTTAACCTAATGAAATGCAAATCCTGTACTTTAAGTGAAGCACTAAGTACTTCATAAACTTTAAGTAGATTTTAAGCCATTGGGGCCTTATCACACTTGTTTTGTATTTGACTAATTGGATTTTTTTAAAGACATGGCAACCTACACCATATTTAATATATAAGCTGTTGTCGAGCTGTATACCCTTATATCTGTAGGTTGCCCCATGAATTTTTAAAATAAATCCAGTCAGACAAAACTCCAGCGGGTGTCATTAAGCCGTTAGAGTTGTCATTCACAAATGGTTCATAACTAAATATGAATAAGTGGACGATATTTAACGTTTTGTAAGGAAGCAATAAACAACTATTGTGAAGGTAATAAAAAAAAAAAAGGTTTTAACTAGAGGAAAGGAAATTCTAAAACCTATATAAAATAAAAAAATTCTTAAATGCACTTACGTGGGTGCCAACAAATCGGCCCAACCGTTAAAGATGTTCGGCCTGCGGGTGAAGTACATTATAACCATGAAGATGAACAGGATCATCACTTGGATCTCGTGAATGGACATGGGACCCAGATCCTTGTAGCGCTGATCAATCACTTTTTTGGCCACTGCGGCGCCCTCCCTACCCCGCTGGACTTCCTGAGCCTCCTTGCTCTTGGGACGCCACAGGCCCATAAAGTGCCACTGCAGGAACACGTATGTCAGCCCGGTGTACACCAGCATAGATGGCACCGAGTAGAACATGAATGTGGGGAAGTCCATTTTCTCGGTGGACGTCGGGAATTGCCCTTCGTAGATGCCCTTAAAGGTCAGATTGGTGGCGGTTCCAATAATGGTTCCGCAGCCGCCCAACGAGGAGGCGTAGGCAATGCCCAGATAGTAGCAGAGAGTGATCTTGGTGGGATAAGGCGGCCTAAAAAATAAGTATAAATTTGAGTATTTGTACAGACAATCTTAAAAATACATGATACGAAATGATAATATAAATTATAAAAGATAGTATATTCAAGGAAGAGTCAGTTACTAGGATAAAAGGAAAAGTAGTGACTTAGATTAAGACTATTCTTACACCAATAAAGCTACAATATTTAAAAAACCTCACAAAGGTATTTTTACTCCCTATCCAAAAAAATACTTACTCATCTTCGTTGTTCTTCTTGTTGCCTCCGACGATTTGGTATTGAGGTTCGTGGTTGATCTTGCAGACGCCCTGGGCCTGAAGCTCCTCCAGTACAGCCTGGATAATAGGACACATCATGGCAGTACAGGCTGCATTCGAGATCCACATACTCAAGAACATTGTAACCGTAATAAGGCCAAAGTGTAATCTTAAAGGATGAAGAAAGGCAATTAAGTAAGAGTTAAACCGCCCATATTTAACGAGTATGTATCAAATACCTTCGGGGACTGCAGCCCACGATCTGGATTACCCTCAAGGCGAGACGTTTGTGCAGATTACTGTATTCCACAGCCAGAGCGACCATAATGCCGCCCATGAACATTACCAGTGTATCTTTGAAGTACAAACGGCAAGTCATATCGGAGCCCTAGTTTGTGGTAAAAAAAAATGAAATAGTTAAAAAATATAGGAATTTGTTTCTATAATAGAAACTCACCATTATACCCATTACAGGGAACGCGACAATGGGAATCATGGAGGTCACATATAGTGGCAAGGCTTCTGTCACCCAAAAAACGGACATTACCATAAGCAGGTACATGCAACGAAACGCCTGGAAAATAATATTCAAATTATTATAATCTAAGATATACATCTTTGTGAAGTTTAAACTTACGGGGCCCTCGTTCAGAAGCATAACGGGCAGGCATAGCAGGGGCACCAGAAAGACCACCAATCCTTTCCAATGATTGGAGAAGAAGTTGGAAAACTTCACAGGCGGTTGGGATGGTTCTCCAATTTCACTGTGGATAAAATGAGATTCAAAAATTAGTTAGAAATAATTATTAACTGTAATTTTTCTGAATAATTGCAATACAATCGCAAGTCTTTTGGGATAAATATTACTATTCTGTTATTAATTGTGAACTTTAATTTCTTTTATCTTCTTTTTTTCAATTGAATTGAATAATATTCAATATAAATGATTTAATTAGCCATAAATAGTATATGAATACTGAAATCCAATATAATGCAAAAAGATCAAAGAAAAATGCATACCACTTAGCTAAAATTGGTTAAGACATCTAATTTATATTTATAATCTATGTGTTTCATAAATAAAATAAAATTCACTATTATGCCAGCCATCAGTCATGTTTCACAATACTTACATTTCCATTTTGATGTCTAGCGGCGGTGGTGTGTAGATCTGTAAGCAAATAGAGCAGAAAAAATTGATCAATTAAAAGTTCCCAACAACGAAGAACGAGCCCCCTTATAAGAAGCGAACCACTTGTCGCCATGTAGTTCCCGAAGTAAAGTGAACCCCGAACCGAACCCAACCGCCGATTGTCATCGTTTCACGCTTCATTAAAATGCCATCCATCAATATATATGCTACCCCAACGTATCCAATTGAAAATCATTTGAAACGAGCACACCATCGCACCCAAAACAAAATAAATAAATAAAGAAGCATATGGAAATCAGGCGCGTGATATAATTTCTTTTTGCGAAAAAGAAAAAAAGAGCCTACTGTAAAATGGAAGTGAAATAGAATGGAACGGAACGAATACGCCCAAGTTGTGGCAGAAAAATTGTCAACGTCTGGTGCTCGGATGGTGTGGAATATTTTATATACCTAGTAGATGTTTTATAGGCGCATATTCATGACGACAGTTGGCCTGTATTTTATATGACTAGCGTCATACCTTTAGCTCCTAGTTTTCCTGTCGTTAGGTAATCCATGCAAAAGTTTTACAAACAAAAATAAAACACATGTGAGTGGAGTAGCCCTCACGTTCTGGTTTAGGAGGCACGTCCTACTCATTGGTTCCTGTGGTTTCTCTTATCGGCATAAAACTAACAATCAATCAAGCCATTAAGCCCCAGACAAATATAATAACAGAGCCGCACACCCCATTCCATTCTTTTTCACCCTTTTTGACGAAGCCCACACAATGTTGTTTTGTAGATACATCTAAACGAAAGCACCCACTAATTATAGATCGGTGTGGGTCTCTTCCACAACAGCAATGTCAATGTCAATGATATGAGCATAAAATTTGTAAACTTTCCCGGGGTAAGCCTTCAGGGACAGATAGGTAGCCCCATCCAAGAGACGGATCGGTTAGAGTGGATCTGTGGCGTGTCGCACGCAACCTCTAAAGAGGCCATTGACTGACAACACAAAGTGAAATGTCGTCAAGAATTATACTTTATTGCCTGCAAGATATGGTGCCTCACGTGCCATAGATATATCACATAAGTAATGGCCAGTTGAACCCTTCTTAAAGCAAACAGCTTACGGCATAAAACCCGTGTAAACTTTGAAGTATAACTGTCAACAAATATTGATTTATGGAAGTGATACAAAGTTGGTAATTTACATTTTTGGCATATTTATTTACATTCGTTCGTAAGGAACATTCATAATTTTTTAATTTTATAGTAACCTAACTCAATAGGTTGACTATCAACAATAACTATAAAAAAAGATCTTATCTGGTTTTTCCTGGTTTGCAACATTTTATAATATTTATTTAAAGCATTAACGGCTCAGATATGTGAAATAAATAAAATTAATTAGCTTAATTAACAAGTTGCCGCCTTTTGTGAAGCATTTTACTGGGCTTATCTTCGCTTGTTATTTATTTTTTCGCCGATGTTGTTATTTCGTTTGTTGTTATTTTGTTTATATATTGTCTACACTGCTTTTGTTGTTGATGGACTGTTCGTGTGCTTCAGTCAGACGTAATTGGAGACCTGCTTTTGTTTATAGGCGACGAACGAAGGCATTCAATTTCACACTGCGCGGCACGAGATCGAGAGGTATCGGAATAGACAACCCGCCCCTAACATCTATATGGCCCATCATCAAAGTCTATTAGTGCTGTTTTATTCTCCATTGTTCCGATTGTTAGTTATTAGTTCTTTGGGATTAACTAAGTCCGTTTTGTATCATTCGAAATTTGTAAAGTTTGTATCTGCCTTGAGAAATATACAAAAAAAATTGAGTGACAGTGCTAATAGGAATATTTTCAGTAAGCTAGCAAGTCAAAAGCCAGTCATTAATTGAAATATATTTCCACACGGCAATTAACAGAATTTTTATTTAAATTCTATCACGAGCATTGTCGGGTTCTCAGAACTCTGAATAGAGAAACCTCTCCGACGGCTCCACGCCCCCTTTTATAGGACTCTATAACCTACAGAACCTGTTGGTCTGCCCTGATAGCGGGACCGAGATGAAAAATCGCTAGAGAAAGAGGCAGAAACTGATAAAGTGGAACCAATATTGAAGCACATTCCTATATACATATCTATCTATGAGCCTACACATATAGTGCTTACAATGAGCAAACAATCTGATTGAGAATTGCCCATCTACGTCAGCGGGTGCCCTGAATATCAATCAAAAATTGAGTATATATACACGCGTGTTCTTAGGTATATAAATACTATAAATTATTACATCTTTATACGGCAATCTATATATATGTATGCCCGCCATTTCGGAGTGGAATTTTTCAGCTCGTTCTGAAGTGATTGACGGGAGTGACAATGATATACAGATACGATGAGCAATGAAAAGTTTGAGTAGGCTTCAGAACTATTATGTACAACATTTTTAATAGAGATAAACGCCATCGTAACAGCGGGCAAATAGGACATATGCTAAACAGAATAAATATATTGAGATCACAGGGAATCACAAATCTACCAGCAGAATTACGTATAAAGCACACCACCTCAATTCAGAACAAGTTCTAAATTCTAAATATAGTTTATGCCTGATTGAATCCAGAATGGGTATCATCTGTCGATCTAATTGAAACTCAATAAACCGCAATTATATAAGCACAACTTCTGACAGCTTACAACAATAATAAGGGGAATCAACTAATAATAGTTGGGCACTTCCCACACGGAACCCCAAAAGATCTCGCCTATTTTCACTTGATGGGGAAAAGAATTCTCTTAAGATAATTGAACCGCCTGACAGGCCAGACAATCAAAACTAAAATCGAGTGGCATTGCCATGGGACCACCATCGTCGGACCAAAGAAATATTTGCCGGCGATTGTCATTGTTGTTTCGCGGTAAATAAATTAATGGCCCGTTTACAAACCATTTTCCAAATGCCTTTTGTTTGGCGCTCGGGGCGCACTCGACAGATTCAAAGATAGAAAACTGCACTGTGACAGAGAACAGATATAGTAGATGTTTTTGTCTCTGGGCGCTTTCGATAAGTGGAGTAAAGTGTTTACAAGTTAATTGAAATAATGGGTCATGGAGAGAGGCATATTCCGAGTGGACAAGTGTACCCAGCTGGGGGAGAGACGTTATTTATTAACCCTCAAATGCTCACGTATTTGCGTAAATTAGCGTATCAATAAACAGGCTATATGTAGGAGCCTTATATATCCAATACCCACAAGCACAGTTTTTGCTTGAGTGCACTTCAAAAATGCTTTAATGCGGAAGTTAAGTGGCGAATTTATGTTACGAAATTACCATTTTCGGATGAGTAACAGGTTGCATTTCCAGTTAAAAGCGAACAAGAGGTTAATAAGATCAATCACCCGCAAAAAAATTAATGATGGAATTGTTCTTAAATTATTTCGCCGATATCCCAGTCGAGCAATTATATTAATTAGCAATTATTCAGGCAATTAGGGGTATAATCGATTTAACAAGCCAAATTAAAAAGAAAAATGTTTGTATAAGCAAATGAAAGCAAAATCAGGAAACTACTACAACAACAGAAAACATATTTTGTTTATCTAAAATGTGACTAATTTACCCAGACCACTTTGCAAATTATTCATGCAGTGGCCGCAAATATTCAAATAATTTCCGTCTGCTGCTCCTTCGTTAGTCAAAACATTCGCATTAATTTTTCATTTTTACAGTTTTGCCATACATTTGCCTGAAGATAACAAAAAACCAGTCCAGTAAAAAAAGAAATCCAGTTCACTACTACTCAGTCGCCATAAAGATATAAACAAAGCTATGAAGAAAACAAAGTGAATTGTACTAGAAGATATTGGGGTATTAAATTCGAACTATAGTGCTGTGAAATGGGGCTTCTGGTCTTAACTTACTGATCTTAATAGAAAAATATTTTTCTGAATGCGCATTAGTTCGTTTGGCTTGTTCATTACGCAATTCCAGAATTATTAATAGAAAAACTAAAACCCATGCCAAACCAATGATAAGGCATTTCAGTTTCTAGTTCAAGTGCTTGCTACTCGCCACTGGGGAATACATATATAGTAATAGATGGGTACTTTAGACTCTAATCAGAGGAGTGTCGCTAAGCAAGTCGATTAAGTTGATTCAAAGTACAAATACAAAGCTAAAATTAAACCTTTTTTAGTTGAAATATCTTCAAATGTGGGTTACCAAAGATTGTTAGCACTTGCTAGGGCTGGTTAAATCCAGGTTGATGCAGGACTGTACTCATGCTTTTGCTGAAGACAGCCCGATGTTTACCCATTAAAATTATTCAAGGGAACAGACAAATCACCTTACGACATTCGCATACATTTGGTATGGAAATTGCAGTCTTTTATTCCACTTTTTCTTTTAGTTCATTCACACATGAATGCCACATGGCAACAAGTAATCGTGTTCTCGAATTTCGGATGAGGTTAAACGGCGGGGTTATCGCTAGAGAACTTCAGAAGTGGTCAGAGAAATATGTTGACAAATGCCTTGTTAATTGTATGCACATTTCATGTTATTTTTATCGCATTTTCAGAATCAATTTGTGGTCGGCTTCAAAGCAAGCGGAAACTGTCAAATCATTTTGTAATTATCAATAGGAAAGGGCAGTCGGACGGATCTTGACTCACTAGCACTGTTCTCGAGTTTAATGCACTGTAGCACAACATAATTGAAATTCAGTAAATGAATCTCTGGAAATTCATTCAACTTTTTTACCTTCAAGCCATTTTACTTCCCCAACAAATGTTCAGCATATCAATTGTAAACAACCCTGGTCATTTTCTGATTTTCTATTCTATTAACTAACACGGATTCACAGTAAGTAAACCAAATATGGATTGACAAGTCGACCGAGCTGTTATTAAAATAATTGTTTTAACAATTAGTATGTCAGCGCACGGCTCTAGAACTTTGAACTTGACATTGACATTGTCAACAAAAGTGAAACCAAAACAAAAGGTAGAGAAATTAGCATACTTAACTGTCTATTAGTTTTTGAAGCAGAGACATGGGAAGTATTAGCTAACGGGGAATATCATTCATTCAGTTCTTTAAGAGGTACAAACAAAGAGATACATCTGGCATTCCAAGAAACAGATGTGAAGTGTAAATAACTAACAGAAATGAAGAGAAATCCAAAACGACTTTTAGTAAATATTTGACAAATAACACGTCACAATTATTAAAGGTTTCACAGCCGAGATAAGGCGTCAAACAATTAAAATCAATGAGTTATTAATTTATCACGTTATGCTAATAAAATAACTAGACTCCTTAATTGTTAATAACAAAATCAAACTAATTTTTCCCTTTTGTTCAATGACCACATATAACACCTCTTTACTGATATCGTTTTATCTTCATATAAGAACCCCATCCACCCTCCACTTCTACGGTACATTGTAGTATTAGTTGGCTATTTGATTACGCTGCTTATTAGGTGTGAATTAATATAGATGGATAGAAAAATCACAGTGTGGTGTGAACTTCGCCTTAGTTGACGTTTATATCCCATTTATAGAATGATTAGATAATAACAATAAATATTTGTAGCTGGAAAACAAAAGGAGTGCTTAAGAAATTTTATTAAGCTTACAAAGGTTTCAGTAAATGTGTTATTGGCTTTACATGTGTTTTGCTTAGTATTTTATACTCAAAAATAATAACAAATAATACGCCTATTTATAACGACTGTGTTGGGAAGTGCTGCATGTAAAAAATGCAATGATTTGTTCATGTTCACCTTATGACTGAATTCTATAAACGTGCCTAACTGGTTTCTAACTTTACGACTTATTTACTATACTTTTATTAGTTGTTTTTACACCCAAATTGTTGGTTGATTTTCACTTCCTTATCAAGTGTTCTAGGCAGATAAGAAAGCCTTGATTTTTATAATTTTCAATATTAAAAAGACTTGAGAGATATAAAAATTAATTATTATGTAATGACAGCTGCTATGATTGGGTAGACAATTGATATAAAGCCCACAGTTGTTGGAATTTCACAGAGAACAGCTGCCATGGCTTTGAATTTTCATCATTCATTAAATTCAATGGTTTAGCGATGAATTCAAATAAAAACGGAACATTTTTAAAAAGTAAATAAATCGAATTACGTAACGCTGTTATTGGACATGCTGTTATGTTTATAGTGTCACCTGATAAGTTTAAATTTGAATGCTAGCCAGACCAAATGTCCAAAATTTAATTGATTAGTGGGATGCGCGTAACTTTGTTGATAAGAAATGATCTGATCGCAAACCGTGATACATTATACAACAGCATGATCACTACAGAAACATATGAAATACAGCCAAAAATAAAAAACCCGAAATATGTGATTGTTAATGAACTGCAATTAAAAACTCGTATTCAGTGAGTGTATTTAAACGATTGGGCTGTCTGGTGATGTTCTGAAATTGAGTTATATAGTAATAAATACATTTTGTGTGCCAAAAGTTACGTATTTTTATAGGCAATCTTGTAAGATTCCCTTGTATTCTTAGATAAATGAGACTGTTATAAAATAATTTTTATTAAATTGAGCCACAATGCATTCCTTTCAGTCTGCAAAGGCTCTTGAAAACAATTACTTTTATTAAGAGAATATGGAATATTACTCTCTCGAAAGTGTGAAGAGAAAATACGGCGAATTCGTCCACACAACAGTAAAAATTTGCACGTTTTAAGGCAAATAAACACAAAAAGAATTGTAAACAAAAATTTGGAAAACTTCTAATAGAAAAAGCCTAGTCAGATCTACGAAAATAGAACAGGAAACGCGTCAATGCGCCTAGATCGGCCCTATATATTGCAAAAACTTGGCGGAACTTTCATTAGTGAAAACATCTGTCACTTGAATGATTCCAATACTAAATATATTTATGGTATTGGAAAATTTTTATTTTTCCAAAAGCCTTTTTTCAGATTCTTTCAAGTAAAAGCATTTTTCTATGGTTTGTGTTACGAAGACCTTTAGAAAAGGAATAAATTAAAGAAAATTGAAATACGGACTTGAAATACCCATCGAAGTGTAAGTTATGGAAGTGGAACTGTACAAGTCGACACTCTGCTTCTTCCTCAGGTGCATTTGGATAGGGGAAGAGGACCGATTGGAACGATATAAAGGCGAGCAAGAATTCCGTTGGAACAAAGGAACCGATGTTGACGCGGAGCGGAGAAGTAAATATTGGGAAGAAATGCATTTCTAGAGAGACCACCTTTGAGGGCTGTGCTGGCGTTGTTGATATTATAAGTGGCCTCCCACTCCCAAGAGATTCTTGTTCACGGTTCTTTGTGCCTAGACCTTCACACTGGCACTCGGTCAACGGTTCCTCGGGGGGTTTTCTTTTCGTTTGGTCGAGAAAATGCAAACGTCACGAGTTCGAGTTCACTTCCTAACCAAAATTTTAAAATAAACACAAAAAGCAACGCGGTATTTTTATCGCTTAGAGAAAGAGAGAGGACGACGCACATGGCGAGTGTTCTGAAGTGTCCGTTTTGAAATGGGCTCCACAGGAATTATGGTTTGGTTCGGTTCCAAGTTATTAAAAAATACTCTATTTACTTTTCGAAACTGGCGTATGTCCGTGTACTGGGTGTATGTACTTGGTTTAGTCCTTATCGGGACTCGGATCTCGAGAGCAGCAGGAGAGCAAACACGCCCGGTTCGGTTCGTCCGATTCGGAAACGGTGAAATGCGCGAATGAATTTACTTGGCGATAGCTCTGCCGCTTCAACCGCCCGCTGTCTACGTGTTGGTGAGCCGCGATGTAGGTGTAGGGTCTTTCGCACCAGTGTGTGTGGGAGCGCGCGAGAGCGTGAGCAGAGAAGAAGAGACTCGGACGTTTTTGGGCGGCTAGTGATGACAGAGTGAGTCTAACGGTCATCATAAGATAGGCTTTAATACACTCAGAGAAAAATATGCAATACATTCATGCGGAACTCGCTGGCTTCGCAGCAGTGAGACAGGTTTGAAACCATTTCGATTCCAAAACGCACCCCATATCATCCTGGTTTTATTACGTGTTAAAACAAGAAATCTTATTTATTTATATACCCTTGCAGAAGGTATTATAATTTTTGGGATGAATTTTGTAACACATTGAATGTCACGTTTCCGACCCTATAAAATATATGTATATATATATATGTATTCTAGATCTGCATCAATAGAATAGTGGATTGAGGCCATTTCCGTTTGCCCGTCTGTTTTAATATCGTTTGTAAGCTTAGTTTAAAAGCTAGCGATTTGAAACTTGCAAAAACTTACATAGGAACGATTGGTTAAAATATGTATGACAATGTTCCCCGTTTATGAAAAAAATGTGATCTGCTTAGAAGCTAGCGACATGATCCGGAACCAAATCTGGCTGATCGGGCGACTATACCATAAGCTACCAAGGGATCCTTAGGGTTATATAAGTACAAAATTGACTTTTTTCAAGATATATGCATAATTTACTTTGGTAAATTTATAACATAATCTATTAATCTAATTTCGGCTACATTTTAATTTATAAAATCGGTGTTATAACTTCGCCTAACTTGTTTTAGCTTGTTTGTAACTTGTTTTAGACCTCTTCAGATATCAAAGATTGCGAATTTCCCAGTAATCAATTCTTTTCATTTTGTCATATCTAACATCCCTGTACAGGTCCCCGCCAGGTACTACTCACGAGTCCACTCCTAACCAAAGAATGCAGACACGCGAAGAAGATCTCAAAACAAAAACTGCAATAGACAAGAAGCAACAGGAATAACCAAAAGGGAACTTGAATAAATAGAAATACCATAAGAAGACACACAAACAGAGCGAAGAGAGTGGAGAGATAATAGTCGTGGGAGGGGGAGGAGGAGGAGGACAAGCACGTTGCCATGTGCAACCCAAGAAAAACAAATGCGAGCAAGTTACCAGAAAGAAAAACAAAAACAGAAACAGAAACAACGAGCATTAGACCGTTCGAACGGGAACTGCTGTAAAATCGGGACCAGACTGAACAACCTGCCTTGCAGCGCGCTAATTAGCCTGGCGACACCTGAAGATAATAACGGTGCACACCTGTTGTGGGCCAGGAAGTATCCAGAAATTTAAAATCATCTAAAATTAAAAGAGCATTAACCAACAAGTGTTAATGAAAAAAGCATTCGAATATGTATGTATTTTAATCATGCAGTACCATAGGAAACTCAAGCAAACTCATTCATAATGAATTCCTACTTTTATATTCCAGTATTAACATGGAAAATAAAATAATCCGTTTTTATATTTTTAAAATACATTACATATACCTAGTCATTATTCTTAGGAATGTTTCTGCAAATAAAACTGTAATGCTATAATTATAAACTGTTTCAATTTTGTATGGCGCAAGTCCAGTCACAATATTATTATGTTTAATTTAAAGTATACCCCAATATCTGGGATACTTCTATACAAATCATTGCTTATTTACGGCCTATGTAATCTGGTTGATTGAAGTGCAACTTTCTCGTTGGGGAGGGACATCCACTCACTGGGTGAAAGTCGGCAACAGGTCCAGAATCCACTGGAAAGACTCAACAAGTCAACTCAATACCAACGTGGAACTCGTTTGCCCGTTAAAACTTTAGTTCGCTTACATCAAGTACAAAAGATATGAATGTGACAAGTGGTTGCCAACTGTCATCGATTGCCAAATGGACTTGAGGCTTTCCCTGTGTTCATGCCGTGTGTAAATGTTCTATCATCTGCATTTGGCATGCTCCACCTTTTGGGTTTTCCTACAAACTGATAAAAAACAGTTGTGACCGGTTAGATAGTGGGGCACACTTGTTAAGTAAGATACTTAAAGATTCCTGAATCACTGTAGGTGGTAAAATTTTTTTCTATTTTTAGGACCCTAACTTTAATTTGAATAGGTGTTGCCAAGACGTTCCTTTATAATGTGATATACTGAAAGAACTGAAGAGCGTTCCTGAAATATCAGTGTAGAAACAGCTGGTGTAGCAATTTAAAATCCCTATAATAGTTCTATAAAAGTATGACGTATATATTCTTCTAGGATGTAATTGTAAACATTTTTTTTAGGTTTATATTCATATCGTATGTATAAAATGTATAAGTAAGTTAGTAATTTAAATAGAACTCTGTTAACCCTGATTAACCGAAGCGGATCTTAAAACAAGACTTACAATAATACGTTGGATACCTTTCTTTACTGCCTCCAGTGTAAAACGAATAAAACCACTCTTCGTAAAAATCAATAAGCGAACACATTTTAAAGTCGAATAGAAAATGACCATAAATTTTTGATTGGATCGACCCGATTGAGAGCAAGGACGACTCACTTGGGAAACATACATATGTACAATGTACAGCATTAAGCATTCAGAGAATCAATAGCAAAACGTTAACTTTAAAGAACCTGCAAGATTTCCTACTTATTGAATTTCGCCAAGAGGGAGATAATTGTGTCAAAGCCAAGCGCCAAAGATGACAACAGATCATTTATGTAGATTTTGCTGCATAAGCAAGAAAATGCCCATATACAACACATATGAATCATAAATGATATATGTGTGGGGAGTTTTTTTTAGCAAAGGCCTCAAGTGAGATCATTTTATTGCATTGAGTAAAATGAAATGTAATTAAATTGAACCCAGACGGAAGGCGATATTGGCATGCAACGAATTAATTTATCGTTGCGAAGTTGAGTAAAAAAGGCGTATGTATTTCTTGTTAGGAATAATAACCTACCTACTAAAACTTGTGCTGATAAATTCTTTTGAAACTACTAAAAATTTATTGCAAATTAGTTTAGTTTCCCTTTATACAAAACGTTTAATACTCTTAGCCACATAATATGAAAACAGTTGTTCATTATTTTTATTTGCTGGCAATTAACTTACAAAGGGCTAAGTTGATTACCTGCTTTGCCATTAAAATTCCCTACCATTTGCTTGCTATAATTAAAGAACATCGTAATATATTCAGGAATTAAAGCTGTTTCCAATCCAGTTTCTTTTTTTTTTTAAGGCTGGAAACACTTCTCCATATTGGGTCATTTGCTTGGCCATTTAAACATGAAACGTGCAAGTTTAAGTTGAAGTTTAAACAGATCTCTAGACGGGCTCTCACTTAGAAAACCCCCTGCGCTCAAAGCGAAACCAGTTTAACTTCGGTCAATAAATTTTGCATCAAGATTTTTGCAACTTGTTTTTGTTGCCAAAACAAAACAAAACAAAGCGAAAATCAAGGCTCAGATTGCGTTGACCCACATTTAATCACTTTGTAGCATAATCAAATAAATGAAGACGAATAAAATTCATATTTATTTGTCACATTAATTATCGCCACGAATTTATTCCAATGCAAAGTTCAGCCAAATTCTTGCGGGCGTTGAACGCATATATTATTTTAGGATATATCGAAATAAACTTTTCAGAACTACGTCCGCTGTTGTTTTTTCTTTTGCGTCATTCCATGTCACGTTTGGAGGCGGGCCCACAAAAAAGTCTTTTTTCAAGGTAGCATGGATATATGGATATATATTTGGATATAAGCCAAATTGTGGGTAAACAAATGCTACAGAACGAAAGTGTTTGAAGTTTCTAAAAATACCTACAATGTACTGAAATTTAATGCAGACATTTGTCTTGTTTTGGATTTTGAACTCCTAATATATAGTAATCAGTGGATCTTTGGACCCGCTAAGTAGAAGAAATATGCTGACATGTAGTACACATTTTTTTCTCCCACATATAATATATTTATCGGTATTATCTATTCCATGTTCATTCATTACCGAAAAGGGGTTCATTAATTTGATTTACGCTAGATCAATAAAACTTTGTTTACATACGATATCAGATACGAGATAGAGTAAATGAAAGCGCAATCAAGTTAGTTAGCTAAGAGGAAGGTCACAAAATATATTATAATAACTATCCAAAACGTCTTTACAGTCTTTACAGACTTAAGTTCTTGGTGCATCAAATGTATATTAGAAAAAAATCCCCGGTCTCAACACTTCAACCTGCTTCTGTCTAAATATTTAACTGAAATTTCCAGGTTCCATAAAGTCTGTTTACAATCCTCGCGCTTCTGGAAATCCCAGACTTAACGTTATCGCACGTGTTTAAATTTGCTCTTCAATAAAAAGGTTTTTGGGCGGGTTCGCAATAAAAGTTAAGCTTTTTAAGCCTTTCCATTAATTGCCTTGAGAAACCTGGGGTACGGTAATTATTTTGCTGAATCTGAATAATTTCGTACATAATGTTATCTTTCGGTGTCGTCATTTCATTTTTCGGTCAGGTGGTTGCCCAGAAACTAGAGAGGTAATGCCAGGAAAAAGGGAGGACGTCATTCCCAAAGATTTTGCACAAAAATGCGCTTCTTCGGTTAGATAACAGAAAAGGGGAATAGAGATATCAAACCAGTACAATAATGAAAACTGGTCATGGGTTGTTAAGTGGGTGTGTAAACAGTATGACGACACTTGATAGATTAAGCACTCAACCGGGCTGCTGAACAAGAGAGCAAAATGATTGGAAGTACATATATGTAGGAAATATCTTGGGAGTGGAAATATTTTTAAATTTACAAACCAGAAGTGACTAATTTTAAAAAACATTTTGAAAACTGATCGCATAAGCATTTTAAAATCTATAAAAAAGGTGTATCACTTGATTAGCATTTTGTTTACATAACACTCTGTTACCTAACTCAAGTGGCACGCGCAAATTGAAGTCAAACCGGGTTTCTATCGGATCTCAATAGTACGTTACGAAAGGGCATTAAAAGTCCTAGGGGCTTGCAGGGCATTACACCAGGTTCAAGGTCAACGAAGAACAGTTAACCGAAAATGTGAAAATCTTGCCACGTTCGCAAAGTTCCAGCAGGGAATTCTAATCACCTCCCTAATCACGGGTAATTAGCATGATCAAGAAATCAAACTTACCATTTTCGTAGTTTCGGTGGCCATGGTTGATCTATATTATATAGACTGGGTATATCTGAAGAGTTGGTCACGCTGTTTCTTTTTTAGCACACCCGCAGAGCGATTATTTCATAGTTTCCACCACCGCGACGAAAAACATATACTTATTGGTTGGCTAGACAACTTTTTATGAATATGTTGCTTAGCGTTCGACGAATAATTTGCGAATGCTAGCTACCAAAACCAAACGATTTTCTTTCGCGTTCTCCTCGCGCTCTCTACTAAGCCCTGGACAAAAGAAAATATCTGATAAGTTGTCTGTGGGCCGAGCGAGAGAGATAGAGCGCCGCGCCGACGAGCGGGCAAATACTAGCGGTTACTCATCGAGAGAGAATGGAGTGCATACAGTGGGCTCTCGATTTGTCACTCGAATGCCAGTTGAAGAAATTTGGTCCAATTTGTTGGAATAAGTTGAGTGGTTATGCTTTTTTTACTCCGGAAGATTTGGGTTCTGATAGACAGTCCATACTTTTAGATACCTTTCTTGGATCTTCATAAATGTTTTTCATTTTATTTCGATCTATGGTACGTTTTCAGTAGCATTACTTTTACTCCAATATGTATGTTAAATTTAAGGGAAATGGTGTGTTTATTATAATTTGTTCATTGCTAGAACCTTTGTACGATCCAAACCAGTGTCTTACAGTCTTACAGTGATCTTCTCACTTCTCACTTCTTACTTTTGTAAAGCTTTTAGAACAATGTTTTTTAGTAATAAAGCCTTAGAGTCAGAATAGTCTTTAGTATTTTACAAATGTATTTCAATTTTACACAAGAATTCGGTGTAAGAATAGACTTTGTGGAACCAAACTTTGAAGCACAAGGGTGGTTTACCTATAGTTACAATAATTGATCACACAAGATTTGTTGAATGCAAAATTTTAAGATATAACGTGGTCATCTTGTATTTTCTTTAAAGATCTTGATCTGTTCAAAACTTGAGGTAGAAAAATGTGTCAAGCCGAAGGTTCACTGTACATTCGGTGGGAATGTGGTCATTCGTGTTGTTGGGGTTGCCTGCAACTAGTCATGACCTTACCTCTTACAACTCTCCCATTGACCTTAAACCACTGGTATGGCGTGCAGTAAAATAGTTTTCACCATTTCCCCTTGCTGATGAAAGTCCATTCATGGAAAACGAAATGTGACGTCACCTGCGGCGTTAGTTGTTCGCGGGGGGAACGACATTAAGATTGTTTTGTTTTACGATTTGTTTGCACTTGCTGCGGCCAGATGATGAAAATCTGGGGGGAGAATAATCTGGAAAAACACTTTATCTCATGTTTTGGACTTGGGTATAATATAATCTAAGGGTAAACACCTTTTGTGAAATGATTTTCGCAGAACTTCTGGTTTCCTAAGCTTTATGATTTTTTACCGAAAATAAATTAATTTGTAGGCCTGGTAAACGACACCGACTTCCCCTCAGATGGAGAAGGAGAAATAATAGTAGGTACTATCAATAGAAATTTCGCAAGATGGTCTTTATACTATCACTCTGTAGACGAAACCTGGAAGGATCTTAAATCCCCAGTCCATCTTGCCGCTTGCTAACACAATGTAAGTACAAGTTCTAGGATTTATTGGTAATAGAATATCATGAACAAAATTTTGAGGATACTTCTATTTGGTGGCGGAAATTTTTTTAATTATCAAATAAATGTAATGATGTTGTATGGAAACTATGTTAATTTGCCCACCCCCGAATCAAATAAATTTACATTTACGTATTTCTATGTGAACATTTCCCAGCTTGATATTTGCTAGGAAGATTCATTCCATCCATGACTGATTTTGAAGTGAAGTGGGGGAATGGAAGATGGCAAGGAGCTAGAACTAGATGAACTAGATGATGAACTTAATTGCGTATCGATTAATTAGGTGTCCACTTTTTCAAATTGCCTATGATTGATTTTCCATTTATCTTTTTAAAAATGTTGCGACATTGTCCCCCTTTTTTCTTCTATTTTTTATATTATCCATTCTCGTTCTTCTCTGTTCCTACACTTTTTATCAAGCTCAAAAATGCAATATTTTTGAATCAAGGCGCCATGTGTTCTTCCTCTTCATGAACATGAGTCATAATTTTCCTGAGCTGGTAACACCATCGTCTTTCTCTTTTACCCCCATTCTGCATAGCAACAACCCCTCACCACTTTCTTCACAACTCCTTTCCCCTTAAGATGGCGTCTGGCAACGCTTGATTCTTTTAATTCTGAGAAATTTTAAAATATTCTTTTAAAACATTGCATACTTTCGTAAACCAAAATTTCTACGCATGGAAAATGTACCTAAAATCCATTTACATGCGATTTGACATGAGCGCGGGGCTTGGTTTGTGTCTTGGGTTGTCAAATAAAGAAGTAGGCAAGGTACAACCAATTTTACATAGATGGCGTTATATACACAGGTATTGCTGGCCGATGGTGCTGATCGCTTTTTAATTTAAAATGCATTTGAAAAACAATAATTAAATAATAATAAATAAATAACTATATGGGTTAGATATCCATAAAAGTGGTTATTTAACTACAATCTTTGGGTTGGGTCCATTCTACCCTTTCTTAAATAACTTTTTTTATAGTAACCCTTACGTTTTCGTATTACTGTAGAGTAACTATTTGATGGGTCAAATTGACAATTCAATGGTTGGGGACCGTTTTACAATTATTTTGGTCAATTTTACCAATCGATTTTTTTGTGTGTACCTTTAGAAAAATTATATATGTAGGTATTGGGATTTAAATTGACAAAATATGGGAACACGTATTCTTGAGCATTAATCTTTGAAAAATAGAATAGGGCTTTTTCTTACATTCTTTGTGGGCAGCTACAGATATACACTCGTATTTCACATAAAAAACTATAATTTTTATGTCAGGTAGCAAATCTTTTTATTAATATAGAGGGATAAACAGCACAGAAGGCAAAACGGAAGTCAGTCGTGTTTTTAATTGTTTCTCAAGATCAGACTTAACTACTTGACTACATGAAAAAGCACCCTTGAATTGGTAATCAACGGCAACTCCCCCACCAATAATTACCATCGGAAACGGATCTACAAATTGTGAAAATTTCATTAACAGGCCGTATTAAATTTCACGGAAGGGAGAACAAAGCGGAAGTAAATTTCATTATTTTGATTTGAACGAGATCCATCTTCTGCCAAGTCATCGCCTTCATTACGACCGTGATCATGATGAGCAAGCTGGCATCGGATCAGCGCAGCCGCAGCGACCGTTAACACCCATTGCAGTTTTCAGAGGAGGTTTTAGGGGGAACTTCCCGTAACCCCAAATCGCAACCCTATAACTAGCACATAGTATATGCCATACCATACCATTCTGAGGCTGCAGTTGCGCGCCGAGCTGTCAGACGATGATTGCGACGATGCTGCATTGTGTGTGTTTTTTGTGCCCCTTCGACGATTTCGGGCCAGGATAACGAACTCCAGAGTCCGGATCGAAAACCAAAACCCTCTCTCCGTCTACCCTTTTCACGGCATTGAATTTCCCCCTTTTATTTTTTAGGCCGTCTCGCATTTGTTTTTGTTTTGTCCTCAGCGAGATTTTTTTAGCAGCGGGTTGAACGATTTTTTGCGCAGCTGCTCGGGGTTTTACGGTTTCGTGAATCGCTGTAAGTTGATCGCCACTTGATGAGAAACCACTCGAGTTTCGACTCCGATCGAAGTGTAGGTGTTGGAGATCAATAAAGGAAAACTTAACTGCGGGTTTACTCCGAAATTAGCTTTCTGGCGTTACAGAGCGGTTAAGAAAATATGGCACCCAAAAGGGGTTTCAGTGCTATCCAACTTTTTTCTCCTCATCCCCCTTTTTTAGGGAAAAGAAATAAAGAACCAGGGGAAGTGTTCAAAAAACCGTAAGTAATTGCTGGGATATGCGTGCAAATATTTTCTATTTTTGCCCAAAAAAACCCTAACCATTTTTTTACAGTTTTCGCTAACCCTCCCCTCGTTTGCAATTAAAAAAGCAAAAAATCCATAGAAAGCCGAGGACTATTTGGGTTCGGGTTCACTGTGCAAAAAGGCTAGATGAGGAGCGTGATTGTGCAATGATCGGGAAAAAGAAATCTGAACTTAATGCACTCTGGCCGAGAGATAGAAAAATTGCTTGATTGAGTGACGGTCTATGTGGAGCAGATGATATATGTTTCGCCTAGGATCTTGAGGATTCCATGCAAATTAGGGGTTGCTCTGCTCCCAATTCATTTGTCCCTCCTTCAGAGTCTCAAATTAGTTGCGCGTCTTGTGTACATTTGTCAGGGTCGCATACCTTTTCTTTTTACCTTTTTTAAGGTTGACAAAGAAGGGACAAAATCCTGTAAAAAATCTACGTTTTTTCCTCTTATCAAGGCGTCTTGCCGAGGGGAGGAAGATCTGTTTGTTACCTGGCCTCTGACATTTTCCCATATTCCTTACAGTTCATTCACCTCGCAGGGCAGGGATCTTAATGGGATGAGTTGCATCAGTTGCAGCATCAACTTTGAAGATTATTTTCAGTCTGACTGGACCCCAAAGAAATGCTTTAGAATATCATAAAAAGGGTTAGTTCCTAGCTGTCAAAAAGAATTGTGCAGGGAACAGTTACTGAATTAATCCGTTTTGAAATAATGAGAGTCATCTGTGAGACAAATGTGCATCTGAACGATATTATCTTCCGTGGTTTTTTTGATCCTTGTTTTAAAGTCGTTTTTTAGAAATACATCCTAACATCTATAGCACAAAACTTAACAAATCTTAGGAGTAAGGAAATGACTTTTCGGGATACTTTGAGGGAATTTTTTCGGTATTATATTTACAGCCTTGAGACAACACTTTTTTGTTCAAACCTACGCCATTTCGGATGTTATCAAAATGTTAAAAAAATATTTAACGGCTAATGAATTGTTAAATGAGCTTTACTTAGATTTAAGTTTCCTGTTTTGTTTTTTTAAACTTAAAACAAATCTAAAAAACGCTTTTCATTCATATAAAAATATCGAGAACAAGGCCATTAAAATTGAATGAACTCGCAGAACGTATATATTTTTAATCAAGTTTTGAGTCTTAATATAATACTCCTTTGATATCATGGTTTTTGAATTTAACTTTTGTAATGAACTTACTTCTTAATGTTGTTTCTCAACAAAAATGTACTTCAAACTTGTTTTTATTTTAAAATAATTTAATGTGAATATAGTTATTATTCAAAAGCAATTAAAATATACATGTATCACACTTCAAAATTGTTTTCGAAATCTTTCATCGCGGAATTACTTTAAATTTATTCCAAGTACACAAGAGCCTCGTCCGTGGCTGCCAAACAGTTTCATTCAAGCTATTTTAAACAACAAAATGCAAATTATTATAAAATTTTGAAAACAGAATTTGACGGACAGGCAGAGGACTAAACAAAAAGAGAAGGAAGACCGAAAAGCGACCAAATGTCCTTTGAAAAGGAAGCGGGAAGAGCAAGGAAGCAGCCAGAAATCTGGGCAGCCGAAAAGCGCGCCAAACGAAGGATTCTAAAAAACGTTCGAAACAAAGAGAGGATCGGAAATCGGAGTTTCTGTCTGGGATTATTGGGCAAGGCCAACTTCATGATGACGCAAACGGAGATCATGACCATTGGGATGATGATAATGCGAGACTGTTTGCACAATTTGCAGGCTCGCACACACCGGCACACACAATCGCAATCGCAATCAAACAATAG
Source organism: Drosophila subpulchrella (assembly GCF_014743375.2). NCBI lineage: Eukaryota > Metazoa > Arthropoda > Insecta > Diptera > Drosophilidae > Drosophila > Drosophila subpulchrella. The sequence continues at coordinate 6,312,875 of NC_050612.1, read as the reverse complement.
GGAGAGGCGAGGGCAACCCGTTTTTTAAGGGTTTCCAAAACAGCCGCCAAGGGGATGAACCTCATCCTCCTGCCGCCCTTACCCTCCCCTCCCTTTCCCAGCCAAATTACGTTTCACCCCTTTGTGAAACTCTAAAAAAGAGGCGAGAGCGATCGCTTCAAACTTTTTCGCAGCCGCTGCGGAAATTTTAAAAAATTCTTTTCGGCGCAGACGGACGGGGAATTAGTCGTGAAAAGTGCGTGGCCGGATAAGCAGCATCGCTGCGAAGAGTAAAAACCAATTTTCTTTAAAATTCTGTCATTTCATTTTATTTGTTTAACCAAAAAACTGTAACCCACATCGTTCCAAGAGCATAAAAAAACATTTTTAAATTTTCTTAAGTTTTTTGAAAGTTTATTACATAATTAAAATTAAACTACTCCGAACAATTTGTGTTAGCAATGTGTTTGAAAATCTTCTCATTTTTATTTAAATAATAAAATTCTATAAAATTTACTAAAGCTTTTTAAATTTTTCCAAATTTTTTTTACCCTAAACATGCACATTATGTATGTTTGGAATTACTGTCAAATTTCTTGATTTTTGCTGGCTATTGACAAAATAAGTCTTAACTTTCTTTAAATTTTTAAGAAATTAAAAAAAAAAACTATCATAAACTCCCATTAATTTTATAAAATTCAAAATCAAAGGATTTTATTATATGAAAAAAAAAATTTTTTTTAAGGATCCAAACAAAAACTAATAAATTCAAAAAAGTGCGCGTCAAAACTAAACACTACATATGTATATGTATATAAAATTTATAAAAAGCACGTGGTCCTTGCGGAATATTTTTTGGATTTTGCGCATTTGAAACTTTAAAGTGTAAAAAGAGAGAGAGCGAAAGCGAACCTGAAACCAAAGCAGATGCCGCGTGGAGAGCAAAAAGTGAAAAACGCCGACAAAATAATAGCAAAGAAAATTCATGAAGTCGAACTCGCATCTTATTCGTCCCATTTTATTTGTTTCAAACAAACGTTCAAAAGTTGCACAAAATTAACCAACATGAAAGAGATAAAAGTTTACCAAGAATCAAAATTTATTCAAAGCAAAATTGGTGATTATTTTTGGTAAGCTTTTTCGGACACACAATTTGGCAAACCCCGAAGAAATTGGACTAAAAGTACTTTGTGAAGTTGTTTAAACAAATCAATGCATCAAATTATTTAAAATTTGTTTCTTTTGTTCGAACCTAAAGCATTTTTTAGCATGTGTGCGTATAGAGACTGCAGACAATTTTTTAAAGATGGCCGCCGGGAGTGAGAAGGACTCGGGGCAGGGGGTGGTTGGGCTGATAGGGCGGGGACGGGCGGAGGCGGCTGTTGCTCCTTTTTTTACCAATCCTAACAAAACTTAATGGTATAAATGTATCATAAATGGTTTATAAATTTAACCTATATTTACCATTTAAAATATAGGTGGCAAACCAAAAAATCGAAACCCTTGTTTGACTACTTCATTAAATATTATGGTCCACTTCCCTACACGCTACATTACTAACAACTAAAAATAGAAAAAAAACAAGGGAGAACGCTATAGTCGAGTACCTCGACTATCAGATACCCGTTACTCAGCTAAAGGGACCAAAGGGAAATGGAGATATGCAAGCAGCAAAGCGAGATTACAATGCGCCACCTACCGGCGGCTTACAGATTCAAGCGTGATGGGCGTTAGAGTGGGCGTGGCAACATTTTTTTTGGATCAATCGATAGGTATTGACGAGACCAATACATTTCAGTTAAAATTTTTTATCTAGCATAAAAATTGTGGGTGCCACAGGCTTGGGCGGTTTGTGGGCGTTAGAGTGGGCGTGGCATATTCGCATAACAAACTTGCGCTGCGTACAAGGCTACGGAATCTAAATAAGAAATCCCAGTACTCTATCTTTGATAGTTTCCGAGATATCCGCGTTCATACTAACGATTTTTTGAAGTTTGTGGGCGGTTTGTGGGCGTTTAAGTGGGCGTGGCAAATTTTTTTTGGGTCAATCGATAGGTATTGATGAGAACAATTCATTTCAGTTTAAATTTTTACTCTAGCATCAAAACTGTAGGAGCCACAGTTTTGGGCGGTTTGTGGGCGTTAGAGTGGGCGTGGCACTCTACTGAAACAAACTTGCGCTGCGTAAGAAGCTCAGGAATCTGCACGCCAAATCTCAATAGCCTAGCTCTCATAGTTTCCAAGATCTCAGCGTTCATCCGGACGGACAGACAGACGGACAGACGGACAGACGGACAGACGGACAGACGGACAGACGGACAGACGGACAGACGGACATGGCTAGATCGACTCGGCTAGTGATCCTGATCAAGAATATATATACTTTATGGGGTCGGAAACGCTTCCTTTTGCCTGTTACATACTTTTCGACGAATCTAGTATACCCTTTTACTCTACGAGTAACGGGTATAAAAATAAAATAATCATAAAAAATAATTATAAAGCTGAGAACGATGTTGCTGCCCTTAAAAGTAGACAACATTTTTCACTAATTAGAGGATAATGGCATAACGAATCAATAAAGTTGTGCTCTAGACCAAAAAAATATACCAATAGCTATAAAAACAATACTACACATTTTTGATTATGGCAAATTGAAATCTCGCAGTTTTACGATACTAATAACTAAATCCTTAACCTATTTTCCTTATGAATATCATACGGTTTTCAAAACAATCCATACTAAAATGAAGCTTTTCTTAAAATCATATAAAAAGGTACTGGCAGCTTTACTACTACACTTCAAACAATTAAATATTGACAAAAAATTCTAAAAAAAATTATGAAGAGAACAATATTGCTCTACAACTTAAAATCTTAAACAGTTTTTTGGAAAAAAATGGAAAAATATTTAGTGCAAATTAGACTACCTTATTTCTGATAAATAAATTAATAAATAATTGATATTCGGTTATTTGGAATAATTTTCTTCTAAAAAGATTATTTTGAATGCGCTTTAGAACTTACATATTGTTAATATTACATCTGTAAAAATGTATAAAAAATCCTGCTTCACTATTAAGAAGTATTGATTTTTCGGAACCTTCTTTTTAGACATTTATATTTATTTTGGTCTTGACAGCCCCTTCTAATTAGTTAACCCAAGAAAAAAGATTTAGAGTGTTTCTAAACATTTTGCTAATTTAATAGCCATATAAAATTATCTAAAAAAAAGATTTCCCAAATAATTCCAGTTTTGCAGACGCCATTTTATGCCTCCAAAAATGACAACAAAGAACAAAATAAAACTAGAACCACCCCTCCTGCGGCAAGTAGATCGCTATAAAGGCCGGACAGCCTGACTGACTCACTGACTGACCATGCTAAGCAGCAGAACAGGAGTCTCTATAACACGACCAACCCCTAAGAGTTATAGATACCACCACCATCATCACTAAAACGCAGCAATCGTGGAATGGTCAAGCGGCATGAGCTATACAAAAAGTAACAATAACAATTTAGTGGTAGGTAGGGAGGGTGAATATTCCTGTTTGAGTGCATGTGTGGAAAGACCTTGTGCTGGTCAGTAAAGGTAGAAAACCGGCCAATGGCCACTGGGAATGGGAACAAAATGGCAAAGTTGAAACTGAACGTCACACGTCAAACACCAGCTGAAAGTGCAGATTGATGTTTGGGAAAACTAGTCAAATATGTTAATTAGTGAAGGTAAAAATAATTTCTATAGAATCACAATGGTTCAGCATTTCCTTGACATTTTTACCTTTATGACAAACAAGCACATGCGATCCCTTCCCAATAAAAATACATTTTAACCACATGCTGGAATCATACGAACTTTTCCAAAACCCATAGGCTCATAAATCTTATTAAACGGAATTACAATTTTAATTTTAATAACATTTCAATTCTAGCGACATGGTTTTTGAATCTTGTAATTGTAACTTTACGACTGCACCGAAAAAAATAATCATAGAAAAACAACTATTATTACATTTACTTTACACTATTGAGTATTGATTTGGCGTCGATAAGATCAGTATTAAATAAATACTTTCACAATAATTAAATAGAAATTTATGGGTTTAAAAATAATACCACAAGATCAATTTCCCCTGAGGTTCTCTCGAGTTTTGGGAATTATTGCAAAAATAATTTGCATTATCGTCATGCAAAAACCAAGAGTTTTTGTTGCCCAAAATAATGGCCTTTTTGACGAATTATTCACGGAAACGAAGCATAACGCTTAAATAACACTTCTTATTAACAGTTTGGACGGGTGAAAGGAATTCAAAGTGCACAGCATCACGAAAATCGAAAACAAATCAAATTCTCCTTAGTTTTTGTATTAAAACAGAACTTTCTGTTTTTATTTTGGATGTGTACCATTGAAAAAGTTACAAGATTTTAATATAAATTAAGGAAGATAAAACTTTTTATAAATGCATAAAAACACCAAATCGTATTGTACACGATCAGCATCACCACCCATCTTATAGCCATGGACATGTCTATTACTTTTACAATAACCATATTTGCCTTATGATTTTCGGGTTTTGCTAAAAATCCCCAAAGACTTTTTTAATTGATTTTTAGTCAATCGGACCGTTCTTTAAACACCCATCAAAATTTTTAATTTTTGATAAAAGAAAATAATGACCTAGTCTGGGACTCAACTATCTGATACCCGATATTGCATTATTGACTAGACTAGTGATTCTAATCAATAATATTTAATAGGGTCGTAAGCGCTTCCTTCCACCTGGTGTCAAAATATACAACCCTTTTATCTTTTACTCCACGAGTAACGGGTATTAAAATATTAATTTTTGTTCAACTGAATTAGTAGTTGTACCTATTAATTTAATTTTTAAATGAGGTCGGAAATTTCTAATTGACAACAAAATTTATTTTAAAACAAAGAGTTTACTGTTTTCAATGTTTATATAAAGGTGTAAATAAACTTGATAAGCAATTTTCAACCCATTACTCGTAGAGTAAAAAGCTATACTAGATTTGTAGGAAAGTATGTAACAGGTAGAAGGAATCGTTTCCGACCCTATGCAGTACATATATTCTTGATCGGGATCACTAGCCGAGTCGAACTAGCCCTGCCCGTCTGTCCTTCCGTCCGTATGAACGCAGATTCTTGAGGTGCTTTCGCAGCGGAAGATTATTTCAACAGGGTGCCACGCCCACTCTAAAGCCCACACCTGTCTAGCGTCCAGACTTTTTGATATTTTGTATATGTTTTCGGAAACAGCCGATTTGCTACATGCATATCTCCATCTCTCTCGCGTAGTAACGGGTACCTAAAAGTCGAGGCCGTCGACTAAAGCGTTCTTTCTTTTTTTCTTGTGTAAAATAATTGTTACCAAATTTTCAAAACGCAATGAACTTTTTGCATAAAATGGAGGAAGTTTTTTTAACGTAAATTACGTCTAACAGGATAAAGCTCGCGTCTGATAATATAAGTTACCCCAGTTAATGAAGTTAGGAAAACTGTTTTGCTTTAGTATAGCAGGTTTCCATTTTAGTATAAAACAGACAATTCACGGAAAATATAACTGACCTTTGCACTTCAAAATCTAAAAGTACTTATCCAAACGAGCCGAACCCTATTTGAAGTTGATAAACATGTACTAACATTTATTACTTTAATATATGGAAACTTTCTTGGCATTGTAAACCATATTGGCTGAACATTTTAAGGGACACTGAATATATTGAACCGTTTTGGCCTCCTTTCTAAGCTCAATCATTTTTTCCTTTCACCCTTGATGCAATGAGGTCCTCCACCCACTAAAATAAATTTTGTTCCATAGTTATAGTGTATTATCGTTCAATTTATAATAATGGTCTTGATTAAAACCAATTTTCACCAAATTAAAAACATTTTCGGGACTTTTACTGGAAGAAAATCAAAAATTGCTATTTCAGTGAACATCCCAAATGTTGTGCCCTTGTGCAAAAATATGAAAACAACCCAAAAACAGACCAAATCTAATGGGGCTTTTGCTTGTTTTGTATTCCTATGATCCATTCTACAAAAAAAATGTACTAGCGATCAACTAACAAAAAGGACTTTGCTAATAAACCGTTTAATAGTTTCGCTTCTGTCGCACTGCTATTTCAATGAACACAGCTGTATGTTTTATAATCAGATGGCCAGTTTTTTTTCGTGTCTATATGTTGACAGTTCGATAGTAATTGCATTTAATAGGCATTTTTGTACTTAGAAATCCACCCTCAAAAAAAATTGATACACAAATTAAAAACAAGACGCCCTTGGTTCTGACACTTGATTAAAATATCTTTAATCACAACATAGTAAATTAAAGATTTATAAAACGAAAAAAAAACAAAATGAACAAAATTTACATTTAGTTCGAGTAATTCGAACTAGAAAACTTTTGACATTGCGGATTAAAGCGAAAATTTAAGCAGTGCCTGAACTGTTTTGGCCGTATTTGCTATAACTTTATAACACATAAAGAAAACTTCAGAAATAATATTTTTCGTACCAACATAAAAAATTTCCGTCTTTTCGAAAATTTCGAAAAAAAACCCTAGAGTGTATTAACCTTGTACCTTCCATATTATCCCTTACTCGATCGGTAACTTGAGAAACTAGCTTCTTCAAACTGACTATGTGGAAAATTCCAAACAACTCCAACAATTCCCACTGCACCAACCCAGCTACTGTTTTATATAAATTCTCATTCTGATCAAACCTATCTCGACATATGTTTAATTTTAACTTTTGGTGTTACATGCCTTAAATAAACTTTCTAACTACAACGTTTTACCCAAACTGTTTCGTCAGCTTTTTAAATAAACAAAAAGATAAAGCAATCCCCTGCTAATTCTACCTTTGCTGTGACACTGAATCAATCTATAAATGGAGGGAATATTTCACGGCACTTTCCGGCAATTAGCACCGAATAACTCAGTGCACGTGCGTACACCTGAACTCTTGACACGAAGTGCTGTCCCCACATTTCCCCGACCATTCGACTCTTTGACTCCGGCCCTTTTTCTCGCCACTGCCGATCAAATGAAAAGCACGAAAATGCATTTTCCATGTTAGCTGCTAGTCAAACTGCTTAATTGCGTATTAAATATTCAGAAAAGTAGGCAAAGCGAGCGGAAAATATGCAGGCTGTGGGGGGAAGTCAAGGGGCGGGGTACGGGAAACGGGGAATCCCACGCTGACCAAATTGCTGTGGCAAGTGTGGAAATATTCCGTATCAACAGACATTATTGCGCTTGACAGTTTTTACTGTCAGCCCCCCGGAACTGCGCTCCTCCGCCCATCAAAGTGACAACCGACTTGCCGCACACACTCAGCACATCTCCATATCCGTTTTACGTAACAATCCCGAAAAGGTTGAAAGTCGAAGTCAGCCAGCAAAAAGCCGCAAATTCCGCATTTGGATGGATTTTCCCTCTTTTTTTTCGTTTGCCCTCCTGATTTAATTGACGAGTGCTCGGTAGGATGTGTCAAGTGCGGTGGAGGCGGAGGGCCAAGAAGTAACCCTAATAGAATTTCCATTTATGTCCATTAGGCCAGGTACGGATTTCCTTGATGGAAAAAATAAATTATGGGCTTGCAGATGACCAGGTGGATTGATGGTTTCAATATGAATTAAATTACGGCTGACTTAATTAATATAAAAGACTGATTCAAAATGCGATGATGGGGAATTGCATTAAATATCTTCACTGGATGAAGCATATTGTAATCTGTGTTTTTTTTTAGACTGGTTTTAACCACGGTTAAGATTATTAAATAATTAAATAAGATAACAACAAGGATTTTTACAGTCAAAACAATTTAAATATATATTCCAGTAAAATTATTCCATACACTTGAAACGATCCTATTCGATAACCCAAAACTGTATGATAACAATTTTATGACCTATATTTCCCACATAACAATCAGTGGCCCGAGTCCTGAAATTATTTTAATTAGTTTTACATTCGACACTTTATGCATCGAAAAATAGATTTTGAGCAGAGCCTCGAACTAGAGACTAATTAAAAAATTCCTAAATTTGTAATATGTTGATATCTTGAAACTGCAATTGACACTAACCTTCTAAATTTTCAAAAATATAAAATTCAAATCTGTTTACCTATACATATCAACATATTCTGATTCAGGTCATCAAACACTTTAGAAATTTATTGGAGCACTGCTTTTAAAAACAAAATAAGCCTCCCTTGTTTTAATAGTTTAATAGATGACGGCAAGTATTGCAGTTGTTTAATTCAAATTTACAATTTTCAGCTTTTTTTTGATAAGATTTGCCTTTTAATAAGTTTTTCGTACCATCCATGAATATCACATTAATTTGTGTCGAAATTTTTGAAAAAATAATAAAATGGACTAAATTACAATTACAAACGATTCGTTTTTTGTATGCCACTTTTCAAAAATTAATATTTTTCAAATGTTTAAAAGCAGAAAGTTGCTGACATCTATTGAGCATTTTCCTGTAAACGTTCGATGGTAAAATTTAAGCGGAGTTAAATACTACAGCCTTTGGACTAAGCCAATATTTTGTTCACTTTTAAAAGATGTAGGGTAAGGCGACGATCTTTAAAAAAACACAAAAACTCTATACAGATGTTAAAATAATTTTTTTTTCTTTAATAAAGTTTAAAAATATATGTACAATAATGGAATGAAAATTTAGATGTAAGCCTAAAAAATGTGTACTTTATTTATGGATTAAAATTGAACTAATTATGTTGTTCAGTTCTTAGCTCACAAAACTCAACAAAGAAATTGTTTTTGTAGTTATTGGCTGTAGGATAGAAACAAATAACGATATTGTCAACTAATACCAAACAAAAATTAAATCTTCTTAGCCTACAAAATGTTCGTCACGATACCCTACAAGAAATTTAATAAGGCTCATAAGAGTAAAACACGAACCCTAAGAACTGTTGCTAAATAACTTATTAATTTTTGTACATATTTATCTGACTTGGATTTCCACAAATCTTTCTTCTGTCACTGCTGAAGCACATATAAATTGAATAGGTTTTTTAATTCTTGTTCCCCCTTTTTGTCAAAATTATCTCACGAACAATTTACGCGAATTCTTAATAATATTATTTTAAATACATTGTCGACACGATAAAAGAAATCGACTACAATTACTTCGAATTTTTCACGTGACATCTCATATGAGATTTGACGAATTCGTCACCTTAGCCTACACTCTCCTTTATGAAATGCTGCCTAGCAAAACCAACATAAGCTGATCAAATATAACTGATAAAGCTATTCAAAAGGAACTATCCACAACGATCCACGATTTGAAGTCTTCAGATTTCTGGGACTGAGACATTTAAAAACAAGGGAGAACGCTATAGTCGAGTACCTCGACTATCAGATACCCGTTACTCAGCTAAAGGGACCAAAGGGAAATGGAGATATGCAAGCAGCAAAGCGAGATTACAATGCGCCACCTACCGGCGGCTTACAGATTCAAGCGTGATGGGCGTTAGAGTGGGCGTGGCAACATTTTTTTTGGATCAATCGATAGGTATTGACGAGACCAATACATTTCAGTTAAAATTTTTTATCTAGCATAAAAATTGTGGGTGCCACAGGCTTGGGCGGTTTGTGGGCGTTAGAGTGGGCGTGGCATATTCGCATAACAAACTTGCGCTGCGTACAAGGCTACGGAATCTAAATAAGAAATCCCAGTACTCTATCTTTGATAGTTTCCGAGATATCCGCGTTCATACTAACGATTTTTTGAAGTTTGTGGGCGGTTTGTGGGCGTTTAAGTGGGCGTGGCAAATTTTTTTTGGGTCAATCGATAGGTATTGATGAGAACAATTCATTTCAGTTTAAATTTTTACTCTAGCATCAAAACTGTAGGAGCCACAGTTTTGGGCGGTTTGTGGGCGTTAGAGTGGGCGTGGCACTCTACTGAAACAAACTTGCGCTGCGTAAGAAGCTCAGGAATCTGCACGCCAAATCTCAATAGCCTAGCTCTCATAGTTTCCAAGATCTCAGCGTTCATCCGGACGGACAGACAGACGGACAGACGGACAGACGGACAGACGGACAGACGGACAGACGGACAGACGGACAGACGGACATGGCTAGATCGACTCGGCTAGTGATCCTGATCAAGAATATATATACTTTATGGGGTCGGAAACGCTTCCTTTTGCCTGTTACATACTTTTCGACGAATCTAGTATACCCTTTTACTCTACGAGTAACGGGTATAAAAACTAACAACACTAATTACACACATCGGAATTGTATAAAAATATATACAATTTTAAATGTGCTTAAATTTAATATTCTTTAAATTTCTCGATAACATTGTTTGATCAAGTAAAACATGACTTTAAATAAATATTAAATGAGCAAACCCTCCAAACATGTTTATATCGGCCTGACCCTATTACTAAACATACCTACATTTTGTTACTTTTTACAAATATGTTAATCATAAAATGAACTAAACTACTCCAAAAATAGTCCACTCTATCTACCATTAACCGATCAATTAACATTAAAAAACCACCCCTGACCCAAAGAACACTTGATTTAATTAATTAATTTATCTTAACCAATCCAAATTTCATACTTCTAGCTCTGAAATTAAATTGTACACCCGACTAATGCTTTTTCTGCAATCCTAGTCACTATTGGAAAACCCACCTTTAACATATTCCTGAAAAATAGTCTAGCCCTGTATCATGTCGTAACTTTGGATCCCATTGTTTACCTGCTCACAATCTAATTAGAGAACAAAAATTTCGAAGTGCAACTGTCTGAATTAAACTTGAACCGAAAGTTGGGAAAACAAAAAGGTAAACAAGATTTTTCAGGAAATCAATTAGAAAATTTCGCCGAAAAGTTGCGGGTTAAATGGTTGAAGTGCTAGTGCTTCCCGGGGTCCATCAAGGAGGACCTTCCGACCGGCAAAATCCGATGGAAGCCACCACTCGGCGTGGCATTACAAATGGCTGAGACTTGGCTGGCTGTCAGTTTGGGTTCAGTTCGTGTTGTGTTGTTCTGTTCTGTGACTTTTTAACCTAATGAATAATAAATTGGCCCAATTGTCACGCAAAAACAATGCCGCGGAATAGATGGATAAGGGTTTTGGGCATGCCCAGAGACGATGATGTCAGGTCTGTGAAGTTTCCTTCTCCAAATTGTAGACACATTTTCCATTCCAATCCATTCCCAGCCATGTTTCGCTGTTTCTTTCGGCTGAAGTGTCGCCTTCGATGGATTTTGGCATTTGTTACAGAACTTGCACTCACCTGGGAAATCGTGGCAGGCATCTTGCAATGATTAGCACTTGCTCCACCTTTCCGTTTTGGTGGCGTGGCGCCCACTTGCAAGTCAAAAAGTAATTAGCATATTGAAATGTTGCAAAGGCCTCTCATCCGGAACCAGAACAACTCCATAAATAATTTAGTCAGCATACTTGATGCACTTCGGTTGCAATCGTTGCACTTGCCAGTTCTTTGCAATGTTACATGTTGCCCGTGAGGTGGCTTCAATATTTAATTGCGAAAAATCTCCAGGCCGCGAAGGGGGTTGAGTGGGGCTGTACTTTGACTATCCCTCGGCTATCTCGGCCCTCGGCCTCTTAAAAGCGTGTCAACAGCTTGTCAATCACAATTTGCCAAATAAAATGTAAGTGTCAGCTCATGGAAATTTAGTTTGCGAATGTGTTGATTGTGTTTTAGTTGCGGCTGTTTTGAAATAATTGAAGAGCGGTGGGGCTAAGTATATTGACGGGGGATATTCTCTCAGGGTCTGTCATCTCAATATTTAAATTCTCTAGGAAAGAGCTTGAACCTTTCAAAGTATTTTTATCACACTCACAGAATAAAGGAAGAACTAAACATTTTAGATCCTATTAACTAGTAATATTCTCTTCGGAAAAAAAATCATAACCGATTGGGCCATCTTAATACAATGTCACATGAAATATTACCCACCCGGAAATCCTAAATATGTATGACAGAGAAATTCTTGTTCTTCAACATTCAGGTGTTATTATTTTATATGAATATTTGTCTAAAACATGCAAGTAAAAACAATACTCAAATTAAATTAATCATTCACATTTTTGTATTTTGAGTTCCAATCCAATTTGATTTTAATCCCATCCTTTTTATAAATTCCACATTCCAACGTCTCTATGCACCAAAAATCATTAAAATAAATATTCAAGACAATATATACATATATATCTTTGAATATACATTTTTTAAAATTTAAAAGTAAATCGTTTATATTACCAATTTAAACCAGTACTCAAATTCAATAAATCATTTACATTTTTTTATTCCAAGTTCCAAATTAATTCGATTTTTAATCCCATTATTTTTATACTTTCAACATTCCAACGACCCTATGCACCCAAAATCATTAAAATAATTGTTTCAGATATATTATATATAATAATTACAAAAAATATAAAATTCATTATCCTAATGTACACAAACGTTTTCTAAAATTTAAAAGTAAATCGTCAATATTACCAGTTTACAGCAGTACTCAAATTCAACAAATCATTTACATTTTTTTATTTTGAGTTCCAATTTAATTTGATTTTTAATCCCATCATATACATTCCCACGTTTTTATGCACCCAAAATCATCAAAACAATGGTTCCATATATAATATAAATAATAATAATATAAAATATAGAATTCTTGACTCTAATGAACACCAGCCTTATTCAAAATTTTAAAGTAAATCTCAATATTACCAATTTTCACCTGCCAAATCCTTTGCATTCTGCAAAATGCCCAACCGTATTATATTTACTTAATCCAATAGGATGAAGTTTTACACGATATCCATTCCCTACTGGCAAAATATTCTAGTGCAGTTATAATTTTAGCTTTAGCAACTGTCATAATCCTTTTCTCACCCTAACACTCAAGAATATATCGGTCAATCTGCACTCAAATGGCCTAAGTGAAATCCATTTAAACAATTAAAAACTGCTTAAATTACTGGGAATAAATAAAACCACCTTTGGGGGAGGTCCATCTAAAAAATACAATAAACTATAAAGTACAAATTCCAAATTTAATATAATTTACGCCTGCGCAACAGGGAATAGTGTTGTTCCAGGACAACAAAAACCAGAGTCAGGACGCTCATTGGTCGTCTGAAAGCAGGAAGCCGAGCGAATGCCGAGCTGCTGTCGTTACCATAACACGCATACGCCGCATAGGCCCAAAGGCCCAAAGGATAAAAGCCGCCGACGACGAGGGATGTTGCTTCCTTGTTGGCCTCCGTTCGGCTCGCGAAGGCAGAACACCATGTCGTTCGTGTCGCCTGACAACTTGTGCCAGGATCACAAGGATACAACGTCAGCGCCTGGACAACCGTATTGCAGTTCCGGTGCGGCTCTCACACCGTGCAGACGTGTTGCTCTGCCTAAGATTCCCCAACCAACTTGTGCATTGTGAATCCCAAAATTGTGTTAACCTTTTGGCTAAGTTTCGGTTTATATAAGAGTTCCTCAACGGACACTTATATAATTTTGATTGTTGCTCAGAAAGCCCTTTTTATATATCAGTTGGCTTTCGAGCAATAATTGAAACCAAATAAGTGATCCAGACAACGTTTGTTATCGCATTGCGTCTCGAGATGGTAAGTTTCGATTTGTTATTATATAAGGTAGAATACAAAAGTAAAATATTTAATTTTAAAACTAATGTGCCTTTAAACATTTATGAATCGAATAGATTTCTCATCTCTCAATACAAAATATAACGTATAAAATTTATTTGTAAAGTAAATAGATAGAAATTGGAAATATTAGAATTTAATATAATAAAAGATATATAAATGAGTATATTTTCTATTAAGGATAAATTAAAATTCAATTAAGGATAGCTTTACTCAGACGCTTTTAATATTGTTATATTACCATTGCTAAGGCAATCAAATTTAAATATTTAAATCATATTCTTCATTAATAGGTATTAACCTATTTATAACGAGTGAAGATTTTTTTGATTTTGTTTCTAACGTATTCATAATTATTTAAAATATATCGAAGCCCATTTGCGAAAGTAATTTATAAATGTTAACCAAAATTAAGTTGTTTAACAGGTTTGTCGTTAAAAGATATTTTTCAATCTCAATCTCAATCTGATTGATTAATACAAAAAATAAAACCCGATTTGCTCAGTGGAAAGCTTTTTCCCAAACAGATCAACACAGGAAAACTAAATAGTTCAAAAATACAATGATTTTCTTGACTTTCCTTAAGTGTCATTAAACTTTCGTTTTATTTTTCGGTTCTCATCCAAAATTTGGTCTCGAAAGCTTGCAATTTAAGGGTTCACTGCGCCCCAAAACATTTCCTATGGCTCCAAACTAGCCCGCATTAGCGACAAGCAAAGACTTCCCCCTTGCAATTAGTCACCAAAGAGGGGCGTCGTTGAACTCCATCGAAATGAAAACAAAAGTGTAGCAAAAACAATTGTCAAACAGAGTACCACGAATCGAAGCGACCTTCACATTGAATGCTCCTAAGTTTCGCCCAAAAGCGGGTGTCAATGCACTTAAAACTTGTTTCTGGGGAGCCCCGCAGTCGTGTTTGTTATTATTATTTATATTTGGTATGGACTGTCAACGGCAGACAATGGATAGTGTTTTTATGGGTGATTTGTTTTGTGAATTAGCATTTAGTGCGAAACTGAATAGCAGCGAACTGCCGCGATCAATGAACTCGGATGGGATGGTAGCTGGTTTATGGTTAAGGAACCAAAGTCAAGAAATCAATTAGTATTCAAGCGTATTTGCGTGATCTACTGAACTGATTTGTCTGCTCTGAGTGAGAATCGAGATCTAGATAATGAATTATTTATGGCTTTGTGTAGAGATTTGTCATACTTTTTTCGTCTTAACTTTCAGTTTCAATTCCTGATTGCCTACTTCAATTCCTGATTTATCTGACTTTATTATTATAAAAGTGTCACAGAATTATACTTCCACCTGCATTTAATGCTAAGATAAAATAGCTTTTCAAATCGACCTCATCATGACGCCAATTGCATTGAGTGTGGGCCACGATTGCGTTAATTTTAAGGGCAATGTTAATGTCAAAGCGGTAATATTACATTGATTGTACCGACATTGAATTTCAATTAAAATTGGGCCCCATCACAATATCATATGCAACGCAGACATCTTCATTTGCATAATAGACCCGATGATTACCAAGTCCAAGCTGATGGAAATATGACGTCTAAGGTTATCTACAATGTGAGAACTTAATTATGGCAAATGTAGGCAATGACAAAACTGTAACGATTAACGAAGGTCTAGGAAATTTAGTGGTTGAGTAAATATTGTATCGAACAAGCCTTTTTCTAAATGACACATTAAGAAGTATTCATTTTTTAGTTTCAAAACTCACAAAACTAAGTAAAAGTATAAAGAGTATGATATGTAATCAGATATAAACAAAAGGGAGCAATCATTATGCAATGTCATGTCATATGATTAACAAGTGATTTAACGATTAAATTGAACGTATCAATATTTTCTCCGTATTGCAACCATCTCAATAACACATAAAGTACGTGTTTATCGCATAAATAATATACCAAAATAAGGATGGTGGGGCAATAAACTGAGCTCCGCCGCCCTATAGAGGTGGCAACGAAAATCAAGCATAAATATTGTCACACCTTTTGTCGTACACTATTCAATGTCATGAACTTCGTTGGGTCATAAAACGCAAAACATACACAACTTTATTTTCGGCCATTGTTTACCTTTCGGTTTTGTTTTCCATCTTTTGGCAGCTCCTTAATTCCCCCGCCGAGCCAATTGAAATGCCAAAACGTGTGCACATGGCACCCACACAAAACGATGGGACAGGTAGTGCAGCGTGGAAAAAAGCTCGGAGCTTCAGGCAACAGGTGCTAAATGCCCGACTTCCGTTTGTTATCAGGCCAAGAGAGCGGCGCAGAGAGGGCCCACAGAGCTTTCCGGTTAATCCGCATAGAACTCCGGACGAAAATAAAATAAGTCAGTGGAACAGAGACGACGCTAGACACCTATATATAAATTAATTGGCGCACAGAATTTTTGTGGCAGTTGCGTTTAAGCTTGAACCGTGCTTAACGGGTTTTTGGTGCTCAGAACTCTGGTTGTGTACACAGAAAATGTCAAAATTCGTATTCGTAATCGCGATCCTGTCGCTAGTGAAATGTGGACAGTCCCAAATTGCTTGTGAGTTGACAGAATGCAGCAAAGTATATCTCATGGTTAAATGTTATTAATCAGTTTGTAATCTAAAAAGACAAGTATGGTGCTTATGGACCCTAATGTCCATTTTAAAAGTTTGTTTTTCCAGTAGCACTTAATTCACCAAGAAAATGTAAAAAAGGTTTTAATGTAATGTAGTTGATCACATATAATTAAAATTAGAAAAATTCCGTTGCTTCTCATAATCACAAACATCCCATATAATAATATAATAGTAAAACTTACCCGAATTATTATTCCACTGACTCCCATGATAGTTACCAACCAGCCCTGCTCGTTTCGGAATCCCAAAATAGTGGGTGGCAGCGAGGCGGAGCGCAACGAAATGCCCTATATGGTTAGTTTAATGCGTCGCGGTGGTCACTTCTGTGGCGGCACGATAATCTCCGAGCGATGGATCCTCACGGCGGGACATTGCATCTGCAATGGCCTGCAGCAGTTTATGAAACCCGCTCAAATTCAAGGAGCTGTGGGTCTGCACAGCATCAGAGAGTATCTGAACGGTATTGGCAACGGTCCGGATGCACTGAGGGTGGACTTCAAGAACATTGTGCCCCATCCGCAGTACGACTGCAATGATGTAAAGCATGATATAGGTATCTATGTGTTTTGATAACATTTTATAAATAGTGTGTTTGAATAGTACAAAACGTATTCTGTTCCCAATTCTACATGGTAGAATTTTACAACTGAAACGTATTTAAGCATTAGAATAAATGTTCAAATTCATTTGCTATAAAGTGAGTACTATAAATGTAAATTCAAGTTGGACTAAACAGTTCAGTAGTACTACAGTTAAAAAAAAATTAAGTCACATTTCTCATTTTTGGAAGAGTATATTTAAAATGATAAAGATTCTGTTTTTAGCATACATATTAGAAATGAAATAGTTACCGAATTTTTTCCAAAAAGGTATTCGCACATAAATATGTACAACCCGTCTGTCTATTAATTATCTCTTTGAATCCTTTATTCGGAAAACAATTTGCGATTACTTACAAAACATCTTAGGTATTATTTGTGAAAACATAAAATCATATTCCAGGCGGATATTATAAAAACTCCAATATTTTTCAATTTTAAATATTTCTTAAAAATACCTGGTAACCATTTTTTTATACCGAATTGAAGTAACAGAACTCCTTTATCTGTAACCCTTACGCATTTGGAAATTGGTAAAAAGTTATATTTATGCAGCCCTGATGGAATTGGTGCAGCCGATCCGATTCTCCGCCCACATCCAGCCCAGCTGCGTGGGATCCGACGAAGGACACCGAAGTTTGGAGCAGGAGTACGGGACTGTTTCTGGTTGGGGCTGGACGCACGAGAATCAAGCGGAGAACGACCGATCGGACGTCCTGCGCAAAGCCACCGTTAAGATTTGGAACAACGAGGTGTGCGAGAGGTCCTACAGATCCCTGGGAAAAAGTAACACTATTGGAGAGACGCAATTGTGCGCGGGCTATGAAAACGGTCAAATTGATTCGTGCTGGGTGAGTATTCAGTTGGCTGATACAGCACAAATGTTATGCTCTGGGTTTACTTACCTTCACAGGCGGACTCCGGCGGCCCACTGATGTCCAAGGAGCATCATCTGGTGGGTGTAGTGTCCACTGGAATAGGCTGCGCTCGTCCTGGATTGCCCGGAATCTATACACGCGTCAGTAAATACGTTTCTTGGATGCAGAAGGTGATAGAAGGCAGGAAATAGTTGGCCTGGAATCTGGAGCCAAATGATTGTGATTCACCTGTGATATTAGTCGTACTATATAATGTGATTTTGTCAATAAAAGTTTACTTTAACCAATTTGCGCCATTTTTAAGCGCCGTACGCCATTTTAAAACACTACGGACAATGGTGTTGAAATAATTTTGGTATTTAGTAGGGACGTATATCGCAATTGAGTTTTGTTGTAGCTTTATCAACAATAAAATACCGTTATGTACAAAAAATCTCACAAATTCTCTGAATCCTTTATTTTTGTGGACAAAATGTCTGTACAATTTAAGGGTTTCTTTACATTTACATTAAAAACATAAAAACTGTAATATTATAAGTATATACCTCCATGGTATTTTTCGTTCTTTAGCACTTGGTCATTTTGTTATATTGGTATATATCGATAGTCACCAAAAACATCGATGTTTCAAAAAACTTGTAAGACATCGATGCATCGATGTTCCTTCCATCTCTATGTTGCAAAAACAAAACAAAATATACGTATATGGAAATGGATTCTGAACTTACAAAGTAAATATTTATATTTAAAACAAATTATAAGTTCAATTAAATATTGTTTTCCCATTAGCCAGGCCATTGCCGAGCTGATGCGCGAGATCGAAGGCCAGAATTCCAGTTTCAGCATCCACAAACAAAGCGAGCGCAAAGTAAACCCATTGGGAAAACCAAACAAGCGCTTTTTAAAAACCACAATAAATACGGTGATCCAGCATAATAAAAGAACAAACGAGCGCACGCAGGCCAATTGCCGGCAGAAACTTCAGGACCTGGATGACGTCTATGAAAGGAGGAAGTCCAACTACTTCTACAACCGCGATGCAGGGAGAAATCGAAGTGTGGACAGGAGCAGGAGCAGAAGTTCCAGCAGGAGTCGAAGCAGGAGTCGCCCCAGAAAGGCCAAAAAACGGCGCAGTAGGAGGAGAAGCAGGAGGAGCAGAAGTTCCAGCCGCAGTCGCAGTCGTTCGCATCGCAGGAAGAAGCACAAAAAGAAGGTCAAGAAGCACAAAAAGGCCAAGCGAAGTCGCCCGAGAAGTCGCAGCAGCAGCTGGGATCGGGAAATGCCGCCCAGCGATTCTACACCCATAGCCCAACCTTCGGAAGTGTTTTTCAACCACTCCAAGAATATGGCTTTGGCCGTAGCCATGGCCTATAGTCACTTATTAAATGCAAATGGACAACATATATCCAAAGACTCCAAGACAGCACCATCTTCTCCTCTGTGTGATATCGATATAGTCCGTGAACTAATGTCCGATGAAGAACCTGACAAGTCCGGAAAGCCCGATACCCTGTCCATTTCATCCAGCGACGAAGTAGAAAACGTTCTTACCATCAAAGTTAGCTCGAATTCCGAGTCCTCAAGCTCGGACACTGACTCCGGTTCCAAGCACAGCTCTGGCAGCTGCGTAACCCTAGAAGAATCGGAATCTGATAACAATAGTGATATAGAAATAATAGAGTGCCATGAAGAGCCGAAAAGGTCAACTGAACCTGCGCCTCAACCTGAACCTACATCGAAAAACGAAAATCAACAGGCGGACGAAAGTGCCGACCTTACCACCGTGGACCTGACTGAAGATTAATTAAGATTAAGATTAGTTAGAAAACTTGAACCGTCGTTGACCAACATCACAGAGAATTTATAAGCCAAGAAATAACAACCAAAGTTGTGTCACACAATAAAAAGGTTTTTTCTGGTTTTTAAAGTGTTTTTGGTAGTTCTAAGTACTGAGTCCTAACATAAGATGCTTATCAGAAATATATAATTTAATGTTGAAAATGAAGCCTGGAGATTAACATCAGAAGTTGTAGATTATGTTCTAGGAATATTAATTGACTATACTTCTTAATATTTAAATTTGAATGAAATTAAATTTATATTTTATGAATACCCACCGAAGTAGCTGAAATTGCTTACAGTGCTAGTTTCCGCTAAATTCGGCTTATTATTTTTAAATTGTTTAAAAAATAAGCATGTATTTACATTTTTTAAAATTTTGTTTAACTAAAAAATTTGTTTCTTACGAAAAAAACGATTTTTAAAATTATCTTCACATTAATAGTTATTCAATAAAATAAAAAATGGCATTTGTCAGCATTGTACAATGAACTATACATACTCAAGGGATATGCCCCAAGTGTAGGGTATTAAACTGTTGCTCTCTCTAACCGATTTCTCCCACTCTCTCTGGCCACCTGCCAAAACAGCTGATTCTTTATTTACCACTTAATTTTCGATGGAAAACGCCAGCAAGGGAGACAATTAGAAATTGCTTTTTTAAATAAATACAGATCAGTGGCCGCAACATGTTTGGGAACCTGAAAAAGAAGCTGAGCAGTGCGATTCAGGAGGGCCTGGTGATATCGGAGAATCTGCAGCAGCAATATCGCCAGCGTGTCAGTTCCGGAAACTCGGGGAGCACCCAAACCAGTGGGCTAACGACTCCCACATCGCCACTGGGTCTCAACGAGAGTCTGTCCTCCAGCAGGAGCAGTAGTCTCTCCCTAAGTGCTCCCTTCCAGCTGACCGACGGTGTACCTAGCCATCTGAACGTGGCAGCGGGCTGCAGTTTGTTGGCCAAGTACGAGGACGACTGGCAACAGATCCATGGGGCCAACGAGGAGAATGCGAAGAAGGCCGCGCAGATTGCTTCCCAAATCTCCGGAGTCCAGAACAAGGCCAGCAACCAGCGCAGGATCATCAGTGAGCTGAACAGCAGTCTGGCGGGAATTCCCACGCTGATTGCCCAACTGCAAGCCAGCTCAAAGGTCCTTAACTCCCTGGAACAAATGGGACAGCAACTGGAGGTTGAGCTGGAGAAACTGGAGGATCTGTGCGAGGAGTGCGAACTCCAGGAGTTTATCCTCGAGCAGCAGTTCCAGCTGTCGCGGCACAAGCAGAGGAAGCTCAACGAACTGGAGCAGTACCGCCAGCAAATAGCCTCCAAGCACCAATCCAAAATCAAGGATCAGGAGCAGAAGCTATTGAAACTGCAAAGGGAACGGCAAGCTGTCTTTGACGATGCATTCCGCGGCGATATGGAGGAGTACAAACAGCATGGCCAGCTGACCAGTAAATTCTAATATACATATATTCATTAAATAACTGAAATAACACCTCTCCCTTTTAGAAATTCAAACCACCAGCAACAAGTTGGCTTTGGAGGAAGTGGTTCTTGAGACAAGCGAAGTGGAGACAAAGGATGCTCTGGAGCAATTTTTGAATGGATAATTTACGTACACCTCGCAAAAGACTCACTTTCGTGCCTTTCAGTGCAATAAGCAGTGTAAATTGTTGAAATATTCTATAGGGGATTCCAGATGTAAGCCTGCGTTTGCCAATACCAAAATAATTGATACTGTTTTTGATATTTGAAAAGTCGTAGCTACATCCTAGAAACAGATCCTATAAAAAGGGTTTTTAGTTTGAAATATTACGTTTCAGTGCCGAACTGATTTGTTTATTATAATACGAAAGATTTTCTCTCTTTGTCAAAAATTAGTTGAAAGTATCGGCAAAACCTGCCAGACATAAGATTTTTTGAGAAACAAACGCAAAATCAAAACGAAACTTCAGGAATCCCCCATATATATACAATTTACAAAATTAGTTGATGTGGCAACGCCACTGGGTGTTTTGACAGCATTTCAAATAAGCGTTGTTTTTATTATATTAATTGTATTTCGATTGTACACACCTAAGTACCTACAGATGCCTTGTATTTTATATTAATATACAAAATATTGAAAGAGGCGAACATGTTTATGATTACGCGATGGTAATTGCACAGCGTGGCAACTCTGTCGTCAAAAACAGCTGATTGCCAGTTAGTGATTAAAGAAGTGACTAAAATAAGAGATAATTCCCCGCAGCTTACACCTGTCGCAGCTTTCATTGCGCCCCGCATTGCCCCCCAAGTTTCCGTACCCTTTCCTGGACTTCGAGCTTATGGGCGCAGTTGGATCCGCTCTGAGATCCCCGTTAGTCGACATGTCTACCAAGCAAGCGAAATTCGTTGAAAACACGATTGCCAGCAATAAGGTGGTGATATTTAGCAAGACCTACTGTCCCTACTGCACGATGGCGAAAGAAGTAAGTGACGAGACCTTCAGCAGGGTCGAAACGAAATTGAATCATTCCTTTCCAGCCCTTCCGAAAGCTCAACGTGGATGCCACCATAATAGAACTCGATGGAAATCCCGATGGGAACGAGATTCAGGCGGTTCTGGGCGAAATCACAGGGGCCAAAACGGTGGGTATACCAATCCACTGCTATATAAACATTGCATTATATCTTTCTTATCTGTAGGTTCCCCGCGTCTTCATCGATGGCAAATTCATCGGCGGCGGCACAGACATCAAACGAATGTTCGAAACGGGCGCTCTGCAGAAATATTTCCAGTAAAAATCCGATCGTGCAATATCCTAAACTCTGTGCAAAGTCTTATTCATTTTCAAAAGTTGTAGCACGTTTTACTAGTTAATGTTCAAAGTCTTAAATACATTCTTTTAAATAATGTTTGCTTGTAAACACATGAATTTTTTAATATATATTTTTTATGGTTCATTTTCAGAATAGGACTTGAACAAAAATATCTTGTTTGTTTATTTTTATTATCTGATAGTGCTGTTTAGTTCTGTTGAATTCATGTCGAAGTATAATGTGCGATAAGTAATTGCTAGTTCGACTCGACTAGAAATTATTATCATGAATATATATACTTTATAGCGTCGCAAAATTCTTTTCTTCTGTAACCTTTCACCGGTAAAATGCTAGCGAGCACACCATACCCCCTTACTCTGCAAGTAATGGGTATAAAACCCCTTTAACAGCGCCCATGTAAACAACTGTTGGATATTGTCATCGATCTGGCAGCACCATAACAGAGCTGCCACTCTAAATAATAATTATTTACATTTTGTTTATAGTAATTAATTGCCTGAGCAATGTCTGATTTAGTGAGCGGAGAAGCCTCCGAGTCGGATGAGGAACTGCAGGACAAGCACAAGGTGATTGGGAGTTCCCTAGCAAAATAATCTTCTTTGTAATAACACAGGTTTATTGCAGATCTTCGCAGCTGAAGTACCGGGGGAAGCCTCCGAAGAAGACGATGAAGACATTTACGAACAACGAACCAGCAGCCGGGTGAACAACACAGCCTCCATCTACCGGAATAATCTCCTCCAGAGGAAACTTAGTAAATAGACTAAAGCTTAGCCCCATCCCTCATCTTCATAACAACATAAACCCCCTTTCTAGTTGAAAACAACATTGCCATTTGGAGATCTCTCACCGCTTTCACCCGCAGTTTTGTGCTGAGTGCCTCCAAGCAGCTCGTCACCACTGACCAAATGCTCATCAAATCCCAGGTCAACCTGCAGTCCGCCCACACTTCTCTCCAGCAGGCCCAGAAGAACGCTCAGGAACTCCAATCCCGGGTAGCTGTCGTGATGACCAGCAGCTTCCTCCCGCACATTAACACGCAGAAAGCCAGCTGAGTTAAACTTATACTGTATTTGCTGATAAACGATCAAATCTAGGCTAATCCTCTGTATCGGAATTGGGCGCATATAACTGAGTATTCGGCGATGGCTCCCGCGGAACATAGGTGCTCTGAAAGCACCGCGAGAAGATGGTTCGCATCTTGTTCGGCCGTTCAGGAGACTGGGGTATGGTTTCATCGTCCTCGGAAGACGTTTCCGGCGGCCTTCCTTCCTTCGAACTGTCCGTGTCGAAGAAGCAAACCTCCGTGCTGTTAGGCGGCGCTGGAGCAGGTGCCATGCTGGCCTCCAAAGCGGCATCCGCAGCTGCCAGCATAAGGGCCTCCTGTTCCGCCTCGTCTTCAATCAGCACCACAGTGTCCACCTCGGCTAGGATGCGAGGCTGTTGGACAGATGGTGCCTCCGAGTGTCGGAACTGGAACAAAGGGGTTTCCAGACTCGTTTCCATCTGACTCTCCTCTAATCTCCGTTTCGGCTGCACTGCAGCCGTTTCCGAAGTGCTGCTCTTGCGCTTGCTGGTCACATTTGGACCCGGTGCACTGCTCTTTCGCTTGGATACCGTCTCTCGCACATCTGCATCCTGCACTGTCAAATCCCTTTGACAATAATCCTCCGAGAAGCTCACATCGTCAGGCGACAGGGTTGACATGATCAGCAAGCACTCAATTTCGGCGTGCTTCTTAATTTTCAGCAGAAAAGGCATGCCCGCATCGTCGAACTCCAAGGTCAGAGAAGCGTTCAAGCACTCGGCGAAAAGAAGAAAGGCTCGAAACTCCTTGATGCAAAAGGTGATGATCGTTTCCTTGGTCACCTGGTACTGGTCGAACTCACTGGGCTTCAGCTTCAGCTGCGTGCGCATGAATTTGTCATTCACTCGGGCCCCTTCTATGTAGTTTTTGGCCACCACACTGCCCGAGTTGGCCTCTAGTGTAAGCTCCTCCTCTGAGGAATTAAAGTTGTTGGAGATGTCCGTAAAAAGTTTGTGATCACCGCGAATCCTGAGGGGATAGAGTTGGTAATTTTAAAAATAGAAGAAATAATATCATTTTATGAAGTAGAAAAGTCGAAGTTAAACCTACAAATTTGGCATCTGATCGGTGTTGATGTTTGTGTTGATATTTTGGTCATCTATGATGGATATGGTGGCCTCCTTTGTGGTCTCCAGTTTGCAGCGGAGATTCACCTGCAGGTTGGTCTGATTGTCCAATATATTGAGTTCACAGTACTCCACCTGGAAGATACACTAATGATAACCAATCCCTAACTAGTAATCCTTCACCATACCTCGTTCATGTTGCGGAATACGGCCAAACACCCCTTCATGGATATCTTACAGTAGAAATCCGAGTTCGGGGCGTCGAACACCTCAAAAACACTTCTTTTGAAGGAGATACTGCCCACGGCTGATTGAGTGGCGTTTATGGCCCGCATTTGCAGCGATTGCTGGTCAATCTCGATGAACATTTCCTTGCCCACCTTGGACAGCGATTGTACGGCTTTGGCAATAACTGAAAACATTAATTTAGTTAGTCAACAGTACTTGTTTCAGATGACCCGACCTAAAGAATAACATACCCCTTGCATTGCTGCCCTCCAAAGTGTATTTCATTGGCAATATTTGCGCTGAGTCCGGTCACGAAATTCGCGCTGAAATTTGTAAACAAACAATTTAGAGTGGCGTACTCGTACAACTCAGTTTGGAAAAATACCAAGAAAATACTGTTTTCATTACATTATTTTATTTATTTTTTAATCTTTATATCTTGCATTTTTTAACCCACTCACCAATCATAGGCCCTGTTTACACTAAGGTTAAGTTAAGGAGTTATGGGGATAAGTTATTTTTTTTTACATAGGATAGGTCTTGCATAGGAAACTAGAGTGTGGGAGTCTTTGGTATTTTGTGGTATATTTCGTATTTTATTAGGAATTTGACGTAACCCTCGTGCGGGGACGAATTATTTTTTACAAGAAGACTTTTTTTGCAGTTTCTGCACATAAATAACTTATGAAGAAGAAATAAAATATTTAAAACCACCTTTGTGCCCTGCCAAACATCGATGATACCGGTCTTTCGAAAACATCGATGACTTGGATGTTGGCATCGCTGTTTGTCCACCTCTACCGGTCGAATAATAACGCCACATCAGTTCTAAATTTAATTAATAAAAACTGGGCTAAAACCAGCTAAGAACTGGTGAAAAGTGAAATTACCTGGAAGGAAAAGCCCAGGGTTCTCCTATTTTGTACTCGTCCGTTATGCGCGTGGTGGAAACACCGTAAAAACGAGTGGAAACAATGTTACGAGCCGTGGCTTTGTGTGTGTCTGTGGTGCTCCTAGCACTTTATAGGCCGACTTCTGGGGAATCCAGTCAGAGCTATCCCATTACCACGCTGATCAATGCCAAGTGGACGCAGACGCCCTTGTATCTGGAGATAGCCGAGTATCTGGCCGATGAGCAGGCGGGCCTGTTCTGGGACTACGTTTCGGGGGTGACCAAGTTGGACACGGCTCTGAATGAATACGGTTTGTGTGAATAAATGATGGGATGACCCGCACTATAAGGCCTCTTCTGTAAGGGAATGCATGTAAATGTAATTCTTTGATGTTGCACCTTACTATGAATGTTGTTAATAATCGAGTGTTTTTATTTAAATTACTTTAAAAAAAAGAATTAACTTAAAATAATAAAACTAAAATTAATCAAATATTTATTATATGATAGCTTCAAACATTCAACGCTTTATTTGATAACTTCAAAAATCATTACTTTCTTGAAACTCAAAAACATGTTATAAAGCCCTATGATGTGATTTTCTCCGCCAAAACCGAATGACTTATTGATTACTGTTTCCCCTTGCAGATACCGAGTCGCAGCAGTACAATGCCGCTGTGGAGCTGGTCAAGAGCCATGTGAGCTCGCCCCAGTTGCCGCTGCTCAAGTTGGTGGTCTCCATGCACAGCCTGACGCCCAGGATTCAGACCCACTTCCAGTTGGCCGAGGAGTTGAGGAGCAGTGGCTCGTGTCAAGCCTTCACTTTTGCCCAAGTGGGTTCCGAACTGGCCTGCAGTTTCAACGAGCTGCAGAAGAAACTGGAACTGCCGGTGGCCAAGGAGAGTTTGGATGCCCCTGTTGTCACCTATAGCTTTGATCACATTTTTCCGGGCAGTGAGAACAATACCCGCACTGTGGTTTTGTACGGCGATTTGGGCAGCGCCCAGTTCCGCACCTACCACAAGCTACTGGAAACGGAGGCCAATGCTGGCAGGATTCGTTACATCCTGCGTCATCAGTTAGCCAAGAAAGACAGGCGACCAGTACGTCTTTCGGGCTATGGAGTGGAACTCCATCTGAAGTCCACGGAATACAAGAGCCAGGATGATGCCCCCAAACCTGAAGCGGGCTCTACTGCCGATGAGGATCTGGCTAATGAATCGGATGTCCAGGGATTCGACTTTAAAGTCCTGAAGCAGAAGCATCCTACACTTAAAAGAGCACTGGATCAACTGCGTCAGACGCTTCTTCAGGGAAACGATGAGATTGCCCAACTGAAAGCCTGGGAGTTCCAAGACTTGGGTCTCCAAGCCGCCGCTGCAGTTGCCGAAATTCAGGGAGATGAAACTCTGCAAATACTTCAGTACACTGCCCACAATTTCCCTATGTTAGCCAGAACTCTGCTGGCCCATAAAGTTACCGATGGCTTAAGGGCAGAGGTTAAACACAACACGGAAGCATTTGGGCGAAGCTTGAATGTCGCGCCTCCTGATGGTGCCCTCTTCATCAACGGGCTGTTCTTCGATGCAGACACCATGGATCTGTATTCGCTGATTGAGACACTGCGTTCGGAGATGCGTGTTCTCGAGAGCCTGCACAGCAATAATGTGAGGGGTAACCTAGCCAGTTCATTGCTCGCACTGGATCTTACGGCCTCCAGCAAAAAGGAATTCGCCATCGATATCCGGGACACTGCTGTGCAGTGGGTTAACGACATTGAGAACGATGCCCAGTACAAAAGATGGCCCTCGTCTGTAATGGATCTGCTGCGCCCAACGTTTCCTGGCATGCTGAGAAATATCCGAAAGAATGTGTTCAACCTGGTTTTGGTGGTAGATGCACTGCAGCCCACAGCCAGGAGTGTAATTAAACTGTCCGAATCATTCGTCATTCATCAAGCTCCCATCCGCTTAGGCTTAGTGTTCGATGCGAGGGATGCCAGCACGGAAAACCTTGCGGATTATATAGCCATCACTTGTGCCTTTAACTATGTGAGCCAGAAGAAAGACGCCCGAGCTGCATTGAGTTTCCTTACTGATGTCTATGCGGCCGTGGGGGAGACCAAGGTGGTCACGAAAATGGATATAGTGAAGCAGCTCACGAAGGAGTTCAGTACCCTCAGCACTGGCAAAGCTGAGGAGTTCCTGGAGGAGGATTCGACCTACGACTATGGCAGGGAGCTGGCAGCGGAGTTCATTCAGCGGTTGGGTTTCGGAGACAAGGGTCAGCCCCAGGCTCTGCTGAACGGTGTTCCTATGCCCAGTAATGTTGTAACCGCAGATAGTGACTTTGAGGAAGCCATTTTCACCGAGATCATGACCCACACAACCAACCTGCAAAAGGCCGTGTACAAGGGCGAAATGACGGACAGCGATGTGGCCATTGACTATTTGATGAATCAGCCTCATGTAATGCCCAGATTGAATCAGAGGATTCTCAGCCAGGAGGATGTTAAATATCTGGATATTAATGGCGTGGCCTACAAGAATCTAGGCAATGTAGGAGCTTTAAATCGTTTGTCGAATCGGGATATGACCGCCACTTTGATGGAGAATCTTAAATACTTTGGTGGCAAGAAATCTACGGAACTTATAGGCCGCTCATCGCTGCAGTTCCTTACTATTTGGGTGTTTGCCGATTTGGAGACTGAACAGGGACGAGCTCTGCTAACCCATGCTTTGGAATATGTACAGAGCGGCGAGAGTGTGCGCCTGGCTTTTATTCCAAATACCGAAAGCGCTTCCGGATCTGACAAGAAGAATCTGAATCGCCTGGTTTGGGCTGCCATGCAAAGTCTTCCACCAATTCAAGCCACGGAGCAGGTTCTCAAGTGGCTGAAGAAACCAAAAGAGAAGATTGAGATACCTTCACAGTTGGAAGATATTCTTGGTTCCACGGAACTGCACTTAAAGATGTTGAGAGTATATTCCCAGCGTGTGCTGGGTCTGAATAAATCTCAGCGTCTGGTCATCGGTAATGGACGGCTGTATGGCCCGCTGTCCTCGGAGGAAACCTTCGATAGCGCTGACTTCGCTTTGTTGGCCAGGTTTAGTTCCTTGCAGTATGGCGACAAGGTCCGCCAGGTCTTAAAGGAATCTGCTCAAGATGTCAGTGAGGAATTCACAAGCGATACATTGCTCAAGCTATACGCAAGCTTGCTCCCCAGGCAAACTAAAACTCGTTTCAAGCTACCTACGGACTTGAAAACCGATCACTCTGTTGTGAAACTGCCGCCCAAACAGGAAAAACTCCCTCATTTTGATATTGCCGCCGTTTTGGACCCGGCCTCTCGTGCAGCACAAAAACTAACGCCTATTCTCATATTGCTCCGTCAAGTGTTGAACTGCCAACTAAATTTATATCTGATCCCAGTGCCCCAGCACAGCGATATGCCCGTAAAGAACTTCTACAGATATGTTGTGGAACCAGAGGTACAATTCGAAGTGAGTGGCGGAAGATCCGACGGTCCCTTGGCCAAATTCAGTGGATTGCCTGCCAACCCTCTGCTGACCCAGCAGCTGCAGGTTCCCGAAAACTGGTTGGTTGAAGCCGTACGAGCAGTTTACGATTTGGATAACATTAAGTTGACCGATATTGGTGGACCCGTGCACAGCGAATTCGATTTGGAGTACCTGCTCTTGGAAGGTCACTGTTTTGATGCTGCCAGTGGAGCTCCGCCCAGAGGATTACAGTTGGTCTTGGGTACCCAGAGTCAGCCCACTCTTGTAGACACAATTGTCATGGCTAATTTGGGTTACTTCCAATTGAAGGCCAATCCTGGAGCTTGGTCACTACGCCTGCGTGATGGAAAATCCGCGGATATTTATGCAATAAGTCATATTGAAGGACCTAACACCCATCACACAGCTGGTTCATCTGAAGTACAGGTTCTGATAACCTCTCTGCGATCCCATGTCGTTAAGTTGAGGGTATCCAAAAAGCCAGGGATGCAGCAGGCGGAACTCCTGGCAGATGACAACGAGCAGGCGGCTCAATCTGGCATTTGGAACAGCATCGCCAGCAGTTTTGGCGGCAGCAATACTAACCAGCCAGCGCCTGATGAGGATGCGGAAACCATTAACATTTTCTCGGTGGCATCGGGACATCTCTACGAACGCCTACTGAGGATCATGATGGTATCGCTGCTGAAGCACACAAAGTCTCCCGTGAAGTTCTGGTTCTTAAAGAACTACCTCTCCCCGCAGTTCACTGACTTCCTGCCTCACATGGCCAGTGAGTATAACTTCCAATATGAGTTGGTGCAATACAAGTGGCCACGTTGGCTTCATCAGCAAACCGAGAAACAGCGGACCATTTGGGGATACAAGATCCTCTTCCTGGATGTGCTCTTCCCGCTGAATGTTAGAAAAATCATTTTCGTGGATGCCGATGCCATAGTGAGAACTGATATCAAGGAACTTTACGACCTGGACCTTGGAGGAGCACCCTATGCCTACACGCCCTTCTGCGATTCCCGCAAGGAGATGGAGGGTTTCCGCTTCTGGAAACAAGGATACTGGCGAAGCCATCTGATGGGCAGGCGTTATCACATTTCCGCTTTGTATGTGGTGGACTTGAAGAGATTCCGCAAGATTGCAGCAGGAGATCGGCTGAGAGGCCAATACCAGGCCCTAAGCCAGGATCCAAACAGCTTATCCAATCTGGATCAGGATTTGCCCAACAACATGATCCACCAGGTGGCCATCAAATCTCTGCCCGATGATTGGCTATGGTGTCAGACGTGGTGCAGCGACAGCAACTTCAAGAGTGCCAAGGTGATCGATTTGTGCAACAACCCACAGACCAAGGAGGCCAAACTCACGGCCGCCCAAAGGATTGTGCCCGAGTGGAAGGACTACGACGCAGAGCTGAAGACCCTGATGGCTCGGATCGAGGATCACGAGAATTCGCATGGCAGGGACTCGGCTGTTGATGATTCGGTTGACGATTCGGTGGAGGTCACCACTGTGACGCCTTCTCATGAACCTAAACACGGCGAGCTGTGATCAACGCGTAGTTAAATCAACTTGTTTAGTGAATTTAAGTCAGATATCGATGGATAAACACTTGATTACTTAGCTAAGACCCATCCCCCGACATTGCGACTAAACATATTTGTACATTTTAATTAGAACTTAATGCGATTAATAACGTAAAAAGAAAAACAGCTCACTAAAGTCTGAAATGTTCTTTTAAATCGATTTCAAAAGATGTTCTTGTCTTGCATTCCAAGAGCTATGGCCACTAATTAAATTAAGCTGAAGTTCAATGTCATTAAACTATATACACAAAGAAGGCGTCCTTAAGTTGAAAAGTTTTTCAAATGTATTAAAAGTTGGAGTCAATAGAAATTAAATTCAAAGTATTTTATTTACCATTTATTTGGGTTGGTCAGGCATCTTGCTGAAAAAGCTTTGGCGTCTCATGTTAGGTGGCAACGCCAAATTTTAAATAAAATGTACGAAAATTGTATATATATACTTTATTTCTTCTAATATTTCAAATAATTTTTTTTATTCTCTGGCGTTTGTATCTACATAAAGAAATTATTTAATAGTTTTAATATAATGCTGCTCTACTTTATTGTTTAGCTCTTAGTATGAAATAGTATATTACTTTAGCAATTTATTAATAAATTTTCATTTGCTATTTGTAAGGCAGACAGTGCAGTCCAAAGAAGTGGATCTTTTTCATATTTATCATTTAGTTTGATCTGCTTCTCGGTTGACGTTCATTTGTATTTTAAATATATTTCCTCAGCATTTGCGTTGAACTTTGTATTCCCATTAATTTAGTTTAGCGTGTCTAATATATAGTTTAAAAAGTTTATTCTCCACTTCAGTTTTAGATCTAGCGCTGAGTGTAGTGTACGATAGTTAATTAAAGCTTTCATTTTATTCAATTTGCTCAATATGTTAGTTTTATATGTTTTCGTTCAGACTACGCAATTGGTTTCTATTCACTTTGAACTAGAATCATAAGTGTTTAAGGAAAATATCTAGTTAACATATTAATTAGGGATCGCTTCTCGATTAAATTATATAAAAAATGCGGCTGTCAAAAGGATTTTCCTTGTCAGTTTGAAAGTTGTGTATATTTTATGTGTATTGTATCTGTATCTGGTGTATCTTGCGCTCCTCTTACTGGCTAAGAATTGACGAAACTACAAAATTAGACAGTTCGCTTTTGTATCTGTATCTGTAGTCTTTGTTATCATCAGTTTAAAATGGCATAGGCATATTTCAATGAATGCTTCCCAGTTTCTTGAGTTCGATTCGTTGTTGATTTCTGTAAAATTATTGCTTTAATCCAGGTGTTTATACATATCCTCCAGCTGTGGCTTGAAGTAGCTCTTTAATTGCGGTCTCTTGGCTTTGAATGTGGGCGTCAGCAGTCCGTTTTGCACCGAGAAGGGATCCGGATGCAAATAGACATCTTTTACCTAGAATGATTTATCCCAAATATTATTTTGAGCACCGTATTACAAGGGCTTATCGACCCACCTGTTCGAATGACTTGAGTCCACTCTGCTTGCCCCAGTTGAGCATGTCGTTCATGATCAGTTCCTTGACATTCTTATTGTTGCACAGGACGGAGAGTGTGCCGCGCACATTGTTCTCCGTGGCCCATTGCTTCAGTACATCGGTATCAGGTACAACAACAGCGATAATGCAGCTCTGAAGGAGTAAGAAAATTTTGAAATGTATAATTTTATGATTTAACAACTTTTCTAATCTTTGCTTTAAATATATTATATTGATATTGTATATTAACAGCTTAAGCGTGTTTGGCGGTTGCGTTAGCTCGTTCCAACGGGGTGGCCAATAAATTCTTCCCTCTTCACGGAAGAAAGTAAATTAAAAATTAAAAAAGCTTAAGCGGGAAATATGTTGCCTATGTATCTTATTGTTAATATAATTTTTATTCTAAAATTTTTTTAAAATTGATTCTCCAAAAAAAAAATTGACAACGAAAAAAACCAAGATCGGTTCTTTTCAGTTTGAGAATTTTGTCTTCTCCCTTTTTCTTCTTGATATTGAGACGAAAGCGATGTCAATTTTAGTATTCCGCGTCAAAAGTAATCTCGGTTCTCAGGTTGTTGAAAAGAAGACGTGAGGGGAAGACTTAGAGAGAGAGACCACACATTCAAGAATACATTAGCAAGCCGAGAAGACTTCGATCTCATTCTTCAGAATTTGAGTATAAATCGATCTTAACTCTCCGATTGTAGGTGTTATTTTATGAATACTCATTAAACTTCTTTGAAAATGTTTCTTAAAAATTAAAAAGGTTATCAAAAAAGAATTATTTTTTTATGTACAAGAAAATTAGTCTCTTCTACCATTATTTGGTTAATGGAAATGCTTACCCTCTCTATAAATTCTCTTAAAAATAGTAATCAGAAACTCACCTTTAAGCTCTCTCCATAGACATAGACTTGATTTACGTATTGGCTGAGCGTGTATATGTTCTCAATTTTCTCGGGCACTATGTACTCGCCCTGACTGAGCTTGAAGATGTGCTTGCGGCGATCGATGATCCTCAGGGTTCCGTTTGGAAGCCACATGCCCACATCGCCGGTGTGATGCCAGCCCTCCGAGTCAATGGCCTCCGCCGTCTTCTCCGGATCCTTATAGTAACTAAATAATTAACATTTATTAATTTACAGTATTACAGCGGTATTTAGTATACCTACCCATGGAAAACATTCGATCCTCGCACACACACCTCCCCCGTATTTTGATTGGCAAAGTACTCCATCTCTGGCACGTCCACCAGTTTCACAGCGTTGCAGGACACGGGTGGTCCCACATGGTTAGGCACATGATCACCCTGAACGGTGAGGGTTATGGCCCCCGTGCACTCCGTCTGGCCATATCCCTCGAGCACCAAACAACCCAGGGCACAGCGCATGAAGGTCAGCACATTGCCGGCCAGTGGAGCCGAGCCGACGACCATCAGACGAAGATTTCCGCCGAATGCCTGATGCACCTTCTTGAAGACCAGCTTGTCCCAGCAGCCGTTCCTCCGCAGCACACCCCTGGCGATCTCCTTCTCCTTGGCCCGCATGGCCATGTTGAAGAGGCCTCTCTTCAACCCAGAGGCGGATATATCACTCTGGATCTTGTCGTAGACTCGGTTCAGGAGGCGAGGCACTGCCGGCATTACGGTCGGCTTCAGCATCTTCAGATCGTTCGTCAGTTCCTTGATGTCCCCGGAATAGAAGCCCACACAGCCGCCCACATAGTACATTCCGTTCTCGCAGCACCGCTCGAACATGTGGGCCAGGGGCAGGAAGGAGACCATCACGTCGCCCGCCCGAATGCGATGGTCGCCCATCTGAAGGATCACAGAACAAACGCCGGCCACCACGTTGCCGTGGGTGAGCATCACTCCCTTGGGATTGCCCGTCGTGCCGGACGTATAGCACACCGTGCACAGATCCTCCGCCGTCGGAGCGACCTCCGGGTGATTGCCCTTGGCGCCCAGTTTCTCCACGTCGATGAAGGAGAATATCTGTATGCCCCTACTGCGGGCTCGCTCCAAGGTCGTCTGGCGGATGGGCTTGATGGCCACTATGATCTTCAGACTGCGCGGCGCCTTTTCCAGCAACATGGCCGCCTTGCCATCGTCCTCCACCACCACGATGGCCATGTCCGTCTGGCGAATGATGAAGGCACAGGCATCGGGACCCAGGGTGTCGTACAGTGGGACCACCACCAAGGAGAACGAGTAGCAGCCCTGCTCGTACAGGATCCACTCCGGGCGGTTCTGCGAGTAAATTCCAATCAGCTGTTTGGGCCGGGCTCCCAGCGCCAGCATTCCGGCCCCGAAGTTCTTGGCGCGCAGCAAGGCCTCGTCATAGTTGATCCACTATAGAAGATATGGTCGTATTTTAGATTAAAATGTTTTCTAAAAGTCAAGTTATCAATAGTTATCTTAATTAAATCTTTGTAAGCTTCTTTGTAGTTTCGAGATTACGGATATATGCTATGTCTTACATTACATTTTAAATCTTTAAGGAATCAAAAATTGTTGTAAACTTTTAAGAAGTATATAATATACGTAGGAGGTACATACATATCATTGGTTCCGATTTTAGTATTATACATTCGCATTTTTAATCGAAATTTAAGTTTTAATCACTTTTAAAAAGTAAGTGTCGCTTTTAAAACTTTAAAAGTTCCTTTTTTAGTAATCGAAATGCTTTTATGTATTTATTCAGATCTATTTAGTAGTGTCTGGACCAGATTTAAGAAATTTTTATTATTCCTTAAGGTTTTAGAGTTTCTATCTCACCTGGTACGGGGATGTCAGGGTTTCCCGCCAACCCAGACATGGTCCATTGTTGGACGCGTAAGCTCCCTCGCGGAACGTCTGGTACAGGGTGCGGACGTTCTCTGT
Organism: Drosophila subpulchrella; assembly: GCF_014743375.2. Lineage (NCBI taxonomy): Eukaryota > Metazoa > Arthropoda > Insecta > Diptera > Drosophilidae > Drosophila > Drosophila subpulchrella. The sequence continues at coordinate 6,277,649 of NC_050612.1, read as the reverse complement.
GATGTAGGACACAAACTTTCCATTCTTCGACTCCTTGTAGAATTTGGAGACGTGTATTTGTTCTGGACCCTGCAATGCGAGTGAAGTGACCCCAAAAGAAACAGAGAAATCGAGGACATGCAATGAGTGAGAGACGTTGATAGAGATATTGCGAAACAGTATATATACAATTAGAGATCAATGGAGTAAGTGGTGCAGAATTCGGTTGGGATACTACAAGTATATGTGTGTAATTTTGTTAATTGCTTGTCTTAAGCTTAAAAACTTTTCAGTCGAAAGGACAATCCTTATTTGCTGAGCTTTTAGTTAAGTGAATATTTCCCAAGGAAACCTGTAAGCAGATTTTGTCTCTTAGAAATGTCAGGAATTATTCACTTTTCAATAAGGATAATCAAAATGTTAACGATTGATTTTTATAGACTTTGTATTGCTATTATTTATTTAGAAAACCTCTTCTTGAATAAGCTAAGTCCATTTCGCGGCGTGTGGGTTTATTTTTGGCTTCTCGTACAATAAATCAAAGTCAACTGTTAGATTAAAATCAATAACCATTTAAATTTATATACGTAGTCGATCGCTATGATGTATCGTTTATTTTGGGGTAGAGACTTAAACCCATCACTCGGCGGGATTTTATTTGGGCGCCTGAGAGTGTAGTGGTAGCGCCATAGAGCACTTCCTTAATGGTAAACAGCTGCGAAAAAAATTACCACAATGGCCAAAAGTGTTGATGTACGAGAACGAATATCAAAATACGCTACGATGGGGGAATATTTTTAGGGGGTTCTGGGACGGGGATCCCGAAAGTTAGTTTGTTTGTTTTTGCTGGCTGATTTTAATGAGCAAAATGCAAATGTATTTTCAAAAATAATTGTTTTCCACAGATTAAAGTGCTTTCCAAATTAATTTTTGTTTATATTCCATTGATGACGCAAGTCGGAGGGGGAAAAAGTTAATTTTAGGAGCATACCCCGAGGGGCACATGAGGCCTACCCTGTGGTGAATATCTAGACGATGATCATATATGATCTAGCCCACGAAATGTAAGAGAAGGTAAACAAAAAAAAAGAAGCGAAATAAAGTTCATATTAGTTACTGCTTAGTTAACCTGGGGTTAGGGAGTTACATATTTCTTGTTTTCAAGGAAATTCCTCCTTGTTTGGGTTACCTTGAGCACATCGCTCTGATTGCTTAGCTCGATGGGCACTCGTATACTGGTAATTTGACCGCAACAAGACATTGTTTGATCTTAATTTATTATCACTTTTAAAGTTGATTTTATTTTTGCAGGTTCTTAACACTCTTTTGATTTGTGGCGTTGCTTATTGGTCGTTCAGATTTCATCTGGCATTTAATATGCACATTTTCCACGCAACTGTAAAACACATTCACGAATTTTACCAAATTTCATTGGCCAATTTGCCGATATTATATCTTCCGTTTTATTGCCAAGTGAAACCCAATTGCCCAGGGATGTTTGTGCTCCATTTTCCCATTAGGCGCATTTCAAAACCACAAAAATCGTTTAATGCTAATTAGCGTGCGCATAAATATAATTCTAATTACATCGAATATTATTTTATAATTCTTTATATCTGCTCTACTTTTTATTCAACTTGAATACAGGAAAACATTCAGAAGTCCTAAGTTCTTATTATTTTAGCAGTAAATTGCATTTAAAGTACCTACTTATCTCTGTACTATTTATTGTATTTTAATTTTTAGCCTTTTTAAAGCGAGGCATAGCTTATTAATCCCCCAGATACCCGGGAAAATTCTTATAAATCCGTTACAAAATTCTCTAAATTGCACCAATTTGCATCGCATTAAAGGCCAAGCCAAAAGTCAAAAACCAAAGCATAATTATGACGCCTGGCTGTCCGTTTACATATTTTTGGCAAGTGCAGCCCCAGTCAATTTTGTTTATAATTTTTCAATATTGGCAGTTGCAGGGCGGCCCCAAAAGGGGCTACAAAAATACAGAGAGAGGTGCAAAAAGGCTAAGACAAAAAGAGAGAACGGCCAACAATATCGACAAGGCGTCGTCTGCGGATTTCGCTTGGCCTGCCCCAAATTAATTTATAAATAGTTCGTCCCACTCTGCTCTTATCTATGAGACCCGTGTGTGTGGTCGCATAAAAAAAATAGAAAAAATATAAACATAATTTCACTCACACACAGTACAATGAATACAATTTGCGCTAAAAATAAATAAAAGAAAAGATTTTTAATTTCTTTAGAGACGATAGAGAACTGACTCATGGGGAACGCGTTTCGGGCCTCATTGGGATGTTTTGAAGCAATTGGCAGAGAGCAAACATTTTCCTCAATGAGCAATTCATTTTTGAGTTATGTTAATTGTGGTGGTCATAAAATCGGCCATAAACTATTGGCTAGCGAAAGGGCGGGAGCGGGAGAATAGAAATGAATGAACCAGCGGGACCTTGAGGAATTTCACTTGGATCTGCAACATATCAATAGTTTGGCAGCATATTCTTTTGAAAAATTTGAACGAAGCCCAGGGAAAATGTGCGGGAATTTCAAGGTCGTTTGGGATGACTTTTCATTTTCTGGTTCCAGGTGGCCGGCACATTTATTATTATATATTACGTATCACATATTTTAAAAAATCACTGAATTCTCAAGTTAATCACAGTATTTCTTATGACAGTTTTTAAAAAAATTTTAATTTTGCCTTGTTGCATAAATAGCTTAACTATATTAATCTAGACAGATTTTATTGTTCTTTTTATTTAGAAAAAAATTTAACTTTTTAAAAGAGTGAGCACCGAAAAACACTGTAATTGGATAAACTATTAGACTAAATACTATACTTAAGAAAATATAATTTTGTTCATGACGTTAAGTTTGATTGATTAAGATAGATTTCTGGCACGTTATACGGAAGGAAAATTCGAAAGAATCATATGTAAGCGTTCAGAAAGTCAAATGTAACAAACTGTTTTGAGTGTGTAACCTAGTAAAATTAGAACCCATAAATTAATTTCTTTAAAAATTTAAAATTATGTTTCCTCCATATCAAACACTTAAAAATCTTGCTTGAAATTCCATTAAAACTCAAGAGCTAATATGAGTCATAAATAGAACCTATTTGACAATGGCATTTACGCTTAAAAGTGAACATGGCCGAAAAATTGTTTAGACTGATCAGAAGGTATATCGAGATACTTAGAGTATAAGCAATTATATAGTTTTATGTTGATTTGGTAAAACATCGTAAAGATCAACTTAAGTTAGGATGTTTACAATGGAAAAACCAAACCAATAAAACCGCTAGCATCCATTAAACCAAATTAGTATCAAAGTCGTATTAAAATGAAGTATATAAGCATTTCTGTGGGTGTTGTCTCTTTCTTAGATGTTTTAAGTATAGAAACTGTGTGAACTTGAACTTGAGGGGCTGAGTTCACGTGGCAACGTCGACGGCACTATGACACTTTTGCAAATCGATTTCCATTGGAAAATCTTTTAATTTTTCTTCGTTATTTTCTTTTAGATTTGTTGAACATTTTTTTGGTTCTTGCGCTTTACGTAATGAGATTAAACGCTTGTATTTTTGTCAATTTGTTGCAAATTGTCGTGCTTTTTTTTCGCTTTTCATTTTCGTTTTGTTTAGTATACACGAGCTATTATTTATAAAAAATACGTTTGTTTCATAGATATATATCTGCGATATGTACATTATGTAGATGTTGTTGTTGCTTGTTTTTTTGGGATTTCTCTAATTTGAAATATATTCAAGGGGTTTCCGCCCGCCACGATCAGCGCGACACGATGTTGAATTTCGAACTGAATGGCAGAAGTAAAATATTGGTCGTGGCTAAAAATGATTTTGGCCGGCCCGAGGCATCTTCTTTTCTTTTAAGAGAGAGACTGGGGAGAATTGAGAGTAGCGTTTCGGGGCTACAGAAGGATTTTCGGGGGTATCACGAATAAGAATGCATCGTTTGGCTAGGAATTTTATTCGTTATATGTTCTTATTTTGATATTAAACGGTTTTTCTTTTTGCTTTTGCCAGATAGTTTTGTTCCAATTTTTTTTGGTCCGATCAAGTTGTCCGCCTGACCTGTCTGAATTTTCCGATTGTTGCACTACAAGCGTTTGAAAAGTCTTTGGACGATACATCTTAATGGAGTGGTGCTAAGAAATATACTCGTATGATAAAGGCGACTTTGTTCTGGTAGTGACAGCACTTATTCAACTCTTTAATAACCAAAATGATTTATAGTCCATAAGAGAGGATCACGCCCCTTTTTTGGCCCCATCAAAATAGAATACATTTGTTTACTTTTACTGTATCAAATGTATGAAAAGATACTGAGACATAGAGGGTGACGAAACTAATTATAATAATTGAATTAATTAATAGAACATTTTAAATTTATAAAAAGAAAATTGTAAATTTAGTCTACATTAATAATAAGTTCGGTAAAATATTAATTTTATTTTAATAGCCCATCTTTTTTGTATTCTTATTATAAATATTGTATTATTAGAACTCGGCCACATGAAACTATTTTTACAACCGGATATCACGGCCACACCGACAACTATAAAACCCTTTTCGACCTTTTTAATACAATAAGTATTATAAATGGTTTACAAAATGGCTTACTTACTGTCCATTACTGAATTTTGCATAAATGCTTAATTGATTCACTTTTCATACCCAATCCCCTAGACATTAGCTCATAGCTGGTACACCTCGCACATATTTATCGTTTCATTTGCACCTCAATTTGCGCTCATTAGCAATTTTAGTGTTCATATATTGGAAAACACTCTATATGCTAGAAAGAGTGTGCCAAATACTTGTTGGTGCATTTGCGTTTGCTCGCCAGACCAGACTAAACAAACACACCTAATGACTAACATTCAAAAATGCATAATTACATATAGTACTTGCTTTACAATGGCATACGCAAATGTACCTGCTCATATGTAGACAGGTTGGCCCTGTCTTGTCAAACGTTTGACATTTCCTTATTATTTTGTTGTTCTTTCATTGTTTGCCTCGGTTTGCAATTTTTTTTCAATTTTAACTTATGCGGGATTATGTCAAGAAGGAGGTTATTTTCTATATATATACTATATAAACTATTGCTATGTTGGATAACATTGCATTTAAAGCCACAGAAACGAAATTTTAAATATTACAAATGAAGATGGAAATGTATTAAATGTTAATATATTTTTAAGTAATTAAACAATTTTAATATTTTAGTATGAAAAAGCACACTTTTTAAATATAATTTAACTCTTAATGCTTTAAATGGCTAACTACCAATTATGGAACAACCACTAGTGTAAAATTCAATACATTTCTAAATTATTATTATTCCTTTTTCTTAATTTCCCTTACTTAGCGCTTTATTAACTATTTAGTTTGTCGGGTTCCACTGTGTCACCAACCTTCAACCCCCGAAAATGGTTGTGTGCCATTTTGGCAATGCCAAATATCGCGCGAAATATGGTATTGTGTCAATATTTGTTTATTTACATGACATCAACACAAAAGGAAAGGTCTGTTACACCAACTCAGAGGAAAACGCACGAGGAAAATGCCGCCTAGTGTCAGTTGGAGGAAATGCTTCTGACAATCGGGTGGCGGTGGATGGGGAAATTATTAGCATAGATCGAAATTGAGAGAACCAGGCGACTAATTAGGGGAAAATGCCAATTGAGCCATGACAAGATTTATTATTGTCGTGCCGCTGTCATTCGATAATTTATCAGCGAGAATGTTGCACTCTTGGCAAGCGGAATTTGTAAATTTTCCTTTTCAGCTCGGCACTCAATTAGAGCGTGAGGTGGTGCAGCTATTTTAGTTTAATAACTTTTGCACCACTGTGGCAAAGACGTCATGGCTAAAAGTCGATGAACAAAGGCGCAACTGAAAATCGAAATGGTGAAAATGTGTGAAAATCATGTGACGACAACAACGAAGCAGAATCAGTTTTTGGGAATCCGAATCGTGATCGCACTCAACGTGATTGTGGACATGTGCACATCAAAGCCTTTTGGCCCATATGCCATTGGGATTCGCCTGTTCTCCCTCAAATAGAACCAAACCTAAGAATATCGTAAAATAAGTTGAACAGCGAAATAAAACAGAAAACTCAAAGCAAACAGTTCCCAATTGAACGTGCAATGATGTAATTGATGTGATCGAAGCTTATCAATTGCGAAATCATCATACCTCAAGCAACGGGGATTGGTTTTCCAGAGGCACTAACGGTCGTTCCGGTACGGGTCTCGTAGCAAAATAGTATGCGACACTAGCGGCCAGGCTTCCCAGAGTTAAAGTACCCAGAGATCCGCCCAGATAGTACAGATAGCCATCAATCTCGTCCCCTGGGAAAGGTAATTGGAATGGTACAGATTAGCAGGCGTTCAAACTTAATAAGACCGATAAAAGAGAAGTTATTCCAGTTGTGACAATATATTATATATTACTTAAGGAACTAATTGATGTTTCATAGATTAGATTGTAATAGATTAAGACCGTGGACAATTTTTCCAGTTTCAAAATACATATGGAAATTTTAAGCACCGTGCTATAAAACATTTTTTAATTAAAAATCCCGATCAATCAAATGTTTTTCAATTTTTATATTTGTTTAAAAGAAAATTGTTGGCTAAGGTACAATTTGCACTGAAAATAAATATTTTAAAATAGATTTTTTCAATGTCTCTTAAGTCGGACTCGTTTGCAATGCTTTTCACTTAAACTTGGTTATATTTGCTTAGGACTGGAAAGAAAAGTACGTTATATGCCAAGAAAACATGTTTTAATAATGTTTACAAAAGTTAAACCTTTATGGTAATTGTTATAGTCATTAAATATTATATATTATTTGCTTAACTGCATACATCTTATAAGCTTACATAAAAATACTTACAGAAGTATGAAAAGTTGCTGACTATCAAATGATTGACGTAGGCCATAACTGATTTCTCCGGCGACATCGCTTTTGTTCTCTCTTAACTTTTATTATTGTTTTTATTGGCGTTGTAGTTGTAGTTTGTTGTTGTTCTGTGCTACCTGAGTGAATGTTACGTGTTTAGCTTAATGATTGCCCGCAAAAGATAGCCTGCAAAATAGTCAATAAAAGTGAACACATCTATTAAATGATTTTTCATATGTATAGATTTTAAATTTGTGGGTTTTTTGGGAAACATTGCACTCGAAAAGAGAAGTTTAATAAGGCATTAAGAATTCTCAGTTCCCATGTACACGGAGTGCAATCAAGCTGAACCAGGGGGCAAATCCGAAACATATGAGAACCATATATTTTTCGCCTAATTAGAGGGTAATCCATATGCACACATCCACCTAAATTTCTTTTTATAGATAGATAATTGCCACTGGCCCCTTGACAAGTCAAGTGACAGCAATTAAAATGCGTTCAATTCGGGATGATTATTTAAATTGGACTTACGGCAGTTTTATATTTCTAGGTAGATTGAGCTGACCAGATATGAGAAGCAAAGTCTAAAAAACATTACCCCAGGTTCATTGTTCAATCTCTAGTATACAATTTAAATGCATTTATTTTTTAAAATGACGAAATACATTTTGCACCCCGATTTCTGGTAGATAGAGCTGCAATCGTCCAGCAGTTGCACGATTATGGCATTATCTTCTATGTTTTAAGCACATCTTATCAGCTAAAATAAAAAACGTCAAAAAACTGCAACTAAAATGCAAGCGATAAACCTATAAAAGTTAGAGTTGGCATACAAGGCGCTCTAATGCGCTCCAGAAGGAATTAAATCATGTTCCTTATTTTAAACACTTTTGGAACTCTTTTCAAGCCAACAATTGTTATAACACATTTAATTAGTCATTAAGTTAATTTTTGACATAGTGATATCTTGTAAATGTATGTCTAAGGTTGAAAGGTTGACTCTTTCTTTTTTAAAAGCACTCAATTACACGTTTATTATTCCAGTAAACTGTAATGAAATTAATTAAACAAAAGTACAACACTAAATATTACTGTAAAATGAGAACTGTCTTTTTAAAAACAGGTTTCTGATATATATTTGTTGGGACGTTCATACATTTCGGTATAGGAATACAGCACCTTTTTTTATTTCCTGACATTGATTTAAAAATTTTCTTGACCTTAAGCAATAGACTGCATTCTAACATAACAGGTTTCCCATGATTGCATATTTAATTTGAGTATTTCCCACTTGCAATAGCTAAAATATTGAACTATATTACACGTTTAATGGGAAATTCCTATAATTCGAGGGAGAGTAGCTTAAACTGGTTTTAACATGCATGTAACTATAAAAATATTCTCATACGAATATTCTCTGTCTGTTTCTAATGTGAATGTAATTAGCATAATTAATTGTTATTCAATAGCAAAGGGAGCAGGTAATGCTTTAGTTTGTAATATATGTTCAAGAATACCTCAGGAATTACCTTTTCATTCAACAGTGAATAAGTATTGCTTTTAGTTTTTTTTAAAACTTAATTTAGATAAATACTTCAGTACTCCACATTGAATTAGGAATCAGCGCGTATCGAGAAAGAACAATAAAAAACATTCTTATAAGATGGACAGAACATTAAATAAACGTTTTGTTTTTACTGATGCAAAGAAAAACAAAGGTTAAGTTGGAAAAAATATTTAAATTCAACTAAACCATTTTCAGTTTTGGGCAGAAACAAAAAAGGAAAACGTCATTATGGGTTTTCGTTGCTAGTATGTAGTCAAGGAAATATTCTAAGCAAGACTGTTAATTTTTAATCCTCTTTGGTTCATTAGCTCTGCGATTTGTGGACTGCACTGGTGCAGAGGCAAACGCCATGAATTCACCGAGCAGACCGACCCACTTCACCCACATAAACAAGCAGCAGTGCAGCGCATCCCCAAGCTTTTGGACCGCTGATAAGACTCGGGGCAGCAGAAACAGCAAGAACAGGGAAACCTTTATCAGTCCGGGAGTGATACTTTGCACCCAGACATCTGGTCGGGGCCCTCTTACTAAGCAGATTACTTTCCTTTGAACAATGCAAGACGGACGACCCACACACAAGTTCGAAAAGTGTAGTCTCCAGACCATAAATATACCTTATAAATCGTTAAAATAATCATTACTGTCTTTTTTATAATAAAAGACAGACATCTTCCTGTTTTTAATAATCATTCAGTTTTAATTTTAAAACTTGATTCTAGAAATTTTCGTATACATATGTAGGTAAAGGATCTCTCGTCACAAATTGCATAAGGTCAATATTTTAAAATACTTTTCGTTTACTCCAAAACTTATTCGTAAGTAAATATATAATGATGTCTTATTCTATATTTTCTGTGTCACTTTTGAAAGTGTAAGACTTAGCTAAAGCCTATTACCCTGTTCTACTTATTACAACATGGAACTCTATGAGAACTTGGTAAGGAACTCTGCAAATAAAGAGACGTTCTTATATAATGCAATGTAAACAAGTGTGTTTAGGCTATTGATTTTATAGGCAGTTTTCTTGAAGCCGGGTCAAATCAGGTTTGCCCAAATGAGAAGCGGCGAAAAAGAGGGCAAGGAAGATACAAAGAGCAACGAAACAAAATGGAGCCTACAGAGGTCAAGGCGGGCACATGGAATTTTCGGTCATTGATTTTCATCCCTTACCACAAAACTCACCTAGGAATCTAGACTACCGGTAGATGAAACACATTTGTCGGGATTATTTATATTTAGGCACGGGCCGTATAACCATACACTTAAATTAGCCTGAGAAAATCAATGAAAAATTTACGTTTCGGCACTCGCGGATTCCTCCTATCGTAATTTTTACCGGGTCGCTTTGGGGGGGCGTTTATAATATAGGCGTAGGGCGAAAACAGAGAGGGAAAGTCTTAGAACCGAGCATGGAACACCGGAAAACAGAAAACTGAAAAATGACTGCTAACCGGTCGGACGTTCGAAACAGAACTGAAAACTGCCAACTGAGAACATTGAAACAAAGTCCGGTAGCGTTTGAGTCCCAGTTTTGAGCATGCGTGCAACTAGAATAACAACGGCAGTCGCAATCGCATGAATGAAGCCACACAGAGAGTCAAACATGGGTAACTAGAGAAAGCCCTACACTGGCACTAAAAAAGGTATAATAAATTAACACAGGGCCTATTATAGTAACACAAAAATTATCATTAACAAAAGGGTTCTTCAAAAGTTTTAGGGATCGATTCGGTCGACTTCAAAATTGTAATATATTCAAAATACTTAAACAAATTAAAACTTGTTTATGGGGATTGCCTTACCACTTAAATGACTACGGATTTAAAATCACTTTGATATGAATTTTAGGTGTCTAAAAGTATCCAGTAAATGAGGGGTAGTCGTTTTTCCTAATTATTTCATTGTGGTTCCATGTTTTTGTTGCATACTTTTAGAAGCCCAAGTTACATTTAAAAGAAATTTCAAACTGTGATGGATTTTGGTGGCTGCCAGAATGACAAGTAAAATGGAACTATTTTCTAGTATCTCATCTCCATCACAAAAAAAAAATCTGATCAAATTGACTAACCCACAACAGCTAAATTTTACCAACGATATTGTAACTCTTACAACAAAAAAATACAAAAAAGTTAATATTTTATAGTTATTGAACTATTAAATAGAAACTTAAGGAACTACAAAATAATTAACTTATTTTTTAAAGTAGTAAAATATTTTTCAAAGTTACACAACTTTCCTTATTGTAATATTTTATTACTCAACATTGTTTGTGTATAGGAGGTCAAAAAAAGAAAAAAACGCTGTTGTCGTATATAGACTATAAGATACCCAATACTCCTTTTCCCATTTTTAAAATCATATACATTATTATTCCCGTTTTTGCGGATTAATTCACTTAAGTTTTGATTCCATAGGTCTTGAACTTCAAGACATATTTCTTCGTACTTCCAGGTTTTCAGAGCTCACTTAACCCGCATTTGTTTTAAGTGTAAGGGAGCTCCACGAAGAGAGGGCCGTGTGGGAGAGAGCGCCAGCTCCAGTCATAACAAACAACGAACAAAGTGGCAAACAAACTACACGTGCTACGCTACACAAGACCTGTGGTGGCGAGGGGCGGAGTGGGAGTGGCGGGGAACTGAGAGAAAGCCGGTTGCAAAGAGAGAGCCATTGAGTTTGTCCTTTTTGGTAGCGGCTTCTTGGGGAGGGGAAAACGGGGATCAAAGGATAAGAGCCGCAGAACAACGGTTGTGTTTTACGACTGGGAGCAACGAGGGGGTGTCGTGACGCACTAGTTCCTTTCCGTTCTGCAATGCGACACGATTTTCGAGGGCGGTTCCAAAATAAATAGCCACAAAAATGGAGAAAAAACCAATAAATTCTTTTAATTGATCAAACTCAAAAATGTTTAGGCTAGCAAATCACCTAGTGTAAAAACCTCAAATTACTTTTACCATGTTGAATTTTGGCTTTAGTAAAATCATAAGCCAAATTTTTTCGTGCTGCTAAATGTTTCTCCCAAAATCATGTTGAGATCATCTAAGATTAGAATCGAATCACGTGTTTAAAAATAGATAAACAGACAAATAAAATACTGTAGAACAGATTGAGGTATCTCCCCCGATCAACTGTTGAGATAAACAGTGATTTACAGAAAATACCACTACCAAAATCAAGTATATTAAAGAAACGCTATTGCCAGTTGAATAAAATATATGAATGAATAAGAGGAATATTTAATTGAATATCAGATACAGTAAAAACACTTTCTTTTTATTGTCGTATCAGGTCCATTGAATCAGAACTTTTCTAGCTGCCCTCCAACTATGCGATGGGATACTGGCATGTGACAGCTGTCTGTTAAGTTTACAAGCTTATTGATAAAGAATCTATAATTACTTCCAAGAGGTAAGCCTGATTTAAATATCAATTTTTAAAGAGTCTTTAAAATATAGAGTTGAAAAGTAGCTCAAAAATTTGCTTTGAACTTTGAGAGTGGAATGTAAACTGTGGTTGCGCATGCCAAAGATTCTTGTCTGTGGGTCATGTTTGTTCAGGTTTTGTGCCTTTTTTTATTTACCACTTCCCGTGAGAAGCATAAAACAAAAGGGTTATTGAGATGGGGATAACCAAACGAAAACTCCTCAGTTTAATGTACTATATTTAAAAATAAATTTCATACACCCACTTAACATGTGTACATTCTAAATTAGTTTCCTTAGCATACTTTAAGGCAAACATACTTAGTAAGTACCTCAACCATCAGGTTTTCAAGTCGTCAGCCCCCAACTGCCACCAGTTTTTTGGGGCAGTTGGGTCAGTGTCATTCCTGTTTATCTTTTGGTAGACCGCAGTTCAACTGTGGTTTCCATGCTCAAAAACAAGGAAAGCTTCTCGCATTCTTTAAAGAAAAGTATTTAAATGCTTATTGTTCGACGAACACTCCAACAATGGACAGCAACGAGGTGACAATATCTTTAGAGGATTCCCCCAGCTCCGGGGGAAGTTTCGCCAGCACAACCAGTGGACCTTGTTGCGGTTCAGGAAGGGATTTGGTTGTGGACATGGAGGTGGATGATAAGGATAAAGGAGATGAGCAGTTTCATTTGAGAGCTCCCGTTGACTTGCAGAAATCGAAGGGTACAAATAAGTATTCCAGCGATCTGTCTGGAGGAAATAGCTATGCTGCAAACAAAAATGTGGCTGAAGGTAAGAACCTATAGGTTCTTATAGTACTATAGTAAACAAATCCGATGAAAGTATAAAAATGTTTTAATAAGAACATTGTTAATACCGAAGTGTTTGTCTACTTTTCCAGGCCTCATGGATATAGCCTTGCTCTCGGCTAATGCTAATCAACTCCGCTTTTTAATCACCTACAATGACAAGGCCTCCACCTACGTATACAGTATGATTATGGTGATACTTTCCCTGGTGCTGCAGCTCTTAGTGGGAATAATGCTGATTTTCAAAGTAAGTAATAGATCAATAAATAACAAAAGGTACTTATACCACAACCACACAGCGACGGCTGAAGCGATTCAAAAACCGGAGCTATGAAAGAACCAATGATCTGCTGGTGATGGGAGTTTTTATGATCACAGTGGTCAACATACTGCTGGCTGCTTTCACCACAACCGATGGAGGCACTCATTGAAATACCTTTTTTATATATTTTATGGATGTAAATATTTTAATTGTATTTTATACAACATAACAGAAGAAACTATGTGGTAAATGCTAAGGTAACATGGAGAGAACCGATAACGGATGGCCGTCAGAATTTTTCCAGCGGTTCCCACGCATAAATGCACTTGACGTATCTGACGTACGATATCTCAGCTTGTGTGGGGGATTTGTGGGGTGGACTAGAGTTCCTAGCCGGAGTACTCCTTCTTGATGCTCTTGGCAATGGTGCTGAGCTGCATGTTGGTGGTGCCCTCGTAGATGGCTCCGATCTTCACGTCACGGTAGTACTTCTCCTGGGGGAAATCGCGGGTGAAGCCAACGCCTCCCATCCAGTCGACGCACTTGATGGCCGCCCTCTGGGCCACCTCCGAGGCGTAGTACTTGGCCATGGCAGCCTCCTTCTGGAAGGGCACTCCCTGCTCCTGCAGACGAGCCGCATTGTAGGTCATCAGGCGGGCGGCCTCGATTTCCGTGGCCACGGTGGCGATCTGGTGCTGCATCGACTGGAAGTTGTAGATGGCTTCTCCGAACTGCTTGCGCTCCAGCAGATACGGAATGGTGGCATCGAAGGTTCCCTGGGCCAGACCCACCATCTGCGCGGCGATTCCGATGCGACCCTCGTTCAGGAAGCCGGCGGCGTACTTGTAGCCATGTCCGAAGGTTCCCAGGATGTTCTCCTCGGGCACGCGCACGTTGTCGAAGGTCAGCTGGCAGGTTCCGGAGGCACGGATGCCCAACTTGTCCTCGGGCTTGTTCACAATCAGTCCGGGGGTCTCGCGATCCACAATGAAGGTGGTGATGCCACGGTAGCCCTGTAATAAATGTAAAAATATTGGTTTATATATGTGATTATATGTGACTCAAATTTATTTCAAATCATTAATATCAGTATCAAATAATAAGTGAATTTTTTGACATATTACGCAAACATATTCAAAACATGTTAATATCCCATTTAAAAGTCATTTTACTGATTTCTTATTCAACGATCTGTAATCAACTGAACTTTAAACTCCCGGCGATTAGGTGGCAATCGTTTAAAATAACATAATGATTAGCTATGGAAAATATTGTGTGTTCGATTAGGGGCCTGTAAAAAAGTGAAAACTAATCTAATATAAATAATGGAAAATCTATGACTAAAAGTAGATGAATTTACTTTACACTCAGAGGTTGTTCGAAAGATGATATGTATAGATGTTACTAAAATATTTCATCACTATTTGATTTTAAGAACATAAGACCGAATTAAGATTGGAAGAACTGAAAGTGAAAAAAATGGCTTGCTTTAAAGTTTAAACCTATCTACTTACATCCTCTGGCTTGGCATTGGCGAAGATCAGGAAGACTCCAGCCACATCGGAGTTGGAGATCCACATCTTGGAGCCGTTAATCACGTAGTGGTTGCCGTCCTTCTTGGCCACCGTCTTCAGGGAGAAGGCGTCTGATCCTGCTCCGGGTTCGGTCAAGGCGAAGCTTCCGGCGTACTCCTGGGCCAACTTGGGCAGGTACTTGGCCTTCTGCTCGGCATTGCCGAACTTGATCATCAGCGAGTTGACCAGAGTGTTGTGGATGTCCACAAAGGCGGCCACGGCGGGATCAATCTTGGAGAGCTCCTCCACCACGATGATGTTGGTCATGAAGTTGCAGCCACTGCCTCCCAGCTCGGTATCGATCTCAATGCCCATCAGACCGTTCTCGAAAACTGCCTTAACCACGGAGGGATCGAATTTGTGCTCGAAGTCCATTTTCTTGACCAAGGGCTGGATCTGCTCCTGGGCCAGTTTGGCAACTGAAATAAAAGAAGAAACAATGTATTACCATTTAAATAATATTAATAAATATTAAACTTTCAAAAACCTCGAAAAATAAACAATTTGGTTTAAAAAATATTTTAAAATAGAAACTTAGTGATATTGATATTAAATTAGTTATTAGAAAAATAGAATTTATTACTTTTACACAGAAACAAAGGTAATCAAGATAAATGTATAAAACTAAAACCATGTTACCATTTTTCTTCAAAAACTGAACATCGCAAAGAACACCCAAACGATCAGTAGAGAAGCTTTTTATCAAAGTTTCCTTAAACACGTTTTCTTAAAAAGTCTGGTCTAAAGCTTTTTGCTTTTTATTCTTTCTACCTCTTTTTCCTATAAGGGGCCCGATGTTTGCTCTCGGCCTGCTGTTTGTATAAGTTTAGTTATTTATTTTTCTACATGTAGTCAGATAAAAAATCGTTGTGTGGGTTGTGCGTGTGTACTTTTTATCAGCGGATTCTCCGATCGCGTGGGGCTCTCGCAGCTGTCTTTTTAGCTAATTCTATTATTCTCTCAGCGTTCATATGTATTATTGATCTTTTTAAAGCATTTTTCTTGACATTGTTTTTCAGCTTGGAAAGCAAGCAACTGGTACACACCCACAAAAGTTCTCACACCTTCGACTTTCCTTTCTTATTCACTTTCCTGCCGTTTTGCATACATATCAAAATATTTCGTTTCTTGGGGAATGCTTGAATTATTGACAAACTTTATATATTCATTTAGTTTTCCAACCATATGGGCAGGGTCAATAGTTTTCTGACAGATGTGACCCGTCCCACTGGACTCGATGGTAAATTTGCTCTATTCCAAACAATTTTTCTTGAAATATTTAATACAAAATGACACAAAATCAATTTTTTCGATTTCTTTATAATTTTGCTATTAATTTTAAAATATTGCCACCTTTAATGGTTTCTGGATATGAATTCGCAATGCGCAACTGTACTTGGCTGAAGGCAAATGCCTTCCCTAAATAATGTTTCAAATAAATGAGTTTCTGTCCTTTACCTATTTTTAAAAGAAAATCTAAATAAAATGTTTTATTTATGTACTTTTAGTAGCTTAAATAATAATAAATAATAATAATAATAATAAATATTACCAAACAAATTAGAAATTGACACTGCGGGGTTTAGTTATTATAAGCATTTTTATCTATAGATCATTAAACTGAAAGTATAAGTGTTACCTGTACCATTACTTAAAATGAAAACACTTTGAAAAAAATAAAAAACCAGTTTCAGTTCATGCACTTAGCCACTTTGCATTCAGCTCAGATTACGCAACAGTCAGACTATATAGACACATACCACTTAGAATTATTTGTACGTATGCATGTAAGAAATTGGAAGCCATATAGATTAAGACCAATTTAGT
This sequence comes from Drosophila subpulchrella, assembly GCF_014743375.2. Lineage (NCBI taxonomy): Eukaryota > Metazoa > Arthropoda > Insecta > Diptera > Drosophilidae > Drosophila > Drosophila subpulchrella. The sequence goes on along the minus strand of NC_050612.1, from coordinate 6,261,264 downwards.
GATTGATAAGCAGAACAAAGAAAAATTCATTGGTTAAAAAAATATAAAAATGTAACCTTCCCAACTAGGAATTAACCGGATTGCGGGAGAAATAGTCCTCCCACTCAGCTAATTCAACTCTCTAGGGAAGGGCGCCCGACCAAGTGCCACGCCCCTGGTTGCCCGGCGTGATCACTAGAACAGTATTCACAGGTGGGCAGGGGGCGTGGCACAGCCGCATTTAATGCTCTATCACAAGTGTAACGCTATTCGGTTGACGTTTAAAACCAGAACCAAACAGCTGACTGACCTGTGAAATTTTGGATAGGATAACTAATGGATAAAACATCAAATAATACTGGAAACCACCCACGCTTTTTACTACAGATGGGTTCGATCGATCGGTCCGAGACTCGAACACGCGCTTTGGTAAATATTTTTTCTTATTTACCGGCCGCTCAACGTGGAACACCACGGCCAGCCGAGAAAAAGCAGCGGCGAAATTCGAAGTTGAGTGGTGGCGGCAACCGAGAGTTATTTTTAGACCGTCTATGTATATGTGAGCGGGAGCGGGTGTACGCCTGTGTACGTGCCGACCCACCCCCTTTTCCTTTAGCTCCCTGATGGTGAGTTTACCACCGATATTTTGTATTCCCTATTATTTTGTTTAATAGGAAAAAAATATGAATATTAAGGAAAGAACTAAGGTGAGAGGAAAGTTTTACCCTCAAAAAGCTCGAGATAAGGTTAGACCTTGAACTTGCCAGGCTGGCAGCTTTTTGGGTAGTATTTTCAGTTTTTAAATGCGGTAAATCATAAATTTTTTGACACTTTTTACCTTAACATACTTTAACAAAACAAAAATTCCGATTGTTGGAACAAATAAAAAATAAAAAATTTACTTTTTGATAATATTTTATAATTGAAAAGTTCTTAAAAGGTGGCTGTCAGTAAGAATGGATAGGAATATTTTATGCAAATTATTTAGCTTTTTAAATAAGCATTATAGCTCTTCAGAAAAATTTCAGGAATGGAAAATTTGTTACTTAAAATAATAGAATATTTTTTAAAAGACACCGAAGTAATTTTAAAAAAAATTGTTACTTAAATTAACCTATAAACCATTATAAGAAAACTAATATTAATTAAAAAAAAATTATAAAAATAAAATATATATGTAGAAATAATAATATTTGCTGAAATAAACTAAGCAATGGAAAAGATAAAATCGCTTGATCATAAAAAGAAAAAAATATTCTGCTATGTTAATATATAGACAAACATCACATAGTAAATGACCAAACCAGCCCACTGATATTCATTGTCATTTTACTTACAATAACAAAATAAAAATGTGCTTATCTGGCAAACGTTATTCTCTATTCCCTCACTAAACACACTTTATCAGCAAAAAAGGGAATACAACTGAAAAATATTAATATTTCCATGGTGCAGCAACACTTTAGCTAGTTAGTATAATGGAAATGTTAATAAATAACACCAAGAGCATCGCCTCTTTGCGATGCTCTGAGTTACGTAACAAGCAAGTCAATCTAAACAGCATAAAAATATCTAAAACTCGACATGGACATGGAAAAAAACATGCTTATCAAAATGGGTCTACTATTGGCCTTACAAAGTACAGAGCACGATGGTCTATATAAATCTAGGGCGAAACTCACCAGTCTCCTTCATCATTTTCTCATCGTCGGTAAGGAAAGTGAGGGGTGGGGGCAGACCCGCTGCCGAGGACATCGCAGCATTTTGCTGACGTGCAGCGGCATTAGCCAGCTAAAAAATAAGAAATCAAATTAATTGAACCAAAAATGAGATCTGAGGGGGCGTGGCAAACTCACCATGCGCACGGGCAGTTTCTTCAGGCTGTTCATCATCTTGAGTGCAGTGGAAAAATTAATTTAATCAAGGGGCCAAACTGGACTTTCTTTGGGGTTTCGATCCAACAATCCAACACGGATTCAACACCACAACGGCAACAGTTGGCTGCTCACACGCGATTGAATGCCCATTCTCCAGCAGCAGATACGATCGGCAAGAGCAGCTAGATTTTGAAAAAGCTTTTCCCCACTAAACTTTCTTTGGGGTTTCGATCCCCCAGACACCACAACACCAACAACACCACAACGGCAACGGCAAAACCGCGATTGAATTTTTTTGTTTAAGTTTGGACTATAATTTGCTTGGAAACTGTTATGGGAGTTATTTTTATCTGAAAGGTTGGCAAAAATAATAATTAAGGAGAATTTTTTTTTATTTTTTACTCCATGTAAATTAAAGTTATACACAATCTTAACAAAAAAAGGGCATCGCCATATCTTTGCTTCTGTCAAATGGATAAATTTTTTTAATATTTTTAAAATCCTGTATAAATGGTATAACATCGTGATAAAAATATGAAACCGTTTTAAGACCATAATGAAAATCTCGATACGTTTCACAAAGAATCACTCTTATATGCCACTGATCTTTGTGTGTATAGCAAGGTATATTACAGAATTATAATTCTTATATCCTTCATATAAATCTAAAACACGTGTAGTTATAATGGAGGCAACAAGGCAATTTAACCACCTTGCTCGCTGTGTTGAAATTCAGTTTAGTGGGGAAAAGCTTTTTCAAAATCTAGCTGCTCTTGCGATCGTATCTGCTGCTGGAGAATGGGCATTCAATCGCTCTCTCGGAGAGCAGAGAGCAGATCTTGCATCTCCCTTTTTTACTGACACTTACGCTGAGGCTGTCTCCCTTTTTTGCTGACACTTACGTTTTGCCGTTGCCGTTGTGGTGTCTTTTTCAAAATCTAGCTGCCTTGCGATCGTATATGCTTCTGGAGAATGGGCATTCAAGATCAGTGGCATATAAATGGAATCCTTTTTTATCGTCTAAATTGTTAGACTCAATATAATTGTTTAATGGAAAATTGACTAGTCCTTAAATGTGTTGGAAATAGTTTTCAAGCCAAAGTCGGCTGCAAAAAAACACTTCTTTAAATTTAAAAGTAACAGCGGCAACGAGTTCCGCAACACGTACAGGGTACAACAGCTGTCGGCACAGACAAAATAGATGGCTACTGAATTTCTAAAATTTCTGCCTGAACAGGGTACTAGCAAGGTCACACTACCCGAAAGTGTTGTAAAGCGCATGGCCTGTGGTTTGACAGCTCATCACGTAGACACTGTTATCGATATAAATCAACTAAATAAAAGTTAATAGCCTATTCAGACTACTGACAGCGACGAAATTCGCAACAGCGACTTTTACTTCCATAAAATGTACATCCAATAGACGGGTAAGAGTCGCTTCAAATCGCTATTACCCTCTGCACATTATTGTTCACATAAGGAATCGCTGAAGCAAGAACTGATAATAGGCATAAACAAACCATAACCGACTGGAGAGGCCGTGTAAATTGAAACGCAAAACTAAATACAATTTCAACAAGAAAGGAAGTTAGCTTAGGCAAGCCGAAGCTTATATACCCTTGCAGCTATAATTATTAAATTTAAAAACACAAAAAATGATATTCCCAATAGTATAAGATAATATGTCAAAAAACACCGAAGCTATAATTTGTTTTATATTATTTTCCTACCAATTTTCCGATCGTTCCTATGGCAGCTATATGATATAGTCGTCCGATTTTGACAAAATTAAATTCGAAATTCAGAACTAACTAAAAAATGTAATTTCCAAGCGTAGGAGGTTATATGTTAAAAAACACCGAAGCTATATTTTTTGTTTCATATTATTTTCCTACCAATTTTCCGATCGTTCCTATGGCAGCTATATGATATAGTCGTCCGATTTCGATAAAATTTAATTCAAAACTCAAACCTAATTAAAAAATGTTATTTCCAAGCTTAGGAGGTTATATGCTAAAAAACACCAAAGATGTAATTTTTTTTCATTTATTTGTCCGATTATTCCTATGGGAGCTATAAGATATAGTTGTACGATCCAGCTGGTTCCGACTTATATACTACCTGCAAAAGATATAAGACTTTTGGGAAAGTTTCAGCCCAATAGCTTTAAAACTGAGAGACTAGTTTGCGTAGAAACGGACGTTCAGACGGACAGACGGACAGACGGACATGGCTAGATCGACTCGTCTAGTCATGCTGATCAAGAATATATATACTTTATGGGACCGGAAACGTCTCCTTCACTGCGTTGCAAACTTCTGACTGAAACCAATATACCCTCTGCAAGGGTATAACAATAGCAAGTGGAATATTTTTCGAGCCATATGATTTCGCCATTGTTCTTGGCCAATTGCGTAAGAAAAAGATTTCAATTCAAGCAAGCTTTGTAAAAATGGAATTGGAACTATTGAAGACCCACAAACTCCTGGGAAAAGTTTCGCCCTTGAAATTTCAATTTAAATTTCAATTTAAATTTCATTTAGATGGACCTATAAAAGTATTTAAACACCCTCCTGGCATACGTACCTCTCATCACATCGTTTATTTAAGCAACGAGATGGGGACATCTTCATGAAAATTTTCGATTGAGCAGAAATGCTTTTAATGCTTGGTCTTGCCAAAAGGGGAAACAAACCAGGTTGAACATTCCCCAAAAAAAAGGGATATCCCTAGGGTCGATACGACTTTGAGTAAAATTCTTTTATTCGAATTAAGTTTGCATTTGTTATAAAGTTTCAAAAATTTCCCTAACGACAGCTGACAGGAGCAAAATGCATCCCCTACCCAAAAATATCCCACAACACCATGTACGGAGATTTCCGCTGAAGCGGAGCTGAAGCGACTTTTACCCGTCAATTTCTAGCGCATGTACTACATGGGGAAAAAGTCGCTGAATCGGAATTTGGTCGCTGATGCAGAAACACCTCTGTCTGAATATACTTAGATGGATATCGAAACACCTCCGTCTGAATATACTCAGATCGTAAGCATAGTACTCATAGTACTCATAGTACTCGAAATACAGTTGCACCAGTCCTGAAAACTAGTGTTATTCAAGGATCTACTTTTTGCCCAGGGTCCACAATAACTGAAAACTTTTTGTCGGCAAGACTGAAACTGTTTCTCTATAACTTTAAAAGCGGAGTGTGCAGAGGGTATTACAAAAGCATCCGATATCAGCATAACTATCGCCATCTCTAACGCGGTCCTTTTTACCACCCCTAACGGCGGCCCATCTGTCAAAATTCTTTCTTTTCGTTGATTTTTCGACGGTGAGTGCGTTTTTTGCGTAAATATCGTATTTGGCCGGCATCAACAGATTTTATGCCCCGCAAACGATGAAATTAAACGGAGAAAGCGTCGCGCAACTCCGCTGTGCAATTATTGGGGGCTCGCAGAAATCTGTTTGCGCGAAATTCGGTGAAAATTCCCCCAAAGAGATTTCTGTGACGCCCCGATAGTTCCGGATAAACCCCCACTTACGCAGTGTCCACTTCCCGTTTACAGCCCGCACAAGCAAGATGAAGCAGAACCCGTTCGTGTCGTCGTCGCGCAGGAAGAACCGCAAGCGCCACTTCCAGGCGCCCTCCCACATCCGCCGGCGCCTCATGTCCGCGCCCCTGTCCAAGGAGCTGCGCCAGAAGTACAACGTGCGCTCCATGCCCATCCGCCGGGACGACGAGGTGCAGGTGATCCGCGGCCACTTCAAGGGCAACCAGGTGGGCAAGGTGGTGCAGTCGTACCGCAAGAAGTTCGTCGTCTACATCGAGAAGATCCAGCGCGAGAACGCCAACGGCACCAACGTCTACGTGGGCATCCACCCCAGCAAGGTGCTGATCGTCAAGCTGAAGCTCGACAAGGACCGCAAGGCCATCCTGGAGCGCCGCGGCAAGGGTCGTCTGGCCGCTCTCGGCAAGGACAAGGGCAAGTACACCGAGGAGACCGCCGCCCAGCCCATGGAGACCGCGTAAATCGCCGGTTGAGACTCTTCGCTGGAACCCTTGGACGTCGCTGTTTACTGTTTTTACCGTAACGCTTAGTGTAAAAAACAAAACATCTTAAAAATCGCGTGTGGAACCGGCGCCATTCTTTACAATAAAGAAACGTTGATTCTCGCAAATGGACTATGTTGGCGTTTTCCTTAAATGGATCAAGTTTTAAATGCACCTAGGGATCGATCTGAACTGGATAACTTGTTGAGCTTCTATGAATGCCATGTGGTTTAGATTACGATCATTATTGATTTGTTGGATTTCGAATCTTAGCCAAGTTCGGAAATTTACTTTCCTGTATTTCCTTGAGTTCTATTGGGGCCTTGAGTAATTTTTGCCCAAGGTTATGATTAGAATTCTAAAACATTTAAAAATGCCGAGTTCCTGAAGTTTAGTAAAATTGTTGACTTTTATAAAATTCCATTTTCTGCCGCGCAACTCGTGGTTTGTTGTATTGCTGCCACGGTTTTGTTTATTTGGTTGATATAGCATTCTTAAACAATTTAACTTAATATTTTGTATATAGATTATGTTATTCAAATTCAAATAACTACTCTCTGAATTTATAACTAAACATTTCGAAATTGATATGCATTGTTATTCTGACCCAGAATATACTAATTTAGTTTACATTACGATTCGAAATTTTTGGCAAAAATATAAAATCAAATCAGGTTTATAGGTAGTCAAATGGGAAATTAAAAATAAATACGATAAGGTAAGAGTTAAGTCCTTGAAGCCTGTATTACATCTCCATCGAAATGATAAACAATTTATTCGAAACATTACTGTGATGTTGGTGGTCACATGTTTAACAGCAATGTGAAGAGAACGATATGCATACGTACTTTTGATATTAATTTCTTATTTATTGTTTTATATTGTGTTATAGTTTTCTATTTTTGTTACTGACTATTCTAGTGAAGCCGTTCATGATGCGCATTTATACGACCTGAAATTTAAATGGTCGAAAATGTCTCCTTCACTTCGTTGCACATTTCCGACTAAATTCTTATACTCTGCAAGGATATTTTTCTTATTGACCAAATAATCTTTTATTCCCATTTCTATATGTGGGTGTACACCGTTATAAAGACATATTTGCTATACGAGTTTAATTCAAACACACAGATTTAGCCACAGGGGCTTATAAAGTTTTTATACCCGTTACTCGTAGAGTAAAAGGGTATACTAGATTCGTCGGAAAGTATGTAACAGGCAGAAGGAAGCGTTTCCGACCCCATAAAGTGTATATATTCTTGATCAGGATCACTACCCGAGTCGATCTAGCCATGTCCGGATGAACGCTGAGATCTCGGAAACTATAAGAGCTGAGATTTGGCGAGAAGATTCCTGGGCTTCTTACGCAGCGCAAGTTTGTTTTAGCGGAGTGCCACGCCCACTCTAACGCCCACAAACCGCCCAAAACTGTGGCTTCTTCAGTTTTGATGTTAGAATAAAGATTTTAGCTGAAATGTATTATCATCATCAATACCTATCGATTGACCCAAAAAAAAGTTTGCCACGCCCACTTTAACGCCCACAAATTTCAAAAAATCGGTAAATATGAACGTGGATATCTCGGAAACTATCAAAGATAGTGAATTGGGATCTCAGATTTAGATTCCGTAGCCTTGTACGCAGCGCAAGTTTGTTATGCGAATATGCCACGCCCATTCTAACGCCTACAAACCGCCCAAGCCTGTGGCGCCCACAATTTTCACGCTAGATAAAAAATTTTAACTGAAATGTATTGGTCCCGTAAATACCTATCGATTGATCCAAAAAAAAATGTTGCCACGCCCACTCTAACGCCCATAACGCCTAAGTCTGTCTTCCGCCGGAAGGTGGCGCATTTCAATCACGCTTTGCTGCTTGCATATCTCCATTTCCCTTTGGTCCCTTTAGCTGAGTAACGGGTATCTGATATCCGAGGTACTCGACTATAGCGTTCTTCCTTGTTTTTTAATAAAAACTTGCCAATGAATTTTAAAACGAAATATTTGGTTATTAAGGTTCTGAAAAGTATTTTCAAAAAAGTCCTGATCTCTGAAAACCCGTTCTTGATTTTTTAAGCCTTTACAAACATGGGAATATGGTGTTATGAGAAGTGGTTCTTCAGCTATGTAGGCCAAGTAATACATATTATTAATTTAAAAATGGGAAATAAAAGTCGGAAAATGTATTTTAATTTTTTTTATTTGTTGGAGAGAAGGCACTTGTTTTATTTTCAACAAATAGTTTATATTTATATATTTTTTTTTTTTGTTAGCATTAAGAATTCGACATTGCGTTTCAAAAGCAACTCAACTAAATCTTAATGTGAATGAAATTAGATTTGGCTTTTGACTGATATGTATAATTCTTGATTTTAAGAATTATATTATTAATCGCCAAATATTTTTGTATATTACTGCTCAACTCAAATCGAAACCTTTCTTAGTTAAGAGCACAAGCTAAATCGGCATTTTAAAACGTGATCCCTTGGTTTTCTGAATTTGTGAGCTCAGTTAAAGCCTCTAAAAATACTTTGGTTTTTGTTCGGGGGGAATCTTTGTATATTCCAGCTACTGACGCCTTGAGTATGGCGTCCACGCTTCATAGGGCGCGGGACGAGTCTCCGCGCGTTTCTTAGCCTTTGGGGGCTTCTCCTCCTTGTAATCCTCGCCAAACTGACGACGATTCTCCTCCTTGATAAAAGCCTTTCGCTGTGAGGGAAACAATCCATTCGGTTCCCTCACTATGTTGGCCGTGGAGCAATAGACCTGCGGATCGTAGTCGGGGACATCATCGTCGTCCCAGTTTTCTTCGCACTCGATCTTGGCGTGTCTGGTGTCTTCGTTCAGAACAGCAGGTGCACTCGTCTGATAGTGCACTATAATCTTCCGATCCTCACACGATTTGGTGTGTTGCTGTTTGGTGTTCAGAAGTTAAGCGGAGTTCAGTAAATATTCTGATTTTACTCACAAAAAACTCGGGCTCCGGAATAAGATGCGCCTTGTTAAAGGGACAAACCATCAGTTCCACCGTGTCTTTGTAGATCACACGGCATTTCAGGATGTGCTGCTGGAGTTTCTTGCGCAGCATTTTGTGCTCCTTATTGTACGGGCAGTAAACCATTTGCGATTCGTCATAGCTCTCCATCGTTTTATATTAATTGATTGATATTAAGAAAAAAGAATTAAAGAGAAGAACCAAGTTTCAGATTTCCCGACAGCTTGAGTGTTGGGCAGCACTATAACGAGGTAAAACAGTATTGGTATTACTACTAAAACAACCGATAGTTTCTGACTTTTTAGTGACTATTATTCTGGAACACATTCGTGCCAACCTCCAAATTCGAATAATTTTTTTTAATTGTTTGTAAGCAAAATAAAATTTCATACCATTAGACAAAAACTAATATAAAATACATAAATATTTACAAAATTTCTAAATAAATGTAGAATCGTTGAATTATTTGTTAATAATATTTTAAGGAACGCAATTTAAAATAACTTTAGATAGACCCTGTGGCAACCAACGATGTATCGATTGCAAACACGGTTTTGTGCGGTCATCCCTGGCTGCACACATTTCTCAACACTGCTTCAGTAATACAAATTTATCGATGTTTAACATCGATATAAAAATATAGAACATCGAGGTAAATAAATGTGTTTGCCATCACTAGTACATGTAAAAACAACGCAGCTGAAAATATTTATCAAAATAGCGAAATCCTCAATTTGTATACCATTAATAGCTAATAAGACAAAACAGAAAGATGGGCAAGGGCTTCAACAACTACATGTGTAAGAAATTCTTCCACCCCGCCTCCAGGGACAATCTCAAGAGGGTAAGTGGATCCAGGTCCTGATAAAAAACATAATTATATACAGTGGGTCACATCTCACTTGAACGAATTATCTCTTGAAATCTTGAACAACCCATAAATACTGAACAAATATGAAAGCAATAAAAACTATTTAATTGTTTCATAATTTTTCGAAAATAACTCTAAAAAATAAATTTTTTTTTTTTGAAACCACAAAACCAAAAAAGTGGTTTGGACAAACTGACCCACCGTACATACTTCGCAAGAATGGAGCCTTACAATGTAGTCATATCCTTTTGCAGGTGTGGATGGCGGAGCAGCAGGCGGAGGCGTACAAGAAGAAGCAGGAGGAGCTGCGCAACCAGTACGAGAAGGAGCAGAATCTGCACGAGAACAAGGCGATGCTCAGCAAGGACAGCAAGGACAAGTTGAGCGTGAATTTCATGTACGAACCTCCGCCGGGAGTGCGAAAGGAGCGCGAAAAGGACGACAACGAGCCGGAGTACAAGTTTGAGTGGCAGAGAAAGTACAACGCTCCCAGGGAGTCGTACTGCAAGGGCGACACTGAGATCCGGGACCAGCCTTTTGGCATCCAAGTGCGCAACGTGCGCTGCCTCAAATGCCACAAATGGGGCCACATCAACACGGACAAAGAGTGCACCATGTACAGCATTTCGATGAGCGAGGCTCGCAAACTGCATGCGGAAACCGAGGCCAGCGACATCATGGCCAAGAACGTGCTGGAAGAGCAGATGAAGGAGGACGGCCTCATGATGAAGCGATCGGCGCTGGAGCTTCAGAGTATCAAGACCATCCAGCAGCAGCACCAGCTGGTGCCGAGCGACGGCGAAGAGGAGGCCAACGCCGATCAGCAAAACCCAGAGCTCGTATTCCTCAAATCGCTGTCCAAGAAACAAAAGCTAAAGCTGCTCAAGAAACTAGAGAAGATTGAACGAATGAAGCGCAAGGGCGAGAGTATCAAAAAACCATCCAAGAAGAAATCGAAAAGGCAAAAAGAGGATAAGGACAGCAAGAAAAAAAAATCTAAGAAAGAAAAATCAGGCAGAAAAGGAAGGAAATCTTCAGTTAGCGGCAGTTCAGACTCCTTATCTTCCTCGAGTAGCAGCGATTCCGAGGACAACCACAAAAGTAATCATAAGGAAGACAAAAGAAGTGGTCATCAAAGGTCTAAGGACTCGGAGCACACCCACCAACGACGAAGAGATGAAAGTAGGCATCGCAGGGTTAGATCCCGCTCCAGAAATCGGTCGCGGTCCGCCAGTAAAGACAGAAGGCGGGAAAGCGAGCGCAAGGAGTACTCCAGGCGATAGTATTATCTTTGTAATACCACACCAATAAATTTTAACATTTTATATCATACAATTATTTAAATGTTGTTTAACTTGAATTACAACGTTCTGTAAGTTCAATTTTGCAAATTAATCAAGTAAACAAAAAAACAATTTTAATAAAATTTCGGTATTTTTTCGGTAAATTTCCTTTTCTTATTTAGCTTTGCTATATCTTTATTTAGCCAGT